>NC_090400.1:28323352-29706306 GCF_036365525.1 Heterodontus francisci | reverse complement strand
TTCCCACTTCTCCCCCCCTTCCCCTCCCACTTCTCCCCCCCTTCCCCTCCCACTTCTCCCCCCTTTCCCCTCCCACTTCTCCCCCCTTCCCCTCTACTTCACCCCCGCTTCCCCTCCCACTTCACCCCCCTCCCCTCCCACTTCACCCCCCCTCCCCTCCCACTTCACCCCCCTCCCCTCCCACTTCACCCCCCCTCCCTCCCACTTCTCCCCCCCTCCCCTCCCACTTCTCCCCCCCTCCCCTCCCACTTCTCCCCCCCTCCCCTCCCACTTCTCCCCCCCTCCCCTCCCACTTCTCCCCCCCTCCCCTCCCACTTCTCCCCCCCTCCCCTCCCACTTCTCCCCCCTCCACTCCCCTCCCACTTCTCCCCCCTCCACTCCCCTCCCACGTCTCCCCCCCTCCCCCTCCCTCCCACTTCTGCCCCCCTCCACTCCCACTTCTCCCCCCCTCCACTCCCACTTCTCCCCCCCACCCCTCCCACTTTTCCCCCCTCCACTTTTCCCCCCTCCACTTTTCCCCCCCTCCACTTTTCCCCCCCTCCACTTTCCCCCCCTCCACTTTTCCCCCCCTCCACTTTTCCCCCCCTCCACTTTTCCCCCCCTCCACTTTTCCCCCCTCCACTTTTCCCCCCTCCCCTTCCACTTCTCCCCCTCCCCTTCCACTTCTCCACCCCCTCCCCTCCCCTCCCCTCCCACTTCTGCCCCCCCTCCCACATCACCCCCCCCACATCTCCCCCCCATGTCTCCCCCCCCTCCCAGTTCTCCCCCCATCCCACTTCTCCCCCCCCTCCCACTTCTCCCCCCCCCTCCCAGTTCTCCCCCCATCCCACTTCTCCCCCCCTCCCCTCCCACCTCCCCCCCCCACTTCTCCCCCCTCCCTCCCACCTCCCACCTCCCCCCCCACTTCTCCCCCCCTCCACTCCCTTCTCCCCCCCCCTCCCACCTCCCCCCCCCTCCCCTCCCACCTCCCCCCCTCCCCTCCCACCCCCCTCCACTCCCACTTCTCCCCCCCTCTACCACTTCTCCCCCCCCTCTCCCACTTCTCCCCCCCTCTCCCACTTCTCCCCCCCCACTTCTTCCCCCCCACTTCTTCCCCCCCCCACTTCTTCCCCCCCCACTTCTTCCCCCCCCCCACTTCTCCCCCCCCCACTTCTCCCCCCCCACTTCTTCCCCCCCCCACTTCTTCCCCCCCCCACTTCTCCCCCCCCCCCACTTCTCCCCCCCCACTTCTCCCCCCCCACTTCTCCCCCTCCACTTCTTCCCCCCACTTCTCCCCCCCCACTTCTCCCCCCCCACTTCTCCCCCCCCCCACTTCTCCCCCCCCACTTCTCACCCCCCCACTTCTCACCCCCCCACTTCTCACCCCCCCACTTCTCCCCCCCCCACTTCTCCCCCCCCCACTTCTCCCCCTCCACTTCTCTCCCCCCCCACTTCTCACTCCCCCCCCCACTTCTCCCCCCCCACTTCTCCCCCCCCACTTCTCCCCCCCCTCCCCTCCCACTTCTTTCCTCCATCCCCTCCCACTTCTCCCCTCCATCCCCTCCCACTTCTCCCCCATCCCCTCCACTTCTCCCCCCATCCCCTCCCACTTCTCCCCCCATCCCCTCGCACTTCTCCCCCCCATCCCCTCCCACTTCTCCCCCCATCCCCTCCCACTTCTCCCCCCCTTCTCCCCTCCCACTTCTCCCCCCCTTCTCCCCTCCCACTTCTCCCCTCCCACTTCTTCCCCCCAACCCTCCCACTTTTCCCCCCCACCCCTCCCACTTTCCCCCCACCCCTCCCACTTTCCCCCCACCCCTCCCACTTTCCCCCCACCCCTCCCACTTTCCCCCCACCCCTCCCACTTTCCCCCCACCCTCCCACTTTCCCCCCACCCCTCCCACTTTCCCCCCCCACTCCTCCCACTTCCCCCCCCCACTTCCCCCCCCTCCCACTTCCCCCCCTCCCACTTCCCCCCCTCCCCTCCCACTTCCCCCCCACCACTCCCACTTCCCCCCCCACCCCTCCCACTTTCCCCCCACCCCTCCCACTTTCCCCCCACCCCTCCCACTTTCCCCCCACCCCTCCCACTTTCCCCCCACCCCTCCCACTTTCCCCCCCCTCCCACTTTCCCCCCCACCCCTCCCACTTTCCCCCCCTCCCACTTTCCCCCCTCCCACTTTCCCCCCCTCCCACTTTCCCCCCCTCCCACGTTTCCCCCCTCCCCTCCCACTTTTCCCCCCCTCCCCTCCCACTTTTCCCCCCCTCCCCTCCCACTTTTCCCCCCCTCCCTCCCACTTTTCCCCCCCTCCCCTCCCACTTTTCCCCCCCTCCCCTCCCACTTTTCCCCCCTCCCCTCCCACTTTTCCCCCCCTCCCCTCCCACTTTTCCCCCCCTCCCCTCCCCTCCCACTTTCCCCCCCCCTCCCCTCCCTCCCCTCCCACTTTTCCCCCCTCCCCTCCCACTTTCCCCCCCTCCCCTCCCACTTTCCCCCCCTCCCCTCCCACTTTCCCCCCCTCCCCTCCCACTTTCCCCCCTCCCCTCCCACTTTTCCCCCTCCCCTCCCACTTTCCCCCCTCCCCTCCCACTTTCCCCCCCTCCCCTCCCACTTTCCCCCCCTCCCCTCCCACTTTCCCCCCCTCCCCTCCCACTTTCCCCCCTCCCCTCCCACTTTCCCCCCCGCCCCTCCCACTTTCCCCCCCTCCCCTCCCACTTTCCCCCCCTCCCCTCCCACTTTCCCCCCCTCCCCTCCCCTCCCACTTTTCCCCTCTCCCCTCCCACTTTTCCCCTCTCCCCTCCCACTTTCCCCCTCTCCCCTCCCACTTTCCCCCTCTCCCCTCCCACTTTCCCCCTCTCCCCTCCCACTTTCCCCCTCTCCCCTCCCACTTTCCCCCCTCTCCCCTCCCACTTTCCCCCTCTCCCCTCCCACTTTCCCCCTCTCCCCTCCCACTTTCCCCCTCTCCCCTCCCACTTTCCCCCTCTCCCCTCCCACTTTCCCCCTCTCCCCTCCCACTTTCCCCCTCTCCCCTCCCACTTTCCCCTCTCCCCTCCCACTTTCCCCCTCTCCCCTCCCACTTTCCCCCCCTCCCCTCCCACTTTCCCCCCCTCCCCTCCCACTTTTCCCCCCTCCCCTCCCACTTTTCCCCCCCTCCCCTCCCACTTCCCCCCTCCCCTCCCCTCCCACTTCCCCCCTCCCCTCCCCTCCCACTTCCCCCCTCCCCTCCCCTCCCACTTCCCCCCTCCCCTCCCACTTCCCCCCTCCCCTCCCACTTCCCCCCTCCCCTCCCACTTCCCCCCTCCCCTCCCACTTCCCCCTCCCCTCCCACTTTTACCCCCCTCCCCTCCCACTTTTACCCCCTCCCCTCCCACTTTTACCCCCCTCCCCTCCCACTTTTACCCCCTCCCCTCCCACTTTTACCCCCCTCCCCTCCCCCTTTCCCCCCTCCCCTCCCCTCCCACTTTTCCCCCCTCCCCTCCCCTCCCACTTTTCCCCCCTCCCCTCCCACTTTTCCCCCTCCCCTCCCCTCCCACTTTTCCCCCCTCCCCTCCCCTCCCACTTCCCCCCCCTCCCCTCCCACTTTTCCCCCCCTCCCCTCCCACTTTTCCCCCCCTCCCCTCCCACTTTTCCCCCCCTCCCCTCCCACTTTTCCCCCCCTCCTCTCCCACTTTTCCCCCCCTCCCCTCCCACTTTTCCCCCCCTCCCCTCCCACTTTTCCCCCCCTCCCCTCCCACTTTTCCCCCCCTCCCCTCCCACTTTTCCCCCCCTCCCCTCCCACTTTTCCCCCCCTCCCCTCCCACTTTTCCCCCCTCCCCTCCCACTTTTCCCCCCTCCCCTCCCACTTTTCCCCCCTCCCCTCCCACTTTTCCCCCCTCCCCTCCCACTTTTCCCCCCTCCCCTCCCACTTTTCCCCCCTCCCCTCCCACTTTTCCCCCCTCCCCTCCCACTTTTCCCCCCTCCCCTCCCCTCCCACTTTTCCCCCCTCCCCTCCCCTCCCACTTTTCCCCCTCCCCTCCCCTCCCACTTTTCCCCCTCCCACTTCCCCCCCTCCCCTCCCACTTCCCCCCTCCCCTCCCACTTCCCCCCCTCCCCTCCCACTTCCCCCCCACCCCTCCCACTTCCCCCCCTCCCCTCCCACTTCCCCCCCTCCCCCTCCCACTTCCCCCCCTCCCCCTCCCACTTCCCCCCCTCCCC
The DNA here is from genome assembly GCF_036365525.1 of Heterodontus francisci. NCBI lineage: Eukaryota > Metazoa > Chordata > Chondrichthyes > Heterodontiformes > Heterodontidae > Heterodontus > Heterodontus francisci. The sequence goes on along the minus strand of NC_090400.1, from coordinate 29,702,135 downwards.
CTCCCACTTCCCCCCCTCCCCCTCCCACTTCCCCCCCTCCCCCTCCCACTTCCCCCCCTCCCCCTCCCACTTCCCCCCCTCCCCCTCCCACTTCCCCCCCTCCCCCTCCCACTTCCCCCCCTCCCCCTCCCACTTCCCCCCCTCCCCTCCCACTTCCCCCCCTCCCCTCCCACTTCTCCTCCCCCCCTCCCCTCCCACTCCGTGCCCCTGAAGGACGGACCGTCCCCCCAAGCTCACAGGGAGGACACCTCGTTTTACAGGGTGACCTCCCGCGTGGCGAAGGTTCTTAATTGGGCGTTAATAGGCCACTTAAGGGCCTCAATTGGCCTCTGGGCGGGAAGGCAATCGTTGGCCTATCCCACTCCTGGGAAGATCACCTGACGGCGGGGAGGCGACAGGCCCTGCTTCCCTGTCACCCGTCACAATACTCCCTGCCCCGCCACCTCCGGCCCTGCGTCATGGGGCCTCACAAAATCCCAGCTGAGAACTAAGCAAAGGAGCACAGGAAAATTGAGAGAAGATTAAAGGATATTTTGCAAATATGGGACAGTAGAATCTATTTGAAACATCTTTGTTGTTTAAATGGTGGCAGGTTGCTCGGGATTCTCCTAAAATGAGGCATGTATCTTCTGGGCATTCTGCTTGCACCACAGGGAAAACTTTGTGCTATAAATTCCCCACCATAGCATCGATGGAGGTGGGGGAGGCAGTGGTGAGCCGGAGAATCAGAGCGGCAGCGGCCGCCACCGACCCTGACGCAGGGATTGTTGGACCCAATCTTCCTGGGGGCAGGATAAGCTGACACCAGCCTTCCTGCCCAGAGGCCATTAAGTGACCTATTGATGGCCAATTTAGGGCCTCTTCCCACCATCGCTGGAATCTTAACAGGGGTGGGAGGGGCCACTGTCACGCGAGGAGGACGCCTTGGAAAATGAGGTGCCCTCTCTATAGGCGGAGTCCCTCCTTCATGGGCAATCTGTGGCCCACGGAGGACACCCCCCTCTCCTCTCTCCCCCACCCCGGCCCGGGTACCCCCTCCCCCGGCCCGAACGCCCACCACCCACCGTTGCCAGGGCCTTCTGGACCAGCCCCGGCAACACCGCCTCAGCTACGTCGGGTCTGGAATTCCAAAGCTGGGCCTGGGTCTGCGGCCTCTGCAGTACTGGCAGTGCCCGCTGCTCCTGGTGGCATGGCCGATACTGTTGAGCTGCCGGCCTTGCGATTGGCCAGCAGGTCTTGGGGGTGGAATCCCCATTCCTGTTAAGTGTTTAAAGGAACGGGGATCCCACCCCCTTCAACTTTGATGGCCAAGGACCGGAGGATCGCTCCGGGGGCCTGAAGAAGTGCAGAGGCGGGATTCCCCCGAGTTTTCAGCCCGGTCCCACCTCCTGTACAAAATCCAGCCCACTATCTCTGTAACCTCTTCCAGCTCTACAGCCCTCCATAGAAAACTGCACTGTTCCAATTCTCTTGCATATCCTTGATGTTAATCATTCCACCATTGACACATGTGCTTTCAGTTGCCTTGGCTCTAAGCTCCTGAAATCCCTCCCTAAACCCCTCCACCTCAAGAGCTCTCTCTCCTCCTTTCAGACACTCCTTAAGACCTACCTCTTTGACCAAGCTTTTGATCGCCTGTCTTATGTGACTTAGCGTCAAATTAATAACACTCCTGTGAAGTGCCTTGGGACATTTTAATATGTTAAAGGTGCTATATAAATGCGAATTGTTGTTTTCCATCTTCACCTGCTTACAGGGGGTCTGGTTCAAGGAACTTCAGTGCACAATGGCTGCTGATGTCAAACCATGAGTAAAGATACTCAACTACAGAGGACCCAAGCTCTATAAGATAAATGCAGTAATGTTTGCAAATGTCACGTGGTCAGAATGTCATGTGATCAAACTTCTAGGAATGCCTTCTGACTAGAAGCCACAAACGTGGATGTCACTTAAATAATTTCAAAGACACAAATGAAACTGCATTCTTCAAATTGTTGAAAATTTGCTAGCAGCAACTGACACCACATTGGAGATCACTCATTTGTCCTTTTGGATTTTTCAACTTGCAGGACACATTTGCAGAAGTATTTTATCCAGTTCCGTACTCAAGGTGCTGTGATTGCAGTGTCCAAGTCTTTATTTTATTTTTCTATAAATTATATATTTTTTTAGTGATGTAAAATAGTCAGTGAAAGACAAAACAATTCTTGAAACTCTGCACATAGCATCAATCTGATTGGGTGGCCCACTACATGACAGTGTGAGGCGAAAGTAATCAATAAAACGCAATTTACTGAGTTGTTAAATTGCAGTGAATCTGAAATCTTCCTTTCTTTAAACACAGCCCTCTCTGTTCCTCCTTTCAGTCCCACCCCTTTTGTAGCATCTGATTGGCTGCAGGTTGCTCTTAGCAGTCATCACCCCGCCTCCACTGTCATCTGTTAATTCTTTGTTATCCCGCAAATTATTTTTGAGTGAGATCACCGTCTCTGTGTTTGATGGATCTGGTCTAGCCACTGTAAAGCCTGCCTGAGACTCCAGTCTGTGCTCTGTGGCAGTGTAAATTAGCTCCAAACAGATTTAGGGTCTTAGTGCAGAACAGGATTTAAGCGCGAGTGCAGTTGTAGTTCCAGAGCAGCTTATCATGGGAATTAGGTGTATCCGTGGAGAGGGAGAGAGTAGTCTAATACGAGGTGACCTTTTGTTGGCTCAAATTTGACTTGCTGTTGTTGTCAAGGAGAGCAATAACAAGCGTTACCATCTGTGTGGCTGGGGATTACTGGGGAAATTGCACATCACTGTTCGCATGCTGGAAAGAAGCCGCTGTGTGGAAGAGGGAGCCAGGCTGTCTAGAGGGGAACTCTGATGCCTCCTTGCACTTTGAATCCAGTTGTCTCCACGATCCACTCGCGAGGGCTCTTATTTACCAAAGAGGATTTTTGTGTTGTTGCCGGCGTGTCTGTCTCCAGTGCTCCTTCTCAGTCCTCTCTCGCCAGTTTACTGACATAGCTGGCTGACCACTGGGGAAAAGACAAACTGTCACTTTTGACAGTCAGGGGAGATTCTTGAAGCCCTGCTCGTATCTGGATTTTTAAAAAAAATCTATATACATATCCTTTCCATTCGATTGAGACCTTGGGATGTACCCTGGAATCTGAGAAATTCAGTGCTCTCTTCAGTGGTGAGTCAGACTTCCTACTAAAATCAGTGCTTTCTTTAACGAGAAAAATGCATGTAAGCCTTGAAAGGAAAGCATGCCCTGCCGTTCATCGTAAATCCACCTCTCTCTCATTTGTTGTCAAGACCATGTCCGGTGTTGTTGCAGCTAAAGGCATTGATCAAAGGCATGGGGTGCATTATGGCTGAGGAATAACTGTTAGTGATCAGCTCCTATTAGTGGGAAAAGGCTGTAGCAGCTCTTAGAAATATCCAGAGACGCCTCTGATTGTAGACTGATTGTTTCTGCTATGGTTTGGGGGTTTCTTTAATTGCAATGAATTTGTCCAAAAGAATCAGTGGTCAGTAGTAAAATTGACAAGAGAGTACATTTCAAAAGGCTTACCACAACCATAATCTTTTTTCAGTAAATAATACCATTATTTATCAGTGTTTATTAGCTGCTGTACATGGAAGACATTAATTATTCAGCAAAATTGGGCAGATTTTGCATTTTGATTTGTAGCCGACAAAACGGATGAGTTCTACCAAAGGGTAATTTTAATTTTGGACCTTTTCACAAGCGCACTGTAAACTGTACTTTCTCTGAACAAATGAAATGGTTCTTCAGATCAGGTCTTGCTATCCAGCACTTCTGGCGACAGCAGCGTAGCGAGAGTGCGGAAAATGACTTTATGGACGAAAATTACAACCTGACACCTAATAATTCATTATTTTGACAATGGATTGAAAAGTACATTGAAGAAATTCCTCAAGGCTTTAATCACAGCCCTCGCTAATCGTACTATGACTCTTCCTATAGAGGCTGTTCAAATGGAGGGGAAAAATTGTTCGTAATAAAGATGGAGTTTAAAAGATTTACTATATGGCGGTCAGGGTTAAGCAGCCAGTACAGCGGTACTTCATCATGCAAGAGGCATTGGAGATTATCTGCTCTGCTTGGATGCATTATCATGAAAAGTGATTTAAAGCTGATTGATGCAAATGGTTCTCAGTTCTTTTTTTTTTATCATTAATGTGCTCTTTCAGTGGCCAGAGGCAGTGATTAAGGCTGTCATTTAGGGCAGCTCATTAAAGGCAAGTGTGGAGCAGTTGGGGGGAGTAGTCTGTTTTCAGCTCAAATATTTTAAAGATGACCACCACCACTTCCCCCTACCCACCACCACCATCACCTCATGCCTCGCTGTGGGATTAGCATCTGCCAAACAAATTACAGTATGTTTGATGTTTTAAGATTGACATGCTGGACCTGATCTTATTTTAGTGGAGGAGCACTGAAGAGTCCCTGCTGAACTCTGTTGTGGAAGTGTGAAACAGCAGCAGTGCTGAAGGACGCTGCTGATTTGAATCAGTTTTTAATTTTTAATTTTTTTACTTTTGTGCATGTGGAATGGAGAGTTGGGGACGGGAAGTGAAGAAACCTTAACTGTGGACGTCTACCAAAAAGCCTTTGATGTGAAAACCGATAACATCAGATCCCAGCATTAAACCTGTTTCTCTGACCTTTATATTTATTTTTAACCAAAGCATATATTATCTTTTTAATTAAGTTATAGACAGTGACGTATGTAGATTGTTAGCATTATGCTTTATATGCAATAAATCCTATAACACTACTGACAGAAGAAAAAGAGTTAAATAGCATTTACAGTGTATTAACTGGATTAGATATTTCAGTATACATCCCTAAATTCAATACTTGGTATTGTTGAATGTGGGATTTTTGGCAGTACTTTATTGAGATTATACTTGCTAAACGAACAAATTACTTGCTAAGAACCTTACATAGTTCACAAGCCGGGAATGAAGAGACATCCATTTCTGCAGACTGTGCGGTATTGATCATAGAAATGTAGACTTGTGGCACAATGGAGCATATTGAGACTGAGTTGTGTGTTTATTTATTCAGGTATTTGCACAGGCAGTATTCAGTGCCTTTTCATCTATTAGCTCCTTTACAATACTGTATATTATCGGTCTATCCTTACCAGCAGCTATTGGAGAGGAAACATTCAATACAGAATGTAGACAATGAAAGAAATCTACTGGAAGGTCTCGAACCTCCGTGTAGACAGCAAAGCTAGTGAAGTCTTTGAACTGGAAATAACAGTACTCTTCTGAGACCAATTTCATAAAAATTTGAAGCCTGTTTTTATTGGCCATTAAAGCAACCTTTATTTTATAAGGGAATGTTTCAGTAATTGCTTTTTACGAAGAGTACTTTGTAACACACATGAGCACTTGAAAGAGGAGCCATTCTGGTGTTGTCTACGGGGACTCGATGGCGCAATTAATTTTGCTACATCTGTTCTTGGGACTTTAAAGGAAAATGGGTTTTTTTTTGTTTGAGTGTATTTTAATGAAGAAGATAAAGCGTGGCATTGATGTCCCACAGGCTTGGTGCAGTAAGTTCAAATTATTGCTCAGTCTGTCAGGACGGGCTGCTTCCTCCGAGACTGACATGACAGGCAGCTCTGGTCTGCCCTCAGTCTGCTACTCCTGGTGACAAACAGCCGCTTGGCTTCTGGTAAGGCGCTATTAAAATGTCAGTCTCAAATGACGAAGAGTCCAGGTGGGTCCCTGCTGGACACGAGATAATTTCAGTTTGAGCTAATGCCTCACCACAGGACTTTATCAGCACTCACCAACCTATAGATACTGTTTTGACATATTAGCTATCGGTGGACGGAGGGGGTTGCTGCTTTGCTTTATTGTCCGTTACCCTCATGCGTAGTGGTTCAAGGGTAAAGCCTTATTGCTTTGAAGCTTTGTTCATTCAGCAGCATTGGTTTCTAAAGCAATTCTTTAACCTACAGTCATTCATGTGATAAAGGCTGTTTCATTGCTTTAAATCACAGTGTGCTACTTGTACTTTAATAACTATTTCCAAAGAGCCATTCAGTTTACCACATGCATGTTATTGAGCATGCCACCAGAAACAGTTTCCCAATTCAATCCCACTGAAATTACTGAACACTTTTCTGCTGAAGGACCATAACTTTTGATCCTCCCAATTCTAGCAATTCAATAAGTATGATCTGAAACATGTGTTTTAATAAATCTGTTGGAACCACCAGGAAGCACAGTTAGATATTGTAATTTAAAAGATTGTAATATTTAATGCATTGATTTTTTATCTTTTATTATTGGTCCAATTTTTGCCTGTAGGAAACAGTGATCTGGTATTTGTTCTTGTATTGATCAGCTATTAGTATTTTCATAAAGGAATACACTTCATGAATGTAAAAACAAGACCCACTTCCATCCAGTTCCCAAGTCCTATTTGCAAAAAACCGCATTTTTCAGTGCATGTTAAAATAATTTAGTAAGTGCAGCCCTATGTAGTCAGGGGTTTAAATATACATAGGGAAGGTTCTTCTGTGAAGGCTCGGCACAGCAAAGAACCAGATACCACACGGACTGCAGCGGTTCAAGAAGACGGCTCACCACCACCACCTTCTCAAGGGCAATTAGGGATGGGCGATAACGGCGAATGAATAAAAAAAAAACTTCTCAGACATGCATAATTTAGTAGCACAGTGGGAAAAATTTGGTAAACTGAGTAATTCTTTCCATCAAGTATTTGGTAGCTCTTGGTTACATTCTCGTAATTTAGTGAAGCTTCTGGAATTAGATCTTTACCATGCTTTGTTAAATTGCGAAGCAGCTTGTGGCTTGAAGGTTAATTGGTAACCTGTTTAATTATTAGATCTCAATTCTCCTTAATAAATATTTGCTGTTAAACCACGATAAGCAGCAATTGACATTGACAAGCCGAACACTTTAGTTTGTTGATTTCTCTTGAGTGTTGCTGGAACGTGATAGTGAGTGAATGTGCTTAAATGAGTTCTAAGTGCCTCTTTTGCTGACTCATTTGCCCCTTTGCAAGTGTTGCCCATATGTTAGATATTTATTGCATTTTTCTTCAAGAATCTGACCATTGTGAAGTATGAAAATAATGAATCCCAAAAATCAACTCATGACATGGTCTTAACCTGGTGTCACGTCCTGTAATGAACTATATCCCCTAATAGGTTCAATCTTGAGGCTACTTGGTAACCTCACTTGTACCACCGTCTCAATCCGTGAGTCGCACGCACCCTCCTATCCTGCTCCCTCCTTAACTGTGCTTCTAAAGCACAGTCTATCTTCACTTAGTTTGTGATTTGGCACAGGTAAAAGATTTTCAAGGTGTGTATCATGTGTATCATCAGATACTTAGCAGAATGCGACCAGAAAGATTTCGTAGGTACTATGCTGAAACCTTTTGTCACCCTTTCTCTTGTATCGGACGGAACGTGGTCAGAATTGCATTTATGTAGTGCCTTTCACGCCCCCAGGATGGCCCAAATATTTAACAGCCAGTGATTGAATTCTAAAGTGTAGTCAGTCACTCATGTAATGTAGGAAAATAGGCGGACAGTTCTCCTGGACAAAGATAGTAATGTAAACACTTTTTGGAGTGAAAGGGCGAAGCAATTTGTTCCGAGATCTACTGGATTCATATCCGATTGTGGAAAAGATTTTTTCCCCCTGTTGCTTGTGGCTATACTTAATTTCATAATTTTGCTAGCCAAAATAACAAGAATGAGCTTGAAAGGTGTGGATGAAATTGAGTTTAATGTTTAACTCTGTGTGATTGCTCATCATGTTAACGCAACACCTAGAGAACATCATTTCCATAGATTGTGGCATTCTTTAACTATGTGCAAAATACCCTCATGTCTCTAGAGCACTGCAGGTGCATGATTTTTGTCACCCATAAGATATCAACATAATAAATGGCTATTTCTCATGTAAGAACACTGCAGCAACTCAATGTCTATGGACACTCTCCACATTTGAGAGGATGAATGCTGCAGGCATGTTAATGTTTAACAACTGCCTGCCTTCACATGTTACTACTGATTATCAACTGGTTTACATCTATTCAGTGAGTCAATTAGTTACCGGTTATAAGAAGCTAATTGTAGAAATGTTAGACAAGTCATTGCCGTGTTTTATTACAGCCCTGTACTACTTCGATGTATGAGTCCACACTTTGCAAACTTGAGCTAACTCCATATTCAATCTCCTTACAAGCACATCCAATTTGAATTGCAATGATGCCCTTTGGAATCCACATTGCCTTTGAACATTGCTGTGGGAAGGATAGGTGTTCACCTCTACCAATGAACTGACCCTGGAGTCCTGAAAAGCTGTTGCCTCTGGGTAGCCTGTTAGCCTGCAGCCAATGGCGATGCTGTAGGATAGTGACAACTGCTGGCCATAGCCTAGACTGAACAAGTTCTCTAGCCTGTGGCATTTTGCTGTACACATTAAAAATCAGTTTGTATCTCAGTGTGAAAATTTTTCCCAGTCATACAAATCCAGAAATTATTTTGTTTGAAATTGTTTTTCATAGTGCTGAGGAAAAAAAATAGTTTTAGTGCATCCCATTCTCATGAAAGCACAGTCTGAACCTAGCTAGAAGTGTAAAAAGCACTTTAAAATGCTGTACATGCTGGCATACTGTCAACAACTACAATAACTGCGGATTTCATATTCAAAGACGAGCTTCAAAATCCAAGCTGCGTTAGACTGGGTTTAGCCACGTCCTCCTTAACAAGCAACACCAAGTGCTGTTAAAGCTCCAGGCCTCCCTCAATGTCGCCAGACTCCTGTGCATCACTTCAATATTCGCAGATCCCAAGACCTTTTTATTAATGCGACCCAACCCTGGGACTCCACTCCACCTGGAATTCCCCAGTGCTACCACACTCATCATCTGCTTCCAGTGCCCCACACCCTTCGCAATGCTACCATATCCTGGATACCTTTCTGGCCCCAGTACCAATAGCTGTCCCTCATGATGTCAGTTTCCCCACCCCAAACCTTTGGATACTGCAACTACAACCAGACCCCAGTAAATCAAATATTATATTCCGGCTACAGTGCTACCAATCTCCAGAATCCACTTATCATTAAAATGCAGAGCCATCACGCATTGCTTGCGCAGTGTCAAGGCCCAAAAATGAAATCGCACAATCCCACCTTCCCTCTGCTGTTCCGCACATACATCAGTCTGACCTGCTACATAGCCTACCATCTTCCTCTGTATCTTTTTCTTTATAAAGTAAGAGTTATATAGCTAAAGAAAATGTTTATATAATAAAGACCTTTTAGGACTTGCAGAGAAAATATAGCCAAAGCTGTAGAATGTGATTTAATAAAAAACGCAGTTTCTTATTCTGCTACTTTAAGTAAATGGCTTTGATATGATGTTGTACATTACATGGCATTAGGCCATTATTGTTTATTAAAAAAAGTGTACCCTATCACTCACCATGAGCAACGTCACAGGAGACATACTAGTAATATAAGTTTTGTGTTTAGCTTGCACCATTAGACACTTGCTGTAAGACTCTTCGAACACTTCTCTGTCACACTTAACATAGACAAATATATGTATTATAATTATTACCAAATTTATTGTAATATAGGCACATTTCTTCCTTGCCTTATTTTTGTCATGAGATTGATTCCAGCCAGATCCCAAACCTGAACTGCTGTTTTCCTCAATAACCACTCCGCATAATGTTCTGCAGGAGGACTTTACAGATAAAAGTTACATTTGCATAATAATTTATATAGCTGTTCATAAAGGATTGTGAGTTCAAGTCCCACTCAGAGACCTGAGCACAAAAAATTATAGGCTGATACTCCCAGCACTGTACTGAAAGAGTGCTACCCTGTTGAAGATGCCATCTTTCAGATGAGACATTAAACTGAGGGCCCGTTTGCCCTCCCACATGGATGATCCCATGGCACTACTTAGAAGATTATCAGGGGCGTTCTCCCTGGTTGCCTGGCCAATATCACATTATCACGTTGATGTTTGTGGGAGTTTCCTGTATGCAAATTGGCTGCTGCATTTCCTACATTACAACAATAACTACTCCTCAAAAGTGTTTCATTGGCTGTAAAACACTGGGATGCCCTGAGGTTGTAAAAGGAGCTGTATAAATGCAAGTTCTTTTTAAACATGACTTTGTACATGACATGATATAATGTTCCTGTTCTGCATTAGAAATATCATTCAACTTACTGAGAACAACATTACTGGAGATCCCCTAATATATACTTTTTAATAATTTGTAACATTATTGTGCTGAGCACAGAACAAGAAATGTGTATGAAACTGAGACAAATCATCACATCATGGCATTAAATTCTGTGATGTGTAGCTACCACTCAATATTTTAACTAACTACCATCTGTCATATTCTTCAATGGGTGCTCCAGCACTGAAAACAGCTGGCACTGAACCAAGCCATGATAAACTATCTCCAGACTAGTTTTGCCATTAAGCAATTTTTTTTTGCTGTAAATATTTAATAAATGAATCCCTGTAAAGTCGTTAAACTTGAGATGAGCAAATGGCCCCTCAATGCATAGCAACCAAATCCTAACTGTTATGATTACTATTCTGTCATCCAGCTCTGCCGCAAAGTAAAAGCTTGGCTGTGCTCCATACTTGCATTTTGCTATTAACGTACAAAGGAAAGAAAGACATCTGAATCTAGAATAGTTCAGGTTTAGCTGCTAAATGGCCCACTCCTGCTGCTATGCTGAACTGGCCAAATTCAGAACAGCTTGGATTTTGGGCTTAAATTTGCACTTATCCTAATATGCACAACCAGAATGAAAAGAGGTTTGGATTAGAGAGATCTCTTTAAGGGGCATTTATTGTAGACGGAGGTTTTGATGTTTTCCAGCCGATTCCTGCATACTCAGGAATGTCACCACAGTTGCCAACACTACCAGTTCAAGCAATAGTGCACTGATATTCATGACCTGCTGCCTTTGATTCATCAACGACCAATATTCCTTCAGTTAAACAATGTGGCTTTTGTTGCCATTTGGGTATGTTGGTCACTGTGGAGGATGGAAGTAGGAATGGAATGATCCAAGCGCCAATCAATTATCTCAGTGTGTGGATGTCATGTCATCATTATATTGCTGATTGAGATTTTTTGTTGTTGCCTGTCACAAATCAAAAGAGCATTTTTAATACCTTTACATGAGGGTAACATAACTTGTCTTTGGAAAATAGTGGCGATTTATTTTAATAGAACAGTTAAATCAATTCTTCTTGGATGTCCAGAAGGAAATGTGAGTGAGTAAGCCATTAAAAGGGGCCTTGTTAAAACCAAACCTTTCGCTGATCTCCAAACCCCACAGCTGCACGTCATCCGTCTTGAATGCTCAAAGCTTACTGAAACAGCAGCAGCAGCTCCTGAACGTAGCAACAATAATCAAAAAAGACAGCAGCTGAGGCACTAGTTAGCGGCAAATCAGAGCCTTTTAGGGAACTAATGAGCTACAAGCAAGGCTTTGAATTTGCAATTCTAGTGTGGGTGAGGAGTGGATTTGTCGCTGTCTGCATTTCTTTCCCCATTGATCCACTCACTTTGGAGACGGGTCTCGCCCCACACTGGGCAGCAGGTGTGAGTCATCTCCTTCTGCTCAAATGGTTATTAGCTGATGATGAGCGGGACAAATCTCCGGTCATCCATCCAACTGTGAGGGTTCGGAGGTCAACGGATTCAGGATTCCCAAGAGAACAAGAGATTATATAGCTTACCTGCAAGCTGCAATTGAAAAGATCTGCAGCAGAGGGGAGTCCTGTCAAACACATCACGCTGAGGCACTTATTGTTATTTTATTGCTCTTTGTTGACAGCGCAGGCAAGACTGAAAGGCTTTCATGTTTATTCAGGTTTTTTTGAGGAAGAAAACCCGCAGTGTTTGTAGGAATTGTTTGATAAATACAATAATGAGGACAAAATCTTCTCTGTTGTATACTTTTGCTCCTGAAATGGTAACATATTTAACTTTGTCTAACATTTACTGCAAATTCTGTTTTATAGGCACCATAAATAATATATAATAGCCACATACAGCCACAGGCTTCATTTGCGCGGTATAGCTGCAGACTCTGTAATAAGTTAAACATGTCACATTCAGATGCCTGGAGACACTATCTCACTGTAGGGCTGTGAGCAACAAATGCAGCACATTGGAGATTTTTCAGACTGTAATTTAACGTTATTAGTCTTCAACCTGCCATAACAGAGCATAAGGAAGCTGCTGGCTCTGTATCATGGAAGACTAACCCATTCTGTGGACTCATTCACATAGTGTTAATGCCATACTGAGTACCATGAAGCAAGCTTTAGATAATTTAACACACACATTGTATTTCTGTCAGTTTTATGCATTGGTCCCCAAAAGCTGAAAAGTGGCTTTAATACTACAAGCTTCAGAATGTCATTTAAACTAGAAATATATCTTTATGTCATGAAGGTGCCAGTATCATTCATACGCAAAACACACGAGTGTTATTTGATTTTGTGTCATGCAGGCACAATGGCATTACTGCCCTCACTGGTGGGCAAAATACATCCTGATGCTAGGAACCGCTTATGCGACAGTTAGATGAGGTGGTACACTTTGGCATGGGATCGCCCACATAGAGGTATTTTTATTCATGCCGCCAGTGATGGAAGCCCTAATGGAGGTTGGGGAAGCTGATAGGTTTATTGCTTATAATAAAAGCAAAATACTGCAGATGCTGGAAATCTGAAATAAAAACAAGAAATGCTCAAAATACTCAGCAGGGCTGGCAGCATCTGTGGAGAGAGAAGCAGAGTTAACATTTCAGGTCACAGACCCTTCATCAGAACTGATGAAGGGTCGCTGACCTGAAACATTAACTTTGCTTCTCTCTCCACACATGCTGCCAGACCTGCTGAGTATTTCCAGGTTTATTGCTTAGCCTGTTTGTACAGTTCATTAATACAATTTTCCAATTCCTGGCACTCATAGACCTTGCCAGCCATTGGAGAATGCCTGGCAGTCAGAAACCATGGCATACAGACGATCATACATTCCAACACCTGTCATTCAAGTACATGATGCAGTCTATCCACAATGTAAATACACATCATAAGAATGTGGCATTATTACTGAACTGCTTCTCAAAATGATTTTGTAATATAAATGTAATATTAGGCTTACCTGCTGCAATTGCAAGCATGAGTTTGGCACTAGCCAAGATGTGCGCCAATTGTGAGCTTTACAAGCTTGCAGGTGGTGATGAATTTCAAAGGTGCGCACTCCCTATAATGTGAATAAGTGTGAAGCGATCCACTTCAGAAAAAACAGAAAGGCAGAGTATTTCCTAAATGGTGAGAGGTTGTGAAGTGTTCATGTGCAAAGGGACCTGGGTGTCCTTGTTCATGAGTCACTGAAAACTAGTATGCAGGTGCAGCAAGCAATTAGGAAGGCAGGTAGTTTGTTGGTCTTTCTTGCAAGGCGATTTGAGTACAGAAGTAAAGATGTCTTGCTGCAATTGTTAAAAGCCTTGGTGAGAATGCACCTGGATATTGTGTACGGTTTTGGTCTCCTTTTCTGAGGAAGGATATACTTGCCATAGAGGGATTGCAACAGAGGCTCACCAGACTAATCCCTGGGAATGACGGGATTGTCTTATGAGGAGAGATTGCAGAAACTGGGTCTGTATTCTCTAGAGTTTCGAAGAATGAGATGTAATCTCATTGAAACTTTAAAAATTCTGACACGGTGTGACAGGGTAGATGTGGATAGAATGTTTTCTCTGGCTAGTGAGTCTAGAACCAGGGGACACAGTCTCGGAATAAGGGGCAGGCCATTTAAGACTGAGATGAGAAGGGATTTCTTTATTCAGAGGGTGGTGAATCTGTGGAATACTCTACCCCAGGGGTCTGTGGAAGCTCAATCATTGAGCATGTTCAAGACAGAAGTTGATAGATTTCTGGATATTAATGACATCAAGGGATATGGGGATAGTGAGGAAAAATAATGTAGAGGTAGATGATCAGCCATGAACTGTTTGAATGGCGGAGTAGTCTTGATGGGCCAAATGGCCTACTCCTGCTTCTATTTCTTATGATCCTATGATCCCACGCAAAGATTCCTCTAGAAATTTAACTGTACTAATGTGAAGATCATGGTGGAGTTTTTTTCTTTGCAGTCTTCCATTTTCCAAATCGTCCCATTTGTTCATGAATACTTGTGCCAGCTTTGGAGGCAGGATGACACTGCCTCTTTAATCTTTTCACCAGTCCTATACTCTTTTGCTGCCTTTTTTTTGGGTAGCATTCACAGCTCTATGAGCAAAAGCTGCGCAGCAAAGAAATGTGAGCTGACAGGAATCCCAAAATAATTATCAGTAATTAATAGAAAAAATGCTGATATAACTTGAAAATAAATATATCATTGCACTATAGGGTCTGCAATTCCATCATTGTAGCTGACGAGTAATAACCATTAAAATTATTGGGGAATAGACAGTTTTGTCATCTTGTATTAAGTTAAAACATATACACAATTTGTTATGTTAGTGTAAAAAATTAAGTTCTCAGAATAAAATGTAGGAAACTGGGTTACAGCTGGAGTTTATTTTGTAGTTTCCTTTGTGTATTTAACCACTCATTGCAATGGTCATTCCAGACATTGATTATGTCCGCATGAAGCAGCTTGCAGCGTTTTTCTGCGTTAAAGACACTATATAAATGCAAACTGTTACGTTGAGCCCCACTTTTAGCAATAACATCAGAGTCAAATTGTCAAAACCAAGAGCAAAGAATTGGCACTGACATACAGAAAAATGCAAACACCGTTTTTAATGCATTTACGATTTTACTGCACGAATTGACCAAAGCAATTCTTCACTGTAACTGTTTTCAACAGATCGCAGAATAAAACTGCAGCAAAAGTGATGGCTGGTATTAACTGGAACTGCCCGTTGTGAGTAAAAATAATAGCCATCTCGGTTGTAGAGACGTTTTGAACCTGAAGGTTGGCGAAGGCAGTGAGTTACATGAAAGTGGCGACAGCATTTTCCACACGATTAACCTGATTTTCATTGAACTGCAAGGCTGCTGAATTCAGGCTAGTTTTGTGTCGCTGACGGGAATAGACTGAGACTAATCCTTTATGTTGCTAGCTGATTAAACACATCTGAACATCAATGCCAAAAGAAAATGCTTTCTGTGAGAAGTTGTGAGTGTAATGCTTTCAACTTCATCTCACAAAATCAAAAGCATTTAGGTTGATTTTCTTTAAATGATTGCTTTTCACTGACACCAGACAAATATCGTTATGTTCAGATTTTTTTTAAATAAAATATGGTGCGATGGCAGTTGGAGTATCAAAGTGCACTTTAACTCTGAGTCACATTGATTTTTAACTGAAAGTTAAGACTCTTCCTGAATAGAAGACGATATCTGCTGGCATATAGTCCCACAGGAACCTGCCACCCTGCGGTATTCTTCACTCAGAGGGCCAAACAGCGTTGAAACTAATCAACCATGGGGGCCTCACAATTGAGCTTGATTGTGCTCCCATCCAATGTGTGTTTGCACGCATATACACCTACTCTACATCAAGAGCCACTGGATATTGATCAGAACTGAAAATAGGTGGTTGAATTTTCCCTTCTGTTGTTCAGAGGGGAAATTGTATTGTCCCATTGTTGCTGCCTTGGCTGAAATCAGCCAAGTCAGCCTAGACCAGGGAGTGGATTAACTTGAACACTTCCAGGTCTGCATAGCTCACCTCCACTTCCAGATTGAGCCAATAGGGAATGGTCTCCGTCGGGAACTGACAGCTTGTTTTACATAACTTTTTGACCATATAGCAGACAGTAACTAAACCGCAAACAGTAACTTGTTCATATTTAATCTTGCCACAATATGCTGTTCCACGTTTGCCTCATACCAGTTGCCAGCAGAAACAAAATGTGGTGACAGCTGAGGAAGGAATGGATGGCAGAATGGACAATGTATTACATTGTTATAAAAGCAGTGTTTGGTATCCCCGAGATAAGAGGCGTATGCTCTGTTTTAGAATGACTAAATTGTAAAGTCCTGAGTGCTGCATGATCCCGTAAGTAACATTACTCTTCGAATTCTGTAATATCTATGTATGCAAGTGCATTGCAACATTCATTCCTTAAATGTTGTTTGTAGACAGCAAATATATGTCAGATTTGTTTTCTCTCCAACTTCTTACTAAAGCATCCACTCCTCACAGGAGTGGGGTTCCATAGGAGCCAGACGCCCTCTTGTATCTCACCCAAGGGGTGTGAACCTTGACAATGAGAGCTGGGATGTCGAATATAGAGGACCTCAAGGTTGAGTACAATCCTGACCTCACCTGATATCCATACCAGCACAATTCTACCAGTGGTCACTGGATAGCAATCAGCAGCAGGAACCCAGGCCAATTTTCCCTTTGCTTTCCCAGAATTGCTGCAGCCATTTGTATTACTCCTATCTGTTTCCCTAGCTGAGATCAACAAATATAGTGCAGAGTGACTATCGAGTTGAGGCCTTCCTGGTCACTGTGGCTGAAACATGAAGACACTGGAAAACTGGAGTCAGTTGGAATCGGGGATGACTGTCCGCTGGTTGGAGTCATGCCGAATGAAAAGGAAGATGGTTGTGGTTGTTAGAGGTCAATCATCTCAGCTCCAGAACATCATTGCATGAGTTCCTCAGGCTAGTGTCCTCAGCCCATCCATCTTCAGCTGCTTCATCAATGACCTTCCCTCCATCATAAGGTCAGAAGTGGGGATGTTTGCTGATGATTGCACAATGTTCAGCACCATTCGTGACTCTGAAAAAACTGAACAGATCCGTGTCCATATGAAGCAAGACCTGGACAATATCCAGGCTTGGGCCAATAAGTGGCAAGTAACATTCGCGCCACACAAGTGCCAGGCAATGACCATCTCCAACAAGAGAGAATCTAGCCATCTCCCCTTGACATTCAATGGCATTACCATCACTGAATTCCCCCACTATCAACATCCTGGCGGTTATCGTTGACCAGAAACTGAACTGGAGTAGCCATATAAATACCGTGGCTACAAGAGCAGGTCAGAGGCTCAGAATCCTGCGGTGAGTAACTCACCTCCTGACTCCCCAAAGCCTGTCCACCATCTACAAGGCATAAGTCAGGAGTGTGATGGAATACTCTCCATTTGCCTGGATGGGTGCAGTTCCAACAACACTCAAGATGCTCGACACCATCCAGGAAAAAGCAGCCCCCTTGATTGTGGCATCCCATCCACACATTCACTCCCTCCACCACCGACGCACAGTGGTAGCAGTGTGTACCATCTACAGGATGCACTACAGCACCTTCCAAACCCGAGACCTCTACCACCTAGAAGGACAAGGGCAGCAGCTGCATGGGAACACCACCACCTACAAGTTCCCCTGCAAGCCACACACCATCCTGACTTGGAACTATATCGTCGTTCCTTCAATATCGCTGGGTCAAAATCCTGGAACTCCCTTCCTTACAGCACTGTTGGTGTACCTAACCCACGTGGACTGCAGCGGTTCAAGAATGTAGCTCACCACCACCTTTTCAAGGGTAATTAGGGATGGACAATTAATGCTGTCCTTGTCTATGGCACCCACATCTCGTGAATGAATAAAAAAAAACTACCTCTGAATCTTGGGGATATTCAGAAAACTTATCATTGAGAACGTTGCAAGGTTGGAATGTAAATTCAATAACAGCAAAATACTGTGGATGATGGAAATCTGAAATAAAACCAGAAAGTGCTGGAAATACTCAACAGGTCTGGCAGCATCTGTGGAGAGAGAAGCTGAGTTAACATTTCAGGTCTGTGAGCTTTCATCTGAATGTAAATTCAATGTTTATCAACCACTTGGGCTTCGTCCTTTGAGCTGATGATTTTATTGGAGACTCATGCTTATGGTGCATTATGTGATGCATTCCTGATTAGATACTGTTCTAAATTTTGAGCTTTTACAGAGTGGAAAAGATACAGGAAATATCATTTTTAGCGAATAGATTAAAAAAAACTATCTGGTTACAACTGCTTGGTGGTTGCTATATGTTTCTCATATGTAGATGTATAATACATCTATTCCTACTCATATGAACAAGTGTCCTGAGTACAAAAGCAAAGGGGGAAGAACCAGTGGAAGCTCGTGCTAGGGTTCATTTACACTACAAATTTAGGGTAAGTGCTGAGAAACTATGCTAGGGTAGACAAGAGAGATAGGGTGGAATGAGATGTGGGAAGAGATTGAAGATGAGGCGGAGATTTTACATTTAACATATTGGTGGATTGGAAGTCAATATAGGTCAACCAGAAAGGGGCTGATGGCATTGTGGAGGTTAATGCAGAACAGGATGTGATGGCTACATTTCAAACCACTTGGATTTTACAGAGTTTATGGATGCTGAGGATGGGAGGCCAGTGAATAGGACATTAAGGAAATGAAGTCTAGAGCTGACAAAAGCATATGCCATGTTAACCTTTACTGCAAGGGGGTTGAAGTGTAAGAGTAAGGAAGTCTTGCTTATCTTGTGCTCCAGCAGAACCACACCTGGAGTACTGTGTACAGTTTTGGTCGTCTTACCTAACGAAGGATAAACTCATCTTAGAGGAGATGTGGTGAAGGTTTGCTAGGTTAATTTCTGGAAATGGAAGGCTGTCTTATAAGGAGGGATTGAGTAGTATGGACCTATATTGTCTGGAGTTTAGAAGGATGAGAGGTGATCTCACTGAAATGTATAAAATTATTAGTGGGCTTGACAGGATAGACACTGAGAGGCTGTTTCCCCTGGCTGGAGAATCGGGAACTAGAGGTCATAGTCTCAGGATAAAGGGGTCAACCATTTAGGATTGAGATGAGAAATTTCTTCACTCAGAGGGTTGTGACTCTTTGGAATTCTCTATCCCAGAGGGCTGTGAATGCTTAGTCAATGAGTATATTCAGGACTGAGAGCGATAGGTTCTTGAGCACTTAGGGAATCAAGGGATATGGGGACAGGGCAGGAAGGTGGAGTCATGATCTTTTTGAATGGTGGAACAGGCTCGCGGGGCTATATGGTCTACTCCACCTCCTATTTCGTATGCTCTTACAAGTAAGGATGTCAATGGCAGAGAATCTGAAGGAGGGTTAGAGATGTGGAGGTGGAAATAAGCAGCCTTGTTAATAGATAAGATGTGTTCAAAGCCCTGTTCGGTTCAAACAGGGTGGTAAGATTTCCCACAGCCTGCTTCAGCCAGGGCAAGTAGTCAGAGAGGGTGATAGTCTCAATGGCAGAGGCTAGAAACATGGCTTTGTTGTTCCTGATGCTTATTTGGAATAATTTGTGATTCATAGCCTCATGTCGGATGCACGTTCTGACAGCAAGGAAGTTGTTGTGTAATCAGGAAAACTATTGGAGATGTAGGGATGTCTGTCATCATTGTACAGGTGGAAACTGATCCCATGTCAGCAGATGCACATGAGAGAGAAGAAAGGGCCAAGGATAAGCTATTTGTAGGGATGAATTCATACAGGTAGGAGTAAAACCATGCAAGTGTAATCTCATGCAGCTGGGAAATGGAAGTGAGGTGATGGGAAAGTAGTACATCATGCTTGCTATCACAGAAATTGTCATTTAGAACTTTGTGTAGAGTATGTTTGGTGTATGTGCCAGGCAGAACCTGGACCAAACTGAATCTAAGAGTGAGCTTTGGTTTAATCTCACCTGAAAAGAAATCAAGCAGTGTTAAGTATCTCTATAATCTTCAGTCTTACATCTTATTAGGTATTAATCCAGCTCCTATTTAAAGATATCAACTGACCCTCAAATCAACAACCTTTTCTGGGAGCTTGTTCCAGATATCAAGTAGCCTTTGGGAGAAAAATAAATTTTCTAATCTGTAACCTTGCTTAGGATTTGAGAATGATTTACTTAATTCCTGTGGTACTGTGCTCATTGTCCAAGATAAGTCCCATTTACTTCCACTTCATCAGTACCTTTTATTGCAGAAGACCTGTATTATGTCCTCATTCAGTTGTCTTCTCTCCAGTGAAAATAAATGTAGTCTTTGTTTATAACCTGGTCCCCTAAGGCGTGGAATCCTCTTTTGCACTTTTCTTTGAGTCCTTCCTAAAGCAACAATATCCTTTTTGAGGTAGGTGACCAAACCTGCACATATCATTCTAGAATTGGCCTCAACATTCATTTGTATAATGTCATTGTGAATTGTCCTGACTTGTAGTTCAATGCCCTGCAGATGCATGATTTAATATTTGCTTCACACTGACCAGATGCTTTCAGAGGCTGATAATTGATCACTTCCAAATCCTTTTCATTTTTGGCATTCTTCAAATTAGGACCATTTTGGGTTAAAGACTGTGTTATATTTATTATCCAATTTGAAATCCACCTGCCGTATCTCAGCCCATCCATGTAATTAATCCTTATCGGCCCACTGAGCTTTTGGGGGCTCACAGGTTTGGCATCTGTCTGCAGTCTAGGCATTTCAGGGCTGATTCCTATCTGATTTAATTGCATACTCAGTTATAGTATCCTGTTGAATTGATACTGCAAGAATTATTCATTCAACTGTTTTTGTCAACATTGAGGTGGGTAATGCAGGATCACTTTGAGAAGCTAGTTAGACTCCTCTGGTGCTGTTATGAGACAGCTCTGTTCTTCCCAGTCATCTTTAGCAGATACCCTGAGACATTTCAGAATCAAACGAAGTACATCGATAGAACTTGAATCTGAACTGAAGATAAATAAAGCACAATCCAAATAAATAACATGAATCAACTTCAAAAAATAGTCAAGGAATGAGTCTTTTATAATTTTAATAATGTCCAGAACTTTACAGTCTTAAATCGTTCAACCATTATTTTAGCAAAAGTGCTGGTGGGTGTAGATTGAGCATTGCAAATTGTTGAGCTTTGGTTTTTAATAAAGGACCCATGAGCTGCCAGCATTTCCAAAGTGAGCTGCAAGCATGGAGGTTTACTTCACATTCTAGCTGAATAAACTGCTCTGTGGAAACAAAGGAGGACCTAGAGGATTAAAAAGAAGCATAATCTTAAGAAAGTTGCCAGCTAATCCATCTAAGCACAATGTTGGTACTGTCGATTGATTTCTCTTGCTGGTTCAGATGCCAGTAATTGCAGTTGATAGTGAAATGGATCTGAGTGTTAACAAAAATTGTCATTAATAGAATGTTGTTCTCCTGGCAAAGTAAGAGTATGTGAACACGACCTCCAAATTAAAATGGATTTTGAATTCTACAGTATTACACATTGACTCAAGATGAGTATAGTTGTGACTGATTGACATTTTAATAGTTATTGAAACCTGTTTTACAGCTTTGTGGATTTTGGGGGAAACTAGTTCCAATTTAGCTGTGTGCTGTCCTGACTTTAAGCCTCAGCCAATTATTATTGTGTGCTCGTGTGAAATGCTAGTAGTTTTCTCATACCAGCGTACCTGGATGGTCTGCTTTCTATGTTCTGAATAGTTGTATTCACTTTAGATTGATATATGTATGAAGTTTGGTGAATGTCAATCAAAATAAATCACTTCTTTGAATGTTATTGTTTGACACTAAACGATGAGCTTTTTAAAAAAGATAATTTCAGTTAAGAACAGAACTTGGACTTTTGACAGAATAACCTTTATCCTTTCCCTGCTCCCAAATATTATCGATCTTAGCCATTATAACAAACAGTTCGACTTCTGTAAATTGAGCAGCAGTAAATCTGAGATCGAAGGTGGTTTTGTTTTCTTTCTCATTCAAAATGTATAGCTGTAGACTACCTAAAAAAAAAAAGTTCAATTTTGTTCAGTGTGTTGGTTTCTACTGGTCAATTGTCCAAAAAACAAATGGCTTGAATCTAGTTTGCAGCTATGTGAGATGTTTTGGATCAACAATAACTTAAATATTTATAGGGCCTTTAACAAAGTAAAGTGTCCCAAGGTGCTTCACAAAATTTGACACCCGGACATATGACCAAAAGCCTGGGCAAGGAGGCAGATTTTAGGGAGTGTCTTAAAGGAAGAGAGAGAGGGGTGGAGAGGTTTAGGGAGGGAATTCTGGAGCTTAGGGCCTAGGCAGCTGAAGGCACCAATGGAGGAACGATTAAAATTGGGGATGCACAAGAGGCCAGAATGGGAGGAGTGCAGAGATCTTGAGAGAAATGTAGGGCTGGAGGAAGTTAGAGATAGGAAGGGGTGAGGCCATGGAAGGATTTGAAAACAAGGACAAAAATTTTTTAATTGAGGCATTACCAGATTAGGAGCCTGTGTAAGTCAGCGAACACAGCGGGGATAGGGGAACCGGACTTGGTACGAGTTAGGATACGGGCAGCAGAGTTTTGAATGAGCTCAAGTTTACATAGGATGGAAGAGGGGAGGCTGGCCAGGAGAGTATTGGAATAGTCCAGTCCAGAGATAGCATGGGCATAGATGAAGGTTTAAGCAGCAGATGAGCTGAGGCAGGGGTGGAGTTGAGCAATGTTACAGAGTTAGAAATAGGTGGTCTTGGTGATGGAGTGCATACGTGGTTGTAAGGCACCAAGTTTGTGAACAATCTGTTTCAGCCTCAGCCAGTTAATATTGATAGGGATTGAGTCAGTGTCTAGGGAACGGAGTTAGTGGAAGGGATGGAAGACAGTGACGGAGGAGAGGCGTTACAGGAGGCTGGTATGGTTGGCCATACCAAAGGCTGTAGATAGGTTCTGATCTAATATTAATAGTCTTTGTTGGACAGGAACAATGTCCAAGGAGAGAGCCAAAAGTAGAATGCTGAATTTCTGATGAGCAATTAGATTGCCTTTTGTGGACAGTTGTACATGCTCAAATGCTTACATCCAAGGATTTTCTTTGCCTTTTAGCCCTGACTCTAGTATGGTCAATCACTAGATAATATTGACTTTGGCTAAAGATGGGTGGACGTGCAAGTTACTGCACATAATATCCTGATAATACCAGGCTTAAAATAACTGAAGTTAATAAGGGACATTTACTTAAGTTATATGTTTTTGGTGTTTGAAATCCTCCATGATCAAAAATAGAGTATTAATTAAATATTCCAACGTTTGATAATGAAGTTGTCTAGTGATTCTGACCTCTCAAAAAGTAACTGAAGTTTTCCATCTCTGAATTTCTGCATTATTTTTCCTGATGAAATAAGTGTATGAAACTGCCTTCTAAACTGTGCTGCACTTGTGTTTTTCTTGTGCAGCATGGATGAGTGAACAAGGCTTGGTTCCAAATTTCTACTCGGTTCAGTCAAATGACTCTCATCCATCCAAGCTTAATTTAGATCAAAGCCATTCAAATTCTACAGCCATTTGCTGTGTCACAGTCAATGGTTCAGGTAAATCTGGCTTGGTTCCAAAAACTAATTTGCTTATCATTTGAATAGCTTAAAGAACAGAGAAATCTGCCAAATTTGAAACCGAATCCAGCCCAAGCAAATTGGGTTCAGTTGATGAAGCTGTGTCTTTTTGGCTCAGTTCCAGTCTTCGGCCTTGCAATAAATCATTATGTTCTTTTTATTGCGAGGTAACATGAGGATAGTTTTTGCTTGTTTTGTTGGAAAGCAAATATGTATGATGCGAGAAGACAGGGAATAATTTGGAAATCCTCAAGGCTGCTGGAAACAATCAGGCAGGTTGCAAATCTATTTATCAATAATGGCAGAATTCACGGGTTTAAAGAAGTGCACAAGGGGTTTGTGGGGCAACTGTTGGGAAAATAGCTATGTCTGTTTCAGATATGTCTGCTCTATCATATTTGTTTTCTACCAGTGCTCAAAAGCTTTGTAGAAGAAGTGGGAAAAATAGTACTCATTTGTACAGCGTGGCTATGGCAAATTTCAAGGTAATTTATCAGCGTAATTGTATTGTGTTGTGAAGGGTATGGGGCATATAATCTTTGGAAGTGAAACTTGGGCAGCTTCTATAACAGGCAACCGATCTGTAACATTAGTTTTATGGCCAGTGCCAAGTTTAAAATTTACTGCAATATCAAGTGCTACATGATCAGGGCTTTTATTTACAAAATGTACTTCAAAAAAAATCTTTGTGCAATTGTCTAAACTTATATAGATTTTTGAGTCATATTCGCTGTGCATTTTCATGACTCTATGGAAAATTATTCACAACCATACAACTGGTATATTTAGCTTAGAAGGTCACTCTGGCTTAGACCTAGGGCCACAAAAAAATCCCCACACCTGTTGTGCTATAAGATGTGCAACAGTATTCAAAAGGCTTAAATCATAAATGTGTTTGAAGGGATGCACTCTTGGTAGAACAGATAGGACTTAGCGCAACCACACAATTACAAATGCTTATGTAGAGTATGTGTCACCCACCGTGGTGTTGAATCAACTGTCTCCCACAGATTGCACAGCTTTAGAGATCAGGTTATGGGAGATCTGTATAGCATCATGCCCTGTAAAGACATATTCCTATTTTTAAGATACAAACTTAACTCAATGTGGAATCTTTGAAATTAACTTTTCCTCTTAAAAAAGTGGACAATATGCTGAAAAATGACTGCTGAAGGTCAGATGACCTAGCCTATGTATTCAAAAATTGCCTCACTGTCTCAAAAGGACAAAAGGCTACATTCCAGACTAAGAGGTGTCGACTACACCCATCCCTGAACCATGAGGAGACATTGCCAAATTGAATGGATTTCTTATGAGACAAAG
This sequence comes from Heterodontus francisci, assembly GCF_036365525.1. Lineage (NCBI taxonomy): Eukaryota > Metazoa > Chordata > Chondrichthyes > Heterodontiformes > Heterodontidae > Heterodontus > Heterodontus francisci. The sequence continues at coordinate 29,677,361 of NC_090400.1, read as the reverse complement.
AAGGTGGGAAGTATCATAACAGAATGATAATCATCCAGACATTAATAGATATTCATGAATTCCACATTCTGGTCCATTGTGTGGTCACACCACAGAGACTCTAATTTGATGGATTTTTGACCTTCAAAGATAACCCCCTGAAGACAGAGAGAAATCACAGCAACATCACAGAGAAGGCAGACCAGCTGGGGGCTATGGAAAGATTCAGCCTAAACAAGAAGAAGAAGCCCTGCTGCTAATTCTACACCAGCTTGCTGCAGCAGAAAACTGAAAGTGACTACCACTTCCAGTCTGAAATCTTAACTACCAACAATCTACCTCAACAAGTTGAAGACTACAAACACCCAGACCTGCATCTTTAAAAGAGGCTGTTGTACTTTGAAGATTCCACAGGTTTATTGTAAACCATGAACACCTACCACACCTTGAACTCTTACCCTTTACCTTCTATCTGTCTTCTCTTGAGAGTGCATGTGAGAGTAAATGCATGCATGAGTGGTGTTGCAAACATTTTGGGGAATGAATATTGTTCAATAAATAGTTAATCTTCTGTTTTAAACCTACAAGTAAAACTATCACTGTCTGTTCATTTGGCAAGTAAAACACTCAGGGGCTAACTCATCATTTTAAACAAAACACGATTGCGGCCAGTTGGGTGGTGAACAGTGGAAACCATCCAAACCCCATACCACCTGTCCATAACAATAGAATAAAAGAATCAGGGAATCTTACAGCAGAGCAGGAGGCATTTTGGCCCTTCAGCTCTCTGAAAGAATTATCAATTAGTCCCTGTTCTTTCCACATCCCCTTGAATAGTCCTTTTCAAGTATATATCCAATTCCCTTTTGAAAGTTACTATTTGAACCTGTTTCTACCATCTTTTCAAGCAGCTCATTCCAGATCAGCATAATTCGATGAGTTAAAAATAAAAATCCCCTCAACTCCCCCTGGCTTTTTTGCTGACTATGATAAATCTGTGACCCCCTGGTTATTGACCATCCTGAAAGTAGAAACTCCCTATCTATTGTATCAAAATCCTTCATAATTTTGAACAGCTAATCACAATTTTTAAAAAAAAATTTCTTCATATGAACTGTTACACTTTCAGGATACATTTTTAGACTGAATAGTATCATTGGTGTAGCTATTTAACTGTCATTACCATCAATGTGTTGGTTGTTTTGTGTGTCAAAGATCAGGTTGCTGAGTGCTGTTGCAGCTATTTTGAGCAGCACCGCGCCTTCTCTCTAGTTATTTGGTCCTTTTCCTGTTTTTTTCAGATCCCTAACTTAACAGTCAAATCATTTCTGTCCCGCTCAGCAATATTGTTCATTCGATTCCTAATGATGTGCAGCTTTCCACTAACAGAAGCATTCTTGCAACTAACCCATTTCACACTACCTTCACGCTTTAAGTGAGGCGATAATGAACTCGAGAAGAACTGTGCCTTTTTATCTCTTTCTCTCTTCAGTTCAGCTTCACACCCAATGCTGAAGGTAGTGGGGGGTGGGAGGAGGGGGGCGGTGGGGAGAAGGATTGTGTTTCCGTAGAGTAAACACGTCGTTACACCTGTGGCTTGGCAAATGGAGCTGCAGACACGGCAGTTTAGTTTAGATTCATAGCTAGGTGTGATTCATGCTGGATCAATTTGTCATCCTACTAAATGAAAACTAATTACTTCCTTGGGAAAATTTTCTTTGGTATTTTAGCTAGTTATTGACTGCCTCCATGGAGACAATGCAGCAGAACCTGATGCAGGCTGGAATGCCAGAGCAAGCTTTGCTATGAAAAAAGTCTTCCCTCTGAACCTCCTTTGGTAATAATTTAATCTGAATCTTATTTTGTCTTCAGTGTATAGTTCCAGGGAGATATATAATGTAAATAAATGAGATCTGCGTTATTTTCCAACCTCAAATCCAATCCTGCAGATAAAACTTAATTTTTCTTTATTGCAATAAAAAATGTCTGTAACAGAGGGGGGATATATTATGTAAGGAAGAAAATACAATGTTCTCTCTTAACAGACTGTCTTAATCAACAGATCAATCATTGAGCAGACTCTCTTGTTTCTTGTCTTTCTATTTTTACAGATGGTGATAGTCCTAATAGCAAGGTCAAGCAGACTGTTCACCTGTTGTTTCCCTCTGTGCACTTGTTCCTCACACCTATTTCTCTGAAAGTTTCTGGTCCAGCAGCACCTGTATTTTAAAATTCATATCTTTGTGTTCAAATCCTCCATGGCCTTGGCCCCTCCCTAACCTCCCCCAGCCCTTCACCCTCCAGATCTCAGTGCTCCTCCAACTCTGGCCCCTCGTGCATCCCTGATCTTCATCGCTCCACCATTGGCAGCCGTGCCATCAGTTGCCTTGACCCTAAACTCTGGAATTCTCTTCCTAAATCTCTCCAGCTAGATACCTCACTCTCCTTTTAGATGTTCTTTAAAACCTGCCTCTTTGCCCAAGCTTTTGGTCATCTGTCCTAATATCTCCTTATGAAGCCTGTGTCAAATTTTGTCTCATAATTCTCCTGTGAAATGCCTTGGCGCACTTTACTACATTAAAGGTGCTACATAAATCCAAGTTGTTGCTTTTGTTTATGTCCATGTGAAATGTTTGCTCTTTTTGTCAGACTTCTATCTGGCAGGTGAACATTGATCTTGCTGTCACCAAATTTGCCATTTGACAAAGAAGTTAGTGACAGGGTGACCCAGAAATTACATTGATGGGTTACTAATCCATTCTGCGAATGGAGGAAAGGCACCAAATCCCAGCTTTGTCAATAACGCAGTGCTGAATATATGAATTGTAGAATTACCCGAATACTGTTGCGGAGATGTCAGTAGTTCATCAAATTCTGATAAAAATATTCTGTTTTGAGAAGGGTCATAAACATAAAGGAAAGAAAGACTTGCATTTTTATGACCTCAGCCCAAGTGCTTTATAGACAATGAAGTATTTTTGATGTGCAGTTGCTGTTTTAATGTAGGAAACACAGCAGCCAATTTGCACACAGCAAACTCCCACAAACAGCAATGTAACAATGACTAGATAATCTGTTTTTAGTTGTTGGTTGAGGGATTAAATATTGGCCAGAACTCTGAAAAGAGTTTGCCTGCTCCTCAAGATCTTTTCTCGGGATGGATGGAGTGAATTTACTTAAAACAGTGATTGGAGTAGCGATTTTAAAAAATAATCTGCAGTGGAATAAGCAAATCGAGATGGAAACTAGTAGTAACCAGACTTGCATGCACACTGACTGGAAAATAAACAGCCCTACTGACACAGCTTTTGCTGAACTTTTAAAGTATAGGAAAACTGTGAACAACTATGGCCGGAATTTTATGTGGAGGTGGAGACCCCGCCCACCGGCTTAAAAGTCGGGGAGAGCCCATCTCCACTGGGTCTGGAAACACGCAGCGTGCCCATGCCCTTAATTGGCCTCGGTGGGACTTCTGCCCCTTTGAGGCAGGAAGTCCCGCCTCCAAGAGCTGCAAGCCAATCAGCGGGCTGGCAGCTCTTCAGGCCCAGCACAGCCACCGGGAGCAGTGGCCACTGCTGTGATCGCACCCAGCATGAGGAGCAGCATGGATGCTGGCCCCAAGAAGGTTAAGTGGGGTTTCCGGCCTTGCTGGGACAATCGGCTGAACCCCGGAGAGGGGGGTGGGGGTCATTCAGGAGGGTGGCAGGAGATGCTGTCGCGGGGGTGGCTTGTGATGCTTGGGGGGGCCCTTTGTAGGGCATAGGGTGCCCGATCAGGAGGGTTCCCCCAACCCCACCCCACCCCGCCCCGCCCCGCCCCCGACCCGATCCGATCCCAAAAGGAGGCTGTTTAGTATTTCTGGGTGCCCTCCTCAGCTGTAGAAGTGCCCGGTTGTCACTGGTAAAATATCAGCAGTGGCAGGAAGAGGGCCTTAAGCGGCAATTAATTGACCACTTAAGAGCCTCAATTAGCCTAGGGTGGGTGGGCCGTTTGCTACCACCCTGCTGCTGGTAAAATGGCAGCAGGGGTGGGTAGGCGACAGGAATGGCACTCCCTGCCTCCCACTCGATTTTACAAACCTCCCCCCCCCTGCCCACCCCATCTCCAGGAGGGGCGTAAAATTCCAATTCATATCTTGAGCAGACCATGTAAATATTCACTTAAAGCCAAGAACCAAGTCACAGCCAAAGAAATTTTTCTGTCCAGGCATTTTGCATGTAAGTATTGAGTAGATATGGTTTTGATAAATGTCTGATGATTTTTGAATTGTTCAGGAGAGCAAAGGTCTGCCCCTTTCAAGAATAACTTTTCTGCTAAACTTGACGAAATGTGTTTACAAAACTTTGGTCTCTTACCCCAGCTAAATTGATTTTATGTTCTTGATAAACATTTGCTCTTGCAACTGAATCCTTCCGAGGAATCTGTTGCATTTCATTACTCAGGAAGTGGTGCTTGAGTGAAAGAGGAGTAAGGGCCTATCTATCTGTCAGATATCCTGATAACATGCTGTATGGAGCTCTCAAAGTCCTGCTTTTCACTGTAAAGGCATTAACCCACTGATAACAATCTTGTCTGAGTGTGGCTGATACCTACCATCAGCCACAAGTGATAGGTGATCTTATCATTGCCTTAACTTCTCTCTGTGATTTTTATTTGAAGTCACTATTTTCTTGTTTACTGGTCTTTCATTATAAGCTACATTTGAAGAATGAAAATTTCCAGTGCACCTCTCAAAGACTACAACCTTTTTTTGAATGTTTAAAGTGAGGTGTTTGGTGTTTTTCCACATAGGCATTATGTACCTATATTGAAAACTGATTCGGTCTGCTGCAATGCAATATTACGCAGCATCATTTGATTAATTAGAGTCAATTCAGCATGACTTAAAAATATTACAAAGGTACTATGATCTGTGATGAAACCTGTTACTCATCATAGTGTATTTATATGAATTGCCAGTAAGAGATAAAAATCCCGTGCTTTGAAATGTTCCGTATTCATATTTGACGACTGCGTTGCTCCAAATTTATTTCTGTCACCATCTGTGACACTCTCAGCCCAGTCACTTTGTTCACAAGAGAAATTTCTTGTTTCCAATCAAGAAACTGTTGACGCTGGATCAAGAAGTGGTAAAATTTTAACTTTGAACCAAAAACAAATAGCTCTCCCTGTATGGTTTACTCTTCCACTTTCACTGTAGTACAAATCAACCATACATCAGTGAAGAGTGCTAACATAGTTATAAAGCAAGCAGGCTGACTGCCTGGGAATAGATCTGTGCTCATTTAGGCAAATGCAATCAGTTTAAAAGTGTTGCTTTATAATAGTGAAAGGATCAAGTCTCCAAGTTAAACAAGTTAAAGAAATTGTCTGTTTTTACAAACCTCTTGCAGTAGCTTTTTTCTTTCAACACTGCTAAATTGAATAAACACCATGTGACTCCACAGCTTAAAATCAATTAATCTCAGCGACAAGATTCTAAAATAGCAAAGGATGGTGACATTTTGTTTATACATTCATTATTCCTGTTCTGGCTGATAGTAAGCTCCGCATCAAGCCCAATGATAAGGGAATAGATTGAGGATAAACTAGTAACTGAAGGATTGGCCCAGTGTGGTATATGTTTCCTAATTTAATGCTCCTTCCTTTAAGCATTGCTATTTTGGCCATATACTGAACAAAAAAAAGACACGACTGTTGAATCATCCGTAAAAGGTTTCTGCTTGTTTCTATGAGTTACATCAGCATAATTTGGGTAGAATTGCCTGAACCAGCACATAAGGGGGAGAGTATTTTTTTCATTGTGTTGCTGAGGTCATTGAGTCTTGTGTTGCAGTTTTTTATTCTGTATGATTCCTAATTCTTTTGACCCTGCTGTCTTCAGATGAGCCATAAACACAGAAACTCTGTTTATAATAAACTATGGGAATTGTACACATCCCCCCCCCCTAAACAAGCAGGCTACTGGTGGGGGCGGGGCGGGGGGTGGTGTAAAATTGAGTGGGAGGCAGGGGATGCCGTTCCCGACCCTCTCCCGCCCCATTGCCAATTTACGCCGGGTGGCGGTGAGAAATGGCCCACCCATCCCAGGCCAATCGAGGCCTTTAAAGTGGCCAATTTACTGGCACTTAAGGGCCTCTGCCCACCACCATGGGTATTTTACGCTTGGCAGGTGGGTGGCTGAGGCCTCAGAAAGCCCGCCTGATGAAACTAGGTGGCCTTCTTGCAGGCTGGGTGGGACCCTCCTGATTGGGCACCCTGTGCCCCACGGAGGGCCGCCCCAACCACCCCCAATGCACAACACTTCCCTACCTGCCTAACCGATCCCCCTTGCCTCACTGGGGCCCAACCAGTCGTCCCCAGCGAGGCCCTAAAAACTTACTTTTTTTCTGGGGCTGTCCTTCATCATCTTCCGATGGTTGGGTGTAGTCCCAGCAGTGGCAACTACTCCCAATGAGGTGGAAGTCCCACCCAAGACCAATTAAGGGCTGGGGAGTGTAAGATGGAATGGCAAGAATTGTGAGGCGCTTCATGTTTTTCTGTATCGGAGAAATCTGATCTCCATTGTACTTTCTGAAATGTGAAATTTGAACTGTTTTGATCTGCTTTGTAATGTATTTTTGCAACTTTTTATGAATAAAGAATATTCTTGGGGGAAAAAAGGATGATTCTGTTATCCCACAGTTGCAGCAGGGAGCCATGCTGCAAGCCAGAGAATTGGGGTTACACGGTGTTGCCTTATCTCTGTCCTGCATGCTCTGTGAATGCATCTTTCCACTGGAAATGTAGGGTTGACCCTCGTGATTTGAAGGTTGTGTGCAGCGTTGTATCCAAGTCATACTTTCTCTTGCGATATTTATTTCTACACTCCATCATTGATTCTATGAGCGCATTCCATAATTCACCTGGGAGTTTGGCCAAATAATCTGCTCACAGCCCTTTGCCAATGCTGCTCATAATTGCATCTGACTTGGAGAATACTTAATTCTGTTTCTTCATTATTAACCTTTTTGTTAAAGAGAAACATGATTAATGGGGTATTCCTGCACCAAACTATTCAATGAATTCCAGACTCAGCTGAACTGCTGAGTGGGATGTTACGTGCAGGTAAGTGGATTTTCCATAGGAAGAGGGTACATTAAATTGGGTCATGAGAACTGGACCATTTAAAGTCAGCCACAGAGGCTTTTAATGTTTGTAGATCCAAAGAACAGGCCATCAGACATGCATGTTTTTACCTCAATCCTCTCACTGATTCCTTCCCTATGTACCAATCCTCCTTTCCCTCTACTTAAATGAAGAGTTGAGTGAAAAGACACGTAGCCAATTCAGAAATCCCCTTTAGAGGCTCTTCTCCAATCCCTTGTGATCAGACAAGATCCAAGAGGCCATGTGTCCATTAATTATTTTCCAGAATGATTTACTCACGTTTACCATACACTGTGACTACTATTTTATCCCCCAAACTCCACCTATCACTTCCTTGAAGGACTTTTTAAAAAAAAAAAATCAGTCTACCCTACCTGCACTCAAATTCTGTTCACCAGATGGATCAGCCTCTCAGAAAAGTGAAACTATTGGACATCCAACCTCATTCCCAATTGTAGGATCTAGGATAGTGTGGAAATTACAGTCCGAGAGAAAAAGATTCACAATAAAGGAAGCAGATCTTCATCTCAACTGACATTTACACACAGGTGATGATGAGAGGGAATATTTTCCAATCAGGATCAGGTTGTATGGTGGAGCAAGAAGGTAATGGCCAGAAAAGAATCCCTTCCTACATCACTCTAGTGAACCTTTTGCAAGATTAGGAAAGAATAGTAACGGAGATTTCAATGGGATGGTGCAACCCACCAAACTAATGAGTGGAAGGGATTAGATGATGGTGTGAATGATGCTTTGGAGAGGAGGATGGAATTTTAAGTGGGCTCATCAAAAATTGTTACAATACCTAAATGTAGGAACTTCGACAATGTGTTTTTTAAACTAATTTTCATGGTGGTTGCACTTCTGCAGCATTTTAAGTAGAGTAGACTCCTAATTCTAAGTCTCTGAGTCTCTCATTAAAAGGGATTGTGCACACCATACTACGGTAGAAATAGAATACAAACTCAGATTGCATTAGAGTAGCGGGAAAAATCAAATTGGGTTTAGGTTTGCAGCATGCTAGCAGGCATAAAAACGGTGAGATGAGAAGAAAGAAGATTAATACAGAGACCCCATACTATCACATTCTAGGAAAAGGCATTGAAGGTAAAGTCAGTTGGGGAAAGCATTATTAATGAATATTTTGGGTTTTAAACTGGTACTAATTAGAATTAGTGAGTTAACAGCAGTGCATGTCAGATAACTTTTAAATTCACTCTTGGGATAACTTAAAAATAGATTGCTTTGAAATGAAGATGGCACCTTTGATGGCTCTATCAGTTCACTACGAATTAAGGCAGCTGCAAATTATTTGATCCAAATTGCTCTTGTGGGCTAGGAGGTGGCCACTAATTGCAACAGGTAAATTCGTCAGATCGAAGAAAGATATAGTAAATAATTATGAAGAGTTCTGAAAAATGGCAAGAAATGAGCAGCATTCTAAACTGGGAATTATCAGCTGATAAAACCACCTACTGAGTACACCTCTGTTGCCTTAAATTGCTTTTAAAGTTCTTAATTTCCCAAAGCAAATATCTTCTGCACTGAAGGATGATGACGGGGATTAGACACGCATCCAGTTGACATTTACTGTGGGTGTCTTTTCAGAATGAAATTGCCGACCTTTGAGCTGCCAACAATGAGGAGGTGTTAAGATCTTAAAAGTGACTGCATCTCAGCACTGATCAACAGTGAAAGACAGGCTGCCTAACATTTTCGCCAACATTTGTCTTCTAAATTGTACAGTGTAAAATATTTATGAAACACACGTATGGAAGTGAATTTAAAAGGCATATTAAAGTCACTGCTTAAATTATTTATACTCTGTAAATATAGAAACAGTGAAATGAATGGAAGCCGGAGACACTTGGTGGTACTGCAATTTCTACACTGGTGGTGATAGGGGGAGGCAATCCTATACGTGTATTCCCGCCTGTAGGATTTCTTTACTGGGCTTGCTGCTGAATTGCAGGAAACGGTCAAGAACCAGCAGCAGTTTCGTCGTTTGGAGTGAGTGGTCCCACTGTTTGATCTTGACATTGGCTGGACAAGCGAAGCAAAAGACTTGCATCCTTGCAGGTGGAATGTAATCTCTGTGGTGGTGTCAGTGCAAATTGGGCTGTGGACGGCAAACCTAACCATAACCGGGAAGTATCAGATCTTGTGTTTGTCTTAAACGGGATTATAAGTACAAAGTTCCTGTTTCCACTTTACTGTATTACGTGTCAATTTCAAATCAGTTTCTTTCTTGCGCAGGAACTATTCTATTTTCTACTACTTCAGAACTTTTTTTTTTACACTAATATATATTGCGCGAAAGGCTAGAGTGTTTTTTAAAAAGGAAATGGAAAATCTTGCAACAATTTGTACTCGCGTTATTCTCCCAATTTAAATTTGTTTACAAACATTATCGCTTGATTTTTGTTTTTAATGTAAATTTATTTTACCTGAATAGAGTAGAGATCATCCTGTCAATGGCCTCAGTAAAATGGTAGAACTTGTCCTGGACATATTCCACTCACTACAAAGTGGGTTGCGATTTCAGACTGATCTGGGAGCCAATCTGGAACCCGCAATATCTGAGTAAAAGTATATGAACAGCAGAAGCACCACATTATCTGAGGTCATGTCATGGTGTGTTTTATACCCAATTTATTGTCAATAAATAAAGATATTTTAGCGGTATTTATATAGAGGATTCATATTTGTAAATTATATATATATATATATATATATATATATATAATTTAGAAAGGTGAACCCCTTTATCTAGTTATATTATGAGACCTTTGACGCCTGCAGAATAAGCACGTGTACCTGATATATTGTAAATATGGTGATTATCCATCATGACCTGCATGAGTATTTGAAAATTTGAGTCTTAACCAGAAGGTCATGAGTTCAAATTTCAGACCTATCCATCATTCAAACTTAGCTGTCTCAATTCAGTTTTACCTTTTTGAAATTAGTCCACTAGTGGGCTGTTTGATCATGAGAAATGAAAGGGGGGGGGGGGGGGGTGGAAACAATGGTATCTTGGCTTTTCCAATGACTCCTGCCTATTTGAAATACTGCATGGTACTTGTGAGCACAAAAAGAGACACAAGTGGTCAATTTTCGATCATAGAGATGTTGCACAAAGAAATCATCACAGATACATTTTCCAGTACCTTCCAGCAAAATGGAAACTGATATTATCTGATGAGTTGCCAGAATTCTGCCCTGTGTCAGTTGATCACAGTTTGTCCAATTTCAATGAGGAAGATTATTCTGGGTAATTTAAAGATGTCGGGTGACAAGAAAATATTATCATACTTCTTTAACATTTGAAATGTTACTGTATTTTCATCATTTATATAATCAATACATTGGACACTTGGTTAAGTGACAAAGTAGTATGTAGTATTGCATGAGAATATTAAGCTGGCTGCTCTTTTTTCTGGTTATAAGTCACGCTATACTGAGTGAAGATGGTGATACAGGCATCCTGCTGAAAGTACTCTGACCGATCCAGTGTAATCCGATAGGAAGCATAGTTTTACATGCATTCTTTTTGCAGTTAATTGTTAGAATTTGGTTATTTGTAATATTGATGATTTTTAACTCCAACAAGCATAATTCATAGTAACTGTAGTTGTATTTTGTCATTAAAAGGAAAACACCTTTGACATTTGAGTGCAAAGAGAATAAGTATAGTCTATTTGTACCCACAGTAAGATCACCTCTCAAATTCTGGGGAACTTCTGAAGAGGCTAATAGTAAAATTAAATCAGGGAGAACATATAAAGTGAAATCTCCAAGCCAGGTTTGCTGTGTAATATGGAACACCACATAAGTAGAAATAAATTTAAATAGTAGCGGTTGTGGTTGAACTACAAATCCACCATGAAACAACACAGAAATAAACCATTCGGCCCCTCAAGTCGACGCTATTGTTATTAACAAGAGTTACCTAGTTTAATCCCATTCTCCTGCTTGCTGCCAACACTCATATCATTTTTCAAGCAAATGTTTCATTCCCTTTTAGAATAATTTATGGATAGTGCTTCAGCTGTCTCAATTCAAACAGAGCTCCTATGTATCATATGGCATGTAATGTTTTATTTTGTTTTTGTCATTTCGTATATTGCTTCAATAAATATGCTGTAAACTACTGTGACATTTAGATTGTTCTGGGGGCAGAGTAAGCATCTGAAACAGAGCTCCAAGTGCTGGACTAGCTGAGCAACTCCCATGGGAATCTGCATCCTATATGCTTATTCGATGACAGCTACTGTTCTCGAACTGTATCAGTGAATGTAGTGTGATGCACAGACAACTGAAAAAAGTTGTACGACAGGGTGTTTCACTGTGGCCAGCCGTAGAGGAGGGCTACATTTCTTTGCTGACTAGTTTTTAATGTTAGGACAGTCCTAGTCTGCTTTCTTTTAACACTAAAGCGTTAAAAAGCATGTTTACAAAATGCTCTGGAGGTCCAATCAAGGACATGTAACAAAATATGGTTTTGCACCAGGCTGGAGTTATACTGCACCTGAGGTAAATTGAAAGATGACCTCCTTGAAAGGGAGGGAATTGATATCTCATGGTTTTAGTACCCGTGAGAGTTAGGTTACAGCCTGAATCATTGAATTATATTAGCACTCTTGTGTTGATATAATACTCTTATAATACTTCACATTAACATGAAAGTGGCTGTGCAACTGTACTTTTGGTAAGGGATGTAACCCAATATAGTTTGATAGGAAAGAGTTAGCTAATGAATGAGCTGACAGTTAAGAGGACGTGAGGTGATTTTGACCAGTGATCACTTGGGAAATGCAAAGTTGCAAGTGAAGAAGATCTGCTCCAATGAAGATCTGCCTTTCATTTCCAGCCTCCATTATTATTGCTGAGTAAACTGAGTGTCGTCAGCCTAGCACCTGTTAGTCATTCTTCATACACTAACAACCTTGTGTAAAAGATTATATTTTGTGCAATAAAGAGATTTAATTTAGATTCAGCTCCATCATGAGTAATTAAGTGCAAGCTTTACAAATTGGTCATTTTTTATGAAGCCGTCTCTGGAAATCCTGATCCAAGCAGATTTTCTAGCAAGTAAACAATGCATTTATCAGAAATGTGCTGAATTAATAAATGTGATATATAATGGAACAAATAGCTCTTTAATGGATGCACCAAAGATGATCAATATTTTGCATTTATCTAAAACTGCAACGAATGCTTCAGTTCTGAAAGGGTTAAGTCAGTTTAGAGTAAGTGGAATGAAAAGATGTTGCTAAGTCCAGCAGATCATTCATTTCCCATAAAACAGACTGGCGTGGAGATGGAATATTAGAGTTTGATTCTAAAGTCCATGTTGGAACCCAGCCTTAACTTACATTCGGTCTTGGCTGAACCTTCATCTATGAGTTTTTGGTGTTTTTTGGGTAGCATCTGACTGAGTATGGCATCCAGGAAGCCTATCAAAACTGGAGTCAATGGGAATCAGGGGGAAAACTCTCTGCTGGTTGGAATTATACCTAGCACAAAGGAAGATGGTTGTGGTTGTTGGAGGTCAATCATCTCAGTCCCAAGACATCACTGCAGGGGTTCCTCAGGGTAGTGTCCTAGGTCCAACCATCTTCAGCTGCTTCATCAATGACCTTTCCTCCACCATAAGGTCAGAAGTGGGGATGTTTGCTGATGATTACACAATGTTTAGCACGATTCATGACGACTCAGATACTGAAGCAGCCCATGTCCAGATGCAACGAGACCTGGACAACATCCAGGCTTGGGCTGGTAAGTGGCAAGTTACATTTATTTTTTAGAGATACAGCACTGAAACAGGCCCTTCGGCTCGCCGAGTCTGTGCCGACCAAGAACCACCCATTTATACTAACCCTACAGTAATCCCATATTCCCTACCACCTACCTACACTAGGGGCAATTTATAATGGCCAATTTACCTATCACCTACAAGTCTTTGGCGGTGGGAGGAAACTGGAGCACCCGGCGAAAACCCACGCGGTCACAGGGAGAACTTGCAAACTCCGCACAGGCAGTACCCAGAATTGAACCCGAGTCCCTGGAGCTGTGAGGCTGTGGTGCTAACCACTGCGCCACTGTGCCGCCCTGAATTTGCGCCACACAAGTGCCAGGCAATGACCATCTCCAACCAGAGAGAATCTAACCATCTGCCCTTGGCATTCAATGGCATTACCATTGCTGAATCCCACACTATCAACATCCTGGGGGTTACCATTGACCAGAAACTGAACTGGAGTAGCCATATAAATACCATGGCCACAACAGCAGGTCAGAGGCTGGGAATCCTGCGGTGAGTAGCTCACCTCCTGATTTTCCAAAGCCTGTCCACCATCTACAAGACACAAGTCAGGAGTGTGATGGAATACTCTCCACTTACCTGGATGGGTGCAGCTCCAACAAAACTCAAGAAGCTTGACACCATCCAGGCCAAAGCACCCTGTGTGATTGGCACTCCATCCACCACCTTCAGCATTCATTCCCTTAACCACCGATGCACAGTGGCAGCAGTGTGCACCATATACAAGATGCACTGCATCAACTCACCAAGGCTCCTTCGACAGCACCTTCCAAACCTGCAACTTCTACAACCTGGAAGGACAAGGGCAGCAGATGCATGGGAACACCATCACCTGCAAGTTCCCCTCAATGCCACAACCATCCTGACTTGGAACTATATCACTGTTCCTTCACTGTTGCTGTGTCAAAATCCTGGAACTCCATTCCTAACAGCACTGTGGGTGTACCTACATCTCAAGACTGCAGCGGTCCGAGAAGGCAGCTCACCACCACCTTCTCAAGGGCAGTTAGTGATGGGCAATAAATGCTGCTCTAGCCAGCAATGCCCACATCCCATGAATGAATAAAAAAAACTGCTATGTGGAGTGCCTCCTGGCAAATGAAAAGTCTTTTGGAATTGGATTAAGTACATTTACAGGGGAGTTCTGTCCTGTAAAGCATACCTAATGTCAACACATATGGAATAGCACTGATAAATCCTTGATGTAAGATGTCCTGTCTTCACATCTGAAGGATACAAACTGGAGAAGAGGCTGGGAGTAGAAATATATTGCACAGAGAAAAAGAGAGGTGCACACAAACAAAAGAGTTAGGTATAATACCACTCATTTGATGGTACCACTTTTGTGCTAGTAATATAGAAACATAGGAACAGGAGTAGGCCATTCAGCCCCTTGAGCCTGTTCTGCCATTCAATTAGATCATGGCCGATCTGTACCTCAATTCTATTTACCAGCCTTTGCTTCATAACCCATAACTAACAGGCACGGGTGAATTGGCGTAATTTTTCAGTTGATGTGAAAGAGATTGGAACTATTGCCACCTATGTGATTTATTCTATAATGATAAACAGTTACTCAAATCCTTGACACCAATTTAAGTGAATTCTAAAATTGTTTTTTTTTGCACCATACATGCTAACTTAGAAAACTAGCAAGCTGTCCAACAGCTTAAAAATGGCTCTGAGTATAGACCTAAAACACATAAAATCAAGAAATTGTATTGTGAGTACAGGAGGATGTGGACTTGATATAACCTGCACTGCACATATCCAAAAACAAGTTAGCAACAGTGGAGACTTAAGGACTTGCATTTCTAGACTGAAGGACTATCGTTAAGGATGGTATGAGTGCTGAAGAACTGAGGATTATTTTCTTGGAGGGTGTTGCCCCTCTAGAACAGTTTGATTTTTTGCATCTGATTTGGTGCATTTATTGGAATTTTGGAGCCTGCTGTATTTCTGTGCATGAATTTCAGAATTTATTTGAAGTAAAATGCATCATCACTCCAGCTCTATTTTATTTCCAAATTTTGGCAATTCCACAAGTAGAGTGACAAGAATGGTCAAATAAACTAGTTAATGTTTTGACACATGGGAGTTCTTGTATCTCAAAAAAAGCTGCAAATATTGTTCACGAAATTAATGCTTCACATAAAGCAACATCCAGGCATGTCTCAGAAAGTTCCTTTTGAGGGAAATGTAAAGTGTTTAGAAGTTGGATTTTATTTATTATACAGACCTTTTTAGGGGGCCCTTAAAAAACATACACATAACTGGGACGCTCAAAATAAAAACGACTCATTTCATATTTTTCCATCTCAGGTTTGTGCATAACAAACAATGGGCGATTTGATCAATTCCAGTCCTGCCCTCCATCTAGATGGTTCTCATAGATGCCAGTTTCACCCTCTAAATAATATGATTGGTTGATACTGTTGCTGGGAAAAGAGCGGAGTGTGACAATTGACATGCATACATTCAATGTCACCAATTATTCAGTGATCATTTATATATCTATTTTTATTTTCCATTTATTGTAATAAAAAAATCTTTCTACTGAGCATGGAAAACATTGCCGTCCATAGAGCAATTTCAATCTATTGGCTGGCTGTTTCCAATGGACTCCCTGTGAAATCTTTAGCTTGGTTCCAGGGAGCTGACCTTTTAACAGCTTGTAGAACAAAATGATTAGTCTGTAGCTTAGCACAGCATGCTTTAGTCACATCTGTTTGAAATGACAAAGAGAACACTTGACAGCCATTTAGCTGAAAGCGTTGCAGGTTCCTGAGTTGGTCTGAGAGCAATTTTATTGATAGATTTGAGCAATGTAAATGGATGGATGGAAAAAGAAAGAGCCAGCAGGTGAGGGTGTCAATTGGTAGTCAGGAAATGGAAGTCATGTCAGTCATTGGCTAATGTAGATTACAATGTCAGATCAAATAGGAGACGCCAAAAATATGACTGATAGATTTGAGTTTCTATTTCATTGGATGGTTCACATTTTGGATATCCAATCTGTTCTTGTAGAACTCCGGTTAACTGTTTGCTTGGAATGTTTGCATTTTAAATATGCAGCCAGACACTCATTTATGGCTATATGTAAAATGGAATCTTCAGTGCAAGGTGTAAGCTGTTATGGAAGTTATTCTGATGTGCACATCATTTATTTTATAAACCATAACTAGTGTTGTCAGCATCAAATTTGAATATCTGGAATCTGTGTTTGGGCTGGTTTGAATGACATTTCATCACTTTTCCAAACATAGGACGATCTGACTTTGAAGACCCCAGAAAAAAAACATTAGTAATACATAACAGAGTAAGGAGAGGTGGGAAATGGATAACATGCACTCACACCTCACCTACTCCCTTCTCCAACTGATATGGACAGATGTTCCAAAAGAAATAGCGGGTAAATGTTACCATGGACAATGGATGATTTTGGAAAGTGATGTAATGAAGATATATATATAATAAAAAAAATTAACAGTTTTCTCAAGTTGCAAATGTTTGATATCTGGTCATGGAAAAAACAATTAGCTGCTGCTGACAACATGGTGTCATGCTGTGCAGTACGGGTACCCATGACAAGTGATCAACAAGTACATATGCTTTTATTGAACACAGAATAATGCTGAACTCTGGCCACAAGTGGGCCAAATATCAGATATTTGCATGTTATTACAAACTAAGATATATGACCAGTTAGAATTTATTTATTATAATTTTTATCCCAATCTCTGTCATGTGGCACTTAGCTTGAAGACGCAACACACCAGTTAATAAATGCATGTATGTGGGTGAAGGCCAAGTGGATAGAGGGCCTTATAGAAGCAATTGACAACCAAGTGGTTAACATCTAGTTCACAGATATTGGTGCTAAAGTGGCTGATATGTGGAAGGGTTCTGTCTCGATGATATAATTAAGCATGCCTCCTTGCTAGTTGATCATTGAATGGTGGCCATGGAAATGTCTGTGGCCAGAAGCCTTACAACATCTAATTTTTCTGTTACCTTTATGAAATAACCAGTTAGTCTCAAGGAGGGGCTCTCACTCTCCCTTCCTCGCCTACAATGCTCACTTGAGTGGGTGTGCTAACTTCTCTCTCCTCTCTCGTGTGCTTGTGCTTGCTGCTTCCTGGGCTTTAATGCGTATGCTTTCTTATGCATGCTGTCTCTCTCTTTCTCCCCTGCTCTCAGCTTCACTTTTGATTCTGTTGTGCTTCCTTTCATTTTTGTTTTATCACCTTCCATTTTATCTTTGTCTTGTTCCTCTCCGCAACATTTTTTTACTCCGTTTCTTACAGAATTTGTGGTGCAGTGTAGGGACAATCAAGGCCGCTGAGAAACTTTGGGGAAGGTTGGTGATATTGATACAGCAGAGAATGGGAGGGATTGGGCTGGGCTGCTGATGTAGCACAGGAGTGGGCAGATGCCAATGATGAAGTGTAGAAAATGGGCTGGGGTGAGTGATGTGTGGGAGGGGGAGGGGGCAGACTAGGGTTCCTAGTGCAGCACAGAAACTTGGGGAGAGTGGACTGGGGTTACCTTGTGGCACAGAAAGGGCAAGGAAGTGGGTGTGAGGCCACTGATGCAGCACAAAACATAGAAAGAATTGGGCGGACGTGATGCGGGTATGGGGTTGGGTTCACTCTTCTTGGCAGAGACTTACACAAAGAAAGAAGTGTGTTCTTTTCTACATGTAAGGGAGCCTCTGACACATGGTGCTGCCCGTGAATTGTAATCTTCAATGTTGGAGGTGAACTCCTGTGGATTCACATTTTATTTGTTTACATGAGGGTCTGTACATGGGGTCTCTGAACAAGAAATCCTAGATTTTCTAATGAGTATTATTTTGACGCTGGCAGGAGCCCATTTAAAATAATTGAGTTACTGCTGTTAAAATATCACTGATTGGAAAAGCTTGGCTCTAGTCAGCCAGCTAGTGGAGATTGTCGGATATGTGGGGAGATCGAAGGTGGCAGGTGGGGGCGAGTGTTCAGGATATTTAAAGGCCCCGCAGGGCACATCATGCTGTTTGTGGAAGGTGATATTGTGGCAGCTGAGTTGATAGGTAATTTTGAGATTTATTTTGTGAACATCTTCCGTGTTTACTGTGTGATAGTTGCTGATTTTATGGCAGGGTGTGTGGTGGGGTGAGGAACTGCTTTGGTGACTGCATCCCCGGAATGTAATTTTTTTGATAGAATGTCTGAATGGGACATGTTTGGGGCAGAAATTGAATTTTGGGAGGTGTTTTTTTTTGATAAATGTAATTGGTGAATAGCAAGAATAGAAAAAGGTCAAAATGACTTATTGGCAAGGAGAAAAATGCAATCTTCTTTAGTGAGAAGAAAAAAATTATTAGACAGCTTTGATGGACGAAATGTAGATGACAAACGTGACAAAGACTAAAAGTGTTGACGTAAAGTGTGGCATTTTGACTTAGATAGAAGTTAAATTAGTGTTTGGCTCAAAGGCTAGAATGTTATTGCTGCAGGCAGACCACTACATTTCCTTGATAAAAGGTGATCCAGAGATTTTGGGTCCAGGCTCTTCCAGCCTCTCATCTGGAGGAAGATTGGTTGCCTTGAAAAGTCTTAAGGGAAATCAAAACAAAAGGAAATGCCTTCAGGAGATATGACTTTTACGACATTCAGTTGCTTCATGCATTTACCATGGAGCTTTTCATCCTGGTGTGAAACATGGTTGAAATGTTCAACCACCAGAAACTCCCCACAGAGTTCATTCTGTCAGACCTTGGAGGAAGAGAGCCTGCTGAATGTGATTGTTAAATAGCGAAAGTAGGGGTCCGATGATGACTCTCCACAGGGATCGGAGATGGCACAGGACTTCAAAGCCTGCAGAGATGCAGATCTAGGAGGTCTTTACTTCAGGTTAAACCCCACAGATGCTGGGGGTGAGTTGGGGGAGGGAGCTGATTCTGATTGTATTTCACAGAGATTGGACAAGTAATGACTTCTTTCCTCTGCAGTAACTGCCGCCTTGAGGGAGATATGAGTAGAGGTTTAGTACGTGGAAGGGAGATTTTAACCTGCTGTCGACAACAGTTGAGGACCATGGAAGTTGAAGCAGGTCTTTATAGTATGTTTTAACTCCTCATTCACCAGCAAATTTACGAACTGTTCTGCAAACACATTAAGATAAACATGTGAAATAGAAAGAAAAGTGTTGAGGAATATTTACATATTAATGCCGTTGTGTATAAAATGAATCATAGGGTGCAGAAATGAGGAATTTCCCATTTTTATACAGAAACTTAAATTGAAATTTCTAGATCAGCATAAATCTGGCCTTTTTCCTGTTCCTGAAAATTCTTGTTTAACCAAGAGTTTTTACAGTAACATAAGGAAACAAGAGTAAGATTCCTTCAACTGAACTTCTGAACAAGCTAAGCATCCATTCTATAACTCTTGGGATAATCTTGAATTTAAGTACAGCACAGGATTCAGGAACAGTAAAGATATGAGCTTTTTTTGTGACTTTGGATTCTTGACATCAGAAGATGCTCCCGCCTTGTCCTAAAGCGAAAGTGAGATTATGAACCATTAGTAATTGTGTTTTGATTGTATTAAAAGATATTTCACTCTGCACTGAATTGTACTGGAACCAATTGAAAATATAGTGCAAGTCCCCAAAGGGGCTTCAACCTAATTTTTACTGAGATTTGGGTTATCTGAATCCAGCCACGCTGCACGAACCTAATTAACTGTAACATTATTTAATGAGGCATGTCTGTTATCTAGTTTCCTAACATTTTTATCTAAAATCTGCAAATTATGCATTGTCCCTATGATCATCCAAACATGTACCCTAGCTCACTTTGCAACTCCTGCGGTCTGACTGATCCTTCATCTCATTGATCTTCATGGGATCTTGTTGCATACAAAGTGGCTGCTGCATTTGCCCAAATAACAAATTACTGCACTTCAGAATACTTCATGGTAAGCAAAGTGCTTTGAGGATGCTGTATAAATGTTAGTTGTTCCTTCTGGCAGGATATACTTTTTTTTAATTAAGCTACTCCTTAATTTATTTAAACCTAATAGGAAAATTCCCTCTTATAATTTTCACTTCGAGGATTACAATGAAAAATCAGGAGACTCAAAAATGATAATCTATTCTTAGAAGAACATTTCAGAACAGAGTAACGTTTTTATTGTCATCAAAAATTGACCATGTGAGTCCTTGATATTAGTGGGAGAGCTTGTTTAGTGACAGTGTTGGAAGTGCTGGTATATCCAATCTGTTATCATTTTATTCTAAAATAGTCTCAAAAATGAGGCTTTGATGCAAAATGCATTTTTGTGAAATATCTTCGGATTGAGACTTCTTGGAGCAATTTTTTTTAAAACTAGCTCTGGATTCAACCTGTCAGCCGCCATCTTCAATGAGTTACTTTTGTGAGCAACAAGAATCTCATGAGCTGAATGTTTGTCAGCAGGGATTTCTTTCTTCCAAGCCTGTAATCCCTTTTGACATCGCTCCTTTTAAAAGCATTGTGGAAGGGAAAATAGTGAAATAACTGCAATAGATTTCAATGACTGTTTCTTGGAGGCATTTTTTGAATCTCATCACAGGACGTATGCTGGACTCCATCAGATTTTCTGTCAGTCAACTGTACTGACCTGTCGACTAGAACATGAAATCAGTTGAGTGTAGCATGAGGCTGTTTATACCTCCAATAGATTCTAAACCAAAAGGATGGCTGATAAATATCTTCCATACAGCCCAATGTGTGCAGGCTGAGCAGTCCAATTTCCACCATTAATAGTGTTTTTTTCCCAGTTTTCTCCTGTTATCTCCTTTTTTTGAAGACACTGACCATTGGTACAACACTTGATTGGCATCCCATCCTCCAGCTTAAAAGTACAGTAACCCCACCACTGGTGTACCACGGCTGCGAAATTTGCTATCTACAGGATGCACTGCAGCAACTTGCCACAGCTTTTTGGCAGCATCTCCCAAACTCACAACCTCCACCACCTGGAAAGAAAAGGAGAGCAGGTGCTTTGGAATACCGTCACCTCCAAGTCACACATCATCCTGATTTGGAAATATATCATTGTTCTTTCATTGTCACTGGGTCAAAATCCAGGAACTCCCTCCCTAACAGCACTGTGGGAGCACCTTCAGCACACGGACTGTAATGGTTGAAGAAGGTGGCTCACCACCATCTTTTCAAGGGCAATTAATGTTGATCTTGCCAGCAACGCTCATATCCTGAGAATGAATTTTAAAAAAAGCATCCAAATAACGATTCAGAAACTGGATTGAGCCAGGAGCAGCAGCAGTGCTCATCTGGACACCTCAAGGAAGGGTTCAGCCTCCCCTCTCCTCACCACGGGCCCCTTGTTTCTTCCTGCATTCGCCCCCCCCCCCACCCCCTACCCCTTGGCCCCAATTGCAGGCCCCTCTCACTTCCCAAATTTCAGACACCATTCCCAAGAATCCCTGGCTGCAGCCTGTTGCCACAATGTTCCCTCCAGCCCAGTTGACCAGCGGATGGGCGGTATCAGAGCTAAAAAAATGTTAAGGGGATCCCACTGTTAAATTCCGCAGGGCTTCCGTGTCCCTCTGTCAATGCACAATTAACGCTGCAGTATTTAACTTTTGCAACTGTTAATCAAGTAGTTTTAAAAGACCTTAGTTGAAAATTTTCAGTAAATAGTACAAGAACGTACCTAAGAAAACGTTGCACAGATGCTAAAAATGCACAATCTTATCCTGTTCAAATGCTGATTACTGGGGCAAAATTAATTTGAGCGTTTTTGCATGTAGGTTTAAAACAAGTATTTCACAAAATCATTCTCTAACTTCTAATTTATTTGTTTGCAATCACACCATTATATTTCTTTTGACATGAAAGTTAATTTTAAAACAAGTTTTAAATATATAATCCAAAGATTAAACCAAAGGTGGACAGTGTAGATTGCCAATCTTAAAAATAAAACATAGATTTTATGAAAAGTTCTCCTAGATACATGGTGTATTTTCAGACTAACTCTGCATTGATTTCCAAGACTTGCAGTGGCTGTATGCTCATTTATAGTTTACAGATTTCCCATGGCTGTGCGTTTTGTTCTTGTTTTTTATTTTTGTATCTATTCTATCAGTGTTTTTCTTGAGCTGCAGTATTGTGTGGTAAATTTCTTCTCCTTCTCCTCACTTCTAAATGGAGGTTTGTATGTTTCAAAGTGTTTTCTCCATGTCCTGAGGAAAATTGCATAGTTTATTTGAAAGGAGTCAATTGTTGTAACGTGTTCAACTTTACTTTCAGAGCTTGTTCCTTGCGAATTGTTTTTGTGCTCTCGATGGCCACGGTTTGCTATGGAACAGTCAGGAGGGGGGAATCTTGTATTGATCCATTCACCCATCACCACTGTGCTCACCTACCTACATTGCCTCCTAGTCCAGCAACACCTCGATTTGTAAATTGTCATTCTTGTTTTCAGATCCCTCCAGCCCTACAATCCTCCAGGATCTCGGCTCTGGAATTCCTTCCCTAAACCCATCCGCCTCTCTCTCTCTCTCCTCCTTAAAACCTATATTTTTACCAAGCTTTTGATCATTTGTTCCAATATCTCATTACATGGCTCAGTGGCAAAATTTTGTTAGAATACGCTCCTGTGAAGTGCCTTGGGATGTTTTACTACAAGAGGGGTGCTATATGAATGCAGGTTGTGGTTGCCAATTGGCAGAAGCCAATTGTGGCATACTCACTTCAGCCTTAGCTGAAGTCAACACAGAGCAAGGAGTAAACCAGGGGACCTTCCTCTTTAAATCTTAAGGATGCATAACCATATTCTATCCTTTGCATCACAATCTCGCTGAAATTGTGAATTTGCTGTGTGTAGGGAAATGTAAATGTAAACTTGCATCTTGAGGTTGTTTTCTCTTTCAAAAATTCGATGTTACTATCAAAAGCAGAGAATCCATCTAAATCAGCTATCAATAATGCAAATTATTCATTTGTAACTTTAAAGACAATCATTAATCCTCCAGTATTAATGAACAAATAAGCAGTTCTCAATCCTCTCGTTCACACAAAGGGTAGTAGAAATTTGGAACTCTGTCCCTCAAAAGGCTGTGGATGCTGGGCTAATTGGAGATTTCAAGACCGCAGAAGTGCAGATGAGTCATGATCTAATTGAGTGGTGGAACAGGCCCAAGGGGCTGAATGGCCTCCTCCTGTTGCTATGTTCCTAACCCACATCAGTCACTTCACACATAAATGGGGGAGTACAGATGATTTAATGCTACTGGAAAGCCTCAGGTTCCATTCTTGTGCTGGAGCAAATGGTGAGCTGCCACCATTGGCCTCCTGAGATGGGGAAGGGAAAAAGTAAACTCCTCATCTCTTCAGGCTTGGGTTGAGCTATGATACCCGCGATGAGAAACAACCTGTTGTCACTCGCTGTTTACTGTCATGCAAAAAGAATTGTCCCTTGGATAGGTACCCATAAGGCTGCTGTCACTTCTGTAATTGTGTGTGCACTAATGGGGCCTTTTAGTACAGCAACAGAGGGCCAGCTGCTTGTAGCATCAAATTCTGAGTACAATAACTTCTATTTACACACAAACTACTGACCTGATAATGAACCTGGGGAACCAACCCTTGTTGGAAGTGTGCTCCTGTTGATGCCTGGCGGGATCAGGCAGCTGTAATTCCCTTTCCATAGTTGAATGGACCGTTGACACCTTTTTTAAAGGTCATAGATGAATATGACACAATTGGTCAAGGCAGCAGAGGGAGACGGGCACCCATAGAACCATTGACCAGCAAGAACTCAACACCTTCAGGAGAGGAGGAAAGGGCAAAAATTGCTGGAAGAAAATACAACAAAGATCAAGATGATTGCATACAAAACTAAACAGACGTGCATTATCAGGTCATTAGATTGGCACAAGAATAATGCGCATGGATGCAGTGAGTTGATGCTTGATACTGAAACCAATGAAAGATTGATAGCAGTGACATTTTGATTCGAGTGGAAGGGTACTTGTGCAAAACCAGGACATAAAGGAACTTAGGTATTGCGTCAGTGAGTAGCATTTCTATTAGCCTATCTACGTTTCTTTGATGAAAGGAATCCGATTTATATTGCCACACCAGTCAATTGTGCATGTAATTGAACACTGTTCACAACAGCATTAATATTCCTTTACCTTTAACCGTCAGAAGCCATTCTAACTTCTGTTAAGCTGTCATGGGTCCAGTAGCTGCTACTTGCGATCTTATTCCCTGCCTCAGTCTTTCATGTGCGGACACGCACGGGTTGGGAGAAGGGGGGAATTTTTTTGTCCTCCTTTATACATTTTGACTGACAGGTTAATTTATACCGGGCAATGTCAAAAAAAAACGAGGGTGCTGTCAGGTTTGCTTGTTGGAAAATTAGATTAAAGGCCGTTGTCATTTACGAAGGATTGCAGTGTTCAAGCGATAAGGTTACATTTAATGAGAGGAAAGAGCCTCCTTTGCAAAGGGACGATGATTTTCTTGTGTCAGGCTGGTGCTTTATCACAGAACCTGATACTGCTGCACCCTGGCAGCTGCTGATAATGGATGATCAAGAACACTGTGCCACTTCAATCGCCGCACTGCTCTAAGTGACAACTTATCGTCCATTTGAACTGCAGGGACTGGGAAATAATTAGCAGCTAACATGTGTCTTGCAAGTGGCAGCACATCATTCCCGCTGTCTAGCTCTTGCCCTGCTCCTGCCCCCCTTGCTCTTTGCCTCACGGAATGCTCTAGTTCCCAGGATGTAGCTTCCGACATGAATGCAGTGACTTGTGCAGGTGACACAAGGGAGCGATGGACTCGGAATAGCCCCTGAAGAATCGAGATAGAGGGAGAGGGGGGGTTTGAGTTGCGATGAAAGCTCTTGTGTCAAGTAACAGCTCGACAGCTGGAAATCCCTGTCCCTCCATCTTCAGCATTCCTCTTCAGAATGCCCGTCACTTAAAAAAATAAGTATTATACTGAGGAACTGAGACCGTTGAAGAATCTGAGTTTGTAATTTATTTTGAGCATCTTTAATGTTATATTCTTGATTACTATTTTTGAAAAAAAAGTTATAATTTAGAATTTAATAATTTGTTTCTTGAACTGCTTTATTTTTGGAATTCAGTAATCTGAGTAAAAATGTTTGTAAAAAAAAAAAGTGCAATGAGAGCATAGTTGATGCTAATGAGGTGACCCTGTGGCACTGGGTTAGGTTAAAGGTTTAAGTTGGATGGAGGCAGAGGGAGGGGTGGAAGACTAGCCTGGAGTCTGTGTAGCTTGCTTTGTGACTTTCATGCATAAATATTTGTGAATGATTACAACTGAAAATAGTTTTTTAAAAAGATTTTTTTCCATTTGTAACAACGTGAGATAGAAGAAGTGTTTGAATCTGTACCAAATAAGATAGAAAATGTTGGAGCTTGCACCTCCGGCTATGAAATGTTGAGCTGGATGACAAGGTGTCCAAGTCCAGAATGTTAGAACAGCTTGGGGAGCTATCTAGTCAAACAAAAATGGTGGTTGGCAGAGTACAAGATACAGGAGCTCGTTTAAAAACCTACAACAAAATTATATTACACTCCATATTTGTGCATTGGTTTTTCAACACATAGTCTAGAGACATATATATAAAATTATCTTAAGGTGTAACCTTCAAATGCAGTCTAAAAAATATACTCTGGCTCTATCTTGTGGAGGGTTGAAGTAACTACAGAGAAATACTTTTGCTTTATTTTCTCTAGAATTGTAATTTTTAAAAATCGAAATTTAACTTTCTTTTTTGTTCTTCCCCAGGTTTCGGATGCCACTTCAGAGAAACTTTTCAATACTACCACAACTAAAGGTAGGCCACCCTTCATCTTCTCGTTGGTTGTCTCCTGAACGAGCACATTGACCTTAAGTCATATGCGAAGTGGCACTTTTAAACTGCAAATTGAAGAGAAAGCGTTCAAATTTGAGTATTCCCATTTTGGTTTTCAACCTGTATGAAAGAGGGCAACCAGTGAATCAACATTCCTATTTCATTGCTGGTAACTAGGGTGAAGGGCTCTCAAGTTGTAGAAGCAAAGGATGATTGATAAACAAAAGGCCTTTCCTCTTGCTTCTGCTTTCTTTCTGGATTTCAATGTATTTCCCACATTCTCATCTTGGTTTACTCATACAGTTTGATTTGTGGCATCCATTTAGTTGTGAATAGCCATGCTTGACAGAGATTCTTTATCCTACTGCAGTTTTTTGAGGTGATTTAGTTCCTGTGAAAGGATTAAGGTTTCTTTGTGTGGCCTTAAATCAACAGCAGCTTTTTATAAAAAAACATTGCCAGGAAACGCACACAAATAGTCCTTTGGTATATTTCCCTTTGCCCTTATTTCAATGAAAATAACCTTTTTTTCTCCTCATGAGTGTTTTCCTTGTGCCATGTGTTAATTTGTGTTGCAAGCATGAGTGACAAAAGAGAAATGTAAATGCAGGTGTTGGAAGCTTGGACTCTTGGAATTTTTATTGGGGAGAAGACATTAATGAAAGGAGAGCAACTGCTTTGTTTAGGGAACTTGTATTCACTCCCCTAAACATTGAAACAATTGTGCTTGAAAGGGGTCTTATTGTGAAGAAATAATCTAAATTTTTGCTTCAAGGCAGGTGCGTGAGGGAACAATATTTCTGTACTTGGGGTCACTTTCTAAGATACACATAGCATTTAAACTTTATTCCTTACAAATGTTAAGAATGCTTTCTTAAATTGGCTACTGTTTGTTTCAAGATGTTTATCTCTAACTGGTATCAAATTGTTAGAGGTCTGTGATTCCATACATATGTATATGAAATATGTTATAATGAAGTACTCACTTTAAAACGCTTGAATGAAGAAAGACTTAATTTCACAAATGAGTGCAGTTGACCTGAATTTCAATTTAGAATATGTGAAATTAATTATATAGTATTTTCTATTACATTTGTTGCTGCTTTACAGTTCTCCCCATTTATAAAAAAATTACTTACTTCCTTTTTAGTTTTGCTGTGCCCAATATTGAAAGTATTATCTGGTCAGGAACTAAAAAAAGACACAATTTTTGTAAATTGAAATTTTGTACCTAGGTCCCTGTTCATTCAGAATGATGCTTCCTGAATAATTGTTTGTGCTTGCTAGTCATTGTTACAGAGTTAAGTTTATGGGAACTGGAATCTCAATCCAAGTTCTATGTGGTCTTTGTATGGTAAGAATTCAAACTGAGTTATACCGAGCAGGAAATCTCTTTTTTTTTATCGTGAGCTGTGCTAAGCTAATTGAGCACAACCAAGGCAGTGTCCAGGCATGACAATTACTTTAAGTGTTTTCAGCTCAGGGTAATATTTCCCACTAGTGATTGGCCATCCAGTGACCCCTGCTGGAAGAATGCACGTAGGTATCCATTGAGTGAAAACAAAGACTTACAATTATTTAGTATCTTAGATATCCCAAAGTGCTTTATATAGTCAATGAAGTACTTTTGAAATCTAGGAAATGCAGCAGCCAATTTGCACAATGCAAGGTTCTGAAAATAGTAATGTGATGATCTGTATTTGTGATGTTGGTTGAGGGATAAACATTAACCAGGACCCTCAAGACAACTCCCCGGTTCTCCTTTGAAATAGCACCATGGGATCTTTTTGAAGAGGGCAGATGGGGCCTCAGTTTAACATCTCATCTGAAAGACAGTACCCTCCAGTAGTGCAGTACTTCCTAAAGCTGGAACATCAGCTGAGGTTCTGTGGTTAAGTTTCTGGAGCGGGACCTGAACCCACAACCTTCTCACTCAAAGGCAAGAGTGCTACCAATTGAGCTACAGCTGATAATGGATTGGGCTCAGCTCTGGTGTTCCCTACATTCAGTTGCCTCCTGACACTCTGCTCAGGCTCATACATGACAACTGTCAGTTGGACAAGGTTTCAGACAGCATCCAGCATCCTTCAGCAGAGATGTACATAGATCAGCAACAGAGTTTTTGGGGAGCCCTTCAAGCTGCCAACAACTATCACCACCTGGGTAACGAGCATTGGTTTGCAGGTTGTCGGATAATTTTTGGAAGGTGGAACTTCTATTCTGGGTTTTTGCAGTCCATATTTGTAACTTAATAAGATATCGGGATTGGTTTTAAAAGTGGAACTATTAATCGCTAAATGTGAGTGTTATGGCAAGGGACTGGCGACAGGCAAATGTGCTTTGTAAAAAGGAAAAAAATTCCAGGGAACTATGGAGCTGACAACAGCTGTAAACAAGATTATAACTTAAAATAATATATAGTGAAGCGTAAGGAGGAATATAGAATGATGATAAGTAGCAACATGATGTAACTAAATGTAGCTGTCTACCAAAATATGGGCCTGGTTTCTATTCCTAGCTGCTTGGTGTGTAACACTCACTTAGTTCTTAAAGTTGTTTTGTTTGTGATCAGTTTATTTACTATGATTTCTTGACTTGTAAGCTTTCAGTGTTTGCCTGCCAAAATTCAACTTCGGTCTTGTGCTTATATAATACGTAAACTGTATACCATTACAGAACAATCTATATACCTCTACAAAACTATCTATGTGCCTCTACAGCCAGAGCTATCTATCTACATGTATATGAGTGCTTTATGATCTTGTATGAACCAACAAATTCTTCAAAAAAAAAGTTAAATTGTCCATGCCCAGAACTGTAGCTTAATTCACACTTAACAATGGGGTTGTATCAAATGTTCTTGTTCCAAAAACAGTATCATGTGTCACTAACTCATGAATTATTGGTCATGCTTTGATTGTGGAATAAAGGTTGTCAAGCACATAGGCCACAAAATTTTCCTCCTTATCATCTTTTCTTTGGCTCTTCAAGTGCCATTTTGGCTCCAAACAGGCATCCATGGCATATGCATGTGCATTTCTGGTGTGAGCCGCATGGGACACTATTTTGGTGAGGCTGTTAGCATGTGTAGGGAACGACTGCAGGAAGAATGCAAGAGTAGACAGATCATGGCATCACACTGCTTTGATGCCAGCGTTGCCATTTTGGAACTCAACACTCCAGCTAACACAATCTCTTAAACACGCACAGCTGAGCACATGCTCAGCAGCAGGAAGGGACTCTTACCCCACAAAACAGTGCTGTTTAAAAGTACCACCATCTACTTACAGGTTAGTTGCTGATTGATTTCTACTGGTTGTTGCTGCGATTGTGCAAGTGTTTAGTTGTTTCTAGAGTTCTTTAAATTTGCTGAAGTCTACAAGGAGTGGCACATGCTGAAGGACTTTGTCCTGACTTCAGGGATTCTGCACAAACCGCTTGCACCCGGACATGGATGCAGTAGTATGCAGTCCTCTTGGACTACAGCGCAACAGGGAGAATGGACAGAGGTGACACAGAGGAGAACAAGCTGCTACCTCTAGCTGTGTGCCATCTCCTCCACCAAGGCCTCCAGTGCAGCGTCAGAGAACCTTGGAGCATGCTGTCTTCCCTGTTGTACCATACTTCACTCTTCTTCCTGCTCAGACTGTCTTCTATGAACAATTCCAGAATCTGCTCCAGCCAGAATGCACCTCTGCTTTAAGAGGTGCAGGCTGGCTTTAAGTAACGTAGGCTCGCTTTAAATGGTGCTTGCCTGGTACAAACATCGGCCCCTTGTTGAGGTGTGGAGCCACTCAACAGCACACTTAGCACTGACTGCACGTAGCAATCATGCAAATTAGCAGATAGCACAAAGTTGGCATGGTGCCTGCATCAGAAGCAAGAATGCGAATTAACACTGCATTGCGATCCATGGACCCATATTCAGGAGCTGTCGAATTTAACCCCATAATATTTAGAAGGTATGGGTAAATTGCCCTGGAGTGCCATTGTAGCAATATGAACAAGCTTTCAAGGTAATTGTCATTGACACTACTGGCAAACGGCCGAAAGGTATTTCAATTGGAAGCATTGGCAAGATATCAAGGTCAAGAGATAAACAAACATGGAAGTAAAGCACTCTGCATTTACAAAATCAATATGGTGTAATACTTTTAAGTCAGTTTCTAGTGTATAATCATATCTTGGAGACATATTAAAAGGTTCAACCTGTTGGCCTGCTTTTGATGATGCAAGCTTGTTTTATGCTCCATTTTAGATTGAGAATCCTTTTTAAAAGATCTTCCCAAAACTGGCCTCCTGCACTGCAGGAAAGGTCAGTAAGCAATTAACCTGCCTTTAGCACTGGTGGCAGGTGGAGAATTGACGCCTGCCATTGGGAACCATGCCATGTGCTGCGGCTAATTGTCAAATTCACTCAACCAACTTAGTAATTAATATGTTTTAGCCAGAGGGAGATATTTGCTATTGCCTTAAATTAATCTTGTTAAGTCGTTCTTTTTCAAGACAATGTGTGACTTAATAGACTATTTCAAACATTGTCCTTTATTTCTGCCTTTTTCAATGGCCTAGCAACCTTTAGACTAGAGATTGCATAGATATGTACATGTTTTGATAGGATTCTCAGCTATCAACACAATGCATTTCCTCCAACTTGATGGCGCTCGTTCTGAAATTGTCCGCTTAGCTCTAAAACTTAGGTTTGAATTCAACTTCATTATTAGATTGCAAGGGCAGGATTTGCAGTTTGGGTTGGGCCCCTGAAGTCGGGGTCAAATGAAGGTCTCGATCTCGCACTATGTTGGAGCGGCAACTTGACAGTGATTTTTGCTGGATTAGCTAGTCAGTGGCCAGAGGGCATGCTCGCTGTCCAATCAAGGATAGCGAGCGAGCTCTTGAAGCTGGCGGGCCAATAGGAAGCCCTCCAGCAGGGAAGGAGCTGCAGCCTAGCCTTTGCAGGTAAAGGAGAGAGTGAGCACTTCCTTCTTCTGGCGCCTTCTCAGCATTTTTGAAACTTTTGGGGGAAAAATGATGGCCACAACTGCCGGGCCATCATCATGGAGGGGAAACTGCTCCACAGTGTGGCTTGCAGTTGCAGCTGTAGCTTGATAGGTAGGGAGTGAGTGGCGGGGGGGTGGGTGCGGGTTTCAATGTGATTATGGAGTGCTGCCCCCCTGGTCTGCCACTGGGAGGCTGCCATGCTCCCGAGGCCTCCAAGAGCCTGCAGCCTGTGATCGTTGGCCTCATTTGGCCTGTTAATTATCTTAACGAGCTTCCTGCCACTTACAGGCTGGTAGCTGTTCCGTCCTGATCCGGCCTCCAGGAAAATGGCCCGTGGGTGGGTTGGTCCCGGCAAACTGGCACAGTGGTCGGCAGCTCGAAACGACATGTCTGTCTGTCTCCATTCCTGCCCCATATTGGGCCGAAAATCCTGCCCCAAGTCTACTGTTTCCCATTTCTACTGGGCTATATAACTTGGTTAACACGGCTTTTGATGCCCAAAGCCGGGAAAGGGTCTGATTTATACCATAAGCAAAGTTCCCATTTTGCAACCATTTAGTTGCCCCATTGAAACATGGGACAGTGCACATCTGATCACTACAGTTGACGTTATGTAATTAATGCTGTGTGACTTTGTGTAGGTCATCATCTTACTGCACATTGCATTCTGAATGGAACCTGGAACCTTGATGTTGAACAAACTGAAGTGGTTAAATTCTACATGTGGGCCTGGAATTTTTTAACAAAATACCAAACACTGCAGATGGTGGAAATTTGAAACAACAACAGAAAAATGCTGGAAACACTCAGGAGATCAGACACAGCATCTACAGAGACAAGTAATAAGTTAATGTTTCAGACATAACCCTTCATCTGAGCTGCCAGAACTGCCAGTTCTGATGAAAGGCTATGCCTTAACAGCAAAATTTCTGCTTTTGATTTGCTGGAATTTTGGAACCTCGCGAGATACAAAGGTTGTTTGCCACTTGGGGCATCATGAAAAAGGCTTTCGTGATTTCAAATTCGAAGAACATATGAAACAGCCCAAAGTATTCGGTGGTGTTAGCCTTGATCAGAAAGACTAGAAGGCCAGGCAGTGTGGGATAAATGTTATATGGTGGGGTGGGGGTTCTTCCAAGAGATGTGGTTTATAAGATAATTCTAGAAAGGCATATGCAACATATACGTTAAATGCTTTAGCTGGTGTGAGGCAACCAATTGGAGGTATTTAGAATGTCAGCTCACCACTATTTTATTTTTTTTTAACCATTTACTCTTGATGATTCAAAGTCATTTTGCACTTGAAAAAATTCAAACTAAGCAACATAAATAGAGTCCAAACTGGGTTCTGATGAAAGATCAGCAACCTGAAATGTTGACCGGGATTTTTCCCTCAGCGGATGGGAGCCGTCCACCGACTCAAAAGTCGGTGGTGAACCCGCTTCTGCCTGGCCTGGGGATCCAACCCGTATTTTGTGGTTTCCCAGCCTGTAATTGTTCTGAGGCAGGACTTCCACCCGCTTGAGGCAAGAAGTGCGGCCTAATGGAGCTGCAACCAATCAGCAGGCCGGCAGCTCTTAGTCCCAGCAGCGCCACCGGGAGCAGGGGCCACTGCTGGGACTTCAGCCCAGCTTCAAGAAGATGATGTCAGGGAGCTCCGGAACCAAGCTAAGTTTTTGTTGCCTCGCCGGGGGTGATCGGTCGGGCTTCTGCGAGGCAAGGGTGATCGATTGTGGGGGGGGTGGGGGGGGGCGTGTTGGGGATGGTTGGGGCAGCGGGAGGCCGCCCTCCATCAGTCACAGGGTGCCCGATCATGAGGACCCCCCTCCTCCCAGGCCTCGATTGGCCTGGGGTGGGCAGGCTGTTTCTTGCCGCTGCTGCCCTGCGTAAAATGATGGCGGAGGCGGGAGCGGGTCAGGAAGGGCCCACCGAGCATCCCACTCCATTTTATGCCCCCCCCCACCACCTTCCCGCTCTTTGTGGGGGTGTAAAATTCCGGCCGTTAACTCTGTTTCTCTCTCCACTGATACTGCCAGACCTGCTGAGTATTTCCAGTGTTTTCTGTTTTTATTTGATTGTCAGCAGCCACAGTATTTTGCTTTTGTCCAAAGTGGAAATCAGTACAAAAAATTTCAATTATCAGATAATACAAATTAAGCAACTTAAGAGAAACAGACTATATCCTATTCCAGAGGATAGGTGCAACATATTCCATAATGTAATCAAGTTTGGTGTGTGCGCTCGAGTCCTGGAGACACCAAATCCAGGGAGAGCAGGCAATGGATTATCTGGTGTGTGAAACTTCAAATTGCGAGCTACTTTTGCCTGATAATTGAAGGAAATACCTGTGTAAGGTTCTTTAGCTTGGGGGTGGGGCGGTGGTGGTGGGGAGGTGGTCACAGAGCCATTATAATGAGCTGAGATGCATTCGGATGCAGACATTGATAGACGGGCATAAAGGAGTGACGAGTTTTGGGAGAGTTTCCTCAATCTTTAACATTAGGTATTTTCTCTATTTCCCAATTTCATGCGTCTCTGTGTGCAAATACACAGAAAATTCCACCCCCCAGATGCTGAGTCTACTCGACTTACCCTTATGCCAGAGTAACTATAATGCCAAAGAGTAGACTACATTCACTTGCTGACGTTGAGGATATTCAACAAGTCAGATTTCAGAAGCTGTTTTAAAACTAGATATTTAAGAACAAATCCTACAGTGGATATACAAATAAAAAGCTTTTCTTCACAATCAAATCGCTGGTTAAGTAATTTTATTCAGCGTTTTAGAGTATAGCACATTCATTGAAACCTCCAATTAACTAACATTTATTTAGCATTAACAGTAATTATAGACAGTAGTCTCTTGCCCACAGATGTGTCAACATTTAGCATCAAGTCTAATCATTCAATGAAATGGAGAAAGTTCAGTGAGCACCAATTAACAGACCAATTAGTATGACTGAAAGTGTTGGGTAATCATTTGTTTGCTTAAATTACAATAACAAAAACGCAACACCCTGTGTCGAAGGCTTGTATTCAATTAAGAATCATCAGAGCTGTATGGCCTTTAACCCATTGAAGGCAATGACAGGATGATACGGCCACAAAAATCCTTTAATTTATGTAGTGATTGAGATGCAAGAGTCAGTGTGATGCATCTGAAGGCTGTCGCCTAGAACTAACAGGTTTTCAATAACATCTCTGGGACCAATTCTAACCTGTTATCTAGGGCAATTAGTATAGAAATTAGCAGGGGATGGGGAAAGATGGAACAAAAACTTTTGATGCCTTGGGCCACTGACCCAATCATCAAATAATGCCTACCAATGTCATTTATTTTTTGTTGATGAACTGCACCCTGCAAATAGGGAATTCCTTCTTTTTATAATTTATTTGATACTATTTGTTAATTTAATACATTAAAATGGGCAGAAATTGTTTTGTATGAGTTGTAAAAGAGAAGATAGGTATTGATAATTCTCAGCAGTGAATTGGTATATACATGTATCGACAGCCAATCCTTTTGTCTGTGCCTGCTGTATTTTGGCCATTGGAATCATGAACTAATCATTAGATAATTTGGCAAACTTACCATTATGACAAAAGCAGCAGATCCAAGAGTTAATGGAATAATATAATTAAGAATGATCAACATCAGCGAAGAGTTCCTCGACTGTAATGTAGAGAGTTACAAAAGCAAAATACTGTGGATGCTGTAAATCTGACATAAAAACAGAAAATGCTGGAAATACTCAGCAAGTCTGGCAGCATATGTGGAGAGAGAAACCGAGTTAATGTTTCAGGTTGAAGCATTGGGAAACATTAGAGATGTAACAGATTTTAAGCAAGTGACAATTACACCCCTATGTCCATTTACGTTTCTGTGCATAGGGTCTATTGGTAAGCTAAAAGGCAGAAACTAATATTTCAGAAGCTACAAAGCAATTGGGAAGTTAAAAACCCTGCTCGTCTTTTCCATTATGTTCCAGAACACATGCTCTTCTTCACTCCCTGCCTTTACTCATACCAGTTTGTTAACCATAAATGACAGATGGCTTTGTACTTGTAATGGCAGCTAAGTAGGAAACCAGGGACCCTCCAGATCAAGACCATGGGCATCACAAGCCTGATATCAGTAAAGGGGGAAAAATAGCATTGTGAGACGTTTGCTTGGCCTGTATACTGTCATGCAGGCCCCCACCTGCCAAGAATGAGGCATTTTAATTTTGTCATATGAACATTGATTTTAAACTGGCTGGGAAGAAGAGAAGGCTTGTTACAAGGGCTGCCAGACATTTAGCTGAAAAGCATGTGCATACTAACAGACAGTGTTTGTGGAGACAAAGGACCATTCCCTGATACATTCAACCCACAATGGATTTTGATCACCAGACATTGAAGGTGTAAGGAAGAGCATTCCAGAGACTGCTAAGGTGATACAATCCACAAAAGCCAGGACTGGTTAAACCAGCTGGTCACATGACTACCTGGCTGGTCCAGGGTTTTTTGAATTAGCCACAGAGTTTGATGTCAGAAGAAAGACTGTTTGCTCCTGAAGTGAGAAGACCTCTCCTATCTGCTCCTATCTCTTTCTCTCAAGCCCCTGAACCCACAGAGGATACATGAACTTCAAAAGAGAAAAGTCTCCTACATCGAACAAGGTTTAAGAGTAATACTGGGCCCCAACGAAAAGCAAGACCTACCTACAATGAAAGACTTTACAGTGAGTTTGAAGAACAGTAACCAAAACCATCTTCAGATATTGCCTCACACATTTCCACTTTACTTCTGCTCTTTTCTGTCTCTATCTGCACGTGTGTATCGCATATGCATACTGCCGTGGACGCATCATGTATCCCTAGGCGTTAACTGAATTCGAGTTTTTCATAAAGTTCAACCTTTTTTCTTTAAACCTAAGAAAACCTGTTTAGCTAGTTTCTTTGCCTTATAATTGGAAGTTAGCGAACAAGGATTCACTAAGGGGGAGGTAAAAAATACATTGTATTTAAAATTAAACCCTGTCACGGTAAGACCAGCTGAAGGCTGAGAGGAAACCCAAGACCCCTTTCTCACCTGGTCATAACAGTACTTTTCTAGTTTTACTTTATTCTTTTCAACATGAACCACTTGCAGAAACTGATTTTAGTCAATGTTATTTGGCAGAAAATGTCTGGATTTGAAAGGTAAAAATTAGGGTAGTACTTGAAAGGTACACTTTAAATTCAGAGTTGTTAAATGAACAGACCTGAGTACTGATAAATGCCCTGACCTTACGCAGTGATCTTGATGAAAGATGACAGCTCAGAGACTGGACTGTTTCAGCAATCTTGCATTCTGTGTGGAGCTCCCTTCAGCAAACACATGCTGATGTGTTGAAGTAGAAGCTTGCTCTATGGCACACCTTCAGTAAATACCTTGCACCGTATTGGAAGATCTGTTTGAGTGCATAGTGTAAACTTTCTCTGGAGATTTCTAACAAAAGAGCCACTAAACCTTTCAAGCATCCTCTTTTAGTTTAGAAATACAGCACTGAAACAGGCCCTTCGGCCCACCGAGTCTGTGCCGACCATCAACCACCCATTTATACTAATCCTACACTAATCCCATATTCCTACCAAACATCCCCACTTGTCCCTATATTTCCCTACCACCTACCTATACTAGTGGCAATTTATAATGGCCAATTTACCTACCAACCTGCAAGTCTTTTGGCTTGTGGGAGGAAACCGGAGCACCCGGAGAAAACCCACGCAGACACAGGGAGAACTTGCAAACTCCACACAGGCAGTACCCTGTGATCCATTTTGTACATCCATTTTGAAATGGATGATGTCTTTGAGTGTAGATGCTAATTGATTGTGAATGAAGGTGGATGTTCCATTGTTCAAGGTAGCATCTGTGCATCCTTCTTGATGTTAACCAGTGCAGTACTCCCCACAACACAAAGTCAGCAGCTTCATCATGGGAGCATGGCAACGGGTAAATCGACTTTTGTGTTGCTTTCCGCTTCCTGATTGCAAGTCTGTCTTTTCTTGCTACCCCCCACCGCCTCATATTTTCCTCCCCATGTTGTCTCCATTCTTGACTTCTGTTGGGGTGCAGTTCCCTGGGCCCTTGTGGCACCTCCTTCAAGTGGTCATTCTTCACATAGCTGGTGTCAGTGGATTAGTTGACTCCGCGGGACATCGCAGCCAAGCACGAGGCTGGACATCACTGATGTATATCCATACGTACCCGTACACATACGTTCCAGGGTCACTGAAAAACCTCTTGCCCCCAATTCATGGATTCATGAGGCCAATTCTAGCCCCTTCCTCTGCACAATTAGATCAGCTATGTTGATTCGAGTGGGTTTGTGATCAAAGCTACCATTTTCCTGTTTGATATTGCAAAGTGCTACACAACATTGGGCATCTACCATCAGGGAAACCTTTCCTGAACATTTTATAGATCTGTGTTCAAGCCAACTTTACAAAAGTAAGTATCCCAACTTGATGGTGTGGTGGGATGTCTGTATCATTGTGTGTGCAGTTGTCTTGCTGTGTGTGACATCAGAAAGCGGTATTCCTGTTGGAAAGAGGTTTGGGCGATTCTATTCGTGGCACAAATACTGAATGTAGGGCAATGTAGGACTATTTTAGGGTTAGTTTCATCAGTCATTTAGGTAACATTGATCAGGCATGTTGTTATTCTGGACAGCACTGAATTCAGATTGGCCCTGTATTTACAAGAATGCTACTGAAAAGTGCTCCTTCACGTTCACTAAAAATGTCCAATTCAACAAATGATATGTGAGTATTGTTTCTTTGTTGCTTAGGCAACACCACCAAAGACCAATTCAATAGTCATTTATCTCGTTGATGGCTGTTGAACCTTGTTATAGACAAAATGGCTGCTGTGTCCCACTTTGAGACATTTCCAAAAATCAAGATAAGGAGATAAGGTGTTGGATAATGCAAGCCTTTTCTTTGACTGTAATTGTACTGTGTCCTTTGATTCAAGTGGCATTGTTAGTTTCACTCTTGATTAACACATTGAAAGTAACAAGAGGAATTGAAGGTTGACAGTTCAAGTACTTAGGGGGTTAATTTGCACTGGATCTCAATGACAGGGTTTGAAGTGGGTGAAGGACTAAAGGACATGCACAAGAAAGCCACTTTTTTTAAATCTAAGTAACAAAGTAGTGTCTGGACTCTGATAATGTAACAATCCAGAATACTGATTTTTTTTTTTTCATTTTTGGGCTTTTAAGGAAATAAGGTTAAATATTGAAGAATGTGAAAAATAATGAACGAGGCATTGGCAGATGTGACAGGAGTCCTTTGATGTGTGTTAAATGCTACTGTGCATCGCGTTTGTATCGAGTTGTAAACCGTCATACAGCTCAAAACACTTGGGGTTTTTTATTCTGTTAGCTATTTAGCAGGAACACTGGATTCTTCTGCATGAAACCACATTTCAAGTCTGCTGGATCTTTAAATTACCATTGGCTCTTGTCCATGGTCCCCAAGCTCTTCAGAATTGCTGAAATCTTATGAGCATTTTCCCTTAACTTCAAGATGATGTACTCATATAGTTCTCATTTGCATTGTGCCATTATTCCAAAAAATCTGCGTGTATGGTTCCAAGTTTTCAATCCTTTTGTTTAAAAGCAATTGCTTTGTCTGTGTGTGGACTATGTGAAAATGGGTCTGTGCTTCTCCAAAGTCAAGTAGGTAAATTTAAGTAATTTCATATTTATGGTTTGGTTCCATTTTCGCCATGATGAATATATAAACAGGTAGGTCAGATCACACCGTAGCCCAGGCCAATCCTTTAGGACCTGGGGTGTCCAGCTGACAGGTCAAATCCAGCCTGCTTCACAAAAAGGAATATGGCAGAGGCTAGAGAAGATGGGAGGTGAAGGGGGAGTAGAGTGAAGCTGGAAGATGACCAGTAGTAAGGTAAAGGAACTTGGGACTGGAGTGGACACAACAGTGGTAGCTTTAGTTTACATATACAAGTCATGGGAGAAGCTAAACATGGGAGTCCTTAAAATAGAAGGTTGTAAAATGATAGTCAGGACTTGGAGCCAGTCCAGTGGTTTTGCATTTGCTGGCTTCTGCAAATTTCATCCAGTCACTAGGGAAAAAATGAAGTTGCTCTTTAAAAACAACTGAGCAGGAGTGTGTTGGCAGCTATGTCTTACCGAGAGCTGGAAGATGTCCAGGTGTTGTCCAGGCAACTAAGTTGTTGATGATTTTTGTTTTGTTTGCGATCTTGACACTTGTTTCTCTGCAATTTTGAAGTTGAGAAGAGGATTAATTCCCAGTAAATTAAGATCCTACTGTTGATGTGTGTGTAAGGAATATTAAAGCTGGAAACTGGAGAAGTTTGTCAATTTAGGTATCTAGTGGCAGAATGAGGCACTCCTGTTCAATTATAGCAAGGTGAGATGTGAAGTATAGCAGCCTCTATTCTGCAATGCTGTGCTTTAACCCCAACCTCAAAAGAGCAGCCCCTGCTGTATCAGGCTACTAGCCCTGTCTCTTTGAATGACCATGCTGGTTAATGCCAAATTATGTGCTGGAGGCCCATGGCTGCCAGCAAATGGATCAAGACAGCTCAAAGTAATTTCATATAGGACCTTGCAGCTAATGGAGAAGACCTTCATCCCAGTAGTTGGGGCTACGTTCAGTCTCAAAGTCTTTGCAGTAACAGGCCAGTTTATTAATCTGCAGTGTCACTCAGTTCAATAAGAGCATTTTTGCGCAAAATTTTTGCAAATTTTGATTTTTTTTTTTAGAAATCTCCCAAGTGTGTGCAACTAGGCAGCATTTCTTAACTAGTAGCATTTACAAAATAATCCTTGCATCCAAGGGTGAAAGGTCAGCCAGCTCTAGTTGATATTCGGGGCGGCACAGTGGTTAGCACCGCAGCCTCACAGCTCCAGCGACCCGGGTTCACGTCTGGGTACCGCCTGTGCGGAGTTTGCAAGTTCTCCCTGTGACTGCGTGGGTTTCCGCCGGGTGCTCCGGTTTCCTCCCACAGCCAAAGACTTGCAGGTTGATAGGTAAATTGGCCATTGTAAATTGCCCTTAGTGTAGGTAGGTGGTAGGAGAATGGTGGGGATGTGATAGGGAATATGGGATTAGTATGAATGGGTGGTTGTTGGTTGGCACAGACTCGGTGGGCCGAAGGGCCTGTTTCAGTGCTGTATCTCTAAATAAAAAAATAAATTTTTACCTGTAGAATGTGCAGCAGCTGCTTTCAGCTGTCAACTGTACACCTGTCAGTATTTTATAATGGGGGACTCGAGCTGTCCCATGTTTGTGTATGTGTTTTTCTTCAAATGGTATGATATTTACAGAGTTGTTGTAGATCTGTATGTCAGCACCAGGTCATGTTTGAAAATTTGAAGTGACATGCAGTGGCCAACATTTGGTTCTTATTTTTGGAGGAATGGATTGAGCTGGCAGTTTGGGGAATGGTGGTGGGGGAAGGGGACAGGCGGGGAAAGCTGGGCACTCTGAAGAGCCGTAAGCTGGTGCTCTGGATATAAGGTTTGTCTGTCTCAATTATGCTGCTGTCAATCAGAGACTTTGCCTTTGGTTGGGGCTGTTTGGGGATGGCCTGCCTAATGCGAGAAGATGGGTTAATAAGGCCCTCAGGTGAATGCCAAGCTGTCAGGTTGATCTCGATGTGCTGTTGAAAGGTCAGATGGAGGGAAATTCTGTCTGAGCAGCCAGGGAAGGTTTAGATTACAGTTGGTTTACTTGGTGCGATGGCAATCGGACTGACTGCGGATGAGAAGTAATAGCAATTACTATTAATACATGTGGAGAAAAGGAGCGTGTGCACTTAATATTAAGTAAAGTGAAGGCTGCAAAAGTTTTGCATCAGTAACACTTCAGTTTACTTCATAAATTTGTGTTGACTCATAATTGTCATAATTTTCACACAAGCACGAAGAATACTTGAGAAGGGTGAAGCCACTGTTTCATGTGTGCTTGCTTATATTTAAAAAAGCTTGTTTCACAGTACATCTTTGAGAGACTGAGAAAGAAGTAGGATAGTCCCATAGCTGTGATTTTCTACCATTTACTTACCACCTACTTGAGCTATAAATTCTGTGGCAAATTCTGTACTGTTTATTAAAGGGTGGAGAAAAGTGCGATTGAAAGCCCATGCTTACTTCAGTTAACCTGGTTTTAACATCAGCTTAGTTCACACTAAAAACTTTTAATTAGTAAATGGCAATTTGCTTACTTAGCAAGAAACCAGCTTGGTTCAGTTGATATCTAATTGCTTTAACTGGTGCTAATCTAGGACACACATCTTGAACTCTCAGATGAATACAAAAGGGCATGGTGTGGCTCTATCCAGAGAGACCTGAGCCATAAATCACTGCTTCATTCAGACGCCATTATAAGGCATGGTTGTAATTGATCCTTCTAGCCTTCAACCCATTTATAGAGAAACAGTTAATTTGAAACAGTGATATTGACTGGGCTACTTAGCATTGTATACATGGGAAGGATTTAGGAATGTTGTAGTAAATTTACATTGTTGCTTGCAACTCAGTCCTCTGCTGCCCTGTATTTGGGAAAATGTCATGTGAAATAGCGGTCTTGCAGTTTCTTTTCTCCTGGCATTATAAATGAGAGAAGGGTGTCTTGT
Source organism: Heterodontus francisci (assembly GCF_036365525.1). Taxonomy (NCBI): domain Eukaryota; kingdom Metazoa; phylum Chordata; class Chondrichthyes; order Heterodontiformes; family Heterodontidae; genus Heterodontus; species Heterodontus francisci. The sequence continues at coordinate 29,635,856 of NC_090400.1, read as the reverse complement.
AGCATTGTAAATCTGCCCATTTTTTGAATTAAGTAAGTTTTATTCTAGTTCATTTATACATTTGTTGGGAAGTATATGCTTCTTTTTTGGACAAGAGTGTCGGTTTCTGTATATTAAAAATAAATTAACCATTCGCTACAAACTAGAGAGTGCTTTGTGATGATGATTACTAAGTCCAGTTAACTCCCAATGATTAGCGATGTCAGATATGAATTTAAGATGGATTTGTGCAGTGGTGAATTGCTTTAAGGAGCAGGAATAGGCCATATGCCCCTTCAGATCAATGTTCCACACTACCTGCTAAACATGCAACCAAGATGTTGCCTGAGGGCTACTCGCAGGAATTTGGAAGCATGTTGCAATATAGGATGAGGATCTGCTGTTGTAATTCTTCCACGGATGCCAAGCTTTTCCCTGAAGACAAAACAAAATTGCAGTATTAATATAATTCTATTGAATGCCTCTATTTTAATAGAGCTCTTTCATGTGCTTCATGAAATCTGGATAAATTTACCTCCTAGCAGAAATCTCTTGCTGGAAAGCAAGAAAGAAGAACACTGAATCTCAGCTTAGTTGTCACAATTAAGAGAACCTTCAGTGTGGGCCCCAGAGCCACATGGTCACAGACAAAGGAGAGATATGGCTGCACAGTGTTGGCTAAAGTAGCCATCTTTCATAGGTACACCAAGATATTGAGTGACTGACTGGGTTATGTATCCTTGGGATGCATCACCTCTGACCTTAATCTTGGCCTCACCTAATGTCTGTAGTGTAAGGCTGAATTTTACCACGTACCGGCAAGTTCTGCTGCTGGGGCCGAAAGCGGGATATGACCCCGCTTCAGCAGGCAACGGGACTCAGGGCAGCATATTGCCAGCGGCAGCCAATTAACAGGCCACCACGGGGACTGCCATCCAATTAAGGAAGCCGGCTTGCCCAAAAATGGGCCAGTCAGAGGGCTGGCAGCTCAGCAGCCTCAATAGTGCCACAGCTAGCGGTGGCCATTACTGAGGCTGCAGCTCCAGGGCCAGGCTGCCCTCAATGACGGGGCATCCTCAGAGAGTTGTGGTAAGCTGGGACCTGACTACCAGGCCCTGGCGATTGTCGGGGGAGGGATGTCATGGAGCACTGGCAGTGATGTTGCTGCCATGGTGGCCATTACAGCTGGGACGCCCCTCCTTCAGCCCTGGATGGCCACCACACCCCTGCCCGCCAGAGTCCGTTGAGAGGCTGCCAGGTAAAATGCTTGCAGAGGTGGGAAGTGGCCCTTATTTGGCCACTTAAGTGGCTCCAGTGGCCACATGGTGTGCGACTGAGCTGCCAACTTTCCCACTCCTGCCAATATGGCATGACAGTGGGAAGATGTCTGGCTCCTCGCCCGACCCCTTCTCCTGCCATTTTGCCAGCCCTCCTGTCACCAATGGGTTTTGAGAAAATTCAGCCCGTACTTTCAGCAGGGGTCACTGGATAATCAGGAATGGTAACCTAGGCTGCTGTACATTTCACCCTGACCTTCCCATCCCAAGGGTCACTGCAATCAATTATAATGCCCTGCATGAGTTCAGCAAAGTGTAGGGATTGCACTTGTGCCATCATGATCTCAGATCAACGTACAGAGATATAGATTGCTTTCAAAAGCTTGAGCATGGTCAGCCAGATCTGATTTCCATCTGGACAAATGCCACAGGGCTTCTTGATGAAGATGATGTCAGAAGACAGCTTGTACTAGCCCTAATGACCTCTTCTGTTTAAACAGGCAGTGTTGACTCACTGGGGAGGACAGAAAGGTGAACTAATACCGATAAAAGTTAGAACAGCTGAATCTGTTAGCGATAGTAACAGCAGGAATCCAGTATGCTGCCAGACAGCAAGTCTGCAATGGTCCTCTCACTAGCACTATTTCTGATGTGTTGGAACTGTGCAATGTTCAGTTGAAAGCTTCAATGTTTAAATGCTTTAAAAATAGTGCTGTTGAAAAGGTACTGACAGAGCTTTGAGTCCGCAGTGATGGACAGATCGCAACAGGTGATTTGATTACATTTAGGAATTTCTGACTTCCAAAACACTAATTACAACATGTTATATTAAAAAGTCCCCTCATAACAGTGGCCCTTCGAGTACCACTTCATTTAGATTCCAGATGGCACATTATAATTGCATTCTGACAGCTTTCGCTCTCAAAACTCTTTGCTTTCACTCACATTTCAGGCAAGGTTTGTCTCTCACTCATTACCATAAAGTGATATGTTCACAGGAACGAAATGAGTTAATAATTACAATCTTTTTTTTCACTTTAACCAAAGATAGTGGCTAATTTCCCATCCAAGTTGTTGGTTCCGTGGGAGCATGGGCATGCTGGCAACCATATGTACCAGTGTCCATAAATACTGCGGTGCCAGTGGGGAGTTGGAGCAAACTAATGTGCAGAGAGGTGCGGGCGATGTTTGGCAGGCCCTCCCTCATTTAAGCTTCACTGCTTTTTGTTATATAGTTCTTCATTGCAAGTTTTTTTTTATTCGTTCATGGGATGTGGACGTTGCTGGGAAGGCCAGCATTTAATTCCCATCCCGAATTGCCCTCGAGTGGAACTTGAAACTGAGTGGCTTGCTAGGCCATGTCAGAGGTCATTTAAGAGTCAACCACATTGCTGTGGATCTGGAGTCACATGTAGGCCAGACCAGGACAGGACAGCAGATTTCCTTCCCTAAAGGACATTAGTGAACCAGATGGGTTTTTACAACAATTGACAATGGTTTCATGGTCACCATTAGATTAGATTTTTAATTCCAGATTTATTAATTGAATTCAGATTTCACCATCTACTGTGATGGGATTCGAGCCCATGTCCCCAGAGCATTAGCCTGGGCCTCTATTACTTGTCAAGTGGCATTACCGTTACGCCACTGTCTCCCCCAAAGTAACAACATTCAAATCACTTTGGCAGTAACCTGCTTTCTAGACAAAGGTTTATTTTTGTGCCAGATGTTAATGTGGGCTTTGTTTTTATTCATGCACAAGATGTGGGCATAGCTGGTAAGGTCACCATTTATTACTCATCCCTAACTAGATTTGAAGAGGTTGAGGTGAGCAGCCTTCTTGAACTGCTGCATGTGGTGTAGGTGCTCCCAGTGCTGATGGAGAGCAAGTTCCAGTATTTCGACCCTGTAACAATGAAGGAAAGACAATATATATTTTCAGTTGAGGTTGATGAGTGACTTGGAGGGGAACTTGCATGTGGTGGTGTTCCCATGCTCTTATTCTCCGAGGTGGAAGTGGTCGCAGGTTTGGAAGGTGCTGTTGAAGGAGCCTTGGAGTGTTGCTGCAGTGCATCTTGCTGTGTGCCGGTGGTGGAGAGTGAATATTTAAGGTGGCGGATGGGTACTGATCAAGTGAGCTTTGTCCTGGATGTTCTTGTGTGTTGTTGAAGCTGTGCTCATCCAGGCAAATGGAGAGTATTCCATTACACTCTTGTAGATGGTGGACAGGCTTTGGAAAATCAGGAGGTGAGTTACTCGCCACAGAATTCCAAGGCTGTGACCTGCTCTTGTAGCCACAGTGTTTATATGGCTGGTCCAGTTAAGTTTCTGATTAATGGTGACCCCCAGGATGTTGATGGTGGGGGTTTCAGCAATGATAATGTTGTTGAATGTCAAGGGGAGATAGTTAGATTTTCTCTTGTTTGAGATGGTCATTGCCTGGCACTTGTGTGGTGCAAATATTACTTGTCACGTATCAGCCCAAGCCTGAATGTTGACCCGGTCCTGCTGCATGTGTGCAGGTACTGCTTCATTATCTGAATTGTTGCAAATGGAACTGAACATTGAAATCATCAGTGAATATCTCCACTTCTGATGTTATGTTGGAGGGAAGATCATTGATGAAGCAGCTGAAGATGGTCGGGCCTAGAACACTATCCTGAGGAACTCCTGCAATGATGTCCTGGTGCTGAGATGATTGGCCTCCACCATCGACAACCATCTTCCTTTGTGCGAGATATGACTCCAACCAGTGGAGAGTTTTCCCCCTGATTTCCATTGACTTCAATTTGGCTAGGGCTCCTTGATACCACCCTTGGTGAAATGCTGCCTCGATGTCAAGGGCAGTCATTCTCATGTCACTTCTGATATTCAGCTCTTTCATCCATGTTTGGACCCAGGCTGTAATGAGGTCAGAAGCCGAGTGGCCCTGGCGGAAACTAAACTGAGTATTGATGAGCAGATTGCTGCTGATTAAGTGCCACTTGATAGCACTGTTGACAACAACTTCCTTCACTTTGCTGGTGATTGAGAGTAGGCTGATGGGGTGGTAATTGGCCGGATTGGATTTGTCCTGCTTTTGTGGGAAGGGCATACCTAGGCAATTTTCCACATTGTTGGGTAGATGCCAGTGTTGTAGCTGTACTGGAACAGCGTGGCTAGGGTCGCAGCTAGTTCTGGAGCACAAGCCTTGAGTACTACAGCTGGGATGTTGTCAGGGCCCAAAGCCTTTGCTGTATCCCTTGCCTTCAGCCATTTCTTGATATCAGGTGCAGTGAATCGAATTGGCTGAAGACTGGCATCTGTGATGCTGGGGACTCAGGAAGAGGCCAAGATGGATCATCCACTCGGCACTTCTCGCTGAAAATGATTGCGAATGCTTCAGCCTTGTCTGTTGCACTGATGTGCTGGGCTCTCCCATCATTGAGGATGTTTTTGGAGCCTCCTCCTTCGGTTAATTGTATAATTGACTATTACCATTCATGGTTGGATGTGGCAGGACTGCAGAGCTTTGATCTGATCGGTTGGTTATAGGATCACTTAGCTCTGTCTACAGCATGCTGCTTCCACTGTTTAGCATGCATGCAGTCTTGTGTTGTAGTTGGCACCTCGTATTTAGGAATACCTGGTGCTGCTCCTGGAATGCTTTCCTACACTCCTCATTAACCTGGCTTGGTGATAATGGTAGAGTGAGGGATATACCAGGCCATGAGGTGAAAGATTGTGGTTGAATACAATTCTGCTGCTGATGGCCCACAGCGCCTCATGGATGCCTAGTTTTGTGCTGCTAGATCTATTCTGAATCTATCCCAAAGACATGATGGAGGGTATCCTCAGTGTGAAGTCCAGACTTTGTCTCCACAAAGACTGTGTGGTGGCCACTCCTGCCAATATTGTCATGGACAGTTGCATCTGCTACGGGTAGATTGGTGAGGACGAGGCCTAAGGCCCTGCCACCATAGTACACCAAGGGGCTGAAACCTGTGTAAAACCCCTTGGGCTGGAGGCACCAAACAATGTTTGACATGAAATGTAAATTGTAAATATAACCTGTAATTGTAAACATTTTCAACTGGGTTGGGTATGCTTTTGTTGTTTCTGGTGCCGAGGTCGATGCTGGGTGGTTTGTCTGTTTTTTTTATTCTTCAACTTTGCTCTAATGGTTTGATTCAACTAAGTGGCTTGCTAGGCCATTTCAGAGGTCATTTAAGAGCCGACCACATTGCTGAGGGTCTGGAGTCACATGTAGGCCAGACTAGGTAAGGACAGCAGACATAAGTGAATCAGATGGATTTTTAGGACAATGTGATAGTTTCATGATCATAATTAATGAGAGTCATAGAGAGATACAGCCCTGAAACAGACCCTTTGGCCCACCGAGTCTGTGCCAACTAACAACCACCCATTTATACTAATCCTACATTAATCCCATATTCCCTACCTTCCTACACTAGGATCAATTTACAATGGCCAATTTACCGATCAACCTGCAAGTCTTTGGCTGTGGGAGGAAACCGGAGCACCCGATGGAAACCCACGCGGTCACAGGGAGAACTTGCAAACTCCACACAGGCAGTACCTAGAACCGAACCCAGGTCACTGGAGCTGTGAGGCTGTGGTGCTAACCACTGCGCCACTATGCCGCCCCTTCTTCTTCTTCTTTGGCCTCCTTGTCTCGAGAGACAATGGGTGAGCGCCTGGAGGCGGTCAGTGGTTTGTGAAGCAGCGCTTGGAGTGGCTATAAAGTCCAATTCTAGAGTGACAGACTCTTCCACAGGCGCTGCAGATAAAATTGGTTGCCGGGGCTGTTGTTACACAATTGGCTCTCGCCTTGTGCTTCTGTCTTTTTAATTCTATTTTAATTTTTAAGACTAGCTTTTAATTCCAGATTTATTAATTAATTGAATTTAAATTCCCCCAGCTGCCATGGTGGGATTTGAACTCACGTCGATGGAGCATTAGTCCGTGTTTCTGGATTACTATCCCAGTAACATTATCATTATGCTACCGGTCCCTTAATTTATCAGTGACTATTATTTTATGACTCCGAGTTTGAATTTCCCCACAAGTGAAAACATCTTTGCTCCGTCTACCTTCTGAAATCTCTTCATAATTTTAAAGATCTCTATTAGGTCACCCCTCGGCCTTCTCTTTTCTAGAGAAAAGAGCCCCAACCATGACAAGTCTTTCCTGATAGTTGTTTAGTTTAGTTTAGAGATACAGCACTGAAACAGGCCCTTCGGCCCACCGAGTCCGCGCCGACCATCAACCACCCATCCATACTAATGCTACACCAATCCCATATTCCTACCACATCCCCACCTGTCCCTATATTTCCCTACCACCTACCTACACTAGGGGCAATTGCTAATGGCCAATTTACCTATCAACCTGCAAGTCTTTGGCTTGTGGGAGGAAACCGGAGCACCCGGAGGAAACCCACGCAAACACAGGGAGAATTTGCAAACTCCACACAGGCAGTACCCAGAATTGAACCCAGGTCACTGGAGCTGTGAGGCTGCGGTGCTAGCCACTGTGCCGCCCATATTTTTTTAAAAATCCTACACTAATTCTATATTCCTACCACATCCCCACCTGTCCCTAGATTTCCCTACCACCTACCTATACTTGGGGCAATTGCTAATGGCAATTTATCTATCAACCTGCAAGTCTTTTGGCTGTGGCAGGAAACCGGAGCAAACCGACGCAGACACAGCGAGAACTTGCAAACTCCACACAGGCAGTACCCAGAATTGAACCTGGGTCGCAGGAACTGTGAGGCTGTGGTGCTAACCACCGCTAACCTTTCGCACCCTCAAGAAGTCCTACAATTTCTCAATGTTTGCAGCATAGTCACTGTTATTTTGGAGGAAAACACAGCAGCCAACTTACACCCACTCCCACAATAAATGACTTTGAATGAACAGCTAAATTTAATCTTGCACTTTGTCTGCTTGGAAGGGTTTGGATTCAAGCCAAATTCCAGCAATTTGGGCACATATTGCAGGCTGGCACTTCAGTGCTGTCCTGAAGAAGCACCGTGGTGCTCGAGGTTGTTTGTTTGAGGTGTTAAACCGAGGTGCATATGTCTATTCAGGTGGATCCCGGGATAGATTTTGCTCCTTTGTGCCAGGGTAGTGAATAATTGCATGAGTAGAACACATAGAGGGATATTGGACAGAGGGGGCGGCGCAGTGGGAGGAGGAAATTGCGCGACTATAACTGAAGCGCATGTGCTTTTCTGTGCATTTAAAGTTTGGATGTTAAGTTGATCTACAGGCGTGATCCTCCACACCTCATGTTTCCAATGCGCTCTGCCCATGAACGCCAAAGTATCAAAGAGGAATTCTGTCGTCCCACTGCCGCCCCCCCCTCCCCACCTTTCATGTTCCCATAACATTATTTGAAGAAGTGTAGATCCCCAATCTGGTCAAGCTCTGCATCCTGTTCAACATTGCTTCCTTGTCCAGGGCTACGAAAAAGCAGATTAACTGGACATTCAACTCATTTACTGACTGTGGAACCTTGCTGCACATTTGCTTTACATAACAGCAGTGACTGCACTCTCAAAAAGTCATTCATTGCTTATGGCCAGATGGACCCTCATACCTGTCGGCATCTAGTTACACAGGGCTTTAGTGAGTAGACTGGGCACCTAGAGACTCCCCTGCACACTGCTCACTGCTCAAACAGGTAGAAGTAACAAAAACGAGGATGAAACGTGACAGACAATGAGGAAAGTACATGCAAAGAAATAACCCAGTGGAAAAAATATATTAGTTGTACATTTATAGTAACGTTCTGAAATATTAAGTTTAAAATGGAGAAGGAGAAGATCATAAAAGCAATACTTTGAAGCCCAGCAAAAAAAAAAATATTAAATGATATAAAGGGGAGATCTGCTGCTGCAGTATAGCTGTGCTGAGAAATTCTGCATCCCCATCCCATGATTACCTGGATATTAATTTTCTGTGTTCTGGTGTGTGTAGGGAGTGACTGAGCAGATAATCTCCCCCAACAGTTATTCAGCAGTTTTAATAATAATTGCTTCTCATCTCACCTTCAGCCAAGTCTTCGACTGAGTTTATGCATTTTCTAGTTCAGAACTTGCTTCAACACTGTCAGGTGTGATATTGTGAAGCACCCCCTCTACGCTGGGCTCTATGCTGCCCTTTAGTGAAATTCTGTGTCTTTTCCATGACTTTCTGAATGTAACTGTCATATTAAGGGAGGAGAGGGAAGGTGATAAACCCAAGACAGTTTTGTGCCATAGAGCCCGTTCCACCACAAACTAAAATGGCATCACCTGCCTTACTGAGTTACCCATCTGTGCTATTGTCACGAGGGGATAAAGCTCCATTTTTCAACATCATCAATTCACGCTCTTGACTACACAGCATGTTGAAATAAAAAACACATTTCTGGTGAAGGAAGGCCAGGATCATGTTTTGTTGGATTTTGGCATCCATTCTAATGGGAAAACTGAGCCAAAAACACCCAGAGGTTTGAATTCCCATTTGGTGAAGCATTGAAAGACATCTATTTGAAGGGGGAAAAAAATGAGGAGTTGGAAACACAAACTTTTGACTCTAATATAGAAATGGCTGTGGAGACTCCATTTTGTTTGGCAGCAGCTTCAGACAAACTTCTTCCTTATTTATTACTCATTTCTACAATATGCCACCGTTAATTACTCACAGCTGTGCTGTGAACCTTAGTTAACAAGATTTACCACCTCGCAGCTTGCAGCTTGCCTCTGTACTTAATGCATGCTAAATTTTAGAAGGATCGCTGCTAAGATGTACATTAGCGAACATTTTTTAAAGGTATATATATAAATAAGTAGTAGGTTACTTTATTGCCATCTTACTTTATAGCCTAGGATTAGCCATAGCATAGCTGGAATATTAATTCTCTCTTTATATAGCATCCTTGTTGTCCGAGGTTGATTATCATGGCTATGATCTGATATCACTATGGGTCAAGGCAAGAAGGCAGTGCCCAAAGAATTACCTCAGCTGGTACGGGGATTGAACCTGCGCTGTTGGCGTTATTCTGCACCACACTCTAGCCACCTGAGCTAACTGACCCCAAATATTAATTAAGGAGCCAACAAATGAAAAATGGTTGCTTTTAAACGTAAGATAAAATGGGTATCCTTGCATTCGAGTAACTAAAATTGCCTGAGTTCTGTAGGGATACATTCCAATGTGCAAAGAAGTGAAATTTGGTGCGAAATAGCACTCCTCTGTTCATTCTACATTAATAGTGTACATCTAGTGTGATGAAAATTTAGAGCTTTGTCGATTTAGCTGAATTCCTGGATCAGCCCTGCAGTGAGCAAGATATCACAATGCCATTGGGGTACAGGCTGACTGGTTCTTTCTGTGATTGCACTATCTGGTCTCTCTATCTGCAGTGTTACTCTCTGGTCTCTTTATCTTCTGTAGTACTCTCTGGTCTATCTGCTGTACTGCTAACTGGGCTCTCTATCTGCTAGAGTGCTAACTGGGCTCTCTATCTGCTAGAGTGCTAACTGGGCTCTCTATCTGCTGGTGTGATCTCTGGCCTCTCTGCTGGTGTGCTCTCTGGTCTATCTATCTGTTGGTGTGCTCTCTGGTCTCTCTATCTGTTGGTGTGCTGTCTGGGCTCTCTATCTGCTGAAGTACTAACTGGGCTCTTTATCTGCTGGTGTGCTAATTTGTCTCTCTGCTGGAGTGCTAACTGGTGTCTCTATCTGATGGAGTGCTAACTGGTGTCTCTATCTGCTGGAGTGCTAACTGCTCTTGCTATCTGCTGGGGTGCTAATTGCACTGTCGATCGGCTGGAGTGCTCTTTGGTCTCTTTATCTGCTGGTGTGCTAACTGGTGTCTCTATCTGATGGAGTGCTAACTGGTGTCTCTATCTGCTGGAGTGCTAACTGGTGAGTGCTAACTGGTGTCTCTATCTGCTGGAGTGCTAACTGGTGTCTCTATCTGCTGGAGTGCTAACTGGTGTCCCTATCTGCTGGAGTGCTAACTGGTGTCCCTATCTGCTGGAGTGCTAACTGGTGTCCCTATCTGCTGGAGTGCTAACTGGTGTCCCTATCTGCTGGAGTGCTAACTGGTGTCCCTATCTGCTGGAGTGCTAACTGGTGTCCCTATCTGCTGGAGTGCTAACTGGTGTCCCTATCTGCTGGAGTGCTAACTGGTGTCTCTATCTGCTGGAGTGCTAACTGGTGTCTCTATCTGCTGGAGTGCTAACTGGTGTCTCTATCTGCTGGAGTGCTAACTGGTGTCTCTATCTGCTGGAGTGCTAACTGGTGTCTCTATCTGCTGGAGTGCTAACTGGTGTCTCTACCTGCTGGAGTGCTAACTGGTGTGTCTATCTGCTGGAGCATTAACTGCTCTCTATCTGCTGGAGCCCGCTCTGATCTCTCTATCTGCTGGAACGCTCTCTGGTCTCTCTATCTGCTGGAGTGCTCTTTGGTCTTGCTATCTGCTGGAATTCTCTGTGGTCTCTCTATCTGCTGGAGTGCTCTCTGGTCTCTCTATCTGCTGGAGTGCTCTCTGCTCTCTCTATCTGCTGGAGTGCTCTCTGGTCTCTCTGTCTGCTGGAGTGCTCTCTGGTCTCTCTATCTGCTGGAGTGCTAACTGCCCCCTCTATCTGCTGGAGTGCTCTCTGGTCTCTCTATCTGCTGGTGTGCTAACTGCCCCCTCTATCTGCTGGAGTGCTCTCTGGTCTCTCTATCTGCTGGAATGCTCTCTGGTCTGTCTATCTGCTAGAATGCTCTCTGGTCTCTCTGTCTGCTCTCTCTCTCTGCTGGAGTGCTGTCTGCTCTCCCTGTCTGTTGGTGAACTAACTGCTCTCTCTATTTGCTGGAGTGCCCTCTGGCCTCTGTGTCTGCTGGAGTACTAACTGGGCTGCTTATCTGCTTTATTGCTAACTGGTTTCTCTATCTGCTATAATGCTGTCTGCTGTCTCTTTTTGCTGCAGCATTACCTGGGCTATAGTGCTACCTGATTGTCCATTTGATGTACTGTTGTCTGGGCTGTAGCTGGTGTATTGATATCTGGTTCTTTATCTAATTAAGCACTATACTTGATCTGGAAGGGCGGGAGGGATAATTCTGTGATGCTTTGTTCCGGCCGGTAGCATTAGCTGGCGATCAGGCTATGACCTTGCCGTCCTGATTCCATAATCTGTGCTCCCTGGGTGTACAGCTCCCTGTTAGAATTGTGAAACTAGCCCTTAAAGCTGCATTGCACTCTGACTTATCTGATGCAGTGCTATCTAGGCTCTGTAGCACTTGTTAATTTTAGTCGAACTAAACAAGAAAAGACTTCAATGCTTCAAAATGTGCAGTTTACAAATCAAGAATTTCTACTTGAATTTCATACATTCCAGACAGAGGGAACAATCAGGTATCTATAGCTTCAAAGTCACAATAACAATGTATCTCCCTTCTCAAAAAAAGAAACACTTCATTGTCAAGATGACCAAAATCTTTATGCATTATGAAGTCCAATTATTTCAATATTAATTGTTCATCCAAACTTAATGATAGATAACATTGTAGTTTTTTTTACATTATCCTCCCACTCTTTGTTAGGATAGTGTGTGCTTCTTCACACTGTTAATGGGAGTGTTTCCATCAGAGGTTCCTGTTGAGTTTTGGCTCACAATGTTGATTGTGCGTGCTTTTCTGAAACCATCACCAGTATCTTCCAAATACTGAAAAAGTAGTCTGAGAAGTTATTTCTTGTCTCTCATTTCTTCATCTAACATAATGTGCCAAAACTCATTCTTTGCCTTTGCAACTGTGACCAGTTGAGCTTTTGCTAGTTCAAGCAGAACGTTATCTGTTGGTTAGAGTGGGTACTGATTATGTTTGAAGACTTTAAGTGGCTTTGGATCAGTGCACAGGTGCACTTTATCATTCCCCTCATTATTGCTGCCACTGAAGAGGCATTCATTCAGAAGAACTTCCTATCAACAGGCTCAGTTTTGTTTTTTTAACAGACGGATAGTTTCCTGGTTGCCAATTGTATAGATTGGACCCTGGGGCCAATTTGAAGGTGCAGAAAGCCACCTAACTTCCCCTTGCCTTTGAAAACATCCAGGCACTTCATTGCTAATCCTGTTTTGTGAGTTTTCATTACCATGTCCCCCTGGTTCACTGTCACAAGTTGCTTATGTTACACCTACAACAGAGCCATGTCCACTTGGCGCCATTTCAATTCAGAGCTGGACTGCTTTTCTCAGTGCTTTAACGTCTGTCTTGTTTCTTGGCAACTAGAAGTGGATGCAATATTCAAGAAGCAATCTTACGATGAAGTTTGATCATTATCTCCTTTGATTTGTATTCTATTGTTTTGCCTATGCAGTTCAACATCTTATTGACTTTCTTGACTGCAATTCTGCATTGATTGGACATGTAAATTTCAGATCTGCTAAGTCTCTCTCAGCTTCATCCTTAACTATTTCAGCACCATTCATAAAATATGAAAGTTGTCTATTTTGCCTTCCTATCTATAATACTTAATGCAGTCTAAATTAATTTTCATCTGCCATTTTTCTGCCCACATTCATATTTTGCCCAACTTATTCTCTAATTTCTCTGTCTGCTTCCTCTGATTTCACTGCTGCTCCTCGTTTGCTTTCAACTGCACATTTATCCAATTTGCAGTGAGCCTCCTTATCAGGTCATTGATATAAATTGGAAACAACGGCCCTGGCAATAAGCCCTGAGACACCCCACTCTGTGCTCACCCATCCTCTCAATTAACTCCATTAATGAGTGCTTACTGTTTCCACCCTTCCACCATTTCTTCTTCATTCCTAGGATTTACGCTGAATCACCACAGCTTTCAGCTGATAGCCCTTCATGTGGAACTTTATAAAAAGCCTTTTGAAACGTCATGTCATAGGGTTTACCACAATTCACTTGGGGTACTGCTTCCTCAAAGAAGTCAAGGAGATTTGCCAGGCAGAACCTTTCCCTTCTAAGTACATGTTGGCTGCTGTTAACTCGGGTACTTTTGTACAGATGATCTTCAAGTTTAGTCCCAGCCATCAATGCCATTATTTTATGTGTAGGGGAAGTAAAATGACTGAATCTGTAGTTTAAAATGGAAGACTCAGTGGGTTACTTCCAATTCTGACACCATGCAGTATTTGTTATTCAGTAAAGTTGATAACAAACTAGAACATAGATCAAAGCTTCAAAAGTATGCTGTCTATCGATAAGCTATTTAAACAAGACTAGAGCTGCCAATCATTTAAATGCTTTCAAACTAGTACTTGGCAATGGATACAACCAATAGTGATTGGTGTAACTTGTATCCATACTCATGTACTAACCTTAAAGTGTTTATATGACTGATAGCTGCAGTCTCATTGATGTGACTGATTCGTAAACGGCTTGGTGCCATCTCATTAGATTAGATTTTAGATTAGATTAAAGATACAGCACTGAAACAGGCCCTTCGGCCCACCGAGTCTGTGCCGACCATCAACCACCCATTTATACTAATCCTACACTAATCCCATATTCCTACCAAACATCCCCACCTGTCCCTATATTTCCCTACCACCTACCTAAACTAGTGACAATTTATAATGGCCAATTTACCTACCATCCTGCAAGTCTTTTGGCTTGTGGGAGGAAACCGGAGCACCCGGAGAAAACCCACGCAGACACAGGGAGAACTTGCAAACTCCACACAGGCAGTACCCAGAATTGAACCCGGGTCCCTGGAGCTGTGAGGCTGCAGTGCTAACCACTGCGCCACTGTGCCGCCATTCTCTGTGCTGTCGTGCTATTTGGCTGTCTGGGCTCTCCCTGTGTGCTGTATTGCTATCTGGCTCTCAATGCGTGCCGAATTACTGTCTGGCTGAGTAGGGTAAATATTATGACGTCTGAGGCTGCACTTCCAGGGCTATGGATTGGAGAACTGAACAGGGAACTCAGTGCACCTGAGTTGTGACACTCCTGATTTCTCAGAGGGCGTCAGTAGCTTTGCTTCCATCTTTCTGGATGACACCAAAATAATAGTGTGGTTTATATGGTGAAAGGTGGGAATGAACTATCGGGGGGTCTTGAGCTGTGTTGGGGGTGGGGAGGGGTGGTGCCAGTGGGCTGACTATTGGCAGGTTCAATTTTGATGTAGATAAGTGTAAAGCCATGCTCTTAGGGATGTGAAATAAGCAGAGGGATTATAGGATTAATGAAAAAATACTGATAAAAGATGAAAGGGATCTGGAATCATAGCAGATAGTTTGTTCAACCATCAAATCAATGTAGGACAGCTGTCAAGGAAACAGTATTGGTTAGATTGATTGTAGATTGAGGGATTTTATCTTGCCACTGTATAGAATGTTGGTCAGATCTCACTGGAGTATTGTGTGCAGCTGCGGACTTCTCACTACAGGAAGGATATAGATCAGGGGTGTCCAACCTTCTCATGTGAAGGGCCACATTACAAATTTTGTCCTACATAGGGGCTGGTGAGCAAATTTCAGAAGGATAAAGGCATTAGAAATTTATTTTACTATTAATCAAAATGACAAAAAATGTGCATTTTTGTGAAGAAGCTTTAAATGAGAAGACTAACTTATTAATCAAAGTGACTCCTGACACGCAGTGGCCTGTCAACGTCATCAGAGTGCTCCAGGCTGCGCACATGCGCAGTCTGCATCTTGCCAGGACTAAGTGGCGCATGCGCAGGATGACATCATCGCGTAGTGCCAACGTCATCGCATATCTACGCCTGATCAGACTTCGCGCAAGCGTGATAAAGCATTATCGGGTATCCAGCCTCCCACTCGGATGGAGGGAGCGGCTGAATGGGAGATTTTGAGGCTCGAGCTCGATCCCTACGACTCGTTCCCACCCCACTAGATGCTTTCCCCCCTTGGCAACTTGCTCCAGGCCTCGACGCTTTCTCCCCCTCCCTTCTACCGGCAACTTACCCCCGCCAGACCTCGCTGCTACCCGCCCCCCCCCCCCACCTCACTCCCCTGGCCGATTGTTTCCTTGTCCTTGCTTCGTGCCACCCTGCTCTCCGGCCGCTCGCTCCCTGATTTCCCCCCCACCCCCTCAGCCGCTAGCTCCAGGCTGTACCACTTCCCTCCTCTCGGCCGCTCACTCCTACGTCGCCCCGTCACCCCTCACGGCCCGCCTTGTTTCTTCGGGCTCCGAGCAGAGAACGATCAAAGTGAGTGAGTGGCCAAGAGGAGGGAAGCTGTGCGGCCTGGAGCTAGCGACTGGGGGGTGGGGGTGCAAAGCGAGGAACAATCAACCTGGGGAGGGGGGCAGGGAAGCAGTGAGGTCTGGAGCGAGTTGCCGAGGGAGGAGAGCGGCCAGTGGGGCGGGAGCGAGTAGCTGAGTTGGGGTGAAATCAGTCCTGGTCAGTCATATGAAATGTGGATAACGAAATGGCAGCACATTTTATACTCTGCCTGATTTTCTTCTCCATTGATCGGGGTACCAATTCACTATCTCCCAAAAGTATCAGAACATGGAAATTCAATCATAGAATTACTTTTGTATTTGATAGGATTACTGGAATCTTAAATGGATCTGAGTATTATAGTTAGTGTCCTATTCTACATACTAGTATATTATTGGGCTTCCATCCAACTTAATAGAGTCGTAGTGTTATACAGCACAGAAACAGGCCCTTCGACCCATTGTATCTGTGCCGGCCATCAAGCACCTATCTATTCTAATCCCATTTTCCAGCACTTGGCCCGTAGCCTTGTATGCTATGGCGTTTCAAGTGCTCATCTAAATACTTCTTAAATGTAGTGAGGGAACATACATTATATTTTGCAAAGTTCTACAAAAGGAGAATTAGTAAAGAAGATTACAGGTGGCACAGAAACAGAATAACTTCAGTTGCTATGATATTTTTCATCTTATGCTAATCTCATACCACACAATATCCTCAATAAGACTTCCAAAAATATTTGACTGACATTCTTTTAAGATCCATACAAATAGTAAACAGAATTTAACTCATGACTGATGCAAGAAACTAAACAGGCATTTTTGAAAGGGAAGCATTCCTGATTGCATAAAGATTCAAAATGCAACAGTCTTAAAAAAACATATTTTCCATGTGGTATTTTTGGCAATTGGAGTACAATACAATCTAAAAAACCAAAATTACATGGATTTTTTAAAGTTTAAATTTATTTTTTATGAATGATAAACAAAAGATAATACTGCAGGAAGGATGTCAAAGCCTTAGAGAGTGCAGAGGAGATTTACTAGAATGGTACCAGGAATGAAAGATTTCAGTTATGTTGAGACACTACAAAAACTCGCCTTGCTATCCTTGGTGCAGAGAGGGTTAGGGGGGATATGATGGCAGTGTTCCTTGCTGAACAGTTTCTTGGGATTTAAGGTGACTGGCTAAAGCAAGAGGCAACATGCAGATTTCTTTTTTTTTAAAAAAGCAACAGGTTGTTTTAACCTGCAATGCACTGACTAAAAGGGTCGCAGTAGCACATCAAATAGCAACTTTCTCATAGGAATTGGATAAATAACTAAAGGAAAAATCTGATGGGCGTCAGGGCAAGAGCTGGGGAATGGGACTAATTTAATAGCTTTTTCAAAGAGCTGGCAGAGGCACAACAGACTGGATGTCCTCCTTCCGTGCTGCATCATTCTATGATAATTTTCTAATACTTCTGGTAACCGATATTAAAACTCTGAATTGAAATAGCTTACTCTTGCTTCTAGTTTGTATGTTCGTTATAGAAATACACAACCTCCTGATCACAAAATATGTTGAGTTTAAATAAAAATTACTACACGTATAAGCCTGTACTCTTCCAATTCTGGCCCCATGCGCATCCCTGTTTTTATACCTTCAGCTGCCTAGGGCATAATTCCCTCCATAAGCCTCCCTCTCCTCCTTTAAGTCATTCCATTAAAGGTACTTTGACCAAGCTTTTGGTTATCTGTCGCTTGGCTCAGTAACAAATTTTGTATGATGCTGTGAAACCCCTTAGGATGATAAACTACAGTAAAGGCACGATATAAATGCAAGTTGAATAGTCTAGTGCTATGGCAATGGACTAACTACCCTGTGGCAGCAAATTGAAAATCCCACCACGACAAGTTGCAAAATCCCAACTGGTTCACGACATCACTGGGAGGAAGTGTGTGACTGCATTGCCCTCTGGACAATAACACTGCTTAGTCAGTGATGTTCAGATATTCAGAACAATTTTTTTTAAGTTAACAGTAATATGCTATTCAAATCAACTGTAAGATCCAGGCTTTAGAATTCAACCAGCTACACCTAGACTATTAAGGAGGACTTTAACTTTATGTAACTTGCCACATGTCTGTTGTCAACATCTTCAAGTATTTCCCTTTTCATTACTCACCTTTATATTAGCTACATCTGCTCAACATCTTTTCACTGCTAATTGGCAAATGTATCTTATAGTTAGTCAACAGCACTAACCATACACCTGCAATGGACATGAAAAAATTGTACGGCGTATGACATATTTGCGCTTACCTGAAGTTTCAATGATTAGTATTTTGATTAGGAAACTTGAGGATTCCATGTAGCATGATTTGAATGGAAAACTTGAGCAAGTGTACACAGACTCACAACTGCACTTACACAGCACAATATACTTAACTCTCTGTCCATTCAACAACATCTGCAGATTATATAGTTAATGTGAGGTTAGTTTGCTGGAACTAACTAGCCATAAGCATTTCCTGTGATAAATTGAGCAGCGCCATCTTTAATCCTGGCAGCTGCCTGAACGTCGCAGCCAATGACGTTCCAGTAGAAGAGGCTGCATTTGTGCATGTGCTAGTACTGTGCCACCTAGTGGTTGCGTTGCCAGCAAACGCAGCCTTTATTAATTTACTATGTTGAACACTGATTTAGTGAGCTTTTGCTTGCACAAGTAGTCAATGTCTGCCCAGACACTTGATGTAGCAACGCAGAGAATTCCAGATAGATGTCCATCTGTCAGGAGTGATCGTGCTCGTGCTCTCTCTCCCCCATCTGTGTCTGTCTCCCGCTCCCCCTCTCTGTGGCTGTGTCCCTCTCTCCCCCTCTCTGTGTCTGTTTCTGTCTCCCCCAACCCCCACCCTCTGGCTCCACCCCCCCAACCCAGGCTTTCTCTGCCTCCACCCCCCTCCCCCCCCCCCCCCCCCCCACTCTGACTTTCTGTTTCCCCCTGCCTCTCTCTGGCTCTGAATCCCCACCTTGTCCAGCTGTTCCGCCACCCCCCCCGCCCCCACCCTTCTCTGGTTTTCTGTTTTCCCCCGCACCCCCTCCCTCTCTGTCCTCCCCCAGCAACACCCTATGGCTCTCCTACCCGCCCACCCCCCCCAAACCACTCTCTGGCTCCCTACCTTCCCTTCCCCCCACCCCCCCCCCCCCCCAATATCTCTCTGTCTTTGTCCCCCACCCCCCATCTCTCTCGGGCTCTCTCTCCCGATCTCTCTTTGGCTCTCACTCCCTATCTCTCTCTGGCTCTCACTCCCCATCTCTCTCGGGCTCTCATTCCCCATCTCTCTCGGGCTCTCATTCCCCATCTCTCTCGGGCTCTCTCTCCCCATCTCTCTCGGGCACTCTCTCCCCATCTCTCTCGGGCTCTCTCTCCCCATCTCTCTCGGGCTCTCTCTCCCCATCTCTCTCGGGCTCTCTCTCCCCATCTCTCTCGGGCTCTCTCTCCCCATCTCTCTCGGGCTCTCTCTCGGGCTCTCTCTCCCCATCTCTCTCGGGCTCTCTCTCCCCATCTCTCTTGGGCTCTCACTCCCCATCTCTCTCTCGGGCTCTCACTCCGTCATGACCTGCTCATTAACCTCTGGCTGTGGCCCAGCGATGCGACATCAATCATCTCGCAGGCGTGTGACGCTCTCTGGAAGTTGTTGTCCTGGATTACGGTTCCATTCCTGGGGACCAGGGTGCAGGGGGATTACATTTCCCAGAAGGCACTCACTCAACAATAACTGCAGGGGCGGCCAATTGGAATAGAAATTTTCAGTGGGCTAGAAGAAATTTCTCATCCCTGAGGTTGGAAGAAATGGCTGAAGGCAAAAACCGTGCAACAAGAAGGAGGAACAGCCAAGTACAGCTTACAGCCGTGGGCTAGATGGAATCCTCTGGTAGGACGGATCCTGTCCCACAGGCCATATGCTGGACAACCCTGATAAAGATGAACTGGAAAAGAGAAGAGCAACTGGAAAATTAGGGTGCTAAAGAATAAAACATATGAGGACAGACTCAGAACATGGACTCTTTTCGTTTGGGAGGAAAAGACTGAATATTCATATGATGGAGTTATTAATAAGATGCAGATATAGAGGATCAGTTAGGGATATTTAATTTGATACTGATTAGCAGAATAAGGAGGCAGGGTATTTGCTGAAAAGGGGGTAGATTGTGTCAGAACGTAAGAAAGCAAATGTTTACTGTAATGGTTGTTTTGTACACTAGCTTACCAAGAGAGGATTGTTCCATGGCTGTGGGTGTCTCTCTCGGAGCTCATCCAGTTGGCCGCTTTTTGCGTGTCAGCCTAGATGGTGAAGGCTGGATTTTCCAATGACAGTTATTTTAACACCAGCATTAACCTGCTTAAAATAATTGGCTGACCGCACCGTTAAAATAATGTTGACTGGAAAACCTAGGTTTTAGTGTCGATGGGTTTATTTGGCCACATATGTGTATTGTAGCTGAGCCCAGTCTTGCCCTCACCTGCCATCCACACATGGCTGTTTTCCAACAGGGTGACGATAAGGAGCAGCAACCCTGGCCTATTTGATTTACCTTTCTGTAGCACAGGAATTCTGAGCCCACTTGTAGATCCCTTGCTGCTGCCCTGTCTGAGATCAACTAATGTAGACATTGTAGTAGATGCCAAGGGTTGAAACCTTGGTCATCTGGTATGTATGTCTTAAAACCAAATCAGACTTGACTAACTAAGCATTGGAGGAGTATGGAAATCTTTCAAATGTACATTGTTTGTTCCATGGACAATTGACAAAAATCAAATGTTGAATTCAGTGGGCAAATATATAAATTTATATGTGCAGAAAATCCCTAAAGGCAAACAAAAAGGTTTTTAAATCGGACATTTTTTCCTCCAAAAAATATACTTTATTCATTAAAATCTGGAAAACAAAAATACATTACAAAAAGTTCAAATTTGACATTTTAGAAAGTGCAATAGAGATCAGATTCCTTCAATACAGAACATGAGGTGCCTCACAACTCATGCCATTCTATTTTACATGCAATGAACATTTGAATTACACAGCAAAAACATATTTGGTGCATACAGTCTGACGGGTTCCAGACCCTCGGTTCACTATGGCGGGAGGACCTTACACAATGGCCTTTCCCCATTGAGCCTTTGTGGTGGCTGCCCCAAGCTTTAGTGCGTCCCTTAGAACGTAGTCTTGGACCTTGCAGTGTGCCAGTCTGCAACACTCAGTCGTGGACAACTTTTTGCACTGGAAGACCAGCAAGTTTCCGACAGACCAAAGATCGTCTTTCACCGAGTTGATGGTCCTCCAGCAGCAGTGTACATCCCTGGGAACAGCCCGTAGAGCAAGGAGTCCAGTGTTACAGAGCTGCTCAGGATGAACCTCGACAAAAACCACTGCATCTCTTTCCAGACCTCCTTTGCAAAGGCACATCCCAGAAGGGGTTTTTAAATCAGACATTGTCACATAAAAGTATGTAGACTGTTCCAGGCGTTCAGTCAAAGCTTTTCCTTTTGTCAGTCAGGGCAATGCTGCTTCACTTTCTATTGTCTCTTCTGTGTAATGGCCTTCTGAATTTGCTCCACAGTTTTTATCCTTGAAAATTCCAGGGCATTAAGATCATAATTGTTTCCAAATAATGCTAGCTATGTTGGAAAATTTTTTGCCATTTATATCTTATCCACTGAGCATCCTGATGCATTGTGGAATACTCAGGATCATGTAATTCAGATATTCCATTGTTCCTTGCTGGAAGGAAAGTGTGAGGCTATCCACTTTGGATCTGTGAAAGACAAGTCAAAATATTTCCTTAATGTTGCGAGACTAGGAGCTGTGGAGGAACAAAGGCATTTAGGTGTTTATGTACACAAATCACAAAAATGTAATCGAAAGGCTTTGGAATGTTGACCTTTATCTAAGGGGGCAGGGAGGCGGGAGGTGTAGTGTTAGAATTCAAAATGAGGAAGTGATGCTTTAGTTGTACAGAGCCTTGGTCAGACCCTATGTGAAGTACTACATTCAGTTTTGGACAAAGAAGATATATTGGTATAGTGTAGATATGCCATACTAATACAGGGGCTTGAACTGTTAAATTATAAGGACAAATTGCTTAAGTTTGGCTTCTATTCCCTTGAGCTTAGAAGTTTGAAGGGCTATCTAATTCAGGGACTTAAAATGATAAAGGAACTCTTTCCTCTGGTGGAGGAATCCAGAACAAGCGGTCATAATCTTAAAATAAGACCAAGGCCATTTACAGGTGAAATCAGGAAGCACTTTTTCACATAGAGTAGTGAAATCTGGAACTCGCTTCTTCAAAAGGTAAAGTAATTGTACCCAAATTGCTTTCTTTTTGCTCGCCTCTTTTGAAGTTATCAACTTTTGTACTGTTTCACCAGTGTTAGCAACCCTCTAGTACCTTGGAAAGTGTCCCTTCTTCCTGCCTGACAACTTAGACAGTAACTGCTAGCAGGCTACTTGACCCTGGAAGGCATCGCATATTTTTTTTAAAAGTTAACAAAGTGCATGTTAGTCCTATAGAAAGTGAGTCTGGGGAATTAATAAGGGAAAATAAGGAGATGACAGATGAATTGAACAGGTATTTTGCATCGGTCTTCACTGTAGAGGATACAAATAACATCCCAGGAATAGCTGTAAATCAGGAAATGGAAGGGAGGGAGGAACTCAAGAAAACTACAATCACCAGGGAAGTGCTACTGAGCAAATTATTGGAGCAGTGGGCTGACAGGTCCCTGGCTGGGTGCAGTCCCAGCAGTGGCCACTGCTCTCAGTGGCGCTGCTGGGACGAAGAGCTGCTGGCCCGCTGATTGGCCAGCAGCTCTTGGAGGCGGGACTTCTTGCCTCAAGGTGTTGGAAGTCTCGCCCAAGTCCAATTAAGGTCCTGGGAGCGTAAAATCCTGGATGGACTTCATCCTATGGTCCTCAAAGAAGTGGCTAGTGAGATAGTTGTGTTGGTTTTAATTTTCCAAAATTCCCTAGATTCAGGGAAGGTTCCATTTGATTGGAAAATAGCCAATGTAACTCCTTTATTCAAAAAGGGAGGGAGACAGGAAACTACAGGCCAGTTAGCTTAACATCTGTCTCAGGAAAAATGTTGGAAGCTATTATTAAAGACATTATAGTCGGGCACTTAGAAAAATTCAAGGTAATCAGGCAGAGTCAACATGGGAGTTCCGATGAAGGGTCACTGACCTGAAACGTTAACTCTGATTCTCTTTCCACAGATGCTGCCAGACCTGCTGAGTGGTTCCAGCATTTCTTGTTTTTATTTCAGAGTCAACATGGTTTTGTGAAAGGGAAATCTTGTTTAACCAATTTATTGGAGTTCTTTGAAGTAGTAACATGCTGTGGATAAAGGGGAACTGGTGGATGTACTGTACTTAGATTTCCAGAAGGCATTTGATAAGGTACCACATCAAAGATTATTGTGGAAAATAAAAGCTCATGATGTAGGGGGTAACCTTTTGCCATGGAAAGAAGAATGGCTGGCTAACAGGAATTAGAGATGAGGCATAAATGGGTCATTTTCTGTTGGCAAGATATAATGAGTGCTGTGCCACAGGGATCAGTGCTGGGGCCTCAACTTTTTACAATTTATATAAACCATTTGGATGAAGGGACCGAAGATATGGTTGCCTCACCCCCCCCCCCCCCCCCCCCCCACCCACCAACTATAATAATCCTAACCACAAGAGTATTCACAGACATAACATGCTGACTTTCTGGTCTGTGCATGGTTCCAGGCCCCATAGTAGCTCAGAGGCTATGTGATTAACTAGATTGAGAGGATGATGATTCAGCTCTTTTGAGTCAACAATATTTTATGGGTGGGGACGTAAATGTCATTGTAAACAAAACCATAGAAGCAAGTTGTGATGAAGGATCACTCTCCAAACAGTAACCTGGCTTTTCCCCTTCTACGTGCTGATCAGTGTGTTGCTGCATTTCAGACATTTTTATTTTTTGAGTGTTAAAACACGAGGTTAAAAATAACTGGTGGTGATAGAGCACATGAATATTTAACATGTTTGTATGATATTTCTCTTTCCATTGTCTGAATGGAGATTTACTAAAATAGGATTGACACTTCCACTAAAATACTAGATAGATGAATGTCATATTAAACATCTCTGAAAAGGTGGGAGGATAGAATTGCACTGGAACTCACGGCATGATTATTAGGCGCTGAACTGCCTTGTCTGGTTTTAGACTTGGGCAAAGGTAACAACTGTACTGCTGTCATCTTCACTTTTAATTGTTCATTTAATTTCTTCCCCTTTTTGTATTTGTTCATGGGATGTGGGCGTCACTGGCAAGGCCAGCATTTATTACCCATCCCTAATTGCCCTTGTGAAAGTGGTGGTTAGCCATCTTCTTGACAACAGAGTGGATTGCTCGGCCATTTCAGAGGGCAGTTAAGGGTCAATCACATTGCTGTAGATCCAGAGTCACGCATAGGCCAGACCGGATAAGGACGGCAGATTTCTTTCTCTAAAGGACATTTAGTGACCCAAATGGGTTTTTACGACTGTCCAGTAGTCGTTATATAGTTGTCATTACTGATAACTAACTTCGTTCAATTAACTGAATTTAAATTTCCCAGCTACTGGGATTTGAACTCATGTCTCTGGATCATTAGTCCAGGCCTCTGGATTACTAGTCACCTGAAATTGCAGATTCAGGCTTTGGTGCAAAGCACTTCATGCTTTTCAAATTCCTAATCCACATAGCTTTTCTTCATATGCAGCATAAGCAATGAATATCAACAGTCTATTTGGCCATGGGAGACATCGCTGCCGAGACTGATACTCTCCTGATCGAATATTCATGAAGAAATACTTTCTACGAATGATAGAGTCTCAGCATCATAGGATAGATGTAAGAGGGATGAAATTTGCAAAGTGCTATCAGTGATCATGAGTAAGTCACTGAATGCTGATGATGTGCCATTAGATTGAAAAACAGCTGCTGCAGAATCCATATTCAAAAAATGGGAGAAGTTGAATCCAGCCGCTACAGACACTAATCTGTGGACTACTTTTGAGCAGTTAGTTTTGAAGTGCACAATGGGAAACAATATGACGTGGTTTACTTAGATTTCCTAAGTGTCTTTGATAAAGTTTTTCACTTTGCTGCTGAATCTGAGAACTGAGAGAACCTAAAGTAAAACCTGAGTCTGAATTAGGATTTTATTGAAGGAAGGAAAACAGTAGGTGCTTGTTAGGTAGTGGTGCGGGAGAAAGTACTGAGTAGAAAGGCCTAGGGTTCAACGTTGGTGCACATACTGGGCTGGATTTTGTGCAGAGATGGGGCTCCCGGCACTGGGCCGATAATGTGGGGGTGGGGGAGGAAACCCGCCTCTGCATTTTTTCAGACCCCCCCAGAATGATCCTCTGGTCTTTCGGGGTCAGTGTTTAAGTAGGCGGGATCCCCGTTCCTTTAAAGACTTAATAGGGACGGGGATCCCGCCTCCAAGAGCTGTCAGCTCAGTAGTATTGGCAGCACCACCGGCAGCTCAGTAGTATTGGCAGCACCACCGGCAGTTCAGTAGTATTGGCAGCACCACCGGGAGCACTGTTGGTACTGCAGAGACCTCAGACCCAAGCCCAGCGCTGGAACCCCAAAAAAGAAGTAGGTGAGGCGGGGTGCCAGGGCCAGTCTGGAAGACCCCAGTGAGAGGGTTGGGTGTTTGGTCGAGGGGGTGGGGGGTCCCGGGGGTATATTTGTTCCCAGTGGGGTGTCCTCCATGGGTCACAAATTGCCCACAAAGGAGGGAACACCACCCCCCCCCCCCCAAGCAAACATGTATGATCCCAGCGGCGGTGGTGGGAGGCCCTTATTTGGCCTCTGGGAGGGAAGGCTGTCGTCGGCCTATCCCGCCCCCGGGAGAATCGGAACTGGGATTCCCGGCATTGGGGTTCCATAGTGGGTGGTTCTGCCCTGATTCTCTGCCCCCCTCCGGCCACGAAACCTGCCGTTGGGATGAGCATGAAATCTGCCTCACTGTTCCTGATCTACATTAATGACTTGGATTCAGAAACCCATTCCAGGCTGGTTAAACCTGCAGATGTTGCTCCATGCAGAGGGAACACACAAGCCAGAAGAAGTATCCAGGATCCTGCAGGAGGAATAACTGTGCACTAAAAATGATCAATACTTGAAATGGTCTTCCAGGTAGACTGGTGGAGATGAAAACCTTGGATACATTCAAGAGGGTATGAATGAAAGATGGAGCAAATGGCCTCCCTGATTTGAATCAATCATGTGAGACTGTGACTTTGTGAATATTTGGATAATGATTTTGAATGGAAACCCTGAAGATAATTGCAATGCCCTAACCAGCCATCACAGCTGAAGTAAAATGACTCCATGCAGTCTAATGTTGAACCTGGGTGTAGTGTTGTCATTGTGTTCTTAAGTCTTCATTCAATGATAACTGCAGGCTTTATATTCAGTTTCAACACAAACATTGGCCGGAATTTTACTCTCTTCGGACGGGAGCCGTCCACCGACCGAAAAGTCAGTGACGATCCTGCCTCCGCCTGGCCTGGGGATCCAGACCGCATTTTACGGTCCCCAGGCCCTTAATTAGTCTGAGGCGGGACTTCCACCTCTTTGAGGCAGGAAGTCCCATCTAATGGAGCTGCTGGCCAATCAGCGGGCCAGGAGCGGTGGTCACTGCTGGGACTACAACCCAGCTTCAAGAAGAAGAGGAAGAATGGCCCCGGGAAATATTTTTGGGGCCTTGTCACGGGTGATTGGTTGGGCCCCGGCGAGGCAAGGGTGGTCAATTTGGGGAGACAGCGGGGAGCAGTGTGTTGGGGATTGGGGCATCAGAGGTGGCCCTCTGTCGGGCACAGTGTGCCTGATCAAGAGGGCCTCCCCCAGGCCATCAGAAAGCCGCCTGCTTTTTGAACAGGTGGCTTTTCTCGGGCCTGGGCCGCCCACTTGCCAACGGTAAAATCCCTGTGGAGGCCCTTAAGTGGCCATTGACAGGCCACTTAAGTGCCTTGATTGGCCTGGGGTGGGCGGGCCATTTTTCACTGCCATTGCCTCGCATAAAATGGCATTGGAGGTGGGGGCATGATGGATCCCCCAAGCCTCCCACTCCATTTTACACCTCCCCACCCCCTAGCTACTAACCCACTCTTTGGGAGGGCATAAAATTATGGCCATTATTTATTGTCTTACATTGCATAATCTCAGGTTCAGGTCTTTTCCTCACTAGGATGTGCGTGTGTGTGTTACAATTTCTTAAAGTTGAAGTCACCACTGCACTATATTACACTGGGTCCTTCCTGATCTTGCATGGCTTAATGGAATGCTACAATGAGCTGAGGCAACAGTCAGAGGAGCTGTGATAAATTTGTAAAATAGTGAGCTTAAAATTCCACAAAAAGAAACAAAAGTTATTGCTGTGGCAGATGTTCTGTTTGCCATAATGCAAACACATTCCAGTACCCATCGTGTCTGTAGTTTCACGAAAGGTCATATCAGGTTGTCCCTGGCTGTTCCATCAAGCAAAGCTTAATACTACAGATTTCCAAATCAATGGTTTTGATGTTGAGAAAATAAAATGAATGCCTTACCAGAGACAAGAAGTTAGGAGCTGGCAACTAAAAACATCTCGGCTGATTGAAGAATGTCCTTCCTTCCTTTGAGAAAAAATTATAGCATTTGCCTGCTGAACTTTAGCTGTGCAGATAAACTTAAGCCTGACCCAAGGGCTGGATTAGCAACCTGCCACTTGTAATGATGAAGGCTGGGAGGGCAGCTTTTACAACCCCGATGGTGTGTTATGGCAACAAAGAGAAAAGTGGTTAAACTTTAGTAATCCCCGTTAAAAGGACAAAAACACTGCCTGCCCTGGACAGGGATTAAGGAAGTTGATTCTCTGCCGTGACTGTAATGCAATATCGACCCCATTGCGCTTCAAGCAAGCAGTCCAATTTAAACTCACGCACTGGGGAAGTGTAAATCATCCCAGTTAGACTGACATAAGTGTGGATGTATGTCCAGACAGCTCTTTTGGAGGAAATGGAGTATAGTCTTAGTATTGTTCTTATTGGTAACAGAATCCTTGACTGAGGTCTGGAGGCTATTAAATTGCCGCAGTAGGGTCTGCAGAACACCAAGACAGGCTGACTGTTTGCCGTTCTTAGTGCAGTTAAAATAAACAGCTCAGTGCGATAGAGGCCAGGCACCGGGTCCCACTGCAAATTGAGCAATCATTCAAAGAGTTGATTATAGTCCCGCAGTCCATCAAGCTTTGCACACTACGCCAGATTGCCATCTCCAGTGACAGTTTTCAGAGGAAGACCCTTGATGACTGTGTGAAATTCTAATACTGAACGAAGCTTTTATCTCGCCTAGCTGAGGCACTACATTCCACCCTTTTAAATATGTTGGGCAACAACAACAAAAAAGGAAGCTGAAACCAGTTAAAGATGAGTTCCAGCAAAGCAGCATTTTTCAGATGATTTGATGATGTCAATATTCTGGATCAAGCTGTTACTGTGTTGATTACAGTGAGTCAATTATGCACACCTCCTAGCAAAACTGAAGATCAGATATAAACTGATGCCGGCCTGGGGAATTTTTGGGGTGTTATCCGACACCACATGGGAGGAAGGCAAGCGGCTTAGGAAATGCTGTGAATTTCATGCCCAGAGCCGCATTTGAATCGAATAACGACTCTAAACTCATAGTCAAGATTCGTGATTTTTGTGCTCTTACTTGGGATCCTTAAGGATACTGCATTTGCTGTTCAGAGGAGACTACTGCTGTGCTTGTTATGGAGGGGTATTAGTTTCTGTAATGAGCGTGGTGCGTGGCAGAAAATAGTCTGTTCTAAGGGAGTTCAACTGCTGCTGGAGTAAGTATGTTGTGCATTTACTTTTATATTTGTAGCCTGAGCTCCTTAGCCATGACAACTAAAACCTGTAGATTGACGTTATCAGGATTAGGAACAAAATACCTTCCAAAATTGATACCACCACAAATATATCATTGTATTTAGATCTGATCAACTGTAGTAATTGCCAAGCATTTTGCATCTAAATTAAAGTAAAAATTCAACATGATACAACTAGATCTTTGTTACTCAAACCATTTTTGAGCTATATATATGTGTGTACTGGTCTTAGAGTATGAAGTACATGCAAAGCCGCTGCCTTACAAAGCTGATTTATCTCTCGAATAATCAGAATCCCAATTTTATAACCCAAATGAATCAAAAAAAAAGCTCTTCATTATAAGAGGAATCTTAAATCTCTGTTGCTAATATATCGAAAGTTGGCAGAATGTTGTTCGCAAGGGATGGCCGTCTGCATTTCTGTTCACTTATAAATAAGGGCATTGATGACTGACCGTCTTATTTGAATTTAAAACTGAAATGTCGCCAGATTGTATGGGCGCTTTTCAAGTTCACAGTTTGATGAATCAATCTCTCCATCAATTGTGTTTGAAAAGCACTCCGACGGGAAACTTTGTGTTTCTGGTTCTCAAGATGAGATCAAACCCTCTCAGTAGGAAAGACATTTACAAATGCTATTGATGTTAAACATGCGACGCCACTCCATCTGGGAGCTGCAGTCTTGCACAACGCAAGTTTTTGATCTCCGAAAAAGAAACAGTTCTATCATTTTAAACTAGATAAACACATTTTCTCACCTTTTAGTCTGTCAGTATTTTCTGTTTTTTGAGCTGGATTAGACTTCACAGATTGATTTGACTGCACTTTTCATGCCTTGGCTGTTCGTGAAGCTGAATGTTTACTAGATTAAAAGCCAGATAATAAAACTTGATATCTGCTTTTCACCATTGATTCCTTTCTAACCATGGGGTTCTTCAAGTGCTGGAATCCCCACAAGATACTTTTAAACATCAGCTTTAAGTAGTCCCAATATATCCTGCTGATTAGGTGGTCTGTAATGAAGCTGAAATGGTTTTCTGGCTCATTTCAGTAGGTCAGACCATGCAGAATTGAGCTGATTTCATACTTTGGATGGTGCCAGCACAGTTGTATCATTCATTAAGCTGAAAATATGTTTACACTGAAGTACTTCATTGTATGCTATTATGAAGAGCAGTAACTGTGAGAGAATTTAAACATAGTTTGGAAATGCATGGAGGCGCTAAGGCCACCGTATTGCATCTAATGCAAGGCCAAAATGGCCGTTGACATTATTGGTAAATTTAAAAGGGTTCCAAAGGCAGCAACTTATTTTGGGACATGGTACCTCTGTCACCTCATCCAAGTAGCCAATGAGAGCTGGCAGAGACGAGTTGGGCTGAATGGCCTGTTGAGTTGCTACACATTCTATATAATTCAATGTAGGTTGTTTGACCAGCAGGACATCCCAGTCCAAAAACAACCTTTTTCTCACTTGACATCCATACAAACACACTTGCAGTGGGGATCACTGACAGCAGTTCCCTTTATAGAATCTGATGAAAGGATTTCTTTTTAATAAAATGAACGACAAAGAATCACTTGCTGAAGTGAAACAAGTGATGGTGGCATGTTTTGTGAAACATTCTCCAGCCAAGTCCTTTGTATGATTGTTAGACAAGTTTTGTTCAGAAGAGAAAAAAAGGTGGCGTATGGCAGATTCAGAGTGCTGAAAACAGCAGAGGCCCTAGAGGAGTATAGAAAGTGTAGGGGAGTACTTAAAAAAAGTAATTAGGAGAGCGAAGAGGGGGCATGAAAAATCACTGGCAGACAAGATAAAGGAAAATCCCAAGGCATTTTATAAGTATGTTAGGGGCAAGAGGATAACCAGGGGGAAAAGTGGGGCCCATTAGGGGTCAAAGAGGCAATCTGTGTGTGGAGCCGAAGGACATAGGTGAGGTTTTGAACAATTACTTTTCATCTGTGGAGAAGGACGATGTAGGTGTAGTGATCAGGGAAGGGGATTGTGATATACTTGATCAAATTAGCATTGAAAAGGAGGAAGTATTAGCAGTATTAGTGGGCTGAAAGGTGGATAAATCCCCAGGCCCAGATGAGATGTATCCCAGGCTGCTATCTGAGGCAAGTGAGGAGATAGTGGGGGCTCTGACACAAATTTTCAGATCCTCTCTGGCCGCAGGAGAGGTACTAGAGGACTGGAGGACAAAGAATGAGGGACCATTATTCAATAAGGGTAGCAGGGATAAACCAGGTAATTACAGGCCGGCGAGTCTAACATCAGTGGTAGGGAAACTATTGGAAACTATAGGGAAACATCCCTGTTTCATGCCACTCAGGATAGGAATGGGGTCTGATGAGGCGCCGCTATGCTGAATTGTGCCTTTCATATTGTCATGGAATGAGGTGATGATACTTAGTAACTTTGGTGGACATCCGATCTTTGCTAGTAGTCTGAAGAGACCACGTCTGCTGACGAGGTCAAAGGCTTTGGTGAGATCAATGAAAGCAATGTAGAGGGGCATCTGTTGTTCGCGACATTTCTCCTGTAGCTGGCGAAGGGTGAACAGCATGTCAATGGTCGATCTCTCTGCTCGAAAGCCACACAGTGCCTCAGGGTAGACACGCTCAGCCAGCTTCTGAAGTCTGTTTAAAACGACTCGAGCGAAGATTTTCCCCACAATGCTGAGCAGGGAGATTCCACGGTAGTTGTTGCAGTCACCTCGGTCGCCCTTTTTCTTATAGAGGGTGATGATATTGGCATCGCGCATGTCCTGTGGTACTGCTCCCTCATACCCAGCACAAGCAGAGCATTTTGCGGAGTGCTGAAAGTATAGCAGGCTTGGCACTCTTGATTATTTCAGGGGTAATGAAATAAATGAGGACGTGACTAGAGGTGTAGATGAGGGTAAAGCAGCTGATGTAGTCTATATGGACTTCAGTAAGGCTTTTGATAAGGTCCCGCATGGGAGATTGGTTAAGAAAGTAAAAGCCGATGGGATCCAGGGTAATTTGGCAAATTGGATTCAAAATTGGCTGAGGGTGATGGTAGAGGCAAAAACAAGAAATGCTGGATTCACTCAGCAGGTCTGGCAGCATCTGTGGAAAGAGAAGCAGAGTTAACGTTTCGGGTCAGTGACCCTTCTTCGGAACCCTGGTGATGGTAGAGGGTTGTTTTTGCGATTGGAAGCCTGTGACCAGTGCTGTACTGCAGGGATCGGTGCTGGGACCCTTACTGTTTGTAGTGTACATTAATGATTTAGACGTGAATATAGGAGGTATGATCAGTAAGTTCGCAGAAGGCACGAAAATTGGTGGTGTCGTAAATAGTGAGGAGGAAAGCCTTAGATTACAGGACGATATAGATGGGCTGGTAAGATGGGCGAAGCAGTGGCAAATGGAGTTTAATCCTGAGAAGTGTGAGGTGATGCACTTTGGGAGGTCTAACAAGGCAATGGAATATACAAAGAATGGTAGGACCCTAGGGAGTACAGAGGGTCAGAGGAACTTTGGGGTGCTTGTCCATAGATCACTGAAGGCAGCAGCACAGGTAGATAAGGTGGTTAGGAAGGCATATGGGATATTTGCCTTTATTAGCCGAGGCATAGAGTATAAGAGCTGGGAGGTTATGATGGAGCTGTATAAAACACTAGTTAGGCCACAGCTGGAGTACAGTGTACAGTTCTGGTCGCCACACTATCGGAAGGATGTGATTGCAGTGGAGAGGGTGCAGAGGAGATTCACCAGGACATTGCCTGGGCTGGAGCATTTCAGTTATAAAGACAGACTGGATAGGCTGGGGTTGTTTTCCTTGGAGTGGAGAAGGCTGAGAGGGGACCTGATTGAGGTATACAAAATTATGAGGGGCATTGATAGGATAGATAGGAAGAAACTTTTTCCCTTAGCGGAGAGGTCAATAACTAGGGGGACATAGATTTAAGGTAATGGGCAGGAGGTTTAGAGGGGAGTTGAGGAAAAATGTTTTCACCCAGAGGGTGGTTGGAATCTGGAACACACTGCCTGAAGTGATGGTAGAGGCAGGAACCCTCACAACATTTAAGAAGTATTTAGATGAGCACTTGAAACGCCATAGCATACAAGGCTACGGGTCAAGTGAAGGGAAATGGGATTAGTTAGGACGGGTGCTTGATGGTCTGCGCATGCGTTTTGGGCTGAAGGGCCTGTTTCTGTGCTGTAAAACTCTATGACTCTAATTGTAAGACATTTTAGGAAATTATATTTGGGAAACTCAGATCAGTGGAACTTTTCCATGAATGACTGAGGTCCAATGCAGCAGCTCCATTGCTTAAGATTTAAAATTGCTAACTCACTGAAACCCATTCAGTGCATTTACCAAACAAACTGTTGAGGGGCATTGTCTTTTAATTCAAACATTTTAAAAAATCATATCACCTGTGTTGGGAAGTATCCTTGATATCAGAAGTGGTTGTGGTTTTAATATGTAGCTTTTATATCAGGCCTCAACAAACTCAATTGTGAACATAAATAAAAACAGAAAATGCTGGAAGCACTCAGCAGGTCTGGCAGCATATGTGGAGAGAGAAACAGAGTTGACGTTTCAGGTTGATGACCTTTCATCAGACCTGTTGAGTATTTCCAGCATTTTCTGTTTTCCTTTCAGATTTCCAGCACCTGCAGTATTTTGCTTTCCAATTGTGAACTTGACAGCTTTAAGATTTATCTTGATATTGTTATGGATCCCTTTCTCTCCCGACCTGTTTTGCTGTGCTCTGAGAGCAGGTAAATAAGATTAATTTATTTCTCAGTCATTGACACAGTACACCTCATTGCTTTTGGATTGGGGAAATCCCAATAATTCCAGTGGTGATTTATACAAGTGAAGCTTCAAGAGAGGAGGACTCTTGGACATTGAGCTGTGTCTTTGGCAACTTAAAGGTAAACAAAAACCCTTTTGTGTGAGAGTGCAAGCCTTCAAGGCTGTGAGAGAAGGAAGCAATCATTTAATTATCAGCAGTTGAATTTGCATATATCTGTCACAAGTCACATAAACTGAGTTTTCATAAATAAAATTTGACTATCATTTGCTGACTAGATAACCAAATATCCCTGTATGAGTCAGTGAAAACAATGTCAAAACTAATTAACATTTGAAGTGATACTTCAGTTTTTTTCATATTATCCATTAACTTGCTGAACAGACATTCTCCTGTGATGTTGTATATGAGGATTCAGGACTAAATGTTGTCTTCAGGTGAAGTGGGGTTAGAAGGCGGGAGACAGTTTGACTACGGCATGCCAAAATAAGTAATTGTTCATTTTAATGTTATGCATTATATATTAATTTTTATATAAAGCTAGTCGACAACCCATGACATTGCTGATGATATGTCAGAGGATGCACTGGTGTGGAAGAATACGAATATGGTTTGAAATAATGTTAGATGGTGTCATATAATGGATGTTGCCTTGTAGCGAGGCTACAGTGGGGAAGGGAATGGGGCCGGAGTGATGCAGACCTTAACATCCATTTTCAGGGGTTGAATGAAGTAGGTGAAAAGAGCAGGAGAAGGGTTGGAAAGAGAGTGGGGCAGCAATACCCACAGATAAGAGAGAGTGCACTGAGAAAGGTGTTGGGACGGAGGTGGGGCTTTGCAAAAGACAACAGCAAAATAGGGTAGTGAAGAGTAAGACCTTGTAAAAAAGGATGTTGGAATAGTGGGTAGATTGCATTGTGAGATATTGGGTAGGAGAATGATATGAAGGTGGAGATTGGAAGGTTGTGAGGGTAAAAGAAATACATTTTTATGGGAGTAAAGTTGTTCGTGTAAAACTTTGGAAATGAAAAGGACTTCAGAGATTGTGCAATTAAAGTGTGTTATTAAAAAAAATGAGGTGTTTTGTATTTAATGGGAAGGGGCAGATGGTGCAGGAAGGTGATGTCAGTGTGAGTAAATGGCAGCTGGGTGAGTTGGAACTGTGGTGCCAAACTAAAAGAAAAAGTATAGTAAAGCTGTAGCAAAAATGAGGGGGTCATGAAATAAAATGTCAACAATTAAATTAATTTCAACGAATAAATGTGAGATGGAACTGGGGTGGAGAAAGAGAGAAGGAAGCAGGCAAGTACACTGAAAATGTGGGTGAGTGATTTGAAGCAGCAGGAGAAAATATTACCGCACTGGAGTAGAAATGAGAGACCAGAAAAAAAAATATGAAAGATAAATTTATTTATAATGGGAGTGGGGTGGATGCTAAGTGGGGTGGGGGTGGGGGTGGGAGAGGCGTTGTAGCTGGGGTGAAGAAAGGCAATTGAAAGTGCACCAAAACATGAGAGGAGATGGGGAAAACAATGAAAAATGAATTCATTGTAAAGCCAGCTGAATGGGAAGGAAAACATTGGAGAAGTACTGAATACTGGAACGAGGGAACGGGTGCCGTAAAATAGCAAACGTGTTGAAAAATTAGGGAAACCGAGAAATAAGCGTTAAAACTGCCACAGAAATGAAAATGCAGAAAACAAACAGGAAAATAAATGACATTAACTGTAAAGAGAATAGAATGGCAGAGCAAATGGGAGGAGAAAGAATGAGAAACTGCCAGGTGCAATAAAATAGTGGATGAAAGACTGAAAGAGCTGGAGAAATAATTTTTTTCAAGTGGAACAGAACCAGAGGCCACAACAAAAGAATTTTAAAAAATTCTCCGTTTTTTTTGACCGTGTAATTACCGTCAGCAAGACTGAATTTCACCCCCTAGTCTATAGAAGGCAGTCGGTCAGAGACTTCATCGCAATCTCTTTCCTGGGAAGAACTTCCTGCTGATCCTCCTGCACTTTCACACATAAATTAACCTGCTTTTTAATCCTTTTCAAGTCAGCAACGTCCTCTACAGAACATTCAATGTTTTTGCATATTTCCGTGCAGTAACCAAGTGCTTCCAAAGACTTTGTATTTTTCATCAGCACCTGAAAAATTGTTGCAGCAAGGTTGTTTCTCGTTCTTTCCTCTCAGGTATTTTCTGCTTGAAAGATCCTGTGCATAGTCTCATGATCCCCACCGGAGCTGGGAGCAAGAATATTTTGGTGTGGGCACCACACAGCTCCCATCAGCCCACAGTTCCTCCGCCTGGGTTGACTTCCTGCCATGATTCTCAAGATAACCACAGGGCTGGCTCAGAGGACCAGTAC
Source organism: Heterodontus francisci (assembly GCF_036365525.1). Lineage (NCBI taxonomy): Eukaryota > Metazoa > Chordata > Chondrichthyes > Heterodontiformes > Heterodontidae > Heterodontus > Heterodontus francisci. The sequence continues at coordinate 29,600,274 of NC_090400.1, read as the reverse complement.
CCATGGATATTGGGGGGTGGGTGGGGGGGGGGGGTGGAAAGCGGGAACAGGTTACTGAGTTGGATGATCAGCCATGATCATCATGAATGGTGGGGCAGGCTTGAAGGGCCAAAAGGCCTACTCTTGCTCCTATTTTCTATGTTTCTATGACATGTCTCAGGGTGATAGATTCCATTCGTTGTAAAGGGAGAAGGATAAATGGGAAGAGGATTGGGAGGCTGGTGGGGGCATGAAATGGAGGAAAGTGGGGAAGGAGGCAGATAAGTTGAAAGAGTGGAGAAAAGAGAATTTGTTTAAAAAAAATAAACTTTGCTCAAACTATTTGTAAACAGAGCAGGATGCATGGGAATGGGGTGGGGGGGGCGGGGTGGGGTGCGGTGATGGAGAAAGTAGATGGCCAGGTTGAAAGAGTGCAGAATTTAGCCACCAAGAAAAGAAGTTAAAAGCTACCACAAATAGTTATGAAAATAACTGCACAGAGCAGCAGTCAGCAGGGAGAAGCAGTGAGTGGTGGGGATGCTGAAATTGGGGGCTTTGATTTTAATTGCTGGGCAGCAATGCGACAAAATGAGTGGTGGCCTCTTGCTAGTTCAGTTTAACAGTTGGGCCTCATTAACATGTCACTTGCTGATTTCCCAAACAAAAGGGCTGGAAGAGGTGGGAAAAACCTGGGACAGGAGAGGTCCAAGGTTTTCTTGTGGGTCCCAGAGGAACACTACTGCTCCTCCTGCCCCATAAGGAAACTTAAAAAATAAAGTTTGAAAACTTACATCCCTGATTCTCTTCTAGCTCTGGCTCCAGTTTGGCCTGGTGGGGATCCCGTTGTTGCTGCTGCCCCACTCAGGCCTCAGTACAGAATAGCAGATCAGGCCCCGATGAGGTGGGTTTCCTTGCCACCTTGTGATTTAATATGGCACAAGGCCACATTGAGGAGGGAGAGGACAGGTTAAATCCGTTGCTCCATTTTAACTGCCCTTTGCCCACCCCCCGCCCCCACACCCCTGCCCTGGCCACCCAGCTGATTTCTTGCCAGGCAGAGTAGGAGGAGTTAAAATTGATGCCTATGAGTTTTTAAAGTACCAGATACGATTTGGGTGAAGTGAGAGATAATGCATGCTGGGGAGATGAGAAAGGAATGGGAGTGTACACTCAAAAGAAAGACACTAAAGGGTGTAGCTGAACAGAGAGACCTAGGGTTCAAGTACATAATCCCTGAAAATACAAGAGCAGGTAGATAAAACCACAAAAAAGCCTCTGGCATTTGAGTATTACAAATGAAGGCAAGAATACAAAAAATAATAAATTTGTACAAGGCAGTGACTAGGCCACAGTTAGAGTATTCGGTGCAGTTTTGGGTAGCACATTGTAGAAAGGATGTAACTGTCATAGAGTGTAGATTCAACAGGATGATTGCCACGGACAGGAAATTACAAATATGAAGAGAGACTTGCAGAACTGGAACTATTTCCACTGGTGCAGGGAAGATTTAACAGATATTTCTATTGTCATGAAGGTTTTGGGTAAGATAAATAATGAAAGACTGTTTCCTTGGGTTGGAGGAAATCAATGATGAAGGGTCATCAATTTAAAATTATCACAAAGGGATTGAGGAGAGAGAGTGAGAAATTTGTTTGCACAGAGTTATTGCACTATAGAGAATAGTTGGGGCAGAGATCATTGCATCTTTTAGGGGAAAAGTGAATAATATTTGAAGCAGATAAAAAAAATATGGGGTGGGTTGGTGGAGATTAGGGAGGTGTTGGATTGGTGGAGGAAAGAACTGCCACAAACACAATTGACTAAAAGGCTGACTTCTGTGCTGTGGTTCTAAAAACTTCCCTCAGAGGGATAACCTGTATGAGGTTTCCAACAATCACACAATGTGTGGTGATATTGGTTGAGAGAGAGCTCTCATCTCCCTGGACTGTTTCAGTGAGGAATTATAGTGAGCAAAGGAATCCTGCAAGCTTTTGAAAAGTGGGAATCCAAGTACCATGTTTTGTACAGAAGTGTTGCTGCTTGTCGCCTAGGGAAGGCCTCTAGGGAACACCTGCTCTCTTGGTGAAAGAGTCGGGGGTATTTTTGGTTGATCAACAGCAGCAGATTGCAAGCTGAGTAATTCAGTCTCACTTAACGTCTCTCATCACTAAAGTTTTTATTTACTGAACTGGTCTACTAGGGGAGAACATTGCCAAGCTGAAAGTAGGTGTATTTAGAGAGCCTTTGGATGCAGCTGGCTTGTACTGTAAGTCTGTAAAATGATTTTGATGGGAATGTACAGATTACGTGTAACTATACTATTTGTGTTACTGTCTCTAATTTTGCTTTCCCTGGCTTTCTTCATTTTCTAAGTTCCCTTTGCACGCTTCTGTCGTTCACAGGTCTATTTTTCACTTCTCTCAATGCTCACTTTGGGCCAATGTCACAGCCACTGTGTAAATTGGATTTCAAGGTCTGAATGAAGTTTTCTTTCTTTCATGGTGAGATTGGAGGTTTGAGCTTTCTGTTTTTGCCAATTCAGAAGCTTTGAAGAGCCACTGAAGAGATCATATTCCTTATCGAAACATTACAGGATTATTCGCTGAGGTTGCACATAGCTGACGGTTTTGGTTTTGTTAATGGCACAGTGATGAATAATTAAGTCTTGAGAAGGAAAGGAAACTGTCGGTTGCCGTTGATACTTGTTTTCCTTGTGTTAGAGCGAGGAAAAAGTTGCCAAGAGCAATGATTTCCCTGAGTTTCATTGCAGGCAGGAGGGCGCTGCCAGCCACATACTTTGGAAATGCCTATTTGGCCACTGATCTGATAGTAGTAGGACATGATTGGTTATCCAGTGATTCACATAACTGGATGCTAATGGCAATACCTGTCGGTAGGTAAATGTTCAAAAAACCTTTTGTTTTAATTTGTTTTGAACCTGGATCAATTGCCATCAAAAACTCCTACTCATTATATTGTGATTTTTTTTTTTGAGAGTTCTCTTTTTCTTTGGGTACATTCTGTCCTGTATTTATTTTGGGAAATTAAGGAGAAAAGATCAGTTTTCTTCCATAGCTATGCAAGCATTCATTGTTGAAGAAATATGTACTTCATTCACTCGCAAAAACCTAATGCACATCCTTCTGAAGCATGTACAGAATATTGTATTGTAACATAGATTCTTTTTCCCACTGACATAGGGAAGCATTGATTTCTCACTGTGATCTGGAGAGGATGACATGACCTCTGTCGCAATGTTAGATCCTTGGGGAAACATGGTTTTGTATGATTCCAAAGTCTGTGGGAAGTTTTCTTGTAGTGTTCGTGTGTTTGTTGATCAATGCTGAAGGAGCAGGATCCGTACGCTGACAGTATCATTTGCTGTACTGATCAGGTGCAGTGCACAGTAATGCCACCATTCCCAAGAACCCAGTCAAATGTATTATACCTGGGTCCTCCATGAAGGAAACAATGATATGTTTGCTATTGTATTTGAGTCCATTAGGGCCCAGTAGCTGTACTCGATCACAGGAGAAGTAGTGGGAACCAAAACACAGGCCACTTAATTATAACACGAGCAAAATACTGCAGATGCTGGAATTCTGAAAGAAGGACAGAAAATGCTGTAAATACTCAGTAGGTGTGGCAGCATCTGTGAAGAGCGAAAGAGTTATTGTTTTAGACCTGACACGTTAACTCCGTTTCTCTCTCTACAGATGCTTCCAGACCTGCTGAGTATTTCCAGTATTTTCTGTCTTTATTCTAACCAAAATCATAATTTGGTTTCACATTGATTTCTGGAAATTTTTATCATGGTACTGAAAATGTTAAATCTGTTGCAATGGCCAGAGTTCAGACACACACTAAGAAGTTTATACATACTGTCTGCATCTAAGCATTCAACAGCGATTTGTGAGGCAATTGTAACATCAAGTGTACCTTCATAAAGACTGGTGATACCGGTAATAATTCATCTGTGGTCCTCAGCAACCAACTACTGAACGTTATTCTGTGTCTTTATTTGCACTTCATGCCAGAAGGGAAATTGAGTGCCACTACTGCTCTTCTACTCACAGTCCAGTGAACAAAAACAAAACCCCCCTACCCCCATGTACCCTAGAAGTCCCTGCCGCTCTCAAAGTGGGAGGCATAGCTAAGGTCTGAAGTTGGCGGAGAGTGGCCGTGTCCAGAAGAGCAATGAGATACTGTTCCTGAAGTTTGTGTTGAGCTTGGTTGGGACAGTTTAGGAAGCCAAAGATGAAGACGTCATTGTGGGAACAGGACGCAGGGTTAAGCTGGCAAGCCACAGGGAGGACAGGAGACAAAGGGCTTGGGAATGGGGTGGATATGGTTAATGCCTCTGATTTACAGCTGTAAATCAATGAAGACATCTCAGCAGCTGTGGTGCCAGGGTTGAGAGGTCGAACGATCAGAATGGATAGAATAGAAAAATAGTAATGGAATTTTTACGAGAAGTGGTAGCTTTTGTAACACAGCTAGATGAACAATATTTTTAATCTCTGAGAGTTTGTCAGTGCTTGTCTTAAGGTATATTTAGGAATTACAAGCAAACCATTCCTGAGAAAGTATTCCAATGAACAATGGATGTTTTTCTTGAATTAGGTTCCAGTGTAAATGTATCAGATGTATTTTAGTTGTTTCTTTGACAATGACAAATGTCAAGTGGAATTTCTTTAGGTTCAGCCAGGTATGGACCTGGTTGATTTTAAATTGGTTTGACTTCAGCAGTGCGTTTTCCTCGATTCATGCCTGATGTTAATAGATTAGGGAGACGCAAAAGAGTAAAATTATAGTGTGGTCATAGCAGTCATTCAAATAAGTACATATTGTCTGGCAAATTCTTGTGGATGAGGTGTTGAAAAGCAAAAGAGAATTGAATGTTTGAGTCTGAAGCTGGAAAGGAGCCAACCTCCTAGCCATAAGAGATTACTTGTTTAAAGTGTTTTATTATATGTGTGTGAACATTAGGCCTATGATGTCTGTAAGGAATATTTTCATTTGGGTGAAATATTAGTGGCATTTTCAATCAAATCAAAATATTTGTTCACGTCTGGCCATGTGTGGGCAGAGAATGTGTTTTGACAACTAGTACCACAATGATAATGGTATACCACACCAGTATATATTTACTAGAGTTCCATAAAGTTCATAAAAATCATTTTTGCCTTTTGATTATAACTCATAAGTAATAGAATACTACAATAAAATTAATAAGGTGTCTATTCTTATAACTTATTCTGTGTTTGCTTTCTTTCACTGCCTGCATCTATACTGGCCTCTCAACCCTCTTTCTAGCTGATCTATACTACATCAATGGGAGATCAATTTCAATGGGGTGAAGTGGGGTTTTCTTTTCCATTCACATATTCCATCTATTCAACTGGTTAATACTTAACAATGAGCAGTTAAGATTACAAGTGAACAGTATGGAAAGGACATGAGCTATTCAAAAAATATGAATTAGAGACTCATCCAGGCTTATGGGTGTTGTGATTTTCCTTTGTGATCTGCTGGCTAGTATATGCTTTCAGTGGTAACCCTCCTTTCTATTTTGACACTTTTTTAAGAAGTTAAAGATTTAGATACAAACATGTCAATCATCACTTCTGTCCTTTGATCTAGCCAATAAAGAACTGCGAAATAAAAATTAAGTTCTCCCTTCCCAAATGATTAGATTAGGTTTCCACTCTTTAAAACAACGACTTCCAGAAAAATATACCTTTGTAAAGTCGACCATTGGTGCAGTCTTGATATGTTTGCGCTAGATGTTGCTGGGCCATTTAGTGCATATTTTGTAATTTTAAAGCACGTTGAAAGCACTCAGGTCAAAAAATTTATAACTGCACCAACTTTTTCTCATTATTAGTTTATTGAAATCAGAGTTGTTTTCCATAAAATAGAAGTTAAGGTTCCGACTTGTTTGGACTTTTGGTTTAGAGTCCTCTTTCTCTTACATTAACAGTTGCGCCATTCATTTGAATTCCCTTATGGGAAAAGTCCAGATAAATTATTTGAGATGGCAGAGCCTGTTTCACTTCCCGTTGTTTATTTATTCCATTGATGTGAAGGATAATTTCACTGCCAAGTAATCTCATACTTTATTGTGCTGAACTTTAAGATAAGAATGCTTTCTGAGCTAAAGAGTATTGAATAACTAGGGAATAAGACCCTGTTAAGTTACCACACTTGCATCACTCCTTGGGTTGTCATCCAAGGGCTCACTGTAGCTGCTGATCCAAAATTCTCAGCATTTACAATAACGGAGACTTTGAAATCTAATAACGCATTTATTAAGTGAATATGTGAGTGCTGGGCTTTTTTATGCCCATTTACATTTGCACTCAGACAGAAACAGCAGATCAATGGGTCCCTTGGGTGACCAACTAAGCCTGTGTTGATACTGCCACAATATTGGTTTTCTATCAGAATGAGATTTACACCCAAAGTTTGCAATTTTGTATTGCTTTAATATTGGTGAGGAAATTGAGAGAAGCAGTTACCCTGCCAAGTTTGCTCTGGACTGCTGCCCATAAGTACAAATTTGGCATTGCAAATATAATGATACAAAATTTGGTGCAATCTGATTTATATTACCAAGTTAAAAAGCTTTTTTCAGTTATAGTTTCATGAGACCCCAGAGAACCGTAACTATGATCTAGAGCACATTTCAATCTGTAAATGCATTTTGTAATATCATTCCAAAATTCTGGTAATCTGCCTTTAAGAAAATAAGATCACAAACACCAATGGACTGCGGAATGGAGTAGATTCTAGTGGTAAAATTGTTTTTTAGCACTGGAATTATTGCCAGCAGATGCCTTCGGGGTAGGTCGACCTCTCTCAAGCTGTCTTTGGGAATCATATGAAAAAGTTAAATCCTATAAAACAAGGGGTGTATTTTCCATACTGTATTTGTAGCAATGGGTCTGATATATTTAGTGAAGGAGAACAAAGAATTGTAGATGTTTGCAGCACAGAAGAAGGTCTTTCGGTCCCTTGGGTTTCTGCTGGCTCCTCGCTGAAGTAATCCAAAACCAATCCCAATGCCTGGCTTTCTCCCAATTGTCTTCCATTGCCTTTTGCTTCAAATATTTATCCAATTTTCTTCAATGGTTTCTGCCTCAACCTGTGACAAAGCATTCCATACTCGAAAAACTTTCTGGAAAATAAATATATCCTAACTTCACGCTCTCTGTAACAATAACAACTTGCCCTTTATTAGAACATTTAACATATAAAACTAACCCAAGAGGCTTCACAGAGGGTTAATCACACAAAATGGATGCAAGGCTCACCATTACAAATGGTGAACAAAAGCTGAGTCAAAAAGCTGTATTTTAAGGAGAGCTTGAGGAGGGGGAGAGGTGAAGGAGTTTAGGGAGAAAATTCCAGAGTGAGGGGCCTAGACCATTGATCGTATGGCTGCCAATGATGAGGCATAGGGAATGGGGATGTGCAAGAGACCAGAGCTGGAGAAACAGATATTCAGGGGGAGGTTGCTGTGCTGGAGAAGATTACAGAGATATGGAGGAGTGAGGCCATTAAGGGATTTAAACACAATAAGAATTTAAATTGGAAGTGTTGGGAGGCGGGAAGTGAGAACAGGAATGATGGGTGAACGGGACTTGGTGTGGAATAGGACATGGGTAGCACTGTAGGATGAACTGAAGTTTATGGCAAGTGAAGGATGGGAGGCCGATTAGAACAACATTGGCATCAGATGGGATTGGGCTGCAAAAAGCATTCATGAGAGTTTAACAACTCCTGAAAGGGTGCAGGTGTGTATTGGAAGAATATGGAAGTAGCCAGTCATTGTGATGGTGAAGATATAAGATTAGCAGCTCAGTTTAAGGTTGAATAGGATCCTATTTTGCCGGCTGTGTGATTCAACCTGAGATAATGTCCGGAGGGAAGTGACAGAATCGGTGACAGGTGTATGGAAATTGTGGTAGTGGCTGAAAATTCTCATTTTGGTTCTTCCAATGTTTAACTGGAAGAAATTGCAGCTCGTCCATGACTAGATGTCAGACAAGCCGTTGCTGCAGATGCTCTGGCTGTAATGAGTTGGAGAATGGAGGAGATACATTGAAGAAAAATGGTGTGGATGATTGTGCCAAAACGGCAGAGGGTTTGAGGTGGGATAATGGGTCACAGTCACAGAAGATATAATTTGTAACTTCAATTATGGCCATTTTGGTGCTCTGGCAGGAGTGGAAATATGATTGGACTGATTGAAACATAGTTATGGGAAAGATGGGTATGGATTTTGAAGAGTGAACAGAAGTGGATATGTGCTGGCAGTTTGCAGGAGCAGAAGGGTGAGGGTGGGCTTTATGAGGATGCATGGCAGGGATTATTGCATAAATAGAGGACGGGGAGGTGCTGATATGAGAAAGTACAAAGTTGAAGTCTGAGAACTAGAGTGGAATAAATTTGTCTTGTAGATTGGGTGGAGCCAGCTTGAAGCATCCACAAACAAGTCTCCAACTTCAGAGACAGTTGTGGCGAGGGAGTGGATTCAGAAGCCATTTGAGGGTTAGAGTACCAGTAGATGCATTGCTGCAAGTTATCCACTGAAATCAGAGGGTTGACATGGAGTGGAGAGTGTATAATGAGCCAGCAGAGTTTGATCCATGTGTCCAGCAGAGTTATACAGTGGCTTCTGGTGTTCACCAGCGTATCCAGTATACCAACAGAAGGGTGATGAACAGTGGGAGCAAAACCCAAGAACCAAAGGCAATGATGTCCAGGGAGATGGGGGGAGATTAAAAGGTAAATCCATGAGTTCAGCGGAAGTAAGGGAGCTGATCCGAGAAACAACTGCAGGCAGGTGAAGAGCTCATAAAATCGGGAACAGCAACAGGTGTTTTGAGGAGCTGATCCAACCTAGTCCAACCCAGGAAGGAATTCTAAAGGATGAGTGGAGTCAGCATTAGTGGATAGTGGCAGGGATCATTTCGAGGAAATAAAGAAAGAAATGTGCATCATTTTTATTACAGTGTCATTTGTGAATGCTGCAATAGTAAATTTTAGTATAATTTACATTGCATTTTTTTTTTAAGGTTCACGGTACCTTTTCTTGAAGATGGTGCCCATTAAAATAGTGCACCCATCCTTATAGTGGCAGAAATTAAATACAAAACTACAACATTGCAGCCGCTACAGATTTATTTCTGGACCTCAATGTTCACTATCTGACATGTACCTGTGCGCACAGCAAAAAAGAAACCTCAAGCCTGGATCTATTTGCAAAAATGTAAGATCCTGGCCTTTCTTTTAGCTAAATATGAAATAGCAACATCTGAGTATATGATTGGAATGCATTATGAAACCAACAAAAAAGTCAATTAGATACTCCCTCATAAATAAAAAGTACACGATAAAGCTATACAGAAGGATAGGGGAAATAAAACTGATTGTGGTGGATATGGTAAAGCCACAGAGTCAAAAGCAGATTTATATTGCCCGGTTATTATGCTGATAGATAGTTTTAGTTGGAAATATACATGCCTCATTTGAGCCAAAAGTGGCTAAATATGAACTAATGATGGAGGAGATTGTCACTAGGTTTAGAAATAGTGATCAATCACATGAAGACAGTGCTGCATTGTGGTATCACAGCTATGTTTTCTGTTTCTCTCTCTGGTCCTTTTGTACGTAAAAAGTACAGATTGCTGAGAGAAAATGTCACAAAGGAAGGCATGCATTTATATTGTGCCATATCAGTCTCAGAAACATCTCTTAGTGCTTCACCTATAATGAGTTACTTTGGAGGGCAATGGCTGTCACTGTGTAGGTAAATCCTATTGCCAAGAATACAGAGAAAAAATAAACTCTGTTATAGACCCAGTCACAGGTTAGAATCTGTTGTATTTTATTCACACTGAGTCATAAATCTTACAATGGGAGATTACGATGTAGAATGACGTAAAATATACAGTACAGAAACAGACCACTCGGTCCAACCAGTCCATGATGGCGTTTATGCTCCACTCAAGCCTCCTCCAATCTAAATCTATCAGCTTTAACCCTTCTATTCCCTTCTCCCTCATATGCTTAGCTAGCGTCCCCTTAAATACATCAATACTATTTGCCTCAACTGCTCCCTGTGGTAACAAGTTCCACATTCTCATTATTCTCTGGGTAAATAAGTTTCTTCTGAATTCCTTATTTGATTTCTTAGTGACTATCTTTTATTGATAGCCTCTAGTTTTGCTCTTTGTTGGCTTTATCAAAACATTTCATAATTTTAAAGACCTCTATAATGTCATTGTTCTGTCTTCAGGATTCAACCTACTCACCCTTTCCTGATAGGTATAACCTCACAGTTTTGAGATAATGCTTGTAAATCTTTTTTGCACCCTCTCCAGTGCCTCTATGCCCTTTTTATAATATGGTGACCAAACTGTGCACAGAATTTTAAGTTTGGTCTAACCAAGGTTCAATAAAAGTTTAGCATAACATCTCTGCTTTTCAATTCTATCTCTCTAGAAATAAACACAAGTGCTTGGTTTGCTTTGTAATGGCCTTTTTGACCTGTGTCACAACTTTTAGTGAGTTGTATGTTTGTACTCCCAGATCCCTTTGCGCCTCTTCTGCACTTAGATTCTTAGTTTCTAAGTAATATGTGACCTCCTTATTTTTCTTACTAAAATGTAATACCTCACACTTACCTATGTTGAAATACATTTGCCAATTATATTCCCTTTCTGCAAGTTTATTAATGTCTTCTTGTAATCAGTTGTAGTCCTCCTCAGTGTTGACTTTTCCTTCCAATTTGGTGTCATCCGCAAATTTAGAAATCTTGATTTGTTTCCAAAATCTATCTGACCAAGTTTTCCTTATATTAAACAGTCTGTGGAGTGTTTTTTTAACATAATCTTTAATCAACAATTTCTGATAATAGATTGCAACCATCTTTAACATTCTTTTGCCTGTGACCTGGTGTTTTTTGCTCAGTAAATCTACTGTTAACAAAATTGATAATGAGACTGAGCGCTGAAGTGATAAATATAAACAAAATATCTATTTAATATAAAGAATCATGGGACATGCCCAATGGTTTAGTTTGTAACTACTGTCTAGTGAGGACTGTGACAAGCTGGTTACGTAATCGTAATGTCACTGGACCGATAATCCAGAGGTGCAGGCTAATACTCTGGCGATATGGATTCAAATCTCACATGGCAGCTGGTGGACTTTAAATTCAATTAATCAATAAAAACCTGGAATTGAAAGCCAGTCTCAGTAATGATGACCATAAAATTACCATCAATTGTTGCATGAAAGCCATTTGTTCACTGATGTCCTTTAGGGAAGGAAATCTGCTGTCCTTACCTGGACTGGCCTACATGTGACTGCAGACCCACAGCAATGTGGTTGACTCTTAACTGCCCTCTGAAATGGCCTAGCAACCCATTCAATTGTATAAAAACTGCTACACAAAAGTTAAAAAGGAATAAAACCGTGCTAAAATTGGGAGAGCTGATCAACTTCGTTACTGAGACTGGCTTTCAATTCCAGGTTTTAATTAATTAATTGATTTTAAAATCCACCAGCTGCCATGGTGGGATTTGAACCCATGTCCACAGAGTATTAGCCTGCATCTCTGGATTACCAGTCCAGTGACATTACCACTACGTAACCTTCTCGCCACAGCCATGTCTGGTTCAGTTCCTCACTAGACAGTAGTTACAAACTAAATTATTGGACGTGTCCCATTCTTCTTTATATTGAATAGATATTTTGTTTATATTTATCACTTCAGTGTTCAGTCCCATTATTAATATTATCAACATTATTGAGCACAAAACACTATGTCACAGGCAAAAGAATGTTAAAGATGATTGCAATCTGCCATCAGAAATTGTTGATTAAAGATTATGTAAAAAAGAACAGCCTGACATAGTCATATTCACGGAAACGTTCCTTACATTCAATGTCCCAAACACCACTAACACCATTCCTTGGTATGCCCTGTCTCATCAGCAGGACAGACTCATGAGAGGTGGTGGCACAGTGGTATACAGTCAAGAGGGTGTTGCCCTGGGAATCCTCATTATTGACTCCGGACCCCATGAAGTCTCATGGCATCAGATCAAGCATGGGCAAGGAAGCCACCTGCTTATTACCACCTACTGCCCTCCTAGCTGATGAATCAGTACTCCTCCATGCTGAACACCACTTGGAAGAAGCACTGAGGATGGCAAGGACACAGAATCTACTCTGGGTGGGGGATTTCAATGCCCATCACCAAGAGTGGCTCGGTAGCACCTCGACTGACTGAGCTGGCCGAGTCCTGAAGGACATATCGTCCAGACTGGGCCTGCGACAGTTGGTGAGGGAACCATCAAGAGGGAAAAACCTACTTGACCTTGTCCTCACCAATCTACCTGTTGCAGATGCATCTGTCCATGACAATATTGGTAGGAGTGACCAACGCACAGTCTTTGTGAAAACGACGTCCGTCTTCACATTAAGGATACCCGCCATCATGTTGTGTGGCATTACCACTCTGCTAAATGGGATAGATTCAGAACCGATCTGGCAGCTCAAAACTGGGTATCCATGAGGTGCTGTGGTCCATCAGCAGCAGCAGAATTGTACTCCACTATGATCTGTAACCTCATGACCTGGCATATCCCCCATTATCTAGCATTATCACCAAGCCAAGGGATCAACCCTGGTTCAATAAAGAGTGCCAGGAGCAGGCATACCTAAAATAAGGTGTTAATTCAGAGCAGAGGGGATGGAAGCTAGGGCAGTTGCATGCTCCTCTTGCAGGATGTGGGAGGCAAGGGTCGCCACTTGTGTCCCTGCTGACTTCACCTGTGAGAAGTGCACCCAACTCCAGCTCCTCACAGACCGCGTTAGGGAGCTGGAGCTGGATGAACTTTGGATCATTCAGGCGGCTGAGGGGGGTGATAGAGAGCAGTTATAGGGAAGTAGTGACACCTAAGTTACAGGATAAAGGTAGCCGGCTGACCGTCAGGGGAGGGAAAGGGAATAGGCGCACAGTGCAGGGATCCCCTGTGGCCGTTCCCCTCAATAATAAGTATACCGTTTTGGATACGGTTGGGGGGGGGGGACCTACCAGGGGAAAGCCACAGCGGCCAGGTCTCTGGCACTGAGCCTGGCTCTGTGGCTCAGAAGGGAAGGGGGGAGAATAGGAGAGCGATAGTGATAGGAGATTCAATGGTTAGAGGAACAGACAGGAGATTCTGAGGTCGCGAACGAGGCTCCCGGATGGTATGTTGCCTCCCAGGTGCCAGGGTCAGGGATGTCTTGGATCGAGTCTACAGGATTCTTAAGGGGGAGGGGGAGCAGCCAGAAGTCGTGGTACACATCGGTACCAATGACATAGCTAGGAAAAGGGATGAGGACCTGAAAAGCGAACATAGGGAGTTAGGTTGGAATTTAAAAGGCAGGACGAGCAGGATAGTAATCTCAGAATTGATACCGGTGCCATGTGCTAGTGAGGCTAGAAACAGAGAGCGAGTGCAGCTGAACACGTGGCTACAGAGCTGGTGTAGGAGGGAGGGCTTCAGATATGTAGATCATTGGGATACCTTCTGGGGAAGGTGGGACCTGTACAAGAAGGACGGGTTGCATCTGAACTGGAGGAGCACCAATATCCTGAGCGGGAGGTTTGCTAGCGCTCTTCGGGAGGGTTTAAACTAGTTTGGCAGGGGGATGGGACCCGGAGCTACGGATCAGTGGATGGGGTAGCTGTTGAACAGGCAGTTACAGAGTGCAGAGAGTCTGTGAGGAAGGTTAGACAGTTGACAGGCCAAAGTTGCAGCCAGTTGGGTTGGGTTGAAGTGTGTCTATTTTAACGCAAGAAGTGTCAGGAATAAGGGTGATGAATTTAGAGCATGGATCAGTACTTGGAGCTACGATATTGTGGCCATTACGGAGACTTGGATATCACAGGGGCAGGAATGGATATTGGATGTTCCGGGGTTTAGATGTTTCAAAAGGAATAGGGAGGGAGGTAAAAGAGGTGGGGGAGTGGCATTGTTAATCAGGGATAGTATCACAGCTGCAGAAAGGGAGGTCGTCGAGGAGGGTTTGTCTACTGAGTCATTATGGGTGGAAGTCAGAAACAGGAAAGGAGCAGTCACATTTTTGGGAGTTTTCTATAGACCCCCCAATAGCAACAGAGACAAGGAGGAACAGATTGGGAGGCAGATTTTGGAAAGGTGCAGAAGTAACAGGGTTGTTGTCATGGGTGACTTCAACTTCCCTAATATTGATTGGAACCTCCTTAGTGCAAATAGTTTGGATGGAGCAGTTTTTGTCAGGTGTGTCCAGGACGGTTTCCTGATTCAATAGGTAGATAGGCCGACTAGAGGGGAGACTATTTTAGATTTGGTGCTTGGCAACGAACCAGGCCAGGTGGCAGATCTCTCGGTGGGAGAGCATTTCGGTGATAGTGATCACAACTCCCTGACCTTTACTATAGTCATGGAGAGGGACAGGAGCAGACGGGTTGGGAAAATATTTAATTGGGGGAGGGGGAATTGCAATGCTATTAGGCAGGAACTGGGAGCATAAATTGGGAACAGATGTTCTCAGGGAAATGCACGACAGAAATGTGGAGGTTGTTTAGGGAGCACTTGCTGCGACTGCTGGATAGGTTTGTCCCGATGAGGCAAGGAAGAGATGGTAGGGTGAAGGAACCTTGGATGACAAGAGATGTGGAACAGCTAGTCAAGAGGAAGAAGGAAGCTTACTTAAGGTTGAGGAAGCAAGGATCAGACAGGGCTCTAGAGGGTTACAAGGTAGACAGGAAGAAACTGAAGAATTACTTAGGAGAGCTAGAAGGGGACATGAAAAGGTCTTGGCGGGTAGGATTAAGGAAAATCCCAAGGCATCCTACACTTATGTGAGGAACAAGAGGATGGCCAGAGTGAGGGTAGGGCCGATCAGGGATAGTGGAGGGAACTTGTGCCTGGAGTCGGAGGAGGTAGGGGAGGTCCTAAATGAATACTTTGCTAGTGAGAGGGACCTGGTCATTTGTGAGGACAGCGTGAAACAGGCTGATGTGCTCGAACAGGTTGATGTTAAGAGGGAGGATGTGCTGGAAATTCTGAATGATATGAGGACAGATAAGTCCCCGGGGCCAGACGGGATATACCCAAGGATATTACGGGAAGCGAGGGAAGAGATTGCCGTGCCTTTGGCGATGATCTTTGCGTCCTCACTGTCCACTGGAGTAGTACCAGATGATTGGAGGGTGGCAAATGTTATTCCCTTGTTCAAGAAAGGGAATAGGGATAACCCTGGGAATTATAGACCAGTCAGTCTTACGTGGGTAGTGGGCAAATTATTGGAGAGGATTCTGAGAGACAGGATTTATGATTATTTGGAAAAGCATGGTTTGATTAGAGACAGTCAGCATGGCTTTGTGAGGGGCAGGTCATGCCTCACAAGCCTTATTGAATTCTTTGAAGATGTGACAAAACACGTTGATGAAGGAAGAACAGTGGATGTGGTGTATATGGATTTTAGCAAGGCATTTGATAAGGTTCCCCATGGTAGGCTCATTCAGAAAGTAAGGAGGCATGGGATACAGGAAAAGTTGGCTGTCTGGATACAGAATTGGCTGGCCCATAGAAGACAGAGGGTGGTAGTAGATGGAAAGTATTCAGCCTGGAGCTCGGTGACCAGTGGTGTTCCGCAGGGATCTGTTCTGGGACCTCTGCTCTTTGTGATTTTTATAAATGACTTGGATGAGGAAGTGGAAGGCTGGATTAGCAAGTTTGCCGATGACACAAAGATTGCTGGAGTTGTGGATAATGTGGAAGGCTGTTGTAGGTTGCAACGGGACATTGACAGGATGTAGAGCTGGGCTGAGAAGTGGCAGATGGAGTTCAACCTGGAAAAGTGTGAAGTGATTCATTTTGGAAGGTCGAATTTGAATGCAGACTACAGGCTTAAAGACAGGATTCTTGGTAGTGTGGAGGAACAGAGGGACCTTGGGGTCCATGTCCATAGATCGCTCAAAGTTGCCACCCAAGTTGATAGGGTTGTTAAGAAAGCGTATGGTGTGTTGGCTTTCATTAACAGGGGGATTGAGTTTAAGAGCTGCGAGGTTATGCTGCAGCTCTATAAGGCCCTGGTTCGACCACACTTGGAATATTGTGTTCAGTTCTGGTCGCCTCATTATAGGAAGGATGTGGAAGCTTTAGAGAGGGTGCAGAGGAGATTTACCAGGATGCTGCCTGGACTGGAGGGCATGTCTTACGAAGAAAGGTTGAGGGAGCTAGGGCTTTTCTCATTGGAGCGAAGAAGGATGAGAGGTGACTTGATAGAGGGGTACAAGATGATGAGAGGCATAGATAGAGTGGATAGCCAGAGACATTTTCCCAGGGCGGAAAGGGCTATCACCAGGGGGCATAATTTTAAGGTGATTGGAGGAAGGTTTCGGGGAGATGTCAGAGGTAGGTTCTTTACACAGAGAGTGGTGGGTGCGTGGAATGCACTGCCAGCGGTGATAGTAGAAGCAGAGACATTAGGGACATTTAAGCGACTCTTGGATAGGTACATGGATGATAATAGTATAAAGGGTATGTAGGTAGTTTGATCCTAGAGTAGGTTAAAGGTTCGGCACAACATCGTGGGCCGAAGGGCCTGTACTGTACTGTTCTATGTTCTAAGGTGTCAACTTGGTGAAACTGCAACACAGGACTACATGCATGCTAAAAACGAAAGCAGCATGTGAAGCTAAGCATGGAATTTGGTTGAGAGCAGCAAGTGTGGAAAGACTTTTACAGTCAAGGAAGAGGATAGCATGCTGGCCACCCCAAGGAAACTAACATTGAATAAAGGACAGGGACTCACCAAAATTTACTTCAGCAAAATAACAGTAATGAAGAAAATAATGGCACTAAAGCATGACAAATCCCCATGACCAAATGGTTTCCATCCCAGGGTTTTAAAAGAACATTACAGATGCCCCAACTATAAACTTCCAAAGTTCTCTCGACTCAGGAACCGTTCCTTTAGATTGGAAAAATGCACATGTCTGCTATTTAAGAAAAGTAAGAGAGGGAAACCAGTTAGCCTAACGCCTGTTGTTGGGAAATTACTAGAGTTTGTAATTAAGGATAGAGTGACGAAACACTGTGAACATTTTCAAGTGATCGGAGAGTGCCAGCATGAATTTGTAAAGGATAGGCCATGCCTGACCAGCCTGATTGAATTTTTTGACAAGGTAACTAAAGTAGTGGACAGCAGAATGTCTATGGATTTATTTATATGGGCTCCAGAAGGCAATTGCTAAAGTCCTTCATAAGAGACTGTTAGCTAAAGTTGAAGCTCTTGGAATTGAAGGCAAATTATTGCCTGGGCATGAAATTGGCTGAGCGGCAGGAGACAGAGTGTAGGGATAATGGGCAGATACTCTAATTAGCAGGATGTGACTAGTGGTGTTCCATGGGCTGTGTGTTGGGGCCTCAACTATTCACTGTATTTATTAACAACTTAGTTGATGGCATAGACAGTCATAGATTCAGATTTTCTCATGACACAAAGGTAGGTGGCATTATAAGCAGTCTTGGTAGAAGTGTAACATTACACAGATATAGTGATAGATGAAGTGAATGGGCAAAACTGTGATAAGTGGATTTCAATGTGAGATCATCCACTTTGGACCTAAAAAGGATAGATCAGAGTTCTTTCTAAATAGTGAAAAGCTAAAAACAGTGGAGGTCCAAAGAGACCTAGGGGTTCATGTTCAGACATTGTCAAAAAGCCTAATGGAATGTTGGGTTTTATATCTAGAGGATAAGAATACAACGCGTTAGAAGTTGTGCTGCACTGTTCCAAAGCCCTAGTTAGACCACACTTGGAGTACTGTGTTCAGTGTAGGCACCATACCTTGGGAAGGATGTATTGGTGTGAGACTATATGATACCTGGACTCCAAGAGTTAAGTTCCGAGGAGACATTACACAAACTCGGATTGTATTCCCTGGAATTTAGAAGATTAGGGGGTGATTTGATTGAAGGGTTCAAATTATTAAGGAGAACTGACAGGATAGGTCGACAGAAACTATTTCTGCTGGTAGCGGAATTGAGGAGCAGGGGACATAACCTAAAAGTCAGAAGTAGGCTTTCACTCATGAAATGAGGAAACGTTTCTACATGCAAAGGGTGGTAGAAGTTGAGAACTCTCTTCCGCAAATAACAGTTGATGCTAGGTCAATTGTTGCTTTAAAGTCTGAGATTGATAGCCCCACATCCCTTAATATCTTTAACTAAAAGCTAAGACAGGTATATGGAATTAGCTCACATGATCTAACTCGTGGTGCTAAATGGCCTACTCCTGTTTCAATGTTCCTAACTCATGACAGAGTAAGGTTAGCAAGGAAGCAGCTGGTTTGGGATCAAACATGTTTGTTTCAGCTCTCAGGTCTGATTGATCCCTGCTAACCACATCCTTCCCACAGAGCACTGGAATTACATGACAGCGTTCAGCACAAGCAAGGTATAAGGAACAACTCCTTTGCAGTTGTATTTTACCTCACTTGCCATGGAAGAATTTTGAAATCAAGGAAACAATTCTGTGGTAGATTAGCTCCTCTTTGGGGCTACCCTAGATCAGGCATACTGCTCAGATGATCATGCTCAATTTAAGATTGAGAAAGACAGATCCCAAAGACACTTGAATGGGCTGAAGGAGTGATCTAACTCTCCCTAAAGGAAAGGAAGCAGCTGAGAATATTATCATCCTCCAGATAGCCTTTTTAACAAGTTTCAGCCCGATTATAATAACCCGGATATTATGAGGGTCCTGGAATATCTCCTCAATAATGTACTTGCCCACCAAAGAGTGTACAGAGACGGATTCACGAGTTAGTGATACAGAAGACTAAGTGAGACAACATAAATTCTATCACAATGTTAATAGTTCAAGGCAAAGAAAGTACAATCTTGTTTCTAATAGAAATTCTAATTGTTACATCTAAATATTGCTACTGTAAAATATTTAAGTAGGATATCTATCAATTATTTAAGTAACATTTACCTTAAATCCCCGAGTAGAAGACTACAGAGTTAGCGAGATACTTCTGTCCCAGTTAAGGCAAAAATTATCAACACCTTGCTCCAAAAGTCATATCTTAACCATGAGAGACATTGGAGCAAGTCCATCTAATTTAAAAATCCAACGTGTGTTTCCAATATTTATGCTATTTTTCAAGTTGCATAACTAATTTCTTACATTTGGGTTGTTACCTCAACTATAAGTAAGTTCATCCCCCTTTATTTCCCACATAAGGATGTCGAACTGTGAATTTCTAGGTAAGGTCCATCCTCTTTGATTCCTAAGAAACATTGTATAACTATTTATTTCTAGGTGAGGTCTGAGCCTCTTTGATGTGTGATGGTCAATTTTTCATTAGGCATCTGTGTTTCAAGATATAATTCAATTTTGGGGTTTGGTTAGCTTTGTCAAAAATTCAGTTGTGGTTTCGGGCTATCAGCATAAAACCATCTTATCAAACCTTACATTGTGGTAGCTTTTGTGGCAGTTTGCAAAATTACGTTATAAAAGTATTGCTGCGTGGTGAGGTTTGTGACATTAGGAGCTGATCCCTCTTATCAGAAGCTGCTTTCATAGTTCTAAGATGAGGCAAGTTTTTTAACACAGAGGCATGTCCATTTGATATTCTAGAGTTGAACTTGTTTAACTTTTTAGGAAGATGAACTCTTTTTAGTTTTTTAATCCCTCATTCATAGGAAAATAACTCTTTTAACCCCCTCATTATGGCCAAATTCCTTCACAGTTCTCCGATGAGAAATGTAATATTTAGTGTCAGCCATGGCTCAGTTGGTAGCACTCTCTCTGAGTCAAATGGTTCCGGGTTCAAGTCCCACTCCAGGGCTTGAACACAAAAATCAAGGCTGACAGTCCAGTGCAGAACTGAGGGAGTGCTGCACTGTTGGAGGTGCTGTCTTTAGGATGAGACATTAAGCCAAGGCCCCATCTGCTTGCTTGGGTAGATGTAAAAGATCCCATGGCATTATTTTGAAGAAGAACAGGGGAGTTATCCCTGGTGTCCTGGTCAATAATTATTCCTCAATCAGCATCACAAAAACAAATGATTTGATCATTATCATTTTGCTGTTTGAGGGAGTTAGCTGTGTGCAAATTGGTTGCCCCGTTTCCTACATTGCTACAATGACCACACTTCAAAAGTACTTCATTGGCTGTAAAGTACTTTGGGATGTCTGGGTCATGAAAAGCGTTATACAAATGCAAGTCTTCCTTTTCTTTCTTTGATATCTATAATGGCCAACCCCAGTCATCAGCTTAATAAACAAGAACATGAACCACAAGCAGAAGATCCTGGAAATACCCAACAGCATCTGTAAAAAACACAGTTTAACATTATCAGCTGTAACCCTTTATTGGAACTGAAACCTGGAAATAAGCAAGTCTTTTCGGTGTTGGGGGGAGAAAAGAGAAGGACGTTATACCAATCAAAGGGAGGAAGTTAATAGTTCGAATTGTCTACAAACTGTTTAGTGGAAAATTAGGACTCCGGTGAACAATAAAAAATCAGTGTGGTTTTGAAAAGATATTAAAAGGTAATAAAAGGGGGCAAGTTGATGGGGGAGGAACCCTGAAGGTGCAGAATATCTGAAACGAGGACATAAGATGTTGAAAACACATAGCATGTCTGCTACTCCTAAAAAGGGAGAAGAAAACCAGGTCTGTATCCTGAGTGCAGAGCTTTCCTTCACCTCCATACTTAGAACTCTGAAACTTACGACACTTCAACCCTTCTTCCCTTCTCCCCCCTCCACCCCAGCATAAGGCCAACACGTCCCATCCTGCTGTAAAGAAAATGGGGGCTATAGCTAAGGTCTGAAGCTACTAAAATCAATATTAAGAATTAGGTTTGCAGAGTGCCCAGGAGAAAGATGGTGTACGCTTTGTGAAGCTTGAATTGAGCTGAGTTTGAAGAGTGCAGGAGAGCAAAGATGGAAAGATTGGAATGGGAGGGGGATTGAAAGGTTGAACCACAGGTACAGAACAGTGTTCAGCAAAATGATCACCCAATCTATATTTAGTCTTCCCATGAACAGCGAGAACTCTTGAAAAACACTTATTGTGCTGGGCAAGCTGAGCAATCATGAAGGTATGATCACTGATTAAATCACCGACTGTTTCTACAAAAGGCAAATGGCCTAGTGCAGCACTTTACCTTCATGACCCTGCTCCATTAACTGATGTGACTACCTTGAAGCTCAAGTTCAATGTGAATATTCAAGAATCCAATTTACCCACCTATTCAAAGGCTGATTTATTTGGTACTTGCCTTTCAAAATGACACATTGGCTGCAATACAATGTTTTTCCTGGAGCCTTGACTGAAGTACTTTTCATCAAACACCAGAGGTGGAGTCAAAATTAATCAACGTTGGATAAATTGTCGCTCGTTGATTTATCACAGGTTAGTTGTAACTTAAAATCCCACACTGTTTCCAACATTTATCACATCTCTATTTCATTCTGATTATAGCTGGCAGCACCCTAAGCGTAAGTAGCCAGAGAAAACAAAATCCTAGCAGCAAACGCAGTTTCAGCTCTCCGGGGATTATCTTAATGAATGTTCTTATGTATGAGGTTAGTTGTAGACTGCATTGATTTACTACTCTACTCTCAGCAACCCAAGGCTTCGTATCCTGAAAGCAAACACTTGGACTACCTTTTTGTTAAAATAAAGTTTTCCTACACTTGTCTCTTTATATCCTCTGACATGAGCCATTCAGCATGATTATGCTTCCTTCATTTGGGAGAATGGTTAATGTGGTTGGTAAATTATGCCATACCTGTACCAATGCCACCGCAGGATTGGCTAACGGGGTACATTTGCAGTGGATTAGGTAAGCCAGTGTTTTCCTCCCCCTCCCACACTGACATGATCTGCTACCAGAAAGGTGGGGAAAGCTCTGTGGTGATTAACCAGCAACCATTTTTTTTATTGAGGCAAGAAGGGCTTGGTGAAGGGGACAAGGTTACATTATACAAAATACCTTCAAGACACACTGCTGCCTTTGCCATGAGTTTGCCTTCTCCTTTCTCATTTAAGTTTTTTAAGGACTCCATTTGGTTCACATTTCCATTAGTATTCTGGAAGTATTCCATATCATGCAACATATATCCCATGTTACTGCTGGGACCTTTGCTAATTGAAATTGCTTAAAAAAGTTCCTCTTCTTCCTTCTCTTCTTCATTCCTCCACCCTCATTTGAGGGGAGACACACAATAGAAGAAGTTGGCATGAGTGGCTTGTAGAAATAAGTGTCGGGGAGGATAGAATCATAGAATGTATACTTGAATTATAAGTTGGGCTAGGAATGGAGTTCAGTGTAACAGTAAGTTCCTCAGAAGAAATCTTTCCAATATAAGAGTGCCTGCAGTTGTAAAACACATTGGGACGTCCTGAGATTGTGAAAGTTGCTAGATAAATGCAAATTTTTCTTTCATTTTCTAATAAAAAGAAATAGAACCCAGACAGCACTTTTAATCATGACTATTCTTTTCCTGTCAAATTGGCTTGCTTTCCCCTGGTATTTTCTGGTACTTTCATGGCTTTTCTGTGCACCCTTGAAAGACTAGATGCTGCACTGTATGGGAGGAAAGAAATGGTTTGTCTTTTGGTAAATAGCATTAAAGAATAGTACAGCACAGAAGAAGGCCTTTCAGCCCATCGAGTATCCACCAGCCCTTTTGAAGAGCAATGTAATCAGTTCTACTCCCCCGCTCTTTCCCCATATCCCTGCAACATTTTTTCCTTTAAGTATTGATCCAGTTTCCTTTTGAAGATTACTATTGAATCTGTATCCACCACCCTATCAGGCAGCACATTCCAATTCCTAAATTGTACCATTTGGCTTGTATTGTCTCTTCTCATTTTTCCTGCCAAAATGTAAGGTCTCACTCTTTCCTGCATTGAATTTTAGCTGCCATGTGTCCAATCTCTTGAAGTCTATTACTATCTTCCTCACAGTTTACTACACTTTCCAGTTTTGTGTCATCAAATTTTAAAATCGTACTAAGGAAAAATAATGGACTTTACATCCTTAGGACATCCCATCCTTCATGAATTATTTCTGAAGTACTTTCACTGTTTTAGCAAACACAGAAGCAGTTGGCACACAAGGCCCCACCAATAGAGATAAGACGAATGAGCCATTAATCTCTTTCAGTGCTTTTGCTTGTGGCAAGAATGCTGGTCAGGACAATAGGAGAAGGTCCGACTCTCCTTTTTAAAAAAAATGTATAATCAGATCTTTTATGTTCTCTTGCACACGCCAAATGGAGCCTCATTTTAAAATCTCATTTGAAAGATGGTTCTTCCAACAATACAGGATTCTCTCAGTACTGCACAGCAAGGACAGCCTAGATTTATGGTATTGAGTGGGACTTAATCGAACCAGAGTGGCCCTGGTAGTGATAGGTCCAAGCACATTACTCCTCCTTCACGCAGGATTTGCATGGGAAATCCTCCAGTGGATATGTAAATGTACTGAACCATAAAATTCTGTAGGATTCCGCTCAACAAACACCATCACCTGCAAGTTTCCCTCCAAGTCACACACCATCCTGTCTTGGAACTAAATCACCATTCCTTCACTGTCACTGGGTCAAAATCCTGGAACTCCCTTCCTAACAGCACTGTTGGTGTAGCTACACCCCAAGGACTGCAGCAGTTCAAGAAAGCAGCTCACCACCACATTCTCAAAGGCAATTAGGGATGGGCAATAAAAGCTGGCCTAGCCAGTGATGTCCACATCCATAAATGAATAATAAAAAACACTGGGTAGTGCAACTCCAGGCTCATCAGTACAAATCAGGGTGGAATTTCGGGGCCTTGGTTTTTTTCAAGTATCTGTAGTAAAGGCGCAAAATCAGGAGAAGACCTCAGTAAGATTAAGGCTGGATGGACCATTACTATGCTGATCACCGAGTTTGTTTCGCCTCTATGGTCTGACCCATTTAAAGACATACTCATGTGCTATGCGGCATTCAACATATTAATAATCATCAAGTGCCAACCAGGCAATACATTCATTTTACCTCACTCTAATCATTTGAGATAGGAAGATTGAAGAACGTGTCAAGAAGTGGTTGATGGCCATAAATCCACATCCTTTCAATCTGTGACATGGTGCAGATATATAGCAAGGTACTAAAACCACCATGTTTCTCAAATTTGCAGGCATAATATTTCAGTGTAAATCTGTGTATATTTAAAAATATTTAGAGATTCCACGATTTCTTGTACAATGGTCCCTTCGGTAAGCAAGAATCCTAAACCTCCTAAAACCATTAACTGCTGGAAAGCAATAGTGAGGCAATTCTGCTATGAAGTAGTTAGTATAAACCTTCCTAATACAGATACTGGTATGAATACTTTACTTTTAGCTTTTTATAACAGTATTCTGTAGTTCCAAATGGTAGGTTTGATGACATAGTTTGGAAACAGCCATCTATCAGCTTTTTGAGTTTTTTTTGAGCATTTTAAAATGAGCAACATGAGCTGATAGTAAATTTGCATCATATTGTATTTAGATATCCTTACATGTGGTGTAATCAATGGACAGAGCCATGCTGCAGTGAAATAAACAGAGGCAATCTGGTTACATGATCCAACACCTGATCGTGGAGAAAGTGATATCACAACTACTATGCAATACAAGCAGCACTTTATATTCACACAAATAAGGCATTTTTTGACTGACAATCAGTAAGCCTCCAGAGGATATGGTGGGGAACACACCTTCACTTGTGTGTCGGCCTTTTAAAACGACACGGGTGGTTGTAGTAAGGTTGAGTATTGGCATTGAAATGAGAAGTTGCAGAAGGCTGTCTGCTGTAGATGAGCACAGTGCTAATATTTGCAGAAATCAAAATTGAGACATTGCCAACAACCCACTGAAGTACTTACTTGATACGGAGTCTGGTTTGCAGCCGCATCCTGCAGGGCAGTATTTAAACACCGGAGGTATTTCATACCGCAGCGGAACAGACTTTTCATTCCTTAGATTCTTGTTATGAAATGGAGCACCACATTAGCATGGTCAATTGAAGACTTAATGTCAGATCCTTGTATTTGATCTAAAGCCGGGCAAGGAATCTAAACGATTTTCAGCCATTGTTTACTCAATATTGGAAAAGGAGCAGTCTGACGAGTTTATTTTTCTTCCTGCTGTTAATCTCTCCAAAACTTTTCATTCCATCTCAATGAAATGTGCACATGGAGCTGCTTCCTACTGGAAAAAAACAAAAAGAAGTTTTAACATGCTTTTATTCATCTGCTGATTCAAGTTTCATTTGTAAGCTATGCAGTGTAGAGCAATCTTTCTTACTAGTGGTTGAGAAGTCTCATATCTATTTTGACCTGATCTTCACAATATCTTCTCCAGTCTTCTGCTTCCTTAACAAGGAATGGAATGCTCATGAGGGCAGAGGTTACTTCCCATTCAGAATGGTCCACATCTGTATTATTGAGAGAGTTTTAAGATACCTCCTAACTCTCTGGACATTACTGTATTCCACCTATTGCAGGGACTCACCAATTCAAGTCTCCACCAGTATCTAGAGTGATTGCACTGATGCATACAGTGTAACTTGCCCAGTCTTGAGTGGCTGCATTGACCCTATACAGGGACCATTACTTGGGACAAGACTGGATACTGACCTGGAAGCAGGAATGAGCTTCAACCATGTTAAAAGTCAGCTCCCATACCAATTAGCAGAGTTGCACTTCTCCTATCAGGTATGTAATCTGGGTGGCAGTGGATATGAATGAGATAAAGGAGCACAAACTCCAAGTAGATAAAGGCAAATATAGAGTTAATGTCTACAAAGAGTGATAAAGAAATAGGTAGGTTTACCACATAGGATAATGAAGGCAATTGGATTCCACGGTGAGTGTAGTATCTTTCCAGATGTACCAACTAAGATACATTAATTTTTTGACAGAAGCCTCAAAAATATTACCAGGCAACTCTCTTAGATGGAGCACAGCACAGAGGAAATCAATGTAATGAGCAGAACAAAGTAACTTGCAAAACAGTGATGTTTTTCTTGGGACAGATGAATTCTCTAATTTGGGCATTCAGTAAAAGCATTAAATGTTTCTTAGTCAGGTATGTCATGGGTTCCATAGAACAATACTCCTTGTGCTGATTCCAAATACTGTTCCTAATTCCAACCTAGATTGGGATCATCCACCACTGCAGCCAATAAAAACCTTTCCATTTGTGTGCACTAATCGTCCTCATGAGTTTGTCAATTTGTGGTTGGTTGTAGACAGTCTCGTACTGTGAACCACAGGACTCTTGTGGCATTAAAGGAGGAGTCTTTCAGCCCATCAATATGGACTGGATATGAATACTATGGACCAATCTCTTCTTTCATTTTGGGCATGGAACTATAGTAAAATGTTCTTCCAAATTAACAGTGATGAAAATCTAATGTACTGCAGCTGGGTGTCTTAGAACCATGAACGTTGGCCCAACACTGGGAGCAAACATACTCTTCGGTCATAGAGAGTGAGAAATGTGACTAAGTCTATTGATTTTGTAGATTAGTGTTTATTTTTGGAGTTGACCGTGCTAGATTACTGGGTGAAGAGTGACAGTTTATTGGAACATAATCCTTTCCTGTTGATTCCCCTCATCTGCCAAGAAATGGCCTTGGAATTCTGCAAATATGGTTTACCTAGCTGAGTTGTTTTGAATATGGAACATCAACATGGAAAATCTTTCATTCATACAGCAGCCAAGTTTATTTCGGCTCTGACTGCAGCCACATTAGTTGGCTGACGAGACATATTCACCAGTTTAGGAGAACTGGGCATGGGAAGACAGGGAGCATGAGAACTTGGAGCTGGAACAGAATTCTAGTCTTGCTTGTTTTAACATAGTAATTGGTAACAGTGAATTATTAATCCAGTCATCAATATAGGGCTTTCATTGGGCAGCAAGATGGGACAGACTTGCTAGTTTTTGTTGGCCAAAGCTGAGATGAGACTTTTGTGAACTGAAGTGTATGAGGTATTTGTACTTTGATTACTGAAGAGCTTGTGAAGGAAAGTATGTTAATCATTTTTTCATGTTGACAGACTGGCTCTTGAATACTTGTGGTTTGATCATAAAAATCTCACACATTGATTGAGCTGGCACACTGAATGTGTCAGCATTTCAGTTTAACTGAGTGTTGAATTGAGAAGCGCTGTGTAGGATATTTTGGTTTTTTTCTGTCATTAATTTTCTCTGCCAATCTCATCTTTTCCCCTTCTCTCACAAGGTTGTTAACTCCTGGCTGAAGTATAGTTCCCTGAGTGGCATCATCCTCTGGTACTTCAGCCAAATCGCCATTATTCACATGCAAGTCAATTGATGACCCCTCATTGCTAAATCCACAGCCAGAAGAAATAGGCTTTCCCTATTACCCTGTCAGAACACTTGTATTAAATCTCAGCCAAGCCTTGTCTGCTTCAGTGGAAGTAGTCCCAGTATTTCAAGTATATCTCCCTATCGCTGGCATCATCCTGGTGAATCTACACTGCGAGATCTCTATGGCTTTTTAAAAAATAATTGGGTGCACTAAAACCACCCAGTTCTACAACCTCAGCAGTTTCAAATTTATCGCAATGCCTTTACTCTCTGTACCCCTGTTTTTTTTTAAAATGCCGTTGGTTATCTTTTAATCTCTTTTGGTAGATGCAGTCACACTTTTAGAATATTGTGTAACTGAACCCTTGCTGCTTATCTACATCTTTTCATTGAGTGCATGCTCGCATTCCTGTTTATACTCCCAAAATGTATTGTCTTACACTGGTCCAGATTACGTTGCACCTGACATTTATCTATCCATTTCACTTAGCTGTCTAAGTCATCAAATCTTTTATAGTTACTGCTGGATTGTGCTCCCTCTAGCGAGTCCAAATCATCTAACTTTACCAAGACCAAAGTGGCCAGCCTAACTCTCCTCAGATTTTTTTCATCATTAAACTATTATTAGCCAATATAAAATAACAAACAAAATTAGGAGTGGCTGAATCACAAGTGTACATTGACATGGCAGGTGACAGAATCCTTTATAGAAAGAGTTACCTCATCTAAATTGGGTTCATAAGTCAAAATATTTTTTGCATCAAAAATCACAAAACTGTTTCAATTATTTTTTTTGACATATGCAGACTTATTTCAAAATATATCATTAAAGCAGTTAAGATATCATACTACTGATTCTCTAGGGCTTCCAGGTGATGTAAATTCATTATCTCTTCTCCTTCATTCTCCTGCTAAATGATGGGCTAGTCGGGTGCTAAATGGTGGCACAGTTGGAGGGATTATTCCTTTTTGCTGGATTGGAAGTGGCAAATCACTTGCAAAGTAAAAATGGCTAATACCATACAGCTATAATCTGCCACATTATCTGTTCCATATTGTTGCTTTCGCTGTAGCCCAAGCTGTTCAGGCAGCTGCAAATTGTGATTTGCGCTGCTGTGTAATGTGCCATTAACCAACCAAAGGGGCACTTTATTGAGAGTGAAAGTAAAGGCCTTCTTAACATCAGGGCAATTTGCATATTTTGCCTTCAGAATCAGAAAACTGACAAATTGATTCTTTGGGGATATTAAATGTACATTATAGGTATTCAAATGAACTCTTTTGGGATACTAAATACGCATTACATGTCATTTTGGAACCCTTGAGGCCTAATTAGGGGAGCATGTAGTGCATTACTTCATAATTTTATAACAACTGGTTTTAAAAATTGTCACTGTAGCTTGAGGGTGTCATAAATGGAAAATAAGATGGCTTTTAGTATTGTATTTAACAGGTTTGTCACTATCAATTGACTCCTGACTTGTCTTGCATCAGTCAAGAAAATTTATTTCGGATAATGGCTCAAGAACTATATGGAAACATTATCAGACCATGCCAAGTACAAAGCTGGCACTTTATATTATTAACACTGCCTATACATGGCACAGTCTCGAGGAAAATCAGCTGTCAACAATCTCATTTATGCAGTTGAAGAACATACTGATTTTATTTCTGGAGGAATGCATTCTACAATCCTGGAGCAGTTAAGGTCGTCTCTAATGTTGTCCAGCTTTGGGTTGGTGGTCTACAGTCTTGAACAAAGCACAAGTTTCTAAGAGCACAAACTTAGCACCAAATCTTCAAAACAAGACCATTTTTCTCAATGCAGTGATTGGAGAATTATTAAGATTCTTTAGAATCGGCAGACCAAACATCTAAACTCAAGCTATGATTGTCTGGTTCCCAGAGGGTTGGTCAACTGAGGTTTTGTTCTGTGCAATTGAGCAATATTTCAGGCTAATACGAAATATGTAATTAACTTTTGGAAAAAGAGAGCACCTGAGAGAATCTTTCTGAGGTTTGTAATCACTCTACGTGGTAAATATATGACCATATCTTCTCTTAATAAAATTCCTTAAGTAGCATGCAGAGCTCAGACCAGCTTATGAGACTTTACGGAATTTGAGCATTTTTAAAGTAAAGGTTTGCATGTGTCAGGTCCCTCTGAAATCTTTAGAGGTTTCAGAAAATGACAAAGATCTGCATTTTCTCATCCATATCTTAAACATACGTCAGCACTTTCTAATGATTTTTATTCTATGAATATTGCAAGACTAATGCATATTTCCTATTTTTAGTGCCTTTAGGCACAGTTTTACGACTTCCTGCTTTTCTTTCCCTTTATTTATATTTTCCCATGTTTTTATATTTTATCCCCCTCTTCTCTCAAAGGTATTAGTCCCTTGCTGCCTATGATTTCACTGATAAAGGCCGAAATTTTAAGGTTCCCCCCCTCCCCCGACGAGTGGGCTGATGGCGGGGAGCGCAAAATTGAATGGGAGGTGGGGGCGGGTGGGGCAGGGAGCAGGCATTCCCAACCCCCTCCCACCCTCCACGGCAATTTTATGCAGGGCGGTGGTGGCGAGAAACGGCCTGCCGACCCCAGGCCAATCAAGGCCCTTAAGTGGCCAATTAACTGCCACTTAAGGGCCTCCTCCCGCCACCGCGGGTATTTTACCTTTGGTGGTCGGATGGCAAAGGCCACAAGAACCCCGCCAGGCGGCCTTCTTGCGGGCTGGGTGGGTGGGTCCTCCTGATCAGGCACACTGTGCCCCATGGAGGGCCACCCTCGAAGCCCCAACACTGCCCCCCGACCAACCGGCCCCCTCCCCTTGCCTCGCCAGGGCACAAACGATTGTCCCCGGCGAGGCCCAAAAAACTTACCTGTGTTCCAGGGCTGTCTTTCCTGTTGTCTCTGATGGCTGGGTGTGTAGTCCCAGCAATGGCCACTGCTCCCGGTGGTGCTGCTGGGACTGAGAGCTGCCAGCCCGCTGACTGGCCGGCAGCTCCATTAGGGGGGACTTTCTGCCTCAAGGAGATGGACGTCCTGCCCAAGACCAGTTAAGAGCCTGGCGAGCAAAAAGCCCTGGCCTGGCTCCCCAGACCCAGTGGAAGCAGGCTCGCCACCGACTTTTCAGCCAGTGGACAGGGCCTCCCGCCCAACGTCAAATTCCAGCCGCAAACTGAGTGGGATAAAATCTGGTCTGTTCAGCTTAATTAGTCACTGCCTAAACCCATTGAGCCATTAGAGCCATTCAATATTTTTCACATGTTCTTCTAAATTAATGGACATTTGTTTCAAAATCACAAAGCAGATTCCACTAGTATCTTAAATATAGCATATACCTGACTTACAAATCAGATGACAGAGAAGGAAACATACCTGATACACAATGTTGATATGCAAACTAGAAATTCCTCACAGAAAGCTTTCTATTATAGTGATGTTAATTCTGTTCATCATTATTGTAAGTTATGCTCTTAAACAGTGTTTGGTTTTGGAACAGACCTATGTAGGTTCCTTTTATAACTTATTTCTGATTTTTTGCAACACTGGATATTTATGTGAACAAATGAATCTAGATAAAAAGAAATTTCTTACTATCAATAAAGAGGAATAAAAGCCTTCCTTGATTTAGCTATAAGCAGTTAACATATTCAGAATTTTTTTTTTTACTGGTAACATGTTTGTTATGATGATTAGTAACTGGTAGATGAATGTTAAAAATATCATACAACAAAATTACTTCTCATTAAATATTTTGAAGTGACGTATTTTCTGAAAACACTGAGAAGTGCAAGTTCTTAGATTATCCTGCTTAAAAGAATTTCCGAGTTGATTCAAACATTAGCAGAGGTGTGAAAGCAAGTTATCTGGTTGATCTCTCAATCAGGACAATGATGATCAACACAGGAAGTAGGGAGAGAAGATTTGAAAACATGTACAGCTAATATAAATGTTAAAAATAATTAGCATTCACTATTCTTTGTTGCTGTTACATTGCTGAGTGTTTATGCTCGAAAATTTATTTGTGTCCAGTGTCACTGTCCACTCCTGGAGGCAGACTCCATAGGGGGGAGTTTTATGCTCTCCCCTTAGCGGATTTGGAGGCATGGAGAGCATAAAATCGGGTGGGCTGGGGGGTGGGGGGGGGGGGGTGTTCCCGCTACCATTCCGCCTCCATCCCGCCTCTGTCAAAATTTAGTCTGGGACAGGAAGGCCTATGAATGGCCTTTCTGCCCTTCTGCCAACTGAGGCCCTTAACTGGGCAATTAATCTCCAATTAAGGGGCACATCTCACCACTGTCGCAGTTAGCTGTGTGGCGGGCAGCTCTGTCGCCGCACGGGAAGCACAGCACGAAAAAAAACATGCGAGCTGCTTCCCAGCTCCAAGGGTGGGGTAGGTCCCTTGTTAAAAGGCACAGTGCCTGAATGAGGGACCTGGCATTGGGAAAGGGGGTGGGGTGCCTGGTGAGAGCTACCCCTGTGCCCTTGCTAGCAACTTCCCTACAACCCTCTCCCCTGTGGCTCCCACCCCGCGGGATCCCTCCCGCCCTGACCTACCTGTGGCCTGGATCCAGCGCCTCGGGTAGGTGCTCCACTGGCAGCAGCCACTGCCTTTGCGGTGATGCTGATCAGTGGAAGAGCTGCCAGCCTCTGATTGGCCGGCAGCTGTCCAAGGGCGAGACTTCAGGCGACGGGGGTCCTTGATTTGGTGGAAGGCCCACCGCTATCCACTTAAGTGTTTGATTGGCACTAGATTCGCCGGGACTACTGGGCAGGAGGCGACATGGGGTTCTTGGCATCACCTTTTCTGTACATCAAGACCCCCGTCGCAAGTATAAAATCCTGGCCCTTGTCCCCTGTGAGCCAGATTATGCCTTTGTCTACCCAATAACAAAGCAAATGTAGTGAGTCTTTTGAGTTGAACAGAGAACCTTTTGTCACTGTACTCCGGGTGATGAGAGTATATCCTTTTGAGCTCCTTGTCCGGGATATCTAATGTAGCCTGCAGAAACAGTGATCAGTAATTCTGGCTATTGACCAGTGAGAGACAATCAGACAAAAATTACTCATTCTTGTCACAGTTGTCCTGACCAGAGCATATT
This sequence comes from Heterodontus francisci, assembly GCF_036365525.1. Classification (NCBI taxonomy): domain Eukaryota; kingdom Metazoa; phylum Chordata; class Chondrichthyes; order Heterodontiformes; family Heterodontidae; genus Heterodontus; species Heterodontus francisci. The sequence goes on along the minus strand of NC_090400.1, from coordinate 29,567,744 downwards.
CACTTTAACAATCAGAATGTACTGTAATGACCTGATACGCAATTGAAAAGATGCATTTTAATTTGCTATTTCTGTTCTCTCTACAGTTACTGACTTTAGTGTCAGCGCACTAACAACAAATGACACCCGAGAAGCAAGAGGACCAAATGTCCGCAAAATATCAGGGTTAGAACGAAGTCAGGAAAAAAGTCAAGAGGGCTCCAAAGACCAGCTCCTTCTGCCTGCTGTGGCTAAAGAGCCTGTTCCTCAGGCTCAGACCCCATCCCAGCCCCAGCCCCAGCCCCAGCCCCAACCCCAACCCCAACCCCAATCCCAAACCCAACCCCAGTCCCAGTCCAAACTCTGCTCTCCAATTCCTGTGCAGGCCCAGCTTACTCAGCTACTGCCCCAGCCACAGCCAAAGGCTCTGCCGCAATCCCAGGGTCAAGCCCAACCACAATCCCAATCTTTACTTCCATCCCAACTTCTAATTCCATCTCAACCCCAACCTGTACCTTTACCCCAAACTGTACCTCTACTCCAACCTCAACCTCAACCCACAACTCAGCCTCAAGCTCAAGCCCAGGCTCAGACTCCTCAGCATCAGCCTCAGCCTCAACCTCAGTCACCTTCTCCTGCACAGCCAGTTGTTCAAAGTCAGCTTCCATCTCGGCCAACATCTCGGAGCCTCCCACAATCTCTGTCTGTGTACAGCAGCAGCCTGAGTCTAAACAGCATAAGGTGAGTAATTCAGATTGTTTATAACTCTTCATATGTATTTGGAAGATAGTAAGTTACCCGTGAGCAGTGAGAACATTTACTTAACCAAGCATTTGTACTAATTTCTAACTTGAACTCAGTTTATACTTGGGTTAATTATAATCGAATACATGAATTACAATAGTAGGTGCTGTTTGAATTGGGTGGAGTTGGTGCCTAACAGCCGCAGACCATTATACACAAAGATGATGGTATCTGATGCAACATAAATGCGGGCAAAAATGAATGTGATTTCAAATTTAAATAAAGTTTGCATGATAATTTGATAGATACAAATTTATATATATACCATTTTGTATCCAGTCAAAAATTCAAATTTGGGCCTTACAGTTTAATGAAACTGTAAGCTTGATAGGTGAAATATCAAATGATAGGTGACATATTAAATGCTATGTAAGCAACTTTATTCCCTTAATTTTGCCTGCTCTTCTCCTAACTCATGGGCCATTGTTTCAAGAAGCCAATCTAGATGTGTTAATGATCGGCTAACTGATGGCAGTCACCAGTGGAAGACAGTGTAACCAAGCCTGATTATAACATCGGGACACTTTCCAGCAGATATCACTGGTTAGCAATCAGGAGTGGGAAATCTGGCTGACATGCTAAATTGTCAGACACTTGGGATCCTCCTAAATCTTCAATTGGTTATCATGTCTTTCAGTCTATGAAGATATGGGCTCATGTCTCATTAGACACTCCAGTTGTGGCAGCAACTCCCCTTGAAATGCAACATTGCACTTGTGATTCCGTTACTAATTCAAAAATGTTGCACAATTATTTTAATGTACATGGTTCACAGTGATAAGGAAAGGAGAGAGTCATCCTTCCCCTATTATCTCCCAGAGCCCCAGACATTAATAAAAGTGCGGGATCAATAAATTGTAAATGAGATTGTATGTGTTGGTAATGCTGTTAGATGCCAGTATTAAGTAAAAGTTGTTCGTGAAGCTGGTTTATGAATCTCATTGTGCTTTTTGCTTCTCCCTCTCTCTTTCTCAGCAGCAGCAGAAGCAGCACTCCAGTCAAACCTCCAGCTCCTCCAGCACACATTTCCCATCATCCTTCCACTCCAAGTTTTTCATTGGCCTTAGCAGCCCACAATACTTCACATACTTTTACGCCTAGTATACAGCCTGCAAACCATTCGCATCATCCCACTATGTTTGCCCCCCATTCAGCTCTACCGCCACCTCCTCCACTAACGTCAAGTGCACTTCAGGTTCCAGGACACCCTGCTGGTGCCGGGTATTCAGGTCAGTGACACACTTCCCAGCAAACCCATTTCAATTGTGTTGATGTGTTAAAAAGATTTTGTTCTTTTTTTTTTTGTCCATACCATTCCTGTCATTGCTATCCGTGAACATCCAAACAAAGGAACAGAGCAGTAGAAATTCACTGGATTATCAACCCCTTAAATCCTATGTACAGTGTAGGAGTAGATACAGGTGTAGTCATATCGTTACTGTACAAATTTGCCATATCTTGAAGAGTGTGAATTGCATTGTGTGCCGACCTGATCCAATGATGACTTTTATAAACCTCATTATTTTTCCATGACTGGTTGTTTTATTTTGTTCTGCAGTTAGTCCGCATAAATTGGGTGTTAGGTTGTATAAATCAGTCAGAAAGCTTGCACACCACCACGACAACTTCTATTTATGTAACGCCTTTAATGTAATAAAATGTCCCAAGGCACTTCACAGGAGCAATACAGAACAAAGTAGGACACTGAGTCACATAAGGAGGTATTAGGGCAGATGCCCAAAATCTTGGGTTTTAATGAGTGTCATAAAGGAGGAAAGTGTGGTGGAGAGACCTTAGGAAGGGTAGACCTGAGCTTAGAGCCAAGGCAGATGAATACATGGCCACCAATGATGAAGTGATCAAAGTCAGGGATGCTCAAGAGGCCAAAATTAGAGGAGTGAAGATCAAATCTTGTTTAGATGCAGTATAGTGACTCAAGGCAATGTGGGTTTGGTTTTTCAGCTTATGGAAATTGGGAGAAATTTTTGACCACGAAAAAGGTGTTAGCACCAATGGGAATCGGGGAGAAAACTCTCCGCTGGTTGGAGTCATACCTAGCTCAAAGGAACATGATTGTGGTTGTTGGAGGTCACTCATCTCAGCTCCAGGTCATCACTGCAGGAGTTCCTCAGGGTAGTCTCCTAGGGCCCAACTATCTTCAGCTGCTTCATCAATGACCTTCCTTCAATCATAAGGTCAGATGTGGGGATGTTCACTGATGATTGCACAATGTTCAGCACAATTTGCGACTGCTCAGATACTGAAGAAGTCCGTGGAGAACTGCAGCAAGACCTAGACAATATCCAGGCTTGGGCTAATAACTGGCAAGTAACATTCGCACCACACACGTACCAATAAGAGGGAATCTAACCGTCTCCCCTTGACATTCAATGGCATTATGATCAATGAATCCCCCACAATCAACATCCTGGGGGTTACCATTGACCAGAAACTAAACTGGAGTAGCCATATAAATGCCCTGGCTACAGAGCATGTCAGAGGCTAGGAATCCTGCAGTGAGTAACTCACCTCCTGACTCCCCAAAGCCTGTCCACCATCTACAAGACGCAGGTCTGGAATGTGATGGAATACTCTCCACTTAGAACATAGAACAGTACAGCACAGTACAGGCCCTTCAGCCTACGATGTTGTGCCGACCCTTTAACCTACTCTAAGATCAAACTACCTACATACCCTTCATTCTAATAGAACTGTTTGGATTGGTGCAGCTGCAACATCCAGGACAAAGCAGCCCACTTGATTGGCACCCCATCCACAAACATTCACTCCCTCCACCACCGACGCACAGTGGCAGCAGTGTGCATCATCTACAAGATGCACTGCAGCAACGCATCAAGGCTCCTTTGACAGCACCTTCCAAATCCGTGACCTCAACCACCTAGAAGGACAACTGGAGCAGATGCATGGGAACACCACCTACCTGCAAGTTCCCCTCCAAGCCCTACGCCATCCTGACTTGACAATAAATCGCCATCCCTTCACTGTCGCTGGGTCAAAATCCTGGAACTCCCTTCCTAACAGCACTGTGACCAGCAGTTCAAGAAGGTGGCTAGCCACTGTCCGAGCCAGCAACGCCCACATCCCATGAACGAATAAAAAAAGACTTAGTTTGGAAGGAGTCCGCAGAAATCAAAACTAACCTTTCCATGAATAATCAGGTGGATTGGACATGGAAAATGCTGCTTCTTTGGGCAGAATTTTTGTGGCTGCAGGGTGGTGAGACTGGAGGCGAGGCAGCCGGTATTTAATCGGGGAGCTGCGTTGGGCTGACTCCCCGATTAATTCCCGCTACCGGACAGCCTGTCTGCTTATTTAAGGCTCCTATTAGGGTCCATTTAGAGCGCTCACTGGCATTCTGCTGCTGGCGGACCAGCCACATCTCCCCCCTCATCCTTGCGGATGCTGTCGGCTTAATGGAGGTGCAATCCGGGGAGCCATCGGCTCCAAAGGCTTCATCCCCTGAGGAGGGGGCCACTGGCAACAAAGGTCACACATGCAGCGCAGTGCTGGCACAGGAGGGGTTCGCCCACTGATCGGAGGGGCCGGCCTGCTTCACCTCTCTAAAATATTTAATTATATTTATGCCTCCTGTGATTCGGCTGGCAGCATCAGGTGACCGCCTGCCTTCCTTCATTGGACAGCAAGCTTGAAGGCAGCCAATTAGGAGGCTGCCTCTGGGAAAATAGCTTCCCTCGTCTGTATCCCAGCAAGCGTGGGCTCGGGACCCCCATTTGGTCCAGACATTGGTGTCCCAGAGCCCAGTAGGAGAATCCTGCCCTTTGTGTTCAACAGTTGTTACCTTACAGCTAAGTCATCCCTTTCACAGCTTCTTTATTTATTGTCAATGCCTGGGAACCAGAATTTTCCAGCTGGTCTCCAGGCCCCCTGCAAGCTGCCTCCTGGTGGCAGAATGGGGGGCCAATACTCTCGGTAGGCTTTAAGTTCTCCCTGCCTGGATTCAGCAGTTCCCCCTCCACACTGGTGGTCCAGCTGCTGAGAAGATTTTTATATTTAACATTTTAAAATTTAAGAGAGAGGGGGAGTCCATCTTGAGGCCCCTATCTTTCACCTGAAAAGGCAGCCTGCTATGTCTTCTGAGCTGGAGGGCTTCAGATTGGCCCTCCACCTTCAAGAGCCCGCCCATTGTTTTTGGACGACAAGCCTGCCCTGTGATGACTAATTGGACAATTCGGGGAAGACCATTGCGTAATTCCCACACAGTGCGTCCTTCTGACCCCCATTTGACCCTGTTGTTGGGGTTCCGAAGCCCAGGGGGAAATTATTTTCCTGGTGTATGCCAGCATTGAGGGGAGGGGGGGGAAATGGACCTGATTGCACTTTGGGCAGGGGAGGTTGGAGGGTGGGGGGGACAGGTGGTTTCCCACATATGCCAACATTAGTCTTCAATTTCCTCTGATACCACCAATTTTGATGTTTTGTGATCTGGTTCCTGGAAGTATATTTTTAGTCCCAATTTTAACCTAACCCAGCCAGCAGAAACGGGGCTGGATCAATCAGATGCACATTGTACAGCCCAGCACTATACAGGCTGTCTGCTTTTCCATTACAACTGTGATGGCAAAATGTATATACAGGATTTTCCCATTGTAAAACATTTACCTGCTGCATCCTGTTAAGAATGCTTACATTGGAAATTGCCATTAGAAATGTCACAAAAACTGTCCCAGAAAGTAATATTTGTGGACAGGATGTGCGAGCCATATGCAGGATTTGTAAATATGTGCAGACATTTTCACTTTCTGATATCTGCTGATATATGCAATATGTGTATACAATATTGAGTTGCAACTTTGTGACAGCTCTGAGGTTTTCTCTACGAATGTGTTGCTGAGTCTCATCATTATATGATCTTAACTGAATTGCAGTTTATGGAGCATTTTATTTTTTTATTTAGAGATACAGCCCTTCGGCCCACCGAGTCTATGCCGACCATCAACCACCCATTTATACTAATCCTACACTAATCCCATATTCCTACCACATCTCCACCTTCCCTATATTCCCCTACCACCTACCTATACTGGGGGCAATTTATAATGGCCAATTTACCCATCAACCTGCAAGTCTTTGGCTGTGGGAGGAAACCGGAGCACCCGGCGAAAACCCACGCAGTCACAGGGAGAACTTGCAAACTCCGCACAGGCAGTACCTAGAATTGAACCCGTGTCGCTGGAGCTGTGAGGCTGCGGTGCTAACCACTGCGCCACTGTGCTGCCCATTTGATAATAGTCTGCAGGATATTTCCATCCATTCTGTGTATTATAAATTGTGGCATTTGAGCAGTGCATGACTCTTCACAATGTTTATCTGTCTCCTGCAGAACAAGAACTTCTACGGCAAGAGCTGAACACTCGATTTTTGGCCTCTCAAAGCGCCGACCGAGGGGCCTCTCTGGGACCACCACCCTACATGCGAGCGGAGTTCCACCAGCATCAACACCAGCATACCCATCAGCACACTCATCAGCACACGTTTGCGCCGTTTCCGCACACCATCCCACCAACAGCTATTATGCCAACTCCTGCACCACCCATGGTGCGTACCCAAGGCAGAAATGTGAGGATAAGTAGAACACAACAACTCTATTCCCCTTATATCGCTTGTGCTATTCTGATCCTTGTGAACCACCGTAACTATTTGTCAGCAGAGTCAAAACTATTTGTACCAACGATTTTGTATGCAATTAGTAGCCAATCTTGATAATTGAGCCATAAGTACTTTGTTTCCTTTATGCTAATTAGAGCAATTTATAACGAGAGGCTCATTTCCAGCTTTCTTCAAATACTTGTGTAATTGTGAATTTAAGACCACGGGGTAATTGTCTGCCTGTGCATCTGGCAGGGAACCTCAGCTACTTTTAGTGCATATTGGAAATTTGGACATGAATTGCTCAAAGTTTTCTGAGCATTGGTTTTAAATGGTAGAAAAATCAGGTACGCAAATTTCCAGTATGTGCTTCTGGGAGATGGGATTCCCTAGCAGAAACAGATGTCATCGCAAACTTCTGGATTGCGATCAAGAAACCATTAATGCACTCAAACAAGGCACCCGATTGGACGATAGAAATAGAAACACATTTTGTGCAAAGTTTCAATAATGCATCCTCAATATCGTAAAAGATCTTTTTGTGCATTGGCCTAGCATCGTTGCCATAGCAGCAGTTGTATGCTGCCATACATTGTTACCCCTGTTTGCATCTTGAGTTCCTTTGCAAGACAACACAGAGCTTTTGTATGTAAAATGCCATGAATTCTCTGCATTTGAAGAATTGCAATGTATCTTGGTTCTGGACTTGAAGAGATGAGAGTGGCAGCTGAGTGGGATGGCTGCAGCTCGAACTTCACAAGGACCCAGTTATGAGTTTGATTTCACATAACATGACACTCACATTTGCCTTCTGTGGTGCTTGTGAATTCGGTGAGTTCATACCTGCTTGGGCTAATGGACAGGAAATGCATAAAGCTGGCATAGCTGTCTCACAAAGACAATGTTGACAGTGATCATAAAGAGGTTTGTGCTCAAAATGAAGAGCCTTATTTGGTTACTCTTACTGAGACAACCTTATACATGGGTTATATTTCACCACATAAATGAGAGTATAATTATTAGTAGAGCTCCAAAGTGTCTTTCAGAGAAGCTGTGCTTTGAATCTCAGCTTTAATTTCTGTTTGCATTCTGCCCTTTTCTGTGGCTGAATAAGGCCATTTCTCAGCCAAGCCAGACTGTCTGGTGAAGTGACTGAGCTCAGGAGGTGAAGAAAAGCATGAGGAATACCAGAAAGCTCATCTCTGGGCCGCTATAGGGATGTATTGATGGAAATCATTGGCTTCCAGATTACTTTTGAAGTGGAAGGCAGGGAAGAGGGATAAAATGGGGGTTGCGATAATTGTAGGGCAATGGTAAATCTCCCTGCCCCATTTCTCTTCATTATTTGCCGCTATGCTCAAGGAGCTCAGGCTATACAGTGGAGGAAAGTTCAGCCTGTTATTCGTTCATTGCATGTTGTTGGTCAGCTTGGCTCAGTTGATAACACTTTCACTTCTGAGTCAGAAGGTTGTAGGTTCAAGCCACACTCCAGGATTGAGCATGTAATCTAGGCTATAATATGGAGAAATGCTGCATTTTTGGGGCGTGCTATCTTTTGAATAGTACATTAACCTGAAGCTTCATCTGTCTATGATGGAGAGTTCTCCCGGTGCCCTGGCCAGCATTCTGCTGACAGCCAACACCATCTATACCAGTTTAACTGGTCACTTTACTCAATGCTGCTTGCCAGATCTTGCTTAGTGCAAATTGGCTGCCACAATGGCTTAAAAATGGAAGTAACTGTACTTCAGTAGTAATTAATTAAGCATGAAACACTTTGGGACATCCTGGAGATGTGATAAGATATATATAAATGCAAATTTGTTCATTTCTAAAATAAAAGTGAGATCCATGCAGCGTTTCAGTAATATATTTGGTTTGGAGCCTTCATTGTAAATAGGGTCCCATTCAATTCATTTTTAAACCTTTATTTAGCCTGTTTTTAATAATGTTGTGTTTATGGCAGCTCATCGTTGGTTTTACAGATACAAGAATAGCAATAAGCATGCCTCTTGCAGAGACTTAGTCCAAATAATTGTCATTATATACTTTATTCAGCTTTTCCTTCATGGTGAAGAGCATTTGTATTTATTACAGTTTTGAAGACACTGTCCCTTTCTGTTTGACTAAAAGGGTGAATTGTTAAAAAGGAAAAATTTCAGAGCCTGAAATTTGACATGTTTTTTGTGAGGCTGCAGAAATGTAAGCAGATTGAATCCACTAAAATGTATAGGTTATATTGGTCACTAGTTATTTGGAGCACTGTAATTTTTTTTAAACAACCTACACAGAACCCATTGAGAAGGTCAGTAACATGTGGATGGTTAATTTGGGACAGATGAAGAAAAACGAATGCAGTCTCTTTGAGAAAGCAGTTTCAGTTTTGAACCTGAAATCCTACACATTTATGTGGAAGTTAAATTCCTACCCAGTTTGACATCTTTATGTAGCGTTACCATGTTAACCCCTTGGATTGCAGGATATTCTCCTTAGCTTTGACGGAGTCAGCCTGATCTTCCTCATGATGCTTTGAAGCTGAAAATATGTTGATCTGAATGTTAATGAATTTTTACACCGTGATTATATAATCTGAAAATTCCTGGGTCTTTTTTTTCTTAGCATCATCCAACTCCTGACTGTAATTTTGTCACATATAAGAGCGATATTCTGTTAAAAACAAACTGCATGGAATGGTGGAGCATCATACTGCCCAGGGAATGGTGGGACCTGGATTCACACCCTGCGATTTCCCATGCAGTGAGCTATTTCTGTATCTCTGCCTTGCTGTTGAGGAGGATAGAGGGAGTGACAGAAAACTAGACACTGTCTTTGAGGGAGAGGAAATGACGAGGGCATGTCATCTAAAAGAAGAAACTTCTAGAAGCCAGACCAAGAATGGGACTGTTGGAGGCATGAAAGAAGTTTACTTACTTGGCCAAATTGTAGTGAGGAGATCATGAAGTGAACATGGGAAGAGGAGAAATAAAAAACCTCCCATTCCCTCCAAAAAAATAAATGCTATGGCCTTGGTTTCTTACTTTGCATTCGCCAGCCTGAGATTTTCTGCCCATTATAGTGAATAGACAAAAAGTTGTACACTGGCGAGCACAGAAGCAAGAATACCCCAGGTTACATATCAATAGTACCCTTGAACGTACTATGTCTTTAATATTTTTTAACAGAAGTTTGATGTAAAATCTTGTGAAATACAGAATTTGCACAGTGCCGACTATGGATCTGTTAAAATATATAAACCAAGACAGCATGTTAACCATGAGCTTGATTTATTTTATTTCATGTGGGTTATAATATCTGACACTTGTAGCTCCAGTTCAGTGTGTCACATTGTTTTTAAACAGCACACTTGAGTAGCCATGGCAACGGGAACGAATCTGTGTTAACACACCATAACTTGTTTTACGTGCTTTGATTCCTTTGCAGTTTGACAAATACCCAACAAAAGTTGATCCCTTCTACCGACACAGTGTGAGTGAACTCACCATTACACCAAGCTTGCTCCAGCCGTGGACAAACCTTGAAGCACTGTGTTAATTCAAGCATTAGTGTGATAACTTGAGCTTTATATTTAATGCATGAGCACCCCAAAATGTAAAAGAAAATCAAGCTATTAGCGGGCAGCTGTTTTGTAGCAATGGCCTGCGTGCATGTACTCTGTTTTTAATACTTCCAGTGCAGTCTAAATGTGCCAAAAGTAGATTGCAAGTTGGCATAAATGCACTGTTTCCATTTAAGCTGCAGCATGAAGTCATGCCAGTTACAAGCACTGAGACTAGCTAGGTTAACAAACCACAACTTTCTGGTGAGGCAAAATACTTGTTATACTGTTCTTGTCCATAATGTATTTTTGGCCTTTCAGCACTTATTGCAGTTTGGAGTTGAATGAGAGGATATTGAGGGAAACACTTTGTACAAAACATTCAGTTTCAGTGTGCTTGGTGAATTCTGTGTGGAAGTTACTGCTTAATGCTATTTTTTGTAGATTATCCTTTCTTCGCCCTCTCAGGCCGCCTAATATCACATGGCATAGCCTATCTGAGACCATGGAGAACAGACATGAGCCTGGTATCTGACAGTGTCTCTCTATACCAGACCATAACGGGACATGAGAGACTGCTTCTGCTGTGGCGGGGTAGTTGGAGGAGAGGATAATGTTGTCTGATTTTATTTAGTTTTGCTTTCTCCGCTCCCTTTTTATAGAAAAGTATCTTACTCAGGTCTGACAGAGCTCAGACCCAGAACACATTGTGCGCAGTCTGGCATCCATTTCTATTAATAGCTACTTTTCTGGCTTGTTTCATCAGTAAAGCCATCAGACATGTGTCAATTGAGGCTTTCAGAGATGCAACTCCTTGCAGATGCTAGTGATACTCTGCCCTCTAATTCGAGTGTTGTCACTGAATGGTGAATCAGTATATTGTGTGAAGCCACAGACTCTGCCGTCTGGCTTTTATTTCCTCTGTCATTGAAGTTTCCTCTTATGTCTTTCTCGTGTCTCAAGTGAGCCAGACAAATTTAACTTGCCAGAAGTCAAATAAACACTTGAGGTAGATTCTGGGATGATATATTCTTAATATACTATTTATGTTTAACCCTTTGATTACCAGCTAATTCAGGGAATTCTGTGCTCCTCAGATCAACCAATTGAAGATTTCACTATATGCACAGTGGAATAAACGCTAATATTCCAGCAATTCTTTTAGAGATCACCGATATTGATCTCCATTATTAATATAAACACTTAAATAAAAACTCTTCAAAACTCTCAGCTGTGCAGACCAGGAAGGTCCCAGGTTTGATCTCTGGTCTGTGCAGAGTTTGTTAATCTCAGCAGGGTGAATGTAGATGCAATAACTCAGTCGTCCTGGATTACGGAGCATTCCTGCTCCAGTGTCCAGCCAACAGCCTCTGCTGGAAATTCATAGGTCTTGATGTCGGTTGACTACAGCATCAGGCTTGGCTGCACTACAGAAGGGTAGGATTTCCTCAGAAAGGAGCACCATTCTCTCGAGCAGCTCCTGCAGTGCTGCAATGCTGTACTTTCGATGGTTGCATTTTGTCATCTTGTTCTGCCGTTCTGCCTTTGGGTATTATGACAACTTGAAGGCACCAGTAGCTCTTTAAAAGCTGCTGGTGCCTGAAGATGTGGACCTTTGCTTTGCATGTTATGCAAAGGAGCTGATCTCATATAGAGCTACCGGTGCCTGCAGCATCCAAACAGCGATACCCCTACTTCTAGAATACCAGGACCATATCATCAGCCCCAGACGCTACTTGAACTTAATTAATAGTGACTAAAAGCAGAGTCAAGGTAGAGCTGTTTTAGGTCAGGGCCAACAGAAAATATCTTTTTAATGGAACATTGAATACAGACTGGAATGAAAAAATATATGACTTGTCCAAAATGGATACAACTCATTTTTTGAAGATCAGTAAGTGACCAAAAATTAAAATGGAGAGAAAAACAAAACAAAAAAATTGGGAACCACTTGATAGCCCGATAAAAAATTGCCAAATTTGAATCTGTGGTCTTAGCATTGCAGTAATTGGACTGGCAAATAAGGCCAACACTTATATGGAAATTGATCTCATTAAGTGTATGCTTGATTTGGAAGAAAGCAAACTTTTATACAACCAAAAGGCTGAAGCGACCTGGCTGAGTGGATAAGTGGACCACCTGAGCTATACAGACCAGGAAAATCGCAGATTTCATCCCCAGTTCCTGCTGAGTTGGCCGTTGGATCTCTATGATTTAGCCAGTGGGCTAAGAAGAGGAAAATAGGGTGTGGTTCTTTCTGCAGATTGTTGTTTAGTGATTCTGCTGGTAATAATGTGTGGGCTGTTAGGTGAGAGAAAGATTAGGTTCCACTGCATTGACTTCCATAATTGAATTACCTGCCGACACTTACTCAAGGCTCATACATGATGCTTAGCCGGTTGAATGAAGGACTGGAGGAATGCTGACGCCTGTGGAACTGGGCCTTGGCATATGGCAATGGCTTCAGGCAAGGCGGAGAGAACACTGGAGAACACACTTTTCAATGCACGTGATCTGACATGTATGCACCTATGTCATCAAGTAAATCTGCTAAAGCCTATTAATGTATGTGGCCTGTTATAAGCCCTCAAAGGATACTGGCCATCATTTTTGAAAGTTAACAAATGGTGAATTGGCAAAAAGCATCAAGGAACTCGGAGGTGTGATCCAAAATAGAGGCCTGGCGCGTTAAAGGTCATTAGTTACTTTTAAAATTTATTTTTTCCAAGGCCATCCTCATTTGTAAAGACCACTATTACAAAACATTTTCAAGCATTGTTTTGTCCTGAGTGAAGTCGCAAAGTTAGCTTAAATCATTGCAAATAAAGTATTTTTGGAGTAAGTTCTCAAGTAAGTGAGGTTGATGTCTTGCCTCCTTATCCCTTATGCAGCAAGAAGCTTGTGATTATAAGATAACAGCAAGGATTTAATCCCAAGAAATGCATACTTTCAGGAAGATCATGATGGGACATCAGGATAATTAATGGATCAAGATAATTACTGTCCTGTACAAAAAAAGAAATGATGAATTCATACTGAAGCTAAAGGATGGAAAATTGTATAATAACATCAGCTTAACTTTGGATTGTCTATTTGCACCAGAGCCAATTGAAATTGAGAGCAGGCAGAGGAGGATTTCGAGTACAACTTCAATGCACCACCTGCTGCTCATCACTGAGTGCATTATGGATTTTAATTCACACCAGAGCTTTTCCTTAAGAAACTGCATCCTTTCCAATGATTTAAACAGCCTGGATATCAAAGGCACATGAAAATTCTCTTGAACTAATCTCAACAGTCAGAAATGTAAAGGCTACAATCTATTAAATATACTTGGAGGGACTGAATCCAATCAAGCTAACATTTTTACTTGCATTCCTACACAGCTTCTGGCAACAAAATTAAACTTCGTGATCACTGAAGTATTTGAAATGATTTGTTGAGTAAAACTGATAGCTTTGAACTGAGGCTTAAGGAACCTCTGGAAAGCAATAGGTATCCTTTATTAACACACGTGGATTTGGTGATTATTTAGTTTGGATGCTGAAGTGCAGGATTTTGGAAACCCAACGATAACGTTTTGACAAAACGAGCACTCTTCATATCCATTCTGCTGCTTGTAGCAAGACTGGACGTTTTCTTTTTGGATTGAGAAAGGTAAAGCACAGTTTAAGGAATAGGGGCAAAGATACAAATAGTGAAATAAGAACAGAAATTGCTGTAAAGACACAGTTGGTCAGTGGTCACCTGTAAAGAGGAAAAACAGGTTAATGTTTTCTGCCTGTATGGGTCATCAGAACTCTTTTTAAAAGATGCAATCAGTGGTTAGGGGACACCAAGCTTGGGTTTTAAAAGAAAGACTGAGGCAGTTAAGGACTTCCAGGTTTAGAAGCTCTGGGGAATGAGTGGGCCAGGGGAGGAGGATAGTATGGTGAGGCTCGATGAGCACACAGGGAGGATTATGCCCATAAGTTGCTAATAATGACAACAACAGCCTGGAACTGTCCAGGCTATGACAGGTGTTAGACAGAAAAGAAAATGACAGTTGAATTAGGGTCTACCTCAGCTATCAAAAGGGGTATGGTCTCTTTCATTCAGTATAGACCTGATTGGAACCCCATTTCTGTAAATAGGGTTGTTGTATGCCTGAGCTCACACTTAACAGACAGTGCTTCAAGGGTTTTGGATCATCGTTGCGAGCTGCTCTTTGACTGTGCTGCGAGCATTGGTATTCGCACAGTAGAGCTGCTTTTCCACTTCATTTTCAAATCTCTTGCATCTAAAGCTTTGCTTGGTCATTGGTCTGCTTCCATGCAATGCACACAGTCTGATAAGTTGCTGTTCAGCTGCAGAGCTTAAAAGTAGTAACAAAATGCACGTTAGCCGTGAGGTGAGGATGGATAACTGTGTAGAACGTTTACGAGCCAGTGCTTTCAAACAGAGACTCACCTTCCACGTCTGTAGGTGACTCATAGAATAAGATAGAAAGGAACATTTTACAGAATCCAGAACCTTCCTGCCTTTGCGCAGATTAAACCATTTAAAACATTTTTCACTGTACAGGTGACCCCCTCCACCCACCCCCCGGGCCGACCTTATGTATCTGAACTCCGGAGAATGAATGCATTTTTAGAATGGAACTCAGGAGAGGTGAGATGTCCTTCCCCCACAGGCTTGCACATTTTCCAGTCTCCAGATAAGCAGAGATTGCCTTGCTGAAACTTTCTGTTCAAGCCTATTATGCCTTGGAAAATCTCCAAATACATGAAAATTCACAATTTTTTTTTTATATATAGTGTTTTTCTTTTATGAAATTCTAATATTTTTCAAGTACTAAACACCTATGTCTACTGGGATGGGGGCAAGACTGGGGGTGGGTGGGCTGGTTTCCCAGCAGATTGGAAGGAGGGGGAGCAGTGACAGGGCTACCCGCTCACAAGCAGCAGCTAGCCAATTCAGCTTGTTAAAGGCCTATTAAAGCCTATTGTTGGAGGCCAGCTGGAATTTTCCAGTCAACCTCCAGGTCCCTAGAGACATCAGGGAACAGCGTAGCTACCTGGAGGTGGCAGACAGGAGTGCCAGTGCTCCGGGCAGGTTTCAAGGCCTTCTCTGCCTGCTTGGCTTCAGCTGTAGCTGCAAGTCACCCTATGAAGGGGTTCCCCATCCACAACGTTGTCCTGACTGCTAAGGGCTTTTTTAAATTTTGAAGTTAAAAAGTTGTAGAGGGTGCCTCCATCTTGGAGTGCCCTTGCTCTCTTCTGCCTGAAAAGGCAGTCTGCTGCTTCTTCAGTGCTGCAGGGCCTCCTATTCGCCCTCCAGATTTGAGAGCCCGCTCACCCTCCTTAATTGGATGTAAGCCCACCCTCTGGCCACTAATTGGCCAATTCGGGGAAAATTGCAGCTGGGTGACTGTTCCCCACACAGTCCATAAATTCTGACTCCACTTTGACCCAGGTGGCAGGGTCCCAAAGCCTGTGGGAAAAAATTCTGCCCATCAAATCAATCATGACAGAAATTTACCTTTTGCCTGTAATTAAATGAATCCTTGAGGAGATTACTGGAAGTATTCCTACTTAAGGTGGGAAGATTCACACAGTGTAGAACATGACATTCAACTGCAAGCACTGATCAGTACTTTGCAGCAGCAGATTAGTATGGATTGAGGCTTCTATATAAAAAAAAAAGGTAGTCACCTTATTTCATCCGTAGTTTCCTGAATGTTACTTTGTGAAAAGTAGTGAAATTCATGAAGGAATAAAAACAAACTGTGGCCATCACAAAATGCCATAGGTGATTTATGAGGTCGTAGCATGGTGCTTTAATCAGCTGAAGGCTTGCAGCTTACATTCAGAAATAGGAGCAAAAGGGAATACTGTATCTGGTCAGAACAAAGCTATTAAAAAGGTCAACAATATTGACTGGACCCTGGGTTCCTGAGATGACATCTGTTAGAAATTAAGGGAATATCCAGTTTCAGTGTTATTGATGGAGGATTATTTTCACTAAAGTCAATTTAGAAGTTGCTTATGCAATATATAGTACTCAGTTAGTTTTGTTTAGCATAACTTTAGATGCTATTCAACAGAAACTATGTATCCCATACTTCATGTGACTGTAAGCCTCAGCAAACTCCAAGTAAGTTAGTGTAAGATGTCCTCACTGTCTGTAGTCAAGAATTGCTTTATTTGAGAGCAGTCATAATATTTTATTTAATTCAGTTACTACTTCTAAGCTTAATGCTCCATGACAATAATCAGTAACAGCCATGCATTTTCTTTGCTGCTATTGCTGCTTTCCATTACGCTGGATCTATCTGCAGCATACATAACCTCCACAAACTGGGATTTGTTCTCAAAGGTACTTGGGCCTTGGATTAATGATTTAAAACCAGTGCTGTTCATTGAATCAGAGTAAACACCTCCAAGCTGAAAGCATACTCTGATGTGATCAGGGTTCAAAATTCCTAGTAGTCTTGTACTGCAATAATATTTGTTGTGTCCTCAAATTAGATGTAAAATCCAGTTGGTGAAGTGCAGAGATTATCTGAGAGAAGTTATTTGCCTCAGTTTCCAAATTGTCAAAATGTACAATACATTATTAATTTGCCATGTGAGCCACACCACTGGACAAATATCTGACTGAACTTGCTTCTATTTACATGGCTCAGATTCATTGCCCAACTATCAGATCTGATTGGTAGGTGGCCTCACTGACAATGAAAGAAACAAAACTGAATTGCTGTCCTAAAAATCCAAGAGGTTAAGGAAGTTTTTGAATAGTGTATATATGAGAAAGTGATCCGTTTTGAATAGTAAGTGGCATGATGTTTCTGGTTGAATTCCATGTATCTTACCTGTGATTCTACTTTTTTATGCCCAAGATATATATTCTAAGTGGCTGATCTCCATTGTCTTCTGTGAGAAAACACCGTGTGGAGACTGGTGTTTCCCCAAAGAGGAAGAAAGTACATCTCTGGGAAAAGCTGTCATCCATTTGTATACCTATTGGTGTCCAGAGGAAAAGTTATATTTGCAGGACCCTGGAGCAGGTCATCCCAGTGCCATCTCTTATACAATCCATGTGTAGTTTATTAAGTCTGAAGTCGATTACCATTCCATAGTCCCAACTCTCAGACATGATGTCCATACATTGTGTATAAGTGCTTTGTTAGGTGTGGTGCACATGGTAAAATCAAGGCACCAAAAAGCGCAGGTTGTCACACTCCTCATTAAAGCTATTGATTGCTGATAACGCTTGCATATTGTGTCTTTGCTTCTGGCAGGAAGTGATTGCACCAGTATTCTGTAAACTAAACACCCCAGGCTACAGATCCCTCAAGGCTGTTTTATCATATCTTTACCATGGGAACCCAAAACCAAATCTGAAGAGTAAATTTGATTGGAAGTTTTGATAATCTTTGGGAATTATGATCTATTAGAAGCTGTAAAGGAGTCTCAATGGCTGTGTTATTTGACCCATCTTTAGTTGGTGTGGGGAGCAGGTAATACAAGTGAGGTGCCTGATCTACAATGATAATTTTTTTTTATATAGCTTCTAATTGATTGTTGGTAAAATACTTGCACTGTGCTAAGTGGATAATTTCCTCTTAAGGATGTTATAAGCAAGTTTGAAAGCACAAAAGATAAGCAAGTGATTAATATTCATTCAATTGTGCAATGCATCGTCCTGTAAAAGGATTAGAATTGTTTCATAGTGGTGTGACTCCACAAAATGGCAGCAGATTATAGACCAATGTAAGCAAGGGTTTGAGAATAAAAGCTGACATTGCCATAGTTTAGTTTTGATGATCCTGGAGAAGTTTATGGCCAATGTGATGGTGCTGGTCCAACTGGAAGATGATATAGGGCAATAAATACAGATGAACAAAATTGAAGCTCATTCAAATTAGAGGGAGGATCCAGTTGGACAAAGCTAGTTGAGATTTTGCAGATTCCATTTGGATTTGATTTAATTGGCTCAAGTGTGTAGGTATGGAACACCATTCAAATGGAACTGTATTCCCATAAAAATATATTAATTCCCTCGAAGAACGCATGCCAAGGTTTCGATGTGAATAGCTTCATTGGCAGGGAGGGTGTGTGACAGCTTAGACAAACACAGAGCCTTTTTCAAGATTGCAATATTTTCTTGTGTTTGCTCATGTCAGCACACACTGCCATTTTAACTGCCTTTAGCAACAGGAGGGAAATGTGGTGAAAGACCATCAAGTTTTCGTCCATGTTATAGTAGCATGAAAATAAATAGACCAGTTTAGAGCAGACTTGTTTGATATAGTGATTCTTGGAGGTGCTGAATTGGAACTTGAGCCTTCAGGATGTGCGCCTATTTCTTGTTTCAACATTCTTGTGAGCCAAGAAATAAATCTGTTATATTGATTGGATTTAAAATGCTGGTGAAATCAAATCCTGTTCCAAAGCTACCGTTCTAACCTAATTTTAAATTATAACAGAAGAGGTGCGAAATGCTTTGCTTGTTTTTGTTCACTTTATCATTGTAATCAGCAAACCTGAAACATTCCTCCTTTTCTTTTCTGCAGTTATTTCACTCATATCCTCCGTCCATGTCTGGAATTCCTCCCATGATCCCACCTACCGGTCCTTTTGGCTCTCTGCAAGGAGCATTTCAGCCTAAGGTAACCCTGAAATCCCACTGCCCAATTTTTCACTCATTTTTTTTTAAAGTGTCGCTAATGGTTGTAGGTTTGTGTTGGGAACTTTTGTCAGTTAGATTCTGAATTAAGGTCATATTGACACCCGAAACAGAATCTGAGGGAAGGGGATTTCATCACCTGTTTGAGGTGACTATGAATCAGATCCCTGGTCTAAAGTAATTCTTCAAATCATCAAGCAGAAAAAGATATTTGGTGAATGCTCTTTTTGTTAGAAAAGAGAAAACTGTGCTTTTTTTTTTGTCATGCTGATATCACTCTGATGGACATATAGCTCTTCATGCCTCAAATAGGAAGGTTTATAATGTGTACTATTTTTGTTATGAGCTTTGATGAAATAATGTGAGTTTAAAATTAACTTCAATTAGCTGTGGTTGAGATAGAGTTCTTTTGTCTTGGCATTGGGAAGGAAAACCGATGCAAACCTATCAGGAGATGCAGATAATTCCCAGTCAGATCCTCTTAATAGAATTGCTGCTCTTATTCTTACGTTAATTGTATGAAAAATTTGAAATATTGATATGTGTTTGCCTCAAAGACATGAAAATGAAAATTTTTGCTATCTTAAATTTAACACTTTTAGCAATTGTAACTGTATGACCATTGTGAGAAACCTACTTGATCATCAGAAGAAATCTGCCTTGAAATCCTAAATAAAAATCAGTTGGAGGGAGCATCCCTGAATACTTCATAGAATTATAGATTAGTACAACACAGAGGAAATCCATTTGGCCCATTGAGCTCTTTCCTAGTTCTGACTGCCTGTTTCCACAGTGAAGCAGGGAAAGGCTGTTACATTAGAGATTAAAGTCAAAAGATTTTAGAATGGACCTTCAAAGATTTTAAACCCTTTATTGTTTAGAAACAGCATAAGTAATGAATTATTATACCGCTGGTTTCTTGCTCTCTGTATCTGCTTTTATGTAATTAAACTGCTTGAAAATAAGTGTGATTATTAGTTTTAATCAGACTCTGGTATGTGTTGAAACAGACAGGGGGATGTGGTGGATTTCTCTCATAATTTCCAATGCATTATGTCATGGTAAAAGAGTAGTTGTTAGCCCTGTGTCATGTTCCATTCACATCATGAAACAGACTACAGATCTCACTTCATAGGAGACATGGGTCTGCTTATGGAAATGACCTTTTTACTGAGTAAATTGTGTTGTGGAAAGGCCCAAATTGTAACAGTCACATCCAGTTAAGATGATTTTGTTTCAAAGTGACCTATCTACAGAGAAACAGAATTCAATTTTTTTGCTGCACATCTTATAGACCTCATTTTACAAAGAATATGCGATGAAACTGCTTTATTATATCACAGAAAGGTGTTACCACCCACATCTGGTAGTTCCACAAGTTTTACCAAGGCATATTGAAGTAACCTTTGTTGACAAAATGCCTCAGTTCAGAATGAGAAAAATTAGGCCAATTTTGCCCCACAATCAGTTGATAGCAGCTACCAATAATCATGGAGAGGCGGGCAACCCAAACTATCCTAGCTAAATGAGGAAAGATGATGCTGAATAAGAATAGCAGGGACACTAATACAAAAATATCTATCTATCCATGGTATAATATATTAAAGTCTAACCCTGCACAGTTCCTTTAGGTGTAGAACTTCTGTGGCTGTTTTCAGTCACCATTCTGAGTAATTTTTGATCATCGTCAGATATGTTATAATTATCCCCAAATTTATTCTGACCTACCCATTCTTTTCTACAACTTATCCCTGATTACTTGATTCGAACATACAATTAACACCTGGCCCTGACTTCAACTTTTCCAAGAGCTACTGCAAACCAGGTTAAAGCAAGCCGAGAAAAATTGACCAGCCCCGAGCAGTGGTCGGCTACTTAGCTATGTTTTTGTGAAACTGAGAATGGGCTGGTCAGTCGAGGAGTCCTTATTTGATCTTATCCATTACCGCCCATTTCTGTGAAAACAACACCAAGCCCTCAAAAATGAAATTGGTAAACACTATTAACAGCAATTCTCATCTAGAGCTGTCCAGTTAAAATAACCCACTGGGTTTTCCTTCATATCTGTTATCTTTTCCAAGGTTGCTTTTATATGGTGGATTTTAAGATGTTCTGCAGACTAATATTACAGGCACAGACCAGCAAACTAGACACAGTCTTATCACCTTCCTTCAAGTAACATCTGCTCTACGATTCTAGTGATTTATGACAGCCAATTAGGTTCTAACTTTAAACTCAGTGCGGTCAGCTATGTTATAGGAATAATGCTGAATGCCACAGAGAAAGATTCCCTTGTCTTCCCTTCTAAAGCTACGCTATTTAATTCCCCACATATCATGTGACTTGGATCATCTTGTGGTCTCATTATAATAGGCTGTGGGAAGTGTCATATGTGCAACTGAATGGAGTGTGGAATGGACTAGTTTTATCAGTGGGCCACAGGCTTTCTGATGAAGGGATCTGGGTTTAAATACAACACAGATTGTTAAAATTCTATCTGAAATGAGTTGGGCAGTTCCAATCCAGTTCCTATTGGCTGTAAGCTTAGAGAGCAGTAGTGTGATGGTGCAGAAGGACTTCAAGCCACAAAAAGAGTTTGTTCATAATTTGCCCAAGCATGGAAGAAAGTGAAATCAATATGATATTTTAAAGAACTGCTCAGATTCTGAAATTTATCCATGTTGGGATAATGTGAAATCAGAAGGTTGATTATCTAATTAGTGCCAAATTATATGGACACAATCTCAGCCAAGGAGACTGCAGGGTAGCTGGTGTATGAACTGGAAAATGTTACAGAAATGCAAGCACTTGGAAGAGATCTTCTGAGATTGGGATCAAGACATATTGTTGTGGCACTGTAGACAGAGCTTTATTCTGTGCTGAGATGAATTTACTGCTTGGTGTGTGAAATAGGAAATGTCACTTTTCTCTATATTTTAATATCTCTTGTCTTCATATTTTTTCCACCAAAGCTTGCAGAAGCAATAATCTACTTGCTAATATACCAACAGTTTGAACAGCAATAACTTGTATTTATATAGGCCTTTAGCGTGGTGAAACGTCCCAAGGCCCTTCACACCGCGTCACATAACAATACATTAGGGCAGATGACCAAAAACTTGCTCAAAGAGGTAGGTTGTGAAGAGTGTCATAAAGGAGAGGTAGTGAGGTGGAGAGGTTTAGGAAGGGAATCCCAGAGCTTAGGGCCTTCGCACCAATGATGGGGCAGTTAAAATTGGGCTTGCTCAAGAGGCCAGACTTGGAGGCCGTGGAAAGATTTTTGAAATTCATGATGAGAATTTTAGCATCCAAATGTTGTTTAACTGGGAGCCAATATTGGTCAGCAAGCACAGTGATAGGTGAATGGGACTTTGTGTGAGTTAGGACAAAACAGCAGAGTTTTGAATTACCTCAAATTTACACAGGGTAGAATGTCGGGGGCTGGCCAGGAGTGCATTGGAATAGTCAGGTCTGGAGGTAACAACGGGATGGATGAGGATTTCAACAGCAGATGAACTGATGCAAGGGTGGAGTTGAGCAATGTTATGGAGATGGAAATAGATGGTCTTAGTGATGGCACGGATATGTGGTTGGCAGCTCACTTTGGAGTCAAACATGACATCAAGGTTGCGAACAGTTGGGTTCAGCCTCAGACAGTTGACAGGGAGAGAGATGGAGTCGGCGGCTAGGGAAAGGAATTTGTGACAGGGTGCAAGACAAGGCTTTGGTCTTCCCAATATTAAGTTCTCGGAAATTTCTGTCCATCCAGCACTGGTTGTCGGACAAGCAATCTGGTAATTTAGAAACAATAGAGTGTTTAAGAGAGATGCTGGTGAGGAAGGGCTGGTTGTTGTCAGCGTACATGTGGAAACAGGCGTAGTGTTTTCGGATGATGTTGCCAAAAGGCAAGTAAAAAATAAGAAGGGGCCAAGGATGGATCCTTGTGGTGGGGCACCAGATGTAAAGGTGTGGAAGCAGGAAGAGACGTCATTGCATATGATACTCTGGCTAAGATTGGATAAATAAGATTAGAGTCCGGCAAGTTCAGTTCCACCCAGCTGGAAAACAGTGCAGGAGTGTTGGAGAATGGTGTGATCAACCATGTCAAAGGCTATACAGGTTAAGAAGGGTGAGGAGGGATAACTTACTATGGTCACAGTCGCATAGGATGACATTTGTGACTTGGATAAAAGCCCTTTTGGTATTGTGGCAGGGAGGATACCTGATTGGAGGGATTCAAACATGGGGTTTCGGGAAAGAGGGGCACAGATTAGGGAGGACTTTGGAGAGGAAAGGGAGGATGCAGATGGGGCTGTATTTTGAAAGGACGGAGGCATCAAGGGGTTTTTTTGAGAAGAGGGGTGTTAACGACAGATTTGAAGGAGAGAGGGACAATACCTGAGAAGAGAGAACCGCTAACAATATCAACCAACCAATTTGGGTGGTCAGCAATTTATTGAGAATAGGGACGGTCAAGGGAATGGGAGGTGGATTTCATGGACAAGATGAGCTCAGTGAGGGCATGAGGGAAGATGAGAGAGAAACTAGAAAAAGATATCAGTTCAGGGCTAGGATGGGGAGAGCTTTAGAGGATGTTTGGCTTGGTGGACTAGGAGAAAGGAGGGAAGTGATAGAGGCCGCAGATCGGATTGTCTCAATCTTACTGACAAGTCCATGAGCTCTTCGCGCTTTTTGATGGAGGTGAGGGTCGAAGAGAGAGTGGAGAGGAGTTTAAGAAGACTTCTTGCAGTAGAGAAAAGAAGCCGGAGGTTATCTTTTCGTTCCAGGATAATCCTATAGTGTAGTAGTGAGCAGTTCTGGCTGACAAGAGCAGGACCTGATGGTGCTTTATGTGGTTCAGCAAGATCTGGCGATGAATAGCTAAATGAGTTGGCCGCCGTATCCATTCAAGCCTGTGTCCCTTGGACATAAGGGAGTGGAGATGAGGGCCGTACCGGGGGAATGGCCAGGGGGAACAGCCAGGGTGAGAGAGAGTCATAGTTTGATTGGGAACTAGGGCATCAAAGTTGGATGTCAGGATGTGATTGAGCAGATCAATAGCTGCAGAAGTGTCATGGTGAATGGAGGGCCAAAGTCTCGAGAGTTGGGATTTTGAACAGGTTTTTCAGGGGCATACACAGAAAGAAGTAGATTTGGGAGGGAAATGTAGGTGGAGAGCGATACAAGGAAGTGACCAAAGATTGCCCTGTCTGTAATAAAAAAACAGAAAGTGCTGGAAATACTCAGCACATTAATTCTGTTTCTCTCCACAGATGCTGCCAGATCTGCTGAGTATTTCCAACACTTTCTGTTTTTATTCCAGGTTTCCAGCATCTGCAGTATCTAGCTTTTATTATGGCCCTCTCTGTGATTGACACAAAGATGTATGGTTGGTGTAATATGATTCACATCAACCAAAATAGGGCAGAATGCTGTTGTTTCTCATTACAATTGCGAACTGTAAATAGCTACCAAAAGAAGAGTTCAGAAGTGTGTAAGAAAAATCACCAGCTGCTGTTTCTGACTCAGAAAATGGCCCCTTTTGTTCTCCTACAGTTACTGGCTTAAATTAAATATTTCACCTCAACAGAACTGCCAGAAATGGTTTATCTTTCCATATTTAACAGGCTTTTCTATCTTCCTCTGCAGACTTCCAATCCCATTGATGTGGCAGGAAGGCCTGGAGCTGTCCCCCATACCCTGCTGCAGAAAGACCCCAGGGTAAATGATGTCTGATTTCTATTAAAAAAAAACTGACTGTCTAATCCATTTTTTATTAGTGCAGTAACCTTGGGTAACCTGCTACTTTTTAATGTCTGCCATATTGACATGCTGCACGTTGAAATAGGTTTTGAATGCAAAATTAAACCAGGAAACTGTTAGTGCTGGGGATGGAAATATTTATACTAAGAGTTCATTGTACCCAGTTGTTTCCCAAACTGGTGGAGAGGCATAAGTAGTTACCACTCAACGCCTGCCTTCGTGAGAGAGGTACTGATTTCAGAACTGGGGTAAATATTAGGGAATTTAAGATTCCTGGCAAAGATGCCGATGTTCTTCTAAAGGATGTTGGACAATTAAATAATTATTTATTTATTATGATTTGGAAAACACTGCCTGAAAGGGTAGTGGGAGCAGATTCAGTAATAACTTTGAAAAGAGAATTGGATAAATGCTTGAATCAGAGAGAATTGCCGGGTGATGGGAACAGAGCAGGGGAGTTCGACAGTTCTGTCGAAGAGCCAGCACAGGTACAGTGGGCTGAATAGCCTCCTTCTGTGCTGTAAGGTGTATGGTTCTATAAGTATTGGAAAAGCAAGAATATAAATGGGTATGAGCAAAAGACATAGAAATGGTGTTGAAGAGCTAGCACTCACAGATGCACAGTGGGTTGATTGGCTTTCTTTTGTGCTGTAATTTCTTTTTTTATAGAGTCAAAGGAACAGTAGAAATATGCATGACATAAGTGGGGGGTTACTAATAACATCACTACCCTTATGTGTCAAGTGTCCCATATTGCTGATCAAGAATGGGTGTGCACACATCATAATAGATTGCCATGCTGTGGGGGTGGTCTGCCTGAGAGCAGGCCCTCTGCTCTTTTTCCTCCATCCAGGAGAGATGAGCATGACTAGGGAAGAGGGTATATGAGGTGGTTCCCATTGCCTTCCTCAGACCGGAATGGGAATTGAACCCACGCTGTTGACATGTTCTGAACCCACGCTAGCCACCAAGCCAACTGAGCTGCCTGGTCTGGGAGGTGCTGTTGAAGGAGCCTTGGCGAGTTGTTACAGTGCAGCCACTGTGCGCCGGTGGTGGAGGGAGTGAATGTTTAAGGTGGTGGATGGAGAGCAAATCAAGTGTGTTGCTTTGTCCTATATGCTGTTGAGCTTCTTGAGTGTTGTTGGAGCTGTACATATCCAGGCAAGTGGGGAGTACTCCATCGCACTCCTGACTTGTGCCTTACAGATGGGGGGAGTCAGGAGGTGAACCATACATCACTGAATACCCAGCCTCTGACCAGTTCTTGTAACTACAGTATTTATGTGGCAGGCCCAGTTAAGTTTCTGGTCAACAGTAACACCCTAGGATGTTGATGGTGGGGGCTTCAGTGATGGTAATGCCATTGAATGTCAAGGGGAAGTGGTAGACTCACTCTTGTTGGAGATGGTCATTGCACTTGTGTGGCATGAATGTAACTTTCCACTTATCAGCCCAAGCCTGAATGTCATCCAGGTCTTGCGGTACAGGAACATGGACTGCTTCCGTATCTGAGGAGTTGCGATTGGTACTGAACATTGTGCAATCATCAGCAAACATCCCCACTTCTAACCTTATGACGGAGGAAAGGTCATTGATGAAGCAGCTGAAGATGGTTGGGCCAAGGACACTACCCTAAGGAATGCCTTCAGCGATGTCCTGGGGCTAAGACAATTGGCCTCCAACAACCACAACCATTTGCCTTTGTGTTGGGTTATGACTGCAACTACTGGAGAGTTTTCCTCCTCATTCCATTGACTTCAATTTTATTAAGGCTCCTTGATGCCACACATGGTCAAATGCTGCCTTGATGTCAAGGACAGTCACTGTCACCTCACCTCTGGAATTCAGCTTGTGCTGAAATTGAGAGAGCTGTCCCACAGACTAGTCAAGCAGCAGTCTGACGTACGGATCAAATCAAAGCTCTATAGCCCTGCCACATGCAGTTGTGATAGGTGGTGAGAATTGAAACAGCTAACATGAGAATGATGCTCCATGAACATCCCTGTCATCAATGATGGTGGAGCCCAGCACATTAGTGCCAAAAACAAGACTGAAGGGTTTGCAAACTTCTTCGTCAGAAGTCCTGAATGGATGACCGTGCTTGGACTAAGGCTGTAATGATGTCCAGAGCCGAGTGGGTGCTGGTGGAACCCAAACTGAGCAGGTTTTTGGTGAATAAGTACTGCTTGATAGCACTGTTATTGAACCCCCCCCCCCCCCACCCCCTTCACAATTTCGCTGATTTAAAAAAAAATTTGTTCATGGGATGTAGGCGATGCTGGCAAGGCCAGCATTTATTGCCCATCCCTAATTACCCTTGAGAAGGTGGTGGTGAGCTGCCTTCTTGAACTGCTACAGTCCATGTGGGGTAGGGAGGGAGGGAGTTCCAGGATTTTGACCCAGCGACAGTGAAGGAACGGCAATATAGTTCCAAGTCAGGATGGTGTGTGACTTGGAGGGGAACTTGCAGGTGGTTGTGTTCCCATGCATTTGCTGCCCTTGTCCTTCTATTTGGTGGAGGTCGCAGGTTTGGAAGGTGCTGTCTAAGGAGCCTTGGTGCATGGCTGCAGTGCATCTTGTAGATGGTACACACTGCTGCCACTGTGTGTCGGTGGTGGAGGGAGTGAATGTTTGTAGATGAGGTGCCGGTCAAGCGGGCTGCTTTGTCCTGGATGGTGTCAAGTTTCTTGAGTATTGTTGGAGCTGCACCCATCCAGGCAAGTGGAGAGTATTCCATCACACTCCTGACTTGTGCCTTGTAGATGGTGGACAGGCTTTGGGGAATCAGCAGATGAGTTACTCGCCACAAGATTCCTAGTCTCTGACCTGCTCTTGTAGCCACGGTATTTATATGGCTACTCCAGTTCAGTTTCTGGTCAATGGTAGCCCCTAGGATGTTGATAGTGGGGGATTCAGCGATGATAATGCCATTGAATGTCAAGGGGCGATGGTTAGATTCTCTTTTGCTGGAGATGGTCATTGCCTGGCACATGTGTGGCGCGAATGTTACTTGCCACTTATCAGCCAAAGCCTGAATATTGTCCAGGTCTTGCTGCATTTCTACACGGACTGCTTCAGTATCTGAGGAGTCGCGAATGGTGCTGAACATTGTGCAATCATCAGCGAACATCCCCACTTTTGACCTTATGATTGAAGGAAGGTCATTGATGAAGCAACTGAAGATGGTTGGGCCTAGGACACTACCTTGAGGAACTCCTGCAGTGATGTCCTGGAGCTCAAATGATTGACCTCCAACAACCACAACCATCTTCCTTTGTGCTTGGTACGACTCCAACCAGCAGAGAGTTTTCCCCCGATTCCCATTGACTTCTGTTTTGCTAGGGCTCCTGATGCCATACTCAGTCAAATGCTGCCTTGATGTCAAGGGCAGTCACTCTCACCTCACCTCTTGAGTTCAGCTCTTTTGTCCGTGTTTGAACCAAGGCTGTAATGAGGTCAGGAGCTGAATGGCCCTGGCGGAACCCAAACTGAGCGTCACTGAGCAGGTTATTGCTAAGCAAGTGCTGCTTGATGGCACTGTTGATGACACCTTCCATCACTTTACTGATGATTGAGAGTAGACTGATAGGGCAGTAATTGGTTGGGTTGGACTTGTCCTGCTTTTTGTGTACAGGACATACTTGGGCAATTTTCCACATTACTGGGTAGATGCCAGTGTTGCAGCTGTACTGGAACAGCTTGGCTAGGGGCGCGGCAAGTTCTGGAGCACAGGACCTCAGCACTATTGCCGGAATATTATCAGGGCCCATAGCCTTTGCAGTATCCAGTGCCTTCAGGCGTTTCTTGATATCACACGGAGTGAATGGAATTGGCTGAAGACTGGCATCTGTGATGCTGGGGACTTCAGGAGGAGGCCGAGATGGATCTTCAACTCTGCATTTCTGGCTGAAGATTGTTGCAAATGCTTCAGCCTTATCTTTCGCACTGATGTGCTGGGCTCCTCCATCATTGAGGATGGGGATATTTGTGGAGCCTCCTCTGCCTGTTAGTTGTTTAACTGTCCACCACCATTCACGGCTGGATATGGCACAACTGCAGAGCTTACATCTGATCCATTGGTTATGGGATCACTTAGCTCTGTCTATCGCATGCTGCTAACGCAGTTTGGCACACAAGTAGTCCTGGGTTGTAGCTTCACCAGGTTGACACCTCATTTTAAGATATGCCTGGTGTTGCTCCTGGCATGCCCTCCTGCACTCTTGATTGAACCAGGGTTGGTCTTCTGGCTTGATGATAATGGTAGAGTGGGGGATATGCTAGGCCATGAGGTTACAGATTGTGGTTGAGTACACTTTTGCTGCTGCTGATGGCCCACAGCACCTCATGGATGCCCAATTTTGCATTGCCAGATCTGTTCGAAATCTATTCCATTTAGCACGGTGACAGTGCCACACAACACGATGGACGGTATCCTCAATGTGAAGGTGGGACTTCGTCTCCACAAGGACTGTACGGTGGTCACTCCTATCAATGCTGTCATGAACAGCTGCATCTGCGGCAGGCAGATTGGTGAGGACGAGGTCAAGTATGTTTTTCCCTCTTGTTCGTTCCCTCACCACCTGCCACAGACCCAGTCTAGCAGCTATGTCCTTTAGGACTCTGCCAGCTCGGTCAGTAGTGGTGCTACCGAGCCACTCTTGGTGATGGACATTGAACTCCCCCACCCAGAGTACATTCTGTGCCCTTGCTACCCTCAGTGCTTCCTCCAAGTGGTGTTCAACATGGAGGAGTACTGACTCATCAGCTGAAGGAGGGCAGTAGGTGGTAATCAGCAGGAGGTTTCCTTTCCCATGTTTGACCTGATGCCATGAGACTTCATGGGGTCCGGAGTCGATGTTGAGGACTCCCAGGGCAACTCCCTCCCTACTGTATACCACTGTGCCACCACCTCTGCTGGGTCTGCTGGGACAGGACATACCCGGAGATCGTGATGGCAGCGTCTGGGATATTGTCTGTAAGGTATGATTCCGTGAGTATGACTATGTCAGGCTGTTGCTTGACTAGTCTGTGGGACAGCTCTCCCAACTTTGGCACAAGCCCCCAGATGTTAGTCAGGAGGACTTTGCAGGGTCGACAGGGCTGGGTTTGCTGTTGTCGTTTCCGCTGCCTAGGTCGATGCCAGGTGGTCTGTCCATTTTCATTCCTTTTTATTGACTTTGTAGTGGTTAGATACAACTGAGTGGCTTGCTAGGCCATTTCAGAGGGCATGTAAGAGTCAACCATATTGCTGTGGGTCTGGAGTCACATGTAGGCCAGACCAGGTAAGGACGGCAGATCTTCTTCCCTGAAGGTTATTAATGAATCAGGTGGGTTTTTACAACAATTCCGTGGTTTCACATTACTGATTTATTCCACATTTATTCAATTAACTGAATTTAAATTCCCCAGTTGCCATTGAACTCATGTCTCTGGATCATCAGTCCAGGCCTCTGGATTATGAGTACAGTAATATAACCACTATGCTACCATACCCCTGCTAGGTACAGAGTGGAAAGGGAATGAGGGAAGTTTGGGGGTTGATTTATAAAACAAACATTAGCTTTATATGATCCTACCCATATGAATCTGATGTCCTTTTCAGCAACTAAATAAGTTACTGGTTCTTTTCCTAATTGTCTGCAGTTCACTGTACTGTTTAATATTCTGCACTCATTGGGACAGATTATAGAATCTTGCGCAAAAAGTACAGGAGGACATATGGCATGTGATTTCACAGTGGCCACACTGTTAGAGGAGAAGCTGGTTATTTGAGACTTGAGTAACACAATTGGTGTATTACGGGCCACTCATAATTAACTGAGATATGTTCGACCTGACAAAGCAGCACTTGATTCTGGCAAAGGATAAAAGACTTTTGCAGTTGTTACATTTCATATTTTGTAAATTAAGGTAGGTTTGTGAATATATTCACAATCTGCACAGTTCAGTTGCTGTAGTACCTGCCCACTGGTGCCAATGCTGTGTTTTTAGAAGTTGCTTTTCAGTGTTGGCATTGTGACAAAAGGAATTTTTGCCTATTCAATTGTTCATTTGTATCAACTCAGCTCCAAACATACTGGCAACAGCATTCTTCATATACACAATCTGATCAAAATGAGAACAGGAGCAGGCTCCAGACGTTAGTTAAGTAGAAGAGTTACATTCAATGCATCATTAATAGGCTATTATTAGTTTGCCTACATTCAGTATTGATGAGTGACTATTTCAGTTAAGTAGATCATGATTGGTGCATCATATGCTACCTTTATTCCAACACTATTCTGGTCAGCCTCCCATCTTTAAACCTACATGTTCTTGAGCTCATCAAAAAACCCTGCTGCTCATAACTCACACCGTTCCCATCAGCCCTTTGCTCACTGATCTATTTTGGCTCCCAGTCCAACAATGCCTCAGTTTTAAAATTCTCATCCTTGTTTTCAAATCCTTCCATGGCTTCACCTCTCGATCTCTTTAAGCTTCTCCAGCCCTTTAACGCTCCGAGACTCCTGCACTCCTCCAATTCTGGTCATGTGCACGTTCCCAATTTTAATCAATCCATCTTGCCTTCAGCCATCTTGGCCCTAAGCTCTGGAATTCCCTCTCTAAACCTCTCTGCTTCTGTACTTCTGTCTCCTTTAAGACACCCCTAAAAATTTAACTCTTTGGCCATCTGTCCCAATATCTCCTTATGTGCCTGGGTGTCAATTTTGTTTGATAACCCTCCACTGAAACACCATGGGATGTTTTACTACTATGCCAGCCCAAGTTGTTGTTGTTTGCAAGTTCCCTGGTCACATGATAGACTGCTAAACTGATAATGACTTTGAGTTCTTTGGAAAGAGCATTGATTGGTTGAAGCCTGCTAAGATTGATGGATCAGTAGGCAGAGATTATCTTGCAGATTTCTCTTCATAGTTTCTAATTCTGCAGTGAGAGCAGTAAGGGTGTGTGTAAATTTTTCAGGCAGCAAGCTGTGTTTTAAAGCCTGAGCCCACAAATCCAGGAAGAGTTACCCTAGTGTTACGGCCAGGTGAGGAGGGGGTCTCGGACTCCCCTTTTGCCCTTCCTCTTGTTTGACCGCAACAGGGTTTATTCCTTTTAAAACAATGGTTGTGCTTACCACCTCTGTGAGTGTTTTACCTTTTGCTTTTACTGTGATTGTGAAAGAACCAATCGTGCAGGTTTTCTTGCGTTTAAACAAGAGGTATGTTTATTATATTTAACGCTCTAACCCCGATTTAAAAATACTAAAAAAAATTACACTACACATTCACACACACATTCACATGAGAATCACACACACACAAATAGATTACAGAGGGAAAAATAGATTTGGTGGTTGGATTAAAGTCCACAATAAATGGAACTTAAATACACAGTCTGTGAAGTGGGTGATTCGGTAATCCTCGGCTGAAGCTGTATTCTTGAAGTCCTTGCTGGTCAAAGTGCACTTTGTGGTTGGCCTACTTTTCTCAGGGTTTTCTTGAACGTAGAATTGTAGTTGGATCTCTTCCCCTGGCTGCTGGCTGTAGCAGTCAGTAGTCTTGAAGGGTCCACAGTCACAGACGGTTTTCAAACTTGATGTTTTAGGGGGAAAGAGAAAGGGAAGCACGCAGCTTTCTCAGCTGCTGCAGTCTCAGTTACTGCTGGTCTTCTGTGAGTGTAACAAAACTCCTGTTTTTGCAGAGATGGACAGATGGTCACATGGTTCTCTGAATCCCCTTTGTTTTTAGGCTGCGTTTGCTGACAACACAACCACTAGGTGGTGCGGTACTTGCACATGCGCAAATACAGGCTCTTCAACCGGAACGTCAGTATCTGCAACATTCAGGCAGCTGCCGGGATTAAAGATAGCGCTGCTCAATTTATCACAGGAAATGCTTATGGCTAGAAGTTCTCGCAAACTAACCTTACATTAATTTGGATGGAAGCCCAGTAATATATTATGTAGCTATAGGATACTAACTATAATCCTCAGATCCATTTAATATTCCAGTAATTCTATTAAATACAAAAGAAATTTTATGATTGAATTTCCATTGGAAGATAATGAATCGATCCACATCACTTGCTGCCGCCCCACTGGCCGCTCTCCCCCGTTGGCAACTCGCTTTCTCCCCCTCCTCCCCACCAGCCGCTTCCCCCCTCAGCCGCTCGCTCCAGACCTCGCTGCTCCTCTCCCTCCCCCCCACTCCACTGGCCAATTGTTTCCCACTATCGCTACCCCATTCTCTGGCCGGTTGGTCCCCACACCCATCTCCCCCCGCCCCCCCCCCCCCCCCGGCCCGGTCCAGCCTCTAGCTCTAGGCTGCACCACTTCCCCGCGGGCCGCAAGGAGTTACGGAGGAGTGAGTGGCCAAGAGGAGGGAAGAAGCGTGGCCTGGAGCTAGCGGCTGGAGGTGGGGGGAAGCGGGGAGCGAGCGGCCAGAGAACGGGGTGGCGCAAAGCGAGGAACAACTGATCAGGGGAGTGGCAGTGAAGGGGAGCAGCGAGGTCTGGAGCGAGCGACTGAGAGGAGGAAACGTCGGGACGGGGATCGAGCTCCAGCCTCAGTCTCCCATTCAGCCCCTTCCTCCAGCCGAGTGGCAGTTTGGAAACCCGATGTCGCTTTATCACACAGATGGACCAAGCGTGGATACATGATGACATTGGAGCTGTGCGATGACGTCATCCCGCGCACGCGCCACTTAGTCCTGGCAAGATGTAGCTGCGCATGTGCGCAGCTTGGCACACTCTGATGACATCAGCGGACCGTTGCATATTCAGGAATCATTTTGTTCTTTTTAATGAGATACAAGGTTCAGAATTGGCTCCACAGGTTCCAGGATGTCAATATTTACAGACAGAGGTGTTTGCTTTTTCAAAGTCAATGGCCAGAATTTTACCTGTGGAAAATGGGACTCCACCGAGGCGTCAGAGATGTAAAATGGCGGTCGATGACGTTGGGCTAGGTCCCCGATGTCATTCTGCACAAATGGCATGTTACGCGGGTCGGACGGCAGGCGAGATCAAGGCGCCGCTCGCCGTCCACTTTCAATCAATTAAAGTGTAATTTAGCTCGTTAAAACACCAATTGACAGCAATTTTATATTGGCTGTCAGATTTTACAGCTGTAAAAGGAGTCAAGGGGCGTGTCGAGAACCCGGCAGGTTTAAAAGAGTGGCAGGCAGTGTATCTGTGAGGGAGTTGACGATACTGTTTTGTTGGTTCTTTATTCATTGTTATTTATTTGTGTGACTTTACAGTTTGTGGTAGTTTCAGCTTATTCAGCAGGGTTCATCTTGAGTGTTACTCACGCCTGATCGGCCCCCAGCAGGATTGATTTATTGGGAGGGGGCTGTGTGTGTCTGTCCTTACAGCAGGCTGGTAATACCTGAACTAATTGCATCTGTGAGACACAAAATCAATGGAACTTGTGCACTCTGGAGGCGGCTCATTTAATGAGGAGGACTATGCTCCAAGGAGGGACAGGAGGACAACTGGCCAGGGGAACACGCAACCTGCTGGCACAGTGCAGCCACGTAATGGGGAAGGGGGAGAAGGTGGCAGAGTGGCCCGGGTGCAACCACCTGTCAGGAGATGAGCCTACCCAGCAGGTGGGGTCTACTGACCACATTTGAGCTTCCTGCAACTGTCAGAACGTTGGTGCCGAAGAAGACAGCGGCTGTCATGGGAGACTGTCACATCTCTGTGAGAGATGCTGGCAGCGGAGGTTGCTTCAAACTGCATGGGTGGCCATCCAATGCCAGTCGCACTGAAGTTAACAGTGCATCAGGCTCGTTCCAGGCTTTATTGGCAGACATGAGCAGAGTCTCCCAAGCATCAGCATATCACTGCATTGAGATTGTGACTGATGACATTTTCAGGCGTGCCAACCATTTCATCAACTTCAAGACGGACACTGCCAGTCAGGCCGAGAGAACCAGAGGCTTCAGCACCATTGCTGGGTTCCCAATGGTCCTGGGTGTAATAGACTGTACTCATGTGGCCATTAGAGCACCTGCAGGTCAGTCGGGGCCTTCATTAATCACAAGGGGTTCCAGTCAATGAATGCTCAGCTCGTCTGTGACCATCTTAAGGGAATCATGCAGGTGTGTGCACATTACCCTGGAGCAGTCATGATGCTTTCATTCTGCGGAACTCCGAGGTGCCATCACTATTCAGCCCTCCTGAACGTCTGCAAGGATGGATACTTGGTGACGGGTTATCTGCTGAAGACATGGCTGATGACACCGGTGAGGAACTCAAGGAATGATGCAGAGGAACATTATAATGAGAGCCATGCGGCCATCAGAGTGACCATAGGACAGAGTATAGGTCTTCTCAAAATGAGATTTAGGTGTCTTGATTGCTCAGGTGGAGCCCACCAGTACTCACCAGCAAGGGTCTCTAGAATTATTGTCGTCTGCTGCGCCTTACATAACCTGGTGATGGAGAGGGGAGAGGCCCTGGAGGATGATCAAGGTCAGCGCGAGGCTTCCTCAGATGAGGGTGGTGATATGGATGAGGAAGAGGGGCCGCAGCCACCTCAACGGCAGGGAGAGGGAGCTGAAGGTCAGGTGGAGTTGAGTGCAAGGGAGACCCGGGAGGCTGTAATACTCAGGCGTTTCTTCAACCATAAACTGACATGGCAGTCTGAGAGCAGGCATTGACAGGAGCTGGAAGGGCTGAGGCACTCACCTTCAGGGGGAATCTCAGATCTGAACCGGGCCGCCTTTCCATCAAACACCACACAGCCCAAATGTGTCACTTCTCAAATAATCCTTCTTATCCAGAGCAACAATATCACATACAACATTAGCAATGACCTGTGACATGTAAAAGTGCCAAGTGAAAATTTAATAACTTTTAGTGCGTTTGTACATCAAATAAATATTTACAAATTGCACCAGTGACCCCAGAGTGCTGTTAGTTTGCGAGTGCTCAGGTGTGTGGACAACCCCTTGTCGCCAGCCACACCAGAAGCAGGTGGCTGATCAGGCTGCCGCATTACTCTGGATGGCTTTGGGGGGCATCCTCTGCCTACTCAAGGCCGTGCAGGCTGCGGCATCTCAAGGTGACCCTGAGGAGTCTCAGGAACACCCTCTGACACCCTGGGAGTATGTGGTGCTGATGTCACTGGCAGAGGAGACAAGGAGCTGCAGGATGCATCAGGAGCACCCTGAGAAGAGCTGCCATATGCAATCGGCTGCTGCCCCTGTGCCCTCCTGAGGCTCAATTGGTCCTCAGTGATAACCTCAGAGGGATGAGCAGCTTCAAACTGTCGCCTGAGCATCAGAGTCCGATCTCTAATGCTCTGGTCCAAGGAGGCCACTCTCGCTGTGTGGTTATGCATTGCATCCAGGATCGGCCCCTCCACTGCAGCCGCCAATCTGTCAATGGAGGAGGCCAGATGGACAGATGACAGAGAATGTGCGGTACTCAAGCCCTGGATGGACATCTCCAAAGTCTGAGTCATAGCACGCAAAGTCTTTGCTAACTCCGCCAGATCTCCACATACCGTATGCTGCACTTACGGCATCTCCCGCCAAATGGATGTCATCAGAGGCTCGTCATTAGCTTGTGGCTCTGCACTGCCTGGCCTCCCACAGTCCTCCAATTGTCAGAGGCATCGGCCGGTACTGCCTCTGGCAGCTGGCCTGGCAATTATGTGGTGCTGACACCAGTTGTGACCACGATTCCGAGGAGAGAGACATCCCAACCGAGGTGAATGTCTCTGAGCTGGCGCTCGGTGCAGGGTGAGGATGTGACCCTGCACCTGCTGAGGTCCACTCTTCATTCTCAGAGGTGGACGGATGAGCCCCGGAGACACTTCCTGGCTGCTGCTGTGTTTCAATGCAGGGAAAAGCAGAATGATCAGTTGTGATCAGCACTGCTGACTGGAGGACATTGTGGGCACATCTGTGATTTCACATTTGAGAGCACCCTTCAGTGCCTGAGACAATCGCTGCACCAGACGCCCCCCCCACCCCACCCCCTGGCCTCGACCACACTCTAGGGAACTCACTCTCCTGGCCAGGTGAGCCGTCCTCGCCATCAGCTATAGCACGTCCTCCATCCTCCCCTGTTAACATTAATGCATCCTCCTCCAGTCTGCTCAAATATGCCAGATTGGACACGCCACCACCGGTGTGGGACCTCTCTTGGGCATTATGTGCCCTCTTCTCCTGTGTATACACAAAGGAATTAGTTAAGACATATCACTTGAAAGATCACTTACTCACCCCTTGGGCTGAGTGCTGCATCTCAAACCAATGCCAGCGAAGTGCACGGATGGAACACATCTGGACCACTGTGCATCGCCGATGTACCCATTATGCAGCCCAAGGCATGGCTGCAGCCAAGCACTGGACATGGATGGTTTCGACCTTGCAGCATCAGCACTCATAGACCCCCGCGTGTCACATAAAAGATGAGATGAATGCGGAATGCCCCTTACCCGGGCAGAGCGCAGAAGGTCATTGACCTGCTTGTGGCACTGGAGCCATGTCCTCCTAACAACTCCGCAGCTGCTGGCCTCCTCTGCTACCTTCAGCCACATCATCTTTGTGACTTGGGAAGGCCTCCTTCTGTCAGATGGAGGAGCCGCCTGGAGGAGGACATGTAAGGATTCCTCTGAGAAGCGGTGGTGGGGGGGGGGTGGTCATGCGGCTATTTCTCCCTTCCATTGCTGCAATTAGGTTCTGGTGAGGTTCTGTTTTTCCTCAAAGTGTTGTCTTGGGCACTTTCAGTCCTCCTACAGTCCTTTCACCCTCAGTCCCTTGTTTTTCCCCCGCAGATGTGCAGTGTCTCCTCTCAATGTCCTCCTTGCTTCAATTAAGCCTCTCAGAGCCACAGAGATTGCTGAAAGCTCTTTTAAATGGCTTTCAGGAAACTCTTCTGGCTCTCGCCCTGCCCCCGCCGGCACTCAGCCTCCCACTCGCGCGCACCCTTTTCTCTCAGAAATAAGCCACAGGGGTACTAATTGGCTGCCTGCACGTGATCCCGGCAGCAACGAGGTGCAGAATGGGACTGAGTTCTTCACCCGCTTCCACTTCATCGGACTCTGAGCCGCCAAGAGCAGTAAAATTCTGGCCAATGTGTCAGGATGGCCTTGACTGTCGTGCAAATGAAGCAATCCTAGATAATTCAGTTACTGGAGCAAGCCATTGTTCTGGGTCCAGGGCATTTCAGACTTCTGTCTGCAGTTCAATCTCCTGGTATTTCAGATGCAAATTGCAGTGGCCATCTTGGCGGCTAGTTTTTTGAAGGTTAGTGTAGGATTTTTTCTATTAAAAGTCTAAGTTTCCAAACTAATATTTATAATCTCATTTGGCATTTGGGGTTTTCTTGACACTAGATTACAATAAGTGGCTGTTCTGTTTTAAGGGGCCATACTTAGGCTGAAAGCACCTTGTGCCTGTTATTTTACATGATGAGGCATGTCTGAAAGAATATCACTCATGGTGTCAAATTGTGTGCTGTTCATTCATCTCATATAATAAATAAAACCACTTAATGGTTCAAACCAGTGTCTCAATTTGCTAAGCGTTTCTCCAGTCCATGATCTCTAGAGAAAGGAGAATGATAAAGGGGTTAATTATAAACAAATATCCAGATTGTTCAGTTCTCCTTTATGAAGTTAATTCAGTTTAAGGATAGTTCATTATATAGTTCTGCATAAAACATGAAAACTTTCAGAGAATTTGATTTTAATGCAATGTTTTGAATAGAAACACAGAAAAAATGGATACATTAGACAGCAGCCAGTGCAAGAATGAACAATTTCCCATTGGCTCAGAAACATTGGCCCCCATTATTTCCGGGAAGACGGGGTTGGGGACGTAGTGTTGTAGTGGCCGCAAGAGCACATTTAAAATGTTTCTCTACGTTTTTCGGCCTGCAGCCAGCCAGATTGAGAGGTTGGCTGGCTGCCATGTAGAAAGGCCTGCATTGGTAGGCCACAGCCAAGGAGTGGAGAGGAAGGAGAGATTGGAAAGGCCCTGGGGAGAGATTCTAACCCACAAGCAGCACTGGAAAGGCATTTACCTGCTGGATATGGCTGTTCTCACCTCCCTTCAGCTGCTGAGTTTCCCAGCCCTGGGGAACCTGGCTGACAGCACTTAAATTTAAACTGGTAAAATTTGAGACACGAAACCTTGCTAAAAGATTTTAAATTACGGACCCTCCTCTGGAAATAAGGTTAGTTGCCCACCCTCAACCCGCCTCTGTAAAAGCAGAATATGTCATGCTGGAGGAGGGTTGGGATCAGGTTTCCAAGATTTGAAATTTTAACCCCTTGCCCTCCCCTGTCCCACTTGTTCTGGGGGATTCAAATGCCTCCCATTAGCTTTGTGAAGAAATAATGCTGGCGCGAATTTTTGATTTTATTCATGTTTGGAGAACACATGTTCAGTCTGGAGAAAGGCAGATTTAGGACTGATGCCAGGAAGCTGTCCTTCAAAAATTTGATCGGTACTTGGAATGGACTTCCTGAATGGGGAGTGGTGGAGAGGATTGCAGGAACCATATGTTTAAAAAAAAAACTGTGCTGCAATAGGGCGATTATAGAGTCTGACTTGTTGCATGAGCCATGATC
This sequence comes from Heterodontus francisci, assembly GCF_036365525.1. NCBI lineage: Eukaryota > Metazoa > Chordata > Chondrichthyes > Heterodontiformes > Heterodontidae > Heterodontus > Heterodontus francisci. The sequence goes on along the minus strand of NC_090400.1, from coordinate 29,528,766 downwards.
GGTCGAATGGCCTCCTTCATCTTCTGATCTAGCAATATGGCATCAGCAAGCCTGAATGGAAACAGGAGGGCATAAATTACAACCACTAACGTCAGTTTTTACTGCTAATTTAAAAATTTGTCTAGTAAAAATGAGTTTTTATTTTGAACAGGATTCATATCCTCAGTATCAGTGCCTTCAGGAGGGGAGGGATGAGGAGATGAAACTGGGAAAGGAATAGATTTTGCATGTGCTTGCTGGTGCAAAATAGTGAAAACATCAGACTTTTTTAATTAAAAAAAGTTGTCTTAAAACCTTTAAGAAAAATTATTCCAGCCTTTTGTTTCTAATACCCAATTCAGATGCCTCTTGCGTTGTGTGTGTGTGTAAGAATTTCCTCATCTCAGTTCTGAAGTGAACTTTTGTACCTCTATTCCTACAGTCACTACTTACTGTGCAGTATTGTTATGGATTTTCCTGCTTCATTTTGTTCACTGCTCGGTGAGGCCTCCTTTTAGTGATGAGTAGCCCAAATTTCTCCAACCTTTCCTCATAACTTAGTTCCTAATATTGGGCTCGATCATGCACCCGTTTTTCTGTTCATCTGTCAAATTTGACATTTATCAAAATGGAAATTTAAATGTATGTTGATCAACTAGAAGGACAATAAAATACTGGATCTGTGAGTATGCAGTTATCATGTTAAAACACGGTGTCGTTTGTTGATGGTGTGTTTACCAGAGGTTGGAATTACTCCTAACTGTACCAAAGTAAAAGAGGTTAAGGGTTAAAAGAGTAAAGGTTAGAAGAGCTCAGTCGTCCTGTTCAATCAGATCCTAATGTGCAAAGGAAAGGGATCACATTTTTAGAATTATTTTCTGCATTCAGAAGAGAGCTGATTCTATGGTAATGTGCCTGAAGCATTCTCTGTTCCTAAGATTATTAACAAAGAACAGAAGGTCAGACAAATGTATAAAATCTTGCTGATTATTTTTTCTACTAATGTTGCATCTGAAAGTAAAATGTTAACATTTTAAATTACTGACTAACGAGGCAATAAAAATTGCAATTATTGTTGTAGTTTGACTGACAAGCGTGTAACCAAGCTGTCACTCTTGATTTGCAGTTGACAGATCCATTCAGGCCGATGCTGAGGGTAAGAATTATTACTCTGGAATTATAATCTGTCTGTGTGCTCCCTCTGGGATGGGAAGATAAATGAATGATTAAGAAATTATATCTTATTAAAGTATCAAAGTGTTCTCAAGCAAGATAATTTTCAAACATTTAGATGGGCTGCGTAACTTTGTTCTGCCTTTGTAAAGTGGCAGTAGGTTTGGGAAGAACTAGCCGACTTCACTAATGGCTCAACTGATGAAACATGCCATCCAGCATGAAACTGAGCAACATGAGCACTGGGTTAGCTGGTCTCAGCCAGCGTGACATTACATTTGATCTCTAAGGAGGGGTAATATCAGCCAGTGACCCTGCTGCTCTGCTCGTGCTGGAGGGCACACGTGTGGATATCCAAATACAGAGTTCAGTTTGGTTGTGATTCTCCCCAGCACGTGCTAGAAAACCCCACAGAGCCTGTAAAATAGTCTGTGGCACTCCATGTCAAGGCTCACACATGGATAATGGTACTTGGATAAAATGTCAGCGAGTAATTGGCATGTAAGCAGCCTCAGAAGAAATGGGTGGAAATTGGAGAGGGCAAAAGCATTAGTTTCCAAAATTATATTCCAACAGGGTGCAGTATTTTTATATCCAATCAAGTTTCACTAATATGATCTGGTTTTAAAAACTGAACCATTAAACTATTAGAGTTAACAATCTGGAGAGATTTGAATGTTTGCATTAATATTTTGTATTTGCATATTTTATGTAAATGTTGGTGACAGTGCAAGAGTGTTTAATTAAAGGGACACCATCTTCCTAAAAAAAAAATAATTGGCCTACTTTGTTTGGGAGGGACAAGTCCAGTATCAGGGTGACAGAGCAGAGTAATAATACATTTTATTGTGATTTATGTTAAAAAGTTGTGTGGTTGTAAACAAATCTGAAAAAGATTTGTTAAATACTTTCAAAGGAAGATGGCACATCTTAAAATGCTGTTGGAGATGCAGGGAAAGGAATTGATAAGTGGCTCACCACAAGCCACACTGTGAGCAACTTGGGGAGCCTAAGGTTCAGGACGTTCAGCAAGATACAAGTGGGAGGTAAAGTGGAGGTGGAGTGATAGAATGTGGGCTGCCCAGTTTTCAATGAAGTCAGATCAGTTGTCCACTCTTTAATTAAGAAGTTCATGGGTCTTGGGGCTGCAAAGTATTGCTACCCTTTCTGGAAAATATTGCATGTATGCTCACAAATGTACACTGGGTGGAGCATTTTAGGGAACAGCAACAGACGAAAAGAGGCCTCTGCCAATGTGCCTTAAAATGGGATTTTGAAGAATGGATGACTTGGAAAGGAATATTTCAGTTGTCTACTATAACAACAACTTATTTGTATAGCATCATTGGATAATAAAACAACACAAGGCACTTCAGAGGAGCGTTATAAAGCAAAGTTGGACACCGAGCCACATAAAGCAATATTGAGGCAGTTGGCCAAAAGCTTGGTCAAAGTGATAGGTTTTAATAAGCATCTTAAAGGAAGAGAAAGTCAGAGAGATTTATGGAGCAAATTCCAGAGCATAGGGCCTTGGCAACTGAAGGCATGGCCACCAATGGTGGAGCAGTTAAATTTGGGGATGCTCAAGAGGCCAGAATTAAATGAGCGCAGACAGCTCGGAGGATTGCGGGGCTGGAGTGGATTACAGAGATAGGGAGGGGTGAGGCCATGAAGGGATTTGAAAACAAGCATGAGAATTTTAAAACTGAGGCGTAGCTTGACTGGAAGCCAGTATAGTTCAGCAAGCACAGGGGTGAAGGGCGAATGGGACTTGGTGCAAGTAAGGACACGGGCAGCAGAATTTTGGATGACCTCAAGTTTACAGAGGATAGAATCTGGGAGGCTGGCCAGGAGTGCATTGGAATAGTCAAGTCTAGAGGCAGCAAAGGCATGGATGAGGGTTTCAGCAGCAGATGAGCTGAAACAGTTGAAGTCGAACAATGTTATAGTGGTGGAAATAGATGGTCTTGGTGATGGCACAGATATGTGATTGGAAGCTCACCTTGGGTTTGGTCTAAGACAATTGACAGGAACAGGGGTGGAGTCTGGAGTGGGGTCCAAAGACAATGGCTTCACTCTTCTCAATATTTAATTGGAGTAGATTCCTGCTCATCCAGTACTGGATATCAGATAAGCAGTCTGGTAATTTAGCAAAGTTGGAGGAGTTGAGAGAGGTGATCATAAGGTTAGAGTTGAGTGTCATATATGTGAAAACTTACATGGTGCTTTTGGATGATGTCGCCGAGGGACAGCATGTAGATGAGAAACAGGAGGAGGCCAAAGATAGATCCTTGGGGGATGCCAAAGTTAATGGTGCGGAAACAGGAAGAGATGCCATTGCAAGTGATACTCTGGCTACGATTAGAGAGATAAGAATGGAACCAGGTAAATGCGGTTTCACCTAGCTGGATGACAGTGGAGAGGCGTTGGGGGAGGATGGTGTGGTCAACCATGTCAAGGGCTGCGGACAGGTTGAAAAGGTTGGGGAGGGAAGGTTTTCTTTTGTTACAGTCACATAGAATGTCATCTGTGACTTTAATACGAGCTGTTTGGGTACTGTGGCAGGGGCGGAAACCTGACCAGAGTGATACAAATGTTATGGGAAATATGGGCATGGATTTGGGAGGCAGTGACGTGTTCAAGGATTTTGGAGGGGAAAGGGAGGTTCGAGCTGGGGTGGTACTTTGCAAGGACAGTGGGGAGGTCAAGGGTGTTTTTTAAGGAGAGGGGTGATGACGACAGATTTAAAGGAGAGAGAGACAGTACCTGAAGAGAGAGAATAGGTAATATATCAGCTAACATGAGGACCAGGAGGGAAAGTTGGGTGGCCAGCAGTTTAGTGGGAGTAGGATCAAGGGAGCAGGATTTGATACAAGGCCGAAGAGTACAGCCCTCAATTTGGAGGCCCAAGCCAAAGTTTGCATTGGTTATGAATAGCTAGCATCTACTGTAATGACTATTGAATGTATAATCTTTAAATTTTGTGTTCCACAGAAGCCTGGCAAGTGGTGTGCCATGCATGTCCACATAGCATGGCAGATATACCACCATCAGCAGAAAGTCAAGGTCAGTCTTCGGCCCAAGATTTCATGAATGTTGTATTCGCACTCCCTGATGAGTGTTGCTTTAAATGTTCATGTGTTCACCATAATTGCTGTTGGGGAGAGAGCTCCAAGCGCCAACCGAATCAAGAGATGCCGGCATTAGCCGTGCAAGTGATGTGTTACAGAGACCAACTAATCAAGAGGTTTAGATGATATGAAACATGCAAGTTAAGCAACCTATAAAATCAACTGAAGTCTAAATGAGTTTCCTACAGTTGTTTCACTGCCTGGTACCTTGTATAGAATTCCTCCTCTGTTAAATTTCCCTATTATAGTGTTCATCAGTTGTTTCCAGGGTTTATTGCCATTTTTCCAGAGTGTTTCAGTACCTCATTCCAGTGGTGAATGGCAAGCAGTGGGGGTAGTATTCCAGGGTATAAAATGGGAAAAGTTCTATTCCCCAGAACTGATACTAATACATAGGAATATAGGAATTGCTAGATGCAAAAAGACCAAAAACTGCCATTATGGTAGTTGCATCATACAATGATAATGAAATTGCTGACTAATCATAGCAATCAATCTTTATCGATTAGTCTATAACAGACCCAGACAGGATATGAGACAAACCCCAGTGGTGGAAAGCTTTGGGATCCATAGCTGCAAACAAAAAAAATTGGTAAACAAAGAAAAATCACCAGAAGGTAAAAGTAAATGATAAAGCTTGTTCAATTTACTTTTTTTGCATAGCTGTTAATGCTTCATCCCAATATAGGACTGCAGTGCTCAATCCCATATCCCAATTATTCCCGTTAGTCCACATCCCAATCACTCCTGTCAATCTACCCCCTAATCACTCCTGTTAGTCCCACATCCAACTCACTCCTGTTTAGTCTGCATCCCAGTCACTGCTGTTACTCCAAAGCCCTGGTGCCTGATTTCCACCTTGACATTTGATTTTGAAATGTCCACCCCTGGGGATTGCGACTTATCTAAGATCAATGAGTCATGTGTAACTTGCATAATAGCACACATTTCAACGATGAATAATTACAGCTCCTAACGGAAGCCCCATTTTGAAGCTTTAAATGTTAAATTCCGTCAGCCCTTCTGGAAAATGCTATGTAGCGATTTAGTTAAACATTACTGCAAAATAATGTAAACGTGCTGTCTGATTCTTCTCCGCACTAAGTTGCCAAAGGACCATTTAATTGGGTCAGGGTATAATGATTGGTCAGTTAACAACCTCTATTGACATTTTCTAAAAATCTTAATCCACCTGGACTTCAATCTTCATGTGGAATTTTTATCTATAACTTGTTTGTCAGGACTTTACTGCAATAAGAAACTAATAATGAATTTCCAGAGGCCTCAACAGTTGCAATTGAGTTTCAGCTGGGACCAGGAAACTTGTCTGCTCGAACTGGAGCTTTGTAGCTGTAACAGGGCCAACACCCAGGGCTAGTTCTACTCAGCATTTATCTGTCTTCAGTACGATTGGGATGCAGCAATTTAAGCGGTCCAAGTACTGCCTGGGGTTGTACCTTTGGATGTTAGTCAACTGGGGAACCTTGTCTATCATTAGAACGCACAGCAGGCAGTCATTGTCCTTGGGCTGAAGGGCCTGGTTTGCTAGATGCTGATCTGCCAGGAAAGATTTTGTTAGAAACAGTATTACCAGCAGTGAAGGTGGCAAAGGTTGGAAAATGATTCAGACTGTCCGAGAATTGCAGAGGTTTGATGTACAAGGGGACGAATATCCACACGGGTTCTCCAGCCAGTCTGTCGTACCTATGGCAGCAGAACCGTGGAAATCACGGATAAACAGTAGGAGTGCAGTTTGCACCATTTTTCTCGTGTTTGTGTATCATTGAGGCCAGTTTTACAGTAGAGGAAAGGGAGACCCCCAAAAGAGAAACCCCATTCGTCCCCCACAGGAACAGACCCCACCCCCCCACTCACAGTGAGACCCCTGCAGGAACAAACCCCATTCCCCGCAACTGCCCACAGGAAAAGTCTGTCCCTCACTCCCCACAGGAACATAGCATCTGCAGTGAGACCCCGGTGGGAACAGACCCCATCCACTACCCGCAGAGTGACTCCCGCAGGAACAAATCCTGTATCTCCCACTCCCCACAAAAACAGACTGCCCTCCCCTTCCACCCACAGTGAGACTCCCACCTCTCTCCTACCTCTATGCAGGATTAGACCCCTTCCCACCCAGCTGCAAAGAGAGCCCCCAGGAGCTGTCAGCCAGCCGGAGGGCCGGCTGCTCAGCAGCCTCAGCAGTTCCACCAGGAGTGGTGTTCACTGCTGGTACTGCACCTGGAAGAAGAGGATGCAAAAGATGAGTGGGCGTCCTCACAACCAGGTAAGTGGAGTCTTGGGTGCTGGGGCCAGTCGGCCAGGCCCTGGCTGTTGGTGGGGTTGTTGAGGGCAGGTGATGTTATGTCTGCAGGAGCTGTTGTTGACACTAGGGGGCCCCCTGTGGTCCAAAGGGTGCCTAAATAGGAAGAACCCCCTCTCCAAGCCCGCTGGGAGGCTACCAGGATTTACCTGGCAGTCCCCCCACATGTCTAAGGCCTGCCCCCCCGCCCCCCCACCACTGCGAAAATGCCAGAGGTGGTGCCAAGAGGCCCATCATTAGCCACTTAACTGGCTCAGTTGGACTCTGGACAGGAGGGCTGCCCACTACTGGCAAGTTGGAATGTCGGCAGAAAAACGATGGCCATGCCCTGCCTTCCTATGCCATTTTAAGGGGGCCTCCTGCCTGGCAGCCTGTCCCCAGAGGGCTGGTAAAATCCAATCCAATGTCTCAGGCAGTTAATTGGAAGTTCTGATGAAAGGTTATCAACCTGAAACACTGGGCTGAATTTTATGCCGCCCCAGTGGATGGTGGCGTGGAGAAGGATGGGGGGCGGCGTAAAATTGAGCGGGAGGGTCAGGGAGGGCTACACGCCCCGCTCCTGCCTACGGTCAACTTTACGGCAGTTGGGTGGGGGTTGAAAACGGCCCGTCTGCCCGAGGCCAATCAAGGCCCTTAAGTGGTCACTTAAGGGCCCTCGCCCACCTCCAGGGGTATTTTACCCATGGCAAGTGGACGTGCTGGGGACGTGAAAGACTGCCCAGCAATAGCTGTCGGCCTTTCCAAGTGCCGGGGGCGGGGGGGGGCCATGGCAGTCGGGCACAGAGTGCCCGATTGAGGGCCGCCCCTGCCTCCTAACCCAGCCCCAGGACCCAAGATGCACCCCCTCCCCCCAAACGACTACTCTAGCCTCACCAGGGCACGATCGATCTCACTGGTGAGGTATGCCCAACTTACCTTCCCTCTTGGCTTCATGGTGCGGCTGTGCTGCAGTCCCAGCAGTGGCCAACGCTCCTGGTGGCGCTGTGGGGACTAAGAGCTGCTGGCCCGCTGATGGGCAGGCAGCTAACTGAGGCGGGACTTCCTCCCTCAAGCGGGTTGAAGTCCTGCCTCGGGACAATTAAAGCCCCGGGACTCATAAAATGCGGGACGGATTCCCGGGCTAGGCCCTGAACTCTTTTTGTCTCCACAGTTGCTGCCTGACCCGCTGAGTATTTCCAGCATTTTCTGTTTTTATTCCAGATTTTCAGCATCCGCTGTATTTTGCTTTTGTATCAGCATTCTTTCAATTGTGTGTGACAGGATGTGTGCCAGTATTCATTCAAACTGTAGCTGCCTGTCATCCCACTGAGGCAGGCTTTAAAAAGGGGAAAAATGCATGAGGTGCAGTGAAACATAAATTTAACAGGCTGTTTTGTTTTTGCCTCTTGCAGCAACAGATGCAGTCGGATCCACACAAGCTAGACTTTGGCCTGAAACCAGAGTTCCTGAGCAGACCACCGGGCCCCAACATGTTTGGAACTATCCACCACCCCCATGAGCTGGCTCGTCCAGCAACCCTCTTCTCCACTGCTGGTAAGGAATAGCAGTTAATAGTGTGGTTATCCCCTCAGGAGTCACAGAATGCCAGCATCTGCTCTTGTCGGTACTCCCAGCAAGACAAAGTTATGAACAGTTTCCCGCGATGCCAATATTTTTGCTGTTTCCATACAATACTCATTCCACTAGATGGTGCTATTCACATTTAGTATTGAATGCATTGGCTTGCGTTCCCAACATTTACCCAGTACACAATCTGCTGTACAGAGGAAAGCAAAAAACCAGATTGAGTCAGTTCTTGCAGGTAAGAAGGAGACCATGCTTACGAGCATTCCATATATTGTTTTAAAATAAATTGTGTTTAAAACCATTCACTTACAGTAAAGTCTGTGTTAATAGCCTTGAATGGACAGAATATAGACTCGAATTATAAATCTGTCTAGGAATGGAGTTCAGTATAACAGTAGGTTCCTCAGGAGAAATCTTTCTCATATGTTATAACAGTGATTACACTTCAAAAGTACTTCATGGGCTGTAAAGTGCTTTGCGACATCCTGGGGTTGTGAAAGGTGCTATAAAAATACAAGTTCTTTCTTTCATTTTTGATTAAAAAGGATTAGAATCCAGGCAGCACTTTTAATCGCCACTCTTCTTCCCTGAAATTTTCTGATACTTTCATGGCTTCTCTGTGCACACATGAAAGTCAAGACGCACCACTGAATGGGAAGAAAGAAATGGTTGATTTTTTTGGATTCCTTTCCGATACCAGTAGTCCACGGGTTTAGTTGGAGCAAAATCATGAAGCTCAAGCAAAACAATTTTACTGTCCTGCTTTGTAATCATATTCTCATGGAGAGCGTCACTCCCATGACAAGTATATCCATCACCATAAATAATCAAAACCAATCCCAGGCCTTGTGTGTGGCTATGCTTCCTTTCCAATTTTTTTTGCTCTAGCCATAGTCCCAAAGGACCATAGGCATCTCTCCCCATTAGAGAGACAGCTGGTGATGTATAGCTTGAGAGTCACCACTCCTTGAGTGTGGGGCAAGGCGAGGAGGCAGGCCTCCATGAACTATGACAGCTGGTACAGGGATTGAACCCACACTGTTGACTTCTTTCAGCATCATAAACTAGCTGTCTTTCCAACTAAGCTAACCAAACCCCACCCCCCCTCCTGTCCAATACACCAAATTTATCAAATATTTTGTGTCTATGCACGCTGTCAAAGTTTTCCATGATATCAGTTTCTACGTCTATGTTCATAATGGAAACTGCCTGGGTAAACTTGTCACACTTTAATTGCACCCTCCCACATCGGACCCCACTGTTATTGGAAGGATATAACTACAGTTAAGATAGGCTTATGCAGGCAGTGTCCATTATAAATGTCGGGATAGGAATTTTTAATAGGACAGTATGGATTACTTATTGGAGACTTTATCAAATCTGCATGCCCTGTATGAATTATACCTTAGTCTCTACTACTATACTTTGCAGTCCCTTTGCACAAGACCACAGGAGGTATATATTATATAGTTCTATTCTGTATTTATGAGTGTATTATATATATTAAAGTGAGAGGCCACACCATTCTTATGGTACTGTACCTGTGAGTGGTATTGTGAGGGTCACATTCAGTGATTCATTGAAGTACACAGAGCTCAGTTAACATTACTGTGATGGACCCTGTATGCTCCCCTCTTTGAACTTGGGAAGATAAGTAGATGTGGTCACCACTGTGATGAAAATGTCAATGTCTGCAGTTCTGCAATAAATTGAAGAACCAGAAAGGGAGGACACCTTTCTTGAGCTCTTTAATGCAGTGTGAACTCCCACAGGCAATGAGGAGGGTTTGGATTGCACCACAATGACCCTTCAGAATAACTCTGGATTCAAATGTATACTAAATACAGAAACATTCCTGATGACAAACTGAACAAATAATTGTTCTCAAGACTCCCACTGTTGAATCTAGCCCACTGAAATGATACACCCCCACTGTGTTGGCTCCTCCACAGAGTACGATCCTGTACATCCCATGATTAATCTCTGCAGAAACAGCACCCGAAGCGGAAACAACATTGACCTTGCCAATGGAGCAGCTTACCTAAACTAATCATAGTAGTGCCATCCCCACCAGTTCCATACTGTCCGAGTGTAATTTCCCCTTTACCCCACTGAACAGCAATTCCCAAACACACCCACTCTGAGCAGCATTTCACATTCAAACCCCCACCCCATTAAGCTTCATTTATCAATGGTTCCCTACACAGCAACATTTCCAATTTCGCAACAACAGTAATTTGTATTTATATAGTGCCTTTAACTCATAAAACATTCCAAGATACTTAATTTCCCACCCTGGTAACATTTGGGCCCAGGTCTTGTCTTCCCTCCCTCCTCTCTCCCTCCCCTACCTTCCAAATCTGCACTCCTCTGCTTGGTCTCTCCCCTCTCCTCATATCCTTACATGCCCTTCCCTCGAATCCTCACAGCCCTCCCCTTGTATCCTCACACCCCTCCTCTGCCATGTCCAATTGTCCTCTTGCCCTCTAACCATGTTTGACCTGAATACTGTACTTGGCACTGATTTCTGCTGTGCATTGCCACAGGAGATTGACTCGTGTATTGTATAAATCTCCGAGTGCTGCAAGAACATCTTTAGCAGTGGCTTTTCTTCCTACCCCAGCATGTCACCTCAGGAGTCCCCCAGGAAGCATTCTTGAACTTAATGAGGCCACAGTTGGAATACTGTTTACAGTTTTGGGACTCAATTATATGAAAAATATGAATAAGGGGTCACCCTTTTATGATGTAGATGAGGAGGAATTTCTTCTCTCAGGATCATTCATCTTTAGAATTCTCTTCCCAGAGAGCAGTGGATGCAGGGTCATTGAATATATTCAGGGCTGAGTTAGACAGATTTTTGATCTATTAGGGAGTCAAGGGTTTTCGGGGGCAGGCAGGAAAGTGGAGTTGAGGCCACAATCAGATCAGCCATGATCTTATTAAATGACAGAGCTGGCTCAAGGGGCCGAATGACCTACTCCTGCTTCTATTACTTCTGTTTGCGAAAAAAATTATGGAAAAGATGGAGCTCGGATGTTACCAGAAATATGAGCTAGAGTTATGAAAAGAGACTTGAGAAGTTGGGGATTTTGTTTACTCCAGAGAGTGACCTAATAGAGGTGTTGAAAATTATGTACAGTTACAATAAAGTAAATAATGAATAGAACTTTTTCCCACTGGTCAGCAAGGTAGTAACAATATGACATTATAGGTCTTTCCTATTTCTCTGTGACTTTCTTCACTCTTCCTTCCTCTGCACCTCAGTGCCCCTTTATTTGTCCTCTCTGTCTTTCTCTTCCCCTTTATCTGTCCGATTTCTTATCCTCTCTCTTTTTCTTCCTATTTTCCCAACTCGTTCCCTCCATTTCTGTTAGTTTATCTTTCTCCTATTCTCTGTCTGTCTCTCCTTCACCTAGTTCTCTGTCTCTCTCTGTTTTTCTTTCTCTGTTGATCTCTCCCATATTTCTTACTTTATTTCTTTTTCTCTAGCTGTCTCCTCGCTGTCTTTCTTTATTGGTGTCTCTGTTTTGCCCTCTACTTCTGTATCTTTTTATTTCTATTTATCTGTCTATTTTGGTTTCCCCCCATTTATTTGTGTTTCAGTCACTCTGTTTCTCTCTGCCTCTTGGAGATGGTTTGTTGCTCTCTTTTAATGACCAAAGGCTTTTTTAAGTTAAATTATTTTTAATAGATTGCATATGTAGCCAGATGATTTCTGGAAATATTTCCTTGTGAAAGCTAGCATTCTCTACAAATGTGCATCGATCTTTGGAATCAAAAGACTTTGAAAATGAAACTCACCTCAGCCAGCCTGGAGTTAACAGTGATATGTTGTGCTAAGTACCCATGATACCACCAAGAGACAACTAATTAGAAAGTGCTTTACCTCCCAAAGTAGTTTGGCAAACCAAAAACATAATTATGTAGATCACTTTGAAAGATTTAATGCAAATGCTTCCCTCGTAACTTCAAGGAAAATTAACTTCTCTGTCTGTTTTTAGGCACCACACATCCAACTGGAAATCCCTTTGGACCGCCGCCTCATCACAACAGCTTCCTGGGTCCAGCTGCTCATTTAGGTAATCATGGTCAGGCTGGTCTGTGGGGAACAGTCGGGGAACCAATTCACTGACTGAAGCAATTGCCAGCAAGTTAGCGAACGAAGTACAGTCTACTCCACCTAAGTGTACACATTGAAAAAAGGTCCAAATTTGGTGCAGTTGGTTATGTGGGACCTTGTTATCTGTATAATAATAATTCAGCATTTAATGGCACAGTTCAGTGTAAATCTCTGCTCTCATTTAAATACGTTAATCATTGAATTGCTCATCAGTGGACACATCAACTGCTGAGCTATTTAAGCTGCCTTACACTCTGATGTCATTAGAAATGTAAGATGGCATTTTAAAAATGGCAGTTTACCTCAGACCTCTTCCCCAAGTTCACAAACCTGATAAGATGTATAAATAATTGTATAAAATTGGTTATGCAGTCACAGAATGCACGATGCCAGTGATTCCATCAATTTGGTGTGCCCATATTTTCATTGAAAAGTGTGTTAGAAAAATAGTAGCATACAATTTGATATAAATGGGATTAAGAATTCTGTTTGTGATCATGGGCTACAGTGCCATGAAGGATCAGATGGTGGCGTTGTTGAGACTATTGTACTGTACCAAACCCAGCAGTGTCACCATCTGGCGTTCATTAGTGCTTTAACTGTTAAGACAAACATTTCAAAAAATATTTATAAAGGAAGGAAAAGTCCAGGGAAGTGTTGAATGCTTTGTGGCTCAAAGTATTCCCTCTTTTCATATCCTGACGTTTTTAGAAAAATTGTTGCCGGAATGGTAAGCCGATTGAGTAGGTTCTCACTCCCTGCTGGACTGCATCATTGATATTAATGATGGAAAGGCTCAACCTACATCTAAGCATGGGGCCATTACAATCAGCATTGGATGAGATTTCAAGCAAGCCTGAGAAGTATTCACAAAACACAGGAGAGATAGGGTTGCCAACTCGGGCTGGGTATAATCCTGGAGGTTTCATCATATGACCACCTCACTCCAATCACAGCTTTCCACGCCAATTGGAAAGCAAACTGACTCTTTATCACCCGATTGGATGGTTCCTGACTGTCAGTTACACAGCCTTTTCTTTTCCAACGTCAACATTTTTACAACTAACAAACAAGATGTTTTGAAATAAAATGATTTTTTTTAATGCCCCTATGATTTTTTTCTCCTGGGTTGCTTCCAGCAATGTTCGGAGATTAATCTTCAATTCCTGGAGACTCCAGGACATTCCTGGAGGGTTGGCAACCCTATATCAGAGCTGAGAAATGTGCAGGGTTGAAAGTTTCTGGGAGACTCTCAGGCCAGTTTAAAGTGAACATCTACCACAGTTTGCAGCGGAGCTGTTCATCCTAAGAGGAGGGGACACCATACTTGAGCAGTTCCATGGCAACAAGAAAAGTAATATTTTCAAAAATTTATGGTGAGTTAATCATTTTCCTCTGAAAGAAGTAAGTGAGAATAAGTCATTCCTTTTAATTGACTGGCAATACCACTGTTAGGTCTGCTGGTGGCACTGCTGAGCATGTAGAATTTGTTGCAAAGTAGCAGGACCACTTTGTGGTTCTGTATCTTTTTTTTAAAAACTGCCTTTCAAAATGCATTTGTGGAATTTCACATGCATGATTAGACCAAACTATAATAAAACAAGGGCTTACTAAATCCTGTAAACTGATTTATTGGCCTAGAAATTGGAGACACAAAACTGGCACCAGAGCATCCAATATGGTGGACAACATCGAGCACATTCCGAGCCTGAAGTTCATATTAATATAGGCATCAGAAGAGGCATCTTGGGGCTGGACCTGAAACAGGTGTTAGTCCCAGTGCAGGTGCAAATAAGGGACCTAATGCCTGTTTTAAGCCTCCTTCACCAAATTGGTTTGCCCTGAATGTCATACAAAAAAACAGGTCCACATGTGGCCTAGCCAGTGGTGCTTAAAGCTCATCTTCTAGGCCCTCATATTTGATGCAATTCATCAATAATGAAGCTTATCTCCCCTCACTGCAAGTACACTCTAACTGCAGACCACTTGCTTGTTGAAGCAGAAGCAGGGAATTTGGCAAATCTAAGCTAGACATTTTTCTTTTCAAGTGTATGTAATTAGCATTATTTAAATAAGGTTTTGGTAAGAAGCGCACAGGAACATTGGTGAGCTGTTAGCTAACGTCACAAATAATACTTATCTGAAAATCAAATTTTTATTTGAAAATGAATTGAACTGTGTTGAAGGTGGGACTTCAAGAAGCGGCTAGATGGACAAATTAGAATGGGCCACGCTGTTTCCTTATTAACGATTATTTTGAGTTCTTATGTAGTTGTTTAGAGGTTACAGGGTGTGGAACAGTAGAGTGTCCAATTTATTCCAAGAGATGTACCAATGCCCTGTCTGATTGGTGAACTGGTATCAGATCTGTGTTAGCAGGAAAAGAGTGAATGAGTTGAGTATTACTGAGAATAATTGAGTGAAATTGCTGGATAATCTGATCTGTTGGAAATCTAATTGTTTCATAAGACTGGAAACATGTAGGAAAGGTTAGTGCAAACAGCCCAGTACAGTGAGGTCCCAACACACTGCAGTTTGCAGTGGTAGGGCGTGGATTTGTGCCAACATTTTCTTGTAAGATGAGCTTTTGATTTTGGCCAACTGGACAAGTGAGACCCTGAGAAGAAGCTTAGTATTTTCTGCACAGAGGGAAGATGAATGGGAAAGTCACCCATGGCAGCTCGTGTGATTCTTCCAGAGGTTGGATCGGGTGTGGAATTCTCCGGCTTGAGGCAGATATCTGCTACATCCACTTAGTTGGGTAAGGTGTGTGACATGGCTGAAGCCTAAAGAGAGGGAGCAAACAGACAGCTTTAATGAGGAGGGAGGGAACATGCACAAAGGAATTGAAGCAGCTGGACTAAAATGGGAACCAGAAATGAAACATTGGCAAAGCATAATAGTACTAGATGGTGTTTGGTGAATTGACAAATAGCATCTTCAACGTATGTCACCATGAATTAATGGTATCTCATTAGGAAATATGTCTTGCACTTACACATACAAAGAGAACTTAAAGTTCTGAGTAAGTCTAAGAACATTGGCTCAATCCAGAGAGCAGACCTGAACGAGGTCATTATATAGCTTGAAATGGATGTCTGGGGTGGGTTGTGAAAAGTGTGTGTCTAGTACTAGCCGAGGGAAAAATATTGAGTCTAAAACATTCTATGCCACCCAGTGGCAGGATGTAGGCTTTGAGTTCCCACATGATGATTTGCCAATCTCAAATGTCCTTTCCAGGAAGTTCCAAGGAGAGGTCAGACAGTTCCTCACACTGGAAGAGCAGGAAAATCAGAGGAAGCCCATCCTAGCCTGCTCTTCAACTGACTTAATATAAAGCAGCACAACAGAGGTCTTCAGAGTTTTCTGTTGGTCTGAGATAGTGAGAGATGTGAAGGCTGTGCAAATGGAGAAAATAACAGCCTAATAAGGTGTGTATGGGAACTGCCCACTTCCTCAACAGACTGAAGTGAATGATTCCTTCTTAATGCTGGATTAGGAGACCACTAGTGTTCTTAGTGGGTATCAGAAATTAGTCATCACAAAAATTAAGTTGACCTCTAGGGGGATGTAAGTGATTTTATAGATAGACATAAAAGATCTCATGGTTCTTTTCAAATAAAAGCGATGAGTTCTTCCACTGTCCTGGCTAATACTACTTCCTCAACCATCACCACCACTGGTCATTGAACTTACTTATTGTATGTGGGGCCATGCCATGTGCAAATCTGTTGTTGTCTTTTACTACCTAACAACAATGACTACACTCTCAAAGTAATCTATTAGTTGTGAAGTGGTTTGGGATGTCCTCAGGATATTAGTTGGGGAGGAGGGTGCATGATTTTAAAGTTGTGCTCAAAACGTGTCTTAGGTCCGGTCGTGCCAATTTGAGGCCCAAGCCATATTGACGTCGGACCTCGTTAGCATATAGTGAGCTGCTGCTTGCCACTTCTGGGTGGGTGGGAAATCAGACAGCTCCCATGCTGAAATAAAAACAGAAAATGCTGGAAATACACAGCAGGTCAGGCAGCATCTGTGGAGAGAGAAACAGAGTTAACGTTTCAGGTCGATGAACTTTCATCAGAGCTGGGAAAGGTTAGAAATGTGATAGGTTTTAAGTAGGCCAAATTGGGAACGGTGGAAAAAGGAAAAAAGGGAAGGTCTGTAATAGGGCAGAAGACTTTTTTTTTTGGTGAGTGTGTGCAAGTAGAGCAAGTGTGCTTCTCCTTGGTTCAGCAGAAGCGACTACAAGTTTCCTGGACTGTTTTGTGATATACATATTTAAACAGTTTGTTTGAGGTGGATGTTCTGACCTCCCATTTACAGGCTCACCTGAAAAATAGGGCAAATGAGGGGCTTGTCTGGGCCCTCCGGATTTTTAATTATCGGTGGAACATTTTTCAAGTGAGAAGCTGACAATCACTCCCAAAAATTGCTGTCTAATTCAAGTCTTTTTTACATATAGTTTTAGGGTCACATGTTAATGTGTTTGATGTGGAAATCACAGCTGAGTCACATGTCAAAAAATATTTAATCAAAATGAGTCAAATTTAAATCATGGCTGTATGATCCAGCCCAGCTCATGTCCCAAATGAGGCACCTTTGTCGATGTGATTTGGGTGTATCCAATTGCATTCTTGGGGGAGGGGGGTGGTGGGCGGAGATTTGGTAGTGGGGGAGGAGGACAAGAGGTCCTCCAGACACAGGCTTAGAAGGCAGTGGGACCAGATAGCCACGGAGATCAATATTGGGAGTTCAACCCCGAGGACCTAGAGACAGTGCCACGAAAAGTTCAATGACCTCATGAGTGATCAAGGTCAGTGAATGCATCTTCAAATGCCCCAACCTACCAATTGCACTACAAACATCAGGTACTGCTCAATTCTGCACACTTCCATCACTCACCTACCAACATTGTCTATCCGTCAGGACTCATACCTAATATTCATATCCTTCACCTCACCCTCATATTTAGCATTGCTGTAAGCCTCATAGCACTCATTGCCAGCATTTTGATTCAGCCAATAAATCACACAAAGCTTAATGGCACACTTTCTGCTCTGTTGCAGGACAAGGTGGTCCTCAACCGGAGGCAACAGGAGCTAACCGGAGGAGGACAGGCACACCTGCATGTCCTAACCCCCATGGGAGAGATGGTGTTAGCCATTATTGGGACTCCCATTGCTGAGGCTGAGATGCTAAGCTGAAACCATTGATGATGATAGTATCCTCATACCTAATCCTTCTCCTCACATCCCACTTCTCCTTCATCCCACACTCTCTTCTGATTTACAAGCTGTAGATGCACCTCTTGCTTTCCTTTCCACACCACAACCTTACCCCTGTGCCTTTCTCCTTTCAGATACCCAAGAGTTGCAACCTGCCCAGGCAGTGGAGGAACAGCATGAAGTCAGTGATTATGAAAATGCAGCATCACTCCATTTCACACTCCCAGGCAGCAGCTCTGATGCTAATATTGCACATAATTTAGAGGTTAGGATAGAGGCAAGATTTGCAAGTAGTGAAGCAATGGGTATGAGTGGTCTGCAGCCAGAGCAGGGGGCAAGGATAGTGCAGACGCCAGCTCACCAGAGGGCGAGGTTGCATATGAGTTCTGCTGCAGAGGATTCAGATCAGCACAGCAATTGGGCAACCAACAGAGTGCTGATGGGTTTGCATGACAAAATGCTTGGTGCATTGGGAAGCCTGCCAAAAAAACCTACGGTCATTATCAAGCAACATTAAGGAGTCTGGCACCATCTTGGCACAGAGCTTTGCATGGAGCCTGGAGCTCATCCTTTCCAGCATGGAAATGGTGCCAACTTTATTCATACACTTGTGGACCCAACCATGCATGCTCTGACTGTGCCATCATGGCTGTGGATTACAGTGTGCAAAGGGATTTGCAGGGTGTCACAGAAGTCCAGCAATCTGTCCTCCAACAGATTACTAAGATTGTTGAGGCACCACATTGGGGCAATGGTTCCATGGAGCACAAACCTGCTGTCTTCTCTCAGGAAGGCAGCATTTATCCTTCCACCCTTGCCACTCTGCGAGTACCATTGCTGATGCAATTCAGCTAGCCAGCTCAGACTGCTGTTGCCCTTGCCAAGATGGTGCATCTGGCCCAGAGCTGCTCAGGGTCATCCTGCAAGGCCATCTGCAAATTTCTCCTCTGAAAGTCAGCAAGCTTCCACCAGGCATGCTGCAGCCACTTGGGTAACACTGCACAGGAATTCTAGGCCATGTGGAGGCACAGGGAAGATAGTCACTAAGGGAATTCACAAGGTTGATTATTGGCTTTGTATGCAGTATGGCATGGTTTCATTTATAAATTTGGTTTAGAATGTTTTGTGGTGGTTTTTATTTTTGCATTGTGGCCAACTGGATGCTGTGATGGTCAGAGACTGAGATGTGGAACTGTTGGTGAATTGGAGTTGCCGTTACTGGTATTGCGCAGATGTACTCCTCAGGGACAGCCAAGGCAGAAAGGGGCTGTCTAGATTACCTCCTCCCTTCCTCTTCCTCCTCATCCTCCTCCCCTTCCTCGTGCTGCTCAGCTGCTTTTTGTATAACTGGTGGCAAGGACTGTCACTGTCCCCTCATGACCATGAGATTATGTAGCATGCTGCAGATCACTACAAATCTTGATACCCACTCTGCTGAATACTGCAGGGCTCTCTCCAGAGCAGTCCAGGTTGGAGAAACATTGTTTCGCAGGCCAGTGGTCAGTCCTATCACATTTTGTGTGGCAGCATGGATTTCATTGTATGAATGTTATGCATGTGTGTGTGAGTTGCACACTGGAGTCATCAGCCATGTGTCTGCAAACAGCCCTTGTCGCACAATAGCTACCTTTTAGACTACCACTGAATGAAGGCAGTATGACTGCTGCCAGGATATCAGGCATTGACTTGCATGATCCGCTGCCTGTGCTTATCCAACAGCTGGGCATTCGGTTCCAGTTATAGGGCAGAGTTAACGTGGAAGATGCAAAGTCATGTGCGTGCAGTCAATCGCACTCTGCAGCTTGGGGAAGCCTACAATCCTTGCAAAGTCATGTGCTTGCTCCACCTGATTCTCTCTGGCAAGAGAGAATAAAATGTAGTCAGCTCTCATCGAATAGAGAATCTCAGTGACCTCCCTTATGTAACAGTGGATGACAAACTGCGAGATGTTACAAATATCTTCAACTCCAGCCTGGAACGAGCCTGATGCATAAAAATTCTTGGCTGTGGTCATCTTTTCAACCACTGGTAATGTGGTCCTTGCCGTCTTCTGAGTTTGCAGTTGTGGCAGCATCAGGTGGCATATTTCAGTGAGGACATCCTTACTGAAGAGCAGACATCTCACACATTGTTCTGACTGAGGTTCAGGTAGGAGAATTGCTCCTTGGACAGCCTGGGGAGATGCGGCCTCCTGCTGAGAGCCCTTCTCTCCATCCCCCTCCTCCCTCTTCCAGCAGCTTGACCTGCTCTGCGTGCCCACTGTTCATTTTCCAAGTCTTCTTGTATTCCAAGGGTAATGCCTACGAGTGCACCCAAGTCTGGGAACAAATGGTTTGCAGAAATCTTGAAGTCAACAAAAACTCTTTCAGCACCTGCCACTCTCAGGAGACCTTTGCAACTTGAAACAACTATACAAAGCTCCAAACACTTGTAGAATTGAAGCAACAACCAGAAGAAATCAACCAGCAACTAATCTGTAAGAAGTTTTTAGATTTAGATTTAGAGATACAGCACTGAAACAGGCCCTTCGGCCCACCGAGTCTGTGCCGACCATTAACCACCCATTTATACTAATCCTACACTACTCCCATATTCCTACCACATCCCCACCTGTCCCTATATTACCCTACCACCTACCTATACTAGGGGCAATTTATAATGGCCAATTTACCTATCAACCTGCAAGTCTTTGGCATGTGGGAGGAAACCGGAGCACCCGGAGGAAACCCACGCAGACACAGGGAGAACTTGCAAACTCCACACAGGCAGTACCCAGAACTGAACCCGGATCGCTGGAGCTGTGAGGCTGCGGTGCTAACCACTGCGCCACTGTGCCGCCCCTAAAGTTGATCCCTTTAAATAGCACTATTTGCGGGGGAGTGTCCTTCCTGCTACTGAAACTGTGTTTAGCTGTGTGAGATTAAGAAAAGGCATTAGCTGGAGTGTTGAGCTCTAAAATGGCACCATAGCCATCAAATCAGCTGAATGACATCATGATCTGCTGCTCTGCATACTTCCGGCAGCCATTCACGGTCTGCAGGAATGTCCTCACCAGCATGTCGTCTAACGCATTTTGCCCCAAATGTGTGCGCACGCTGCGGATGCCATTTTGGAGCTGTAAGGGCACTCGTAGCACCATAGAAAAGGACTCAAACAAACCCAATTTCTCACTCAATAGCTTTAGTCTTCCCAGTATTTAGTTGGAGCAAATATTTGGTTCATTCAATATTGGATGTCGGACAAACAGTTTGGAGGGATCCAGAGAGGTGGTGGCTCAACGGTAAACCTTCAGTATTACCTCTGTTTCTGTGGGGAGATAATAGGCCTCAACTCACTACTGCTCACATCCCCTATACAGTAGCAATTTGTCAGATGTAGATTCATGAGTTGGGTTCTCATGGACCATCTCATGCTATACATGCTCACACCAGTGCTGCTCTTTGATGACTCAGCAGGATGAATTTCCTGATAATTTATGCTACTGACAATTAATGGGGGTGGGAAAGAAGTCAGAGCAGTAATTGTGCTCATCCATAACAGACCTTGTGGTAATCTCCAGTTGAGTGGGACCTAGAGAAGGAAAGTCCCACATGAAATAGCTGAGAGCTCTATTTAAATATAATTGAATTTAAATGTGCCATATTGACAGAACCTGCAATTTTCCTTATTCACTGGGACTTGTCTGAAAGACCATGTCACCAGAGCATGTATTTCACAAGAGAGGCTGTGATGATGATGTGCCGGCTGCTCCCAACTGTTCTCCAGCCAAACTCCACTATAAGCATTATGCTGCCAGCAGCTGTCGAGGACATGACAGCCCTCAATTGTTACACCTCAGATGTCTTCCAGGCTGCCACTTGGGGACATCAATCACAAAATTCAGCCAGCGATACACAGGGGGTGTGAAGCAGGTGACTTAAGTGACATTTGCAAGAGTAAACTATTTCAACTCGTTCTCCATGGTAACCAACCACAGCAGCGTTCAACTATGAGCAAAGAATATACAAGTTGAGGCTCTTTGCTCAAGAAAAGAGAAGACTGAGAGGTGACCTGATATTGGTCTCTAAAATTATGAAAGTGGTCGATGGATTAGACACAGAGACTGTTTCCACTTGTGGAGGAGTCAAAAACTAGGAGCTATAAATATAAGAGAGTCACTAATAGATCCAATAAGGTAAGCAGGGGAAACTACTTTAGAGATGGTAAGGATGTGAAACTTGCTAGCACATGGAGAGGTTGAGACGAATAGCATAGATGCCTTGAAGGGGCAGCTAGATAAGTACATGAGGGAGAAAGGAATAGAAAGGTACGATAATGAAGATGAAGTAGGGTGGGAAAAGGCTCGAGTGAAGCATAACCACCAGCATAGATCAGTTGGGTGTGATGGCCTGTTTCTGTTCAATAAATACTGTGCAATTCCATGGAAGCAGTGGCTCTCTGCAATTATTCCAGATGGCAGGATACTCCAGAGCCCAGGGGATAATTGATGACACCCATTTGACTCTACAGAATCCTGCCCACAATTCCACCATCTTCATGAACCGCAAGCGGGTGCCTGAACATACAGCTTGTCTGTGATCACCATGAATAGAATAATTCAGGTCAGTGCACGCTTCCTCGGCATCAGCTTCCATTATTTAGCCTGCATTGTTCGATTCAAGCAGAAGAATGAAAGATTGGCCACTATGCTTTGAAGCCATGGTTCATGGCTGCCATCAGACAACCATGAACACCAGTTGAGTCGAGGTTATGAGGATTAAAACAAAAATCACAGGAGGCATCCTGATAAAGGTCAGGGTTTGTCCTTTGATACTGTCAAGCAAAAGTCTTCCATATTACCATTGTTCCATAGCTTTGCCATTTAAGAAGACACCAGCATGAAGTATCTGAAGAAGGAGGACAACCAGCCAGTCGATGAGCACCATGTACAGAAACAGCCAGATAATAATGTCTGTACAATACCTTTGTGGACTGCTAGAGCCATATACATGGCCCTTTATAGAGGAAGTTGTCTTGTATCCCAGTCATCCAATGCATCAGAAGTCATCTCTACATCTTCAGGCTATGTCCAGTATACCAGCGCCTACATTACCAGTTCCTGCAAATGAACGTTCATGGATTCCATCACATCTATCTGTTGAACATTAATCAATATCATGCCAAGGACACTCTTAAAACCAACACTATCAAAAATGTAAAGAACATTGCTAGCAATCTCTGGACATTTCAGTTACACCAATGTCAGGTGACCTTGGGCTGTGTTGCACCTAATATCTGGAGGGTAAAACTACACCGGAGCATTATTCGCATAAATTCACACCCATGCATGAGGCAGCCTTTTGCAAGGAGGATGGGGAGTGGGGTGGGGGAGGTTGGTGGGGGAGGGGGACAGGGCTATATAAATGATGGCAGAGAGTTTGGCAAATGTATGTTGGAAGTGGCAAATAATTGAGGAAATTTGCATGTAGCAATGTTTCAGTTATGCACAAATTTCCTTGGAGAAAGCACTGCAACATCACTCTTACAGCAAAATTTGCCATAAAATTGCAATTCACACAATCTTTCTTCACCCTACATACAGTGTCTAGGAGCCTAGCTCACATCAGCCTACACCATATCTAGGCGCCTAGCTGACTGCACCCGACACATAGGCCAGAATTCTACAATCCCCCCCCCCCAAACGAGTGGGCTGGTGGCGGATTGTGGGGTGGGGGGGGGTGTGGTGGTGGGTGTGCGTAAAATTGAGTGGGAGGCAGGGAAGGCCATTCCCAACCCCCACTGCAATTTTACATGGGGTGGTGGCGAGAAATGGCCTGCCCCAGGTCAATCAAGGTCCTTAAGTGGTCAATCAACTGTCACTTGAGGGCCACCTCCCACGGCCATGGGCAAAGGCCCCAAGAACCTCGCCTTTTAAAACCAGGCGGTGCCTTGTGGGCTGGGGTATGCCCTCCTGATTGGGCACCCTGTGCCCCACGGAGGGCCGCCCCAGAAGTTCCAACTGTGCCCAACGCGCAACACTCCCCCACCCCTTTGCCTCGCTGAGGCCCCAAAAACTTACCTTAGTTCCAGGGCCGTCCTTCCTCTTGCTTCTATTGGCTCGGTGTAGTCCCAGCAGTAGCCAGCGCTCACGGTGGTGCTGCTGGGATTAAGAGCTGCCAGCCCACTGATTTGAGGGCAGCACCATTAGGGGGTCTTCCTGCCTCAAGATGGTGGAAGTCCCGCTCAAGACCGATTAAGGACCTGGGAGTGAAAAATCCTGGCCTGGCTCCCCAGGCCCGGCGGAGGCCGTCTCACCACAGACTTTTCAGCTGGTGGGTGGGGCCTCCCACCCAACGTAAAGTCTCAGCCACAGTGTCCAGGAGTCTAGCTTACTGTACCCAATGCACAATGTCTAGCTTACTGCACCCTACATAATGTCCAGGAGCCTAGCCTACTGCACCTGACACACAGTGAGCTTGATGTAATGGACCCCCGGAGGTGGGCTCGGAGATGTGGGGACCCATAGAATTGCGATGGAAGGCAGTGGGGCTGGGGGGAGCAAACGGCCTGTTGCACCACGATTAAGTCAGGGGTGGCAAAGGCTGAAGATAGCAAATTGAGGTTCTTAATTGGCCAATCGGTAGCCACTTAAGGGCCTCTTCCTCCCGCCGCTGGAAGTAAACCAGTGACGGGGGGGTGCGGTGGGGTCTCCGCCATGCGACGAGGTTATGCAGTAAAACGAGGTGACCTGCTGTGAACTTGTTTCAGGGGAGGGTTCTCCTCCATGGGCATTCAGTGGCCCACGGAGGGCCACCTGTCGCAAAGCCACCCCTCTGGAAACACCACATCGCCCCGCCCCTCATCAACCCTCCCTCCCCATCACTGGGGCCTGTCAGATTGGCTGCGGCGACCCTGCCTCAAGTCCTTAAAGGGCCGGGGATCCCAGCACAGGGCACTTAATCCCTGAGCACCCTTAAATCGCATCGGGGAGAGAGGCTCCCCTCACCTTTTCAACCCAGCGCCGGATGTCCCGCCAGTACAGCTAAATTCAGCCCAGTGTCTAGATGTCTAGCTTACTGCACCTACACACAGTGCTTAGGCACCTAGCTTACTGCACCCTACACACAGTGTCTAGGCACCTAACTTACTGCATCCTACACACAGTATCTAGGCACCTAGCTCACATCACCCTACGCACAGTGTCTAGGAGCCTAGAACTAGAAGTCTACTAATCTGTACCCTGCAACAATCCATAACACATTCTGTGCTAGTTCAATTCAGGGTGGTTCATATGCCATTTGCTTTTTGCATAAGATCTTATGACCATTGTATCATATACTAGGAAGTTCGAGCAGCTTCTGGAGGTGAAGGACATTAAAGAATTTGTCTACTTCATAAACCAGTTACAAGAGTTGATCTACTTTAACACACATTTGTTCCAAACAGTTCCTGCAAAATTGTTGAGTATTTTTTTGAAACTGTAAATATTGATCACATCTCTTGAACCTAACTGAGGTGGGGGAGGGTTCCTCTCTGATCTATGGAAATTAGAATCACAGTGCACAGAGGACAGCTTTCCCCAATTCTCCCAAATGTTCATCCAATGTCATGAATAGTATCCACCCTTTAAAATGTTCTTGCTTAATGTAGAGGAGAAAGGAAAAAGATATATTAGTTCAATTTGTATGAAGTATTTCATGTTTTTGGGGTATACAAATGGTGAAACTTCCCCGTTAAAGACAGCTTGAACAAAGTCCGGTCTCTATTGCAACCTGACTTCATTCACATTAATTTACTACTGACTGAGTGGCCATTCTAGCTTCCTGTTATATGAATTTAGTTAAGTAGAACCACTGAAAGATTTTTTTTTAATTAAATGATTTTGATTGAAGGTATAACTGGTGGACACATATTGGTTTGTATTTTTTAGAGCCATTTAATAGACCAAGTGGTTTGAGTGGTCTGAGATCCTTAAGTAACAGCGCCTTTGGTGGACTGGGGAACCCTTCAATCAGTGAGTATTTCTGTCCTTTCAGTTCTTTGTATGACTCTCTCATGTTTTACGTTGAGAAGTGATACTTTGGCTGATACTCAGGCAGTACTGAGCCAGTACTGTGAGTTATAGCACAGCCAGGACTGTTTAGCCTTGAAACAAAGCCAAATCCATGCTGGAGAACTAAAACTGAGATAAACGTGCTGTTGAGTTTGTCATTAGATTAGATTGCATCTGTGTGGATCACTCCAGTGTATATTGTAACCTAACTGCGTTACATCTCTGTGCATTGTACCATTCTATCTACTTGTGTATCACAACTGGGTACACTACACCTGTCTGTCTATGTGCCACATCTATATATATAACCCCCATCTGTGCCATACCTGGATATATCTTTCCTCTGTGGACCATAACTGTGTATACTATAACGTACCTGTTTTACATCAGTGCATTTTACACATATCTGTTGCATTTGTGTTTATTACTCCTGTGTGTTATACCTGTGTATATTACACCTCTCTGTCATACCTGTGTGTATTTGTATTCCACTTGTTTGCATCACATCTGTGCCACACCTGTGTTTCATCACACCGGTGTACATTACTCTTCTCTGTATTATGCTTGTATGTAAAATACTTGTGTATATTGGTGTCAAACCTGTGTGCATCATATCTGTGTATATTACACCTATCAACTGGTATACTGCATTAGGGTATCAAACCTATCTGTACTACAGTATCCCATCTATAGATTCATTGTATCACACCTACATGTACTAGAACTGTTTTTCACCAATCTGTATCATAGTTTTACACTTAGCTGTACTGCACCTGTCTCCATGAGTGCAGGCTACACTGTAGGACCTTGCCCAAGTTGTCATTCATCCTGTGCAAGCCAAGACATTGAATGGCAGCAGACTATTGGGCCCATTGGTCTGTGGTTCAGTTCCGCAATAGGGTGTGCATTTTTCAAAGCAACCAAAAGAGGAGCTCGAACATTTGATTAAGTTTTATCACGTTTCTGACATCTCTGATTAACTTCACAATGGAAACCCTGAATCAAGAAGATGAATGCCCCTGAGATTCCTAGTTGTCATCGGGTGTTCTGTCAACACCTGTTCTTCTTCCCTGCCCTTGTGCCTGAAGTGTGTATGATGTCACTTGCTCCACAGTAGCATAATAGCCAGTTAAAGATACAGTGTACATTGGCAGTTCTTTTGCTGGATCTTGTTTCTGTGACATTTTAAAAAAAGAATTCTACTGTTCGTTGTATTTGAGATGTAAATTGTTATGGATTTCTTGCAGCTATCAACCCTTGCTTCCCTTTGTTGCTTTCATTTACTTTTATCATTTTTGGTAAATTGTCATTACATATTATCATTTTGGTAATGTCTGAGAGGACCTGTGATAAGTTGTCTACATTCATGTGGTCTTGAGTCTGTAGAAGCTTCAAACTGACTATAGGTGGTTCTCAATCAAATAAAGATTGCATTGTGACACACTGTGCAGTTCTTGGAGTGGTAGAGATGAAATTCAAATTCATCTCAGTGTCTCCTCGCACACTGATGTCCTGATCTAAAGAATCCCATGTTACAAAACTCCCAACACTTGAATCCTGTGATTTGCAGATTTCTTTTTCTTGTAATTCACATGGAAAATATAAACATATGGTTAGATTTCCTGAGTTGTGAATTTTAAAAGAACTTCTGCAAAACATAAGGTTAGGAATGAATTGTTGTGTTGATTATGCTGAAGATGTCTTGTAGGGACAGATAGAAAATCAGTGAATCAGTAACTTGGAGCTGGATTTAGAGCCACAATGATAGGGACCTGACATCTGGGGCAGGATTTTGCCTGCAGGCTTCTGAACTTCGCTGTCAGGCTGAAATGTGGGTCAGAAGCCCACACTGTGTGGGAAACAGTCACTCAATGTGATTTGCCCCAGAGCACCCAATTAATGTCGAGAGAGTAGGCTTGCTGTCCAATTAAGGGGGACAGTGGGTGGGCTCTCAAAGCTGGAGGGCAAATCAAAAGCTTTCCAGCTTGAAAGCAGCAACAGGATGTCATGGCAGGTCAGTGAGGGAGAAGGCACTTCAAAATGGAGGCGGCCTCTCTCCAACTTTTTATAATTTAAAATAAAAATGGCTTTTGCAGCCGAGCCATCACTTTGGGGCATTGGGGTGAGGGGGTGGAACCCCTCTACAGGGTGGCCTGTGGCTGCTGCTGCATCCAGGCCTGCAGGGAGAACCTCTACGCCTGCCTGGAGCAGCTAAACTGGGTCCTGCCACCTCTGGGGACCTGGAGACTGACTGGAAAATCCCAGTCAGCCTCCGTTGACAGGCCTTAATAGGCCTATAATTGGTTTAATTGGCTACCTGCTGCGTGCCCGCAGGTAGCACTCTCACCCCCACTGACGCACCTCCGGGAAAATGGCGCAGGGAGGGATGGAGCTAGGGAACCAGCAGGAAGGCCGGCAGTGCTATTTTTAGTGCCCAATTGGCTCAGTTTCCAGCCCCAATGGGGGCTGAAAATAAAGCCCCTGATCTCCGGCCTGTCCTCTGCACCATAGATTCTTGGAGGAACATGATGCATCAAAGAGGAAGAAATGAAAATCAAAATAAAAAGGCTGGAGTTTAAATAATCGCCATGCTCGTGGCAGAGACTTAGTCCACTGCAGTTGTTGCATCGATATAACAGTAGTAATGTGTGTTTGGTGGTATCAGTGAGATTATTGTGTGGCTAGAGTACAGAATAGAGGAAAAACAGTTCAGAAAATCATCGGGAGAGTAAGTTGGAAAACGTAGGGAAGCAGGAAGATAGGTGAAGAGAAATTGTTATATGGAGGAAAATGTGGAGAAGCGATAATAAAAGGAAATAACAGTCCTGGAAACCAGGATAGAAGGATAGCAAAAGAACATGAGTGGTGGATAAAGAAAAACAGCGAAATGTTAAAAGTAAAAGATCCTGAAAGATGCAGAAAAAGAGAGACAGTGGATTACAATAAAGGCAAGAGATGAAAGAAAATGTTCATATTATTGAGTAAATGAGATCTGTGGAGTCAAGGTCAATATGACTAGTTAATAATCCAGTTTGTTTGGACAGAAAATCCCTTGACAGGATTCCTGTTCTCCACTGACATTCAGTGCTGTTACGGAAGTACTGTAGCAGCATTGTATTCTGCGTTTCATTTTTTTATGTCTGAAGGACCGGCTATGCTTCCATAGCTCACTCATCAGTAAGTTAGGTCAGTTGCTCTTTTTTGAGAAAGAGGAAATGCTGTAACTACTAAATAATCATACACCTTTCACTCTGGAGCAATATTTCTACTACTGCTGGAAGGGTGTCCAAACTGTGGCCCATGGTCAGTAAATGTCACATCTTCCCCCCCCCCCCCAACCCCTACCTCTATGTGCTGCAAACCTGGCACTTGAAGTTCAGGCCCTTCTGTCCTTTTAGAGATTTTTCCCCCCTGTTTTTTCTTTCAAGAATCTTGGATGTTACAGCACAGAAACAGATAATCTGATCTGTTAAGTCTGTGTTGGTGCTTTTTGCCACCCCTAATCTAATCCTGCTCTCCTGCTCACTCTTCATGCCCTGTAATATTCTCTTTTTTTTCAAGCAACTATCTAATTTTTTTTCAAAGACACTCTCATATTCTAACCACCCTCTGTAAAAGATTATTTTTCTAATCTCCCCCTTAATTGTTTTTGTGATTTTCTGAAATTTGTGTCCTCTAATTATTGTCTTGTCCATCAAATTACATTGCTTAACCTAACTCTTCATGATTTCAGTGTCCTTTATCCAGCACAATCAATGTTAACTTTTCCACAGCATCAGAATTTGCAAAGAACTTTGTAGGTCACTAAGGGTATGACAAACATGGTTGTATACTTCTGCAGAATGTGAACTAACACTACTGTCCAACCTGCTCACAGGAGTGCACTTGTAGTTTAAGGCAATGAGCTGAGAAAGACAATACATCAGGGCATTGGAACATTTGGAGGTGAAGTGACAGTGGTGTAGTTTACTCCTGTTCTTCTTTAACTTTCAAAGCCAGAGAAAATCCAGGAGCTCAACATAATTAGTTGCTTTGGAACCCATTTATATGTGAGCTATTTTATTGAAGCAGCAATCAAGGTGACTGCTGAGAATATAGTGGTTCCTTTTACCTATTATTTATCCCTGTATTGTGTTCTTTTCTTTTTCTTCTTTTGGGCCTCCTTATCTCGAGAGACAATGGATACGCGCCTGGAGGTGGTCAGTGGTTTGTGAGGCAGCGCCTGGAGTGGCTATAAAGGCCAATTCTGGAGTGACAGGCTCTTCCACAGGTGCTGCAGAGAAATTTGTTTGTTGGGGCTGTTGCACAGTTGGCTCTCCCCTTGCGCCTCTGTCTTTTTTCCTGCCAACTACTAAGTCTCTTCGACTCGTATTGTGTGCAACACTGGAAATACCATGTTTCATTGTCCATTCCTAGTTGCCCTGTGAAGGTAATTGTGGGTCTTCTTGACCAGCTACAGTTCTTGTGGCAATGGTCCTCCCACAGTGCTGTTAGGGAATTCCAGGATATTCACCTCGTGACGATGAAGGAATAATGAAATATGTTCAAGCCAGGATGGTGTGTGAGTCAGCAATGATGGCATACCCATTTCATTGTTGCTCTTGTCCTTTTCAGTGGTAGAACTCTCAAGGAGGAAAGCACTGTCAAAGTAATTGTGTCACTGCAGTGTTACTTGTAGATCACACATACTGTAGCCAGTGTGTTGTTAGTGAAGTGGGTAGATCTTTAGTCCAGTGGCAGGGGCACTGATCAAGCAGACTGCTCCATCACAGTGGAGCTGAGCTTTTTGAGTGTTGTTACGGCTACACCCATCTTAGCAAGTATTCCATCGCACTCCTGACTTAAGCGTTATGCATGGTGGATAGGCTTTGAGGGGCCAGGAGGTGAACCACAGGGTGCCCAAGCTCCTGTACTGCCTTTGTAGCACAATGTTGATGCAGTCAAGCTTCTGGTCAACGGTGACTCCTAAGATGTTGATGAAGGGAATCAAGGATGGTGATGGTGTTGATGTACAAGGGGAGATGATGGTCCACTAGCCTGGTGCTTATGGTACTGGACAGCAACTAAAAGTTACGAGTTCAAATTCCACCATAACATGCTGTGAAATTAAATTCAATAATTGGTAATTTTCAGCTGGCAACAGGAAACTAACCGTGAATGCTTCCGGTTAATTGTATAGATCCAGCTGATTCAATAATGTTCTTCAGTGCAAGCAACCTCCCACTCCTACCCTATCTGGCCTACATGTGGATGCAGTCCCACATTACATGGTTGACCCTCAATGGCCACTGAAGTGGCCTAGCAATCCACCAGTTGTAAACAGTCACTGCAAAGTTCAGTAATAAAAAGTTCCTTGCATACTTGTAGGTTGTGGCTGCTAATATCAATATGTTACAGTTCAGTGTTATACGTTTCTTGGCCTGCATCGTGTTCACACAGTAATGTATCGAGTTTAACATTTGAGTCTATGCACCCAGTTGGAAGAGGCTATAAAGAAGCAAAATCTTTATGGGATAGGAGAAAGTTGGAATTTAAGTAGAGAAAATTACTCTGCATTGATGTATAATTTTACTGCTTTTTGATCGAATTTGCTGCAAGTGGACAAATGCTTACTTAGTCCTGATTTCTGTGATATAGAATGCCTGTGTTGTGTCTGAGCATTATGTTGCATTGAACTGTTGGCAAACTGGAATGATCCCTCAAAGAACTGAATTGAAAGTTCCCAGTTGATGTTCCTTGATAATTCATTCTGTCACTGAGCAGATCTTATGCATTGTACACTTAAGAGGAGTTGATTGTAACGATGATACTCATGCAGACTTGGTTTATTTGATGGGGCTAAGCCATAAACAGACATTACTGACTGTATTCAGATATCTCTGTTACATAGAATGTATGTCCATGCCTGAAAAGCCTGTACTAAACTTCGGCTGTTATAGATTATGGCTCAACAATTCCAGTAGTTCAGCTTTTGGTTGGAGTTTGATGGGTTGGGATTAATCCAGTTCAATGTTCCTTGGCTTACCCTGTTGTTTGTTTAATATGTCAAACCCAAATGAGGTTAACCTTTTACCTTACTTTTTTTTATTTAAAGAACTGTCGTAGCATACCCGGATGCTTTAGAACAGGGGTGCCCAACCTTTTTGCATGGTGGGGGGGAACCACATTAGAATTTTTCTCCTACATAGGGGGGCTGCTGAGAAAATTTCAGAAAGATAAAAGCATTAAAAAAATTATTTTACTATCGCAACAACAAACGTGCATTTTGTGAAGAATGAGAGAACTTTTTTTTCAACTACTCTTTCATGGGATGTGGGCTGTCACTGGCTAGGCCAGCATTTGATGCCCATCCCTAATTACCCTTAAACTGAGTGTCTTGCGAGCCTAATTTAAAGGACAGTTAAGAGCCAACCACATTGCTGTGGATCTGGATTCGCATGTAGGCCAGACCAGGTAAGGACAGCAGATTTTCTTCTCTCAAGGACATTAGTGAACTAGATGGGTTTTTATGACATCATTTTCATGACATCATTATTGAGACTAGTTTTCAATTCCAGATTTTTAAAAATGAATTAATTGAATTTAAATTCCATCAGCTGCCATGGTGGGATTTGAACTCGTGTCCCCTGGGCATTAGCTTGGGGCTATCATTTACTAGCCCAGTGGCATTACCACTACACCATCATGTCCCCATTTATTGATTTGCTTTCTCATCACTATGTTGAAAACAGATTTAGTGACATACCTGGCATTGTTTTTGCTTGCATAAATACTCAAGCTGTGCCTGCACACTTAACGTAGCGATGCGGAGTATTCCAGACAGATGTCCATCTGTCAGGAATGATCTAGATCTCTTTCTCTTCCCTCTCTCTCTCCCCCTCCTTCCCCTCGTCTCTCTCTCCTCCCCCATACCACTCTTTCCCCCCCCCCATACCT
This sequence comes from Heterodontus francisci, assembly GCF_036365525.1. NCBI lineage: Eukaryota > Metazoa > Chordata > Chondrichthyes > Heterodontiformes > Heterodontidae > Heterodontus > Heterodontus francisci. Next base: position 29,496,278 of record NC_090400.1, on the reverse strand, counting down.
CTCTCTCCCCTCTCCTCCCTCTCCACCAAATGTCTCTCTCTGCCTGTCTTTCTCTCCCCCTGTCTCTGCCTCCTTTCCTTACTCTGCAAACTGCACCCCCCCCCCCACCCCCCACTCCCAATTCCCACTCTCTCTGACCATTGTGAGAGCGGGAACAACAGTTTCGGACAGATTCATGATTTTCTGTCGGGCTCCGATTTATTTTTTAAAAGCTTGCCGGAAAACCACAAATCTGTCCGAAGTTTGGAAACCACTGTTCCCGCTCTCAGCACCTGTCAGTTGTGAATATAGAAGGAAGTGTTGATGAGCTTTAGATAAAGATCTGAGCTTGTATTCAGCTGTGAAACGGAAGGTGCAGTTTTTTTTTTTAAGTAAATCTGGTCAGAAAGAAGAAGCCAATGGGAAATTTCCCATCCATGAAATTACCAGTCACAGACCTCAATCTTTTACCATTATGGACACATTGCTGACCCCTGGCGAGGATGGGGATTGGCCGGGTACAGTTTACATCCGCAGGCCGGATGGAAACCTTTGGTCGTATGTTGGACAACCCTGCTGTAGAAGCTAAATGCACTGTTGGAAATGATAATGAATTGGATAGACTAGAACAGACTCACTAAGCAGCATGGTGTTAGCTGAACTCCCCCAAGCAGAATTGGGGGTGGCCACAAGTGGTCTCATTGCACCTGGCCAAGGGAAGGGAAAAGCAGCCAGACTTCCCCCTGGTTATCACTCTCCAGTGGCCCCTGCAGGAAATGGCTTGGATGTAGACATGGGGTTCACTAACAAAATTTATGCAGTGCCTTGGATGAGCTACTGGAGTGTTGCATGAAACCCCATTAAGATGCCCAGCATGTGAAGGGTAGAAGGAAAAACTTTCTTTAAATTTATCTTTTTCTCTTAGTTACCAAATTAGATACAATCCTTGCAAGCCAGTTTTGCATTTTGTAATTTCCTGCTGTATTTGTGGTACTTAATCAATTATTTAAAGAGTTGAATGGCAATGTTAGTGCCTGGTTCTTTCTTGTAAATCGTTGTAATTTTCCCCTTCTTGTTTCCAGCTGCCAATAGTATGTATACATTTTAAACTCAGAGTGCGTTGCTTGGTGAGTACTAACACGCTAATTGCCAGACTTTTAAAACATTGTTTTTTTGTTTTTTTTGTTTTCTCAACCATTTCAGCATCCAACACAATGTTCAGCCACAAAGATGGCCCCAGTATGCAGAGCTTTAGCAACCCTCACGAACCTTGGAATCGACTCCACCGAACGCCACCTTCGTTTCCAACCCCACCCCCTTGGCTGAAGCCAGGGGAGCCAGAGCGCAGTTCCTCTGCTGCAGCTCATGACAGAGATAGAGATGTAGAAAAACGAGACTCTTCTGTTAGTAAAGATGAAAAAGAAAGGTACGAAGGGTTAAGCAATAAATTCATCCAGTCCGATTCTATATTTAAAATAAAAGCATCGAACTCGAAGGTGTGGGTTATTCATTGTCATATAATGTCACGGCAAACTTCCTTCAAATCCAATTGGCTGATTCATGTGCAATATTGGACACCTGTACTTCAGATAAGAATGTTATTTCCAAATTTAACATTCCACTAATTGTAGTTATACCTTCAGTTGTTAAATTCGGAGGAATGTTAACTTCATAATCTGCACTTCACTCAGTTTTATCCATTTCCAATTTTTAGAGTATTGTTCAGCCTCCTTTTGCCTTTTTTCCATGTGTGCCAGTCTCTGTTAGACAGCACGGGCAAGACAGCCTGTTCCCAGCCCTCAGCCAGTTGGCTACCCTGTGAGGTACAAAAATAGTATGTTTGCTATTCCTGCTTCCTACCCCCCCACCGCCCCTTTCTCCTCCTTCCTGCTTCATTCAGTGGACTTCTTATCACAGCTCACTCGTGATCTGGAACTCACTGGTGGGGGAAGAAGAGATATGTTGCACCCAAACAAGGTGTGACACAGTCCATTGATGTGCTGTGCTAGCAGACTGCCCATTGGCTTCACACTATTGATATAAAAGATGCATAATCTTCCTTTGAAGAGCCATCATAAATAAATAGCTGGAAAAATAAATAGCTGTGGAAAATAAATAGCTGTGGAAAATAAAGCTAGAAGTGTGTAGTTGACTTTAGTGCTAGGGTACATTGCAGGATCAGCATAAAGGGAGTCCTGCAGTTCTGTCCCATTTCTTTTTGAGGAGTGCCTGATATTATTAGCAATCACAAAATAAGCACCATTATTCCATTCTTTGCTGATCACAGGTAGAGAGTCTGTGCTCCAAAATGATAAGTTGTTATTATGAAGCACAATTAGGTTTAAATAGAAATTCAGCAATGTTCAAATAAGTTTTGTTTCAAAATCATTTTTTTAGCAATTTATCCTAAACTTCAGTTACTTAGAATTTTTTTTCATTTTTAACAGTGGAGCCTCTTCTGAAACCGAAGACAGCTAAGGCTGTTATGATAATTTTAATATTAAATATTCTCAATGATCAACCACCTAGTCCTGGTAGCTACGTACATCAAAAATATTTGCATGATATTTTGAAACTGATAGCCCTTGAATCTATTTTTAGAAAATCCAGGATGTATATGAGCTAAAAATGTCACATCATTCCATTTTTATTTTATTTTGCATAGAACTAACTACAGACATAAATGTAATTGTAACATCACAAATTAGCCATGTTCTGTATAGAGTGGTGCATTATTGCTCATTCACTAATGGGTTCTTTGAAGAGATGGTGAAAAGGGAATTAAAATGGTGCTACTTTCCTCTTTACTCGTGAAATTTTAGTTAGCCTAGAGTACTCACAACTCCAGAGATGTGAATCAGAAACAAAATGCTTTTCTGATAATGAACAAATGTTGTTTCTATTTTAAACCGGTGCTAATTTTTTTCCTTTGAAACAAGAATTGAAGCAACTAAATAGAACCCATTATTGATCCTAGGTGTTCATAATCACTGAGAAACTTCCATGCAATGCCCATAAAGTTGTGCTATTGCTTTACTGTTGCACACTGGAATTCATTTTGACATGATGTGAATCCTGAAAGGCACACCTTCAAGTTCACTATGCATTTAGAGTACACCTCTGACAACACTGCTAACTGACGGTATTGGCAAATAAAAATTGGTTTGAGATTATATTCTGAATGGTTTTGATCAATGTCTCAAGATATTATTCTGTTAGGAATTTGGTGACAAATATGAATTCCATTATTGTGTTGCTAAATATTATTACATTGATTTTTTTACCTTTATATAATTTTTAGCAAACTAATTATGTAATCCTGATGCAATGGGAGGAACATTTTGTAGATTAAGATTTTATCGAGAAGGATTTTATGTCTCGTACAAGAATCCTGTTGGAGAAAAAAGTGTCCTCCCACTTGTTGCTCTTTGTAGGTAATAATATGGGAAAGGTTCACTTCAGTTAGTTCAATGTGGAGTTATATGAATCTGGATTGGCCTATGTTGTTGACATTAAACTCTTCAGAGCACTTTGGATTTTTCTTCCTTTCCAGCCTAGACGACTTCACAAAAGCGAAATCTCTCAGACCCTCAGGGCAGCAATTCCTGGGATCTCTTATTCTATTAGTATGGTGGGTAGAAGACCTATGTAGATCAGTGATGCATTCAGAGTGTTAGCAAAAAGGTGATAAAACACTGAGAAATAAAATTCCTATTCACAGTTTTGGCAAATAAAAGGTGGGTGTGAATACATTGTGGCCTTTTTTGCAGAGCCTAATAATATTAGTAAAATGTTACCACCATGGGGATGAAGTCAACCTGGTTCCTTCCAGCAGCCATTGGTTTGTTTCAGATGATCAATGCCAAATATTAATTCCCTAAATCCACTGAGGAAAACAACTTATTAAGAATGCCTGATCACAGCTGCAGGAGTAGCTGCTAAATCCAGATACAGATTTCATCCAGCTAATCATGTCTTATTCTTATTGATGACTGTAGTCACCAGAGGGCACTGCAAGTGAAAGCAGCTACCTTCTGGAGCTGACTGCAGAAATATTCATCCTCTCATTCCCTCATAGTAAAGGTGTACCGATCTGTTTTACCTCTCCCATATCATCTTGCTATATGCCAATCATTTGAGTCTATATTACCTGGAAGGTCCCTGTAAGAACGCTGTTTTACCCATTTGATCTCATCCTTCCAGAATCCAAACCTTAATTTTCTTTCCATTCCAACATGTAGATGTCTCTTAAATGAGTCCAGTGTGATCATGCACAGCCCACCATCTGCAGTGAAAATTGAAGTGTTCAACTGCAGTTCTTACTGACATGTTTCAACAGGCACCTACATAACAAACAGAGCATTGCTGTATTGCAGGTGCATTATGGGGATCATTTTAGTGACGCCGAAGAAGGTCATAAGCCACCTATGTTGTTTATGGTCCATGCCTCGTACTGTACAGTAATTCACAGTCCACTATCAGTGGCACTGTTCTCTTGATTGCTTGATTTTTATCAAGTAACCTAGGTGAAGGGCCAAGGCTAGTGGTGCATGGAACCACCTGGGTTGAAAGTGAGAGGGAATCAGGAAAAATTTGATAAATCAGGAATGAATAATTAGATGATGAGCTTAAGTTTTAAAAGGATGCAAAAGTTTACTGGTAAAGGAAAGATTTGGTAAGGGGAGGAGATGGTAAATCTTCATTTCAGTCAGGATGCAGGGAACAAGGGGCTGGATTTTAAGAGCCTGGCAGCAAGCTCAAAAAATGGCAGCCCATAACCTGCGGACTGCACGCCGAAGAGCTGCTGCGATCTCCTGTGCAGTGGCTCATTTAAATAGCCAGGGCGGCCTGCACCCCCCCCCCCCCCAATCACATGGAGGGGACGGGCTGTCCATCGCCAGCAATGGTGTCAGCTGCCATTTTTCAAGGACAGCCAGCCCTGTCGGCATATTTAAATTTTTAAAGACACACCCCCGCACCCCAAAATTTATCAACTAAAACTCTAACGCCCCTTTCCTACTCCCAATAACAATTAGCTTTTAAATCTGACCTTCCCCCACTCCCCCCCCCCATGACTGCACAAAGTTTAAAGTTCACGCCTTCCCACCATCCCCTACACTGATTACGTTTATTTGACCCCGTCCAGTCCTCTCTCCCCCACCCCCCGTGCTGTAAATCTTCATTCCAGCCCCCTCCCCACCAGTGTCACGCCGGCTTTCCTCAGACGGGGAATTGAAGGCGCGGGAGTGCGGGCCACCGCACTGAGGATCGTGGTAGGCCCGGAATATTGTGGGTAAGTTCATTAAAATTTATTCATTTCATTGATTTAAATATGTAGATACAGGTCCCGTTACCCAGCGGCGGGGTGGGTCGCCATGGAATGCCGTCGCCGCTACCTGAAGGATCGGGCTGGGCCCACCCAGCATCGAGCTCCATGGCAGACCTCTGCGGCAACCATCTTCTGGCCTTCCCCCCCCCCCCCCCCACCACCGCCACGGAGCCCGATGTCGTTGACTTGGTAAAATCCAGCCCAAGACCTGTAATTTTAACCCAACCTATTCAGCAGGAATCTGCTGGGATCAAATCAGCTGACCGATTTTACTTTCCATTAACTCCAGTGGAAAGCTAAAATGGCCAGCCAAACTGATCATTCCAGCTTCCTGCTGGGTGGCTTAGATTAAAATTGCCCTCATAATGAAACAACTCAATAATAATTGGCCATGGTGATATCAATCAAATAGAGGAGGATGAGGAAGATAGTGATGGGAAGAGAGATATTTAAGGAGAACATTTTATTTTTGGCTGGAAAGGATTAACTAACCTTCAAAAATAATTTCCAAATCGGGTCAAAAGTCAACAACTTGGGCAAATTGAAGTTGTGGCTTTCTTGCCATTTTTACCTGGTTGCTTAACAAAGCAATATGCAGTTGGTGAGGTGTAATCTATACGCTGCCTTTCTTAGTATTGTGAGCTATCTGAAGAATTGCAGCATGCTTGGGCATATTCCTGCTTGTCATGGTTTATCATTTGCCTGTTGCACCTTGTGGATCTCGCGTAAATATGTTCAGTGTATTGTCATGTGTGTTTGTTATTCTTTAAATGAATATTGGAATTAATTTGCTACGTATTTCAAAATGGTGGCTGAAGTACTTTTGAATAGCACGAGGTTGTTTGTGATAACTGAGTGGGCATGACATTTTGTTTCTTTAACTTACTCCATTTTTATTTTCTAGAGTCCCCCTCCCTGCACCAAATTATCACTGGCTTGCAGGTTGGGCTGGGAACAGTGCTCTAGCTTCTACCAATCCTGCTCGACAGCTGCCACTGGAGTTGCATGAAAGCCTCGGAGTAGCTGCCCCTCTAACTTTTCTCCCTATCTCCTCCTAGCCCTTCTCATAGTGTCTGTGATTGAATTCAGTAATGGGTAAGGGGGTAATTATGGGTACATATTCCATGCCCTACAGTTCTTTGGAGCTGTCTGTCAGAGCACTATGCTATCCAATAGAAGTGGGAATACTTGACACCAGTAGAGGATCATTTTATGAAAATGCACCGTCAGTGTCTGATGACCTCTCCATGTGGGACATATGAAAATTTTGATAGGTTAATTCTTGGGGTCAAGTTCACTTAAAGCTACAGCATTCCGTTAAACTATTGGCCTTTTGAAACTATTGTGTACTTACCTTAAATGAAAACTCATAAAATACTTCACTTTTTATAGAAAAGAGCAAAGCATTCACTGAGATCAAGGCTGCTTGATTACTGTGGTGAATTTTTAATCTGATTATTAGCAGGGATAGGAACACTGTAAACAGACCTAAAAGGTGGACTAAATCTGAATCATGTTTTCTGACCTCCACGGGGAACCCGACAGGGAAAAGATTCAATCCTGAAGTTTTGTGTTATCTAACAAGTGGGAAAATGGCTAATACTAAGCCAAAGTTTTGTCTCATTGGGTTTAGTTTTGTAAAATTGGAAATCTGATGCTGCACTAAGTATATTTATACCAATGTTTGGGCTTGAGAAGCAGTTTTGGTCATTTAGACTAGGTTGTATTTCAACAGACAATCAAAGTTAGCACACGGATGGACTGCACCAAATTTAATTTACTCTACTGTGCTTACCCTTACTTTGAACATTGCCAGCAACAGATCTAACCCTTTGATAAGATCACTATAACAATATTCGTCGCTACAAGCGAAGCTCAAACGGAAGATCAGATTTGCTCTCTGTAGTGTTTATGCTCTGTTCTTGAGCAAAGACAAGCACTGAGGAATGTTGTCCAATTACCAGGCTGACATTAACCCAGCCATGGCAAAGAAAACTAGAAAACCTGCTTGATTCCAATCCAGCTGTTTAGTCAAAACACACTCTAATCTGTTGGGTTCAAAGGTGGCTGGAAACCAACAATAGGAGGTGAGAGTTCATGCAGGCTATCGCCATCAGAGGAAATTAATTCAAACTATCCTTACTTTAACTGGTAGCAACTCTAAATTCAAGCCTTCCTGCAAAAGGGGTTTCTGCACACAATTAAGTTCAATGATGTACATTTTACTGCCTCCTAACAAAAGCCCATGATAAGCATATGGAGATGTTCTCAACTAAGTTTTGTAACCTCAATAGCCGCATTAATCAACAAGAATCACTTAGGGGTCCTTGTTATTTTGACTACGGAGACCAGATATATTTCCCATTTAACTAGCTTTTATTCTACAAAGGCTGACCTGAACTACCCAAGATGTTTAGGCAGAGAGGGAACAATGTACCTTCCCATTCATTCACTGCAGCATACATTGCTGTCAGATCAACTCTGCCACAACCAAATTAAAAAGGTAAAATGCAACAGAAGAAAAAGAATACAGTTATGGCCCAACACAGCTACTATAGAAATCATCAACCTGCTGTTTTGACAGTTCCACATGCGGCAATCAATAAAAATCAGCCTGTACAAACAGCCTATAATTTTTTTCAAGGAACTTGCTGATTCTGAAAATTTTTATTTGCACGTAAGGTACATTGTTATATCAACATAATTCTTAATTTTTCATTTCTGAATTGGACTGACAGTTGGCAGTTTTTCATAGCAGCTGTTATACAATAGCAGCTCAGAAATATAGCACTAATGTAGAACATACAAATGGAACCTCACTGGTTCTCAAGTGACCCAGATAGCACTGTGCAGACCTCCAAAGGGTGCTCAAAATATGTCCCCTTTTGTATTTTACTTGATAAAAGTTGACATGACTGCCAAGATCTGATATTAAAACAATAAATTAAATTTATGATTAACTGAGACTTACTAATAGGAGTTTTGGGAAATTGAAATCTGCTTTGGGCTGTTGCAAATGAGATGTTAGTTCAAGCACTTGATAAAAATAATGTTATTTGGGTAAAGTCATGTTCCTTTTTAAAACTTTTTATATATATCTACAGGGATAGCATTGAGAAGCGGCACTCCACCCATGCTTCATCACCTTCTATAAATCAAGTTAATTCTTTGGGACACAATCGTAGTTCCACTGAGCACAACAGGAATCATGTAAATAGTGAACTGCGAGATAAAGAAAAGCCACGAGAACGGGATCACACAGATATTTGGAAGGACTCGTCTATTGACGAGCACAAAGTTAAGGAAAATCATGCTCCTGATAAGGAAGGCCTGGGACTGGAAAGCAGGAGCGTGGAAGACTCCAACAAGCATATGAATAGAGTTAATTCACCTTATATCAGGCTACCAAGCACAGATAACTCAAGATCCAGCAGCATTTCCAACCGAGAAGTAGATAGGAAAAGTGAGTCTTCATATGACCACCAGAAAAAGACCAATGAGATTAAAGTGAAGGAGGAACGGAAGGAAGACAACGATATTATTTCTGAAGTTATTCAGACACAAAGGTCCTCCGAACACACTCAACCCACCTCGTTGCCCAATGTCCATCCTAGCCCCTCAATGACTTCCATGCCTATGGCTATGGCCATGAGTGGGGTGCATCCCATGAATAGCATTAATACACTGGACAGGACACGGATGGTAGCTCCTTTTATGGGGATTAGTCCAATACCAGGAAGTGAGCGCTTTCCCTATCCTCCTTTCCACTGGGATCCAATGAGGGATCCTTTGAGAGATCCGTACAGGGGGTTGGACATTCATCGGAGGGATCCACTAGCTAGAGACTTCTTGTTGAGAAGTGATCCCTTGCAACGACTGTCAACACCAAGGTTTTATGAAGCAGAACGCTCGTACAGGGATAGGGAACCCCACGACTACAACCGTGATCATCCATTAGCTATGGATCCGAGACGTGAACATGAAAGAATGAGCCACTTGGATGAACGTGAAAGATTGAACATGCTCAGAGACGACTATGAACATGCACGCCTGCATCCCATTCATGCAGCTGCCCTGGATGCTCACATGCCTCATCCAAGCCTTTTGGCACCTGGACTTCCCAGCATGCACTACCCCAGAGTGAGCCCCTCAGCAGCACACCAGAATGGCATTCTTAATAAGACTCCTCCCACAGCAGCTCTGAGTGCCCCTCCCCCTCTCATACCGACAGGTGGAGCACGTGCTGGTTCTCCTAGAAGGACTACCCCCTTGACAAACACAGAGGCACGGGACAGGCCACCTTCTCACACACACAAAGACATTGAAGCACGATAATACAAACATGGAAAAATAAATCAAGGTAACTTATTAAGGACACCCTGTCAGTAAAGGCCACTTTTGTAGTGTGATAACCCACCGACTAAAGCATTGGACTTTGCTGGACAGTAATCAGTGGGTGTGGCCTTCACCATCATAAAAATGTAAAAATACTTTGCAGAAAATACAGTTTTGTACATTTTAAGTTTAAATTTTGCAAATGTTTAATGTCAATTTGTTCTCTTTCCTGTTAATTTTATTTGTAGTATATATATAAAAATGTGTCGTGAAGAAAGAGCAAGCTAAAAAGAGTAATTGGTATATTTATCAAGAAATTGGTATGTGGTAAATGAGGCAACCTTAGGAGGGAGCTATATTGTCTTTGAAGTATTATGGTTAAGATTTGGAGTGAAGGGATCAGGCTGTATAGACAATTGTGTATAAATGTAGTTCCTTGGTTGAATGGGACTTGGTACATATATGCAAAAAGGAGGAGACAAAAAGCTTTACCATGTACAAATGTAAATAAATTTAAGGGCGGCTGTGTGACAGTCGATTCAGAAGCGTTGGACAAAGCGTGCTATTGGGAGATTAATTATCTGTTAACACAGTCTGCTTGTGCTGTGTTAGATAACTTTTTGTGGCTGTACAGATATTCCCAACTATGCAAGCAGGTGAATGCCCTGGCTTTTCATCCAAAAGTCTGCATTCCTCAACGGAGCCTTTTCAACACACAATTCACTTAACCGCAAGACTAGCACATTACATTGTGTCTGAGGATTGTAAACTATGTTGATGAAGTAAAATTAGTTCTGTTGGTCTAATAGTGTATTAAAGTGCTATCTGAAGTTGTTTATTCTGTTTTGAAAAAATTCTATCTATGACAGTTGTTTCTTATGAGCAGAGATCTATTTTAGTAGTCACCTGAAGGTTTAGTTGTGCGCTTCAAATTTGTGAACTCCTGATGTTGTGCAGTGTTTTTGAGGAACAAAAAATAATGTACACTGGATCAGTAGTGCTAGAACTCAATATTGCCTATAGATTTTCATTTGCAGATATGCTGTTTATCATGTACGTAATTAAGTCCTTTACAGATCCTATTGTAAAGTGAAGCGACTCTGAATCTTCGGCATGTGCTTCATAAACAAAACTTGTGTTATGTAAATTGTGCCATGTTATTAAAAAATCGAACTGAAGTGTTCTCAGTCTAACTGTGCTTTTAGCTTGTGTTAATATTCTTTGCTCCCCATTGGCACTTCACAGACTGGCTAAAAAAAAGACACAAAAAGTGCTGACATAGAAAATGGTTATTTATCGTCCGCTTTATTACTTGGACCAAGGACGAGGTGTCTGTATGAACAGTTTTAATTATTTTAATCTTTTTCCTCCCATAATTTCCAATTGCTCCCTCAACCCTCTGGAAGGTCTTAACTCCTGTTTAGATACGTTTGATAGACCAGGCATCTCTCCAGTACTTTGCCAAAGTGGTCATTCTTGATGGCTGGATTGTGACAATGAGTGCTAGTGGGTTATTGTACCATAATTGGCTTCACAGACAAGCCCAGTAATGTTCTTATCCAACATCCAAAGATGTGTACATCTTAGCAGGGGTCATTGGATAATAACCAGGAGGGGGAGCCATGCTGACTGTCTAGCCCACATGCCAATTGTTACAGCCTAATTGCTGCTGCAGCAGAGAGAACATATGCATGCCCCAGAGGGTTCAACCCACCCTCATAAACCCTATAACTGAGATTCCACATTTAGACTTCAGTTTTGCCTGCATAACTTGGGAGGCAGACAAATCAAAATTTCAAACAGTTAGTTTGGGGGCGGGGATTAATTGGGTGTATTTTGGCAGGGCTTAGCTGGTAGTAAATAAGCATGGGCAAGAAGTTCAATAGGTGGGAAGCAGTTAACCAAGCACATGACCTTTATACCAGTGCTGAGACCACAGATGGTCCAAGCGCGGAAGAAAGCTATTCAGCCCATTGTGTACATGATGCCTTTTTGCTCAAGCAATCGGAAACTAATCCCTGCTTTCTCCCCCACAGCCCAGTATCTTCCTCTGCTTCAAATAACTATCTATTTTTCCCTTAAAAGAGTCAATGGCTTCTGCCTGAATTATTCCCTGTGGCAAAGCATTCCATGCTGTCGACAACTGTGTGTAACATATGTGTGTAATGTGTGTATACGTATAATGTGTATGTATGTATATAATATATATATTCTAATCTCTCTTCTCACACTCATACAGACTATTTTAAATTGATAACCTTTTCATTACTAACTACCCAATAATTGGAAATCGTCTTTCACTATACACTTCATCAGATGAAAGGGGTATTGCAAATAAAATTGAGGAACCAGATGCACAAATCCAGCTGCGGGGTATGACATGATAGCAATTACAGAGATTTGGCTGCAGCCTGGATGAGGCTCAGAGCTAAAAATATACTAGCATCTATAGAAAGAATGGAGAAGGAAGGATGAAGTATTAATAAAATACAGCGTAGTGTCAGTGGAAGGGAGGGAGTCTAAATGAACTAATCAGTGGGAGAAATCACTGAGGAACAAGCATGGATGCAAAGTGCTGGTGGAAATATTTTACAAACCATCTGACTTTGATTTAATGGCAGCATATGTGTATATGTCGATTAGGGTGGGTTGTAGGAAAAATATGGTATAATGGGATATTTTTTACTGCTCATGAATTTGGGAGAATATGGCAGTACAAATAGAAAGGGTTGCATAGAATTAAAAAGATTTATTGAATGCTATTGAGATCACTTCATAAAGCACATACCTGACCCAACAAGGGAGTAGTTGATACTTGACTTAGTTATGAGTAACAGACCAGACTTAATGGTAGTAAGAGCATCTGGTAGGAGCCATAGCCTGATTGGATTCAATATCAGGCTTGTGTTGCAGAAAGGAGGGTCACAAACCAAGGGATGAGGAAACAATTGACTCAACTAGGGAGACATTATTTGGCAATTCTACAGACCAACAGTGAATTCTCTTTGAGAAGGAAGTTAATAGGTTGTAAATCAAGTGTACCCTAAAAGGCAACAAGTGAATTTCTGGGATGATAGAACTGTGGTTTATGAAGTTAAAACCATTATTAATGAAATGAGAAGGCTTATACAAACATGAAGACTGAAGGATTATCAAAAACACAAGGAGACCAAAAAAATATGGCAAAAGGTGACAGAAACTTAATATATTTAGGATAATAGCAGAATGTTCTCTGTAAATAGGTCAAAAAAGAGAGGGATCAAGGAGGTGGTAGCCCATAATAAGGGATTAAGGTATGGCAATACCGGAAGATAAAGACATGCCCAAACTACTAAATGAATAGTATAGAGAAGAAAAAAACGTAGAAAAACAAAGTGATGGAGAGAAACTTAGAAATTAAGTTAAATAGAAAAAAATTGTAATGAATAAAGTATTGGAATTGGAGCCACGAATAAGATATTAATTAGGTGGAAGGAGATAGAAGTTGGGATAAAAGCGTTGTCCTCTGAGTGCAGCCAGAGATCAATGTGGGAACCCTGATTTTCTTTCCTGCTCCCCACCCATCCTGTATAATCTGGCGTTGAGTATATACAAATAGATAGGCTTTGAGTTGCTTTTTTAAACTTAACTTTAACCTTACCACAGGAAAGATAATGAAATCTGCCATAGGGATCAGTTTATGTACTCAAAAGGATGGCAAAACATCATGTTCTCCAACGCAGCATGAGAAACACCATGGGAGATTTATACATATGAGTTGATCTTCCTTGGGTGTTGAACACGAGGAGTTAAAGCCATGCCATCTCATTCAGCGAAAAGGTTTAACTTAGGGCAGAGTGTAGGGCCATGAGTGCGGCAGAGGCACACCTGGCAGCAGAGCCCCAGACCTGGGAAACACAGTGAGCTGGAATCGGGACAGAGCTTGTCAAATGTTGAGAGAGAAGCAGACATTTTAAGAGACCATTTGGAAGCAGATTGTAGCTGGCGGGAGGCATTGAAATTGCTTTGGCAGGGCGAAGAAAGCATGGCGGGGCCAGGGCCAGAGGGCACTAGAATGTTTAGGAGTGGGGTGATATTCTAATTAGCAGGTTTATAAGAAGTACAGCCCAAGGGATTCATTGAAATTGAGATCCAAGGCTGAAGAAAAACAGGCCAAGGAAGCATAAAAACTCCAGTGCAGCTGAGGCAGAAATGCAAGCACCAGAAGCCCATCAAAGCCATACTGGAGGTGGGGGGCAAAGAATTGGAATACCATTTGGGCTGGAGCTGAAGAACCGGGCTGCAACACATTCAGTGAGGCAGGCAAGCAATGGAAAAGTACACCCAAAGTTTGATGGTGCTCAAGGTTTAGAGCTAGAGCATTTTCTATGGGTCAAGCAGTCCTCCAAAAAGCATGCCCAGATCCATAGGCAGACATTGAAGGTTGGTGCTCAAAGCCTGATGGAAGGCAAGAAAGCTAAGCACAAAAATAAGAATCAGAAATAGTCAGGTTATTATAGAGCCCAACAGGCAATTTGGGAAGGAAAAGTTGTAGCAGGTAAACTAAGCAGCAAGTTGTGATTCATTCAGGCACAGCAGCTGGCTGCCAGGAAGAACAAAGTGCTACATGGCCACCTAGTGGCCAGAATTCTCCAACTGCATCATGACAAGCATTTGTTTACATTGCAAATTCCATTCCAAATGTTTACATCAATAGTTCCAATGATGAATTGAATAAAAATGTTACTCAAAATCATGACACTGGAAGCAAGCTTCTTGGACAGGATATGCCATTCTTTTAATATCTTGATATAACTTGAATTTGGGAATTCAGAGGAGTATACCAAGTTTACAGATGGTACAAAGCATTTCCTGTTGACTTTTTCCATATTTATAATGGAAACTAAACTCCTCACGCTGTAATTACAGCATCCCACTAGAGGTGGCATTACAGTGTCTCCACTGCCAGGAAACAAATTGCAATATGTTAAGATTACAGGCAGTTTCCTTTACAAATGTGTGTATATGAATTTATAACGTGAATATATAAAAATAAGGACAAAATGTACGTCTTTCAAGTAAGGATTGAATTGCATTTGCATATCCCGGTCCAGTTATCCCCCCCACCCGCTAACCTGGTTAACTTGAAGTCTATATTGATTCCTCACATGCAACAACATGGAAGACAAATTAAAATGTCCATAAAAGCTATCTCAAAGGTGCAAATTGTGATCAACCAGACTGATGTGCTGGGCTTCATCATAATGGTACAGAATGTAAAAACAAGGAATTATTACTATATTTCTATGGAGAGCTGGAAGAACTCTTTTGGATTATTGAATTCAGTTTAGCACATTCCACCTTGGGAAGGATACACTGCAACTGGGGAAAGTCCAGTAACTATTTGCTGGGATAACACCTAGTCATGATGCAGATGATATAGGACATAAAGAAAGTGTTATAACTGACACAACTGTTGCTTATTGAATGTCTCAAGGACAACAGGACCAAAGTGACAACTTGTCCATAATCATGTGTGCAGCAAACAGGACATATTTGCCAAATATTAAAGTCCAAAACAGTCTTAATACATAGCTGCTGGGTGCAAATCCATGTGTCACCTGGTTATACAACTTTTTCAGACTCTTCAATCCTTCCAGGAAACAAAGCAAGCAGGTTAACAAAGTTGCAATTTAAACTTTAGCATACTGATGCCTTCCTGACTCACATAACAGACAATTCACCTCTAAGTCTCTTGATACTATTGTTTATTCAGCTAGACTGGCATTTTCAATAAATAGAAATTAAGGAGGACAGACCAGTTCTTACGGATTTTTACAAAAGTATGGATATGTCCTTTTGATCCTATTTGTCTACACAACCCTCCCCACTCGGAACATTAGATCATAAAATGTTGAAGCAGTCTGCCCAGGTGAATAATATATCAATGATCTGCTTGATACATTTATGCACTGCAGATTGACTGATATTACATGTGTCCCCTCATGCAGTTTGAAAGGAGCAATAGCTACAAAAAATAAGTGCTGTGGTTATCACCTTCGTAGCCATTGGCAAGACTGCAGATCAGATTCCAAAAGATTGCATAAATTGTTACAGCTTTCCTAATAAAGTGGATCCTGTAAAAGCATGGATATTCTGAGAAAGATGTGCTTAAGTCTCTGCTCATAGTTGCATGGGTAAGTGTACTTACATGGGTACGACAGTCCACCGTTTGTACAAGCAGATCTACCTTGCATCCATTATTTCATCCTTTGGTTCCACCACCAAAAAACTCAAAAAAGGGAGCATTAAATCCAGTACAGATTCATTGTGAAAGATAACTATCCATTTCTTTCTTATGGAGTAGAAGCTGTTGCCTGCACAACGACCACACTCTGACAGAAACATCAGTGTTATATGTTGTCAAGGAATCCAAAAAGACCCAGGCACTTGCTTTCCGCCAAGGCAGAACGATTATCTTGAAAAGAGATCTGCCAATTGGCTAACGATGGAGTTCCTACTTGCTGCTAAGTGGCCAAGGCATTTGGAGTGAGGAAACTTGCCTAAGGTATTACCTTGTTCATGAAACATGTCCTCTTGCTTAAGAGGTAGGCACACTATCTGCTATGCCAGAAGTTCCCACAACCTTATGTTTTCTTCTTACGCAGTCCCTCGGGAACGAGGATGACTTTCTTCACTCCAGGGTTGTGGGTCCTCAGATGGCTGAATAGTCCAATTTTGGATCCGCGCATAGGTGGGACGAGTGGTGTTTAGTGAGGTGAGTGAATTGGATGCTCAAATTTCCAAGCACTCCTTCCGCTCTTTGCACTTGGTTGCTGCCTGGGCATGTCGACATTGTTCAAACTGGCTGGCACCTTTGTGGATGCTTCTCCATTTTGGATGGTCTCGGGCAAGAGATTCCCACAAATCAGTGGAGATGTCACATCTTTTCAGGGAGGCTTTAAGGACATCCTTGTAGTGTTTCCTCTGCTCTCCTGGAAGCCACTTGCCGTGATGGCGCTCAGAGTAGAAAGCTTGTTTTGTAAGTCTTGTGTCAGGCATGCGGACGATATGGCACTAACTAACCATGACCAGTGTCACGATTATGGGGATGTTGGCCTGAGAGAGGACACAGATATTGGAGTGCCTGTCTTGCCAATGAATTTGCAGAATCTTGCGAAGGCACCACTGGTGATATTTCTCCAGGGCTTTGAGATGTCTCCTGTAGAGTGTCCATGTTTCTGACACATACAGGACAGCAGGTAACACTGCGGCCCTGTAAACCATGAGCTCGGTGCCAGGTTTGAGGTCTTTGTCGTCAAACACTCTTTTCTCAGACGACTGAAGGCTGTGCTGGCACACTGGAGGCAATGCTGAGTTTCAGCTTCGATGTCATCGACAACTTTATGTACTCACTAAATGGCCAACAAATTGAGAATGTAGTGCATTCCTGGTAGGAAAATTGGGACATCTCACCTTAGGGTAATTGCTCTTCATTTACATTTAAGTCTTTATACACATTTTGTAAGAAGCCACTTTAAGACAGCCTAAAGGACCAGACCACAGGCTATACTAAATAGGAGAGATCTCAGGCCGAAGTGTTTATTCCATACTGACAGGTCTGATCCTGCCAGACAGAAAGGCCATCCAATAATGTTGTTCATTAAGTAGAAGGGAGTATTAAGATTTCACTATTCCTTGAAAAATAAACTTTTTTTACTACATAAGTTTAAAGGCTGGAGGGTTGCCTTAAGTAAACTTTGTTTCTTCACTCTAACCCATGGTGCATTTTGATGACTGTGAGTCGATTTTTGATTCACTAAAGTTGTAGATTTTCTCATAGGTAGTGTCCATCTAATTGTTAAATAAAATACGGAAGATTCAAGGTTCTTGGCGACTGCTGCCTTTTTCCTCTACCTTCATTACTGTGACTGCCTTAACACATTACAGGTCAATACTGTATGTCATCGCACTGAACCTCATCACGTGCAATGACTACATTAATTTACAAATGTGCAGTTAGTGCAACATGTGGCACAGAATGGAGGGATACATGTTTGTTCTTAGACTTCAGTGAGTTCCCTACCTACATCATACTGCTGTGGGCAAATGCTGAGCAGAAGCCAAATGCCCTTCTTTATGGGGTGGGGTGGTGGGGGTGGGGGGGGGGGGGGTGGTGGTTGGTGTCGAGAAAAGAAAATAACAGAGGATGAGCCATTCACATGCTGCTGTCATGTGACTCTTAGCAGTGAATAAAAACTGGCAACTGTAAAAAGGAAGAATAATTTGCATTTATATCGTTCCTTTCACAACCTCTGATGTCCCAAAGTGCCTTACAGCCAATGAAATACTTTTGAAGTGTAGTGTTAAGACCAGGTGACCATATCCCTTTTAGATTTCACCTGATCTTAAT
Source organism: Heterodontus francisci (assembly GCF_036365525.1). Classification (NCBI taxonomy): domain Eukaryota; kingdom Metazoa; phylum Chordata; class Chondrichthyes; order Heterodontiformes; family Heterodontidae; genus Heterodontus; species Heterodontus francisci. The sequence continues at coordinate 29,478,243 of NC_090400.1, read as the reverse complement.
TTTAAACACACCATGTTTTGAGCTCCCCCTGGGTGAATCCTTGTTCACCACTTTTCAATTATAAGGCAAAGAAATGAGCACAAACAGGCTTTCTTAGGTTTTAAAGAAGCTTAAAACATAACCTCTAATTCGGTTGACACCTATGGATACACGCCGAGCCCCACACTTGTATGCATATGCGATATGCACGTGCAAATAGAGACAGAAAAGAGCAGAAGAAAAATAAAGTGAAAAAGTTTGCGGCAATCTCTGAAGGGGGTTTGTTACTATGCTTCAACCTCACTGTAGAGTCCTTAATTGTAGGTAGTTCTTGCTTTTCGTTGGGGCCTGGTATTCTTCTTAAACCTTGTTCACCGTCGGAGACTTTTCTCTCTTGGAGTCCATATGTCTTCAATTGATTCCAAAGCTGGTGACAGAGATGAGAGCAGACAGGAGAGAGGTCTTTTCCAGTCCAGGAGCAAACAGCTTTCTGACATCAAACACTGTTTCTCCAATTTACAACTCCCCTAGTTGGCCAGCAGGTGGTCACGTGACCGATTGGTTTGGCCAGATTGCTTTTGTGTATTGGGGAGCAGGGACTGCTTCCTTTGTTCCAACACTGTCTGCTAGTATGCAAAAAATGTCTTTCCAGTCAGGGGCTTGGCAACCCCTCGTAATAGGCCTTCTTTTCTTCCCAGCAACAATTTTAAAATTTAATGTCCATGTGGCGAAATTAATGTGCCTCATTCTTGGCAGGTGGGGGCCTGCATGACAGTTGTCACTGTTGTAATGTCGGAAGCACGACAACCAATTTGTGCACAGCATGCTCCCACAAATAGCAATATGATAATGATCAGATAATTTGCTTCTTTAGGTGTTGGTTGAGTGATAAACTTGGCCAGGACACCATTAGCGATATGGTAGCAGATAGTGGTATCTCTGGGCTACACGCTACTGTCATCTTGACTAGAGGAGATATGTGGCCTAGTGACAAAGAAGACTCTGGAGGAAATTGAGATGTTTGCCTTCCCCTCCGGATTCCTGAAATTATTCTACATGGAAACAAGGGTCTCCAAGGCTGCAGGCGCTGCAATATTTTAAGGTGTGTTTATTTTTTAATATTGTTACAACCAGGTGAGAAAGGGGTCTAGGATTCCCTCTCAGCCTTCACCTGGTCTTACGGTAACAGGGTTTAATTTTAAATACACCATTTTTTTTTTTGCTCCCCCTTGCTGAATCCTTGTTCACTAACCTCCAATTATAAGGCAAAGAAACTAGCCAGGTTTTCTTAGGTTTAAAGGAAAAAGATTGAACTTTATTAAACTTAAACTCTAATTCGGTTATTGCCTACGGATGAGCAACGAGCCCATGCTAGAATGCATATGCAATACACACATGCAGATAGCGACAGAAAAGACAGAAGAAATAAAGTGGAAAAGTTTGAGGCACTATCTGAAGATGGTTTTGGTTACTGTTCTTTGAACTCGCTGAAAAGTCCTTGTTTGTAGGTAGGTCTTGCTTTTCGTTGGGGCCCAGTATTCTTCTTAAACCCCTTGTTCAATGTAGGAGATTTTTCTCTCTTGAAGTTCGTGTATCCTCAATGGGTCCAGAGGCTTGTGAGAAATAGATGGGAGCAGACAGGAGCGGTCTTCTCACTCCAGGAGCAAACAGTCTTTGTACAATTCAGAAAACCCCAGGTTGCCATGTAGGTTAACCATGTGACTAGCTGGTCCAGCCACGTCTGTTTGTGGATTCTCGTGTCTGAGCCGACCCTGGAATGTCTTTTCTTACACACAATACCTGGTGCTCAAAGTCCATTGTGGGTTAAATTGGAGCAGGGAATAGCGCCTTTGTCCCTCCAAGCACTGTCTGTTAGTATGCAAAAAATTTTTTCCAGCCAAGTGTCTGGTGATTTTTTTTTAACAAGTCCTTTCTTCACTCCCATAATGGTTTAAAATCAATATTCATATGACAAAATTAATATGTGTCATTTTTGGCAGGTGGGGGGGGGGGGTCTGCATGACAATATGATATATTTTTGAATAGAAATATTGCATACAGTGGAAAAAATATTTTGTCTGTAGAGAGATGCATTTGGGAGGTAGTTTGAATTGGAGCTTAATTAAAAATCAGTGGAGCATAATTTCATGTTTGAGAATCTTTACTCCCAGGGCAACACACTCCTGTACTGTCCACTTACATTGCCATTGTTTATCAGTGGGAGGGTGTGCAGGGATGCATTATAATTTAACATATGCTAATTATCTGCTCTAATTAGCAACATTCATAAAATGAATCAGGACTTGCAGCCCTATTTCTAACCATATTTCATGCTGCGGTTAAAAAACGCAGTTAAAAATAATGTTTTAAAAAAATCTTTTACAGAAACAGAAATAAAATGACCGATTTTAAGACGGGTGGGCATCAGGGGTTCAGGGCCAAGGTGTGTGCCAATCTATTCAGTGCCCTGGAGCATGAGGTCCCAGGGGATTTTAACTCACAAGTGCCCATTTGTATGACTCCTGGCCAAATCTGGTGGGAATGATGTCAGAGTTGGAGGGCCGCAGTCAAACTTGGTGGGTGGATGGTCGGGCCATTGCCAGAGAGCCATGGAAATGGTTCATTGCAACATAAGTACAAATGGGGGCAGGAGGATCAGGCCGCCCAGGGAGCCATGGAAACTGTTCTTGGCAACATAAGTGCAGATGAGGGGATGATGCCTGGTGCAGGGGAGGGTCAAGTAGCCTTGACAGGATAGGGGAGCACTCTTGCTTCAACTAGCTCATAAGGAACCTTTAAAAACAAAATTTTAAGGACTTACATATGCCTGAATCCTTACTGCGTTTGTTTTTGCTGGTGGACTGGAGATCGCATGAACCTTAGGCCGCAGCTAAAATTGTGTGCATGTCCTGATGGGGTCACCGGAATGTGACGCTGCCATTTAACTGAGACCCTCACTCTCCTTAGATTTTCCGACACTGGCAGTGAGGTAATTAACAATGGTAGTGGTGGGGAAACATTTCCTTTAGGTTTTCAGGGGTTGGGGTTAGACAGGGCCTTGATGTTTCTGTATTAAAAAGCTACTTTAATATAATGACTACCGCTGGCAGGAAGGAAATGTAAGCAGACATTCTGGTTAGATCAGATCATTGCAGCAATCCAAGAACATTAATTCTCTCAACAAAAATGTATCTTTTTTAAAACTTGCAGATGTTTGGCACACCCTCCTATGTGACAACACAAGCCAATTGTTTATCTATTTCCTTTTTCTTTCTCTTCTTTCACCCCTCTTGGGTCTCCAGTAAAACTCTATCCCCTCCCCGTTGCCATTCTCACTGGTACGGCCCCCATCTTCACTCTCTGAAGTCCGAGGGGCATAGACTTGAACATTTATGGTACACATCAGATTTAGCCATTCACTGCCCGATCTGGCTGTTTGGACTAGGTTTTATTTCAACCACAGGAATAAAGAGAGTTGGGAAAATGTTCTGGTCCTCCTGTTAAAGTAGTGTTGGATCAGTGAGTATAAAACTTGCTCCAATTGCAGCAAGCTGATCTCAGAGGATTTCCCAAAATCGACCTTATTGGCTAGTCATTGTGAACTCCTAGCCCAAGTCGGCCTGCTGGAGTAAATGCAGGAAATAAGATCTACTCTTAAAAACTACAGGTACGTTTTAAAGGGACTGCTTCTGTATCTGGTGCAAAAGGCGAGATAACTGGAGAAATAAATGTATCTCCTCCATTTTCTGAGCGTTGCACAGAAGTGCTTGTGGAGAAAGTGTTGCACTAAAGTGCAGCATTATTTTCATAGATGTATCCATGCTGTTTGTGAAGACGGGGCTACTATAGTAACTGTAGTCCCAAACAGCCAGAAGATGTGGGAGTAGATGAGGAACAAATTTAGCAGCCTCTGTCAAGTTAAGGATACCAGCACTACAGCATACCAAGTAGACAGGTAAATTATGCAGTTAAGTAACAGTTTCCTCACACCATGAATGGGGCTGCATGAAAAAACCTCTACAATTTATTACTGCCAATGGAAACCAGCAAAGTTTTCACATGACTCCACAAAACAGATTTACCAAACAGCTAACCTGCATGATGCACGTTCATTTACTTACACACCAGTTCAGCTGTAGAATGACCACTTGGCTGTCACTCGTCTATGTTCCCTTCTAACCTCCAATAACTCAACTCTACTTCTTTGCTTGTAGGCCAAAGTGGCATCTAAGAGGAGGAGGCAGATCCAAACAAGGGGTGATCTCCCTCAGTCAGTATGAACAGGTCAAGGTGGACATGGGGAGGTTTGACAGCATAGATGAAGTGACCCTGAACTTTGAGCCAAATGCCCTATTTTTTCGTTGTTCGGTGTTGCTAGATGACTGTTAACAGGTGGATGTGGATTTAAAGGGAATGCTGTGAAGAAATGATCTTTATTAAATTTTTTCCACCACTTGGCGCTCACCACAGGTGATAGTTTAACAATTTCCCTTTAGGTGTGCTAGAAAGAAGAAAGAAGTATGAGGAGGAGCAACAGAGGGAGGTCAAGCTCATCTAAAACCCTATGAAGTATCTTGCATCTGCTCACCGGTACCCATGCCACTTTATTTATAGATCAAGGCACTTGTATATAAATGCTCAGCAGCAAGTAATACATAAGAAGACAGTATTCCCTTTGTGACGCTGTAGAGGAATGGTGCCACTCACTTGCACTAGACTTGTTGGCTACTTCTGCTATAGGCACTGCATTGCCACTGTCAGTGAAAAGCACATAGTCCGGTTTTGTTTAATCAACATCACAAAAACAGATCCCCTGGTCATTATCGCATTGATGGTTGCGGGAGTTTGGTGTGCACAAATTGCCTCCTGTGTTTCCTACATTACAACAGTGACTACACTTCAAAAGTACTTCAATGGCAGTAAAGCACTTTGAGATGTCTGGTGGTTGTGAAAAGCGCTATATAAATGCAAGTTTTTTTTTTGCAATCAGCGGTGAAGTGATGGCACTTGCCACTGATCTTGAAAAAAGCTGCCCTTGAAAGTCTACAAGCTCTGTGGTGTGATTTCACCTTTCCCAATGTTAATATCATTCTGACGCCAGCTATAGAGGATCTCTGGCATCCAACAAAGATGATGTCATCAAGTAAGCTAAACAGTCAATCGCATAGAAGAATTCCCAGACAGAAGACCAGGAAGTAACAAGTATGTTTTTTCGATTCACTCTTCATAATGATCCAGAAAGCAAAATAAAGATTGGGACATACACATGGGATTAAGGTCAAAGCTGAAATATGAATTTTTTTATAAATTAATGTTTACTGTTTTAATAATCTATGACATTTTTAATCATGGAATAGAGAATATTGACATTCCACAAATACAGAATTAGTTTTTCAGGACTGGAGTGGGTGTTCAGCAGTAATTATGAACTTAGTATGCGGTTAAAAACCCAGCTACACCTCATTCAATAAGATGTAACTTTTTCAAGTGTTTTTACAATGAGACTAACAGCATTAAAAGTGGAATTTTCCATCAATTCAATGATCTCTAATTGATTTTCAGCTGCGAGCTCTTCAACAGTGCATCCTATCAAGGAGCAGGGAATCACTTAGCAGCTTCTAGATTTCTGCATTTAACTGCGCAGGTGCAGATGCCAGAAGATGCTGGCAGTTTCACAGTGTAATGATGGCGAACGCTGACAGTTTACAACTGCAAAATCTAGGCCAATGGCTCTACGCTCCAAGGCTGGCGGCTAATTTCAGGCTGAATCAGGGACATCAGTTGGCATAAAAACAGGAAATGCTGGAAATATTCTGCAGGTCTGGCAGCATCTGTGGAGAGAGAAGCAGAGTTAACGTTTCAGGTCAGTGACCTTTCATCAGAGCCTGACCTAAAACGTTAACTCTGCTTCTCTCTCCACGGATGCTGCCAGACCTGCTGAGTATTTCCAGCATTTCTTGTTTTTATTTCAGATTTCCAGCATCTGCAGTATTTTGCTCTTACATCAGTTGCCAATAGAGTCACAGATGCTTTGTTTGCTTGAGCAGCCCATTTGCTGACCATTCCTTGTGGAGGTATTCTATCAGTATGAGAGGGGTGTCACCATTTAAAGTAACAGGAATTCTCCAAATGCCTGATGCTAAACAGGTGGCAAGTATCACAATATCAGCCCCTCATAGCACTTCAGCAGGAATACCTCCCTTTTACCATGTATAGGTCAACATAAGGCTATCTACTTACTTGGATGCACGAATAGTGCCAAAAGTGAATGAAGGAATGTATAAAGACGTCATGAAAATTAATTAGTACAAGAACTGGAAGTGCACTTTTTATAATGGCTCCAGTGTTGTTATTGCCAGCTGTAAAATTTGGGGAAAATGATGGGAAAGACTCAGTTAAGAATAAAACCAGAGAAGGTACTCTGTATGAATGGCCCCAGGCATAGGAGTAAGAAGAGCTCTGAACCAGAACCATTCGTCTCTGCCACAAACATTCACAGATAGAAATCCTTTATAAATCTGGTCACTCGTATTCTGGTCACTGTGCCAGAATAATGGTCACCGTGCCAACTTCTTTTCATAATGTAGAGATCACCAATAGTTCAGTGAAAACAGAGTCTTGCTATGTAACCATATGCTTTTAATAGACTAGATTTGCTGCATATTCCATGGTGATAGTACAGTTGCCAACCATCCATTCAAAAGAATTGAAGATTCCAGAACAGTGCTGCAAACAACTCAGGAAAAAAATTATCATGACAATAAAAATTGGGTTCTTTTCATTTTCTGTTCTAAAAATATTGGAGATTAATCCAATTGGGTAACAAGGAGCCTGTTTGCTTTCCAATTAGCCATGGGAAGACAAGGTGCCTGGAAGATGGACCAAAGGGAAGAGTTTGGGCATAGGGTGGGGTGAGATGGGAGGTCATGTGATGAAATTTCCAAGAATACAGCCAACCAGAATTGGCAATGCCGGATGACAGACAGTTCTGGGTTTCATTCCTGAAGCTTTCCAGATTGATTCAAAAGTTGCTTTCTCTCATGGCAATGGCTTATTTGTGCTAAATGGTGAGAAAATGAACACATTTAAAAGAGAAAAACAGATGACACAATTGTCTAATGAAAGATGAATTTATGGATAAATACCTGCACTGATAGATACTTACAAATAAGGTTCACCTATGGCAGTCAAATCTTTTAGTTTCAGCTTTTATAAAAATTATCTTCAGTTAAAAAGCTTCTCCCAGATTCCTGTAGGTCTAAATATCAGGAAGCTGATATGGAAGGAGTATTGTACATTCTCGCTTGTAAGGCCCGAAATTTATCCATCTACTTTGGGGTTAAAAGTAGAGAGAGCGCATAAATTTTACATGAGTAATATCCTCCTTCGCGTTTTCCCCTGAGTGTTTTCTCCATGGATGGGAGAGCCAGCAGAAGCACTGGACCAATGCATTCCTCTCATTATGAGCTGTTGACACACTGAGCTCCGAAAGCAGTGATATTTGAATAGCAACTTTCCCACCTTGCTGCCAAATTCAGTGCAAGTTTTGGTTACTGATTTAAGATCAATAAAGGGAGAGAATATTTAAATTAAACAGGGGAGCGCGAACTGAAGTTAGGAAGTACAATTTTCATTTAAATATCACAGTGCTTTTGAATATCAACTGCTCATCTTTTTCCCAAGGGTCATAGATTTTGTGCTTGGAACTTTGGGAGTTGTTTTATACAGAAGGAAATAGAGTAAACTGAGAGAGGCAGAATTCCCCTCTCATTACATCCATTCCCAAATCAAGGATACGAGTCCCTCCACAGATACACATCACTCGCCAGTATCTACGCACAATTCACTGTGAACTATTTTTGTTTCTTTTTACAAAAATTTCTCTCAATTTGGTGTGTGCTTTTAAAAATAAACAAGAAATCTGGCACAGGCACAATGGGCCAAATGGTCTCTTTCTGTGCTGTATGCTTTTATGATCTCAGTACCACATGGACTGGCTGCGATGAAGCTTTACATGTTGTCTTTGCAATTGCTGCTGGGCTTATTGCAGTGGAGCTGTGGCTCTTCTTTCACTAAGTCAGGAGAAGTCTGTAAAAGTATTTATTGAAAGTATGTTTCATGAATGCTGGCACCTCATAGAAAAAGTTGTTAACCTCCCAAAAATATTCCATCTCTTGATCTTGTATAACTGGGTGACTTAGGGCCAGTGTTTGAGTTACAGATATGTTGGCATCAAAAAGTTACCAGTGCTGCAGGGCAAGTGATTCCATTACAATGATGGGACAAATATATTTTAAACGCAAATGTTTTACTCCTGAAGGGGTATAGGGTACAAATTCTGATTGACAAAGTTCACATTCTTTGGCATTTTATGGATGGGTACGTCACTGATCCCTGCCTCTTCAACTGAACTATTTCCCTAACTTTTATCCTGAAGGCTGGGAGTCATTTCTGATCAAAGGCAATTACATTTAATTATTACTTTCAGCTCCTTGGCCTAATTATACTGTTATTTTATATAATTTCTTGAAAGTCATATACCTATCACGGATAGAAAGCTCACAGAAGCCTATGACCTACTTCGTCCCTCTCTCACTCTGTTACACTAACAAAAATCTATTAATCTCAGTTTTGAAATTTTCAATTGACTTACCCACCACAGTTTTTTGGAGGACAGGTTTTCAGATTTCCACTACTCTTTGTGCGAAGAAATGCTTCCCTCCATCAATGGGTTATCCTGCCTTTTTGAGCTGCCCATCAGAGGAAGTTGTTTCTCTCTATCTAACCGATCAATTGTTTTTATTATCTTAAACATCTCTGTTAGATCACCACTTAATCTTCTATACTCAAGGGAATATAAGCCAACTCTATGCAACCTCTCCCCGCAATTTAATCCTTTCAGCCCTGGTATCATTCTAGTGAATCTGCACTGCACCCCCTCCAAGGCCAATACATCCTTTCTGAGGTGTGGTGCCCGGACTGAATGCAATGTTCCAAATGGAGTCTAACCAGAGCTTTGTATAGCTGTAATGTAACTTTTATTCCTTGTAACATAACTTTTACCTTAAGTGTTAAGCTTCTTCTGCTAGCATCATTAATAGTAGTTTCTTGCTTTTACTGTTTGGGTGCATGTCCAGTGTGGAAGACAACAGGGCAACCTGCTTCTGAGAGGCTGAAGTTACACTGCCAAAGCCCATTGGCACTTTTTGTGTTGCACCTCAGAGTGCAGAACTCAGCAGGGGTGGGATTTCCTGTCCAGAACCTTAAAAAGTGTTGATGCAGCTCCTTAAAGCTGTACTTGCAATTTACGTAAAAAAAGATCAAATTTGTCTGAATTTTTTAGAAGCTGAGAGTCTGCAAATTTGCATGGGGAAAGAAAGGACAGTTTCCTTTTTTGAGAGCATCCTAGAGTTTGTTTTGAGTGAGGTAATTAGAAGGAGGCATGCAAATTTTTTATATATGGGGCAATCTCCTTGACAAGCTGCTGTCAGAGCTGCTTAGGGAAAGGCAGCTGAGTTACCATGTGGCTGTATCGCCGGTGAGCTCACAAAATGGTGGCCTGTGCATGCCAAAGAGTCGCTGCAATCTCCCGAGTGGCAGGGCCCTCCCCCCAATTAGGTGGAGGGGGCAGATTGTCCATCCCTGGCAATTTTTCAGGGGCAGCCAGCCCTGCTGGCAGATTTCAATTTTTAAAGCTACAACCCTCCCCACAAAAGTTCTCAAATTAATTTCTAATGCCCATTTCCCACTTCCAAATAACAATTGCATTAAATATTTGCCCTTTCCCCAAAAACACTTACCGTTTAAATCTGACCTTCCCCCGCCAGGCTGCACAAAGTTTAAAGTTCACTCCCTCCCACCATCGCCTACAGCATTCTGTTTATTTGACCCCGTTTCCCCCCCACCCTGCACTGAGAATCTTACCTCCTCCCCACCCCACCCCCCCCACCAGTGTCACGCTGATTTTCCCAGATGGGGAATTGAAGGTGCGGGAGTGACGGCCGCCGCACTGAAAATCATGGCGGGCCCGGAAGATGGAAGGTAAGTTTATTTAAATGTATTAATTTTATCGATTTAAATATTGAAATTCAGGTCCTGTTGCCCAGCGATGGGCGGTGGGGGGGGGGTGTGGGGGTGGGGCTGCTACGAAGCGTTGCCGTCACTGGGAGGATCGGGCCAGGTCCTCCTGGCGTCAGCCTCCATGGCGGGCCACTGCTGGACCCATATTCCGGCCCCCAGCCCGCCACAGAGCCCGATGTCGTGAGCTTGGTGAAATCCAGCCCGTGGTCTCTGCAATCAAGAGGCTTATCCTCCCAGATGAAGAAAAATAATTTCAGCTCTGAAGAAGTTTGCCAATTTAAGTGCTTGTTATACTTATCTCTTTGTACATGGCATTCCTGCACCATTAACTGATTTAGCCTTTAACCAGCTTCATTTTTGCATGGGATGCTGCCTTAGCGTGTGCATAGCCTTTTTCCCTTTGCAATAGTAGAAGACAACTAAACAAATTCAAGCTTGTTACACTTTACATCTCCCCTGTAAACCTCTCACTGATGGAGGATAAATACATTATATCCTCATTATCCAATTGCAAACTGAATATCCTTGCACTCTTGCTTCAGGAAACACAGCGAACAATTACCAAGCCATGGCAGGCCTTAGCATTTCATCTGTGGCCCATGATTTCATGCCAGATAGCTCACAATAGAAGAAAGAGGCTAAAACCTGGAGATGGGCCCCCAAGACTGAAGACATTTACTAATTTTGAGGAACTTACATTGTGCGTAGTGTGTTGGCACTCTGTGGTTTCCATTGTACAGGAGCATGCAGGTGATAAGCCTGAATCTAGAGTCTAGTACCCATTGTTTGAATTTTTCTCTTCCCTCAGGGAATGTCTTTCAGTTACAATTTCTGACAATAAGCAGCTTACCCGGAACCATTATATCTTATCAGGTGCTACAGTATATGTGATTTATGTATAGTCTTTCAATTGATGCTTAATCCCCATTGTCTTTCTGTAGGGCCACCTGAGAACAGCAGTTTACAGGACCAGTGATGGAGACCCCATCCATTTCACTTCAGAAAGCATCATTCAGAAGGCCTAGTGATCTGGATGCCTGAATACTGGCTCTTTCTTTTTTAAAGTCCACATCTGGATTGACACAGGAAATTGAGCAGGCACACATGGGTTCCAGGGCGCATGGGCAACCCTCTCCCAAAGGCGGAAATGTATGGTACTTTCCAGCGTCATGGGGCAGGCTGGCTCCTGAAATGCGCTTGTAGTGGTGCAGATACCAGCAGGCCCCATGCAAATTAAGTGTCCTACTGTTCCTACAAGCTTCAGTGATGCTCAACTATAATGACTCTGGTAACTGCATTGCTTCAGCATTGCTGAATAGCATGAAATAGACACTTGGGGGCAGGATTTTTTCTGCGGGCTTCTGAACCCTGGTGGCAGGCTCAATTGCCACAGTCAGTCATTCAATGTGATTTTCCCTGGAACGGGCATTTAATGGCCAGAGGGCTGGCTTGCTGTCCAATTAAGGATTATGAGCAGGCACTCAAAGCTGGAGAGCCAATCAGAGGCCTCCCAGCTTAAAAGCTGCAGCAGGATGCCATGGCAGGTTAAGTGCGGGAGAGGGCACTTCAAAATGACAGAATCCTCTCTTCAACGTTTTCAAAGTTTAAATAAAAAATGGCCTTTGCATCTGGGCTACCGCTGTGGTGGCAGAGCCTCTCTACAGGGTGGCCTGTGGCTGCTGCTGCACCCAGGCAGACAGGGAGGGCTTCTAAGCCTGCCTGGAGCACTGGCCCCACTGGTCTGCTGGTGGGAGGCTGCCCTTCAGGCAATTGCACTGTCCCCCGCCATCTCAGAGGACCTGGAGGCTGACTGGTAAATCCCAGTTGAGCTCCTTCAATCAGCGTTAAGTGGCCCTTAAATAGCTTAATCGGTTACCCACCATGTGTGGGTGGGTAGCTGTCGACCCCATCTCGCCTCAGGGAAATGCCCAGGGGGCCGATGGAGCAGGGGAGTTGGCACGCTGGCCGCGGCACTATCTTTAGCATCTGCTCATCTCTGCTTCCAGCCCTGGTGGTGGCTAAAAACCCAGCCCTTGGTGTGGTCCACTGAGGACTGTCCACAATAATTAATCAAAGCAATGGAGGTGCCAAAATCTAAATGGACATGGGCATTTGCCAGGTCTCTGCATGACAAAAAACTGAAGTCATTTACTATGATAAAGATGAACACTGTGACCAACTTGCCATAGAACAAGATGCAAAAAGATTTGAGGGTGCATTCCCTTGGGGAGCAGTGGCGCAAGGTCTAAAAGGAGAAGTGCACCAGAAACATATTGGATAACTTAAATGTATTGGGTTCGGGCTCCAGATGTGTAGGAAATGAAGCAGCAGTATCACCCTTAAAGGCCTGCTGGGATAACGACTGCTGAAGCTGTTTAGATTAGATTAGATTAGATATACAGCACTGAAACAGGCCCTTCGGCCCACCGAGTCTGTGCCGAACATCAACCACCCATTTATACTAATCCTACACTAATCCCATATTCCGACCAAACATCCCCACCTGTCCCTATATTTCCCTACCATCTACCTATACTAGTGACAATTTATAATGGCCAATTTACCTATCAACCTGCAAGTCTTTTGGCTTGTGGGAGGAAACCGGAGCACCCGGAGAAAACCCACGCAGACACAGGGAGAACTTGCAAACTCCACACAGGCAGTACCCGGAATCGAACCCGGGTCCCTGGAGCTGTGAGGCTGCAGTGCTAACCACTGCGCCACTGTGCCGCCCTGTTTAGTCTCCAAAGTTCTCAGTTTTCAAGAACGATTTTCAGATCTGACCCATACATTGAGTCAACTCCTGCAACAGTAGCACGGAACTGCTGTTTCAAGAAGGTGAAACAAGGAGGGAAGTCCTGTTTCCATCATCTGGTAGAAACGGCATGAAGGTTTTGCAGGATGTGGGTGAGTCTATCAATATGAACATTACAGTATCGAGGACTTTGCTTCAGTGTTGTAAAAATTTAGCAACCCAACGTGAAGGGAAAAGACCACTGCTCAAGGCAGCTATAGAAGTTAAATTCCTTTAATTACATCGTATTTCAAGATTTTTCTTAACGTTTAAGGATTACATTCTGCACCTCAGTCTATTTATCTGTGAAATGTGAAACCCAAAGGCCTTACCTATGACATTCACAAAGTCATAGTTACAGTGCGATTGCAGTGGGTCATGAACTTGCTATGACTCCTGCTGCAGCTTTATTCAATATTCTATCAGTTATATTGTGGTGAAGAGTTCAGTTTTTGCAGTGATAGGTTTAGATAATTGACTATAGTGGAAAGGAATAAAGGGTGGGCAACATAGCAGGTGGCTGATGTGATATCCCTTGAACTATACACCCCTGAAGTTGAAAGTTCTGGCCAGTTTTTTTTTGTTGCTTTTTCCGTACATTACTCCCATTCTTGCTAATGTTGGTCCTTTCTAGCTGTCAGCCTTCTTTTCTTCTCTGCACTCTGCATATAGTAATTTCTAAACATGATACACTTTACTTCTCTGCTCATTGCCTTTCACAGCGTTGTCCAATTCAGTTCCCTCAAAATCTGTCTTTCTACAGTTCAATGTTTCTATTGCTTAGAAAGAACTTTTTCTCACCTATCACTCTGCCATCTTGCTATTCCAAGTAGAAATTCCCACTGCTGAAAATAATCTTTCTAAGTTTAAAAAAATGCACTAAAATGGATATATTTCTGAATAATGCTATTAAATGTACCTGCACAATTCACTTGTGCATCTTAGGTTGTTAAGAGTTCTCGTGCACAGTGAGAAGCCTCAGCTCTGTTCTTAGCCTTATTTTGCTCTGATACCGCCCCTGTGCTCCAGGAGGCATGCATGAATTGTAAGCCCAATTTGACTTACCCCAAAGTTGACATTATGCTGCTCATGCACCTTTTCTGGATAGGGTTTTCCACCCTCTCCTGGAGAGCTTGGGAATCTTCCGGAGTGCAGCATGGATCTCCCAGGTGCTGGTGCTACCCAATCAGGGGTTCTTGTCACATTAAATTTCCTGCCGTAGCAGCAACTCTCCCACCCCACCCTGTTGTGTGATTGCCTTTAAGAGTGATGTCACTTTAAGATCTTAGTTTGCTAATGAGCTAAGTACCAGGACATGGTCATGTGACTACATGCCAGTTTCACTCTGTAACTGTAACACCGAGGCACGTCCTGTAAATAGTTAGTTCTGCATTGTATATACTTGTTAAGCTGTTAATAAAGCTGTTTGAGATCTTCAAACAACTGAACTCTATTTACTTGGGCAGTTTTAAAATCCTTTTCTTTTTGCGAGGAGCAGCTTTGACAGAAGGAGGTGCGGAGTGAACTTACAGCTGAGCGGTCAATTTCAGTGTAAGTTACAAGTTAATCCCCTTTTGTTTCGGAGGACCAGGGGACTGCTGGGTAAGGGAACACTATTTATTTGGGCAGTTTTAAAATCATTTTCTTTTTGCGAGGAGCAGCTTTGACAGAAGGAGGTGCGGAGCGAACTTACAGCTGAGCGGTCAATTTCAGTGTAAGTTACAAGTTAATCCCCTTTTGTTTCGGAGGACCAGGGGACTGCTGGGTAAGGGAAAACTATTTATTTGGGCAGTTTTAAAATCCTTTTCTTTTTGCGAGGAGCAGCTTTGACAGAAGGAGGTGCGGAGCGAACTTACAGCTGAGCGGTCAATTTCAGTGTAAGTTACAAGTTAATCCCCTTTTGTTTCGGAGGACCAGGGGACTGCTGGGTAAGGGAAAACTATTTATTTGGGCAGTTTTAAAATCATTTTCTTTTTGCTAAGTGAACAAGTTTTGACTTTTTTTTTGTTTGGTTTTTCAGTAGACTTGTTGGGAATCTAGAATAGTGGGAATGGAGGTTAAGGCAGTTGTATGTTCCTCCTGCAGAATGTGGGAGGTAAGGGTCGCCAAGAGTGTCCCTGCTGACTGCATCTGCGGGAAGTGCACCCAACTCCAGCTCCTCGCAGACCGCGTTAGGGAACTGGAACTGGAGCTGGATGAACTTCGGATCATTCGGGAGGCGGAGGGGATTATTGACAGGAGTTATAGGGAGGCAGTCACACCTCAGGTAAAAGAAGTAGGTAGATGGGTTACCGTCAGGGGAAGGAGAGGGAACCAGCAGGCAGTGCAGGGATCCCCTGTGGCCGTTTCCCTCAACAACAGGTATACCGTTTTGGATACTGTTGCGGGGGACGACTTACCAGGGGTAAGCAATGGGGTGCAGGTCTCTGGCACAGAGTCTGTCCCTGTTGCTCAGAAGGGAAAGGGGAAGAGGAGCAGAGCATTAGTCATTGGGGACTCCATAGTTAGGGGAACAGATAGGAGGTTCTGTGGGAACGAGAGAGACTCACGGTTGGTGTGTTGCCTCCCAGGTGCCAGGGTTCGTGATGTCTCGGATCGTGTTTTTGGGATTCTTAAGGGGGAGGGGGAGCAGCCCCAAGTCGTGGTCCACATAGGCACCAACGACATAGGTAGGAAGAGAGATGGGGATTTAAGGCATAAATTCAGGGAGCTAGGGTGGAAGCTTAGAGCGAGAACAACCAGAGTTGTTATCTCTGGGTTGTTGCCCGTGCCACGTGGTAGCGAAGAGAGGAATAGGGAGAGAGAGGAGTTGAACACGTGGCTGCAGGGATGGTGTAGGAGGGAGGGTTTTGGTTTCCTGGATAATTGGGGCTCTTTCTGGGGTAGGTGGGACCTCTACAAACAGGATAGTCTTCACCTGAACCAGAGGGGTACCAATATCCTGGGGGGGAGATTTGTTACTGCTCTTTGGGGGGATTTAAACTAAATCAGCAGGGGAATGGGAACCTAAATTGTCGTTCCAGTGTACAGGCTGTTGAGAGTAGTGAGGTAGGGGATAAGGTTACAGGGACGCAAGAGGGCACTGGCAAGCAAGAACTTGGTTTAAAGTGTGTCTACTTCAACGCCAGGAGCATCCGGAATAAGGTGGGTGAGCTTGCAGCATGGGTTGGTACCTGGGATCCTGATGTTGTGGCCATTTCGGAGACTTGGGTAGAGCAGGGGCAGGAATGGATGTTGCAGGTTCCGGGATTTAGATGTTTCAGTAAGAACAGAGAAGAGGGTAAAAGAGGGGGGGGGGTGTGGCATTGTTAATCAAGGAAAGTATTACAGCGGCAGAAAGGACGTTTGAGGACTCGTCTACTGAGGTAGTATGGGCCGAGGTTAGAAACAGGAGAGGAGAGGTCACCCTGTTGGGAGTTTTCTATAGACCTCCGAATAGTTCCAGAGATGTAGAGGAAAGGATAGCGAAGATGATTCTCGACAGGAGCGAGAGTAACAGGGTAGTGGTTATGGGGGACTTTAACTTTCCAAATATTGACTGGAAATACTATAGTTCGAGTACTTTAGATGGGTCTGTTTTTGTCCAGTGTGTGCAGGAGGGTTTTCTGACACAGTATGTTGACAGGCCAACCAGGGGCGATGCCACATTGGATTTGGTACTGGGCAATGAACCCGGCCAGGTGTTCGATTTAGATGTAGGTGAGCACTTTGGCGATAGTGATCACAATTCGGTTAGGTTTACCTTAGCGATGGGCAGGGACAGGTAAATACCGCAGGGCAAGAATTATAGCTGGGGGAAAGGAAATTATGACGCGATTAGGCAAGATTTAGGATGTGTAGGATGGGGAAGGAAACTGCAGGGGATGGGCACAAACGAAATGTGGAGCTTATTCAAGGAGCAGCTAATGCGTGTCCTTGATAAGTATGTACCTGTCAGGCAGGGAGGAAGTTGTCGAGCGAGGGAGCCGTGGTTTACTAAAGAAGTTGAAGCGCTTGTCAAGAGGAAGAAGGCGGCTTATGTTAGGATGAGACGTGAAGGCTCAGTTAGGGCGCTTGAGAGTTACAAGCTCGCCAGGAAGGATCTAAAGGGAGGGCTAAGAAGAGCAAGGAGAGGACACGAGAAGTCATTGGCGGATAGGATCAAAGAAAACCCTAAGGCTTTCTATAGGTATATCAGGAATAAAAGAATGACTAGAGTTAGAATAGGGCCAATCAAGGATAGTAGTGGGAAGTTGTGTGTGGAATCAGAGGAGATAGGGGAAGCGTTAAATGAATATTTTTAGTCAGTATTTACAGTAGAGAAAGAAAATGTTGTCGAGGAGATTACTGAGATACAGCCTACTAGGCTAGATGGGATTGAGATTCACAAGGAGGAGGTGTTAGCAATTTTGGAAAGTGTGAAAATAGATAAGTCCCCTGGGCCAGATGGGATTTATCCTAGGATTCTCTGGGAAGCCAGGGAGGGGATTGCAGAGCCGTTGTTGTTGATCTTTATGTCGTCATTGTCGACAGGAGTAGTGCCGGAAGACTGGAGGATAGCAAATGTTGTCCCCTTGTTCAAGAAGGGGAGTAGAGACAGCCCTGGTAATTATAGACCTGTGAGCCTTACTTCGGTTGTGGGTAAAATGTTGGAAAAGGTTATAAGAGATAGGATTTATAATCATCTTGAAAAGAATAAGTTCATTTGCGATAGTCAGCACGGTTTTGTGAAAGGTAGGTCGTGCCTCACAAACCTTATTGAGTTTTTCGAGAAGGTGGCCAAACAGGTGGATGAGGGTAAAGCCGTGGATGTGGTGTATATGGATTTCAGTAAGGCGTTTGATAAGGTTCCCCACGGTAGGCTATTGCAGAAAATACGGAAGTATGGGGTTGAAGGTGATTTAGAGCTTTGGATCAGAAATTGGCGAGCTGAAAGAAGACAGATGGTGGTGGTTGATGGCAAATGTTCATCCTGGAGTTTAGTTACTAGTGGTGTACCGCAAGGTTCTGTTTTGGGGCCACTGCTGTTTGTCATTTTTATAAATGACCTGGATGAGGGTGTAGAAGGGTGGGTTAGTAAATTTGCGGATGACACGAAGGTCGGTGGAGTTGTGGATAGTGTCGAAGGGTGTTGTAGGGTACAGGGGGACATAGCTGCAGAGCTGGGCTGAGAGATGGCAAATGGACTTTAATGCGGAGAAGTGTGAGGTGATTCACTTTGGAAGGAGTAACAGCAATGCAGAGTACTGGGCTAATGGGAAGATTCTTGGTAGTGTAGATGAGCAGAGAGATCTTGGTGTCCAGGTACATAAATCCCTGAAAGTTGCTACCCAGGTTAATAGGACTGTTAAGAAGGCATATGGTGTGTTAGCTTTTATTAGTAGGGGGATCGAGTTTCGGAGCCACGAGGTCATGATGCAGCTGTACAAAACTCTGGTGCGGCCGCACCTTGAGTATTGCGTGCAGTTCTGGTCACCGCATTACAGGAAGGATGTGGAAGCTTTGGAAAGGGTGCAGAGGAGATTTACTAGGATGTTGCCTGGTATGGAGGGAAGGTCTTATGAGGAAAGGCTGAGGGACTTGGGGTTGTTTTCGTTAGAGAGGAGGAGGAGGAGAGATGACTTAATAGAGACATACAAGATAATCAGAGGGCTAGATAGGGTGGATAGTGAGAGTCTTTTTCCTCGGATGATGATGGCAAACACGAGGGGACATAGCTTTAAGCTGAGGGGTGAAAGATATAGGACAGATGTCTGAGGTAGTTTCTTTTCGCAGAGAGTAGTAGGGGCGTGGAACACCCTGCCTGCAACAGTAGTAGACTCGCCAACTTTAAGGGCATTTAAGTGGTCATTGGATAGACATATGGATGAAAATGGAATAGTGTAGGTCAGATGGTTTCACAGGTCGGCGCAACATCGAGGGCCGAAGGGCCTGTACTGCGCTGTAATGTTCTAATTCTAATTCTAAAAATTCTAACTCCATGCATCTCATTTATGTTTCATTGGACAACATTAAAAACTTCTCATTACACACTACAATAGAATAGCCAATGTTGTTCCTTTGTTAAAGAAGGGTAGCAAGGATAATCCAGGAAATTATAGGCCGGTGAGCCTTATGTCAATGGTGGGGAAATTATTAGAGAGGATTCTTCGGGACAGGATTTACTCCCATTTGGAAACAAATGAACTTATTAGCAAGAGGCAGCATGGTTTTGTGAAGGGGAAGTCATGTCTCACTAACTTGATTGAGTTTTTTGAGGAAGTGACGAAGATGATTGATGAAGGAAGGGCAGTGGATGTTGTCTATATGGACTTCAGTAAAGCCTTTGACAAGGTCCCTCATGGCAGACTGGTACAAAAGGTGAAGTCACACGGGATCAGAGGTGAGTTGGCAAGATGGATACAGAACTGGCTCGGTCATAGAAGACAGAGGGTAGCTTTTCTGAATGGAGGGCTGTGACTCGTGGTGTTCTGCAGGGATCAGTGCTGGGACCTTTGCTGTTTGTAGTATATATAAATGATTTGGAGGAAAATGTAGCTGGTCTGATTAGTAAGTTTGCGGATGACACAAAGGTTGGTGGAGTTGAGGATACAAAAAGAACAAAGAACAGTACAGCACAGGAACAAGCCATTCGGCAGATCCTGTTATGGTGCACCTTAAAAGGAATGAGGTCCTCTGAGGAATCATCCTCTGAGGAATCATCCTCATGGATGTCCTGCAACTTTCTTTATACGTAATGGTCCTGGAAGACAAAAGGGATATAACTTAGTTGTGGCAACGTCACAATCTTGACAATCACCATACTCAGTCTTCTCATCGTTCAGTCATTGATGAAATGAAGTCAGCATATGTGTGTCCGAGATATTTTAATTCTCTCACCAATTACCTGCGAGCTCCTTGACTCTCCATCTCCAATTGAGAAGGCTGCAAATGTGCTAATTATCTCCAGGGCGTTCTCCTCTGCATCTGTGAGCTGGACTATTTGTGGCTGTTCCCGGCTCTGCGGAATGTGCTGGATCACATGCCCGTCACATTCCCAGTCTCCCCCTCACCAGTTGGAACCCCAATCCCCAAAACACGCTGCTCCACACTCCCCACTGCCCGAGCCCCTAATACCCAATGTCTCCCTCTCCAGCCCCAATCTTCCCCGCCCTAATCACCCTGTTCACTTTGACCGCCCACATCGCTGACCCCCATTCCCCATACTTCCTCTGTCTCCTGATCCCAACCCCCAATCCTCTTTCTCCTCTTGGGCTCCATCCTCCAGTCTGCCGCCGATACCCCAGTCTCTCTCTCTTTTGCGGCCCCCAATTAACCAGTCTCTCTTCATTAAACGCAGTCATCCTCTCTCATGCTCCACCCCCAACTGCCATTTCCCAGTCTCCCTTTCTTCCCAATCACTATTCCCCAGACACTTCAATCTCCCTCTCTCTTCTCCACTCCCCATCACTGATTCATGTCTCCTGAATGGTCCTGGCTCTCCATGACAATGGTGATGTCACCAAGTCGGAGGCTTCTCTGTGATGATAGCTGGTGACATCACAGAGGGGGTGTACAAAGAACAAAGAACAGTACAGCACAGGAACAAGCCATTCGGCCCTCCAAGCCTGCACCGATCTTGATGCCTGTCTAAACTAAAACATTCTGCACTTCCGGGGACCGTATCCCTCTATTCCCATCCTATTCATGTATTTGCCAAGATGCCTCTTAAACGTCGCTATCGTACCTGCTTCCACCACCTCCCCCGGCAGCAAGTTCCAGGCACTCACCACCCTCTGTGTAAAGAACTTGCATCGCACATCCCCTCTAAACTTTTCCCCTCGCACCTTAAACCTATGTCCCTTAGTAACTGACTCTTCCACCCTGGGAAAAAGCTTCTGACTATCCACTCTGTCCATGCCACTCATAACTTTGTAAACCTCTATCATGTCGCCCCTCCACCTCCGTCGTTTCAGTGAAAACAATGTGAGTTCCGCTTCACTTCCCTCTGACCCCACCCCTTCTGATCTGACCCCTTGCCGTGTATTCACTATACCCTCTGACCTCCCCCTCTCTGATGCTGAGCGTTCTGTACTCAGCAAAGGTCTCAGTTTTATCCCCTTATGCCCCCACCTCAATGAATTTCGCGCTCGGCATGACGTTGAGCTCTTCTTCCGTCGCCTCCGCCTCCGGGCTCACTTCTTCGACCAGGAGTCCTCCCCCCGACCAGCAGACCCATTCACCCGCCTCCAGCATTCTCCCTCTACCTGGACCCCTCCCCCTGGCCTCTTACCCGCTCTTGATCTCTTCATTGAAAACTGTCGGCGAGACATTGGTCGTCTCAATTTCTCTGCCCCCCTCGCTCACTCTAACCTGTCCCCCTCTGAACTTGAGGCACTCCGTTCTCTCAGGTCTAACCCCGACATGGTTATCAAACCTGCAGACAAGGGTGGTGCTGTTGTTGTATGGCGTACCGACCTCTACCTTGCAGAAGCTCAACGCCAACTCACAGACACCTCTTCCTACCTCCCTCTGGACCATGACCCCACCACCGAACATCAAGCCACCGTCCAAAGGACTGTCATTGACCTCATCTCCTCTGGAGATCTTCCCTCTACAGCTTCCAACCTCATAGTCCCGCAACCCCGGACAGCCCGCTTCTACCTCCTTCCCAAAATCCACAAACGGGACTATCCCGGCAAACCCATTGTGTCAGCCTGCTCCTGCCCAACTGAACTCATTTCTTCCTATCTAGACTCTATCTTTTCTCCGCTGGTCCAGTCTCTTCCCACCTACATCCGTGACTCTTCTGACGCCCTACGTCATTTTGACAATTTCCAGTTTCCTGGTCCCAACCGCCTCCTCTTCACTATGGACGTCCAATCGCTCTACACCTCCATCCCCCACCAGGATGGTTTGAGGGCTCTCCGCTTCTTCCTGGAACAGAGGCCCAACCAGTCCCCATCCACCACCACCCTCCTCCGCCTGGCTGAACTTGTTCTCACATTGAACAACTTCTCCTTCAACTCCACGCACTTCCTTCAAGTAAAAGGTGTCGCTATGGCTACCCGCATGGGTCCTAGTTATGCCTGTCTTTTTGTGGGATATGTCGAGCATTCTTTGTTCCAGTCCTACTCAGGCCCCCTCCCCCAACTCTTTTTCCGGTACATTGATGACTGTATCGGTGCCGTTTCCTGCTCCCGCCCCGAACTAGAAAACTTTATCAACTTTGCTTCCAATTTCCACCCTTCTCTCACCTTTACATGGTCCATCTCTGACACTTCCCTTCCCTTCCTCGACTTCTCTGTCTCCATCTCTGGGGATAGGTTGTCTACCAATATCCATTATAAGCCCACTGACTCCCACAGCTACCTCGACTACACTTCTTCACACCCTACCTCCTGTAAGGACTCCATTCCATTCTCCCAGTTTCTCCGTCTCCGACGCATCTGCTCTGATGATGCCACCTTCCATGACGGTGCTTCTGATATGACCTCCTTTTTCCTCAACCGAGGATTTCCCCCCACTGTGGTTGACAGGGCCCTCAACCGTGTCCGACCCATTCCCCGCACCTCTACCCTCACCCCTTCCCCTCCCTCCCAGAACCGTGACAGGGTTCCCCTTGTCCTCACTTTTCATCCCACCAGCCTCCATATCCAAAGGATCATCCTCCGCCATTTCCGCCACCTCCAGCGTGATGCCACTACCAGTCGCATCTTCCCCTCCCTTCCCCTGTCAGCATTCCGAAGGGATCGTTCCCTCCGCGACACCCTGGTCCACTCCTCCATTACCCCCACCACCTCGTCCCCGTCCCAGGGCACCTTCCCTTGCAATCGCAGGAGGTGTAATACCTGCCCATTTACCTCCTCTCTCCTCACTATCCCTGCACCAGAGCTGCTCTGCCTGGCATGGAACAGACCATCCAGTTGATACTTGGGCTTTACAGGCGTAGCAAACCTCTGGTCCGCTGATCTAGTTTAACACCTGGGCAGAAAAGTGTTCCTATCAAACCATAAAAAATTTTTGGAAGCCATTCAACCCATCATGTTCGTGCTGGCTGTTTACTACTGTAACCCAGAACTGTCCTGCTCTCTTCCAATAACCCTGTATCATCCTCTGCTTCAAATATAGAACCACATTTTCTTTAAAAGATAAATTGACTTCTGTCTCCTCTGTCTAAACTGTTCCCTGTGGCAAACTTTACATGCTCTAATGATTTTCCATAGATTGAAGCTTCCCCTAACCCCTCTCCTAGTGGCAATTTTAAATTGATAATGCCTTGGCACTGACTCCCCAGCCTTCATTCACTCTATCAAAATTCTTCACTATTTTAAAAATATCTACTAAAGTTATTCTTTGCTTGCTCTGTGCCAGTGTAAATAGTCTCCGTATTTCAACTCTCTGCTCGTAGTAGTTTCTCAGCTCTGGTATCATGCTTGTGAAACTATGCTCCACACTCTCTATGGCTTTAAGGTTCTTTCTGTAATGGGGTGCCCAAAACTGCACACAGTAGTCTAACCTTGGTCTAACTATTGCCTTGCACAAATTTATCATTATTCTTTGCTCCTGTGCTCATGTCCCTATTTAGAAAACCACTGATTGGCCTTTTTTTATTTCAAGGAAATATGTGTTTGAGCCTCAGGTGTTTTTGTTCCTCTGTACTAATTAGTGTCTTTCCATTAAGTGTGTACATCCTTTACCTAACCTGTCTATGGCCTCATGAGGTCTTTTACAGGCTTCCTCATTGTTTGTCAAACTCCTTACTTTTGTATGGTCGTAAAATTTCCTTATCCCCAAGAAAACAGACGTTGGCTGAGCACTGACTCCTAGGGCTGAATTTTTGTTCTGGGGTTGGGACCCTGATGTCGGGTGCATTTCCAGGTCCCGGCCCGGCATCACGCCAGTACCTGAAACGCGACGCGATTTTTAACCAGCCATGCACCAGTGCAGATACTCCCACATCAGTGGATTCAGTTTGAAAGTAAGTTGGGGTTTCACCTGATGATTCTCACCTCACAAATGAGCATCAGCAGACATTGGTGGCAGGAACACTTGGAGAGAGGCCATGTTGGGGGGCGTTGGTGAAAGTGTCACAATTCTCTCCAAGTGTTACTCAGCCTGGCATAGATACTGAACCCTGGGGCTATGATTCACAAGGAGAATGCTAGAGGTGTATCAGCAACTTAGCAAGGTACTGACAGACATGCCACACATTCTCTTGACACAATAATGGAGAGAATGAAAGTGTCCAACTTGATTGTTAATGCATTATTGGCACAGAGAGTTGCAAGAATGTCTGCCATTGAGAGAGTCAACCTGCATGGGTTCAAACAAGGTTCTCAAATGAGTCCGTGCAGGCCATGACTATGGCACTGCAGACTTTGGGCGTCATCTTGTCTGCTGCATAAAACAGGACCCTTATCTGTGGCCTTACAACACTTCACTGATCTCCACCTAGCTTCTGTCCAGCAAAGAGGCATGAGTGATGTGACACTGACCCAGGAGAGAAATGATGGCGAAAGGGGTCAAAAATGTAGGAACTGCATTCAAAGCACTGCCAATTCTCACCGGTTGCCTCTCAGCCAGTCCCTGACATGCTGCCTAGTCTCCCGATAGCTGAGTCTACCCCTGCACAGGTGCAGGTGGAGCGGTCTTTGACAGGGCCCTCAGGGCTCCAGGGGTCATTGGCCAAAAGCGTCTCAGCAGGGATCTGAACAGCCTGTTGCTACCTATGCTGAAACCGCACAGTTATACCATGTAGAAGAGGTAGGAAGCATAAGTTGAGGAGATAGTAATTCACTGAGTATGCATATGAGGGCCTGACAAAATGTTATATTGTAAGTTTCCCTTTGTAAAATAGAATCATGTAAAATTTTCACTGCTTCCATGTCTTGTCCATTTTTACATCCCAAGGGCCAACTTGCCTTTCACTTTCTACATGATGAAACTCTTGGTTGCTATGGTGGTGCTCAGATTGCCATTTGTGTGCAGTCAATGGCTCCCTGTACCTGGGGGAATCCAGCCAGAGAGACAGAACTGAGTGCCCACTCATTCTGGCTATTGTCACCCCAAAGGAAATTTGTATAATTGTCAACTTTTGAAACCAGTCATCAGTGACCTGCCTTATGTGCAAGCGACTGGGAGATCCTGGTTAAGGTTGCAGTCACTCCCTGGAAGAATTCAGAGGTGAAAAGGTTGAGGGCGGTGGTCACTTGCAAAGCTACCTGTAATGCATGACCACCAGATCCAGCAAGGAGCATGTCTTCCACCTCCTGGCATTCACCTGTCTCTGTCACTTCCCTCCCTTCCCCTTCCCCTAGCCCACTGGGCCATAATTCCTCTAAGGCTCCCCCCTGGCCGAGCCCTGAACTTGCATCTTCATCTATTTTCTCTCCAATCTCCTCTCATGCCCTCTCTGAGCTCATCATGTACATGAGACCCACCTCCTACCCTCTGAACCCTATTCCCACCAAACTGCTGACCACCCAACTTCCCTTCCTGGTTCCCAAGTTAGCTACTACTGTTAACGGTTCTCTCTCCTCAGATAGTGTCCCTCTCCTTCAATTCTGCTGCCATCACCCTTCTCCTCAAAAAAAACAACCCTTGTACCCCTCTGTACTTGTAAACTACTGCTCCTCTCCAAACTCCCTTTCCTCTCCAATGTTCTTGAGCATGTTGTCATCTCCCAAATTCATGTAAAACGTTCCCAGAACTCCATGTTTGAATCCCTCCAATCAGGTTTCTGCCCTGCCACAGTACTGGAACACCCCTTATCAAAGCCACAAATGACATCCTATGTGACTGTAAACATGGTAAACTATCCCTCCTCATCCATCTTGACCTGTCTGCAGCCTTTGACATGGGTGACCAGATTATCCTCCTCCATCATCCAGCTGGGTGGGACTGCATTTGCCTGGTTCCATTCTAATCTTTCCAGTCGAGAGAATCACCTGTCCTGGCTTCTCTTCCTGCTTCTACATTGTTATCTCTGGAGTCCATCAAGGATCTATCCTTGGTCCCTTCCCATTCTCATCTATATGCTGCTCCCTTGGCGACAACATCCAAAAACACATCAGGTGGCTCATGGGCTTTGACAACACACAGCTCTACTCACCACCATGTCTCATAGCCCCTCCACTGTTTCTAAATTGTCAGACTGCTTAACTGACATCCAGAACTAGATGAATAGAAATTTCCTCCAATTAAGTATTGGGAAGACTGAAGCCACTGTCTGCAGTCCCCCACTACAAGCTGCATTCCCTCGCCGCCAAAGCCATCCCTCTCCCTGGCAACTGTCTGAGGCTGAACCAAATCATCTGCAAGCTTGGTCTCATACTTAACTCTGAGATGAGCTTCCGACCACATATTCATGCTATCACCAAGACCGCCCTCTTCCACCTCCATAACAGCGTCTGACTGCGTCCCTGCTTCTGCTCACCTGCTGCTGAAACCCTTATCCATCCCTGGGTTACCTCTGGACCTGTCTATTCCAATGTTCTCCCAGCCGCTCTCCCATCTTCTACTCTCCATAAATTTGAGCTCATCAAAAACTCTGCTGCCCATATTCTAACACAGACCAAGTCCATCACCTTGTTCTAACCAGAGATAGGAAGACAGAGATCGGGTTCATTAAAAGTGGCACTGGCAGGGAGCCTGAGCGCACCTTGTGCAGTGCAGGAAAACTCTGGCTCTAGTTCCATGGTGAAAATAACAGGTTATAGGACTACTACTAGTAACAGGTAGGATAATGAAGCATTGCACTCATTCCAGCAGTTACATACAGACTATCACTGAGTTATGTTCCTATTGCTTCGGAGGGGAATCTGAGTGTTACCAGCATGGTTACTGGTGCAATTTTAGTGAGTTACTATTTGTTGCTGGTGGAATCAAAGTTCCTCCCAACTCTGCTTTCCCCTTTCCAAATTGCTCCTGCATCTTCAGTTTCCCCTCTTATTCATCCTTGGTTTCCCCCACTTCGCAGATGGCCTACTGCTTCTTGGAGCCTCTTGCAAATCAGCTGCTGGCATGAAACCACAAGCAAAGATACTCAACTACAGGGGACCCATGCTTTACAAGGAAAATGCAATAACTTGTGCAGACATTATGTGATCCAAAGTCACGTGGTCAGAATATCATGTGATCAAACCTCCAGAAATGCCTCCAACCAGACTTGGCCACATTAAGCTCCACAGACTTCTTGCAAGGACAATTTATTTTTCCTCCAACCTTTTGTTTCATTGCAATAGATCGGTAAAGCCTCCTTTTTCCATAGTTTCCCACTGTTTGTCGCAGTGTGCATTTCTTTTCACAGCTGTTCATTTAAAAGAAAGAC
This sequence comes from Heterodontus francisci, assembly GCF_036365525.1. Taxonomy (NCBI): domain Eukaryota; kingdom Metazoa; phylum Chordata; class Chondrichthyes; order Heterodontiformes; family Heterodontidae; genus Heterodontus; species Heterodontus francisci. The sequence continues at coordinate 29,451,100 of NC_090400.1, read as the reverse complement.
ATCTATTTATCCACTTTTCGCAAAGTGATGATAAAGATGTTCGGAATTATAACCGTCAAAATCATTGGTGATTCCAACCCACATCCTGTGATCATATGTCTCCAACACTCACCTGTGCACAGGCCATTTTGTGAGAGATACAGCTTCAAGGCCAGTTATTCCAACCTGCATCCTGAAAAAGTGTGCCTCGGAAGAATGATGCTTTGGCTCTGTATCGGCCATTTTGTAAGAGCTATGATTCAATTGACGAATACGCAGCAAGTCAAAACTATGCCCTGAAAAGTGGGTGTTTCAGGAGGCCAACACTATTGCTCACTACAGGGGGTCCACTAGGAAGAAATATATTTAGATATTCATCCTCTTAACATGGATCTAGATGATAGATAAAAGGACATAAATTCTTCCCACACATACTCATCCGAACAGCATCACCACAGAGCTCTGAAATACCATCTCAATGCCCACCAATTTACAAATGCTACAAAAAATAGTGCTTAGGCAGTACCTCTCTGCAGGCCATCTCAGGAACAAGAGGGCCAGTTGCCAGGATCTAACTGAGAGGTGAGAAACATAACTTATTCACAGAATATATCATTAAAACTGTGATTTCACTGGCCTCAACTGGTCCTTATATTAACTGCAATCAGACCAGTTGCCTTTGACAGAAAATAGTTTTCTAAATCATTACTTCATCTTTTTATTCTCCCTCCTCCTCTCAACTGCTTTGCAAAAAATACACTCATAAGGAACAAAGAACAAAGAAAATTACAGCACAGGAACAGGCCCTTCGGCCCTCCAAGCCTGTGCCGATCCAGATCCTCTATCTAAACCTGTCGCCTATTTTCTAAGGGTCTGTACCTCTTTGCTTCCTGCCCATTCATGTATCTGTCTAGATACATCTTAAAAGACGCTATCGTGTTCGCGTCTACCATCTCCGCTGGCAACGCGTTCCAGGCACCCACCACCCTCTGCGTAAAGAACTTTCCACGCACATCCCCGCTAAACTTTTCCCCTCTCACTTTGAACTCGTGACCCCTAGTAATTGAATCCCCCACTCTGGGAAAAAGCTTCTTGCTATCCACCCTGTCTATACCTCTCATGATTTTGTACACCTCAATCAGGTCCCCCCTCAACCTCCTTCTTTCTAATGAAAATAATCCTAATGTACTCAACCTCTCTTCATAGCTAGCGCCCTCCATACCAGGCAACATCCTGGTGAACCTCCTCTGCACCCTCTCCAAAGCATCTACATCCTTTTGGTAATGTGGCAACCAGAACTGCACGCAGTATTCCAAATGTGGCCGAACCAAAGTCTTATACAACTGTAACATGACCTGCCAACTCTTGTACTCAATACCCCGTCCAATGAAGGAAAGCATGCCGTATGCCTTCTTGACCACTCTATTGACCTGCGTTGCCACCTTCAGGGAACAATGGACCTGAACACCCAAATCTCTCTGGACATCAATTTTCCCCAGGACTTTTCCATTTATTGTATAGTTCACTCTTGAATTGGATCTTCCAAAATGCATCACCTGGCATTTGCCTGCATTGAACTCCATCTGCCATTTCTCTGCCCAACTCTCCAATCTATCTATATTCTGCTGTATTCTCTGACAGTCCCCTTCACTATCTGCTACTCCACCAATCTTAGTGTCGTCTGCAAACTTGCTAATCAGACCACCTATACTTTCCTCCAAATCATTAAGGTATATCACAAACAACAGTGGTCCCAGCACGGATCCCTGTGGAACACCACTGGTCACACGTCTCCATTTTGAGAAACTCCCTTCCACTGCTACTCTCTGTCTCCTGTTGCCCAGCCAGTTCTTTATCCATCTAGCTAGTACACCCTGGACCCCATGCGACTTCACTTTCTCCATCAACCTACCATGGGGAACCTTATCAAACGCCTTACTGAAGTCCATGTATATGACATCTACAGCCCTTCCCTCATCAATCAACTTTGTCACTTCCTCAAAGAATTCTATTAAGTTGGTAAGACATGACCTTCCCTGCACAAAACCATGTTGCCTATCACTGATAAGCCCATATTCTTCCAAATGGGAATAGATCCTATCCCTCAGTATCTTCTCCAGCAGCTTCCCTACCACTGACGTCAGGCTCACCGGTCTATAATTACCTGGATTATCCCTGCTACCCTTCTTAAACAAGGGGACAACATTAGCAATTCTCCAGTCCTCCGGGACCTCACCTGTGTTTAAGGATGCTGCAAAGATATCTGTTAAGGCCCCAGCTATTTCCTCTCTCGCTCCCCACAGTAACCTGGGATAGATCCCATCCGGACCTGGGGACTTGTCCACCTTAATGCCTCTTAGAATACCCAACACTTCCTCCCTCCTTATGCCGACTTGACCTAGAGTAATCAAACATCTATCCCTAACCTCAACATCCGTCATGTCCCTCTCCTCGGTGAATACCGATGCAAAGTACTCGTTTAGAATCTCACCCATTTTCTCTGACTCCACGCATAATTTTCCTCCTTTGTCCTTGAGTGGGCCAATCCTTTCTCTAGTTACCCTCTTGCTCCTTATATATGAATAAAAGGCTTTGGGATTTTCCTTAACCCTGTTTGCTAAAGATATTTCATGACCCCTTTTAGCCCTCTTAATACCTCGTTTCAGATTGGTCCTACATTCCCGATATTCTTCCAAAGCTTCGTCTTTCTTCAGCCGCCTAGACCTTATGTATGCTTCCTTTTTCCTCTTAGCTAGTTTCACAATTTCCCCTGTCATCCATGGTTCCCTAATCTTGCCATTTCTATCCCTCATTTTCACAGGAACATGTCTCTCCTGCACGCTAATCAACCTCTCTTTAAAAGCCTCCCACATATCAAATGTGGATTTATCTTCAAACAGCTGCTCCCAATCTACATTCCCCAGCTCCTGCCGAATTTTGGTATAGTCGGCCTTCCCCCAATTTAGCACTCTTCCTTTAGGACCACTCTCGTCTTTGTCCATGAGTATTCTAAAACTTACGGAATTGTGATCGCTATTCCCAAAGTAGTTCCCTACTGAAACTTCAACCACCTGGCCGGGCTCATTCCCCAACACCAGGTCCAGTATGGCCCCTTCCCGAGCTGGACTATTTACATACTGCTCTAGAAAACCCTCCTCGATGCTCCTTACAAATTCTGCTCCATCTAGACCTCTAACACTCAGTGAATCCCAGTCAATGTTGGGAAAATTAAAATCTCCTATCACCACCACCCTGTTGCTCCTACATCTTTCCATAATCTGTTTACATATTTGTACCTCTATCTCACGCTCGCTGTTGGGAGGCCTGTAGTACAGCCCCAACATTGTTACCGCACCCTTCCTATTTCTGAGTTCTGCCCATATTGCCTCACTGCTCGAGTCCTCCATAGTGTCCTCCTTCAGCACAGCTGTGATATCCTCTTTGACCAGTAATGCAACTCCTCCACCCCTTTTACCTCCCTCTCTATCCCGCCTGAAGCATCGATATCCTGGAATATTTAGTTGCCAATCGTGTCCTTCCTTCAACCAAGTCTCAGTAATAGCAATAACATCATACTCCCAGGTACTAATACAAGCCCTAAGTTCATCTGCCTTACCTACTACACTTCTTGCATTAAAACAAATGCACCTCAGACCTCCAGTCCCTTTGCGTTCATCATCTGCTCACTGCCTACTCTTCCCCTTAGTCACGCTGACTTCATTATCTAGTTCCTTACAGGCTTTAGTTACTACCTCCTTACTGTCCACTGACCTCCTCATTTGGTTCCCATCCCCCTGCCACATTAGTTTAAACCCTCCCCAACAGCGTTAGCAAAAGCACCCCCAAGGACATTGGTTCCAGTCCGGCCCAGGTGTAGACCGTCCAATTTGTAATAGTCCCACCTCCCCCAGAACTGGTCCCAATGTCCCAAAAATCTGAACCCCCTCCCTCCTGCACCATCTCTCAAGCCACGCATTCATCCTGACTATTTTTTCATTTCTACTCTGACTAGCACATGGCACTGGTAGCAATCCTGAGATTACTACCTCTGAGGTCCTACTTTTTAACTTGGCTCCTAACTCCCTAAATTCTGCTTGTAGGACCTCATCCCGTTTTTTACCTATATCATTGGTGCCTATGTGCACAATGACAACTGGCTGTTCACCCTCCCCCTTGAGAATGTTCTGCAGCCGATCTGAGACATCCCTGACCCATGCACCTGGGAGGCAACATACCATTCGGGAGTCTCGTTTTCGACCACAGAAGTGAGAGTGAGAGTCGACAGTGTGGTCAACAAATCTACTCTGTTTCTTCCTCTGTAACTACAGAATCTAGCAGATATTGGCCTCTTAAAGAATCAAGTGTCTGCTAAACATTCTGGGGTGACATAGTTTTTGGCAACTCAATGTTGCTCATGTATAGCTATATAGCACTATTTTTAAAAGCTTAGAAAATTGCCCCATTTTGTAACTGATTACAGCCTCTACAAAGAGAAATGGCTTTGAATTATTGGCTGTGAATAGAATTGATAGAGCATTCTTGAATCCATTCATCAACTTGTTTTAGGGACAGCAAAGATGTCTATTGCTCTCCTCTTCACAGAATACTTATCAGACTTGGTGCAATTGATACTAGATGCTAAAAGTACAGAAATAATTTATGACTTGACAGTGTTCAAGCCTGAGAGATAGTGATTCTAACTGCATATATAAACAGTTCATCAGTGTCACTTTTACTAGGTGAATCTTTTCCAGGGTTTAAACTTGTCTTGCAGGGGGGTGGGACCCAAAGTAGTAGTCTCTCAGATGAGATAGTTGAGGCAAATGTAGAGGATAAAGCAAGCAAGTCCAGTAGGCAGGTCAGGCAGGGGCAGGACAGGGAGCGTGGAAGGTCAGGTAGGCTAAACTGCATTTACTTTAATGCAAGAAGCCTTACAGGTAAGGCAGATGAACTCAGAGCATGGATCGGTATATGGGATTGTGATATTATAGCTATTACGGAAACATGGTTGAGAGATGGGCAGGACTGGCAGCTCAATGTTCCGGGGTACCGATCTTTCCAGCGTGACAGAGGTGGAGGTAAGAGAGGAGGGGGAGTTGCACTATTGATTAGGGAGGACATCACGGCAGTACTTCGAGAGGATATCCCGGGGGAAAGGTCCAGCGAGGCCATATGGGTAGAACTTAGAAATAAGAAAGGGGTGATCACTTTGATGGGATTAGACTATAGTTCCCCCCAATAGTCAGAGGGAAGTGGAGGAGCATCTATGTAGGGAAATCACAGATAGGTGTAGGAATTATAGGGTTGTAATAGTCAGTGATTTTAACTTCCCTAATATTGACTGGGACTGCCTTAGTGCTAAGGGATCAGATGGGGAAGAATTTGTTAAGTGTGTCCAGGATAGTTTTCTGAAGCAGTATGTGGATGGCCCTACTAGAGAAGGGGCTACACTCGACCTCCTCTTAGGAAATGAGGATGGGCAGGTGGTTGATGTGTCAGTGGGGGAGCACTTTGGGACCAGTGACCATAACTCTATTAGCTTCAAGATAGTTATGGAAAAGGATAGGACTGGTCCTCAGGTTGAAGTCCTGAATTGGGGGAAGGCTAATTTCGATGGCTTCAGATAGGAGGCTGTTTACAGTTAAAGGGGCGTCTGGCAAGTGGGAGGCTTTTAAAAGTGAGATAGGAAGAGTTCAGGGCCGGCAACTTCCTGTTAGATGGAAGGGCAAGGCTGGCAAGTTTAGGGAACCTTGGTTGACGAGGGATATTGAGGGTCTGGTCAGGACAAAGAAGGAAGCATATGTCAGGTATAGGCAGCTGGGATCGAGCGAGTCCCTCGAGGAGTATAGGGGAGGTAGGACTACACTTAAAAAGGAAATTAGGAGGGCGAAAAGGGGCCATGAGATTTCCCTGGCAGATAAGATAAAGGAGAATCCTAAAAGATTCTATAAGTATATTGAGAGTAAAAGGATAGCTAGGGAGAGAGTAGGTCCCCTTAAGGATCAGTGTGGCAATCTATGAGTGGAGCCACGGGAAATGGGCGATATCTGAAATGAATATTTCTCGTCCATATTTACCATGGAGAAGATCGTGGAAGCTAGTGAGTTCAAGGGAGGGAACAGAGATATCCTGGAGCATATCAACATTACAAAGGAGGAGGTGTTGGAGGTTTTGAAGCACATTAAGGTGGATAAATCCCCAGGGCCTGACCAGGTGTATCCTAGGATGCTATGGGAAGCAAGGGAGGAGATTGCTGGGCCCTGGCAGAGATTTTTGTATCATCGTTAGCCACGGGTGAGGTACCGGAAGACTGGAGGATAGCTAATGTTGTGCCTTTATTTAAGAAGGGCCGCAGGGATAAGCCAGGGAACTACAGGCCATGAGCCTTACATCAGTGGTGGGAAAGTTATTGGAAGGGATTCTGAGAGACAGGATTTATATGCATCTGGAAAGGCATAATCTGATTAGGGATAGTCAGCAAGGCTTTGTGCGTGGGAAATCATGTCTCACGAATTTGATTGAGGTTTTCGAGGAGGTGACCAAGAGGATTGACGAGGGCAGGGTGATGGACGTTGTCTACATGGATTTTAGCAAGGCCTTTGACAAGGTCCTGCATGGTAGGCTGGTCCAGAAGGTTCAAACACATGGGATCCAGGGTGAGCTAGCCAATTGGATACAAAATTGGCTTGGTGATCGGAGGCAGAGGGTGGTAGTGGAGGGTTGTTTTTCAGATTGGAGGCCAGTGACAGTGGTGCGCCACAGGGATTGGTGCTGGGCCCTCTGTTGTTTGTCATATATATTAATGACTTGGATCTGAATGTAAGGGGCATGATAAGTAAGTTTGCAGATGACAGCAAAATTGGTGGTACAGTGGACAGTGAAGAAGGTTGTCTAAGGTTACAACAGGATATAGATCAACTGGGAAAGTGGACAAGGGAGTGGCAAATGGAATTTAATGCAGACTAGTGTGAAATTATGTATTTTGTGAAGTTAAACCAGGGCAGGACATATACAGTGAATGGCAGCGCCCTGGGGAGTGTTGTTGAGCAGAGAGACCTTGGGGTGCAAGTACATAGTTCCCTGAAAGTGGAAACACAGATAGACAGGGTGATGAAGAAGGCGCATGGCATGCTTGCCTTCATTGGCCGAGGCATTGAGTACAAGAGTTGGGACGTCATGTCACAGTTGTACATAACGTTGGTTAGGCCGCATTTGGAGTACTGTGTGCAGTTCTGGTCGCCGCACGACAGGAAGGATGTGATTAAGCTAGAGAGGGTGCAGAAAAGATTCACAAGGATGTTGCCTGGTTTGGAGGGCTTGAGTTATAAAGAGAGATTGGATAGGCTGGGTCTGTTTTCCCTGGAGCGCAGGAGGCTGAGAGGGGACATGATGGAGGTATATAAAATTATGAGAGGCATAGATAGGGTAGATAGCCAGAGTCTGTTTCCCATGGTAGGGGTGACTAAAACTAGAGGGCATAGATTTAAGGTGAGAGGGAGGAGGTTTAAAGGGGATCAAAGGGGTAAATTTTTCACACAAAGAATAGTGGGTATCTGGAATGAGCCGCCTGAAGAGGTGGTGGAGGCAGGAACAGTAACGACATTTAAGAGGCATCTGGACAGGTATTTGAATGAGCAAGGCATAGAGGGATATGGAATTAATGCAGGCAGGTGGGATTAGTATAGATAGGCATTATGGTCGGCATGGACACAGTGGGCCGAAGGGCCTGTTTCTCTGCTGTACGACTCTATGACTCTCAGTAGAGACTTATTGTGACTAAAGATACTGAAGCCTAAACATTTGATCGAAATGGATCTTTTTAACTTCTGGAATTTATGCAAAGCTAGGAATTAGCAATCATTATACTTCTGAGAGTCTGGAAGCTGGTTTTCAGATAAAATTCTAGGGTGGCTACATTTCTTCTTTTGTTTAAATGGGAAAAGTCTTTTTTTTTTCAAACATTAGCAAAATTGTAGGAATATGTGGCTTTCAAATGCATTATTTGTACAAATGTAACTTCAATAGTGGCAATAAAAACAAAGAACAGCCAATCATAATGCATCTGCAATCATAACCTTTAGCTGCTTCGCAAACAGCTCACAAACCATTTAACAATTGTAAATGTCAACATTTGATAATCCTGCTTTGAAGTGTGTAATTGTCACAGAAACTATCTGGACTGTAACAGAAATGGGAAGAATATCCATGGGTCAGTTCAATATAAAAGGTTTTCAAAGGCATTGTCTCTCGTCACTTGGGCAGGGTCACAGGTGACATGGGTCTGTGGTAACTGGCCGCTCTTGTGCTAATCCATAGCAACTGTTTCTCCTAACATTCCAAAACTCTATTCAACTCGATTCTTTCACCAAGATTAACAAAAACAGGAATGTTGAACCAAACCCTTATGAGCTGGGTGTACATTATTGTGAAGAATCATAATCCAGTTTAACAAAAAGGGGATGAGGGGAATTGAATTAGAAGATGGAACAGGTTTGATTGTTTTATTCCAAACTTAAAATAACATAGAATTTCCATAGCGGTTCTGAATGTCTGCCCTAACTTTGGTGGAAGATCAGCAGATACCTAAAGAAATAGCATAATCTGCCATTTACACCATTTCTTCATGTCTGCTGGTCTTCTGCAGAGGTTAGGATGGACAATCAGGAGAGCGTCCATGAAAATTCAACCCCAAATAGTTTAAAGTGGGTGTTTAGAGAGCTCCTATAAATCTCATGGATATAGAATTATCATTAATGTTTTTCCAGTGAAGGGATTCTGCAAAAGATGGGTTGCCCAACAGATAAATTCTTATGAATTCATGTTTATTTCTACGATTCAAAACAATACGCCAAAGAAAATTTAACAAAACATCCCAAGATGTTTCACATAGGAGGATAGAAATGGAAGGAGAAGTAATTAAAGAATTAGGTGAGTTGACCAATTGATTGGAAAGGTAGGTTTTGCAGGTAGATTTAAAGATGGGAAAGGAAGTAGTAAGGGGAAGATGATTTGGAAAGGAATTTCCAAAGATTAGGATCTACATGGTTTTCCAAGGGCATGACGACAGAGGTAAAGCCATTTGGCCCATTGTGCACATGCTATCTCTCTGAAAGAGCTCTCCACTTATTCTCAGTCCCGTCTTTTCCTCATGCCCATTCAACTTTTTCTTTTCAGAATACTTATCCATTTCTGTTTTAACAGTTATTGTGCATTCTGCGCCTACCAATTTCAACAAATCTCTGAGTAAAAAGACATTTCCTAAACTTTTCCTTCATTCTTTTGCTACTAATCTTAAATTTATGTCATCCAGTTACTGACACACTGACCAGTAGAAATAGTTTTCCCTTATGAAAACCCTTTATAATTTTGAAATCCGCTGTCAGATCTGCTCTTAAACTTCCTCGTTCCAATGAAAAAAGTTCCTATTTCTCTGGTCTCTCTTCATAATTAAAGCCTTTTATCCTTGATGTTATTTTAAGGGAACTCTTCTATGGCAGGATTCTGGCTTTAGCTGGCTGCAAACTCCATTGTCGGGAATTTCTGTGGGGTTCTCCAAATCATGAACTGTAACCAGCTGAAGATTGTTAGAAACCCCAGAGAAATGGCTTCACTAGTCATTTACAATGTTTCTTTGTGCTTTCGGTTGAAGGCATTCGAGTGGAAGACCTATTAAGACATTCATCCTTACAGGCACTAAATCAAAACTTTGATAGAAATAAATGGAAGGAAATTGTCAACTTACTGCCCAGTGTAGAATTGGCATTGTGATCACTCGCCCATTAAAGAAACTACCCAATTTCCATATCTATTGATTTTGATAGAGATTCAGAGGTTTCTCTTACTGACAGCTGACTTATACTGCCAGTTTTGTGCCCGAGCAGTAAGTTGAAAATTTACCTGATCAGTTTTGTCAAACTATCCTTTTCAATTTTATATAAAACTTGGATACTTCCCTACCGTACATTACGCTGCTTCATTTCATCAACATAGGACTGGCAAAGATGCCCCTTTCCTATCCTTCACCCTATCATAGACCTTCCCTTTTGTTTTCTCCCCTTCTTCCTTTCCCTGCGTCTGGAATTAAAACCTGTCACATCTCTAACTTTTTCCAGTTCTGATGAAGGGTCATTGACCATTGAAATATTAACTCTATTTCTTTCTCTACAGATGCTGCCAGACCTGCTGAGTATTTCCTGCATTTTTTGTTTTTATTTAGGCTCCCTTCCTTGTTGGAGTAATGATATACTGATCTACAAAGCAAGTAGAATTTGTAGACACTGGGCTGAATTTTACCGGCCCCTCGCTGCTGCAGAACGCAGCCCTGGGGCCAGTAAAATGTTGTGGGGAGAGGCCCGCCTCAACCCGCGACGTCGAGAAGGGCCCGCCGCATATTACTGGTGGCGGGGGGACCTTGGTGTGGCCCCTCCCACCTCCTGCTGCCTGGCAGCAGGCCCTTCATCTGCATATTTGAATCGACAGTAATTATATTCGAATTACCTTACCTGCTGTCTCATACCAATTTTATGGCCTCCTTTCAGCCTTTGTGCGCCTTCGGAACTCCGCATAGAGTTCCGAGGCGAGAACCTAGTGGGGAGGGGGGAGTAATAAAAATGTCAGGGCAGAAGGGGTGGAGCAGCAGGGAAATCAATTTTTATTGGATGTGGGGATGGTGGGAAGGGGTTACAGGCCAAATGTTATAAGTTTAGGGGGTAAAGGTCGGGTAGGGAAAAAGGAAAGTGTTGGTCATTGTGGGCATTAAAATGACCATTGGGGAAGGACCATCCACATATTTCTTATTGTTTAATAAAAATTTCATACTGCTGCCTGTTTAAAAATTTGAAGTAATTCTAAGGGCTTAAATCTGTTTAAAAATGGCACTGGCACCTGCCCCCACTATTTAAATGAGCCCCCATGTGAAATATTGCGGGGGTTCTGCGGCGGCCACTGAATGCGGGCACCCCGCCGAGTTTAAAGGGCAGTAAGAGCGTGGGGCCCAAATAAACTTCAGCCCTCATTGTGCAAACCCTTCCCTTATTTCAGCTTTTTTCTCTAATTTATCTTACATCACATTACTGAGTATTAGGGATGTTTCGAACAATAAAATGTAACCAGCAATGATTTGTTAAAAGCAACTCATGTTTGACAAATTTAATAACACTTTTTGAAGAAGTAACTGCGGACCAAACAGATAAAGAGAATGCAGTAAAAGTTGAGTCTATGGATTTTCAGAAGGTATTCAATCAGGTTTCTCACAGGAGACATGTTACAAAAACTAGTGCATATTTTATAAGCGGAGATAGAGCAGGTAGATAGGTCGTTATTAAATGGTTAGGAAAGAATGGGTTAGATTTAATAATGGGTGTTGCTCATACTAGAGGAGGGTCAGAGTTGGTAGATGCCAGGGGTCCGAGTTTTCAAATGGCCGCAGGGGTGGGACCGGAGGCAGACACACCTGCAATTTCCCACCATCGGCTGGCATGCTGGTTTGCAATGTTCCCGCCTCTGGGCCATTTTTAAACATGCTGGGTTGGGGGTGACAACTACACACCTAAAAGCAGCAGGTAGCCCCTTAAAAGGGCCTACTAAGGTCAATGTGCAGATATCGACTGGAATTTTCCCGTCGGCAGTCGGGCCCCCACTGAGGCTGAATGCTGGCCGATGAATCTTGAGGTGCCCTCTCTTTCACCTACCTACACCGGCAGCTCTTACCTCTGAGGGTGGAGCTGCCAGCCTGTCATTGCTGGAGGTCCTCCTATTTGCCTGTAGCCTCTGGAGCCCACCCACTATCCTGAATTGGACGGTGAGCGCACACCCTGGCCACTAATTGGTGCAGGCCATCACCAAGACAGGGCCTTTGTACCAGCGTTTGGGCCATGAATGCAAGTGGCCAGCTGCAGGCTCCTGAGGCTGAGAATGTGAGTTTGACTTGGCTATCTTCTGGCTGCTGATGAAGAATGTCAATCAGAGAATCAGGGCACTAAACAGCTCAGGAAACCGACCTTGAGATCCTCAATCTGCATCTGGGATGCTAGGGCCCATCCAGTCAGCAGGGGTCTGGGGACAGACCACATCACCATCTTTTCTGAATGCTTCTTTGCTAGGGGGCCTAGCAAGTGTACAAACAGAAAATGAAGCAGGAAGTTTAGCACCCTCCCCTGCTTTATTTACATGATTATATCCAGCTTATGCCTATCACTGGTGCAGGCTAGAGTCTGTTTTCCCCTGCTCCTGGAAATCCTGGGGCAATGTCAAAGGTGCGCTAAGACCTGGCGATCTGGGACTCTACCCTTTTTGCCAGACCTTTGGGCCGAGGAAAAGTTTAGTCTCCTGGGCACAAGGGAAATGAAAATTGTCCCTAATATTGCTTCTTTAATCTTCTTTTCACTGTTCAGCAGCCTGCAACAAACTCCTAGTGGATTGACAGTTTCCTTTATCCCTGAACTCTAACCAAATAGATTCGGCTTTTTCATCATCTCTTTCATCATCCACACAAAAGAACAGAATATAATATAGAAATGCCTATTCATCGTGGCATGTCAGGAGATATCAGAGGAAAACGATTCATGGCTATTTGTTAGCTTCAATACTGGCAATCTCAAATACCTGCACTGTTTTATAAGATAAGCACAACTTCTACAATCAATGTCACAGAAGCAAAATTGTTCAACATTTCTCCTACTTGTGTGCTTAAGCAATGGAGTGGATGGGCAAGAACTTTAATCAATCCCAGCAACAGACGCTATTTTCACCTTACCTTCCAATTCCTGGAGATAGGTATTTTAGTGCATAGAACCTAAAAGGACAGTCATCAAATGCAAGTCGTTATGGTGACAAAAGTTGACATTTTTAGTGAGGCTTGGCATATGGTAAAATGTCACCTCCAAGCATTCAATGGAGACCAACCTATATTTTGAGGTGGTGAAGGGACTCAGAATCAAAGGGAGATACAGAGCTAAGGGGAGGGTGCAGAGGAGTGGGGTTAGTTTTTAGCAAACGGATGACACAAATGCAATGAGCTGAATGGCCCTTTTCCGTGCTATAGAATCTGGTTGTATGCTTCTATCTTATGTTCTACAGTGCCAAAAAGTATTCGTTTGGCACTAGGTATTGGATTAGGGGCTAAGGTGCGGACCAGGTTAAACAGGTTCTTGTTTAACCTTCATATCAATAAAATTGACTGTTGAATAAATACTTCATTTCAAAGCACTTCCAAGAGAAAGTAAGTTTAGAACTGATCTGCTGTCTGTGGAATTTCTATTCTTAAACCCTGAACAGCCAGAAGAAATAACTCTGGAATATAATAACACAGACTCCATTGTATATACCATCAGAGGTGATCTCAAAGATCTGGGCCACAGCACTGAAGGAGTGCTTATTTTTTAAACTGATGAAAGCCTCTTATAAAAATATAAATTAACCTTTTGTGAACAATCTCTACATCTGATGAAGGTCGCTGACCTGAAACGTTAACTCTGCTTCTCTCTCCACAGATGCTGCCAGACCTGCTGAGTATTTCCGGCATTTCTTGTTTTTATTTCAGATTTCCAGTATTTTGCTTTTATTTTAGCACAATTAGGTTATTTGTTAGATCCAGGGGTCCACATTATCTTAGTAAAGACAGGTTAGTGTTAAGCATAAAGTTTCACTGTTTGTGCAGACAAGTCCTGATCACAGAGAGCACCATGAGCCACTGGATGGGATATATTAAGCGAACTATCTAAAGAAATTAAATTGGCTGTCAACAAATTGGATTTACCAGCAGTTCTAGAGTGCTGATCGGTTTCAAATACTTCATATTGAAGTCAATTAATCTGGAGCATGTTCCACCTACCAGGAAGAGGAGACAAGCTCATGAAGGATGTCAAACCTAATGGTTCACATTTTGAAAAGCATGACACAGGAAAAGTTGACTTTCTCAGAAACCCATGTTATAGAATCCAAAAACTCCCATAGCTAATGATCTATCAAATGTGTTTCCACTGCTTTAGAAAGCGATGGCAACATTCTTCAGGAATCCGCCTTAGTTAAGTACTATCACTATGGGTTCAAGCATGTTCTAACAATATTAAAATGTTATCTAGGAAATTAGAAAGTAGAAGCTCATATGAATATAATTCACAGATTCGCAAATGACTGATAATTTTCTCAGCGATTGTTCCAAATTTCAGACATTTTTGGAGGGGTGGGGAGTGGTGGGGTGGGGGTGGAGGGTTCAGGAGAAAGACCTGCTTGGGCGGCACAGTGGCGCAATGGTTAGCACCGCAGCCTCACAGCTCCAGTGACCCGGGTTCAATTCTGGGTACTGCCTGTGTGGAGTTTGCAAGTTCTCCCTGTGTCTGCGTGGGTTTTCGCCGGGGACTCCGGTTTCCTCCCACCACCAAAAGACTTGCAGGTTGATAGGTAAATTGGCCATTATAAATTGCCCCTAGTATAGGTAGGTGGTAGGGGAATATAGGGACAGGTGGGGATGTGGTAGGAATATGGGATTAGTGTAGGATTAGTATAAATGGGTGGTTGATGGTCGGCACAGACTCAGTGGGCCGAAGGGCCTGTTTCAGTGCTGTATCTCTAAATAAAATAAATAAATAAACTTTCTGTACCAAATGTTTCAGTGACCGCTGGTAAACTTGATACTTGCGAGCCTCAGCCATGTGCTGGCAGTCCTTAAATTTTAAAAAAATTGACAAAAAGAAATTTAGGCCAGCTTTTTCCCTTGGTCACCATGGTAGTGAAACCTTGGCAGGACTTCCACATTTCCCCCACCCTCCATCACAGGGTCAGGGTCATTAACATACTGTTGCCAGGTTCCTGATTATGTTTCTGGCATCACTAGGTCACCTCGCACAGGAAAATGGCTGCAACCCTTGCCAGAGTGTAGTGTGGGGCAGTAGTCCCGGTAGAAAAAAATGAAATAAAAGAAGTAGTTATTAAATATTCTGCTTTTCCTAGCACAATCAATTGTTTTACCAGGCAGTAGCCTTAGAAACCCTGACTGCCAGAAATGCACTGCTGTTCCGAATGCCCAGCATTACTGTGGCACAATTGAACTCTGTAGCACTGTATGTCATTTGTGTCCCATTACAAGATATTCAGCCATATTTGGATGAATGTTATATGCCCAATATCACTGCTGGTGGGAAATTATGAAAGTAGAATCAGGGAAGTTGGTGGAATGGCTCCTACTAATTTTCCTTTCCATAACAGTTACAGTGTAAGAATCTATTCTTTTATCTCTTAGTTCATTGATAATGATCCTACCAATGATTGCAGCCACTTCTTGAGCTCAGTTTCATTACGCTATGGCACTCAAGTGGCACAGGAGTGCGGGGTACCAAGCCCGGGCACTCATCAGCTTCAATATCACCCTCCGCTGAGCTCTGTCTGCAAATAAAATATTATTAAACCATGCTGTTGACTGGACCAATGCTTCAACCTTTCATCGTGTGGAGTCTGAAAGAGTATACTTGCTGGAAGGATGTTTTATGATAAAAAAAAAGCATTTGTAGTCAATACTCAGATCAGCTTTGAAATCAGGGAGCATGAAGTCTGCTTTGAGCGCTGTCATGTCATTACAGATTGTTTTCAGCAATGGTAGCACTCTGCAGTCATCAAAAGAGTCTAGCATTAATTTTTAATCATTTACAGGATGAATGTTCCTGAATTAAGTTTAAAAAGTAAATCTTATACATGAGCATGGGGCCTTTCCTATAAGGGTGAATCCAGGGAAGTCATAGATGTGTTCCAGCCTTTTTCTGGCACTTGCAAAGATTGTTCCGCAAGTTTTGCCTGTAGCACACTTGGCTGTGGGATGAAAAATCTGACATGCAGCAGCTGTTAAAGGGCCACACCACACCAGTAAAGGGAGAATTGTGGTGGTGGCAGAAAATGAATAAAAGCAGGGAAGACTTAACTTTCACAGACCCCTAATGGATTAGATTGCCTGCAAAAGAGATTTTTTAAAACTGGAAGGAAATGTAAAGAGCTGTCATCTCAAGCATCGGTTAGGTACTTTGATGTTTGTTTGACAATAGTGATATGATGGAAATCGCACCTGCCAAATGGAAACATATTAATTTTGTCATATGGGACACTACTTGAAACTTTTTACTGGACATTGCAAAAAACGTGCTTAAAAAAAGCAGAGTTGTGTGGCTGAAAACATGGTTGTACATTTGCATTCTGAGAGACATGAATGGACAGACAATGGGGGTGCTCCTTGATTCAATTAACAAGATTGGTTTTGTCAATAGTGGTGATCAACATCCATTGACTGTGTAAGAGCCAGAATTCCACTCCCCATCGTGTGTGTCTGGAAAGCTTTGAAATTCAACAACCTTCCAAGAAGCTGCTGTTTCAAACAGAGAGATGGTCACATGACCTAACTGCTGGCAGACTGGGGCTTTTTGAATTGTGCCACACAGAAAGGAGAAAGACTGCAACTGGACAGGCAGAAGAAAAGTGTCTGTCTCTCTCTGTCTCGCTCTCTCCAGCAAAGTCCCAGGGAACCCATGGTGGCAACTTAGACTTCAAAACTACAGACAAATTCCTCTTCAGCCTTCTGGACCAGAGAAACAAGTTTGGAATTGTGCACGTGGCCCCAGCGAGGACTCCCAGACCTTACCTTTAATCAAGGACATTACATCAAAGACAGAAAAGACAGTAGCTCTATTCCATTTATTGTTAGCTCTACTTCAAGCCCCACACCAACCTTCTTTCCCCTCTGTATCTATTTGTGTGTGTGTGTGTCTCTTGTATGCATGCGAGTGTGGTTGCATCGCGTATTTTAGTAATTTTAACCAGGCTGATAAACTTACATCTTTCTTGTTTAAACCTAAGAAAACCTGTCTGGTTGGTTCATTTGCAATTGAAGGAGAGTTTAGTGAGCAAGGGCTCACTGAGGTGGAAAGCTAAAGATCACTGTGTTTTAAAAGATAAACCCTGTTACGGCCAACCAGAGAAGGGACGAGAGGGGAGCCTGAGACCCCTTCCTCAACTGGTCATAACAGTGAAAAAGACAAAATAGAGTGTTGGCTTCAAAATGGAAGGTCAACACCATAATTTAAATGATATCTACTGCAAGAATCCAGAAAGACCACTGAAGTTGTTAAAGTCTATGTTCAGACTAAGAAGCTGAAAAGTGCCCAGGTGAAAGATGAGATACTACTGCATAAGTTTGTATTAAGGTTGGTTTAAGCATTAGGGGAGACCAGAGACAGAGAATCAAAGTGAGAATGGGAGGGGCAGATAAAGTGGTCATCATGCTTATAGACAGAATAAAGATGTTTGATAAATTGTGCTGAGTTACATAATAATGAGATAATGTTATGAATAGCAGGGACAGTGTATTCAATTGGAGAGAACATGTTTAATAGGTTTCTGAGATTGAAAGGGTTTTTGGAGCCCCAAACAGCAATGTGGGAAATGTGATTGCATCAGTTCAACTAAAGAAAAAAAATATTAAAATGACGTACCTTCTTTTGAAAAATAGTTAATTAGAAAGCCAATAAAACGCAAATGCATATCCACAGCTATCCAATGAAGAATCATTTGCTCATAAAAGGAATTGGACATCAGATAAATGATTTGCATTCAAATTTTCTTCGCCAGACTTGCTTATAAATAACTCACTACTCATAAGTCTCAAATATACCAACAACAATGGCAGTAAAACATTTATTTTTATTTACAAAGCAGATGTTTAGCTGAAGTAGAGCAGACGGTTCAAAATACAGAGATTAAAGCTTATTTGAGACTTGCTGCCTATTTGTGGCTTCATCCTCCAGGAGGGAAAAAGAACCCCTACTGTTGCTTGCAACCTCCAGAACACCACAGCTGCGGTCAACACTTGGGTTTAATTCCAAGATTTTTCAAAAGGGTTCACCACCAGGTCACCAGTTAACCAAATGCGTGATCATGATCCCTGCTGATTACATGAAGGAAGAGTGATCTACCAGGAAGTCTTCATTAACCAAGGCAGCAAAGAACATGTTAATGTTTCAGCTCAGAACACCAAGCTAATTAATCGTCCCTGAGGATCCTGTTATGGCCTTCTGGAAACTTTGGATTATTTATTCACATAATAATATTGATAAAAATACCCAAGTCTAAGTTTTAGGAGGCTGACATCCAAAAAACAAAATACAAGGCAAAGTATCAAGTTATCAGATACTGGGCCAAGAGTCTGGTATTTAACATTCCAAATGCTGAAATGGAAAAAAACAACAAATGATGCAAGAAAAGGACTCAGAAAAAATAATTGTCAACAGCATTAATAGTCAAGTTTGCAGAAACAACTGATCAATTAGTACTTTCATTAAAATAGTAACTCATTGTTTGGGATAGATTATAGCATATTCCAGCCAGTCCATTTGTACATTAAGTACCATTTATAGCTGCTATCATTCAAAAGAGAATAGTAATAGCATCCATCAGTCAAAAGACACCATTAATAGCAGACATCCCTCAAAAGAGACTATTAATAGCATTCAGCGTTCAAAAGAGACCATTAATAGCATCCGTCACCCAAAAGAGACAGTGTTACTCTTGAAAGCATTTCTTAGATTTGTATTTCTTGTCCAGCTATAGCTAGCAGACTGTTTACTGTTGCCTGCCTAACATATGAGATTAATTTGCTCTTAGTTCACTGGTTTTGTGGTAAATAAAAGTAAAATTTTTTCTGCCATATTTATTACTGCACATGTGGGAACTCAGATATGTTACAACAAATACACAACTGAGCAACTAATCAGATAAAACAGGCAGCAATGGTGCTGATTAATCTATTAACCCCTCTATAGGTATCTAATCACTATAAATAATGCTCAGTGTGCCGATCCATCTTTACAGTGCACGACCAGTGTGTTGATGGAAAGAGTGAGGTATAGAAAGGCTACCACACTGATACAGCTCTTCAGTTTATTCTGGATGGTGTAAGAAAATGAAGAAATTCGCTCTGTGGATTCGACTGGGCAACTCACCATTAAACGTACAATCCAATAGGAATGGGAAGCAATCAAATGGGAGATCCTCACTGCCCATCATGCCTGGGGAATAAAGTGTCCGATTTGAAGAAGTGTGCCAGGGTGAGCAATGAGGATTACTGTCAATTATGTTGCACTTCAATATATAGGTATATGCTGTCAATTCTATTATATTACTGTATGTGAGTATGAAAACCAATTATCCTACATTGGTAGAATCGTCTGTGCAAGGAAGCTACAGGATTTAGAATTGTTGGCCTGAATAGTCCTGCACAAAAGTATGTTCACATTTGATAATGTTTAAAATTAATCAGTGGAATAAGGGAATGAAAATATTTTAGAATGACTACAACAGACCAGAAATGCAGACCTGCTGACCAGTAGCAGTGAGGAAAGTAAAAATCTAATCCTTATGCACAATTAAAATTGACTGTATGAAAGTACTTTACTTTGTTATCATCAGATAGCAAGTTATTTTGCACTACATTCTATTGTACACAATTGCACAGGCTTTGCTTCTTTTGGCAAAAGTATTCAAGCAATGCATATTTCCTTTTCAAAAAAGACAGCCTTCAACAGGTGCTACCATCCTGGGACCGGACATGCAAGAGAGCAAATAAAAGCCTTTACCAGCTAATCGGAGGTCATCTCGGAAATTGTAGACTAGGAAGCTATACAGGATGTGGAGAACACTGAAACCTGTCCAGCCAACAATTCTGGCTGGTGTAATGAAGATCATCTACACTCACTGTGGCAGTGATTTTCAGTTTCAGCAGGCTCAAAGCAGTGTTTAAACAATGGCATAAATGTAGGAAGTGATTTTTGACTTCTTCCCAAAATGGGTGCGAAGTTGGCAGGGACGGCAAGTCACCCGTGCAAGCTGGCATCAGGTGACCAAAACCATTTTTAGGTATTGGCCTCATTTGAATGTCATTGACAAGCCTGATCTCCCCCAGAATTGTGTTTGCTTCTGAGTTGGAAGCCAGTGATTTCCTGGTGCCCATTAGAACAGTGGAAGCTTGAGAAACAGCACTGAGTTCAATAATTTCCGATAGTAACCACTGTTCCCGTTTTTCTGGACAGTAGCTGTTGGTAATGACACTGCAGTGGCCATTTGCAGCTCCTCTAGACCCATCTTTTATTTCCTTTCTTGTCCCATTTTGCCTTGCAACATTATCTTTTTGTCATTTAATCACTCATGACTTCAATCCCATCTCACAGACCGTCACTTTTGTTTTCTTCCCCTTGCCTCCCCACTGTAATGTAGTGCAGTGGTAACTTCACCTTTAAGAAACTGTACCTTTAAGAGATCAGGCCACTGATGCAACTGATGACATCATCAGATATATATAAGGAGGAGACACCATTTTGAAAGGCTATCTCTGCGCATGGCTTTTCAGAGAACAGATGTACACCAGCAAGGAAAGACCTGTACCTGAAATCATGCAATGTAAATAAGTAAGACAGTAAATAGAGTTTGTGTTGAATCCAAATATAAAGCCAGCAGTTGTCATTTAAAGAAAACTTAAGAACATAGTACAACACTACGCCCACCCCCTTTCCGAGCTTCAACTTGTTGCTTCTCTAACTTTTTCCAGTTCTGATAAAAGGTCATTGACCTGAAACATTAACTCTATTTCTCACTCCACAGATACTCTCTGATCTGCTGATTATTTCCAGCATTTTCTGTTTTAAAACAAGTAAATAATTTTGTGGCTTGCTTTCTGTAGAGCCAGAAAGAACAGCTAGTATCATTTCAGTCCTCTTGTGACCACCACGAAAGCTTGAGTCAGAAGACTCTAGGTTTAAGCTGTATGCCTTCATAATTCAGGTCGACATTTCAGCAAAGCACTAAGAGCGTTGTTGGTAGTGTCATTGTTTGGATTAAACCTTAATCGAAAGCTCTAGTGGCCCATTCAGGTGGACATTGGAGAGCCCATGATGAGAAGAATCATCAAATCATACAGCACAGAATGAGGCCATTCGGCCCATCATGCATGTACCAGCTCTTTAAAAGATCTAGCCAATTAGCCCCGCTCTCCTATTCTTACCCCATAGTCCTGCATTTTCCCCCTTAAAGTATTTGACCAATTCCTTTTCAAAAGTTACTATTGAACCTGTTTCAACAACACTTTCAGACAGTGCATTCCTGATCATTAGAAATCGCTGCAAGGTAAAAGTTCTCCTCATTAACCTTCCAATTCTTTTGCCAATTACTTTAAAGCTCTGTCCTTCGGTTACTGGCCCTCCCGCCAGTGAAACGAGTTTCTCCCTGTTTACCCCCTCCTCAAAACATCTCTATTAAATCTCCCTTTAACCTTCTCTGCTCCAAGGAGAACAATCTCAGCTTCCCTAGTCCCTTCACACACCCGAAGTCTCTTATCCCTATTTAGTGAGTCTCTTGCTAACAAACCACATGGCAGTGATCACCCACAAAAATGGCAAAAGCTATTCCCAGCTTCAAATTGGCACATGATACACAGATTGATACATCTTGGCCGGAATTTTACTGCCCCCAAATGAGGGGGCTGGTGGCAGTGGGGGGCGCAAAATGGAGTGGGAGCTGGGGGTTGCCATGCCCCACCCCCTCCCACCCCCGCTGCAATTTTCCATGGGGCGGCGCGAGAAACAGCCCGCCCGCCCCAGGCCAATCAAGGCCCTTAAGTGGCCAATTAACTGGCACTTAAGGGCCTACTCCCGTCACCATTGGTATTATACCCTCGGCGGCCAGACAGCAAAGGCCTCAAGAACCTCGCCTGCTGAAACCAGGTGGCCTTCTTGTGGGCTGAGGGGCCCTCCTGATCGGGCACCCTATGCCTCATGGAGGGCTGTCCCTGAAGCCCCAACCTCTCCCAATGCACAACACTTCCCCCGCCCCCCCCCCCCCCCTAACTGATCCCTCCTTGCATTTCAGGGGCCCGGCCGATTGTCCGCGGTGAGGCCCTAAAAACCTGTCTTCTGGGTCATCCTTCACATTGCTTGTGATGGCTAGGTGTAGTCCCAACAGTGGCCACCACTCCCCATGGCGCTGCTGGGACTAAAAGCTGCTGGCCTGTTGTTTGGCTGGCAGCTCCATTAGGTGGGTGGAAGTCCCGTCCAAGATCAATTAAGGACCTGGGGAACGAAAAATCCCCGACTTTTCAGCCAGTGGGCGGGGGCCTCCCGCTCAATGAACAATTCCGGACCTTGTTACTGATATGCTAGCTCCTGCAGCTTTAAAAATGTCAGTTTATGGGACAAGAATTCATGTTTATGGATTATTCAATATGAATTGCGTTTGTTTCAGTTGGGTTCTTTTGCCTATCCAACCACATTTACATGTAAAAATTTATACATTTGCTCAATAACTCTTGCGAGTTTTGCTGTTTCCAGACAACTAATGTTGCTGCATTGCAATTGACGGTAACAAGGGTGACAGATGAATAAGCTGCTCTACATTACATACAAAGAAAGTTGCAACTGCAGCATAAACATAGACCTGTGCTTCAATTTTTTATTTTTGAAAAGATGTTATTGGGATTTTTTTTTTGCTGGGGAGGCTCATTTTGACTTTTCAAAAGTGTCAAAAAAATTAAAAGATATATAAATGGTAAAAGTTCAATGGAAGTCAGACAAAAAATCATAATTGGAAGAAAAGTGTGTGGACATTTTTGTTCATTCTTTCTTTCCATGGTACTCCAGGAACAGCTAAAGTGACTGCTTTCAACAGGAATTGGAATTCAGGGCAGAAAAAGAAAGCCGGACATTGAGGAGGCAGGACCACCAATTTCCAGTTCAAATCCAGATTCAAATCAAATTGCAATGAAAAATATTCGGCAAAGAATAATTGCCACATGGTACAAAAATGAGGGCAGGAATTTTATGTTTGTGGGAGGCCCCGCCCACCAGCCAAAAAGTTGGTGGTGAGACCGCCTCCGCTGGGCCTTGGGAGACACGCCAGAATTCTACTCCCACCAGGCCCTCAATTGACCTTGGGCAAGACCTCCGCCCCTCTGAGGCAGGAAATCCCGCCTCCAAGAGCTGCCGGCCAATCAGCGGGCCGGCAGCTCTCAGTCCCAGCAGCGTCACTGGCAGTGGTGGCCACTGCTGGGACTGCACCCAGCTTCAGCAGCAGCAGGGACGCTGGCCTGGAAACAAGGCAAGTCATTGGAGCCTCAACAGGGACAATAGGCCGGGCCCTGGCGAGGCAAGGGTAGCTGGTTGGGGCTAGGGTGGGGGGAGTGTTGGCCCGTGGAGGGGGGGAGGCCCGCCACGGGGCACAGGGTACCTGATCAGGAGGGCCCATTGCAGCCCACAAGATGGTTGCCAGGTTTTACTTGGCGGCCTCCTGGGAGACCTTAGCTGCTCACCCACTGGTGGTAAAATTGTATGAGGGCAGCAGCGAGAAATGGCCCACCTGCCCCAGGCCAATCAAGGCCCTTAATTGACCAGTTAACTTCCACTTAAGGACCTCCTCCCACCACTGCTGGTATATCCCCACCCCTGGCCACGAGCCCGCTCCTGTGGGGGTGCATAAAATTCGTGCTAAGAACTTTAAAATGAAAATAGTAAAAATCAACAATGGCATTATTAGTTAAGATGTAATTCGAACTGGTGTCACAATAAGGAACGTGTAGCAGTTTCCTGAGATTGAGGTGTGCAAGAAAATTGATAGAAGTTATGGATTGGAAATGCTTTGTGGTATTCTTGCATCCAAAGCAAATGTATCACTGATGTTATTTGTAATAGGGTGCAACATGAGTTTGCCCAGTGCCTGCCTTTGGTCCTTTTTTTTACTGTTAAGCGATCAATAATAGTGATATGATGAGTAAGGTTGACGGATCACAAACCATTCAGGTTGTGTGGAGCTGTGTTTATTTTTCCAGAGTGACACATCTAAAATAGGTTTCATTTTATCCTGAAAATGGTGTCTCATACTTGTGAGTCTGTTTAAAGCCAAACTTAAATAACACTTCTTACGACATCACAAGCTGCTTTTCGCCTCATTGGACCTGCCTGGTTGACATCCTGAAAATCACCTGAAGGAGATCTAATATTAAGCTAGAGTTATCTCAGAACACTCTTGCATATTTCCTGTACTTGTAGAAATAGAAATGGGGATATGTAAAGAGAGGGAAATGAAGCAAGCAACAAAAGTGGGGCAACAAAAGTTATGTTTCCTTTTTAAAAAACATACAGTTGGCAAAAATTAATATGTTTTAATACATTTGTATGTGAGACAAGGAAAGATAACTAATTTTGAAATGTAATTTTTTAATATAGCAATACCTAGTGTTACGCTAATGTCTTTTGTTGAATGATAATTTTCTTTGGTCCACTGACTGGAGATCTGAATTTGTATTTTTTTAAAGATATTTTTTAAAACACATTAAAAAAAAATGACTTTGATAGCAGCTTCAGATGATCACCTAGTTTGCTACACTGTATCCTACATTGCAAAGAACAGTGAGGAGGGAGACAAAATGGCTGCATTTCCCAGAAAGAACCAAGACCCAGGAGGTTTAAAGGAACTACCTGTTCTTTCAGGAAGCAGAGACATACTGCTAACTGCTATGTTTGATTCACTAAGTGATTGTCATGTGACAAGCCCCTTCCCATCTGTTGTTTTTAAGCTGGTGTTTTTGCTGCAGCAGAGGAAAAGCAACTGGACTCTGACATGTGCAGACCTAAATGGGGGTCTCAGTCTCTCTCTCTCTCTCTCCATTCCAGTTTGAAAGCTTTCAAATCCTGCTTGTTGACTGACCAGCTTTGCATACTCTGGCTACAGTCAGAAACCCCATTGGAGGAAATCATTTGCATTGCTGTCTCTAAAGAGACCTGCCAAAGCAGTCATCTATCTCTCCAAACTAAAAGCCTCAGGACCACTGAATTCAGCTAGAAACCAGCCAAATCACCAAATGCCACTGACTATATACCCTTTTGTTTTATAGACTCTAACTCAACCAATCTACCTTTCCCCACTCTGTAACCTACTTGTAGGTGTGTAAACCTCCAGAGTGTGTGTGTGAAAGTTGGCACTTTGTTTATTAGGTCGGTTTAGGTACAATAAAGTTAACCTCTTTCTTAGTTAACTCAAGAAAGCCTGTCCGATTGGTTCTTGTTATGATTAGAGCAAGTAAGTAATGAAACGCCAACTGAATTTTTTTTCAAATTCATTCATGTAGGCGTCACTGGCCAGGCCAACATTTATTGGCCATCCCTAATTGCCCTTGAGAAGGTGGTGGTGAGCTGCCTTCTTGAACCGCTGCAGTCCATTTGGGGGAGGTATACCCACAGTGCTGTAAGGATGGGAGTTCCAGGATTTTGACCCAGCGACAGTGAAGGAACGGCGATATAGTTCCAAGTCAGGATGGTGTGTGACTTGGAGGGGCACTTGCAGGTGGTGGTGTTCCCATGCATTTGCTGCCCTTGTCCTTCTGGTTGGTAGAGGTCGCGGGTTTGCAAGGTGCTGTCGAAGGAGCTTTGGTGCATTGCTGCAGTGCATCTTGTAGATGGTACACACTGCTGCCACAGTGCGTCGGTGGTGGAGTGAATGTTTGTAGATGGGGTGCCAATCAAGCGGGCTGCTTTGTCCTGGATGGTGTCGAGCTTCTTGAGTGTTGTTGAAGCTGCACCCATCCAGGCAAGTGGAGAGTATTCCATCACACTCCTGACTTGTGCCTTGTAAATGGTGGACAGGCTTTGGGGAGTCAGGAGGTGAGTTACTCGCCTCAGGATTCCTAGCCTCTGACCTGCTCTTGTAGCCACGGTATTTATATGGCTACTCCAGTTCGGTTTCTGGTCAATGGTAGCCCCTAGGATGTTGATAGTGGGGGATTCAGCGATGGTAATGCCGTTGAATGTCAAGGGGAGATGGTTAGATTCTCTCTTGTTGGAGATGGTCATTGCCTGGCACTTGCCTGGCGCGAATGTTACTTGCCACTTATCAGCCCAAGCCTGGATATTGTCCAGGTCTTGTTGCATTTCTACACGGACTGCTTCAGTATCTGAGGAGTCACGAATGGTGCTGAACATTGTGTACTCATCAGCGAACATCCCCCCACTTCTGACCTTATGATTGAAGGAAGGTCATTGATGAAACAGCTGAAGATGGTTGGGCCTAGGACACTACCCTGAGGAACTCCTGCAGTGATGTCCTGGAGCTCAGATGATTGACCTCCAACAACCACACCCGTCTTCCTTTGCGCTAGGTATGACTCCAGCCAGCAGAGGGTTTCCCCCCCTGATTCCCATTGACCTCAGTTTTGCTAGGGCTCCTTGATGCCATACTCAGTCAAATGCTGCCTTGATGTCAAGGGAAGTCACTCTCACCTCACCTCTTGAATTCAGCTCTTGTGTCCATGTTTGAACCAAGGCTGTAATGAGGTCAGGAGCTGAGTGGCCCTGTCAGAACCCAAACTGAGCGTCACTGAGCAGGTTATTGCTAAGCAAGTGCCGTTTGATGGCACTGTTGATGACACCTTCCATCACTTTACTGATGATTGAGAGTAGACTAATGGGGCGGTAATTGGCCAGGTTGGACTTGTCCTGCTTTTTGTGTACAGGACATACCTGGGCAATTTTCCACATTGCAGGGTAGATGCCAGTGTTGTAGCTGTACTGGAACAGCTTGGCTAGGGGCGCGGCAAGTTCTGGAGCACAGGTCTTCAGTACTATTGCCGGAATATTGACGGTGCCCATAGCTTTTGCAGTATCCAGTGCCTTCAGTCGTTTCTTGATATCACGTGGAGTGGATTGAATTGGCTGAAGTCTAGCATCTGTGATGCTGGGGATTTCAGGAGGAGGCCGAGATGGATCATCAACACGGCACTTCTGGCTGAAGATTGTTGCAAATGCTTCAGCCTTATCTTTCGTACTGATATGCTGGGCTCCCCCATCAATGAGGATGGTGATATTTGTGGAGTCACCTCCTCCAGTTAGTTGTTTAATTGTCCACCACCATTCACGGCTAGATGTGGCAGGACTGCAGAGCTTAGATCTGATCCGTTGGTTATGGGATCGCTTAGCTCTGTCTATTGCATGCTGCTTACGCAGTTTGGCATGCAAGTAGTCCTGTGTTGTAGCTTCACCAGGTTGACACCTCATTTTGAGGTATGCCTGGTGCTGCTCCTGGCATGCCCTCCTGCACTCTTCATTGAACCAGGGTTGGTCTCCTGGCTTGATGGTAATGGTAGAGTGGGGGATATGCCAGGCCATGAGGTTACAGATTGTGGTTGAGTACAATTCTGCTGGTGCTGATGGCCCACAGCGCCTCATGGATGCCCAGTTTTGCATTGCTAGATCTGTTCGAAATCTATCTCATTTAGCACGGTGATAGTGCCATACAACACGATGGACGGTATCCTCAATGTGAAGGCAGGACTTCATCTGCACAAGGACTGTGTGGTGGTCACTCCTACCAAGACTGTCATGGACAGAAGCATCTGCGACAGGCAAATTGGTGAGGACGAGGTCAAGTATGTTTTTCCCTCGTGTTGGTTCCCCCTCCACCTGCCGCAGACCCAGTCTAGCAGCTATGTCCTTTAGGACTCGGCCAGCTTGGTCAGTAGTGGTGCTACTGAGCCACTCTTGGTGATGGACATTGAAGTCCCCCACCCAGAGTACATTTTGTGCCCTTGCCACCCTCAATGCTTCCTCCAAGTGGTGTTCAACATGGAGGAGTACTGACTCATCAGCTGAGGGAGGACGGTAGGTGGTAATCAATAGGAGGTTACCTTGCCCATGTTTGACCTGATGCCATGAGACTTCATGGGGTCCAGAGTCAATGTTGAGGACTCCCAGGGCAACTCCCTCTCTACTGTATACCACTGTGCCACCACCTCTGGTGGGTCTGTCCTGCTGGTGGGACAGGACATACCCGGGGATGGTGATGGCAGCGTCTGGGACACTGTCTGTAAGGTATGATTCCGTGAGTATGACTATGTCAGGCTGTTGCTTGACTAGTCTGTGGGACAGCTCTCCCAACTTTGGCACAAGCCCCCAGATGTTAGTAAGGAGGACTTTGCTGGCTTGACAGGGCTGGGTTTGCCGTTGTCGTTTCCGTTGCCTTGGTCGATGCCGGGTGGTCCGTCCGGTTTCAGTCCTTTTTATTGACTTCGTAGCGGTTAGGTACAACTGAGTGGCTTGCTAGGCCATTTCAGAGGGCATGTAAGAGTTCACCACATTGCTGTGGGTCTGGAGTCACATGTAGGCCAGACCAGGTAAGGACAGCAGATTTCCTTCCCTAAAGGAAATTTGTCAGTACATTCACTTTAAGAAAGAATTTAACCTGTTGTGGTCTAACAAGGAGAGGGAAAGGAGGGAAGCCCTTCAGCCCCTCCTCATTTGACTGCAACACTAGCACTATTATATGATTTACAGTGCAAAATATCTGTAGTTTGACTTCTTTAAAAACTTACTCTATTACATTTATTCACGATCAACTATTGAATGGGAAGCGATAGACTAGGCAAGGCCCATCATGCTTATCCTATTCAGACAGGATGCAACCATACATACACACCCTCTCACCATGCGGTCTCTTGGGAGAGGTAGGAGACCAGAGGAGAGAAATCCTGTGGTGAGTGCAGGGAAACCTCTGTAAAAGTCCTGTCTGCCTGTCAGAAGTAATCAAGCCATGCTCCAGAAGGCTTAGAAGTTCATAACTCCTCACAGTCATAACTAATTAGCAACTTACCCTCCTTAAGTGGGAACATCCTCTTCACTCAGCAACCTTTTAAATGACTGTAACAAATCCATACACACCCAATAACTCTCTAATTAAAGCTTGTTTAATGCCCAGTTGCAAGGTGCAATTGGGTTGAAGAAAGAATACAAAGCCATGGTGCTTTGCACAGCCGGATATTTATGGCCTCCAAATTGCGGTTTGCCTGAACCAGGTGTTTCTATTTAAATGTTATTAAAACAACGATTTAACAATGTTAGCAGCACCTGTGGCCAGTTTGCCGCAACATCCGGTGGGGATGGTGTCTCAGCACATGTGTACATCAGGTTCAGACTGCGCCCTATGAAAGAGAACCCCCGGAAGAGACAATTGCTGTGGCCGCTGTTCCGAAAGTGGCAAACAACAGCTATTTTTCAAGTGGGTTTCTGACTTTGAAACCTTCTAAGAGAGAAACATTACTGAGCTCAAATGTATTATTACTGATAATGGGCTTTTTGCTTTAGGTGCTGGAGAGTGATGAAGAACTCTATCCCTGACATCAGAATCACATGAGCATACCATCATATTTAGCCTATGAGGAGAAAAACAAATGAGAACATGAGGGAGCTCAAGGGTCTGGGATTATGGTGTTGTATGCTGCACAACCTGGCCCTTGACTGATGTATGGACCTGAAAAAAAAATGTGCATTTATATAGCACCTTTCATGGCCTCAGGATATCCCACCGTGCTTTTTAGCCAATGAAGTACTTTTGAATTGTGGTCAATGTTGCAACGTAGGAAATGGAGGATCAGTAGTATAACATTCAAGACAGAAAGGAGTGGAGAGACCTGAGGAGCTTGAAAAGGGTCAGAAGACCCCAGCAGCAGGCCCCTTGTGAATTGTTAGTTCCATTCACCTAACATTAATAAATGGAACTTTCTCCTGAACCAAAAATTTCAAGTAATCCATTATAGAGGTATTTAAATGATTTAAAAAGTATTCTTGCGGTGAATAGGGAAAGACTATTCCTCTTGCTGTGGAGTCAGTGAAAAGAAGTTATCAATTTAAAAGTGTAATTGAGAAAGTGAGGGGAGCGGTTCGGAGAATTGTTGAAGCATGGGCGACTTTGCTAGTGGTTGGAGGTGATATGGAAACCATTAAATCTTTAAGGAAAGATTTGGTAAATTTTTGAAGCAGTGGAAGTTGCAGAAGGTGAGACAAGAACATTGCTATTAGTTTGGATTGCTCTAGCTAAGAACTGCTGCAAACATGATGGGTAAAGCACTTTAGAACATATAGTTCTAAGGTCTCTTCAGCAGCATCTTCTAGAGTAGCATATCTTAGATGCATATCAAACTTTTATTACCAGGACCACTGAATCATCCTCAGAAGTGAAAGCTTATTCAAGTATCCATTTAGCTCATCAAGTGCGTCTTTATCCTCATCTGTAACTAGCTCTGATAAATCCACTTCCATCTGACCTTCCATCAGTTGCTTGTGTGCTTTGAGCCTTAACATTTTCAATTATTTGACCTCCTGACCCCTGTAGGAGCTGTAAAGGTGTTTCCTATCACTATAAATTGCTGCTTCCGTTCACTCTTGACACTTCGACCTAGGGATACCAACTCTGGTAGGACATATTTTTGGAGCTTTCATCGTATGATCTCTGGCCTCCAATCGACCCCAGCCACTTCCTTGCCATTGGTCGCCTGACGCTTCCACCTTTGTGACACACTGCCTTCCTGCACTATTAATAAACCAAAGAGACTCTTAATTGCCTAATTGGATGATGCTTGGCTGTCAGTTAAGCAGCCTTTTTATCCCATTTCCAATATTTTAATAAATGAAAATGTTCCAAGAAAATAAAAAACTCACTTTTTTTTAATGTCTCCTTGATTTTTCTCCTGGAATGCTCATAGCTGAATCCTGAAGATTAATCTAATTCCTGGTGACTCCAGGACAACCCTGGAGGGTTGCAACCATACTTTGATCCCTCCCTGGAATTGTTTAACGCGCTTCTTTCTTTCCAAAATGTTGTTGAAAAATTAATTAAACAGACAGTGATGTGAGCTGGATGTTCTTTAGTTAATGATTAAATTGACTGGAGGTATGGAAATAGCACCTTGTTGACTGTTTCATAAATGACACTTCCTAAGAGGTGATGTGGAAGGGCTCTGAGGTCAAGTTTAAATGCAGTTCGTGCATTTGGTTTTGCATGCAATTTGTACTTTCAATCGTAAAGGGAATTGAATTCACTTTTGAATCTGACATTTTAGTATCTGATGGCTCAGAAAGTCTACCGCCTATTGGGTTGGAGAGTCAACTGGTGGAGGAAACATTGCCACTTGTTCCCTTCCTTCTGTGGCAGGTGTACAGTTCCCTCCATGCTGTGATTCTTTTTTTAACCCGACCTAGTTTTGCCACTACATGGGGACCAGCTGAAGAAAATCAATCGATGTGCATGTGTGAACACTCTTTCGGTATAACACTGCAATGGGGGTTAGAACTCACAACCTTCTGATGGCAAGAGTTTGAACCAAGCAGACACTGAAATAGTGCATTGTAGAAATGATTGCTAAGTGTACAGGAATGCACTTGCATCAATGGAATGGCCCTAGTGGACTTATTTGTCTTTGGGAATTATTTTGTCATGTGCCCTTTAAGTTTGTATATAACTTTATATTGAAGTCATTCATTCTTCCTGGGTTCCTTGTGTTTGGAAGATCATGGTGCTCAAGTTTTCCCTTGTAAATATTTGGAGGAAGTAAGCATTCAGAATATTTACTATCTTGTCCCCATCTGCATCTTATTTTAATTTTCACCCCTTTTCTGACCACGCTCTTATTGAAATACGGAAAAAATGTCTTACTGTCACGATTTACCACTGCAGCTATACTGTTCAAGGTCTTCCTTTGTCTCCCAGATCACCCTTTTAATGTGTTGCTGTATTTTCTGATATTCATCACAGTTTGTTTTTACTTTTTTAATTTCACTTTTGATTTGTTTGTTAATCCATATAGGGTCACGCTTGTTTTGTTTGAACTTCCTAACTCGAAATGTGTATTTATTCAGCATGCTTAACATTATTCCTTTTATGGAGTTCTACTTGTCTTCTACCGAAATTTTGTTGAACAACTGCCCTCAATCAACTTGCTTCAGTTGTTCCCTTATTTCTTTTAAAGCTACATATCTCGCTCCTGATCTTTGATATTACTGAATCTCAGATCATTTTTGCTTGCTCGTCCCATAAAGTTGTCACAATTTCCATTTCCTGTACATTGCCTGGGTCATTTATGAAAACGAGATCAAGATGAGCACTGTCTAGCATGGTTTCACTGATGCATTGGGCCTTGAAGAAGTCATGGATTAGTGTTGCCAATTCTGACTCTTACCTACTTGAATTTTCCAGTTTATATTTGGTTGATTGAAATCATCTAGTAACTTTCCTCTTCTTACAGGTCCTTCCTGTCTCTTCTAATGCAAAATGTATTATCTCTTGTGCTGACCATAACCTGAGTGCTGCTTGGATTTTTTTCACATTAAGGGCTGGATTTGTAGGGCTGATGGGGGGCGGAACAGAGGTGGGTGGGTGCGGAGTTTCACATCGTTGGTTCCCTGACTCCATCCCACCTGCAGGCCATTTTCCTGTCGGTGGAATGGGGGGAGTTGGGGGAGGGGAGGGGTGTGGTGGCAGGCTACTCGCCCGCAAGTCGCGGGTAGCCAGTTCAAATAGTTAATGGCCACTTGGAGGTAGATTGAGATTTTCTAGTCGGCCTCAGGTCCCTTCAGGTGGTGGAGAACAGGTCAGCTGCCTGGAGGTGGCCTCCCAGTGGCAGAATACAGGTTGGGGGGCCAGTACTCTAGGCAGCCTTAGAGGTCCTCCCCGCCTGCCTGGCTTCAGTTGCAGCCACAGGCCATCCTCTGGACGTGTTTCCCCTCCACTGAGGTAGCCTGACTGTTAAGGCCTTTCTTCATTTGAGATTTTAAAAAGTTGGAGAGAGAAAGCCTCCATCTTCTCCCTCACCTGCCTGCTATGGCATCCTGCTGCTGCTCCCAAGCTGGAGGGCCACTATTGGACCTCTAGCTTTGAGAGCCTACCCATGACGGCAAGTCCGCGTTCTGGCCATTAGTTGGCCAAACGGGGAAAATCACTGATAAGCAACTGTTCCCCACACAGTGCAGGCCTCTGACCCCTATTTGAGCCTGAAGGCGAGGTCCTGAAGTCCACAGGGAAAATCCTGCCCTAGAAATGTCTAATCAGAATAGTACATTGTGTAAATTTCTACCTTTCAACATAAACAAATTCTTTTATGTCCAACATGCTCCTGATCTATCGGACAATGCCACCATTTGGGTCTACTCTATATATTCTGAACATTCTGCACCATAACATGTTATATTTACTATTATCCTCTGTAATTTCTGATATTCCTGCTACATCGGAGTTTGGATTTTGCAACCCGTGTCCAAATTGATATCTTCAAAAGACAATCTATGGCACACTTGAAAGTCAAGTGAGTCATTTCCAAGTCCTTGAACTATTAAATTGACATGATTCCTTTAGGTTTTCTCATAAAGAATAAAGAATTATATGGTAATACAGTAAACAGTATTCTTGCAGGATTAGTGCACAGTTAGCACCAAAATAGTCCTGACACCTGCAGACTGGATGTTTCAAGGCAAACTTATGTAAAACTGCAACATTTGCAAAATAAAAATCAGCTGAGTTCCTTGAGACTAGGCCTATTCTATTGCAATAGCAGGAAGTTTTACAAACTACATCAACAATTGAAGAAAACACTTGAATTTATACAGCACCTTATCACTTTTAAAGGGCATCCCAAAGGACTTTGTAACCATGAATTTCATTTGAAGTGCAGTCACTCTTGCCTTGATATGTAGGCAAATACATTTCAATTGAATATGAAATCTCCAATCAGTGATTCTCACAAGAAATTCCAATACCTGTTTACATTTAAATGAAACTCCTAACTACAAATTAAACTCTTAAATACCATTTCTGTTTTTACAGGGCTGGCTAAAAATCATGCCTGGCCAACATTAGTTTCAGCACAAACTGTTTATTTCCATTCGACTGTTTGAGAAACACATCAGAGTTAATCACCCAGCTGCTAACTGCCAGCGCGCAGAATGAATTGATCGCCTTAACACATAAATTACAGTATCAACACGAAATGAAATTTAAAAGAAAATAAGGTTTTGAGATTAAATATACATTTTAAGGTGACTAACTCATTATCTGAGCCATATAACCACAGGACCTGAATCTAGTGATAGTATGATGTACATTTTTTGCAGTTTCTAAAACAGACCAAGATGTAACTGACCAGAGACACAGTACAGATAATTACCATGCTTCCAATGAGGAACCACACGAACAGGCAGGGCAGATCAGAGAACTGGTACTACGGTGTTATAGACCTGTCTCCAACTTGAACTTCTTGTGAGTGCAGATCCCCTCTGAAAGTACAAGATTGTGGAATTACTCCAGTATTGCAGCTAACAAAAGTGATCTTGCCATCAGGAACTGGGTGATTAATGGCCAGAAAATAGAAAGCTCCAGTCCAATTTACACAGGTTTTCTTATCTTGTTTCTCACCATGATTTTCTACCCTACACTGTATCTGTTACCAAGACAACTTATTTCCACTTTTGCAATATTACCTGCCTGTGGCTCACCTCAACCCCACTGCCACTAAAATGCCTTATCCACACTCCTGTCACCTCTGGATGTGATAGGGCTAGTTTTAGTGTGAACCATAGATTGAGTGAGCAGTGTAGGAGGGGAGGTGGCATCCACTGCACCAACCTGATCATGCTAGCAGGATGCCTGGTCAGTCCTCATTTCAGGAAAAGGTGAGGTGAGCTGCCAGCGTTACTTACCCTGCTTATAGGCAACACTTCAATTGGAAGGGTGGGAAATCTAACAGGGCACATGCTCATCATGTGTCTGCAGCAACACCTCAAAGGGGAGGCCTGGGAGCAAAAGTATTTAATTAACATTCAAGGTCACTTCCAGTTTCGCATAGGCATCATCTGTACTATCAGCTAATTAGTTGTCCACAATCATATCAAACAAATGACTTTTGCATGTTGGACATCTTGCAGAGTTGTATGTTGGACATTTTGAGGAATTAAGAGTGAATAATCAAACTTCCTTGTATCTTAGAGCAAAAGGCTTTCCAAGATAATCAAAAGAGCAGCAGGATGCCATGAGAAGAGAGTGTGGCCTTATCTTCTGCTTTTAATGTCTGAGTATTATCTACGAGAAATGCTTGAGCAAGGAAATAAGTGACATCGACCATGCATGATTCAAGTATAATTTTAGTGGCTAGTGTAATAAACATAGGCAGAGGAGTCAATTAACTATAGTGCAGAAAGAAACGGTTAATAAACCTACTTCTCAAAGTATTTGACAACAGATAAATCAGGAAGATTTCCTTGCATGAAGTGTCTTTGAACTAAACAATTACGGCTGCTTATGTAAATAGACTGTTTTCAAAGGATTCAGGAACAGATAAATCATGAGGTCGATGTGACATTTGCCTTTGACGTAGGCAAATTTTTAAAAATACTCTTTTATGGGATGTGGGCATCACTGTAAAGGCCAGCATTTATTGCCCATCCCTAACTGGCCCTGAGAAGGTGATGGTGAGCTGCCTTCTTGAACTGCTGCAGTTTATCTGGTATGGGTACACTCACAGTGCTGTGAGGGAGGGAGTTCCAGGATTTTGATCCGGTGACAGTGAAGAAATGGTGACATATTTCCAAGTCAGGATGGTGTGTGGCTTAGAGGGGAACTTGCAGGTGGTGGTGTTCCCATGCATTTGCTGCCCTTGTCCTTCTAGGTGGTAGAGGTCACGGGTTTAGAAGGTGCTGTGAAAGGAGCCTTGGTGAGTGGCTGCAGTGCATCTTGTATATGGT
The DNA here is from genome assembly GCF_036365525.1 of Heterodontus francisci. Lineage (NCBI taxonomy): Eukaryota > Metazoa > Chordata > Chondrichthyes > Heterodontiformes > Heterodontidae > Heterodontus > Heterodontus francisci. The sequence continues at coordinate 29,415,551 of NC_090400.1, read as the reverse complement.
ACACACTGCTGCCACTGTGCATCGGTGGTGGAGGGAATGAATGTTTAAGGTGGTATATGGAGTGCCGATCAAGTAGGCTGCTTTGTCCTGGATGGTGTCGAGCTTCCTGAATGGTGTTGGAGCCGCACACATCCAGGCAAGTGGAGAATATTCCATCGGGAGTCAGGAGGTAAGTTACTTGCTGCAGAATTCCCAACCTCTGACCTGCTCTTGGAGCCACAGCATTTATGTGGCTGCTCCAGTTCTGTTCTGGTCAATGGTAACCCCCAGGATGTTGATAGTGGGGGATTCCGCGATGGTAATGCCGTTGAATGTCAAAGGGAGATGGTTAGATTCTTTCTTGTTGGAGATGGCCACTGCCTGGCACTGTGTGGTGTGAATGTTACTTGCCACGTATCAGCCCAAGCCTGAATGTTGTGCAGGTCTTGCTTCAGTATCTGAGGAGTTGCGAATGGTACTGGACCCGTACAATCATCAGCGAACATCCCCACTTCTGATCTTATGATGGAGAAAAGGCCCTTGATGAAGCAACTGAAGGTGGTTGGGTCTAGGGCACTACCCTGAGGAACTCCTGCAGTGATGTCCTGCAGCTGAGATGATTGACCTCCAACAACCACAACCATCTTCCTTTGTGCTCGGTATGATTCCAACCAGTGGAGAGTTTTTCCCCTGATCCCCATTGACTTCAATTTGGCTAGGGCTTCTTAATACCACACTCAGTGAAATGCTGCCTTGATATCAAGGGCAATCACTCTCACCTCTTGAGTTCAACTCTTTTGTCCATGTTTAGACCAAGGCTGTAATGAGGTCAGGAGCCGTCTGGCCTTGGCGGAACCCAACCTGAGCATCAGTGAGCAAGTTGTTGCTGTTAAGTAGTGAATGATAGCACTATTGACAACACCTTTCATCACTTTGCTGATGATCGAGAGTAGACTGATAAGGCGGTAATTGGCTGGATTGGATTTGTCCTGCTTTTTGTGGACAGGACATACCTGGGCAATTTTCCACATTGTTAGGTAGATACCAGTGTTGTAGCTGTATAGGAACAGTTTGGCTAGGGGTGCGGCTAGTTCTGTAGCACAAGTCTTCAATATTACACTGGAATGTTGTCAGGGGCTATAGCCTTTGCAGTATCCAGTGCCTTCAGCTGTTTCTTGATATCATGTGGAGTGAATTGAATTGGCTGAAGACTGGCATCTCTGATCATGGGGATCTCAGGAGGAGGCCGAGATGGATCATTCACTTGACACTTCTGGCTGAAGATGGTCACAAATGCTTCAGCCTTTTCTGTTACCCTTGATGTGCTGGGCTCCTTCATCATTGAGGATGTGGATATTTGTGGAAAGTCCTCCTCTGGTTAGTTGTTTAATTGTCCACCACCATTCACAACTGGATGTGGCAGGACTGCAGAGCTTTGCTCTGATCTGTTGGTTGTGGGATCACTTAGCTCTGTCTATTGTATGCTGTTTCCACTGTTTGACATGCAAGTAGTCCTGTGTTGTTGCTTCGCCAGGTTGACACCTCATTTTTAGGTATACCTGGTGCTGCTCCTGGCATGCTGTCCTGCACTCTTTATTGAACCAGGGTTGATTCCTTGGCTTGATAGTAATGATAGAGTGAGGTGTATGCCGGGCCATGAGGTTACAGATTGTGGTTGCATATATGTTGTATATATTGTGGTTGTGCATAAAGAAGCATGCTTTTCAACAGTTACTTGGAGACCTTGAAAGATACAGAAACTGAAAAGCTACTCTCTGTGAACAGTTAGACCGATCACCAATGCTGTAAATGAATAAAGTTTGTTCTCATGCTTACTCGAAGCTTGTCGTTGTGAACCATAGAAAGAAGGTGATTGACTCATAGTTTATTGTTAACAATGCATTGCTAAGCAGGGTCAGTACGTTCATTTCTCTTCCCATTGAATAGCTCCAGGAGTGTGACACATCTGCCCAATTTTTCTGCGCCATTGAATTTCCCAAAGTAGAGAGGGAAGCTTTCTGCTTCTGGCACCAGCCCTTGCTCCTCCTCACTAGTGCACTGTGACTCACCAAATACCACCTCCTCAAACTCATTCTACATCCTCCAGGATGCATGTTGTTGTGTTGATGATTGAATTATTGATGAGAGGGTTGTATCGTACTGTGAGGTGCTTTCTTATTCTGATCCAGTACTGGAAAGCTACTCCTCTAAGCCTACGTTAATAGGAGCTAGAACACTGTTAGAACACTGGTTTCAAGAGACACATTCAAACAGAGTTTGCACAGCAAGGTATTGTGCATGATGGTTTTTGTTATTGCTAGTCTGTGAGTTAGAAGGGAGGCAAGACTTAACCAGAGTGATTTTCTAATGGTTTGCAACAGTCGCTGTGAAGGTGGGAGTAGAATTTAGCTCACTGGATCTCTACCTAAAATGTGCCAATTAATAGCTTTTGGCCAGGCTGGAATTGGGGTAGGAAGCTCTTAACAAGAAAAGGTGACAACTTCATTACAATATTATAATGCAATGTAAATAAATGTTGATGAAAACACATGCAATTTCCTGTGATTTGTGTCAGTAATGCATCTTTCCTGGGCCCCCTGTGTAAAGAGCCAATCCAGGGCCCAGGCCACTTTCTAAGCCTTCATCCCTCTCCACCCCCTTTTCGGGCCTATCTTTGCTCTGCTAGAGGCTGGTATGCCTCTTTTATTGGCCATACTGGCCTCCAATGGTCCCTTCTTGGCTTAGGAACTTGCAGTGCAAGGAGAATCTGCCCTGGCCCCAACCTGTCTGTGTCATCTGAAAATGTGGCCTTGTAACTGGGATTGAGACCCACCTTATCTGGGTCCCAGCTATGATTGGATTGGCTCCCCTGAACGAGCATGGGAATTTTCAAGGTTTGCAAGGAAAAATGGATGCTGACAATGCAGCATTATGGAACCATTCGCAGAGTCACTCAGGGAATGTCCTGATTTCCCACATAGCCAGTCTGCCCCACCCTTTTTCCAAGAATTTCTGCTGGAATTGTAGCAGGAATCCAGCAGAATTGTGAGATAATTTGGACTACTCCTAGTCTATTACATTTGCATTTGTCCACACTAAGTACTAGTTGTCGCCCATTTGAATGGAGTTCGTAGATCTCATTGGTGCTCTCAGGTTTGTTGACACGCATCAATCATTACACATGATGAGGCAGCACCTGGTTACCGGAGCATGGCTGGACGAAAGGGGTGGGCTCTCTCAGGATTAAAGCATGCATGCCACCCCATTCAAATAACTGGAAATCATTAAACAGTCCTATTTGGTAGTGAAATCCTTTGCAGTTAAAAGTCTCAAACTCCTCCCAGTAGCAATTGGTTGGTCTCCCAGACATTTTCAAAAATCAATGTCCTCTTTGCTCACTTCTCTGAGCACTTCCTACCTGGATGTCCGTGAGTAAAGTGTTTCCTGGTGATCCTACTGGTCTTCTACTTCCCGCAAGCTTCAACATTCAAAACAGGTTCAAGTCTTTGCAGCTTTTTGCTGTATCAGGCTTCCAAAAGCAGGTGCCCTCTCTCTTGAGGCTGCAACCATTGGTTGTCTTCCTTACAGCCTGCTGTCAGGCTGCAACTGCTGGGTTCCCTTCTTACAGCCTGTCTGCCTTCAGGAAATCTGTTAAATTTATCTGCATTCAAATGTCAATAGCTTATTGACCTGTTCCGATATGCAAAGTCCAGAGTCTGGCTTCGGAGTGCCACTTGGGCCTTCACAGGTGTTAACAGCTGCTTGGTACATTTGCATCTTCAGAAACACTGGCCCCCTTGTTTACGACCCGAAAGTCTGGGAAGATGAAACCCATTGTTCTTCAGGTGTAGTCTCTTCTTTTCTTTCAGAAAAGGGTCTTTGATCAGTCTTGTCCTTTAGCAGAGCGGATGTGAGATCTCCTGACCTTCCGGACTCCATCTTAAACTTAAAAAAAAATCACAATTTTTAAACCATAATCATGCTACAAAGTCCAGCATTCAAAACCTCAGGCTTGGGCTGAAAGCGGCAAATAACATTTGCACCACACAAGTGCCAGGCAATGACCATCTCAGACAAGATAGAATTTAACCATCTCCCCATTTTTCATTCAATGACATTACCATCACTGAATTCCCCACTATCAACATCCTGGGGGTTACCATTGACCAGAAATTGAACTGGACCAGCCGTATAAATGCAGTGGCTACAAGAGCAGGTCAGAGGCTGGGAATTCTGTGGCGAGTAACTCACCTCCTGACTCCCCAAAGCCTGTCCACCATCTACAAAGTAGAAGGAGTGTGATAGAATAATCTTCACTTGCCTGGATGAGTGCAGCTCCAACAACACTCAAGAAGCTTGATACCATCCAGGACAAAGCAGCCCGCTTGATCGTCATCCCCATCCACCATCTTAAACATTCACTCCTTCCAGCATTGGTACACAGTGGCAACTGTGTGTACTGTACACAAGATGCACTGCAGCAACTCACCAAGGTTCCTTTGCCAGTTGCTTTCAAACCCACAACCTCTACCATCTAGTAGGACAAGGGCAGTAGACACACAGGAACACCACCACCTGCAAGTTCCCCTCCAAGCCACGCATCATCCTGACTTGGAACTATATCGCCGTTCCTTCACTGTTGCTGGGTCAAAATCCTGGAACTCCCTTCCTAACAGCATTGTGGGTGTACCTACACCACATGGAGTGCAGGGGTTCAAGAAGGCAGCTCCCCACCACCTTCTCAAGGGCAGTAGGGATGGGCAATGAATATTGGCCTTGCCAGCAATTCTCACATCCCATGAACGAATGAAAGAAAGACTACTTTCTACAATTTGGAGGTGTTCTCAATCACATCAGGATGGATGGTGCTTTGGCTGCCTGAGATTGGACATTGGACAAGGACCAATATGACTACCATCAAAACCAGCACCAGCCTGTTGTTGAGAAACATGTAGCTGGAGAGCAGAGAGGGGTGCAGCTCGCAGGAGGCACTATCCATGAATCAGGGTCTACAGCCAAAGGAATACTCCTCCATTCTCTCTGCAATTGTGGTCAGTGTGCTTGGAAGGCCTGTTAGTGCATTGCACTTTGTCTGCTATGCTCAATGATTCTCCTTTTCATCGATGGCTTCCAAGGTACAGCAACTGTATCCAGCTGAGCCGAACCTGGAGAGGACTTTGCTTTCTGACACAGGCACTCCACTGCTATCCCTGTCATTGCCATCTTCTCTTGCTCAATTGTGAAGTGTGAGTCACTGAAAATACAACTATCCACCTACATGGTTCCACTGAAATGAATCTGAGCTGGTGCATGGTCTGCATGAGTCCTGTGAGGGTGCACCATCAGAAGGAGTCAGCTCCTCTGAGGACATGTATCCCACCATCCCACCATGTCCATCAACTACTGCTGCACGCCTGGTGGCCCTGTTGGAAATATAAGACATGAAATAGTACAGGCAAAGTAAAAATATGTTGTAAGTTTTCATTATGAAGATGATTTTATTTCACATGCTTTTGAAATCAAGCCAGCATGATTGATTGTCATATGACATGTGGTTTGCTGCTATTTAATTGTGTCACCAGGTAGATGGGAACTTCCTATCTCCCCATCTCAAATGGCCAGGGACGCCGAAACTCCACTGATTGCTTACGCCTCCTCCTCTGTACTTGTAAGTTACGAGATCTATGGAGGACCATCCTCAGGTCTCTCCCTCTCCCTGGTGTTCTGCGCTCTCTTCTGCAACAAAAGTAAGAACAGAACTTATGGGTGAGTCCAATGGCATGCGGTAACAGATGGCAAGAGTGCATTTGGTGAGGGTGACAATGAGGGAAAGGCATGAAAGTGCATTAGGATGATGGTGAGTGGCAATGGTGGATTCTTTGAAGGGGAAATTAGGAAGTGCATAGAAATAGAAGGATGGGTGGACATTCAACATAAGTGGTCTGAGGAGTGATGTAAGGGAGTAGGTAAGGGAACGCAGGGTGAAGGGTTGGGGGTTATGTGCAGAGCAGGATGTAGGTGAATGTGCAACTTTACTTACCTTTCCTGATCTGCTTATGTCATTAAAGTGCTTCCTGCACTGAATCCCGGAACGGGCACTATGCTCCTGCTGCTGACATCCTGGGCCTTGTCTAGCCATGCTGCCATGCTGCCAGCAGCAGATTTCTTCCTCCCGTTGCTGGCGAGTAGCACTTCTCTCCAACTGCTCACTGTTCCCAGCAGCGCCAACGAGGTGTCACTGAACTGGGTCAGAGCCTTTGAACATCTCAAATCCATTGTGAAATTTACTTCTCTCTTATCCTCAATTCTGACTCCTCCAAATTCCATCTTTGGAGTAGTCGTTTAAATACTGGAGTTGAGATCACATCATGTGATTCCTCATCACGTTCTGTAAGATAGAATGGCACTTCCAGAAGGAAAATGATAACAAGGTGGCTGCATTAAAAAGCCACAGTCAAGATGCACTGAACTTACTTCCGGGTTTCCCTCGTAATATTGAGTCCCTCCATGCCTCTCCTTACATGATTCTGAGTAAATATCAAGGCCCTAGTGATTGAGAAGGAAGAGCATGTGAAGGATGGTACTCATACTGGGGACTGTCCTCCCCCATTCACCATCCATTATTCCCTTTATCTCTTTTCCACCACTCATCTGGAGGGTAGGGCTCCTCAAGGTCCCTCAAGACCCACAAATTACATACTCCTTCCATGTGGGAGGTCCACTCACTCGTCTTATGCACAGACGTCAAAGTACTGAAGTTAGTGTGAATAGGAGGAAGCATCACTCGGATAATTTTACAGGGCCGGACTGTCAGTGGGATGTCTTGCCCATTAACTAAACATATCAGAGATCTTTGCACATGCTGCCCACAATTTTCCTAACAGCTACCTGCCATACACACTGTAGACAGCTCATTAATATAATGGTGGGTATGATATTTTGGTTGATCTGGGGATATTTGTAAACTTCTCCTTGACTTGCTGGTGGAATGTTTCACTTTGTATTGACTTTGCAGGACCACTTCCTCTGGCTTCATCTCCCACTACTACATGCTCCTATAGGCAAGGAGGTCCAAGTTAGTCTCCCAAAGGCTGTCAAGGACTTATAATTTCCGAACTCTTCTCCAGTTCCGATATGTTTCCTTTTATTATGTGTCTTGAGGTGTGTAAAGTTAGGGAGCACATACAACAACAGATAGGTCAGTACATAGATGTTCATCATGCAGCTCGGGTATCTCGGAAGGATCTGTTGCGTGAAGCCCTTTTAAGATTTTAGTGTGAGCAGTTTCAGATATAAATTGTAGCTTATTGATATGTCCTGTTGTGTATGGATGTTAGTAAAAATATTGCAAGAGCTGTAAGGTTGTCTGATATCTTTGGAGGGTGAGCAGAACCAAAGTAAAAAATTGTCAGGAGACATCTGTGGAATGCATGGGACAGATACTGTTGGGTAGCATTATGTCGGTGACTTTTCTCAAGTCTGCGATCTTCTACCACATTTACAGCCAGCTCCCCTGGGTGTTGCAGAGATGATTCACACTGTCAGTGATTCTTCTCTGGGGACAGTGTAACAAATGCCAACCAAAACTACCCTCCATGGCCTCACTAAGAGCCAGCATCCACAGCTGTGCCTCTATACTCTTCTCCAGAGTATTTATTGTCTTAAATTTCAATTCATTTCATACTCCAAAAGAGTAAAAAAGTGTTTTTATTTACTCACCGTCTTTGTTCCTACCAAGGTTGACCTCTTGTTTTTTTTAAATTAGCCTGAGGAGAAACTGTGTGATCAATAAATCGATTACTGCAATGCGCTTGGTTTTAAACAGATTTGAGTTAATTGCATGTAATTTAAGCAAAGCGTGTGCATATTAATTTGCAATATATCTTTCTCTAGTTAAATCCAAGCCCTGTCTTCCCTCTCAGATGGAGGTAAAAGATGCCATGACTGAGCAGGGGAGTTCTACCCAGAGTCCTGACCAATATTTATCCCTAAACCAACATCACTAAACAGATTATAAGAATAAAAATGGAAATCTGGCAGAATCTGTGGAAAGAGAAACAGAGTTAATGTTTCGAGTTAGATAGGAGTCTTCTTCAGAACTGAAGGAAAAGTAGTAATGTGATGGATTAGATGTTGTTGAAAGGGAGGAGGGGGAGGAAGAACAAAGGGAAGGTCTGTGATAGGCTAGAGGGCGGGAGAGATTAAATGACAAAATGTCAAGGAATAAAAGGCAAAAGGGGTGGTAATAGTTGTAGTAAAAGACAAAGTATTTGTCCAGAGTGTTAATGGCAGAAAAATGAACAGCTCTGTCCAAAAGCAAAAACATGAAAAACAAGTTTAAGACCAGCATATGGTTAAAAAAAAAATATCAAAATGGGGGTCATGGTCTGAAATTGTTGAACTCAATGTTGAGTCCAGAAAGCTGTCGAGTGCCTAATCAGAAGATGAGGTGCTGTTCCTTGAGCTTGCGTTGAGCTTCATTGGAACACCGCAGCAAGCTGAGGACCGAAATATGGTTGTCAGAGCAGGGCGATGAATTAAAATGGCAAGCAACCAGAAGCTCAGGGTCATGCTTGCGGACTGAGCGGAGGTGTTCTGCAAAGCAGTCACCCACTCTGTGTTTGGTCTCCCCCATGTAGAAGCGACCACATTGTGTGCAGCAAATTCAGTACACTAAATTGAAAGAAGTACAAGTAAATTGCTGCTTCACCTGGAAGGAGTGTTCGGGGCCTGGGATAGTGAGGAGACAGGGGGTATAAAGGGCAGGCATTACACCTCCTGTGATTGCATGGGAAGGTGTCATGGGAAGGGGGCGAGGTGTTGGAGATGACGGAGGAATGGAAGGTGTTGCAGAGGGAATGGTCCCTTCGGATTGCTGACAGGGGAGGGGAGGGTAAGTTGTGTTTGGTGATGGCATCAGACTGGAGGTGGTGGAAATGGCAGAGGCCCTTTACCCTATCACAGACCTTCCCTTTGTTCTACCACCCCCTCTCCCCTTTCAGCAACATAAAACCCATCACATTTCTACCTTCCTTCAGTTCTGAAGAAGCCATATCCGACTCGAAACGTTAACTCTGTTTCTCCCTCCAAAGATGCTGCCAGACCTGCTGTGTATTTCCAGCACTTTCTGTTTTTAGTTCAGATTTCCAGCATTGGCAGTATTTTGCTTTTAATTCATTTACCAGATTACCTGGTCATTATCACACTGCTGTTTGTGGGACCTTACTGCGTACTAATTGTCACATCTCTACATTACAACAGTGACTACACTTCAAAAATATTTAATTGGCTGTAAAGCGCTTTGGGGCATCCTATGATGGTGAACGGCACGATATAAATGCAATTCTTTCTTTCTGCATCCACTCCGGATTTTATTTGACAGCCCGTTCGTACTCCGTTCCGTCGATTACTTCATACCCTCCCACATCGCTGCAGACTCCACTAGGCTGAGGACGGAGCTCCAGCCCAGCTGCATTCATCCTTCCCTGTAGAACTGTGTACACTGTGTGTGTGTGTGAGAGAGAGATCAGCTCGCCGGCAAGGGGAGCACCATGACATGCAGCTCCTGCTGTCCTTTCCTTACTCTGAGCTGTGAGAGGGAAAAAGCGCGTTGACACGCATCTTGGATCCAGGCGCTCACCCAGCCGAGGCTGATGTAGACACACATGCCGTGGATTTATTTGCGGGGAACTGAATGTCAGGGTATTTGAAAGTCGAAAGTGCACAGCAGCAGCCGGTTTCTGCTGCAGTCCGGCCAGCATCTCGTTAATTTCACCAGCGTGGCGAAGGTCAGTTTCATCCCCTTGGACTTGTCACTTTCAATCCCAATCGGTCAACTTGAGAAATGTTCTGAACAGAAGCGGTGTCATATTTTCCTGGCCGGAATTCCTGGACCGTTAACTAACAACAACCTGTGCATTCCTTGATTTCCCCATTTCACTGTCCTCGGACTGTTTTAAACGAAAAAAAAATCTCATTTTACAGGCGGTGTGTTGTGCGAGACACAAATCTCTGCTGCGATTTTAACCACCTGTGATCAGTAGATAAAGTCCGCCGGTTGGAATTGCTGATTTGAGTTAGTTGACTGCGATTTTCCTGTTTATGGACACCAATATCAGGAGGATGGAGGGGTTTCCAAATTGAGAACTGACTGTGTCACAAACGCTAAGATTTAACAGACCCGCGATTTGCACGGTTTTCCTTCGATTGGCGTTCATCCCTTCCTTGAAACTCCGAATTTTTACCAACAGCAAAACCAGACTGCCAGTAAAACGCAGGGTTTATTTCCTGTCCCCGCACTACGGGTTTGATGGCTTCTCTTCGCAGGGTGAAGGGGCTGCTGATTCTCAATCTTGTGGCTGTGGTCGGCTTTTTGCTGTTCCTGGCTCGGTGCAGGGTCCCTCTCAAGGGACGGGAGTTGGTCCAGGCGGCGCAGAGCCGAGCCGAATCCAGCAACCTGACATCCCGAGGATCGCCACCTGTCCAACAGGCAGTGCTGAAGAGGCTGTCGCTGCTGGAGGACATCGTCTACCGCCAGCTCAACGGTAGGGAACGCTCAGACTCACTTCAGAGCAAGTACCCAATCCCATCTTCAATATCCTACTCTTTTAACAGGCAGCTGGTATCCGATCTTAGTGCTCGCGCTCTTATTTAGAAGGTTCAGTACCTAGGCTGACACTCCCGTGCAGTACTGTCTTTCTGATGATATCTTAAACCGTCCTGGCTAATATTTATCCCTCAACCATCACTAAAACATCTGGTTACGATCACCTTGCTTATGTGGGAGCTTGCTGTGCACAAATTGGCTGCCCAGTTTCCTGACGCTGACTACAGTTTAAAAGTACGTCATTGACTGTCCTGAAGTAGTGAAATCTTTAGTTTACTGAAACCTATCCCTATGAATGCAGATCCTATATTTAAAAGATCTGAGCTGAACTTCCAAGTGCCCCATCTTCACTATATAGGGAGCGAGCTAAAATTGTATTAAGCTAGAGTAGAGTAACATGCAGTACAGGGTATAACTCACAAAGAATTATTTCCTGCTCCTAGATCTTTCCTCCTCTGCACTTTGAACCCTTGACTCCAATTGTTTCCCTGTTCACTTTTCTGCGAATGGCTCGTTCTCCAGGTCACATTAAAATAGCACTTTGAAGTTGAATTTTAACATGAGCTTAGTTTTTCAGAGATATTAAATCCTGACATAAATAATTGAGGTAAGAAAAGAGAAAAGAGGAACAGAAGAGAGAGCCCTGAAGAAGTACACAGTGGTGCAATACAAGTCTAGGTTTGAGAGCCAATATCGACTGAAGTCATATGCAGTCTACTCCTAATAATTCAAAATCATTGTTTAGCACTTAAAAATTGCATTAGCCCATATTTTGAATTACGCAATGGAGTGAACCCAGCAAAGAGGGCTGAAAAATGAATTATGAGATAATTTGAATTAAGAGGAGTGGACTGTGTCAGCTTCCCCAATATAATGAATCATTCATAAAACACTTTCAGTAGATTCCTGTTGGGAGAAACTGTGAGCATGGCCAGAAGAGATTGGTATTGTTTTCAGTAGAGGAAACATCAATAGTTGTTCTCTGCCCAAATGAGTGAAGCTGGAGTCATACTGCAGTTGGTGAGGAACTGTCTCCTAGAAGGGGTTTGTAACTCACAGCTTCAGTGCACTCAGATTCTTCTGTGATTTACTGTCACTTTCACATTAGCCTTGGTTCAGTGGTACTATTATTCAACCAATTGTGGAACCAAGGATCTTCAATAAAACTGAAATCATTGGGGATCAAGAGGAAAATTCTCCAGTAGTTGGAGTCAAACTTAGCACAAAGGAAGATAGTTGAGGTTGTTGGAGGCCAGTCATCTCAACCCCAGGAAATCACTGTATGGGTTCCTAAAGACAGTGTCTTAGACCCAATTATTTTCAGCTGCTTCATCATAAGGTCAGAAATGGGACCGTTCACTGATGATCTCATAGTGTTCAGCTCTATTCGCAATGCCACAGATAAATGCTCGCTGTAGTTCTTGATTGAAGAAATAATCTTGCGCTTCTCTGCATTCAAGTTCCTTTGATGGGAGTTCAAATTCAAAAAAGACTCCCAGGTTGCCCTGCAGGTTAGTCATGTGACTAGTTCCTTTATGGAATAGTCTCTTCAACATCCTTTGTTGGAAGTTCAAATCCAAAAGCTCCAACCAGCTAGACATGTGACTAGAACTGGTTTGACCACTTCTGTGTATTGGAGAAACAGGGACTGGCTCCCTTTGTTTCCACTTTGTCTTGTATTATGCAAATATCCTTTCAGTCAGAGATTGTAATTATTTTATGCTTTAATGTTCATGTGGCAAAATAATATGTGCTTCAGTCTTGGCAGGTGGGGTTTTCCTGACATCGCCAAACCCAGGGAATGAAATGTGATTTGAAGAAAATGGTGCATTTCATTACAGAGTTTGAGAGAAATAAAAGATACAGAAAGAAAACCATGCATTCCTCTCATTCATTTCCATTCATTCACCAGTCTTGAAGTTCATTAAGATGGTCTGTTCTGGGTGCCAGGGCTGCTTTAATTTCCCCTTTTTTCTCCTCCAGGAGAGTAAGTAGGGGGTGGCTCTATCCTGAAGTCCCTGATTCCTGCAGAGACATTTGGCTTCAGGGGATGGGTGGTTCCCTTTTCCTCTGACTGTGGGGGAGGAGTCTCTGTTACTCTCCCCTTTGTTCTCTGGGACACTTCTACCTGCAGGTGTTTGTGCAGACTTAACTGCATTTTCCAGTGACCCTTCGACTAGGTGAGGCATCACCCTCACAGTTTCTCTATCCCCTAGAGGTCTCTCTTTGTCTCTGCAGGTTCCTGTAAATGCTGTTAGCAACTCTGGTGGGGTGCTTCTAGATTCTGCATTTACATAGGAGGATGTGGGGGTCTAACTTTTCACATTTATTCTGGGTTAGGTGGTATTGGTTTTCATCCAGGATTCTTTCTGGACTTCCTTTAACTTGCCCTCTGGGTCACCTTTTCCTCTTCCCTTTCTAAACTTTTGCCAGCCTTGTGCCTGCCTGTCCCCTTTTGTTCTCGGCCCTTACAGTTTGCCAGCTCTCTGCTGGAGGGTCCTCCTAACATCGATACACGACTTAGGGCTGCAGGTTTCACTGTAGGTTGGGGTTTTCCCTCAACCTGGCATATATGGCAACTCCTGCAGTACTCCACCACATCTTTGTGGAGTTTTGGCCAGTTAAACTGCTGCCTTATGCGGGTTTTGATCTTTCGACTACAGCCATTGTAGTCTCGTAGGCTCTTCTTTTTCTCCCCGGTACCTCTGTGGCACCACTAACTGGTGAACTACTGTCCACGCCTTGCCCTCAGGTCTGTGAAGAGGACTCCATTTCCTCATCAGTACCTCATTCTTTAAATAAAAGCAATCAGGGACACCCTCTGCTTCACTTTCAGATTGGGCTGCCTGTGCTAACCCTCGCAATACTGGGTTAGCTTGCTGAGCCTCACTTAGGGAAAATCCATTTTATTCATTCCCTGGGTCTCGTACCTTTCCAAAGAAAGTCTCAGTCAGGGAGACCTCATGGTCATCTGCCTGCAGTGTCAAAGCAGTCTACTCTGGGGGAGCTGGTTTGATTATGGCCTGACTCATTACACATTCAGGGACTCTGCAAGAGACCGTCTCCTGAAACTGCCTGGTCTCTCTGACCTCCTGCGGTCTTTCTTTCACCACTGAGGGGGCTACCACCTTCACACCCACCAGATCATTACCTAGGAGCAGGTCAACCCCATCCACAAGCAAACTAGGGACAATCCCTGTGGTCATCGGTCCCAAAACTAGGTCACACTACAGGTACAGGCATACACTACCCTCCAATACCATTCACCACCATTTTGGTGTTCACTGCATTCTCTGGGGGAAAGGTCAGACCTTTTCCCAGTAAAAGGGATCTGGTGGCCCCTGTGTCCCTGAGAATCATTATGGGCTTGCTTGCCCCACTGGAGAAATGTGGGGTTACTTTCCCTTCAGATACAAAACACTGATAACCTTCAGGAATCCGATTACCTTTTCCTGCCCTGGCCATAGTAAGCTTCCGGAGTTGCACCCTTCCTGCAGTCAAAGCCACAGCCCGTTCCCTGTTTTCCATCAGGCCCTCGTCTTCACTGAGCGGGTGTGCCCTGATTAACCTTACCAGTTTCCCCTTTAATTTCCAGCAGTCAGCTTTTAAATGACCTGCCTTCTTACAGTGGAAGCACACACGTCTCCGGGTCTCACTCTTGCTCACAGCACCTTCCTTTTTGGCTGGAGGAGGGTCCCTGTGTCTCCTGCTTTCCTTTCTCTCCCAGGACTGCTTAGACTTCTATCACCTTCCCACCCTTTGTTCTTCACAAATTTGTGGGGGTGATCAGGAAAGGTTCTCCCCTGGGAAACCGACTTATAGATTAAAGAAAATTCATCGGCCAGAACGACTGCTTGCCGAGCTCCCTGAACCCGCTGCTCCTCGACATGAGTTTTTATTGAGAATGGGAGAGTTTTTAAATTCCTCTAACAGGATTACTTCTCTGAGAGTTTCATAACTGAGCTGTATTTTTAAAGCCCTCAACCGCTGGTCAAAAGCCAGCTGCTTGCTTCTTTCTAATTCCAGATAGGTTTGATTGGCTTGCTTTTTGAGGGTTCTAAACTTTTAGCGGTAGGCTTCGGGTACTAATTCATTTGCCCCAAGGATAGCATTTTTGGTCAGTTCATAGTTTGATGAACTCTAATCTGGCAGCAAGGAATAGACCTCATGGGCTTTTCCAGTTAGTTTGCTTTGTAGTAAAAGAGACCAGGTTTCAGCTGGCCATTTTAGCTGCCTTGCCAGTTTCTCAAAAGATACGAAAAACGCTTCCACATCTTCCTCATTGAATTTTGGAATCAATTGGGTGAGCTTTAGCAATCTTGTACCTAAGCCAGAATTCTGATCTTCTATATTGGCCATACTTTCACTAGGGTTACTCTGTAGCCTGCTAGCTAACTCAAGCCACTTCAGATCTCGCTCTTCGGATTCTTTCTCGAATATCCTTTTTCTCTCTCACTCCTCTCTCTCTCATTCCTTCTCCTGTCTTTCTTCCCCTCTCTCTCGTTCATTCCCCGCCTTTATTTTTCTTCACCTTCCATTTGGAAGGCTCTTTCTTTCTCCCTGTCCTGCCTCTCTCTTTTTTCTCTAATTCAAGTTTCCTTTGTTCCAATTGTATCTTTGCTAGGAGTACCCTGTCTGGGTCTGCTTCTAACACCGCTTCTGCCTCGTCAGATTCAAGGGAAAAATGGCTAGTTACTGGCCTTAGGAGTTCAGACTTCCTAGCCTTGCCACGTACAGTGATCCCACACTGCTCAGCCATTTTTCTCAACTCCTCCATAGACAGTGCTTTTAACTTATCCCAAGTTACTTCACCCTGGCTTGGAGACCTGCTAGTTTCAGTTGCAGACATGTTAGCTTACAATCACACAACACCACAAGAAAACCTGTATTGATTTGTTCTTTTTGATTGGGAACAATTTGGCTTCCCACTTCAATTTAACTCATTTGTCTGTGGGTAACAATCCAGATGCTAGCACCCAATTTCTGTTATGACCAGGTGAGCAATGTGTCTAGGGGTCTTTGGCTGTCTTTACCTGGTCTTATTGTAACAGGGTTTAATTTTAAACACACTGTGTTTTGAGCTCCCCTTTGTGTGAATCCTTGTTCACAGTTTCCAATGATAAGGCAAAGAACTAAGCACACACAGGCTTTTTTTGGTTTAAAGCAGAAAGATGAAAATTATTAAACTTAAACTCTAATAATTTTCAGGATTATGAACGCTCACGCTAGCATGCGCACATGATATAAGCATGCACAAATAGAGATAGAAAGGAGAAGAAAAGATAAGTCGAACAGTTTGAAGCAATAGCTTGTTACTGTTTCTCGAGTTCGTTGTACTCCTTGATTGAAGAAATAATCTTGAGCTTTGTTGGGGCCCAGTATTAGTCTTCTTAAAACCTTGTTCACGTGGAAAACCTTTCTCTCTTTGAGTTTCACGCGTTTTCACAGATTCTGTTCCGTGGGAAGAGATGAAGGCAGGCAGACAGGCAGGAGATATTTTCAGTTCCAGGACAGGTCTTTACTCCATGAGCACACGCTTTCTCTGAGTTCAAATTCCTTTGATGGGAGTTCAAATTCAAAAAAGACTCCCAGGTTGCCCTGCAGGTTAGTCATGTGACTAGTTCCTTATATGGAACAGTCTCTTCAACATCCTTTGTTGGAAGTTCAAATCCAAAATTTCCAGCCAGCTAGACATGTGACTAGATCACTTCTGTGTATTGGAGGAACAGGGACTGGCTCCCTTTGTTTCCACATTGTCTTGCATTATGCAAATGTCCTTCCAGTCAGAGATTGCAGTTTTTTTACATTTTAATGTTCATGTAGCGAAATAATGTGTACCTCAGTCTTGGCCGGTGGGGTTTGCCTGACACGGTGCATAGACAATGGATAGTCTTCAAAGAATGATTACATAGTTTACAGCAACTATACATTCCTTCAAGGCACAAAACCCCCAAAAGTAAAGGCAGTCTACCGTGGCTAACAAAGGAAGTTAAAGATTGTATAAGATTAAAAGAAAAAAACTATAAAGTTGCCAGAAATAGTGGTAAATGTGAGGATTGGGAGGAATATAGAATTCAGCAAAGGAGGACCAAGAAACTGATAAAGAAAGGGAGAATAGAATATGAATATAAACTAGCAAAAAACTTGAAAACAGACTGTAAACACTTCTGTAGCTATGTAAAAAGGAAACATTTGGCTAAGACAAATGTGGGTCCATTACAGGCAGAGTCAGAAGAATTTATAATGTGGAATAGAGAAATGGCAGAGAAGCTAAATGATTACTTTGTGTCTGTCTTTCCTGAGGAAGATGCAAGAAATCTCCCGGAATTAGCGATCCAAGGGATTGGGGGAATGAGAAATTGAAGGAAATTAGTATTAGTAAGAAGGTTGTATTGGAGAAATTAATGGGGCTGAAGGTTGATACGTCCCCAGGACCTGATATTCTACATCCCAGAATGTTGAAAGAGGTAGCTATGGAGATAATGTATGCATTGGTGATCATCTTCCAAAATTCTATAGATTCTGGAATGGTTCCTGCAGATTGGAAGGTAGAAAATGTCATCTCACTATTTAAGAAGGGAGGGGGAGAGAAAACAGGGAACTGCAGACCTATTAGCCTTACATCAGTAGTAGGGAAAATGTTAGAATCTATTCTAAAGGATGTGATAAATGGATGAGGATAATAATGATCTGATTGGGCGTAGTCAGCATGGATTTATGAATGGAAGATCATGTTTGATGAACCTGTTGGAGTTTTTTGAGGATGTTTTTGAGGAGAATTGATAAAGGGGAGTGGGTGGACATACTATACTCGGATTTTCAGAAGGCTTTTGATAAAGTCCCCCACAGGCGGTTGGTTAGCAAAATTAAAGCACATGGGATAGGAGATAATATACTGGCATAGATTAAGTATTGGTTAACAGGCAGAAAGCAGAGAGTAGGAATAAATGGGTCATTCTCATGTTAGCAGGCTGTGACTAGTGGGGTACCTCAGGGTTCACTACTTGGGCCCCAGCTGTTCACAATATTTATTAATGATTTGGATGTGGGAACCAAATGTAATATTTCCAAGTTCACAGATGACACAAAACTAGGTGGGAATGTGTGTTGTGAGGAGGATGCAAAGTGGCTTCAAGGGGATTTGGACAGACTTAGTGAGTGGGCATGAACGTGGCAGATGGAATATAATGTGGAAAAATGTGAGGTTATCCATTTTGGTTGGGGGAATAGATGTGCAGCGTATTTCTTAAATGGTAAAAGATTAGAAAGTGTAGATGTACAAAGGGACCTGGGTGTCCTCATTAATAAGTCACTGAAAGCTAACATGCAGGTGCAGCAAGCAATTCGGAAGGCTAATGCTATGTTAGCCTTTGTCGCAAGAGGATTTGAGTACAGGAGTAATGAAGTCTTGCTTCAATTGTATAGAACCTTGGTTAGAACACACCTGGAGTACTGTGTGTAGTTTTGGTCCCCTTACCTTAGGAAGGTTTTATTGCCATAGAGTGCAATGAAGGTAGGACTGTCCTATGAAGAGAGATTGGGGAAACTGGGCCTGTATTCTCTAGAGTTTCGAAGAATGAGAGGTGATCTCATTGAAACCTACAAAATATTTAAAGGGATAGACAGGGTAGATGCAGGTAAGATGTTTCACCTGGTTGGGGAGTCTAGAACCAGGGGACACAATTTCAAAATAAGGGGGAAGCCACTTAGGACAGAGATGAGGAGAAATTTCTTTACTCAGAGGGTTGTGAATCTTTGGAATTCTCTACCCCCAGAGGGCTGTGGAATTTCAGTTGTTGGAGTATGTTTAAAGTAGAGATTGATAGATTTCTAACTACCAATGATATAAAGGGATTTGGGGATAGTGTGGGAAAAAGACATTGAAGTGGATGATCAGCCATGATCATATTAAATGGGGAGCAGGCTCAATGGGCTGAACGGCCTACTCCTGTTCATACGTTCCTATTACCTAAACACCTATCCCCTTCAACACTGATGTGCTGTGGCTGCAGTATGCCCTATCTACAGGATGCACCACAGCAATTTGCTCAAGCTTCTTTGGCAGTACCTCCTAAACCCGTGACCACCACTGTCTAAAAGGACAATGGCATCAGATGCATTGGAACACCTTCACTTCCAAGTCGCACACCATCCTGACTTGGACATGTATTGCAATTCCTTCATCATAACTGAGTCAAAATCCTGGCATTCCATACTAACAGAGCACCTTCACTAAACAGACTTCAGCGGTTCAAAAAGAAAACTCACCACCGTCTTCTGAAGAGCAACTATGGATTGAAAATAAATGCTGGCCTTTCACGTGATGCCTGCATTTTGAGAATGAATAAAAAATTAGGTGGAATAATTTTCAGATATTGCAATATCATTTAGAAGTGTGGTGATACAAAATTTACAATCAGATATTCTGCCTGTGAGGTTCCTAATCATACTTTATATTTAGAATGATTCAATTATTATATTTAAATCCAAAACCCTGATACAAACAAAAACTGTTCTGCACTTATCCAAATGGATGCATTGATTTAGTTTAGATTTCATTAGTGAACCAGAAAATAAGCAGTGGTACACAGTTTTGCAAATTCATCATTCTTCTCTTAAGTTTATATGAAACAGATCCAAGCAAAATAATTCCTAGCAAATGAATTACATGCTCCATGTATCAGGGTTCAACTGCATGGTATGAAAATTGCAGGTTTTGCACTTGAAACACAATTCATGGCGTTCCCAGTCTTCAGACATAGGGCTGGATTTTGCTGTAGAAATAATGGTGAGGCCAACAGTGTTCACCATTATTAAAATGTGAATCGGACAGCAACTTCTGGTGATCACACATGCACAGTTAAATGTGGAAATCCGGAAGTTGCTGACCGAGTTGCCCTGCTGCTCTAGAAGCTGCACTATACTGATATCTCACTGAGAGACTCAGCAGTGAAATACATGGAGTGGCGTGCTGTTTGCATGAAAAGATTAAGGCTTGTCCATTCCAATGGAAGTAAAATTTTAATGACATGATAAGACTTAATTATTGTCAAACAACCTCTCTGGCACTGAAAATTAACAATGTGCGGTCTCCTTTCTTAAGATTTTAACTATAGTTGAAGATATTTTTTTTTTAAAGTTTTTCTTTTCCTGTCTCTTTTATCTCTGTTGATGCCATCTTTCTCACTCTCTATTTTGCTTTCTGTACCTGATTTGACATTGAATTCAATATTCTAATTAACACTTTCTGGTTCAGACTCTGCACTGGTCACTTACAATTCGTCAAACTGATTGGTTAAGGAGATACACAGTTGTTTGTCCTGTTCACACACTGCGATGTGCTGTGCTGAAATGGCTTTCCAATTTGCTGTAAGTTCCAGTCTAAAATCACACAGAAATTCAGTGGGAAGTTGCAACTGTGGTGAATCACTGGCACTGTTTATTTGCCTCTGACTGCAAACTCCATTGATTTTAACGGTGGCAAAATC
Organism: Heterodontus francisci; assembly: GCF_036365525.1. NCBI lineage: Eukaryota > Metazoa > Chordata > Chondrichthyes > Heterodontiformes > Heterodontidae > Heterodontus > Heterodontus francisci. The sequence continues at coordinate 29,395,478 of NC_090400.1, read as the reverse complement.
AGGAGTCTTGCAAATTAGGCTGCCCTCCATGTCAATTTTTCCAGTCAGCACTAGTACCCATACCAGGAGAGGTCTCACAATTTCAGAGTTTATACATTTAATGGAGGTTAACAAACTTTATTGAAGGTAAGCACCTTATTACAGGAGCAATCATTCTTTATTACAGTTGTTTTGTTTCTCCGGGTGTCCTCCAAATCCGTAGATCTGACAAGCTCCTACAGCATCATTAATGTCACTGCTTGTTGATCATAAGGGCGGCACAGTGGCGTAGTGGTTAGCACCGCAGCCTCACAGCTCCAGAGACCCGGGTTTGGCTCTGGGTACTGCCTGTGCGGAGTTTGCAAGTTCTCCCTGTGACCGCGTGGGTTTCCGCCGGGTGCTCCGGTTTCCTCCCACAGCTAAAGACTTGGAGGTTGATAGGTAAACTGGCCATTGTAACATTGCCCTTAGTGTAGGTAGGTGCTAGGAGAATTGAGGAAAGGTGGGGATGTGGTAGGGAATATGGGATTAATGTAGGATTGGTATAAATGGGTGGTTGATGGTCGGCATAGACTTGGTGGGCCGAAGGGCCTGTTTCAGTGCTGTATCTCTCTTTGACTCTGTGACAAGTAGATAAGCAAGCCCAACCCACTGGAGACTCTTCCTTAACTTATCTTTCCTCTGCAGGGAGATATTTGTGGGTGGGGGTGTGGGGGGGTGGAATTTTATCCTGGCGGTGGGCGTCTCCATGTCTGGAGAAACTGACGCCGAGATCCCCGTGTCACCTCTTTACTGGCAGGGCCGCTGAACTTGGTGCCAATCAGGCACTTAAGTGGACAGCGGCGGGCCTTCCAAAGGATCGAGGGCCCTGCAGTGTCGGTGGCTGCTGCTGGAGGTGACGGTACTGGAGGCTAAGGAGCGTTGCTGCAGCCAGGTCTCAGGTAGGTCAGGGTGGGAAGGGTCTCGTGGGGTGGTGGTCACGGGGGAGGGGGTGTCGGCAGAAAAGGCAGGGGTTGGCCCTCAGTGGGCCATCTTTCATAATGCCAGGTCCCTGACTCAGGCTTGAAGTGCCTTTTAATGAGGGAACCACCCCCCCCACCCCAGTGCTGGGAAGCAGCCCGCACAGTTTTTTTGTGTCTTGCTTCCCATGGGGCAACAGGGCCGCCCGCCGCATGGTTAATTGTAGCTGCGGTGGGAAGAGGCCCTTAACTGGCAGTCAGTTGTCCAGTTAAGGACCTCAATTGGCAGTGGGGTGGGAAGGCAGTTCACAGGCCTTCCCGCTCCAGACTAAGTTTTGGCAGAGGCAGGCTGGTGGCGAGAACTCCCCTCCCCCACACCTGCCACCATCCCACCCAATTTTATGCTCTCCCTGTCTCCAAACCCGCTACAGTTGCCCCCTTGGCTTCTGTTCAATCCCTCCCTATAGCGGTCACCAGGAATTCAGCAGAGTGGTTAGATTGAATGTGAGTCTCACTGCTTTGCCATGCCGTGTGTTTGGCTTCAATCTGCACCATCACCATGGTCCTGCCATCAGAAACATATTTTATAATGATTTTGGTTCTTGTGAGATACTGGATTTTCTTTCATAGACCAATGCCTTGTGCGTTATTTGATTATATATATGACCTGTTGCTTTTTCAGTATTTAAAAAAATTCAGAATTTTTATTCTATAGAAAATCATTTGTTCACATATTACAAATATTTAAAGATGAATGTTACACTGTTTACATAATAAACAATATCACTGTGTTTCTCAATACTATTCTGTTATGAAACATGAAAGAAATATTAATTACAATACACAAATTAATCCTTTTAGGAAATAAAAAAAATCACGTCCAGAAAGGTTTAAAAGAGACATGTAAAATTTTGAATAATGACGTTTCATTGAGTGGCCCAAACGATTCTCCCCATTGTCCAACATCATAAATGGAGAGGCTTGTTAATAACAGTTAAAAGTGCTAATTTTTTTCATAGATTGAAAGTGAAATGTATAGGGCTCTTGAGATAATGCAGTAATGGTAAGTGATAAAGCACATTTGTTTTGTGTTATGAATTAGGTTGAAGTGAGAAGCTAATTGGGTGGCATGAAGCATACAAATTTTTTGAGACAATTCTAAGATTGATTAATCCTATTTGTCCTACTGTTTGATATATGGATTTTCATTGTGCAATATGGAATGGACTGTATGGGAGTACCCTCTAGTAGTTGATTATTAGTGGTTTTCTTTTTTACCACACTGTTTATAATGGAGGCACTTTGCACTGTGCAGTGTAAACAGAGCCATAACCTCAAGCAGTTGTACTCAATTGGTACAGTTGTTCAAGTCACATGGCTCAGTTCATTTCAATTTAGTTCAATTCATATGAGATATGATAATTTCACTTTAAATTGTATAATCTGCTCACAGGATCTTGGTGACCTCTCTTAATCTATGCTTAAATGTGTTTTGTGTGATATTCAGTTGTACAACATGTTGATATATTAACTTTCTTTTCAAAGTTTGGTAGCATTATGAGCTTTTACCTCTGATTCCCATATGATGAGTGATGGATCTCAATAGGGGACAATCCAGAGCTATAGACAGGCTTCATTCCCACCAGGAGGAAGGGGATGTCAGTGGGAAAGTTAAACCAAATATATCACTGATTTATGACGTCTAGCTCAGGAGCAGGGTAAAATCTGAGAGCAGGATGCCTGGTCATTCTCTCACACCTGGAATCCCTGCTGCATTGAATAATGAATGGATATTCAGCTAAGTTTTTAAAATAATTCAAATATTCAATCACAACAGCTTCATTGGTACATTCGTAATAATGAACTAGGAAATTCCTGACTTATTAGCCTTTGCACACAGTCAGTATGTCTTAAATCCTAACAATCAGAGTGTTAATGAGCATCTGACTTTTAGAATCCTGAGAGATCATAAACACTTGCAATCCTATTTTTATGCACTCTTGTGGAATTAGATACCTGTTTAGAATCCATGGGATTTGAAACAATGATTGAATTTTTTTCAAATAACACATTATTAGATGGTTTATTATTTAATACTCAAATGTTACAGGATTTTAATTAGTGTTTGATAACTGTGGTCTAAAGGGTTAAAAAGACAAGCCAAACCAAACCCAAAGTGGTATCATTGGACCAAATTCCCCCCTCTCACAATACAGTATTGCTTAGTGCTACACTGAACTGTGAACTGAGATTATGTGACCGAGTAGCTGGAATGGGTTTTGAACCCACAACCTACTGACTCAAATAGAAAGACTCATGAGGGAACTGAAAAAGCATTTGTAGTCTTTGTGCAGTGACTTCACTGAGCTCAGTATTGGAACTAATGGAATGAAAATTGCCTGAATTCTATACAGGGTGGACAATCCACTGCCCCAGATTACTGCCCAGGCAGTGAAGCTGAAAATCTACTACACAGACATTTAAAAATCTTTACATTAAGAGAACTATTAATAGAGAGATTTGTAGAGAAGACTGATATACATTCTTCTTTGGCCTCCTTGTCTCCAGAGACAATGGATAAGCGCCTGGAGGTGGTCAGTGGTTTGTGGAGCAGCGCCTGGAGTGGTTATAAAGGCCAATTCTAGAGTGACAGACTCTTCCACAGGTGCTGCAGATAAAATTAGTTGTCGGGGCTGTTACACAGTTGGCTCTCTCCTTGCACTTCTGTCTTTTTTCCTGCCAACAGCTAAGTCTCTTTGACTCGCCACTCTTTAGCCCCGCCTTTATGGCTGTCCGCCAGCTTTGGCGATTACTGGCAACTGTGTCCCACGACTTGTGGTCAATGCCACAGGACTTCATGTCGCGTTTGCAGACGTCTTTGAAGCGGAGGCATGGACGGCCGTTGTGTCTGATACCAGTGACGAACTCGCTGTACAATGCGTCCTTGGGAATCCTGCCATCTTCCATGCGGCTCACATGGCCAAGCCATCTCAAGCGCCGCTGGCTCAATAGGGTGTATATGCTGGGGATGTTGCCTGCCTCGAGGACTTCTGCGTTGGAGATAGGGTCCTGCCACCTGAAGCCAAGGATTCTCCGGAGGCAGCGAAGATGGAATGAGTTGAGACGTTGCTCTTGGCTGGCATACGTTGTCCAGGCCACGCTGCTGTAGAGCAAGGTACTGAGGACACAGGCTTGATACACTCGGACTTTTGTGTTCCGTGTCAGTGCGCCATTTTCCCACACCCTCTTGGCCAGTCTGGACATAGCAGCGGACGCCTTTCCCATGCGCTTGTTGATTTCTGTATCGAGAGACAAGTTACTGCTGTCAGTTGAGCCGAGGCAGGTGAACTCTTGAACCACTTCCAGAGCGTGGTCACCGATATTGATGGATGGAGCATTTCTGACGTCCTACCCCATGATGTTCGTTTTCTTGAGGCTGATGGTTTGGCCAAATTCGTTGCAGGCAGCCGCAATCCTGTCGATGAGTCTCTGCAGACACTCTTCTGTGTGGGATGTTAATGCAGCATCATCAGCAAAGAGGAGTTCCCTGATGAGGGCTTTCCATATTTTGGTCTTCGCTGTAAGATGGGCAAGGTTGAACAACCTGCCATCTGATCTTGTGTGGAGGAAAATTCCTTCTTCTGAAGACTTGAACGCACGTGAGAGCAGCAGGGAGAAGAAGATCCCAAAGAGTGTAGGCATGAGAACACAGCCCTGTTTCACGCCACTCAGGATAGGAAAGGGGTCTGATGAGGCACTGCTATGCTGAATTGTGCCTTTCATATTATCATGGAATGAGGTGATGATACTTAGTAGCTTTGGTGGACATCCGATCTTTGCTAGTAGTCTGAAGAGATCACGTCTGCTGATGAGGTCAAAGGCTTTGGTGAGATGTATGAAAGCAACGTAGAGAGCAATCTGTTGTTCGTGGCGTTTCTCTTGTAGCTGGCGATGGGAGAACAGCATGTCAATGGTGGATCTCTCTGCTTGAAAGCCGCACTGTGCCTCAGGGTAGACACGCTCAGCCAGCTTCTGGAGTCTGCTTAAAACAACTCGAGCAAAGACTTTCCCCACTATGCTGAGCAGGGAGATTCCATGGTAGTCACCGCGGTCACCCTTGTTCTTATAGAGGGTGATGATATTGGCATCGCACATGTCCTTTGGTACTGCTCCCTCACCCCAGCACAGGCAAAGCAGTTCATGGAGTGCTGAGAGTATAGCAGGCTTGGCACTCTTGATTCTTTCAGGGGTAATGCCGTCCTTTCCAGGGGCTTTTCCACTGGCTAGAGAATCAATGGCATCACTGAGTTTCGATTTTGTTGGCTGTTCGTCCAGCTCATCCATGACTGGCAGAGACTGGGCTGCATTGAGGGCGGTATCAGTGACAACATTTTTTCTGGAGTACAGTTCTAGGTAGTGCTCCACACAGTGGTCCATTTGCTTGCTTTGGTCAGTGATCGTTTCCCCTGATTTCGACTTGAGGGGGACAATCTTCTTGATGGTTGGCCCAAAAGCTCTCTTAATGTCATCATACATTCCTCTGATGTTTCTGGTGTGGGAGGCCAGCTGAATACAACTGCATAGTTGTTGCCAGTAGTCATCTGCACAGCGCCTGGCTGTTCTTTGTGCAGCACTTCTGGCTACTTTAAGTGCTATGGATGTTAACTCGCTAGGGGCTTTCCTGTAGTTCCACAGTGCAATGCGTTTCGCGGTTATGACAGGTTCCAGCTCTTCAAAGTGAGATTGAAACCAGTCTGCATTCTGCTTCTCATATTTGCCAAAGGTGGTCATTGTTGAGTCATAGATGGCATCTCTGATGTGGGCCCACTTGGTCTCTGCATCCCCTGCAGGAATGTTTTGATGTGCTTTTTCAAGTGAATTTAGAAACTTGTGTAACAGCTGTGGATAAGAAATTCTGTTAGTGTTGATGCGAGGGTGGCCCTTCTGCTTGGAGCGATATAGCTTCTTTGGTTTGAGTCTAACTTTGCTGCACACCAGGGAGTGTTCGGTGTCGCAGTCCGCACTGTGGAAGCTGCGTGTGATTTGGACACTGTTTATAGAGGCTCGCCTTGTGACGATGAGGTCCAGCTGGTGCTAACGACGTGATCTTGGGTGTCTCCATGAAACCTGGTGACAGGGTTTAGTGTGAAAGAACGAGTTGGTGATGCAGAGGTTGTGATAGGTACACAACTCCAGCAGTCTCTGTCCATTCTCATTCATCCTTCCAATGCCATAGTGCCCAAGGCAGGAGGGCCATGAGTCATGGTCGGCCCCAACCCTGGCATTAAAGTCCCCCAGCAGGAACAGATGTTCGGTATTAGGAATGCTACGAACGATATTATGGAGTTTCTCATAGAACCGGTCTTTAGCTTCAGGTGGGGAGCAGAATGTTGGAGCATAGATGCTGAGTAGGTGGTACTGGGCCAGAGGCGGTGAGCAGTCGGATGGACAGTATGCGTTCCGAGCCATTTGAAGGTGGCTCTAACATGCTGAGCAAAGAGTTTCTGATGGCGAAGCTCACTCCATGATGTCTTGGTTCTTCAGGATCCCTACCCTGCCAGTAGAAGGTGTAGTCTTGCTCTCTTAGAGATCCGCTCGCCAGTAGGCATGTCTCCTGAAGTGCTGCAATGTCCACATTGAGTCTACTGAGCTCGTTGTTAATGATGGCGGTATTCCGAGAGTCATTGATTTGTGTAAGGTCTTCCGACTTGAAAAATGAAGGGTCCAAAGGAGTGCAGAGCACAACGTTTGGCACTGGTATGGCTGCAGGAACTGCCGGAAACATGCCAAAGATGACACATGACTGTCTTAGGGGTTCCGCTCTGGATTTTCTGTTTGGGTTTACCCGGAGCGGATATACATTAACATTATTTAAAATGGTATTATCACTTTGTAAAACAATTCAATTTATCAAGCTTTACACCGAAGTGTCATTTCAGAAGTAATTCAAGCTACTTTTGTATGTACCTAATTTTCACACAGGCATCAAAGGAAATCAGCACCCATTCCTTTAGCAATATTGTAACAAATGTGCATTGAAAAGGTTGCTGCAATGATGGATGGGGCGTATCATTTCAGGAAATGGGCTGTAAAGTTCAGAGCTGTAAGCATGATGACATTGCCCGTTAGTAAAATCAATCTGACATAATCCAACACTGCACCAAAAGGAAAAAAGAAATGAAGATAAGACTTCCATCCTTGTTTTGCCCTTCCTTTGATGAATGAAATATCCAAGTTATTTGGAGACTTAAGGAATAACTCATGGTTCCTAAAAGGACGAAGCATTAGTAACATTGAATGATTCTATTCAATACATTAATTGAAATCTGAGTTATTTTTTAAACCCATTCATTTTATTTCTAAACATAGTGTAATTTTTCTGCCCTCCTTCAACTTATAATTAAAAATAAATCAATATCCAGATACAGGCTTAAAAGTATGTATCTTGAAAAAGCTCATTGCTTTTGTAAAAAAAAATGTTGTTGGCTCAGAGCGATTTTTTTATAATGCCTTGGAGGAAATGCGACAGCTGAAGATGCGGAGACAGTGAAGTGATTCTTGTTGATGTGCAGTATTGGAAATGTCAAACATCGCTCACAGTGATGTTCAAGGAAAGCTTAGTATATCCCTTTCTAAATGAGAGGAGAATATATTTCTGATCCATAATCTACTGGTTCAAAATGATGTAAGCAAATTTAGAATAACCCATTGTTATAATTATCATATATTTTTGGCTAGGTTTCACAGAGGATAACTTTCTTTAGGAATAAGATTAAGATGAGCTCTGATGTCATTCCTCACCACAACTGATTGAAATTAATTCTACACAGTAATGTGCAATTGGTCAAAAATGGCAGAAAGTGACATAAAAGCTGTCTTGTATGGAATAAAAGTGAGATTTGGTAATGGTAAAATGATGGAAGTCACACTGAATTGGGTTTGACACATTGTTTGGGTGTCAAATGCATGACTGAGGCAATCTTTCTACTGCAAATATCCCTTCACACCTCTTTCTAGCATTTTAAAATCTGTTCACAGGATTCGATACAAGCTATTAGCTGCTTCTTGTGAAACCAATGCACACACTGAGCTCCTGATCTTTACCAGTTTTCCTTGCTCCTGCAAAGATGCTTCTCTAACCTGACTTTGCTAGCTCTAGCAAAAGGTTACACCTGAACTATTAAACTCATTTCTTGTTTTTTAAATTTATTCATGGGATGTAGGCATCGCTGGCTCGGCCAGCATTTATTGCCCATCCCTAATTGCCCTTGAGAAGGTGGTGGTGAGCTGCCTTCTTGAACTGCTGCAGTCCACGTGGGGTAGGTACACCCACAGTGCTGTTAGGAAGGGAGTTCCAGGAATTTGACCCAGCGACAGTGAAGGAACGGCGATATAGTTCCAAGTCAGGATGCTGTGTGACTTGGAGGGGAACTTGCAGGTGGTGGTGTTCCCATGCATTTGCTGTCCTTGTCCTTCTAGTTGGTAGAGGTTGCGGGTTTGGAAGGTGCTGTCTAAGGAGCCTTGGTGCGTTGCTGCAGTGCATCTTATTGATGACACACACTGCTGCCTCTGTATGTCCGTGGTAGAGGGAGTGAATGTTTGTGGATGGGGTGCAAATTGAGCAGGCTGCTTTGTCCTGGATGGTGTCGAGCTTCGTGAGTGTTGTTGGAGCTGCACCCATCCAGGCAAGTGGAGAGTATTCCATCACGCTCCTGACTTGTGCCTTGTAGATGGTGGACAGGCTTTGGGGAGTCAGGAGGTAAGTTACTCACCGCAGGATTCCTAGCTTCTGACCTGTTCTTGTAGCCACGGTATTTATATGGCTACTCCAGTTCGGTTTCTGGTCAATGGTAGCCCCTAGGATGTTGATAGTGGGGGATTCAGCGATGGTAATGCCATTGAATGTCAAAGGGAGATGGTTATATTCTCTCTGGTTGGAGATGGTCATTGCCTGGCACATGTGTGGCGCGAATGTTACTTGCCACTTATCAGCCCAAGCCTGGATATTGTCCAGGTCTTGCTGCATTTCTACACGGACTGCTTCAGTATCTGAGGAGTCGTGAATGGTGCTGAACATTGTGCAATCATCAGCGAACATCCCCACTTCTGACCTTATGATTGAAGGAAGGTCATTGATGAAGCAGCTGAAGATGGTTGGGCCTAGGACACTACCTTGAGGAACTCCTGCAGTGATGTCCTGGAGCTCAGATGATTGACCTCCAACAACCACAACCATCTTCCTTTGCGCTAGGAATGACTCCAACCTGCGGAGATTTTTCCCCTTGATTCCCATTGACTTCAGTTTTGCTAGGGCTCCTTGATGCCATACTCGATCAAATGCTGTCTTGATGTCAAGGGCAGTCCACTGTCACTTCACCTCTTGAGTTCAGCTCTTTTGTCCATGTTTGAACCAAGGCAGTAAGAGGTCAGGATCTGAGTGGCCCTGGCGGAACCCAAACTGAGCATCACTGAGCAGGTTATTGCTAAGCAAATGCTGTTTGATAGCACAGTCCATGACACCTTCAGTCACTTTACTGATGATTGAGAGTAGACTGACGGGGCGGTAGTTGGCCGGATTGGATTTGTCCTGCTTTTTGTGTACAGGACAGACCTGGGCAATTTTCCACATTGCAGGGTAGATGCCAGTGTTGTAGCTGTACTGGAACAGCTTGGCTAGGGGTGCGGCAAGTTCTGGAGCACAGGTCTATAGTACTATTGCCGGAATATTGTCAGGGCCCATAGCCTTTGCAGTATCCAGTGCCTTCTGTTGTTTCTTGATATCACGCGGAGTGAATCGAATTGGCTGAAGTCTGGCATCTGTGATGTTGGGGATTTCAGGAGGAGGCTGAGATGGATCTTCAACTCGGCACTTCTAGCTGAAGATTGTTGCAAATGCTTCAGCCTTATCTTTCGTACTGATATGCTGGGCTCCCCCATCATTGAGGATGGGGATATTTGTGGAGCCACCTCCTCCAGTTAGTTGTTTAATTGTCCACCATCATTCACGGCTGGATGTGGCAGGACTGCAGAGCTTAGATCTGATCCGTTGGTTATGGGATCGCTTAGCTGTGTCTATCGCATGCTGCTTATGCAGTTTGGCATGCAGATAGTCCTGTGTTTAGAAGTTAATTGGACTATTTGTTTGGTTATTATGTTAGTGGTACCCATAAAGAGACAGTTGTAGTGCTGACTCCTGCCAGGTGACACTGAAGCAATTCATTGGCACCCAGGATTCTTTTCCCACTATCTTCATCTGATGGGAAAGCCACAATGTCTTCCCTGCTCCAACCATCAGTTAAAACATGCAATTAGGGCCTAATGATATATTCAACCCTTAATATTTAAAGAAGGACCTTGGCTTCCCTCAAGCAGGCATCTTTGTTGCCTGCTCTGGTTAAAATTCAAAAAGGTGGTAACAGTGCGAGACATTGCTGGGCAAGTTGCCCAGCCAACTTTAACTGCCCACCCATCTGGTTTCTGCCAGCTGGACAGGGTTGAAATTGTCCCTAATACAAAAAATACTGCAGATGCTGGATATCTGAAGTAAGAACACAAAATGCTGGAAATACTCAGCAGGTCAGGCAGTATCTGTGGAGAGAAAATCAAGGGTTAATGTTTCAGGCCTGTCACATTTTGTCAAAACTCAATGGCAAGGATCATTTCCCTGAAACGTTAACTCTGTCTTGCTCTTTAAAGATGCTGCCAGACCTGCTGAATATTCCCAGCATCATCTGTTTTTATATATGAAATTGTCCCTTGTGTGCTACTTCTAAACTATTATTGTAGATTTGGAAACAATTAAAATGGAAGACTTTTGTAAACAGTTACTTACATATCATTTAGTTTGGCTCAGCTATTCTAGCTGTGGTTGTTTGTGCCTGTGGATTACATTGCTCAGTCTAAGGAGAGCACTATTTCCGCATTGAATCTCTTAATGTTAGAGGCAGACATTTGGAAGCAGTCCATCATGTGTTCCATTTCATTTTCTTTTATTCCAAGAACAAACTACAATAGATTTTGTGTCTCTAACTCAAAATAAATAATAATAAATAAAAACAAGAAATGCTGGAAATACTCAGCAAGTCTGGCAGCATCTGTGGAGAGAAAAGCAAAGTTAACATTTCAGGTCGGTGACCCTTCATCAGAACTGACAAATATTCGAAATGTAAAAGGTTTTAAGCAAGTAAAGCGGGGGGTGGGGCGCTGCGGTGGCAAGAGATAACAAAAGAGAAGGTGTTGATAGGACAAGGTCACAGAGAATAACTGACCAGAAGGTCATGGAACAAAGGCAAACAGTATGTTAATGGTGTGCTGAAAGACAAAACATTAGTGCAGAGAGGGTGTGAATTGACTATAAAGCACAAAGCATTCCAAGCACAAACATTAAAAAAAAATAGAAACAGTGGGTAGGCACAGTTGAAACAAACTAAACAAACTAAAAAAACAAAAATAAAATAGATAATGCCTGCTAACTCAAGAGTGAAGAATTTGGAATGTTAAGCCTTGAAGTATAATAACAGCCGTGGTTGTTCACTAGAGGATTAACGCTTTATTGAAGTATCATCAAAATACAACAAAGTGTAATCCCTCAGATTAGGAATTGTGAAGCAAGCAAATTAAGCAGATATCAGATTGAAACTTCTTTATTATTCATTCAGAGGGTTGTGACTCTTAGGAATTCCCTACCCCAGAGAGTAGTGGATGCTCCATCGTTAAGGACATTCAAGGCTGAGATAGACGGTTCTCTCAGGGAATCAAGGGATCTGGGGAGCAGGCGGTAAAGTGGAGTTGAGGCAGAAGATCAGCCACGATCGTATTGAATGGTGGAGCAGGCTCGAGGGACCATGTGGTCTACTGCTCCTATTTCTTATTTTCTAATGTTATGTTCAATTATCTGGAGACACCAGAAGAATTTGTTGTAACTTAATTATAACAATGTTTAGTTGCTGGGAAGTATCATGGTTGTTTAATGTCTTCCCAACAGTAATCGTCTTGACTGGGAATCTGCATTAATATGAAAGCCAGACTCTGTTTGCATAATGCAGGGCAGATTGGAATATTCGAGTTTTGTGTTATATGAGAAATATACTCGCCATTCATAGTAACTAATAAGGTGTGGTATTTTCTGTGATTGGAAGAAAATTTGTTATTTTTAAACTTTGGCAAAAAAATGGGAATTACTCATGGGTCAGATTTTGATGGAGTGCAGCATCGCACAGCATGCCCATTTGTTAGACTTGTTTGTGCATTTTAGGTTTTAACATTTTTTGCCCACAATGTTGCTGGAAGTGCAAATTCATAATAGTGCAATGAGGGGAGTGCAGAAACGCATCAGGGACTTTGGTGAACAACAGCACAGTGTATCTCCTTAACTAATGAGATTTAAGGATTGAGACATAAACAGAGGAAGGACTGAGAAGGAGGGTGAATTAGAGTGGATGAATTCAATGCCAATTCATATACTGAAAGAGAAATAAAGAGAAGGAAAGAATGATTGGATTAAGAGAGGGGGAGAAAGGAGACAAAGAAAAAGAAAACAAAAGTAACTATTTGACATTCTTAAAATCTCCTAAATTAATTCACAACCTGATGGAATGAGACTGCCCACTTATAGTTTTTACTTTCTGGGCAAAAGAAGTTCATTGGCAGTTGTTAAATGATTATCATATTATAAGAGTACTTACACTGTTCGTTACAAGAAACTTTCTTGTGGCAATTTTAATGGACAACTAATGTGCAAATGCAACAACTTTATATATAAAAATTACAGGGAGGTTCAGCGCAAGATCCTGTTTTCACAAAGCTAACAGCAGAGCGCCGGAAATCGTCCAGCAACTTGTATCTCTACCTCGCTACAAGTTACTGGCTGGCTTGCATATTAATATCAGAAATTGTTGTTCAGATAGTTTTTCCAGTAAAATCTAGCCTCATCAATGCTTCAGAAGTGTGCTTTCTTCAATCTTTGAAATCTTGATTATTTTGTTTTCATCATGGTCTAGGCGCATTGTGTACTTTGGTAAGGGTCCTTGTTGATCTATTTAATAAGACATAGTTTGATCATTCGTAGCAGAATTATCATTGTCTCTAATGAGTGTAAAGGTATCTGATAAAAATAAATTCTCCATTTCCAATTAGCTGATTTCAGCTGGCAAATAGAGTGCTATAATTGGACTCACCAGTCCATATCCAGGCTGGGAGAGGGGGGAAAACCAGCCAGTTTTCCCCGGGTCGTGATCATGTCTGGACATTGGGTGAGGACAGGAACAAGCTTGGTTCAGATATGCCTACAGTCAAATAACCTTCTAACACTCACTGGCTGGCTTCATACATGAAGAATATCAACTTGCATTGAGCCCATGCACGTGGAATCATATCCCACCATGTATTGTCATCTTCAGAAGAGGAAGTGGGAAAATAATAGGGAAGGATAAAAATAGACCCATCAGAAAAATAACCCTGGTACATCAGCTAATCTGTTCAATTATTGCTGCAGCTGGATACTTGAACAGGTCACTCATTAAACAGTATAACTACAAGTAGTACCGCACCCCAAACTATTATTTTGCATTGCACTTTTTCTTGTGGTTGCTGAACACTCTCTGGGTATTAACTAAGTCTAGTGTAAGTTAGATATCATCTTTAAGAAATAGTTGACTTGATTTCTAATTCTGTACTCAAGTTTTTGATATTCCTTCCAGTTAATGAACACCAGAGAGGAGATTTTCGGTGTGAAAGTTTGGCTGACTTTTCCTGTGAGGTGATTGGTGGGTTGGGCATGTTGTGTCAGGGGGGCACGTAAGAATGGGCCAGCAGAGGGCCAGAAGATTTTTACTCTCAAATCCAACAGATTGGATCATTATTATACATTTATTTTGTAGCATTTCCCATCTTCATTTTATCCTAATACTATTTGAGTTCTGGTTAATCATGTCACAGGTTCCCTAAATGTGATTAAACAAATGCATTTTACAGTCCCCATCTATGGCTTCCACTCATGCTCCTATCAAAATAAAACTCATCTCCTTTGCAGAAGATACCATTCTGATGGTTCCAATGACTTATTTATTATTCCAAATCCTTTCATCATGTCACATTTCATATGTCTATTGCTCTCCATGTTAGGACTAAATTAATAACATCTATTTCAACTTCATGAAGGTTGAACTTGAAGAAGAATTTGAAGGTCATCTTCTGTGGGTTTAAAATTAAAATCCTTGGAATCCAAAGTTCAATAATGAAGTGTGTGAATGAATGATTATTCATGCCAAGAAACCACATGCATGTAGCTTAGACCAGGAATATCTTTTATCCCTTTACTCAACCAGTAGGATCAGACATAATTTCTCCCCACTCCCCCAACCGATCAGACTACCAGGCACAATAAAACACTAAAGCACATAGAATTAAACAGAATACACAGCACAGAAACAGGTCATTTGGCCCATCTGGTTTATGCCAGTGTTTATGCTCTGTGTGAGCCTCCTCCCACCGTGTTTCATCTATCCATATCAGCACAACCTTCTATTCCTTTCTCCCTCATGTGTTTGTCCAGCTTCCCCTGAAACCATCACAACAAAGTAATGTCCTTCTGTTCTTGTAGCCCATTCCTAAGACCAGACCCTCATCATCTATAGCGTCCTTGATGCTTGTTCCAGAATTGGCCAAAGTTGAAGGAGGTGGTAAACATTTGGAACAGTATATACCAACTGTGACCACACATATTGCTGATTTGTTGATCTTTTATTACTATTGGCCAATGCAGTAACCTTTGGAAGCTCAAAAATATGGTGCTGCAGACCTGATGAGGAATTTAATGGCTTCTTTGTTCTCTTACTGAAGGATGCGCGCTCCACAATTTTATGTTGTCTACAAATAAAGATATCCTGCCAATTATGCCCTCCAGCAAATAAATAACTTAAAAATTATCTAATTTCACCACTACTACTAATTTAAAATTGCAGTTGAAGACAATTAAGTGAAGCTTTATGCAACTAAATCTGTGTGAGTTTTTTGTTAGCTATAACCAGAATGACGGTCATTATTGACAAAAAGCTACTTGTCAACTGAAATTATAACCAATTAAAATTAGGAATTGAATTATAATTAAAGCTACATCTTTGGCGAGAATGGTTTTTTATTGACGCTCTTATCTTTGCATCTGTGAACATCAGTGGACCAGGCACACCTGGCCCAAGGGATTGAAATTTTAGTGATGGGTATCTGTGACACAGGCATGTGCCAACTGCAGAGAGAACTCCAGAAATCCAGCATCATTGTCAGGTTAGCTGATTTGCACTTGCCCTAGGTTTTCCAACAGCGCTGACTTGAAAGTGTGGGATGCTTGTGCCACTACATGGTGCCAGCCTCATTATTGTATTCATTTGAGTTATTTCCACGTAAACTATTCCAGTCATTTTATCACTTCTTCCCGTTTCAGCCTAATCTTAGACAAGTATCGTTCCCACAATTTATTAGAATTCCTGGGGAAATAATAGGTTAACTGTTTAAATGGACTAAGCTATCCCATTCAACTCTCAAATATCCAATGTAATTAGCTTAAACATGGTCAATATCTTGAGTTCTGATATGTCTTCCTTCAGTATCAGCCTTGGGTCAGTGGTAGCACTCTTGCCTCTGAATCAGAAGGTTGTGGGTTAAAGTCCCACTTCAGAGACACGAACACATAATCTCGGTTGGCACTCCAGTGTGGCAGTAGTTTTTTAGTTTTAGAGATACAGCACTGAAACAGGCCCTTCGGCCCACCGAGTCTGTGCCGACCATCAACCACCCGCTTATACTAATCCTACACTAATCCCATATTCCTACCACATCCCCACCTGTCCCTATATTTTCCCTACCTATACTAGGGGCAATTTCTAATGGCCAATTTACCTATCAACCTGCAAGTCTTTGGCATGTGGGAGGAAACCGGAGCACCCGGAGGAAACCCACGCAGACACAGGGAGAACTTGCAAACTCCACACAGGCGGTACCTGGAATTGAACCCGGGTCGCCGGAGCTGTGAGGCTGCGGTGCTAACCACTGCGCCACTGTGCCGCCCCAAGGGCTGCTACACTGTCAGAAGTGCAATCATTTGGATGCCTGATCTGCCCTCTCAGATGAATGTAAAGAGTTAGTACAGAGGCCTCATTATAGCCACATTCAGACTAATTGTTAAAAGTTTTGGTTTTAGTAGCGGAAATGATTGTACTGGAAACGACTTAATTACAACCAGCGATTTCATTTAATGGAAGTGATGGAAATTTCTTAACATGTCAAAAGTAATTTCAAGGTTTTTGTACTTCCTTTAAGGCAGCGGGCACTGAAGAATTATTCCTGCCTTTTCTCCATAGTCTTCATACAGGTATTTGTCAGCATGGCCCGCCCTAGTGGGGTGTGAGCTACTAAAACAATCAAACGTATGACAAGTTACAATTATTATTGCAACTAATTTGCTTTTAGAATTATTGAAAAGAGCTTAAATAAAAATGAGCCTTTGCAACTGAGCAACCAAGACACATTTTGAAAGATTCCAGTGATAGAGCACATTCCAATATTGTGGAACATAGGAGGCCCTGTAATCGGATAATGTTTTGTTAAATTGAAGAAACCCCACTGTTCTGTCAGGGTGAAATCTGCCCTCTTTGTTTGACTTCTATTATTTGTTAAAATGTGCAGTTCAGTTCCTCAGGAAAAATTTGGGAGTTTGTAAAAGAGATGAGTTAATTTTCTATAATAGTTTTATATCTTAAAGGTAAATCATTAAGTTGGGGGAAAAAATACCATCTTACAAAGATTTTGCGTTGGCTTTTGCCATAGATTTCGGGACTCCGATGTCAGGACCAAATGGGAGTCCTTGCTGGGAGCAAGACCGGCAAAGCAATCATTCTGGAGGTGGTCTCCTGATTGGCTGCCTCTGAGCTCACCATCCTATAAAGGGCGGCAAGTGGGCTTTCAATGCTGCCAGCCCAATCAGAGGGCTGGAAGCTCTAGAGCCTTGGCAACCTTATCGGGAGAGGTGAGTACCGCTGAGGCAGGTTGGGGACCACGAGGGCACGTCAACATTGAGGCACCCTCGCTGGCCTGTCCATCAGTGAAAGAAAAAAATAGGATCTGGACCAGTATGTCAAGCAGGGTGGAGGGGACGCCCCTCCACTAGATTTGTCTGAGTTACGACTGCAGCCTTTTATAAAGGCAGCACCCTCTGTGGCATGGAGCCTCTGACTCTGATGGCCCTCTCCTGCTGCAGGGAGGCTGCCTCCGAGGAGATGGTGGCCACCACACGTGGTGGGGAGTGCTTCCACACATGGTGGGGGGGGCCACTCCGATGCTGCAAAATGCCGGCGAGGCCGTAAAATCACCCCAGTTGGGGCCTAATTAGTGCAAATTGGCTCCTTGCCTCCATGGAGCGGGCAGCTGATCCGCTTCCCAGCCTGCCTCTGGGAAAGTTCCCCGATGGCGGGAACGCGTCAGGGAGCAGCCCCAATGCAGCTGCCCCCTATTTTCCCGGCCATGCCCCCCCTCCAAGCCTGACACCACGGGACCAGAAATATTCAGCCCTTTGTCTCGATTAGCAACTCACCAGCGGCCTGCCTATTTGGCCTTGGCGACACTGACCCCACTTATCTTCCCCAGGAGCCTGGATGCCCTCGATGCTGCAGGACCTCCTGCAGTTCTAGCAATGGCCACCACTCCCGGTGGTGCTGCCAATACTGCAGAGCTGCCAGCCATCTGATTGGTCAGCAGCTCTGGAGGCAGGAGCTTGTCCCTTAAAGTGACGGTGTTCCTAATGGCGGGCATTTAATAGCCTACCCACTGTCAAATGGCATCAGGAGTATGATGGAAGGCCAAGGTGGGGTTTTCTCCCATCTTCTGGCCCACCACTGGGACCCCGACTCCATAATAAAATGCAGCCCCCTAAGTCTGCTGTTATCCTGTTGAGAAAGGTTTGTTGGTAAAGATTCTAATTACTCAGCAAAATGAGGAATATGTGTTCTTTATACTTAAGAAATATATGAGTAATCTTCACCTTAAACAAAAAAATCCTAATGTTACAACTTCCCATATGTTGTGGCAAAATTAGCTGCTGTTGTTTGAACCAACGCTCAACGTAACGATGCCCCGTTTTGGTTTAGAAATGTTTGGGATGCATTATTAAAGTTTACCAAGTGACCTCTCTGCTAACTTGTCTGTCCATTGTACACAGTCTCAATACAATTTTCAGTTGGGGCAAAATCTCCTACTTACCCATTCCTTGCTTCCGCTGTAAGAAGATCTCTTAATTTACGTTTTCAAAGGAGATAAGAGAATGGAGGCCAGAAAGTCTTCCTTCATTGTGGGCTATCTCCCTTTTGTTATGTGCAGTTTTCTCCTGCAAGCAGAGTAGAAAGAGTTTGACAAGTTTAAATGTCAATATGTCTGCATGAGCAGCAGACACAGTAGATGTCAGAGGGAAAGGCAATTGAAGTGCAACAGAAGGAAAAGGTAACTGCTCTAAAAGTGCATCCTGCTGCATAACGGCAGAAAGGAGGTCATAAAATCATTCAAAATATTGTAAGACCTTGTGGAAGGTAACTGTACAGGCCATGCATACTTAAAATACAGTATTAAATACTGTGTTTTTTAACCTTGTCATAGTTGAGATGGTATTAAGTATCTTGCAGCATTATAGCCAAGTCCATTAAATAATTTTGTTGGCGTTACTATATGTTGCAAAATCATTCCAGACAGCCTGAGGCACTTTTCTTACTATCCAATAGTCAATGGCAGGCAAAAGGGTCTTCCTCCACTGGTATGCCTGCTGTAATAATAGTCTGAAAGTGCATGGGCTAGTGATCCTAACAATTACATCAGAATCATACCCAATGAGACCCTCTGTCAATGACCACACCAAACGTCATGGAATCAGAGGGAGGGCCCTTCAGTTGCAAGCCACTGGTAGGTGCCTGTGCCACTCGTGGTGCATTTTGGGAACCTGCCAGACATTGGGTGAGTGGAAATTGTGTTGCTTGCTGACCACTTCACTGGGTGCAGGGGTGGGTGGGAGAGTCCATATACACATTAGCATGAGGGGCTAAATAATCATTCGTCTCTAGCCAGTTATTAGCCATGTCCTAAACCTGGATCTCCAGGGTGGGCTGCACAGCTGCCATTCCTCAGGTTGGTACAGTTCCTTTCACTGGAAATTGACCAAGAAACATTCTATAGGTTAATGAGAGGTGGATGTGAAGCTGAGGGCTCTGGTTCTTTTTGCTGGGGTTCTCCAAGGAATGCAAAAAAGGAACAGCGGAGCTGCACTATGGCCAGTGCACTTTCAGAATAAGCATTGTGCTTGAGCATTGGCCATGTATTGTGATGCAAGATTGTTTTTGGGCAGCAGGAACTTAAGATTCATGATATGAGTTTCCTGACCAATCT
This sequence comes from Heterodontus francisci, assembly GCF_036365525.1. Classification (NCBI taxonomy): domain Eukaryota; kingdom Metazoa; phylum Chordata; class Chondrichthyes; order Heterodontiformes; family Heterodontidae; genus Heterodontus; species Heterodontus francisci. The sequence continues at coordinate 29,376,123 of NC_090400.1, read as the reverse complement.
ATAGCTGGCAATTCCCCTCCTACCTCTCGGTCTCCCACTGCTTTCCCCAAGTGGCTACTGAATAGTTCCATGCCATCATCTTCATAAGGGAAAAAGAGACCAAGGGGATGGTTCACTCCCTGGTGACACTTCACTACCTTAGGCTATTTTCTCCTTTTAAAAAGTAAATAGAAAGTATGAAGGAGCTTTGCCTCCTGTCATACAGGATGCAACCCAGATATGAGTATTCCAACATGGAGGTGAGAACAGGTGCAAGAAATTAGCAAATACATGGGTGAGGTTTTCACATCTTTGCTACATGTTAGGCTGTGAGTGAAAGAGCACTTCAAGGGGAAGAAAGAGGTTATGAAGAGTCTTATGTTTCCTCATTAACATTTCAGTGAATTAGTACATGATCTGCAACATGGGATTGCACAATGAGGGTGGAAATAGAAAATATGCTTTTAATATTTCTGAGTTGAAGTTGTGACATCTCTTCTTACCTTGGCTAACCTGGTGAGGCCATTAAATGCCTTGTCGCATTGAGTTACCAACTAAATATTTGCCTCAGAGGGCACTCATTACCAAGGCCAGCTTCTTCCACTCAGACTGCACTATCCTTTTTGTTGGCCTCTTTCCTCAACAATAATTCTTTCTCTTTTCCTTATTTCTAACAGTAACAAATCAAACCAAGAGTCAGAAAATTTGGGGTCCTTTGTCTTCCAAAGAATCAGACATTATAGCAGTCTTCCAATTTGGTGCTTAAACAAAATGGCCCTTTGAGCTGCTGCAGCTACTTAAATGCTGGTAACAAAGTCTCCTTCCTTTTAAATTAATAAATAGAAAATCCCACAGGTTCCGTAAGGGATGTGTGATAGTCTCCACAGATTGTCTTCCCTGCACTTCTTCCAAACAATCTTAATGCTCAGGCGGTAAAGACGGAAATGTACCCATTGTTTTTAGAATTTGTATCCTGCATGTCTACTGTGAAAAGACATATGTATAAATTAACCTTCATTTAAAAACAATTTAGCATCGAAAGTTTATTGACAGTTTATACATCAATAACCTAGTGCATAAAATATAGTGCATTCCCCCTCTGCGACCAAGTGCAGTTAAGATGCATTAAAAGACAACATTACAAAATTAAGCAAATATTAGGACATTTGTATTGGCGACTATGCATAGCTCAGCAAATTTCTTCTGGATTTGCATGCAGGTTCAGGCCACAGATGAAACATCATTCACTCACCTTATCACTTCTATCCGTGCTGCTCTAGTGCTGTTTTTATTGAAAGATGACGCTCACCTCAAAAGAGAATCACTGTTCTCTGTCAGACTTCCTTGAGTAGAACCTCCAAAGCTGTGTCACTAAATGAGGCACTTCTCACCCCTGGTTTTCCTTTGGATGTTTTTACCCCTCCATTGAGGGACAGCTTTAAGAGTGAGGCCGCAGCCTTTTAGGAGATGCTGGTGCTGGACAATCTACTCCTTTGGTTAATGGCATTACTGGAACATCTTATATGATGTGTACTGGCAGGACTGAATATTTATTTCAAAACTGCATTTGTTGACAACGCTATCGGTATGTGGCGGTGTTTTGGCACATGCGCAAATACAGCATGTGCCACGAAAACGTCACAGATTGCGACTGTAGCAGCTGCCAGGACTAAAGATGGCGCTGGTCAAAGAATCACAGAGATGAAACCTAACAAGCACGTGGCAGCATACAATGGCCGGAGTGAGAGAGTGGAGCGGGCCGGGGAGAGCAGCGCGGGGAGAGCGACGGCGGCGGGGTGGGGGGGGGGGAGAAAGAGGGAGGGAGGGAGGGGAGAGAAGGAGGGGGGAAAGAGGGAGGGAGGGAGGGGGGAAAGAGGGAGGGGGGAGAACTGGGGGAGTGGGGAGAGGGGGAGTGGGGGAGTTGGGGAGAGGGAGGAGGGGAGGAAGGGGAGAGGGTGGGGGAGAGCGGGGGGGGTGGGGAGAGCGGGGGGTGGGGGGTGGGGGAGAGCGGGGTGGGGAGTGGGGAGTGGGGGAGAGTGGGGGGGGAGGAAGAAAGTGGGGGGGGAGGGCGGCGGTGGGGGAGAGTGGTGGGGGGGGAGGGCGGCGGTGGAGGAGAGTGGGGGGGAGCAGCGGAGTGGAAGAAGAGTGCCTTTTTCTGTGCATACGCCATAAATACAACAGCAAAAGACTTACCGGCCAGTCCCTGCACCCGGCGACACCAAGGTCTTCGGCCGCTCGCTCCCCGCGGCTCTCTACGGCCTCTCGCTTCCGGCCCTCTCCATTCAGCCTTTCCCTCCAGCTGCGGATGCCCAATCCAGTTGCTTTCTCCCCTACTTCTCAACAGTACTTCAGGCATTGCAACTGCCGTATGCATGCTCCCTCTCCCCACCCCTCCCCGCTCTCCCCACCCCTCCCCCCTCTCCCTCTTCACCCACCCCTCCCTCCCCCTCTTCACCCACCCCTCTATCCCCCTCTTCACCCACCCCTCCCTCTACCCCCCTACCTCCACCACAGTTGAATATCTGAAGTGCAGTTGCAAAGTCGGGGAAATAGCATCCAAAACAAAACCTCAACAATTCTGGATTTAATTATTGAGAAGTTTTATTAAGTTCATTAAGTATCTGAGGAACTGCTGTGCATGGAAACATGAGTGTTGTGTCCAGCATTCCTGTTAGACAGACAGGCCGAGTCTCTGCTATGCACAGCTAAAGAGATTGTTCCTGGAGAGCCTTGTGGTGAATGAATGCTTGGCTCTCTATTCCACTACTATATTGTCCATGTGAAGAAGACAAAGTCACAAGAGTCTGAGCTCAGTCTATTCTTGTTGAATGTTTCCCAAACGCATCCCAATGTGCACTCCCAATTCATCCATAAATGCAATGTTCCTTTCCACATCGTGACCAGCTCCGCAGCATGATCCGGTTGCCTTCGTTGCTTGAATGCTGACCTTAAGTCTCGAGGATTGTTTTCTCGACAGCATGTTTTACATGAAAAGAAATAAAGCAAATCAGAGTCAGAGCTTGCCTCCCTCCATCCACTGAAATTACTGTTGTGCACACCTTTTTAAGTTCTGCAGTGAAGGCACCAATTGATAACGTCGCCAATTAAGCACTTATTACCCACCTCAGATGCAGGAATCAGCACATCCTTGCGTCCTCTCCTGCACTGCCTCCTTTGCTTGAATGCCGTCCTTAAGTCTCAAGGATTGTTTTCTCAAGGGCATGTTTTACATGAAAAGAAATAAGGAAAGAACAGGAGTGTCAGAGCTTCCCTCCCTCCAACGAAATTACTGTTGCGCATGCTATATGCTCTGCAGGATAGGCATGTACTGATAACACCACCAATGAATCACTTAGTACCCACCTCAGCTGTAGGAGTCAGGATGATGTAACTGCCCCTATCTCATGATGGTTCAATGCTGCTCTCAGGGAAAACATGAATGATGTGAGGGTGCTGGAAAAAGAAGCACATTTCTTTTGGACTATGAACATAAAGCAGGCCATTTAGCCCAGCTGTTCCCTGCTAGTGGTTATGCTACTCCTGCGCCTTCCCATACGCTCCCATTTAATCCTGCCTACTACTATCAGCATCACCTTCCATTTCTTTCACTCTTACCTACCTTTGCCTTAAAGCAACACTGAGGATGGAGACTGGTGTGGCTGCACTCCCACCTCACCAGTTGTGTGTCACGCAGCAAGAGCATTCACATTTGTGCTACCACTGGACACGGCATGAGGTGGCTGTGTGTCCATGTGCACTGCTTGGATGGGTGCAGGAACAGGTGGCTGTGTGTCCATGTGCACTGCTTGGATGGGTGCAGGAACAGGTGGCTGTGTGTCCATGTGCACTGCTCGGATGGGTGCAGGAACAGGTGGCTGTGTAACTGAACAGCAAGGAGAGGGTACCGCAGGTGGGGGAAGTGGAGCTTTGAACAGGTAGGCATATGTTCAGAAAGTTCAGGAAGGCTATTAAGGGATCACACGGGATACATGAGATGAGATAAGAAATACAGAATGCACTCCATTGAAACGTTACAAAAACGAAAGTGACCGTTTAGATGGAAGGTTGTTCGCTGGACTGCAGCACATGTACTGCCTGCACACAGCAACTTACAACAGGGACTGGAGCACATGTACTGCCTGCACACAGCAACTTACAACAGGGACTGGAGCACATGTACTGCCTGCACACAGCAACTTACAACAGGGACTGGAGCACATGTACTGCCTGCACACAGCAACTTACAACAGGGACTGGAGCACATGTACTGCCTGCACACAGCAACTTACAACAGGGACTGGAGCACATGTACTGCCTGCACACAGCAACTTACAACAGGGACTGCAGCACATGCAGTGCCCCAGACAATGGAAATATTTTCAGAGCAACTTACCTTGGAACAATCTCCTCTGTCTAATAAAAATGAAGCAAATCTCCAAAACGACTAAATAATTGAGATAAAATGCGAGAAAATGCCCGACGAAACCTCTCCTCCTTCCACTTTCAAAAACTCGCGCCGAAGCTTTGGCGCATGCGTGAATATCAGAAGATTGACGCATGCGTGAATATCCGGTGGCGTTGCATGAAGCACATGCGCAGAGGCCAACCTGGCGCGTTGCCCGAGGAAGACGACGTAACGCGATGACGTCACCAGCGCATGCGCAAACTGGTCCTGGCCAGCAGGAACGCAGCGCATGCGCAGAGATCAGGAGACCGTCTGCGCATGTGCGCACCGCGGCGCAGCCTGATGACGTCGGCGCTGGCCAGCGTTATCAGGAATCACTTTGTTATTTCAATGAGCTGAGCTTGCATTATATCCCAAGGTCAGTAGGAGGCACAATAGGTCTGTGCAGAACCTGCGGAACAGTGGTCCCAGTAATGCTGCAGCAGAGCAAAATTATCTGTCATGAGGAAATTCATTGTTACCTCTGTTCCTGTTCTTTCTTTGTAGATGTTCTAGAAGAATCAAAGACAGGGACATTTGCATTCATCCAATACTTTCACCATTCTGTCACAAACACTAGCTCAGATACATCCACCTCAAGAATTTAGATAGTAAATTAAAGGGGAATGCTACAATGAAAGAGAGAGCAGGAGTCAGCAGGCACATCTGGTGGCGGCAGAGGAAGAGAAGGAATCTGTTGCCTGGAAGGTCAACATGCATCCTGTCTTGGGGATCAGACGCTCACTAGATGCAAGATTTTTGATCATATAAATATATCCCATAGCACATGACTAATCTTTTGCATGTGCATTGTTGAACAGCATATAGCATGTCCTTGACTTGGAAGTGCTAACATGAAGAAAGAATCAAAATTTTAAAAAAAATCTGATTTTACCAGTCGAAATGTTGTTATTAGGAATTTGACTTTGTTTGCTCCAGATTTTGTTACAATTTAACTCTGGTTAAATTTACTGGCTTTTAGTCATTCTTTGTTATCACATTGAGAAGAGGTAAGCTAATGCTTTTCTGTTAAATGTTAAGGGTGTATAAGTGTAGCCTTGGCTATGACACCTTTGACTTACACTCCATAAATTCAGCGTTGGTTGAACTGGTGCTAAGCTTGGAGTGAGAATATGTCATTTGAGTAGTTTACACATTGGTTGCACAGATTCTTGTCTACTTTAAAACCTCTCCAAAAACAGCATTATATCTGCAACACTTGAGTGTTGGTCTTCTGATTAAATGACCTTGGTTCAATCGACTGTCTTCAATCACATTGCTTCATATGCTTGTCATAGTTTCATTAGACTTGGTCACGATATCAGGATGTGCAAGCAATAGAAGACTGCTAGCTGGGGATCCCATCCTTCAGTGATGAAGCATTCCTCCTGGCGAATTGAACAAGACAGGGTGTTGGCATTTGTAAACCATCTATGTGACTGACGACCTTGCTTCTTGAGGACAACATGGAAAAAAATGAAAGAAGGGGAAGAAAAGGCAAACACTGGACACAATTTAAAAAGAAAACCTCAACTACAGACATTTCAAAAAGATGAGAATCTGTAAACCAATACCGATATCCACTAACAGGAAATCATCTGATACAAAATATATTCTTGACATTAAATATAACAATCCTGTGACGTTGAACTGTATTTATAAAGCCAAACATGGTTGAAACACTTGAAGAAAAATTGTGGTGTAGTAATTATTCGAGTGATCTGACATATTATTCTCGGCCTTTATACACAGGCTAATAATGCATTTTAAAAGATTTTAGGTCATATTGGGTAATTGATGATGAGGGACTCCAGATCAGATTCAATTTACTGTGGGAACTGAATTCCTGCTTTAAAGAGAAATTTTTCAGTGTAATAGAAATGAAAGAGCGAATAAAATTGTACATGGAGCAAATGTGCTTGTCAGATTTGCTGTTACATGGGCAGACGAAGGGTTGAATTATTGGGGAAGGATTTACAGGTAAAATAACTAACTTGTTTCTTATTTAAAACAGCCATAGCTTAGAAGTATTAACATTGAAGTCCTGGGCTAGAAATTTGTATCAGCCTGTTTTTGGGTGCAGAATGGGCACACTAAAAATTGGAGGCATGACCAAAATTGAGCTTTGAATCTCGGGCCTCATCAGCATGTTTCTAGTGAGCTGCAGATGCTGATCAGACATCCAGAGGCAGCTTGCCAGTTTGAAGAGGACCAATTTGGCCCAGCTACTTCACTGGCATTGGTCCTCAGGTAAACAGCTGTTGGGGGAGAGAACAGGAGGACAACTAATGCAGCATCCCGTAGTAGTGCTGTGGAGCAAGGGAGAGAACCTGCTGCTCCGGGCTCTACACAAAGGTAAGTTTAAAAGAAACTACTTCTGTGTTTCGTGGTGGCCTCCTGCAGTCCCTTTAGGGACCTAACAAATTTTTGGGTGAGGCCTTCAAACAGGCGTTAGGCTCCTCATTAACATATACAAGGGACCTAATGGAAGTTTTAGCGGCCGTAAAGGGTGCCTGAATATCTTCTGGCCCAATATGGTGGCAGATATTTCAGGGGCCCTTGGGGCTTTGTCCCTATCCTGTCCCTGGAAAATAAGCACAGCAAGTTCTAATTTTTCCCCGATGAAGTCTGTAGTACAGGTGAAATCTGAACTCTGCTTCATTTAGCATGTTTTTTTCATTCTTGCCAAACCAGGCTGATGTAAGGGTTGGGGCACCCAGAACTACAGAATTTGGAGAGGTTTAATTTTTCTTTTTGGCTTAGATCTTCATTAAGCTCTCATGCACCATATACATATTGGTTTTTTTTTGAGGAAAAGCTAGGACATCTGAAATATAGGGCATAAAACTTGTAAATTACTAGCTTATATTGCCCCATTTTCACAGTGGTCTATGCTATGTTGACTCCAACTTTAGGCTTGTCAAAATCACTTGGGCTCATTGAAGGCTTTGGTGGACGAGGACAGGGAGGATTGCCCGCTATACTCACTACTGAAGAAGAAAGAGAAGCTGCAGGAGCATATGAGAAATATGGATACAATACATATCTGAGTAACAAGATTTCACTGGATCGGTCCATCCCAGACTATCGACCAAGTAGGTAAGTGACATCATGGCAAACATGTGCAATATGCTCTAATGACAATATTATCATTAGGTTTCCTTTCTCGTTTTGGTTGGGTTGTAACAGTATTGAATACATATCTTCATTGTTTAATTATTGATGTTATTGAATGGAGTCTATAAAAATGAAGGCTGGATTGCTAGGAAATGTTCATTGTAGGCATTGTGCATTCTCTGGTAAAGTTTTTTTTTGACTCGGGTGTCTTGACTGGTTTCTATTCCCTTTATTGACCTGAAGAGGTACCTCAACTGCAGACTTAGATAAATATTCCATTCAGAGTTCTACTTGCATTCTGATATTTTCTTGTGGCCTTTGGAAATACGATTGTCACATTAGATTCAATTAATTTCCAGTGGAAGGGAATTTCATGTTGTCGACTCCCATTCAGCTCAAACTGGATTGGAATTGCCTGAACTTATGACGATTCTTAAATAACAAAATTAAATGAAGATTTCTTCTCTCCACGGGCTTCAAAAATCCTAATTGAAAATAAATGAGGGACATTTCTACTTAGTTCTGTGGAACCACATATGTTGAAGAACAATCTGCCCATAACCTGGAATTATGTTGGAAGTCTCACTGGTCTAATAATGTAGGGCTATTCTGGAGTTGGAGTTAATGGACATTGTTGGGGTAGGCTAAAGAGAACTCCTAATTCATCTGAACCTTGCTATACCAGGGAGTGCTTAGCAAATACTTCATTTTGATGCACAGAGAGGTTCATTTGGGGGAAAAGTATTGCAAAACCTATTTTAAAAAATGAAAATTGGCAAAAAAAACTTGCTCCTGATTGCCAAAGAACTTCCCTTGTTAGAAGTATTCGGGTGAAGACAGGATTGATCTCAACTGTGATTCCCCACTCAGATAAATAGTGTGTTGGCACTCACTGTCAACACTCACAAATTAATAATAACCAGCTGGGCATGGTGCCACAAGCTGTCCTGTGTATGTGGAACCACACTCCAGTGAGAACTCAATAGCCTTGATTTTGTGATCAGCGTGATCACCTTGCTAACAGCTGCCCACAATGTTTTTGTGGGCTTTTGAGCAGAGGCTTGCTGTAATTTGGTGCCTGTTCCAGTAGGGCACCCTCTACAGGGTACCTGTGATGTCTTCAGCAGGGCAAGAAACAATAAAAACAAAAAGTGCTGGAATTACTCAGCAGGTCTAGCAGCATCTGTGGAGAGAGAAGCAAAGTTAACGTTTCAGGTCTGTGACCTTTCATCAGAACTGGCAAAGGTTAGAAAAGAATTAGGTTTTAATCAGGTGAAGGGAGTGGGTGGGGGAGAGAACAAAGGGGAAGGTGTTTGATGGGGCAGGAGAGATTAAATAACAAAGCTGACCCAGGACAAAGGCAAAGAGTGTGTTAATGCTTGTGGTGAAAGACAAAGCATTAGTCCAGTGAGAGTGTTAATAGCAGAATAATGAGCAGCTCTAACTACATGAAAAGTGGGCACACAGTTAAAAAATAAAATATTTTTAAAAAGGCCAGTCAAGAAACTGCAAGGCTCTGCATTAATTAGAATGAAGAATCCTCACTGAGACAAGCAGAGTCTAATCCAGGAAGTGTAAAAAAGGAATTATAAATTAGATTTAAATGATGTAAAAGACAGCAAAATAAAGCTTGGAAAAGAAAAATGGGATTAAGCAAGAGAGATAAAACAGACAGAGAGAAAAAGTAAAACAAACTTTTAATTCTTCTTTAAATCTACTACACAAATTAACTTCTGAAGGAATGAGACTCCATACTTTTAAAATTAAATTTTCAGGGCCAGAGAGGTTGTTCGGCAGTAATTACCACCTACCACACTGTTAAAAATTAATTTATTCCTGAATGCACCATCTCTAACTTTTCCTGGCATCTTTAGTGGGGAACTAATGGGCAAGCACCCCAACTTCATGCCATTGCATTGATTTCACTGCTGAGTCTGTTGGCGAGGACTGCTGCAGTGCAAGCTGTGGAGGAGCACTGTATCTCTGACTGCAACTTCCATATTTCTGCATTTACTGCGCATGTGTGGATGACAGAAGTTGCTGTCTGCTTTACTCTATAATAATGGAGAGTGCTATTAGCCTCACCTTTATTCTTAACACAAAATCTGGGCCATTATCTTCAGGATAAAAGTGTAGGGAAAGAAATTGGCAGAAAAAAGATTTCATGCAAGTGAATAAGTTGATTTTCAATTCATTGTGCATCAGTTTATTTATATATTTCAAATCATGAGACAATATTTTTCATTTACGTCCCTTTTAAATATCCATTATATGCCACTGTTGTTCTTTAAAACAGTATGGGTAATTTTACAAATGTACCTAAGGATGTCAAATTTTTCCAGATTTCTTCACCCTAATTGGTCTGGGCTCTTATCTGGTTTATCGCCTTCCCCAAGAGATTTCATAGCTTTCGGGTAGGGTGGGGAGCATATGTATTGTGATGCAGTTGTGTGGGACAGGCTGGATGGACCAGTAGGTCGTTTTGTATCATTTATATCCATATATTTGTATATATGCAGTCCCAATGTGAACATTCACATGCTTGGAACACATATCAAAATTTCAGGAGAACTCCATCATGTTCAGAAAGTCCTGCAGAAATATTGATCTCAAATTCCCAGTATGTGCTCCTGGCAGAAGAGGCTGTCTGCTCAGAGTGTACATTTGTGAAATTTACCATTGTCATTTACATTCAATTAAGTCAAGACATAAAGTTACTTGGAATAGAAATATCCTCATAATACAGATTCTGACTGGAATTATGGTGGTCAAATTCCTCTATGGGCACACCACCAATACTTTCTGCCTGGTGCAATTTATGTAGCCAATGCACAGCAGAGAGGTCCTTGGGTTTTCTATTATCTCCTCATTTACATATAGCTGGTGTATTTCCAATGCAGTTGATGTTCCTTTTTCCAATGGGTGTTAATTTTGCTAACAAGTCTGTTATGTGGCACTTTATCAAATGCCATGTGAAAGTCCATATACACAACATCAACTGCACTATCCCCATTGACCCTCTCAGTTACTTCATCACAGAACTCAATCAAGTTGGTCAAACATGATTTGCCTTTAACAAATCCGTGCTGGCTTGCATTTATTAGCTCATACTTTTCCAAATGCCAGTTAGTTTAACCCCAATTATTTTCTCTAACTGTTTCTCCATCACTGACATTAGGTTGACTGGCCTGCAGTTGCCAGATTTATTAACCTTTTTAAACAGGGCTGTAACAATTTCAATACTCCAGTCCTCTGGTATCACCGCCATATCGAAAGAGGATTGGAGGATTGCAGCCAGAGCCTCCAAAATTTCTATCCTTATTTTCATCAGTAACCTAGGTTAGACCCTATTCGGGCCAGGTGATTTTTCTACTTAGAGGAAAGCCAACCTTTTCAGTACCCACTCTTTATCTATTTTTATGTGATCTAATATCACCACCACCCCCTCATCTATTGCTACATTAGTAGCATCTGCTTCTCTCGTGAAGACAGATGTAAAGTATTCATTTAATACCTCAGCCTTGCCCCCTGTCTCCACAAGAAAATCTCCTTTTTGCTCCCTTATTGGCCCCACCCTTTCTTTGACAACCCTTTTGTTTATAAATGATTTGGGGATTTCTTTTTATGGTAGCTGCTAATCTATTCTCAAGTTCTCTCTTTGCCTATTTTATTTCCTTTTTTAGATCTCCTCTGTACTTTCTATATTAAGATCGATTCTCTACTGTATTATGAACATTACAATTGTTCAAAGCCTCCTTTTTCTGCCTCATTTTAATCTCTATATCTATAATTATCCAAGGAATTATAGCTTTGGATGACCAGCCTTTCCCTCTCATGAGAACTTGCCTATTCTGTACCCAAATTAGCTCCTCTTTGAAGGCCTCCCAATTGTTCAATTATTGCTTTCTCTACCAATCCACGGGCTGAATTTTACCGGCCCCTTGACACTGTGGGTCGCGGCGCGGGGGCCAGTAAAATGCTGTGGGGAGAGGCCCGCCTCAGCCTGCAATGTCGAGAAGGGCCCGCCACATATTACCGGCAGTGGCAGGACTCGGTGCGGCCCCACCGCCGCTTTGCGGCGTCACCACAATTAACATACGGTAATGATTACTTACCTTTGCTGATTATGCAGCCTGCCGCCTCTCCACTGACACTGCCAGATTTTTCGTTGAACGGGCGGCCTTCACGTGTTGTCCCATTCACGATCTGAAAAGCTGGACAGCTCCTCAGAGGCAGAATTTGTTTCCAGTGAATGTAAGTTGTGTTACTCAGGGGTCTCACTCTGCATTGTGGAAGGGAGGAGGGAGGGGGATATTCAGGGGTCTAACTCTGCATTCTGGGAGGAGGGAGGGGGGATACACAGGGGTTGCGCTGTACATTCTGAAAGAGAGGGGGTCTGGGATTACTGGAGGGAAAACTGTGCTGGTATGAAGGGAGGTATCATGCATCATCCCTCCGTTAACAGTGTACGCTCTATGTTTGTGAGGGGGCAATGTCACACTAGGCACCCTGTGTATGGGGAGGGTGCCAAAAAGGGCAGGAGCATTAAGGTTTTATGGATGGTGGGGAAAAAGATTCAGCTGGTAGGATCTTGATGTGGTCATGCTGTGCCACTCTGAGTGTTGGCCAAGATGGGCAATGCCATGGCACGCCACATTGTTGATCCAGGAAAGCAGCTGATGTACCCGTCAACATCAATCCCTGCCCTGTTAGGAACCTTCAGATACATGCAGGGTTCAACTTTATTTATCACATGGAAATAGGTATGGCTCATCCTACACTGTGTGATCCTCTGCACGTGAGGATCCGTACGCACCAGAGGCAATACAAACAAGCAGGTGCGATCCATGTAGAGGCCTCCGGTCATGAGCAGCAGCCCCCAAGGGGAGCCCGCCATTACATTTGCTGTGCAGCTACAGGTCCCACATGACATGCTATCGGATGTCAGAGCACCAGTGTCAGAGGAGATTGCGCATATAGAGAGGGTGGTGACATTTCTCTGTGCCCTGCTCAAGGATAACCTGCAGCCCATGGGCTCAAGTGGACATCTCATGCCTTTGTCCCTCATAGTGGCAGTGGTTCTCAAGCCTGACGCCTCTGCAGCCTTTTAGGGACCCACCAGAGACCAATGTGGGGTCACACAGTCAACAGTGCACCGCTGCATCAGGGAGGTCACCAATGCCCTGCACCAGAGGGCCAGTGAGTATGTCCACTTCAGGATGGACTCTCACAGCCAGGCCCAGAGGGCTATTGGTTCTGGCACCGTTGCCGGAGAACCATAGGTTGTAATGTTCATAGACTGCACTCATGTGGCCATCAGGCTTCCTGCCAGGCTACCACCTGCAGAAGTCACATTAAAGGAGCCCTCTCAATCTAGGTTAAGCTGGTATGTGAACACCGCAGATGCTTGCAGCGAATCTGTGACTGCTTCTCAGGCAGCTGCCATAACACCTGGGTCCTGGGCCAGTCCTGGCTGTTCATTGAACTGGCTCAGATGGAGGGGTGGCTCCTTGGAGATAAGGGCTATTCTTTGCAGACATGGCTCCCGACACCAGTGAGAGACCCCACCACTGCTGCAGAGGAGAGAGACAACGCCAGCCACTGAGCTACATGAGCCACCATTAAGCAGGAGATCAGCATGCTGAAAGAGCACCTCCAATGCCTGGATGGATAGAGTGATGCCCTGTACTACGGGCCGAAAAGGCCAGCTCCTTTCTTTGCTGCTCTGCACAACTATTCACCCAATCGGAGCCAGGCCTGGCATGATGATGAGAGACGTCAACAAGATTCCTCCTCGGACTATGAGGACACTGAGGACCTACAACATGAAAGATGCATGGGAGGGTAGATGGCACCCAGGCTCTGCACGCAGGGCTAGCAGTGAGCTAGGGATGTAGGGAAGTAGCTTATCAGACAAAGGCTCTCTGCACCATAGGAACCAACAAGAGCTCTGCAAGCCACACATCACCCTCACTCACCTGCTGTGCACCAGTCCACATCTGCAGCATCATTGTGTAAACCATTAGAGGCAGCAGCCGACTGGGCCAATGTCCATGTCACTGAATCTGTGGAGACGCTCATGAGCAATGGTGGCATGGCAATGATGTTATTGCATACGTTGGCTCTCCTGAAAGGCCAACAGTGCAAAGGGATGTGAAATTGGCGTTACATGCTGGCACACATCATTCACACAGAGAAAAGGACACACGTTGGGGAGGAACATTTAGTGAAAGACATATTTACATTGCTGTGACACCTGTGCATTCCCATTTGTGTCAGTGTGGTCTCTGTAAACATCTAATACCTTTTATGGTCTATTTAAGTCTCATTTCCTGGAATGTTCAAAATTAAGATTATTCACCCAGGTGCAGCACACCTACAAGAAGAAATGTTACACTTGAGTGGAAGAAGAGGATCGCAACTTCACAGGATACTGGGACACAGTAAGCATGTGGCAGTAAAGTGGAAAGTGCTGGGGTAACTTAGCAGGTCAGGCAGCATTTGTGGAGAGAGAAGCAGAGTTAACTTTCAGGTCTGTGAACTTGGACAAGTTAACTCTGCTTCTCTCTCCACAGATGCTGCCTGACCTGCTGGATTTCTGCAACACTTTCTGCTTTGCTGCTAGATTGACAACAGCCCCACTCTTCAGTAGTCAGGTAAGTATTCTTTGATAGGTGCTGGGTGCTTAAAATAGGGCCCTGGCACCTGCTGCACAACTGTCAAGAATGCTCTCACTGCGCCAAATGTCCTGCTTCTCCCCATGTAATATGGGGAGGGTGGCTCGGCGCCGTGATTCTAATGAGCCCCCCCGATTAATATTGCGGTGGCTCGGCAGCGGCCGGCGAATGCGAGCGTGCTGCTGAGTTCAATAAAATTCAGCCCCACGTGTGGTATATTCCTTTTCAACTCACTGAAGTTAGCCATCCTCCAGTTAAGTATTTTTATGCTTGTTTGTTCCTTGCCCTTTTCCTTGTACCTTGTTTTCAAATCAGTCCATGGCCTCACCCCTCCCTATATCTGTGAACTCCTGTAGCCCCACAATTCTCCAAGATATCTGCGCTGCTCTAATTCCGGCCTCTTGTGCATTCCTGATTTTAATTGCTCCATCATTGATGGCCACGCCTTCAGTTGCCTCGGCCCTAAGCTCTGGAATACCCTCCCTATACCTCTCCAACTTTTCACCTCGCTTTCCTCCTTTAAGACCCTCCTTAAAGCCTACCACTTTGACCAAGCTTTTGGTCATCTGACCTACTAATTCCTTTTGTGGCTCAGTGCCATACTTTATTTTATAATGCTTCTGGAAGGAGCCTTGGGATGTTTTAGTACATTAAAGGTGCTATACAAATATAAGTTGTTATTGTTTCCATAACAATTCTAAACCTGATGGTTTTATGATTGCTCTTCCCCGAATACTCCCCCAATGAAACATCGTCCACTTATACAGCTTCCTTCCATGTTGAACTAAAAGCACACTGATCAGAACAGTTTTCTTGCACACATTTCTGGAATTCCTCCACCTCTTTGCCCAGTCAATATTAGGATAATTGAAGTCCTCCATTATCATTGCTCTACAGTTTCTGCAATCTTTCTGCAATTTGCCTGCAAATGTGTTCCTTCCCATTATTTGGTGGCCATTAGTATGCACCTTTAACGTCGCAAAACGTCCCAAGGCATTTTGCATAAGCATTATCAAACAAAATTTGAGACTGAAGAGATATCTGGATAGGTGACCAAAAGCTTGGTCAAATAGGTAGATTTTAAGGAACATCTATAGGAGGAGCGAGAGGTAGCAAGGTGGAGAGTGTTAGGGAGGGAATTCCAGATCACTGAATGCATGGCCGCTAATGGTGGAGAGATGAAAATCAGGGATGTGCAAAAGGCCAGAGTTGGATGAGCGCATAAGTCTTGGAAGGCTATAGGTCTGACCAAGGTCACACATGATATTCCTTTTGAATTTAAAGGAAATAGAAAGGTTCAAAATTCTGGGATGTTTCTAATATTTTTCTGGTCATTCACGTAAAGCAGAGTAATAGTTAGAATGGGGAAAACTAATAATTAAATAAAAACTCCCAACAGGCATCCTTTTAAAGTAGTTTTATCAAGGTTGAGAAATACTAACCTTTCACAGTAAGATCATAACTTGCAGGAAATCTGCCCTGTTATGTTTCCAAACTTCGAAAGTTGTGCTTTGCCATATTTTTATTTGTCCTTGGAATGCGGGCTACACTGCCAATTGCTCATCCATAGTTGAAAGAGATTGATTGCTATGATAGATGATAGAAGGCGAATTAGATGGACCAGGGTTATTTTTCATCTAGCAATTTCTATGCTCCTATATAGTGTGACATGGAATCACTTATAGGTCAGACCAAGTAGGGGGTGGAAGTTTCCCTCCACTGATGGGCATTAGTGAACCAGTTGGGTGTTTACAGCAATCTGGCAGCTTTCATGGCCATTTTTTTGGTGCAAGCTACAAATGGCTATTTCTATTGAATTCAGTTTGCAATTTCTGGGATTTAAACTTACAACCTTGGGGTTGGTAATCCAGTAGCATAGCCACTCAGTTTTTTAATGCTGTGGGCAAGCCTTTGGCTGCCTTTCATTATACTGAACAGGCATACTTCTTGATTCTGGATACTGATTAAGAAATTCAGTACTGTCTGGGGCTTGGGCTGAGCATACTAATTTCATTTTAACACTCGCATCAGTTGAAATTTAAAATTATATTGCTCCCTTTTCTCCACTTTGTAGAATCATAGAAATTACAGAAAGAGGTCATGCAGTCAATTCTGCCTGTGTCAGTGCTAGCTCCCCAACTGGAGCTATCTAATTGAATCTCATTTTACTGTCCTTTCCCTTGATCCTTTCTTACTCTTCATTTCCAGCTACTTCTCTGATTCCCTATTCATTGTTGTTATAACCTCTGCTTCTATAGCTCCTGTGGTAAAGTATTCTGTACTGTTCACCCTCCATGTGAAAAAATTCTTCTAAATTCTTGCTTTAATTCTCTACTGATAATCCTTCATTTCTGGCCCCTGGTTACTGACCCCTGTACAAGTGAAACAATCTTTTTACATTTTACTATTTACCTTCTCAAAATCTTTCATAATTTGGAATGCATAATTTACATTGCAATTTTTTCATTCAAGTGCCCTTGTGAGTTTCCATAAGTGAAGCATATACCTTGCAATCCGAATCTTTTCTGTCTTGCAGCAATAACGGCATGGTTGGCTTGACTGCAATAGCTTGTTTACTATAATTTGCATAGGATTCCCATTATATCTTCAATCTATCAGATGCTTCAAATTCAGATTCCTGCAATCTAAAACACCTATTCAAATGTACTTACACTTAAATGATTTACAGCAGCAACAATATTAAGCATACATTATATAATCTATGTAACAATATACAATATATACATCTAGAACATCATAGTGATTACAAATCAAAAGTAATTAATTGGATGTGAAGTGCTTTGGGCTATTTTGAGGGTATTAAAGGCACTATTTAAAAAAAACATGCATTTAGAAAACCAAATTAATTCTTTAATGGATCCTTTGTTCATTCAAGCTGTTATTACTGTCTCTTCTGATGACATAGGCTATTGCTGTATCAATATGTATTATTAGGATATTTAAGGTAATATGTAAGCCAAATGCTCACTGAGTTCTTTAGTCTGAAGTAGCCTTCAGAAATACAATAAAAACTGAAGAACATAGGAAGATGCATTTGCTCTATACCGTTAATTCTTTTGAGCCGTGGGTATTCAATCAATCACGATCAATGCAACAATGATATTTTGACATCTGATAAGAGCATAGATTCTCTTTATATTACGTTAAGGTCAGAGCACAATAGCATGAAGACCCCATGGAATACTAATAGGAATGTAAACACACATTGTCTGGGATCCTAGCTAGCTTCGCACTCCAGTGTTTGCAGGCATGAGATCTGGACACCTGCCAATATTTCTGGCTATCCAATTCACAAACTAAAGTGGAAACTCAGCACATACCTAGATCAAAAGGATTATGTGGCTGGAGAACAGATACAGAAATGTCCATATTAGTACCATCTTAAAAGTATTTCTAAAGCTATCAGGATAAAATTCCTGGATATATAAATCAAAATTACAAAATGGAAACATGCCATTCAGCTCAACCAGTCCAAGTCATGTTTACCCTCCACATGAACAAATCGTTCGAATCACATTTACCCACTCTGTTCCTATATCTCTTCAACCCCGTTTCCTTTGTCCTTCTATCCAATCTAATGCTAAATGTTGACACATTTTCTGCCTCAGTTACCAGTCCTGGAAGTAAAGTCCACATACAACACTCTGAAGAAGCTTTTCTTGCATTCTGTACTAAATCTCTTACATTTAATTTTGTACCCATGGCCTCTCATGCTTGGCCACTTGTTCTTAACACCTCAACCAAGGGAAACAATCTGTCTCTATCTACCCTGACCTCTTCAGGGCAAACGTTAGAAGCTATTATTAAAGATGTTATAGTAGGGCATTTAGAAAAATTCAAGGTAATCAGGCAGAGTCAACATAGTTTCGTGAAAAGGAAATCATGTTTAACCAATTTATTGGAGTTCTTTGAGGGAGTTACATGTGCTGTGGATAAAGGGGAACTGGTGGATGTATTGTACTTAGATTTCCAGAAGGCATTTGATAAGGTGCCACATCAAAGGTTATTGCAGAAAATAAAAGCTCATGATGTAGGGGGTAACGTATTGGCATGGATTGGTTAGCTAACAGAAAACAGAGAGTAGGCATAAATGGGTCATTTTCAGGTTGGCAAGATGTAATAAGTGGTATGCCACAGGGATCTGTGCTGGGGCCTCAACCTTTTACAATTTATATAAATGACTTTGATGAAGGGGCTGAAGGTATGGTTGCTAAATTTGCTGATGACACGAAGATAGGTAGGAAAATAACTTGTGAAGAGTACATAAGGAGGCTGCAAAAGGATATTGATAGGTTAAGTGAGTGGGCAAAGACGTGGCAAATGGAGTATAATGTGGGAAAGTGGGAAATTGTCCACTTTGGCAGAAAGAATAAAAAAGAAGCATATTATCTAAATGGTGAGAGATTGCAGAGCTCTGAGATGCAGAGGGATCTGGGTGCCCTAGTACATGCAAAAGGTTAGTATGCAGGTACATCACGTAATTAGGAAAGCTAATAGAATGTTTTTGTTTATCGCGAGGGGAATTGAATACAAAGGTAGGAAGGTTATGCTTCAGCTATACAGGGCATTGGTGAGACCACATCTGGAGTACTGTGTACAGTACTAATCTCCTTATTTAAGGAAGGATGTAAATGCGTTGAAGGCAGTACATAGAAAGTTTACTCGACTAATACCTGGAATGGGCGGGCTATCTTATGAGAAAAGATTGGACAGGCTAGGCTTGTATCTGCTGGAATTTAGAAGAACAAGAGGCAACTTGATTGAAACATATAAAATCCTGAGAGGACTTGACAGGATGGTTGTGGAAAGAATGTTTCCCCATGTGGGAGAATCTGGAACTAGGAGTGACTGTTTAAAAATAAGGGGTCGCCCATTTAAGACAGAGATGAGGAGAAATTTTTTCTCTGAGGGTCATGAGTCTTTGGAATTCTCCTCCTCAAAAGGCGGTGGAAGCAGAGTTTTTGAATATTTTTAAGGCTGAGGTAGATAGATTCGCGATAAGCAAGGGGGTGGAAGGTTATCGGGGGTAGGTGGAAATGTGGAGTAATCAGTTCAGCCAGGAACTTATTGAATGGCAGAGCAGGCTCGAGGGGCCGAGTGGCCTACTCCTGCTCCTAATTATTATGTTTGTATTCATTCATAATGTTAAACACTTCTAGCATATCACCCTGCAAACTGTGACAGAAACAGAAAATGCTGGAAATACTCAGTAGCTGTGGAGAGAAACAGAGTTAATGTTTCAGGTCGATGGCCTTTTGTCAGCGGAGCTGTGATGAAAGGCCATCAACCTGAAATGCTAACTCTGTTTCTCTCTCCACAGACACTGAGTATTTCCAATATTTTCTGTTTTTATTTCAGATTTCCAGCATCCACAGTATTTTGCTTTTGGACCCTGTAATCTATGTTGTTTTAACAAAAAAGGACTTAATTTTGCAAATGTTTCTTTCTATTTGTATTTCTTCATAAAAGCCACCATCCTAGTGAATTGCTCCTGTACCTTTTCCAAAGCCCCAATATCCTTCCTATAGTGTGCTATATAGCATATAGCGGCACAGTGGCGCAGTAGTTAGCACCGCAGCCTCACAGCTCCAGGGACCCGGGTTCGATTCTGGGTACTGCCTGTGCGGACTTTGCAAGTTCTCCCTGTGTCTGCGTGGGTTTTCTCCGGGTGCTCCGGTTTCCTCCCACATCCAAAGACTTGCAGGTGATAGGTAAATTGGCTGTTATAAATTGCCCCTAGTGTAGGTAGGGAATATGGGATTACTGTAGGGTTAGCATAAATGGGTGGTTGTTGGTCGGCACAGACTCGGTGGGCCGAAGGGCCTGTTTCAGTGCTGTATCTCTAAATAATACTGCACAAAGCACTCTAACTCAGACATTATTGGAGTTTTATATAGGCTAATAGCTACGTCTTGGCTTTAATATTGTATACTTCTGGTGACTGAACCAAGAATTCGATTAGCTTTTTGTACAGCCTCATCAATTTGTAGTGTTGCCTTTAATGTCCAGTGAATCTCTACCTTAAATCCCTCAGCTCTTCCACAGCTCCAAGCTTACTTCCATTCAGACTGTAATTACTGGTGGGGGTTTTTTTGCGCCAAAATGCATCACCTCATTCTAATGATATTAAATTCCTTCGGCCACTTTTTAGTCCATTCCTCTATCTTATCAATACGTCTTTGCAGTTTCCTGTGGTCTTCTAAGAAATTAATTATATCTCCTATTTTTGTATAATCTACACATTTTGATACCACTCCCTCCAGGTCTATATTCAAATCATTGAACAGAAATGGTGCCAGAACTGAGCCCTGTGGGACATTGCTATCTACTTTGAACCACTGAATAACTGCCTTAATATCCTATTTTGTTTTCTCCTTTCTAAATGATTGTTAATGCAGTTTGCTATTCTACCCCTAATTTCATACCCCTTAATCTTCTCCATTAATCTTCAGTGTCCTTGTCAAAGGCTATTCTCAAGTCCGTGTAAACTGCATCTGCTACTTTTCCTCGATCTACCATGCCTGTTACCTCCTAAAAGAATTCAATGAGGTTTGTCAAGCACTATCATCCTTTTGGAAACTCATGCTGGTTAGATCTAACCATTTTTGCTTTAACTAGGTGTGTAGTAGGTCGTAATTTTATCCTTCTTGCATCACGGTGTGACGTCAATCTAATAAAAAAAATCTTGTATATAACATTCCAGACACATATTTGTTAGCTGTTAAAGGTTATCATTTCACTCTGCTGAGAAGAATTCATTCGTTTATTAGATATTAGCTCTGACGATGTGGAATCTGTATGGGTAGAGTTGAGAAACACTGAGGGGCAAAAAACGTTTGTGGGGGTTGTATATAGATCCCCAAACTGTAGTGGTGGTGTTGGGAATGGCATTAAACAGGAAATTAGAGATGCATGCAATAAAGGAACATCTGTAATTATGGGTGAGTTTAATCTGCATATAGATTGAGCAAATCAAATTAGTCACAATACTGGCAGATGCAGTATAATGTGGATAAATGTGTGGTTATCCACTTTGGCAGCAAAAACAGGAAGGCAGATTATTATCTGGCTACAAACGAAGGGAGGGGAATATGCAGTGAGACCTGGGTGTTCTCGTACATCAGTCGCTGAAAGTAAGCATGCAGGTGCAACAGGCGGTAAAAAAGGCAAATGGTATGTTGGCCTTCATAGCGAGAGGGTTCGAGTACAGAAGCAGGGATGTCTTGCTGCAATTATATAGGGCCTTGGTGAGGCCACACCTGGAATATTGTGTGCAGTTTTGGTCTCCTTATTTGAGGAAGGATGTTCTTGCTATCGAGGGAGTGCAGCGAACATTTACCAGACTGATTCCTGGGATGGTGGGACTGACATATGAGGAGAGATTGAGTTGGTTAGGATTATATTCGCTGCAGTTCAGAAGAGTGAGGGGGATCTCATAGAAACCTATAAAATTCTAACAGGACTTGGCAGGGTAGATGCAGGAAGGATGTTCCCTTTGGTGGGGGAGTCCAGAACCAGGGGTCATAGCCTAAGGATACAGGGTAAACCTTTCAGGACTGAGATGAGGAGAAATTTCTTCATCCAGAGAGTGGTGAGCCTGTGGAATTCACTACCACAGAAAGCAGTTGAGGCCAAAACATTGAATGTTTTCAAAAAGGAGTTAGATATAGCTCTTGGGTCTAAAGAGATCAAAGGGTATGGGGCGAAAGCTGGAACAGGTTACTGAGTTGGATGATCAGCCATGCTCATAATGAATGGCGGAGCAGGCTCGAAGGGCCAATTGGCCGACTCCTGCTCCTATATTCTATGTTTCTATGTTTAAGAGGAAATGAATTATATAAACTAAGATGAGCTCGGGAGCAATTTTAATCTAACCCAACCATCAGGAAACTAATTGGGTGCAATGCTGGTTTAATTGAGACCAATGGTGAATAATATTGAGTGGGGTGTAAAACTGGCATTCCACTGGATCCTGTGGATTTTCAGCCAGGCAAGTTAGCTTAAAATTATCCCTGAGGTCTTTGACTCTCGTTTTGAAGTATACAGTACACCTACTTTTCTGCTACGGAAGACACAGATTAGCGCTGCCAGTTCCCAAGCGTGGAATCTGTGCCGGCAGCTATTGCCAGAAGATACACCTTCGAGGGCCTGCGAAGATCAGTGGCTGGGATAGCTGGTGAATCTGATAGGCTCCCTTTGAATTTCGGCCACCTGCCTGAGACCTGCACATCAGGAATGAGAACTGTCATCTCACATCTCGCATCGTATAAAAGCAGCTTGAATGAGAACCCGGACCAAAGAACTTCTCTTTACTTAATCCTTAAGCAGTGCTGATTTCTTTTAAAAAGACATTAAATAAACAAACCAGCACAAATTTTCAAATTTCTGACACTATTTGGAACATAAGAACGGAGTGGGCCATTCAGTCCCTCGTACCTTTTACGCCATTCAGTTAGCCATTTACCCCCACTTAGTTCCATATCCCATGATAATCTTAACTAACAAAAAGCTATCAATCTCAGTCTTGAAAGCTCCAATTGGCCCAACATTTTAACACCTCCAGCCAATCACCCCTCAATCTTCCAAACTCTCGAGAATACAAGCCAAGTTTATGCAACATATTCTCATAATTTAACCCGCTAAGGCCCGGTATATTCCTCTCCTGAAGGAGACCGGGCTGGAGGCTGACCTCCAGTACTTTGTTTCTGTGGCCATCCTTCATGTGCGCACAAAGTTGGTTAATTCACTCGGCTATTCAACTGTGCCAGCACCATAGGTGAGCCCAATCCCGCTCATCACAATTTTCTTTGAGTATTGCTGGAGCTTCCTACAGGCAGGTTCTTTCTAGTTTTGTCTTCAGGTTTGTTTGATCTATAGCTTTGATAAATAGTCAGTACTTGTTCATTCATTTACATTGGTTGTGGCTTGCAACTTGCTGTACTAATTCCCATTAGCATCGTTCTTTTTGTAATATTTAAACCATGCCTTAAGTTGCCTTCTTTGCAATTCACAGTGCTTTAATGTTTTTGATGCTTGGCTCCCAAGAGCCTAATCACTTATTTGCTTTGAAACTAGCCTTGGATCTGGATGAGCCCTTGATTCCTCTTAAGCTACCTCAATTCAAAATTAGTGGCACCCCTTCGCAATTGAGTGCTTGAGACTCAGGCATTTAGCATTCCTATAGGATTGGTGTTATTAAAAGGGGTTTAGATCCAATTCTATCGAGTACTTTGCAATTTTTTGTGTTCTGCCCCAAAGAATCCATCCTGGTCGATCATTCAAGTCTGACTGGATGGATTTTGATATCACTTGTGTCACTTTCCTCATATGAATATGATTAGCTAGTAACAGCTGCTAATAATTAGCAAGCTGCTTACCAGGAACATTAAGGTTTATTAATTATATTTTAGAAGAGACTGCTTGTAATTGAGAGGCAAAATCATGCAAGTTTCTGAGACTGATTTTCTTCTGCTTAAGAAAGAAAGATTTGCATTTATATAGTGCCTTCCATGACCTAAGGCCATACCGAAAAACCTTCCAGCCAATGAAGTACTTTCGAAATGTCGGCATTGTTGAAATGTAGGGAAACTTAGTAGCCCACTTGTGCCCAGAAAGGCCCCACAAACAGCAGTGAGATAATGATCAGATAATCTGTTTTAATGATGGTAGTTGATATTTCTCTCTTCATTCCTTTTCTGTTTCTTCTTCTCGTCCAGTGTGTACAGCCATTCCTTTGTACAGTGTGAATAACTGCTGCCCACATCAAACAAAAGCCGTCATTACATTCAGATCTTCTTGTGGAAAGAAAGTCTTGAAATGAAAGAAGTTAAAAGAGAATTCCAGCCGAACTGAAACTGAACATGTTAGGATACCATTTCAGCATATTTCTTTTCCTCTTTGCGTCTGATTAAAAATGCTGTTATCAGAAATTGTATGAAGCTTATTGGGCTTTTTTTGAATGACGGTGAGTGGAGAACAAAATAAAGTGGGAAGATTGAGACTAGCTGTTCGAGTACACTGTTTAGTAAGGCAAAGAGAATCACTGGAGGGAGTTTTATGCTCACCCCCGTGGCGAGTTTGGAGGCGGGAGAGCATTTAATTGGGCGAGATGGTGGCGGGAGGGAGACCCCGCTATCTTTCTGCTTCCACCCCAATTAAGTCTGTGATGAGAAGGCCTGTGGACGGCCTTCCCGCCCTGCTGCCAGTTGAGGCCCTTAAGTGGGGAATTAATGCCCAATTAAGGGCCTTATCCTGCTGCACTTAGCCCAGCAGCGGGCGGGCTTGTTGCCACACGGGGAGCACGGTAAGCAAACATGTGTGGGTTGCTTGCTGGCTCTGGAGGGCGAGGGGGTAAGTGGGGTAGTGGGCCTTGTTAAAAGGCACTTAGTGCCTGATCAAGGGACCCAGCATCGGGAAAGGGGGGGGGGGGATCCCACTGAGAGCCACCCTCTTGCCCTTGCTGCCAACCACCCCCCCCCCCCCCCACCCCCGCAACCCCCACCTCACGAAACTATTCCCGTCCTGACTCACCTGTGGACTGGGTTCCTCACCTCCAGTGAGTCCATTACCGACAGCAGCCACCGCCTCCGTGGTGGACACTTTGGCATGTAATGCAGCGGGGCTCTCCAGAGGAGGCAACCTGGTGCCCTCGCCAACACCTTAACCAATGGCTGAGACCGTCCCTGTCACTCACATAAAATCCCCCCCACTATTACATTCCCAACAAAAACAGAACATGCTGGAAGCAGACAGCAGGTCAGGCAGCACCTGCAGAGAGAAATTTTTAAGACGTTGCTGAAACAAAGCAGATCGGTGGCAAATATGAGAAATTGGGAGAATTGAAAAACTCGTGGGCCAGGTACAAAATTAAAACAGATTCAAAAATGAGCATATAGCTAAAGTCTGAGGCTACTAAAATCAGTGTTCAGGCTAGACAGTGCCTCAGAGAAGGATGAAACTTCCATTGAGCTTTGTTGGAACAATGTATGAGGCCCCTGACAGATCAGAGTGGGGTTGAAGGGGAAGTCAAAGTGGTGCGCCACCAATAGCTCAAGGAAATGGTCAATGACCATGTTGCATGATCACCACCAAAATTCAAAATATTTTGCTGTAAGACAAGATGAATGAAGAAGCAATGGTTGGATGAGGTCAGCAAGTGGTTGTAAAAGACTGTGGAGTGTAAGAGGAAGGGGAAAATGAGTCTCTTCTTTGAATTGCTAATGTAAACATCTGTAAAGGCCCGATTTTTAACCCTGCCTGCCCCTCCTAACAGGAATGGGATGATTAATTGATTAAGTTAACAGCAGAGCACTGATCGCTGTGTTCCCAATGTACTTTTGCCTGCCTGTACTTTTCTGAGTCGGTCAATGCACTTACCAGAGGCAGCCGGAGTCTTATGAATGGGCTGATTTGATGCAATTAAGGCCCCAATGCTGTTAAAATGCAAAATTGTGGAAGTCTGCTGTCCAACTTGCTAATAACACCGAATGGGACTGGTCTCTCCGAGCTGCTTAAAACAGTATTGCAAGCGACATTCAAGTGCAGGTTATGCAATCATAGGTTCTTTTTGAGATGTTTGGATTTCCAGGAGAGGTTCCAGCTTCCAGATCACTTCTTTCTCAATTATTTTTGCTTTACTGCCCCTCAGTCAGAATTATCTATTTATCATGGGTGCAATTATCTCCAGTTTGATTAAATGGAGGAAAAGGAGCAGCAAGAGTCTCATGAGCCAACAGTCTCAGCAGCAGCTAGGTCTGGTTAGAAGACAGTGAATGAGGAGGGATTCTTTTAGGAGGCCATGCCCAGCATTCGGGATGAACGGGTCAAGAGTCACTTTCTTGCAGTTATTTAAAGAGCAGAGCAGAGGCTCTCCTTTCCAAGCAGGCCATTGCAAACCTCTCCCACTGCCTGCAATAGGACCTGCTGTCCGCAGGACCAGGGGTCAGACTTTGTCAGTGCTCTGAAAGTCACCACAGCACTTAACTTCTTTGCCACATTCTCATTCTAGTGTACAGTGTGTTAAGAATGATTTCAGAGGATGAGCAGTTCCTTGAAAGCCCCTATCCATTTGCTCCACCAATCTGCCCAAACCTGTCACTGAAACTTGATTCCACTGTAGTAGCAATAAAGTAGAGAAATCTTATATAGTAACAGAACAAAATATCCCAGTGCACTTCATAGGGGAATGGGCACTGAGCAGGGGGAAATAGGAATGGTGAAATATGATTTTGAAGAAATAGGTTTTGATAAGTTTTTGAAGAAGCAGTAATTGACAGTTTGGATGTAGGACTGGAGGAGGTTGCAGATGCAGGATATAGTGAAGCTTTGGAAGGATTTGTCAACAAAATTTGAAGTAGATGCACTGTGTAATGGCAAGGCGGTAGAGCTTGGTGAGGATTGGATAATAGGTAAGCAGAAATGAATGGGATAGGATAGAAAATAATGGCGTTTTCAATGAGTTGGAAGTTGCATTGGCTGGACCTCAGGAGGCCAATGAGGAGTGAAACTGCTTTGGAGAAGCTGATCCTGGAGCTGACCATGCCTTTTGAGTAGGGAGCAACTGATTGTAGTTAAGAGAGGAGGAATAACAGCTTTGTGGGGCGGCCAGGTGGGTGGGAAGTTCCTGTCGATTGCTGTCATCCCTGGCCACATCTAAAACCCTCAGGCCAGGGTCATTGATACATTAAAGGTGTACTCTTGCAACATTACAACAAAACATAAAACCCAGAATCCACTGTCACTGTCGGAAAATTCAAACGGTCTAAGGTGTGCTAAGGTTCACTAATTAAATATAACAAATGATGAAAAGCAAAATATGATCTATGCATCCAGTATGATCTATGTAAGCAGAGGAATGCTGGCTGTTCAAACAAAAGCAGTGACAAAAAAGCAGCGATGTATTCCTTCAATCTTCTCTGCTGTGTTGTTTTACAAAAACTGCCCAGAGTACTGCATCATACTTCTCTGTGTGGAGCTGTGGTATCTGAATGCACAGGTCAGCTTAAGGGCGCAAAGTGGCCTGTTAATTGGCCACCTCCAGGAAGGTTGCACAGGCAGGAAGGAATCACAGACGGTCAGGACCTGCATTAGTCCCCGATGGAGGAACATTTTTCAAAGGCAGTAATATTCTGCCCATAGCTCCCTACATGTCCTTGGTGTTTAATATTGCCAAGGGTATAAATAAAGAAATTTCATATTACAATGAGCACATTTATAGTATGCCCACTAATTTGCAGTCAGGCATACTGTTAGCCTGCCCTAAAAGTGCAGGGAATTATGGGACCAGAACAAGGATGGAACCTTGGCAGATGTGGGATCCGCTCCAAATTCCAGCTCTCCCCACTGCCCTCTCAGTCTGCTGCCCTCCCCAACCACATGAATTTTGGAATCCCAGTCAGGAACTTTGAAATTAATGACTTAAGTCCCGCATTCGCCCCCCCCCCCCCCTTATAAACATGTTGAATTGAGCTCACAAGTTGTATTCTGTAGCAGAGTTGCACATGAAAGAATGATCTTTTTTTGCTACAGTTACTGTCAGCGAGGGTGAGGTTAGAAATCAGGAATCTTGTCCTCCTGCTGATTTTGCGTCAGCTCTGGGTGTCCGTTAAGGCTGCACTGGGGCAAAAGTGACTTGCACTAATCGATGGCCTGAGCTTTATTATTTTATGCTCTTGGGGTATCCTGTGCACCCCGGAAATTCCAGCATACTCTTATTGAAGAATTGGAACAGAGGGCAGGGCTGCTGGTGCACAGGCCCCAAGCATGCTTTATTTTCATTCATTCATGGGATGTAGGCATTGCTGGCAAGGCCAACATTTATTGCCCATCCCTAATTGCCCTTGAGCAGCTGGTGGTGAGCCTTCCTGCACCTCTTAAAGCTGTCAAGGTGCCGAGCTTGGGCATTTCTGGCTTTTTACCAAATATGAGAAAGTGGAGTCCGTGAGGGGCAACAAATGCAGGTGCAAAGACACCCGAGGCACTCTGTCCTTACTTATAACTTGTACGTTGATAGACCCTTCCACATGTATCTTGAAGTGCCTGAAAGGGCCAGCCGTTACCACCTTGGCTTCACAAGACAGGCTGTCCGACAGCTCTGTCATCTGTTTCAAACACAATCTGGAACAGGGGCGAAACTTTTGATAGAAATGTGATTTACCTCAGGATAAAGCTTTCTTGCTGCCAGATTCTTCCAAGCCACCTAGGGCATAACACACACCTACACCAAGCAAGTGACAGATTTTATATTTCCAAACAGTAACAGCTTCATCACTTCCTCTGTGGAGTGGAGCCATCAGCTGGAAGGGAGCTTTTGGATTTCTCTTGTCAAGCTGGTGGTTTATATGCAGAATCATGGTTGCATGTTCAAGTAGTACTGGTCATGGAAATATCAGTGACTGTTATCCAGGAAGTAACTATGGTGCCCTCCGTATGTAGCAGTCCACAGAGGTTAAATTCTAAAGTGGCAGTAATGAAGTGTGCCCTGTTGTAGTGTATGCAACGTATGTATGCAAAACTACTTTCTGAGGGCCTAGCATCCAGTCTCACTCATGGTTCAGCGGTGTGGGAGAACGTTTTTGTGACATGCATAATATGTCCAACTACTTGGCACAGTGAAATACAGAGCATTAACCATTTTGCTCAACTGTCCCACAAATCTTTTACCACTTGGCAAGCTTTTACACTGTCCATCACCACTATCCAAGCAGAGGGTTTTGTTGTCCTGTGGAGAAGTTGCCTTACAGTCATTACAGAAACACCTCCAAAGTATCATCTGTAAATGGAGGTCTCTGCATTTATTAGCCAGCCATCTCCAGTTTTTCACCTGGCAACAAGCAAGAAGTACTTTTAAAAAGCAGCTGCAGCCTTTTACAACTGAGTGGTATTTCCCATTGCTCATTAACATTGAGCTCCCACCAGCAGGCCCAATTTGGCCTGAGCGCATTGTGAACACATAATGGCCTAATTTTAGGAAATCCTACGAGGTTGGCCCAGTTCTATGTCAGTGAGCACTACACTCACTTCAGCACTGGAACCAGAAAAATAGCTCTTTCATTTACACTTAAGTAGAATAGACAATATTTACAAACTACTTAACTAATTGAATGTGATTAATAGAAAAATGAAGGTACGTTGGGATTTCAAGATTCATAGATTGCATTCCCCTTTGCCAATACACCCAGGAATATAAATATTCATATAATTATTAATGATTTGTTGAAGTGCTCTGAGTAAATAACTCCTCAATAACCTGCTAACATAAAAATAAACTTTGTTCTTGCTTAGTATCAAGATTGTGCCTCATTTACCAAGATTGTGTGTTAGGTAAATTGCACATGAAACAGATTCAATTTCATAAGTTGCTCTTACTGATGATAAAGAAAACATTTGTTTAAAATAAATGCATTTTTAGTGAGCTGAAGTTCCAGCCGAGGTGACAATCATGTGATTTAAGACTGATTTAAGTCCATCACTACCTTTTGGATATAACCTTTGAGATTCTTCTGAACCCCTCTTGATAAATTAGTGAATCCAACTATATTGTCATTGCATCTACATGTGCAGGTTGGATACTTGGATCCACTGGGCTGCTGCAAATTACACGGAAGAAAAATTCTGCCCTGAGCACCCTTGTGTTCCTACCTAGATGGACCACAATCATGAGCTGGGACGGTAATGCTCCTTTAATAGATGCCACCAGTGTATGATCTGTTCAAAACCACAGAGGAGCACAGGATGGCTACTGCTATCCTACTTCCTCAGCATGATTGCTTATCAGTCCACATCTTGAGATGATTCACTGATTGCAGAATGCTGACCCACTCGTGCTGCAACCTAATTTCTCTGGAAGGTGAAAATAATTTTTTTCTAAGAAAAATTAAACGAAAACATTGGGCTGAATTTTAAGGGAACAATGTGAATGGGTATGGAGGCGTGAGGGGACAGAAAATCGGGACTGGACACGTCGGACAGGAAGTGACATCCTATCCGGATTTTGTCCGTGGTGGCGAACATGGAGGGCAGAGGTCGCACAGCGACGCAGCGGGCAGGTAATTAAGTTAATTAAATGGCCAATTGAAAGTGATTTTATGTGTCAGGTGTAATTTAATTAATGGCGCATGTGTCTCATGGAGTTTCAGAGTCTCGCCTCCTTAAAGGAAGTGACATCGAGGCAGCAGATCATGCCTGCTTGGAAGGGAAGGCTATCAAAAAGGCAAGCATCGAGGGCCTGGAAGGGCCACAAAGGGAGGGCTGAGCTTAGTGTGTCAGGAGTGAGGGGAAGTTTGGCTGCACTGCAGGGGGGTGAATTCAAGAGGGCAATGGGCAAGTGACACCTGGACAAGGGTCACAACTGTGGGCATCAAGAGGGGGACACTGACAGAAGACTGCCTTTAAGGGAGAGGCCATTTATCCTGGGCCTCATTCACTCAGGCTTTGGGAATCCCATTGAAGAGGAAGTACATCGGAGTGGGAGCAGGTGGCCAAGCACCTTCAGCGGCACTGCAACAGACTATAAGCTGACAGGAGGGACCTCAGCGGCCTCCGGACATGGCAGAAGGGTGAAGAGGAGAGAGCAAAGGGAGGTGACCGGCGCAGAATGAAGTACTGTCCAGAAAGTATGTACAGATTGAGGCTCAACTATCTGCAAATGTCCACGAAGCAGTGCCAGCGAAGACTATGGCTCTCCAGGGATGCCATCACTGACCTGTGTGCAATGATGCATTATGAGCTGTGTCCCAGGGGACTGGGTTGCAATCCAATGCCAGTGGCCCTGAAAGTCAACGAGGCGCTGAACTTCTATGCCACCAGACCATTCCAGGGATCCATAGGGAACATTTGTGGAATCACGCAGTTGGCAGCACATCAGTGCATCGAGGAGGTCACCAATACCATGTTCAGGAGGGCCGGAGATCATGTGTACTTCCGCGTGGATCCCAACTCACAAGCAGAGAGGGTCATTGGTTTCGGGGCCATCGCTGGATCTTCCCAGGTGCAGGGGGTCATTGACTGCACGCATGTGGCCATCAAGGCTCTGGAACACCAGTCAGTGGCCTTCATCAATAAGAAGGACTTCCACTCTGTCAATGTACAACTGGTGTGCGACCACCGTAAATGGATCCTGCAGATTTGCGCATGCTTCCTACATTTTGAGGCAGTCCCAGGTTCCTGAACTTTCCTGCTCTCCCTCCAGTATTCAAGGATGAATCCTTGGAGATGAGGGCTACCCAATGAGGACATGGCTGCTTACACCTGTGAAGAACCCACGTGTGGATGCAGAGGAGAGGTGCAACACCTGCCACAGGACAACGCCAGCTACCATTCAGCAGGCATTTGGTGTGCTGAAGATGAGATTCGGATGCCTAGACTGGTCTGCAGAGCCCTTCAGTATGCCCCAGCGAGGGTTTCCTATATAGTTGTGGTTTGCTGTGCTAAAACTTGCCCTGCAGAGGGAGCAGGTGATGAGCAACGAAGAAAGTAAGGAGTGGGCTTCCTTCTCAGATGATGAGGATGTGGAGTGGGAAGATGACAAGCAAGACCAGATGGAGAACCCCAGGGACAACATGACATTGGACATGAGAGACACGCAAGGGAGGCTCACGATGCCCTTATACATTAGTATTTCATTTGATTCTGTATGACCCTTGCACCTTATCCAATAAAGACCTTCCTTTATGCAGCCATCTTTCACCATTCCTTCCTTAATGAGTCATGGGACTGGATTTTGTGCTGGAGGTGGGGCTGCCGGCATCAGGCCGAAATGGTGGCTGGGACCTGCCTCTGCCTTTTCATGGCCACCCCGCACCACCCCCCACCTCCCCCTGCCGCCCCCCCCCCCCCCCACCCCCCGGAGCAATCCTCTGGTCTTTTTAAATCAAAGAATCAGGAGCTGGAATACCCATCCATTTAAAGATGGGGATCTTGCCTCCACGAGCTGCTGGCCAATCAGAGACCCGGCAGCTCAGCAGTACCATCCGCGCCACCAGGAGTGTTGGCCACGGCTGGTACTGCAGAGGCCTCAGACCCAGGCCCAATGCTGGAACCCCGGACAAGAGGTAGGTGAGGCAGGATCGCTGGGGCCAGTCTGGAAGTCCCCGGTGAGGCGGTGGTCTTACAGTCCAGGGGAAGGGGGATCCTGGGGGTGAATTGGTTCCCGGTGGGTGTCCTCTGTGGGCCAAAAATTGTCCATGGAGAGGGGACCCACCCCCAAGCCCACAGGGAGAGCACCTAGTGTCGCAAGGTGCCTTCCGTGCATGGTGGAGACCCCCCCACCCCCCCAGCAGTGGCAGGAAGAGGTGCTTAATTGGCTGTTAATAGGCCACTTAAGAAACTCTATTGGCCCCTGGGCGGGAAGGCCGTTGTCAGCCCATCCCACCCCGGGAAGATAACTTGGTAACGGGGAGGCAATGGGCCCTCTGCCCCGCTGCCCTCTCGCCACCTTTCGCGATACTCTGTACCCCACTGCCTCTGATCCCACCTCATGGGACCACACAAAATCCAGCCCATTGTCTTATTGAACATTTGCGCACAGCTGATCTGGTGAGACTCTGGAGTTGAGCCCTTGCAGCATCAGCGTTTGCCTCCAGCTTCTTACTAGAGGCTGGGATGCAGTGAAGGGTCCAGTCCTTGATGGAGGAAAAGGGACGGAGTCCATGCCTAGCAGTAAAGATTTATTTACAGTCATAATGGAGGCAGACGGTGTAATGAGAGACAAATGCTTACCCGTGAAAACCCAGTGATTCTACATGCATTTCTTAATTCGCTAACATGAACTCCTGCGCAGTGCTGCCCCTGCGCTGTCAGCTGAGGTGGAGGCTGCCTACTGACATTGGTGCCCGGTGGTTACGGATGACCTTGGCAGCCATCCTCAGGATGCCTTGGGCCTGGAGAGCCCCAGCATCCTGCGCAGAAGCAGTGCTGCCCTCTTTTGGCCAGGATGCTGGATGAACTGACAACACTGGCAGAGGGGCAGAGGAGCTGCTGCCCACACCAGGATCACCCTGAGAGGAGCCCCCAGCTGCGGATGCATACACTCCTCCTCCCTATCAAGACAGACTGCTGCCTCCCTGCTGGCCTGAGAGGATTGAGGACCCTGACGGTGACTTGCGGTCCCTGTCCTCCACTTGCCTTGCCACTGCTGCCTTGCGCCCATGGTTAGGGTGAGGGTATGAGGTCTGCCTGAATGTCCGGCAGACACTGTTCACGGCTCATTGGTCTTAGTTGGCTGGGCGCCACTGAATCGTGTGCGCCTGGCCGCTTCATTTCCCGATGTGCCTTGCGCCCGACTCCGCACCCTACAGCGGGACAGCATTTAAACCATAAAATTCAGCCAATGTGTAAAAAGATTAGACCTGTGATATGCTCTGGTCTCTATGTGACATGCAGAAAATGAAACAAGGAAAATCCATTTTTGTTTGCACCAGGATTATAAATGTTAAGAAATTGTATGCAGCATGACACAGGAAGTTATTCCTAGATTAAAGTTTGTAGTGTCTTCAGAATTTCAGTTTGGATTTACCCTTCATTCTTCTGCACTTAACTGTTTCTCTGAAACTTTTACACCCCACAAGTAATGTAAATCCAACGGTTTCCATTATCAGTTCAAGCAAATGGATTATAAAATTTTAGTGGAACTCTATTTTAGAAACCAGTTTTGGAATGGTGCACAAGGAGTATTTATGGTTTTATGTAGATGAGGTGATATACTATTATTGATCAGGTACCAGGTAGGCGTTTCCTCTATCAGGTTCCATAGCCAGGCTTCCTATAAGAAGAACTAAATTGGGGACCAGGGGGAGGCAATCCATGCATTTAACATCACAAATGGGCTAAATATAGAGCAGTTAGGAAGAAGGGAAATGCAAAAGAGAAAACATGAAATTGAAGTGATTTGGCACAAGAACTTTTAGGGACAGGAAAAGGACATGGGTGCAACAAGCTTATTCTCTTATTGGGGTAAACCTGACTTACCTCGTCATGAAACACCTCAATCTAAGAATGCCCAAGTTTTTGACTATTTAGCTGTGTACCATGGAGCCTTGCAGGTCATCTATAAAATTTAGATCTGTTTAGGACATATTCACCAATGAGGCATTAGTTCCCTTACCAAACTATAAGGGCTGAAACATGTAAACCACAAACCAGGAAATCAAAAAATAAGCACAAATGTAGCTAACTTCTTTGGTTTTTCAAGTTACATTGCCAAAGCAACGGGTGGAATGTTATGCTCTCCCCCCCGCCCCCCCTGCGGGTTTGGAGGTGGGAGAGCATAAAATCCAGTGGGATAGTGGCAGGAGGGGGACCCTGCCACCATCCTGCCTCCACCAAAATTTAGTCCGGGGCGGGAAGGCCTGTGAATGGCCTTCTAACCACTGCCAATTTAGGCCCTTAACTGGGTAATTAACCCCCAATTAAGGGCCTCTTCCCGCTCAGGCCATAATTACCCATATGGCGGGCGGCCCTGTCGCTGCACGGGGAAGCATGACATGAAAAAATGTGCAGGCTGCTTCCTGGCTCCCGGGCAGTTGTGGGGGTGTGGTCCCTTGTTCAAAGGCACTTAGTGCCTGAATAAGGGACACAGCATCGGGAAAGGGGGGGGGGGGTGCCACTGAGGGCCACCCCCTGTTCTTGCTGCCGATACCCTCCCCCGCGACTCCACCCTGCAAGGCCCCTCCCGCCCTGACCTACCTTAAGCCTTGTTCCAGCGCCGCTCCTTGGTGTCTGGTCATTGCAGCTACAGCAGCAGCCACTGCCTCTGCGGTGGCGCTGCAGCTGCTGGCCTCTGATTGGCCGGCAGCTCTGCAAGGCTGGGACTTGCGGCGACGGGGTCCTAAATCCTATGGAAGGCCTGTCATTTTTCAGTTAGGTGCCTAATTGGCACTAAAATTGGCAAGCCTTCCATAGAAGAGGCAACGCGGGGTTTCGGTGTAGGTTTCGCCCGCGTCAAGACTGCCGCCAGCATAAAATTCCCTCCAATTTCTTGTGGCAATGAGCCCATCCAATGGCCTGCTATTGTTCACTCTGCTCAATCCCTTATCCTATTGGAAATATATCTACCTGTCTCTTCTGCTTCAATAGCCTTTCCCATTCATTTTTTCCCTCAATTCTACTACATTGTGGGTGGAAAAAGTACTCCCGACTTCTCTTCTTACTCTTTTAATTGTAACCCAAGTTCCCCGTTATTTAAACACTTCCCCAGTAAGCAATTTGCTTGGCTGAATGTTGGCATTTTTCTTTGTAATTTTACTTCAATTAGATCACCTCAAAGTCTCCTGCTTACTAAGACTTGAGCCCTATATTCACTGCATAAGTTATTTCAGTGTGTATGTGCTCATCCACTTCCATATTTAGGTTTAGTTGTCGAACTTGTTTTGCTGCTATGTCCCTAGTGTATACTGGGACTTGGAAACACAACATGCAAATCCACAATAACAGTCGGAGCTCATATGAGTTTGGAAAGGATAATAATAGGGTGTAGTGGCCCAGTGTTGTGCCGTTTGCTTCTCACTACTAATTCTAAACTTGTATACAATTGATCAACTGACCGACTGCCTCTCTGACATCAAGTACTAGATGAATTATTACTTATGTTGGCTTTACATTGGTAAAACTCAAGCCTTCCTTTTTTGCTCCTGCCAGTAACAACAGTCCCTTGACCTCCACTCTATCATAGGAACATAAGAATTAGGAGCAGGAGTAGACCACTTGGCCCCTCGAGCCTGCTCCGCCATTCAACAGGAGAATGGTTGATCTGATTGTAACCTCAACTCCACATTCCTGCCGACCCCCAATAACCTTTGACTGCCTTGCTTATCAAGAATCTATCTACCTCTGCCTTAAAAATATTCAAAGGCTCTGCTTCCACCGCCTTTTGAGGAAGAGAATTCCAAAGACTCACGACCCTCTGACAGAAAAAAGTTCTCCTCATCTCTGCCTTAAATGGGCGACTCCTCTAGTTCTAGATTCTCCCACAAGGGGAAACATTCTTTCCACATCCATCCTGTCAAGACCCCTCGGGATCTTATATATTTCAATCAAGTTGCCTTTTACTCTTCTAAATTCCAGTGGATACAAGCCTAGCCTGTCCAGCCTTTCCTCATAAGACAACCCGCCCATTCCAGGTATTAGTCCAGTAAACCTTCTCTGAACTGCTTCCAATGCATTTCCATATTTCCTTAAATAATACTGTACACAGTACTCCAGATGTGGTCTCACCAATGCCCTGTATAACTGTAGCATAACCTCCTGACTTTTGTATTCAATTCGTCTCGCAATAAATGATAACATTCTATTAACTTTCCTAATTACTTGCTGTATCTGCATACTCACCTTTTGCAATTCATTCACTAGGACAACCAGATTCCTCTGCATCTCAGATCTCTCACAATTTAGATAATATGTTTTTTTATTCTTCCTGCCAAAATGGACAATTTCACATTTTCCCACATTATACTCCATTTGCCAGATCTTTGCCCACTCACTTAACCTATCTATATCCCTTTGTAGTCTGCTTATGTCCTCTTACTATCCTACCTATCTTTGTGTCATCAGCAAATTTAGCAGCCATACCTTTGGTTCCTTCATCCTAGTCATTTATGTTGTTACGGCCAGGTGAGGATGGGGTTTCAGGCTCCCCTCTTGCCCCTTCCTCTTATTTGACCTCAACAGTGTTTATTCCTTTTAAACAGTGGTTGTGCTTACCACCTCCGTGAGTGTTTTACCTTTTTCCTTTACAGTGACAGTGAAAGAACCAATCAGAAAGGTTTTCTTCAGTTTAAACAAGAAAGAGATAAGTTTATTATACTTAACACTCTAACCCGATTTAAAAATACTAAAAATACGCTACACATTCATGCACACATTCTGACGAGAATCACACACACACAAATAAATTATAGGAGGAAAAATAGATTTGGTGGTTGAATTAAAGTCCAGAATAAAAGGAACTTAAATACAGTCTGTCAAGTGGATGATCCAGTAGTCTTCGGCTGAAGCTGTATTCTTGAAGTTCTTGGTTGGTCAAAGTATATTTTGGCTGGCTGGCTTTGCTCAGGGTTTTCCTGAAGGCAGAATCTGTAGTTGGCTCTCTTCCCCTGGTTGCTGGCTGTAGCGGTCTGTAGGCTTGGAGGATCCCTCCAGTCACAGATGGTTTTCAAACTTGATGTTTTCTGGTGAGAGAGAGAGAAAGAGACAGAGAAAGGGAAGCATGCAGCTTTCTGCTGCTGCACACTCAGTTACTGCTTGTCTTCTGTCTGTCTAACAAAACTTCTAGTTTCTTCAGAATTGGACAGTCACATGGTTCTCTCAATTCCCCTTTGTTTTTAATGAAGTTTTCTGGAACCTTCTAATGAAATTCAAGGTTCTACATGCCTAAGGATGCCAATTCACACTGGGAGGGGGTTGGCTCTTCCAAAGTTAATGTGTGAGGATGGCCTTGACTGTCATGCTAATGAAGTCATTTCAGATAATTCAATCACTTAGAGCAAGCCATTGTCCTGTCTGGGCTTCTTGTTCGACTTTTTGTCTCCAGTTCAATCTCCTGTTATTTCAAATGTAAATTGCTGTGGCCTTCTTGGCTCCTGGTTTTTTTTTTTAAGTTAACTTGTAGGATTTTTCCCGTTAAAAATCTAAGGTAAGTTTCCAACCAATGAAATTAATATTTCTCATTTGACAGATAGGGTTTTCTTGACAATATAAATTGTAAAAAGTTGAGGCCCCAGCACTGATCCCTGTAGCACACCGCTCATTACATCTTGCCAACCAGAAAATGACACATTTGTGCCTACTGTCTGTTTCCTATTAGCTAGCCAATCTTCTATCATTGCCAATATGTTACCCTCTACACCATGAGCTTTTCTTTTCCACAATAACCGTCGATGTGGCACCTTATCAAATGCCTTCTGGAAATTTAAGTACAGTATCTGCAGCAGTTCCTCTTTATCCACAGCACATGTTACTTCTTCAAAGAACTCCAGTACATTGGTTAAACATGATTTCCTTTTCACAAAACCATGTTGACTCAGCCTGATTACCTTGAACTTTTCTAAGTGCCCTGCTATGATAATAATAGCATTAATAATAGCTTCTAACATTTTCCCTAAGACAGATGTTAAGCTAACTGGCCTGTAGTTTCCTGCTTTCTGTCTCCCTCCCTTTTTGAATAAAAGAGTTACATTCACTATTTACCAATCTAATGAAACCTTCTCCAAATCTAAGAAAAGTTTGGAACATTAAAACCAACACATCAACTATCTCACTAGCCACTTCTTTTAAGACCCTAGAATGAAGTCCATTGGACCAGGGAACTTGTCAGCCCGCAGCTCCAACAATTTGCTCAGTACCACATCAATGGTGATTGTAATTTTTGTGAGTTCGTCCCTCCCTTCCATTTCCTGATTAACAGCTATTTCTGGGATGTTACTTGTATCCTCTATAGTGAATACTGATGCAAAATACCTGTTCAATTCATCTGCCATCTCCTTATTATCCATTATTAATTCCCCAGACTCATTTTCTATAGGACAACACTCACTTTGTTAACTCTTTTCTTTTTCAAATATCCAAAGAAACTCTTACTATCTATTTTTATATTTGTAGCGAGCTTTCTCTCAAAATCTAATTTTTGCCTCATTATTAATCTTTTAGTCATTCTTTGCTGCTTTTTATATACTTTCCAATCCTTTGACCTGCCACCCATCTTTACGTAATTATCTGCTTTTTCTTTAAGTTTGATACTATCTTTAACTTTTTTAGTTAACCACGGATGGTGGGTCCTCCCCTTGGAATTTTTCATTCTCTTTGGAATATATCTATTCTGTGTATTCTGAAATATTCCCTTAAATGTCGCCCACTGCATTTCTATTGACCTATCCCTTAACCTAATTTGCCAATTCACTTTAGCTAGCTCTGCTTTCATGCCCCCTTATTTAAATTTAAAATACCAGTCTTAGACCCACTCTTCTCTCCCTCAAGCTCAGTGTAAAATTCAATCATATTATGATCGCTGCTGCCTCGGGGCGCGTTCACTATGAGGTCGTTAATCAATCCAATCTTGTTACACAATACCAGGTCTGCACTCTGGTTGGTTCCAGAACATGCTGTTCTAAGAAACTATCCAAAAACATTCTTTGAACTCCTCACCTTTGCCCATTTAATTTTTCCAATCTATATGTAGATTAAAATTCCCCATGTTTATCGCCGTACCTTTCTGAAAGCTGCCATTATGTCTTCCTTTATACCTGGTCCTACTGTGCGGTTAGTTCGGTGACCTGCAAAACACTCCCACAAGTGACTTTTGCCATTATCATTTCTCAACTCTACCCAAACTGCTTCTCCATCCTGGTTTCCTGAACTTAGGTCACCCTATCTATTGTGCCAATACCATCATTGATTAAGAGAGCCATCCCTCCACCTTTTCCTGGCTTCCTGTTCTTCCTAAATTTCATGTACCTTTCAATATTCAGGTCCCAATCTATGTCACCCTGCAGCCATGTCTCTGTAATGGCTATCAGATCGTACTTATTTATTTCTATTTGTGCTATCAGTTCATCTGTTTTGTTTGGAATGCTACGTGCATTCAGATACAGAACTTTTAGTTTTGTCCTTTAATTAATTTTGTAATCTGCAGCCTTATCTGCTGATTTACTCTTAGATTTGTACTCTCTGTCCCTTTGTGTCACAGTCTGTTTATCATTTCCTATATTAATACCTTTCTCTCTTGCCTTGTCTCTACTCTTTGATTTACTACATCTTCCAAAATTTGATCCCTTGCCCCCACTATTTAGTTTAAAAGCCTCTCTACTACCCTAGTTATGTGGCTCGCTAGAACACTGGTCCCAGCACGGTTCTGGTGTAGACCATCCCAGTGGTATAACCCCCACTTTCCCCAGTACTGGTGCCAGTGCCCCACAAACCGGAACCCACTTTTACAACGCCAATTTTTCAGCCACGCATTCATTTCTATAATCGTATTTGCCCTATGCCAATTTGCACATGGCTCAGGTAATAATCCAGAGATTATTACCTTTGAGGTCATGTTTTTTAATTTAGTGCCTAGCCCCCCATACTGCCTATGCAGAACCTCTTTCCTAGTCCTATCCATGTCATTGGTACCTACGTGGACCACGACCACTGGATTCTTCCACTCCAGTGCAAGTTCCTCTCCAACCCTGAGCAGATGTCCCGAACCCTGGCACCAGGCAGGCAACACAGCCTTCTGGACTCTCGCTCTCAGTTGCAGAGAACAGTGTCTGTCCCCCTGACTATACTGTCCCTACTACCACTACATTCCTTTTAACTCCCCCCTCCACTTGAATGACTTCCTGTGCAATGGTGCCATGTTCAATCTGCTCATCCACACTACAGCCCTCGCCCTTGTCCATACAAGCTGCAAGAACCTCAAACTTGTTGCTCAATTGCAAGGGCTGAGGTTGCTCCACTTCCACCTTCATGATCCCCTTACCTGCCGAACTCGCTGTCCCTGACCACTGAGCAAATCAGATGACCCTATTCTAAAGGTTGCGATTGCCTTCTGGAACAAAGTGTCCAGGTAACTTTCCTCCTTCCTGATGTATCACAATGTTTGCAACTCGGCTGCCAGCTCATCTACTCTGAGCTGAAGCTCCTCAAACTATATACACTTGCTACAGACATGGTTGCCATGGTTTGCCGTGGCATCCAGGAGCTCCCAAATACTGCAGCCATGACACATCACCTGTCCTGCTATTTTTATTGTGTTAATTAAATTAAATTTATTTTCCTTAATTAATTTATAATTCCCCTCTTCACCAAGCTCCCTCACTCACCAAACTCCCTTGTTCACACTCTGTGCACTCAAGTAGCACTCAGTGCAGACCTGTAGTTACATTCTCAGGCTTACTGAGATGAGCAATTCAGCATTCCATTCTAACCTGAATTGAGCTTTGGAACTTTGGAGTATTGCACACTTTCTCCATGTATACAGCAAATTGATTTCAAAATACCATCCTTGTCTTCAAATCTATCCATGGCTTCCATCTGCCTTAGGGGCCATTTCCAGATATATATAGCTGCATGCATCTTCTACTCCTTTGATATGGTATTATTGCTTGTTCCCTGCTCCACCATCAATTGCTACCCCTTGGCCTAAAATTTTGCCCCCAAGCCTCTTTGCCTTGCTTCCTCCCTCCATGCAATCAAAGCCCTAAATAAATACCTTACTCTTTGACCATCTCTTCAGTCTTCCTCCACTATTTTTTTTGCCTTTCTCCGTTCTGTCTTTTTATCTTGTTAAGTACACCAAGATATTGGCCAGGATTTTATGCTGGCGACGGGGTATCAAGGTACAGAAAAAGCGATGCCGAGAAGCCCACGTCGCCTCTTTTGTGTGAGGCCCACTGAATCTAGTGCCAATCAGGGACCTAAGTGGATAGTGGCAGGCCTTCCACGGGATCAAGGGTCCCGGCAATGGCAGTCCCGCCCTGAGAGAGCTGCCGGGCAATCTGAGGCCAGCAGTTCTTCCACTGAGCAGTGCCACCATGGAGGCAGATAATTCTGCCAGAAGAGAACCTGCCCGAGGCTCAAGATCAGCTTTGGGCCCAGGCCACAAGTAGGTCAGGGTGGGAGGGGTCTTGCAGGTTGGGGGTCACGAGGGAGGGTAGTGTAGGGGGGCTCGCTAGCAAGATCGGGAGTGGCTCTCAGTGGGCCCCCTCTTCCCAATGCCAGATCCCTCGTTCAGGCACTAAGTGCCTTTTAATGAGACTAATTGCGATGGTGGCTGGATGAGGCTCTTAAATGGGCATTAATTGCCCAGTTAAGGGCCTCAATTAGCGATGGGGTGGGAAAGCAGTTCACAGGCTTGCCCGCCCTGGATTTAATTTTGGGAGACGTGGGAAGATGGCAGGGTCCCCCCCTGCCCCACCACCACCATCCCACCTGATTTTATGCTCTCCCTGCCTCCAAACCGGCCGCGGGGAGAGCATAAAATTCCCTCATTGTCTTTTAGATGGAAAGCCTCGATAAATATAGCTGTTGTTAAATGACCACAGACTGTTCTGTTTGCCCTTCCACTCAAAAGGTATTGGCATTATTTCTTGAAAACTGCTTACATTTCAGCAGTCACTGACAATAGTTTTTAAGGTGCTCATTTTGAACTGTCTGGTTAAATAGAACCTGGATGATCAGTGAAAGAATGGGAGGAAGGCAAAAGCTGAAAAGAAGGAATTGTTGGGATCATTCTTGCCCTGCAGAAGGATACCCTCCTTCAGTCAATCATATGTTAGACTCTAATACAATCACAAAAAAATAAGAGTCCATTGTTGATTTGACCTCCTGGTGGCTTGGCGTCATTGGCTGCCTATTGACTGACAATTAATAAAGTGAGCCAAAGATACAGATTATGTTTATTCTCATTATAGAAAGCACTTTGATGACTAGCTCAATGATATATGCATTTTCCTAAGAAGGAGAAAAAAAAGAAAGACTTGCATTTATATAATGTCTTTCATGACCACTGGATGTCTCAAAATGCTTTACAGCCAAGGAAGGGAAGGCTTGCTGTCAGTCTATTGAGAATCAGCATTGATGCCATCCATAAGAAGGATTAACTGTCTTGGTCCTTAGATGAAGTTAGTGACGATACAAAATCAATCCTTAACCAAATTTAGAAGTCCAGTCTATGAAGTACTATTATACACGCTTGAATTGACACATTTAAATTTATATAATCTTAATGCCGATTTACATTGAATTTGAGGGACGGCTGATGCTCTCAGTGATCTGATGCAATTAATGCATGTATATATATATGTGGAGGAAAGACCCAGAAATATCCAAACAATATCTTCCCCTAAAAAAGGTGCAAACGTTTTGCAAGAATTGGCAGGAGAGGAAGAGCTTAAATCAAGGTCACTTTGACTTTGAGCCAGCAATTATTTTCTGTGATGGTGATGCTCTATATTTTAAGCAGTTTGCAGTCGATGATGTGCTGCTGCCACCAGTTTCCTTTGAAGGTGACTTCAAGAACATTAAATACTGTTTGTGTCATTTTCTTGTGCACATTAATGGAAAGAGAGGTTGTGCATGTTGAATTTTGCTAATGTTGTGTAGATTGAGTCTTATACACTATTCAAAGCATTTTGAACAAATATTTGTGTTTCCTGTGCATTTTAGTTATCAAGCAAAAACTATTTTTCCCGTAATATTTATTCACAGCTTTTCTCAGAGTGTAAGGAAGGGATATCTTCCCCTTGCTTTATTAATGTCTTATTTTGTTAATTTTCCTTTATTTGGAATGTTCTTCTTTCGCGTTTAGCAGAGTTTTGTTTTAACATTATAGCAGAGAGCTGTGAAGGCAGTGGCTCCTATCAACATTGATTTACTTTCAAACAATGGCGACAAAAGTCGACGGACCACAATCCTGGCAGATGCATGCCTGGTATGTTCTTAGCGCTCACGCTGCTAGAGTTTGTGGTGTCATTGGGGTGTCATCTCATTTACAGGGGGCCAGTGGGCA
This sequence comes from Heterodontus francisci, assembly GCF_036365525.1. Lineage (NCBI taxonomy): Eukaryota > Metazoa > Chordata > Chondrichthyes > Heterodontiformes > Heterodontidae > Heterodontus > Heterodontus francisci. Next base: position 29,332,400 of record NC_090400.1, on the reverse strand, counting down.
CCCAAACCACTAAAGCTACATCACCATTACCCACCTGCCCCAGGAAGCTGCAAAGATTGGCAATGTGGGTGAGCGGGGGCGGGGGGCAGAGTAGGTGGAGTGGAAATAGAGCAGGTTGGTGTTTGTGGTGAGGAACCCTCATCAGAGCACTGCTGGTACCCTTCGTGTTGCCCAGTTTTATTCTTCTCCCAGGCTGCTGGGACATTGTGAGTGCATGAATGTGCGTGTCTTTCTCCTTGTTCCTTTGTTTCCTGCTCAGCTTCCCTCTCTTCAAGCTAGCCTGTCTCTGAAGTAAAACTAAGCACTTTAAAATACTTATCTAAAATCTGGGAAAAAAAACAAGTTGTTCAATAATTACTGTTATAGCCTAAGGAAAAACCAGTTTTGAGTTGTACAAATTACCTAAGAGAATATACCAAGCTGGAAGATTTTCCATGGCGCACAAACTCAGACTGTGATAAACTGTGATTACTACAAACATGTCTTAACTGTGCGTAGTTGTTCAGCTAAAGGAAAAAATAGCAGCTGAAAAGCTTTGGAAAAATATTTTGGCTGATTCAGTTGGTACAATTCAGACACACTACTGAGTCAGCGGCGCTTGAGATGGCTTGGCCATGTGAGCCGCATGGAAGATGGCAGGATCCCCAAAGACACATTGTACAGCGAGCTCGCCACTGGTATCAGACCCACCGGCCGTCCATGTCTCCGTTATAAAGACGTCTGCAAACGCGACATGAAATCGTGTGACATTGATCACAAGTCGTGGGAGTCAGTTGCCAGCATTCGCCAGAGCTGGCGGGCAGCCATAAAGACAGGGCTAAATTGTGGCGAGTCGAAGAGACTTAGTAGTTGGCAGGAAAAAAGACAGAGGCGCAAGGGGAGAGCCAACTGTGCAACAGCCCCAACAAACAAATTTCTCTGCAGCACCTGTGGAAGAGCCTGTCACTCCAGAATTGGCCTTTATAGCCACTCCAGGCGCTGCTTCACAAACCACTGACCACCTCCAGGCGCGTATCCATTGTCTCTCGAGATAAGGAGGCCCAAAAGAAGAAAGAAAGAAAAAGAAAAAGAACTACAAACATGTCTTAACTGTGCGTAGTTGTTCAGCTAAAGGAAAAAATAGCAGCTGAAAAGCTTTGGAAAAATATTTTGGCTGATTCAGTTGGTACAATTCAGACTTTTTTTTATCAATACCCTTTGTCAGAATTCTGATTATTTCCCCTCCCCCCTCTTTTAAAAACCAATCAACAAAATGTGATGCCTGACGTGTAATGGATGGGAGAGCACATAAACACACTGGCATTATAAAAATAGGAAAATATATATACAGGTATCAGCGCATCAGAAATGATCATATACGTCCCTATTTAAAAGTTAATCTTGATGGTAAAACAGTTATTATAAATTAAGATACAATATAAAATGTATGCTGAAAATAAATTTACATTTGGGTTTTAAAAGCTTCTGACTGGCATTGGGTCCATTCCACAGCTGAGCTACCTTGTAACTCACACTGGTAACATTCTTAACATCTTTAATGCGCTGGTTTGGTTTCCAACACTTTTTCTACAATTAGTTTGGAATTACTTTAGCTTTTTGAGAATCGATTTGTCCCAGTGCTGAAGGAACTTCACACTATATCCAAGCCAATTTTTAGAACCGTTGACAGAATGGAATTAATGAGATTGGTGCGTAAATTTTGCAAGACCACTCACTACCAGCAGGTCCTTACATACAGCGCATATAGGATTATAGCAGTGTTACAGTCTCTATGAGGTCCTGCTGACAATATGGAGTATTCCAATATTTAGCCTATTGTCACAGGAATACAGAACATGACACAGATTTGCAGATTTTGCCCTTCAACAGACTAGCTTAGATTGCGATTTTTTTATATGCTAGTGTAACACTTTGGCATTGCCTCTGGTAAATTAACAACAACTTGCATTTATATAGCAACTTTAACATAGTAAAATGTCTTAAGACACTTTACAGCAGCATAGTGAGACAAGAATTGACACTGAACCAAAGAAGAAGACATTATGCTTGGTAAAAGAGGTGTGTTTTAAGCAGTGTTATGATCAGGTGAGGAGTTGTCGAAAGGCTCTTTTCTTGTCCCTCTCCTTGTCCCTCTCCTTGTTTGACTGCAACAGGGCTTATTCCTTTTAAACAGTGGATGTGCTTACCAATTCAGTGAGTGTTTAACCCTTTATGTGCTATGAGCATAAAAGAACCAATCAGACAGGTTTTCTTGAATTTAAACATGAAAGAGGTTAGTTTATTGTACTTAAAATCAAAACCCAATATAAGTAAAATAATAAACTACACTCCAACTTTCACACACACGTACACACAATACATGAGAATCACACACACACACACAAAATAGATTACAGGGTGATGAAGAATAGTTCGGTGGGAGTAGAGTCCAGAGCAAATAAAAATAATATACAGTCTATGGGGTCTGGTAATTCAGTTGTCTTCCAACTGAAGTCGTGATCCTGAATTTTCTGGCTGGCATAAGTACATTTGCAACTGGTTCACCTGGTTCAAGGTTTTCTTGGAGACAGTGATGTAAATGGTTTTTTCCCTGGGATCTCTGTAGCAATGATAGACCTGAATAGGGTTCGAAACTTGCAGTGTTACCTGGAGAGAGAGAGAGCCCCACTGGGCTCCTGCACTGATTAGGTCTCAAAGCTTGGCTGCGATGTGTAACAGAAACTCCAGGTTTTCACACAGACTGAGGAAACTGTCACATGGTTCTCTCAGTGTATTCTTTTTTTAACTTTAATGAGATCCAAGTCTAAGAATCCCAATCTCTCTCAGGTCTTATTTCATATTTACCCCCTTGAGGTTTGTCTCCACTAGTGTGAATGCTCCAAGATGGCTTTGAGTCTCTTGCTAATGAAAGTGATATGCAATAGTTCATTCAACTGTTCAAGCCATTGTTCTGGATGCAAGCTATTTAGACAGGTGTCTCCAGTTTGATACCTTGGAATGTGAGGTATTTCAATGAAAATCATGGTGGCCATCTGAGCTGCCAGTTTTTTAAAAGTTAAATGCAGGATTCCAGCTTTCCTTTTCCAAAGTTTGATGTAGGTTTCCAACCGATGAATTAAAATCATCATTCAGCATCGCACGTTTTCATGACAAGAACCTTAAAAGAGGAGAGGTGAGGCGTGTTGCGGAGGAAATCCAGAGCTTAGGACATAGATGTCTGAAGAATGGCTGCCAGTGCCCAGGTTAAGTTAGAGGGTATGCTGATTTTGTAAGGAAATTACATCATGTAATGCACAATGCATTATTCCTCAATTTTGAAGGAGGGTGCTGGTGCTTGCTACTGCAGCAGTGAGTGAATCAGGCTGCAAACATTGGACTCAACCAACTCCTCTTTACTTAGAGAATTGACTAGGAATGTTTTTACTCTGCTGATAATGGGCTGAATTTAGTGTGGCTGTTTGGATCGGGAATGCAGGCCTGGGGGGGTGGTGGGGGGGGGGGGCGGAGAATTGAATCAGAAGCGTCCGCTTGTAAATCCAGTGACATATTGCCAGTTCTGGATTTAGTCAGAGGCAGGAAAGCAGCAAGGTGGCATTGCCGCCCCGACGCAATGGGAATGTAATTAAAATTGTAGAACACTTTTAATACATTAGCATCTACTTCATCGCAGTTCAATTGGTGGGGGTGGGGGTGCGGGGAGAGGTCCTTATGATTAAGTGGATGATGGCAGTCCAAACGTGCCTTCGGATTCCCAGCTATTAAAAGCTGACGGGACAGAGGCAAGACCTCAGTGCTATGACGGTGAGGCAGCCGTGACCAGCATTGCATGGGAGGAGAGGGTCAGCGGAGGCCATTGTCGGCCTGCAGTGCTGTGTGCTCTGCAGGGGGTGTTGGACTGTCATGTGCTCTGCAAGTGGGGGGTGGGGGGGGGGGGGGTCGGGGTCTCTGGTGCTCTGCAAGGGGGCCAGAGTTTTGTGTGCACTACAAGGGGGGCTTGGGGTCTTAGCTGCTGTGCGAGATGGGGACGGGGCGGTTGGGGTCTTGGGTGGGAATGCCGGCTGAGCAGGGTCTCAGGTGGTCTGTAAGGGAGGTGCTTGGGTTTGGGTGGCTATATTGGGTGTTCAGACTGTTGGGGCAGATGCTTGGTTGCCCATACTGCTGGATGAACGGGTCAGATATCAGCAAGGCTGAGCACTGAAAGCCATCAAAGATTCTGCCAGGAGAAGTAGCAAAAGCTCAGATGCCAAGGTAGGGTCATCTCTGCATCGACAGTGCTCTGCAGGCCCATTGGTCACCTGGCATGGGTCTCATACACCTATCTTTTTGGACCCCCATGGCGTGATGAAGTGTCTCCAATGGAGGGACAGCCAAGAGGCAGCTGCGCCTGCCTGTGAAGCTTCAAGATGAGAACAGCAGCAGCTGGCCATGCCAAGAAGAGCCCACTTGCACCTGAGTGTGTACCGGACTCCAGCTACCTCCAAACGTCCAAGCGGCATTGTCAGCGAAGACCACAGCTCTCCAGGGAGACAATCACTGACTTATGTGTCCTGCTGCGATGGCTTATGACCTATGGGATTTGGGGTCACCTTATGCTAGTGGCCTTGAAGATCACAGTAGCACTTAGCTTTTATGCGTCTGGATCATTCCAAGGATCCACTGAGGACATAGAACATAGAACATTACAGCGCAGTACAGGTCCTTCAGCCCTCGATGTTGCGCCGACCTGTGAAACCATCTGACCTACACTATTCCATTTTCATCCATATGTCTATCCAATGACCACTTAAATGCCCTTAAAGTTGGCGAGTCCACTACTGTTGCAGGCAGGGCGTTCCACGCCCCTACTACTCTCTGAGTAAAGAAACTACCTCTGACATCTGTCCTACATCTATCACCCTTCAACTTAAAGCTATGTCCCCTTGTGTTTGCCATCACCATCCGAGGAAAAAGGCTCTCACGTGTGGGATCTCCCAGGCAGCAGCCCACCGCTGCATCAAGGAGGTGACCAGTGCCCTGTTCAAGAGGGCCAGTGACTATGTGCACTACTGGACTGACTTTGACTGTCAGGCTGACAGGCATTGGATTCGGGGCCATCACTGGATTCCCCAGGTGCAAGGTGTAATGGATTGCACACATGTGGCCATAAAGGCTCCAACGGACCAGGCAGCCACCTTCATCAACAGGAAGGGCTTCCACTCAATTAACATTCAACTGCAACCACTAAAAGTGTTTCCTGCACGTGTGTGCCTACATACTTCAACAGACCCAGGTGCCACAGCTTTTCAGGTCCCTTGCTCGCCTTCAGGGATGGATTCTCGGGGACAAAGGCCACCCAGTGAAGACTTGATTACTGACGCCTGTGAGGAACCCTCACGATTCAGCGGAGGAGAGGTACAACACTTGCCACGGCTCCACCTAAATGACCATTGAGCAGGCTGTTGGACTGCTGAAAATGAGATTCTGCTGCCCAGATCAATCTGGTAGAGCTCTGCAGTATGACCCAGCGACGGTTTTGCGTATCGTTGTGGTCTGCTGTGCGCAATCTAGCACTGCAGAGGGGAGCAGCCTTGCATGACAATTACGTGACTGGGCGACACTCCTCCACTGACGAGGAGGACGCAGAGGAGGGAGATGGGCAAGAAGCACTGGATGTTGAAGCCCTTGCACCGGAGGCCAGGCAGATTGAGCAACAGGCCAAGGAGAGAAGAGACAGTCTCATATTTACTCACTTCCAGCCACCCTGAAGGCCTCTCAGAGTTATAACATAAAGACTAGTCTCAATGCATATGCAGTTTGTTGCTTCCTTTCTATTTGTTTTCCGTGCCTAGTGTCCAGCTGAACCACACGCTATGGCCCATGGGAGACCCTATTTAAATGAGGGCTGTGCCTACATTATCATTCCACTAAGGGGAAAGGGTGAAGTCATTAGCTCACAATTAATGCATGATAGAATTAATCACTTTTACACAATGAAGGTTAATTGCTTGAACAAAAGAACTTTATATGATGCAGCACATGTCAAATTTCAAACACCTGTGAACCCTCAAGTGTCAATATGTGGCTTTCTTTAAATGCTTACGAATGCTACTGTGAGATGTGACCCCTGTGCTAACAGCCGGGCTGGAGGCAGGCTGCCTCTTGGCCTGTGATGACTTTGGCAGCTATCCAGTTAAAACCTCCCTGTACATGGATGACGTCCCCGTTTTCTGCTCAGACCCGCTGTCCATGCGCAGACTGTTGAGCATATGGTTATGGTTCGGAAGGGCCGGGGCATGCACCAAAACCTGGGAGGAGCGAGTAGCCAAGGTACAACACAAGTTGAGCTTGTGGGGGCAGCGATCTCTCTCCATTGTGGGTAAGAACCTGGTCATCAGGTGCGAGGCGCTCACGTTGTTGCTGTACGTGGCGCAGGTCTGGCCCATACCCCACTCCTGCGCTGTGGCGGTCACCCGAGCCGTTTGCCGCTTCATCTGGGGATCCAAAATGGGCTGGGTCCAGAGGGACACGATGTTCAAACCTCTGGATAAGGGCGGAAAAAACGTACCCAACGTCGCCCTCATTCTGATGACCACCTTTGTGTGCGGCTGCATCAAGCTGTGTGTAGACCTCCAGTACGCAAACTCCAAGTGTCACTACGTGTGCTGAGGTTCTATCTGTCCCCGATGTTACGAAGGATAGGCCTGGTCACATTGCCGCGGAACGCTCCATGCAGTTGGACCGTGCCGTACCACCTATCCTTCGTGGAGCAGTTTCTGCGGGAAAACACCTTTGACCACCGGTCCACCAGGCAGCAGTCTGCACGGAATGTCCTCAAGGCCCATCGGGAAAAGGAAACGGTGGATCCTGTCGGATGGTTCCCCGAGCAGACCGCCAAAGTCATTTGGCGGAATGCCTCATCATCAGAACTTTTAAACAAGCACCAAGATGTAGCTTGGCTGGTGGTGAGAAGAGCCCTCCCCGTCAGATCCTTCCTGCATGCCTGAAGTCTCACCTCCTCCGCACAATGCCCCCTTGGTGGCTGTGGTGGGGAAGAGACGGTCGCCCACCTCCTCCTGGAATGTGTCTTTGCAAAGCAGGTGTGGAAAGAGATTTTTGTGGTTTTTGTCGAGGTCCATCCCAAGCAGCCCGGTAACACAGGAGTCTGTGCTCTATGGGCTGTTCCCAGGGACGCACACCGAGACAAACATCAACTGCTGCTGGAGGACTATCAATTCGGTGAAAGATGTCCTTTGGTCTGCCCGAAACTTGCTGGTCTTCCAGCGCAAAGAGTTGTCCACGACCGAATATTGCAGACTAGCACATTCCAAGGTCCAGGAATACGTGCTGAGGGACGCACTAAAGCTTGGGGCAGCCGCAGCAAAGGCTCATTGGGGGAAGACCACTGTGTACGGTCCCCCCACCAAGCTGAACTGAGGGGCTGGATCCATGGGAAACCCCTCGAACTGTATCAGGAAAATTTTGTCTCCTGTAAAATGTAAAAATGTATCTGGCACGACAAATGTGAAATGGAAGGGTTGTGAGGCAACTCATGATTGTATTGAAGCAAACGGACCTCCTTTGCACTGTTTGTAATTTTTGACTTGGTGCTGTTTGAAACTGTTTGCTAATGTATTTTTTACAGAATTTTATGAATAAAGTATATTTTGGAAATAAAAAAAAAATCCTCTGGCTGCCTGAGGCCTAGAGGGCCCCGGCTGTCTGAGGGTTTCCTGCACTGGTGTAGGACTCTGTTCAGGCATCGTGGCTGCTGGAGCTGGGCTCACTGGCAGAGGGACTGAGGAGCTGGTATCCACACTCAGAGTGCCCTGAGGGGAGCATCAGGTGTGGAGGTCAGCCTCCCCTCCTCCTTTTCAAGGCTGACTTGAACCTCCCTGTTCATCAGAGAAGGACGAGGAGCTGGAGAAGATTCCGGCACCACCTCCTCCTCTCAACTTGCCACTGCTGTGTTGAGCTCATGGCCAAGGCAATGGTGTGCGGGTCTGCATGCATCTGTGGGATCTGGCTCTCCATGATGGTCGGCAACCTCTTGATGGAGGAAGCCATACACACACATGCCTGAGATATGGCAGCACTCATGGCATGGATGGACTCCTCCATCGTCTGCTCATGGCAGCGCATGACCTGTGACATCTCCGCCATATGTTGCCTTACCTCCCTCTGCAATTCCAGCATGCGCTGTGCTGTTTACACCAGAGTCTCATCATCAGCCTGTGGCTCAGCATGGGCCTGGCCACCCAGAGTCAGAGGCCTTGGTTGTCTCAGCCTCAGCCAGCTGCTCGGGTGCATGTGCAGTGCTCTCACCAGCTTGTGACCCTGATTCTACAGCCACAGATGTGAACTGTATGTCAATGGAAGCCAATCCTCACTCTCTTGCGCAGAGACTCCAGTCTCTCCATCTGATATGGAGCGACTGCCCTAGATCCCTGCCAATTCCAATGCCTCTTTCTCTGCTGTGGAGAGAGGCCAAAGACCTGGGATGCCTCTGCCAGTCCAGGCTGTCTCCCACCTGTTAGGGACCCTTTTGTCCTGGAACTCCCTTCCTAACAGCACTGTGGGTGTACCTACCCCACATGGACTGCCGCAGTTCAAGAAGGCAGCTCACAACCACCTTCTCAAGGGCAATTAGGGATGGGCAATAAATGTTGGCCTGGCCAGCGACGTCCACATCCCATGAATGAATTTTTTAAAAGTGGAAAAAGGGAGATCGTCTTACTTCACAGAGAGATCAACATGACAGTTCTGCTAGTGTCAGCTCCTTGTCCCCCACTGGGGTATCACATTTCGCTCATACTCCCGTCCACTCTCAGTGGAGTTAATGGAGGTGAGCTGTGAAAGAAGGTAGCCTGTGGCTCAGATGCAGCCATGCATTTGTCAGGATGAGGGGATGCCTAACCCCCTCTGCCAACGCAGTTGTAGTGCCTCCTTTCCCATGTCCCGCTTCCTCCTCTGTAGCCACTCAATCACTAAAAGGAGAGCACTCACCTTGGCAGAATGCAGGAGATCATCGTCCTTCTTGTGGCTCTGCACCCAATTCCAGAGGGCGAGCTCACGGCTGCCCACCTCCTCAGCGATCTCCATCCAGGCTTGCCTGGTCAGGTGGGAGGACCTCTTTTTGCCATCACTGGGGGAGAACCTCCCACTTTTCCCTTGCAGCCTGGAGGAGAATCTGGAGGAAGGCATTGTTAAACCATGGGGCCACCCTGTGTCTTGCCTCTGCCATCCTGCAGGGTCTGTCTCTGAGGGATGGGGCTTCCAGGAGTCAACCCAAAACCAATCTCAATTGTGAAGAGCTAGCAGCAAATGAGTCCAAGGCAACAATGCAAGCAGGGCTGGCAGGGCTTTAAATATGGCACCAACAACTGCTCCTGAGTCATCTGATGCTGTGCTCAGCATCTCGCATCTCGCCACCCCCCCCCCCCCCCACCAACCCACCACATGATTGGCCGGGCTCCACACCTACATTATGCAAGGTGGTCATCCACCGTGTCATTGCAGTGGGCTGTCCACCCACATGACTTGCTGGAATGGTGTCTACTTCCGGGGATGCCGCCAGCACCTGCAATGGGCTCACTAAATTTAGTCCACTAAGGCAGAGCTTACATGGCAAGGCACTCTAGTGTATTTATGCTGCTGTACTACACTGTTTGCCTAGATGTGAGGGAGTGTTTGAGTGAATAAAGATTTAAAAAAGGGTGTCAGTACTCTGAGCTTGGTGGAGGTCTCTGATCTCAACTCATTTACTACAGTCTGTATCACCTTCAAATTCAGAAACTCTGGGACCCTTTATAAAGGGTGAAAAGTCTTAAATTAGGTAGACCCCCCTCTGGTTTGCATGTGCTGTTACCCATAATATACAGCCTCCACCAGCACGAATTGAGAAATGGAGTGTATGCTGGAACGAAAAATGTGAGGAAAGATGTGTATCGGCCAAGTGCCCAGTCTACCTGTATAAATCCCTGGACAATTAGCCAACCAGTGCCTTGTGTTGGCAACATGTAGGATGCTTGCAGCTTGTCATATTTAATAACACAAATACAGAATGACAAGAAAAGCATGGGCATGCCAGGACATTTAGAAAGTAGGTGAATGGTTGTTGGAGTGCTCTACATTCTCCATGTGTGATGTGCCAACAAACTTGAAGTGAAGTGCAGTTAGCATGCATTGTAAGCTAAGATTGTGCAATTAGGTGAAGTATTAGCACCTTGCAGAAATCAGTAAAGTTCTGTGCTTGTTCCCAAGACTGATACACAAATGAGACAGCATATTCAATCTTACATTGACTTCCATTGAGGCTGATCAATGGAGGAAGTTCCTCCACTCCAACAAGGAGTATCTTTCTCCAAAGTATTTCCAAAACTGCACTCAGGAAATTTGCAAAGGTGCTATCTTGTGGCATTGCTTAAACCATTTCTTCCTCTGAGTAATAGGACATCTTTAAGGATGACCAGCAGCCCTTTAAGAACCGCTGGCTCCATATAACTCACCTCATGACACTCTTCTGCTCCCATCAGGTACATTGCATGGGAGCACAATAAGTGAGTTGACCTTACATTATAGTGCAAGTTCATCGAACAGTTCTTCAAGCATATGCAACAGTCAAAGAATAGTCATACCGTCACAGCCGTACTGTGATGCATTTTCTGCCCTTATATTAATTTGTTTGTACACAAGTAATAATGAACGATTATAAGCTAGTTTACAGACATAAAAACATCCAACACAAAGCAAAATACTCAGCTTTGGATTTTTAGCCTAGTTGCACGTATGTATATAGAGTTGATGTCTGAATTTTTTCAATTTCTTTTTTTATTTATCCTTCTACGAATTTCAAATAATGAGGACCCATGTGATACAGAGGCTCATAAACACAACTACAGCTTTCCATATGGTTCCCTGTCCAGTCTGTTAAAGTACCTCAGGACCAAAGCAGGGTTGGAGGGGTACAGTCGTCCGAAGAATTAAATAAATGCCTTGCAATTGACAGTCCGCTGCTCTTACCACAGCTTACTGGTACTACCTCCTGGATCTTCCTTCACATTAAACTTTGAATAGTGTCAAACAGACTGATTCATCATCAGCTCAAAAGGATTAGAGTTGCAGCATATATGAGAATAATTTGTCATAATCATCATGAAAGAATATCTTGCACCATGGTTTCCATTGCTCAGTGACATCATCAATGATGCAACTGAAGAGACCAGCAGGTAATACAAATCAGTTTTATTCAAAGTTTTAATTAAAATTAAGACAAATTAGAAACCCAGATTCATTGCTCTACTGCAGCAGAAACTTTAGCGATGCCCAGCATGATTTCTATTAAACTGAGTTTTCAGAACGGACCAGTTCTGATCAATCCAGAATTTAATAGGGGTAATTTTATCTTTGGCGGACAATGCAAAATGGGCTATATCAAATTGGCTGCCATTATACTTCTTGCCCAAATTTCCCTTTTATTCATTTCAAATATGGGCACGCAGCTGAAGGCATGTTCAGTCAAGGCCAGTGTTTCACATCAGTTTGAATGACATGTGTTGCTGCCTCTATCCTTTTTACTCCTGATTCTTCAGATCTTAGATCACTCTTGGGGGTGAGCCCATCTTCCTGTATCTTCAAGACTGTCAATCCTCGCCTTAGAGCATCACCCTTTCAGACCATGTTTTAGGTTTAAGCCATTAAATAATTGTATTGAAAGCGAAAATATACCAAATCAGTAAGGCCATAAAATATATTTAAGTATTCGCATTAGTAATCCTTCTCCCAAACTCCTGGAGTGAAAAAAGCAATAAATGGATTGCACTTTTAAGCCAACCTTTTGTCAAAAAAGCCTTTGAAATACTCTTCTTGAATTTCTTACCATTATGGGAGCCTATATTAATATAAATGATTCCTTGCAAATGTCAAACCCATTTTCTCTCCCTCAGGAATTTCAAAGTGTTTCAATTTGTTCTCTCAACTATTCCTAAGCTGACTCAATTGAAACAGAATTGCTCATTTCATATCCCAAAAATGAGCAATCAGGTCATCCTGGAATACATCCGACCTCTCAAATTTAGTTATATGCAAAATGTACCAATCACACAGCATTGTTTAAGTTTAATGCCATTTGCTGCTGAAATGGGCATGATCCCAGCACAGCTTGCATATTTTCAGGCAAATTGCAGGCAGCAACACATGTCATTCAAACTGATGTGAAACATTGGCCTTTACTGAACATACCTTCAGCCGTGTGCCCATGTTTGAAGTGAATAAAAGGGAAATTTGGGCAAGAAGTATAATGGCAACCAATTTGATATAGCCCATTTTGCATTGTCCCTCAAAGTTAAAATGATCCCTATTCAATTCTGGATTGACCAGAACTGGTCCATTCTGAAAACTCAGCTTAATAGAAATTATACTGGGCATCACTAAAGTTTCTGCTGCAGTATAGCAATGAATCTGGGTTTCTAATGTGTCTTAATTTTAATTAAAACTTTGAATAGAACTGATTTGTATTACCTGCTGGTCTCGTCAGTTGCATCATTGATGATGTCACTGAGCAATGAAAACCATGGTGCAAGATATTTTTCCAAGGCAACAGGTTTCCTGTTTGTCACCTTTTTGAAATCTGTATACATAGTTGTGTCCAATGGATAAAAGGAAGTCATGAAAAAGGGCTTTTTTTTTCAGAATAGTAAGGCTGCAAACATCGGCATAATATATTGTTGATGTAAAATTGAAGTTTGTCTCTTTTTGATGCATGTCATTTGAAGTCTAAAATGAAACTGTACCGGAGAATGCTCACTGCAAGGGTGAAAAGGGTGCATGAATGTGTATTTGTGTTTTTGAGGGGGAATGGGAGGGAACAACAGTCACGATCTTCACGGGGGCGGCCAATTAAGATGCTGCTTCTGGGTGCCCTGTCCAGTTAAGGATGGTGGGATGAGCAGGGAAGGGGGAGGCCCAATAGGAGGGCGTGCAGTGAAGTCCAGTAGGCAGCCCCACCAGGAGAGGTGAGTGCTGCTGGAGAAGAGGGAGACCTATGGGGCACTTCAAAATGAAGGCGCTCTTGAACACCTCCTCCTTCAGCTGAAATAAAAGAAGGCACAGTCCTGTGAGATGCCTCAGGGTGGAGGGATAACCCCTCTGGAAGTATGCCTGCGGTCTTTCCTAGACCCCTGTGAGCCTTGTGGCCCCCTGATGCAGCCATTTAATGCAGCCTGTGGTGGCCCGCTGACCTCCCACTTCCATATCTTTCCAATGTGTAGCTCATGTGGACTCTTCTCAGCAAATGGTTCGTTTTATTCAGTTGTCTATTTTCTCTGACTTTCATCCAGTGAAAAGTATGTCTGATTTTGCATCCTGTAGTATTTCAGAAATGTTTGATAAAAAATGTCACCCAGATTATCACAGAAACGTTCAATGTGCATGATATGTTTATGTTGCGACATTTTCTCCCACTCATCTGTGAACCCAGTATTTCTGACAATCAAACAATAATAGTACTTCATAAATGGCAAATCCTGCGAAACTGGTACTGGAGCTGTCAGGCACTTGGAACCGCATTCGGAATCAAATGAAAAGTCCTGCCTCGTTAAAGCCTGAAAATTCTCATAGAATATACAGCCATTCATTCATGAAACATCTTGAACCTTTGAAACACCTCACTAGCTGACATTTTGCTGAGTCTGGCAACCTTCCTCTCCCTTCTTCAGCTTTTCCTCCCACCCCAACCCCAAAGATGTATCAAAGTCAAATGAAAGGGTGAATTGCTGTCATTTGTTTCCCAATTTTATCTTAATCCAATAATCTAATCTATATGACTCATCTCTTAGGGTGACTCTTAACGAATTTCCAAAATCTATTCACATTAAATTTCTGCTAAACTACAGTATAATGCTATTGGATTATCCCCATGAATGTGAATCATCTCACTGAGTAATGATATCCTTCATAGCTTGCAAAATAGGAATATGACAATGTAGATTATAATGCTGTAAATTAAAAATCATGAGGAAGGTTGTAGCTCATGATATGCAAATTCCTCTGTGCGGGTGATGCAGTTAAAGGATCAGGAAGATTAATTTACATTTTCTGTTCCTCAGATGCAAAGAATTGAGCTACCCCAAGAACCTGCCACAGATTTCCATCATTTTCATCTTTGTGAATGAAGCTCTGTCCGTCATCCTCCGCTCTGTGCACAGTGCAGTGAATCACACGCCAGCCCATCTACTGAAGGAAATTATCCTTGTGGATGACAACAGTGATGATGGTACAGTAAGCTTCAAAATATGTGATAGAAAAACTGCATGCACTACAGGCCTGCCTGACCTTGTGCACATCTGTATGTTTTTGGAGGTTTGTGAAAACATTTGAGTAACTCATTGGGTGTTCCATGGCCATCTCCTCATGAGGAATTATGCGATCACAGTTTTCGGATGCCCTCTCCAGTGCCTTGCCTCTGCTTTATGTTGTGGCCAATTTATTCTGCAACAACGTGATTTAATAAGGGTAAGGCTGGCAGTGGAGGAATGCGTGGTGAATGTAATAGCAGAGGTGAAATGTTCGTTCATGGGATGTGAGCATGGCTGGCAAGGCCAGCATTTGTTACCCATCCCTGAGAAGGTGATGGTGAGCTGCCTTCTTGAACCACTGTGGTCCATGAGGCGTAGGTGCACCCACAGTGCTGTTAGGGAGGGAGTTCCAGGATTTTGACCCAGTGACAGTGAAGGAACCGTGATATGGTTCCAAGTCAGGATGGTGTGTGACTTGGTGAGGAACTTGCAGGTGATGGTGTTCATATGCATCTGACGCCCTTGTCCTTTTAGTTGGTAGAGGTCGCGGGTTTGGAAGGCGCTGTTGAAGGAGGCTTGGCGAGTTGCTGCGATGCGTCTTGTAGATGCTACACACTGCTGCCACTGTGCGCCAGTGGTGAAGGAAGAGAATGTTTAAGGTGGTGGATGGGATGCCAATCAAGTAGGCTGCTTTGTCCTGGATGGTGTCGAGCTTCGAGAGTGCTGTTGGAGCCACACTCATCCAGGCAAGTGGAGAGTATTCCATCATACTCCTGACTTTTGCCTTGTAGATGGTGGACTGGCTTTGGAGAGTCAGGAGTTGAGTTACTCGCTGCAGAATTCCCAGCCTCTGGCCTGCTCTTGTAGCCACAGTATTTATATGGCTGGTCTAGTTAAATTTCTGGTCAATGGTAATCCCCAGGAAGTTGATGGTGGGAGATTCAGCAATGATCACAGAATCACAGAATTGTTACAGTGCAGAAGGAGGCCATTTGGCCCATCATGTCTGCACCTGCTCTCTGAAAGAGCAATTCCCTCAGTTCCTTGCCCCTGCCTTCTCCCCGTAACCCTGCACGTTCTTCCTTTTCATATAACAGTCTAATTCCCTTTTGAATGCTTCAATTGAACCTGCCTCCACCACGTTCTCAGGCAGCACATGCCAGACTTTAACTACTCGTTGCGTGAAAAAGTTTTTCCTCATGTCACTTTTGCTTCTCTTACCAAATACTTTAAATCTATGCCCTTTCGTTCTCGATCCTTTCACAAGTGGGAACAGTTTCTCTCTATCTACTCTGTCCAGACCCCTCATGATTTTGAATAACTCTATCAAATCACCTCTCAGCCTTCTTTTCTCCAAGGAAAACAGTCCTAACTTCTCCAGTCTATCTTCATAACTGATATTCCTCATCCCTGGAATCATTCTCATGAATCTTTTCTATACTCTCTCCAATGCCCTCACGTTTTTCCTCAAGTGGATGCAGTACTCCAGCTGAGGCCGAACTACAGTCTTATATAAGATAATGCTAATGCCATTGAGCATCAAAGGGAGATGGTTAGATTCTCTCTTGACGGTAATAGTCATTGGCTGACACATGTATACAATGACTGTTACTTGCCACTTAACAGCCAAAGTCTGAATATTATCCAGGTCTTGCTGCATATGGGCACGGGCTGCTTCAAAATCTGAGGCCTCACAAATGGTACTAAACATTTTGCAATCATCAGTGAACATCCCCACTTCTGACCGTATGATGGATAAAAGGCCATTGATGAAGCAGCTGAAGATGGTTGGGCCTTGGACACTGCTTTGAGGAACCCCTGCAGTGATGTCCTGGGGCTGAGATGGTTAGTCTCCAATAATCACAACCATCTTCCTTTGCGCTAGGTATCACTCCAACCAGTGGAGAGTTTTCCCCCGATTCCCATTGGCTCCAGTTTTGCTCGGGCTCTTTGATGTCATACCCGGTCAAATGCTGCCTTGATGTCAAGGGCAGTCGCTCTCACCTCACCTCTGGAATTCCGCGCTTTTGAACAAAGAGCAAAGAACAAAGATAATTACAGCACAGGAACAGGCCCTTCGGCCCTCCAAGCCTGCGCCGATCCAGATCCTCTCTCTAAACATGTCGCCTATTTTCTAAGCTTCTGTATCTCTTTTCTTCCTGCCCATTCATGTATCTGTCTAGATACATCTTAAAAGACTCCATCGTGCCCGCATCTACCACCTCCGCTGGCAATGCGTTCCAGGCACCCACCACCCTCTGCGTAAAGAACTTTCCACGCATATCCCCCCTAAACTTTTCCCCTTTCACTTTGAACTCGTGTCCTCTAGTAATTGAAACCCCCACTCTGGGAAAAAGCTTCTTGCTATCCACCCTGTCTATACCTCTCATGATTTTGTACACCTCAATCAGGTCCCCCCTCAACCTCCGTCTTTCTAATGAAAATAATCCTAATCTACTCAACCTCTCTTCATAGCTAGCGCCCTCCATACCAGGCAACATCCTGGTGAACCTCCTCTGCACCCTTTCCAAAGCATCCACATCCTTTTGATAATGTGGCGACCAGAACTGTACGCAGTATTCCAAATGTGGCCGAACCAAAGTCCTATACAACTGTAACATGACCTGCCAACTCTTGTACTCAATGCCCCGTCCGATGAAGGAAAGCATGCCGTATGCCTTCTTGACCACTCTATTTACCTGCGTTGCCACCTTCAGGGAACAGTGGACCTGAACACCCAAATCTCTCTGGACATCAATTTTCCCCAGGACTTTTCCATTTACTGTATAGTTCACTCTTGAATTGGATCTTCCAAAATGCATCACCTCGCATTTGCCCTGATTGAACTCCATCTGCCATTTCTCTGCCCAACTCTCCAATCTATCTATATTCTGCTGTATTCTCTGACAGTCCCCTTCACTATCTGCTACTCCACCAATCTTAGTGTCGTCTGCAAATTTGCTAATCAGTCCACCTATACTTTCCTCCAAATCATTAATGTATATCACAAACAACAGTGGTCCCAGCACGGATCCCTGTGGAACACCACTGGTCACACGTCTCCATTTTGAGAAACTCCCTTCTACTGCTACTCTCTGTCTCCTGTTGCCCAGCCAGTTCTTTATCCATCTAGCTAGTACACCTTGAATCCCAAGCGCCTTCACTTTCTCCATCAGCCTGCCATGGGGAACCTTATCAAACGCCTTACTGAAGTCCATGTATATGACATCGACAGCCCTTCCCTCATCAATCAACTTTGTCACTTCCTCAAAGAATTCTATTAAGTTGGTAAGACATGACCTTCCCTGCACAAAACCATGTTACCTATCACTGATGAGCCCATTTTCTTCCAAATGGGAATAGATCCTATCCCTCAGTATCTTCTCCAGCAGCTTCCCTACCACTGACGTCAGGCTCACCGGTCTATAATTACCTGGATTATCCCTGCTACCCTTCTTAAACAAGGGGACAACTTTAGCAATTCTCCAGTCCTCCGGGACCTCACCCGTGTTTAAGGATGCTGCAAAGATATCTGTTAAGGCCCCAGCTATTTCCTCTCTCGCTTCCCTCAGTAACCTGGGATAGATCCCATCCGGACCTGGGGACTTGTCCACCTTAATGCCCTTTAGAATACCCAACACTTCCTCCCTCCTTATGCCGACTTGACCTAGAGTAATCAAACATCTGTTCCTAACCTCAACATCCGTCATGTCCCTCTCCTCGGTGAATACCGATGCAAAGTATTCGTTTAGAATCTCACCCATTTTCTCTGAGTCCAAGCATAACATTCCTCCTTTGTCCTTTAGTGGGCCAATCCTTTCTCTAGATACCCTCTTTCTCCTTATATATGAATAAAAGGCTTTGGGATTTTCCTTAACCCTGTTTGCTAAAGATATTTCATGACCCCTTTTAGCCCTCTTAATTCCTCGTTTCAGATTGGTCCTACATTCCCGATATTCTTTCAAAGCTTCGTCTTTCATCAGCCGCCTAGACCTTATGTATGCTTCCTTTTTCCTCTTAGCTAGTCTCACAATTTCACCTGTCATCCATGGTTCCCTAATCTTGCCATTTCTATCCCTCATTTTCACAGGAACATGTCTCTCCTGCACGCTAATCAACCTCTCTTTAAAAGCCTCCCACATATCACATGTGGATTTACCTTCAAACAGCTGCTCCCAATCTACATTTCCCAGCTCCTGCCGAATTTTGGTATAGTTGGCCTTCCCCCAATTTAGCACTCTTCCTTTAGGACCACTCTCGTCTTTGTCCATGAGTATTTTAAAGCTTACGGAATTGTGATCACTATTCCCAAAGTAGTCCCCTACTGAAACTTCAACAACCTGGCCGGGCTCATTCCCCAACACCAGGTCCAGTATGGCCCCTTCCCGAGTTGGACTATTTACATACTGCTCTAGAAAACCCTCCTGGATGCTCCTTACAAATTCTGCTCCATCTAGACCTCTAACACTAAGCGAATCCCAGTCAATGTTGGGAAAATTAAAATCTCCTATCACCACCACCCTGTTGCTCCTGCATCTTTCCATAATCTGTTTACATATTTGTACCTCTATCTCACGCTCGCTGTTGGGAGGCCTGTAGTACAGCCCCAACATTGTTACCGCACCCTTCCTATTTCTGAGTTCTGTCCATATTGCCTCACTGCTCGAGTCCTCCATAGTGCCCTCCTTCAGCACAGCTGTGATATCCTCTTTGACCAGTAATGCAACTCCTCCACCCCTTTTACCTCCCTCTCTATCCCGCCTGAAGCATCGATATCCTGGGATATTTAGTTGCCAATCATGCCCTTCCCTCAACCAAGTCTCAGTAATAGCAATAACATCATACTCCCAGGTACTAATCCAAGCCCTAAGTTCATCTGCCTTACTAACTACACTTCTTGCATTAAAACAAATGCACCTCAGACCACCAGTCCCTTTATATTCATCATCTGCTCCCTGCCTGCTCTTCCCCTTAGTCACACTGACTTCATTATCTAGTTTCTTACAGGCTTTTGTTACTACCTCCTCACTGTCAACTGACCTCAATTGGTTCCCATCCCCCTGCCACATTAGTTTAAACCCTCCCCAACTGCGTTAGCAAAAGCACCTCCAAGGACATTGGTTCCAGTCCGGCCCAGGTGTAGACCGTCCAATTTGTAATAGTCCCACCTCCCCCAGAACCGGTCCCAATGTCCCAAAAATCTGAACCCCTCCTTCCTGCACCATCTCTCAAGCCACGCATTCATCCTGACTATTCTTTCATTTTTACTCTGACTATCACGTGGCACTGGTAGTAATCCTGAGATTACTACCTCTGAGATCCTACTTTTTAACTTGGCTCCTAACTCCCTAAACTCTGCTTGTAGGACCTCATCCCGTTTTTTACCTATATCATTAGTGCCTATGTGCACAATGACAACTGGCTGTTCACCCTCCCCCTTTAGAATGTTCTGCAGCCGATCTGAGACATCCCTGACCCGTGCACCTGGGAGGCAACATACCATTCGGGAGCCTCGTTTTCGACCACAGAACCGCCTGTCTACTCCCCTTACAATCGAATCCCCTACGACTATAGCCCTTCCACTCTTTTTCCCGCCCTTCTGAGCAGCAGAGCCAGCCACGGTGCCATGGACCTGGCTACTGCTGCCTTCCCCTGGTGAGCCATCTCCCTCAACAGTATCCAAAACGGTATACTTGTTTTGGAGGGAGATGACCGCAGGGGACTCCTGCGCTGCCTTCCTGCTCTTTCTCTGCCTTTTGGTCACCCATTCCCTTTCTCCCTCAGCAATCCTAATCTGCGGTGTGACCAATTCACTAAACGTGCTATCCACGACCTCCTCAGCATCGCGCATGCTCCAAAGTGAGTCCATCCGCAGCTCGAGAGCCGTCATGTGGTCTAACAAGAGCTGCAGCTGGACACACTTCCTGCACGTGAAGGAGTCAGGGTCATCAGCCATGTCCCTGAGCTCCCACATTGAGCAAGAGGAGCATGATACGGGTCTGAGATCTCCTGCCATTTTTAATCTTAAGTTTAAACTTAGTTAAATGAAAAAGGAACGAAAAGTTTTTACCAATCACAATAAAACCAGAGAAATCGAAAAAGCCTTACCTTATAAACACCCCACCGAGTCCTTTTTTTTTTGCTTAGAGGAGGAGGGCGGGTGGGAGACACTACAAGTGTCTCAAATATATAGTGTTTTACTTACCCAGCAGCCCCCTGGCCTCCACCGAAAAACAAAAGGAAATTAAATTTACTTTCAAACTGACTTTACCAGCTGCTCACTCACTCACACGCTGCTCCCGAAAAAGCTGCTGCACTGAAAGGAAAGTTATTTTAAACCGCCCAAATATATAGTGTTTTACTTACCCAGCAGCCCCCTGGCCTCCGCCGAAAAACAAAAGGAAATTAAATTTACTTTCAAACTGACTTTCCCAGCTGCTCACTCGCTCACACGCTGCTCCCGAAAAAGCTGCTGCACTGAAAGGAAAGTTATTTTAAACCGCCCAAATATATAGTGTTTTACTTACCCAGCAGCCCCCTGGCCTCCGCCGAAAAACAAAAGGAAATTAAATTTACTTTCAAACTGACTTTCCCAGCTGCTCACTCGCTCACACGCTGCTCCCGAAAAAGCTGCTGCACTGTTTTGTTCAGTTTTGGACCAAGGCTGGAATGAGCTCTGGAGCTGATTGGCCCTTGCAGAAACCAAACTGAGCTTCGGTAAGCAAGTTATTGTTGTGTAAGTGCTGCTTGAGAGCACTGTCGATGACACCTTCCATCATTTTGCTGTTGATTGAGAGTAGACTGATGGGATGTTAATTGGTTGGTTTGGATTTGTCCTGATATTTGTGGACAGGACATACCTGGGCAATTTGCGACATTGCCGGGTAGATGCCAGTGATGTAGCTGTACTGGAACAGCTTAGCTAGAGGCGCGGCTAGTTCTGGAGCACAGGTCTTTACTACAGCCAGGATGTTGTCAGGCCCCATAGCCTCTCCAGTATCCAATGCCTTCAGCCATTTTTTGATATCACGTGAAGTGAATTGAATTGACTGAAGACTGCTATCTGTGACGCTGGGGACCTCAGGAGGAGGCTGAGATGGATCATTCACTCAGCATTTCTGGCTGAAGATGTTTGCAAATGTTTCAGCCTTGTCTTTTACACTGATGTGTTGGGTTCCCCCATCATTGAGGATGGGGATGTTTGTGGAGGCTCCTCCTCCAGTTAGTTATTTCATTGCCCACCAGCGTTCCCGGCCGGACATGGCAGGACTGCAGAGATTTGATCTGATTGGTTGTTTACAGGACGATTTTGCTGTATTGCATGTTGCTTCTGCTGCATAGCATGCATGTAGTCCTGTGTTGTAGTTTCACCAGGTCAGCACCTCATTTTTAGGTATTCTTGGTGCTGCTCCTGGCATGCTCTCCTACACTCTTCATTGAGTGTAAAGATGCAAGAGTGGAGGAATGTGTTTATGGGATTTCACAAGGAAATTTCTGAGTGTTTGGATAGGTATGTAGTAATAGTGCAGGCTAGTGAGTTAATAGGTTCCTTTAACCATATTGCTCTGCGAAAGTAGAGTGCATATTGCTTTATTCGGGTGAAGACTGGTGGTACCCAGAGTGGTCACGGAAGAAAGAAGAACCATTGTGAGTGTCTTATCTTACCTTGGTGAGATTATTGATTCTTTTCCTGTACTGCTGTGCTGTCCTAAGAGTGAGAGAATTGGTCAAGAGTTCCAGTGCCACCTCCCTCTAAGGGGCATGGCTGACTGTTCTACCAGGCTTGGAGGATCGCTGTCCCATGAGACTGTGCCTCTTCCCTCCCACCTTGTCTAAGAGGGTAATGAGGTCCTCCTCTGAGAAGTTAACTATTTTTCTTCTCCCACCTTTTCTGCCTGCTTGCCTATTGGGTATAGGTTCTGCCTGCTTTTCTATTCTACTGTCAACATAGAATTAAGATGTGGGTTATAGATGCTGTGGGGAGATTAGGAAATGTTTCCCAGGGTTATGTTGAAAACTGAAGTCTGCAGAATGTTTCTATGCAGTTACACAATTAATACAGTCAAGTTTCTTGTTCAACAGTTGACACTGATTTGTGGGTTGGAAAATCTGCTGGTGAACTGCGTAATTTTCTGGTGCAATAACAGTGCAACTACAGTATACCTGACGTTGAGGAAATTCAGGCATTTAAAACACTCATCTAACATTTGGTGTCTATTGATTTGAGCAATGTTTTCTGTGTTTTTATCACGCTACAGAAGAACTAAAGGCCCCACTGGAAGAATATGTTCACAAGCGCTACCCTGGTCTGGTGAAGGTGGTGAGGAATGAAAAGCGTGAAGGGCTGATCCGAGCCCGAGTCCAGGGATGGAAAGCTGCAACAGCATTAATCACAGGGTTCTTTGATGCCCATGTGGAGTTTAGTGCAGGCTGGTAAGTAGCAGCGAACACGACAGACTTTTAATGAAACAACGTAATTAGTTAACATAAAATGGATATATTCCATTTTCAATACCTTCCCTATCTTCAGAAGGACTCTCTGATCCACATATTCTCCAGTCAATGAGGAAGTTGGATAAAAGGGTAAGAGTTTTCTATAGCTTTACCTGCCATCACAACTAGGGAGCTGTTTGTGGACCAGCAAGGGAGCATTCAAGTTTGAGAAATGTTGCAAGAGCTGTCGTGTAAATTGTTGTGAATGATATTTGGTGTAAAGAATTGGAAATGACTGATTTAGAATAGGTGGACATGAGTTTGAGGTAAATGGAAGTTATACCATATAGAACAGTTCAAAATATATGGCTCAAATGTTGGAGCACAATCCCAAGTAGTGATAGCTACTTTCTACAAACCATATAAAAACAAGAAATGCTGGAAATACTCAGCAGGTCCGGCAGCATCTGTGGAGAGAGAAGCAGAGTTAACGTTTCAGGTCAGTGACCCTTCTTCAGAACTAGCAGATATTAGAAATGTGAAAGGTTTTAAGCAAGTAAAGTGGGGGTGGGGCAAGAGATAACAAAGGAGAAGGTGTAGATAGGACAAGGTCACAGAGAATAACCAACCAGAAGATCATGGAACAAAGGCAAACAATATGTTAATGGTGTGTTGAAAGACAAAGCATTAGTACAGATAGGGTATTAACAGACTGAAAACTGAACAGCCACAAGTACAAACATGAAAAAAAACAGTGGGTGGGCAAACTGAACAAACTAAGATATGGTGGTGGATGGGGTGCCAATCAAATGGGCTGCTTTGTCTTGGATGATGTCGAGCTTCTTGAGTGTTGTTGGAGCTGCACCCATCCAGACAAGTGGAGTGTATTCCATCACACTCCTGACTTGTGCTTTGTAGATGGTGGACAGGCTTTGGGGAGTTGAATTACTTGTTGCATAAGTCCCAGCTCCTGACCTGCCCTTGTAGCCATTGTATTTATATGGTTGTTCCCATTAAGCTTCTGGCCAATGGTAACCTCCTGCATGTTGATGGTGGGGCATTCAGCGATGGTAATGCCGTTGAATGTTAAGGGGAGATGGTTAGATTATATTGTGTTAGAGATGGTCATTGCCTGGCACATGTGTGGCGCGAATGTTAGCTCATCAAAGAATTCAATCAAGTTTGTCAGACACAATTTGCCTTTATCAAATCCGTGCTGGCTTTTCTTGATTAAGCCATGCTTTTCTAAACGAAAGTTAATTTTGTCCCTGATAACAGTTTTCAATAATTTCCCTACCATCCATTTAGAGTGACTGGCCTGTAGTTTCCTGGTTGATCCCTCTCCCCTTTCTTGAATACTCATGTAACAGTTGCAGCTGTCCAGTTCTCCAGCATTACTCCTGTATCCAATGAGGATTGACAGATTGTGACCAATGTCTCTACTATTTCTACCTTTGCTTATTACAGCAACCTAGGATACATTCCATCTAATCCAGGTGACTTACCAAATTTCAGTAATGCTAATCCTTTCACCATATCTTCTGTATCTATTACTATCCCGTCCATAACTTCCCTATCCTCTTTTCGTATAACCTCCACATCATCCGCTTCCTTTGTGAAGACAGATGCAAAGTATTCATTTAATACTTTAGCCATGTCCTCTGCCTCTACACAAAGATTTCCCTTTAGATCATGAATAGGGCCAACTTTTTTCCAGCTAAACATACTTTATATGTTTATAAAATGTTTTAGGATTCATTTAATGTTGCCTGCTAAACTTTTCTTGTAACCTATTTTTGCCTCCCATATTAACTTTTTCAGTTCCGTCCTGTAATTTCCATTATCTTCCTGGTTATTAGCTGAATGTTGCTCCTGAAATTTGTCATAAGCTTCATTTTCCCCTGTTTTATTTTAGCTTTTATTTCCTTTGTTATCCAGGAAGCATTAGCTTTGGATGCTCTATATTTTCCCTTGAAAGGAATATGCCTACTTTATACTTCAATATCTCCTCTTGGAATGCTCCATTACTGCTTTCACCTGCAAGCACCATTTCCAATCTATCTGCACTAGATCACTTCTTAAATCACTGAAATTAGCTCTTCTTCAGTTGACCAATTTTATCTTTTTTATGGTTTCTTTCCATTATTATTCTAAACCAGATTATGCTGTGTGGTCACTGTTAGCTCGATGATCTCCTACTGCAACATGCTCTACTTCATTTCCTGGAACCAGATACAACACTGCTTCATTCTTTGATGGAGTGGAAACATATTGATTGAGAAAGTTGTCTTGTAAATATATCAGACATTCCTCTCTCCTTTTCTACCTTTAACACTATGGGCTGGATTTTCTTCTGTAGACAGGAGCGGAGGTGGGTGTAAAAATTGGTGGCCCGCATGTGCGTGCTGCATGCTGCCTTGCCGCCGCGCTCTTCCTCATGGTGGTCCAGGATAATGAGCCAGTCGGGCCCCCCCCCCCCAAATCACGTGGAGGGGGTGGGCTCTTCGACACCAGCTACAGCGTTAGCTGCCTGAGTGCAGGCGCTGGCGCCATTTTAAAAGGCAGCCAGCCCTGAGGGTCATTCAAATTTTTGTAGAGCTAACCCCCCCCCATGTACTGCCAATAAATCTATCACCCCTTCTCCCCCAATAACAAATAAATTCAAAATTTGCCCGCCCCCCACCAAAACACCTTCAACACTTGCCCTTCCGCACCCCCCCCGCTACCCCTGGCCCCAAACAGATCAAAGTGCAGAGGTCTCCTCTTCCCATCCTCTCCCACACTATTAATTTGCATTACAGCCCATTCCCTGCCCCCCTTCACTGCACTAAAAATCATAAGTTCCCCCCTTCCCCACCACGGTGGCGCCTGCTTTCCCTGGATGGGAAAGTGAAGACGCGTGAGTGCCGGCCCTGTTTGGAAGATCACGGCCCGAAGATAAGATTGCTGTTGATTATTTTTAATGTATTCATTTCATTAATTTAAATATGTTAATCCTGGTCCCGTCACCCAGCGGCTGGGGGCTGCCATGGAGCCTCACTGCCGATGGAAAGATCAGGCCTGGCACTACCGTGGCGGGCCACTGCCAGAACTATCTTCCAGCCCCCTCTACCATGGAGCCCGGCGTCGGGAGTTCAATAAAATCCCAGCCTATATGTTTTTCCCAGTCTATTTGAAGGTAATTAAAATCTTCTAATATTACTGCTCTATTTTTGTTACACACTTTGAAATTTGCCAAAAATTCTGCTCAAATGTGTCCTCGCTATTTGGAGCTCTAAAAAAAACTCCCAGCTCCCCCTCTATTTGTTACTCAAGCCAAATAGATTCAGTCCTAGAATAATCTAGCGTATACTTTCTATTTAGAACTGTAACATCATCATAAATCAATACTGTCATTCCCCCCTCCTCTTTTTTCCTTCTCTATCATTCCCGAATACCTGGTAACCAGGAATATTAAGAGCCATTCCTGTCCTTGTTTGAGCTATTTTTCGCTTAATGTAACCATGTCATAATCCCTTTTGGCAACTTGTGCTTGCAGCTCATTAATCTTATTAATTACACGGACATTGACATATATACAACTTAACACTTCCTTTGTCACTTTTGCTATTTTCCTCAATCTGGTCCCTGCAATTTTTGGGATATTTCTAATTTTTCTGCTATTTATATCTCTCTGTCTGGTTAATTCCGATAACGAACGAGACTCCTCCATGCTAAATAGTTACACGACCCCCGAGCGGTCCGCGTCCAACTTCTTAGAGGGACAAGTGGCGTACTCTCTGTCCTCGGATCTCATTACTGCTCCTTTCTATTTTCTGATTCCTCTCTTCCTGCTGAAGTAATTTAAACCCTCCCCAGCAATATCGTTTACCTAGTTTTGGATCTCTCCCATAAGTGGAAACATTTTTTCTACATCTATCAACTCTTTTATTATCTTAAAGGGCCTCTTTCAGGTTACCCCTTATCATCTTCTTTCTAGACAAAACAGCCCCAACCTACTCAGCCTTTCCAGATGCTCTCAGGTCTGGTATCATGCTTGTGGGTCATTTCAACCTTCTCCAATGCCTCAGTACTCTTTTTGTAACATGGAGACCAGAACTGTGTACAGTACTCCAAGTGTGGTTGAACCAAGGTTTGATGTACGTCTAACATAATTTCTCTGCTTTTCAATGTTATCCGTTTAGAAATGAAACACAATGTTTGGTTTGCTTTTTTATGGGCTAATTAAACTGTGCCACTACTTTTAGTAATTTGTGAATGAGTACCCCCAGACCCTTTTGCTCCTCAGATGGAAGCTAAGACGATATTGGAGGATGAGCTTTCATGGGTCTCTTCAAAGGAATTATGGGTTGATATCCAAATGCTGACATTTCACAGGTAAATTTGCAGCCATTGACTGCTATACAGAGCTTGCCTACCAGATAGCTACATCTGGGCAATAGCTGCACACAAACTTGTGAAGAGCTCGTGCCAAATTTGTGTGTGATGAACATGTCCGTTCCATCAAAAGAATATGCATGGAACCTGAAGAAGAAAATCTGCCCCAATAGCATATATTCTGCAAAGCCTACCTAGTGGTTGGATAAAGGGAACATTTATTGGCATTTGCTCTCATGATGAAACTCCTATGCCTATTATTCATAAGGGGTACGGTAGCATAGTGGTTAAGTTACTTGACTCGTAATCCAGTGGGTTCAGATCCCACAATGGCAGTTCGTGAATTTGAATTCAGCTCATTAAATAAATCTGGAATAAAAATCTAGTGTCAGAAATAGCACTGTAAATCATCAGTAGCAGCAGAATTGTACTGCATCTCAATCTGTAACCACATGGCCCAGCACATAGAAACATAGAAAATAGGAGCAGGAGTAGGCCATTCGGCCCTTCGAGCCTGCTCCACCATTCATTATGATCATGGCTGATCATCCAACTCAGTAACCTGTTCCCACTTCCCCCCATATCCTTTGATCCCTTTCGCCCTGTTTCTTACTCTGCCATTATCATCAAGGAAGGCAACCAACCCTGGTCTAATGAAGAGTGTAGTAGAGCATGCCAGGAGCAGCACCAGGTGTACCTGACAATGAGGTGCCAACCTTGTGAAGCTACAACACAGGGCTACATGCATGCTAAAGAGCAGAAGCGGCAGCTATAGACAGAGTTAAGCAATCACACAACCAATTTATCAGATCAAAGCTTAAATCCTGTCACATCCAGTCATGAATGGTAGTGGACAATTAAATAATTAATGGGGGGGAGAAGGCTCTCTGATCATTCTCCTCTCAAAAATGTGGAGCCCAACACGAATGCAGAAGACACGGCTGAAGCATTTGCAACCTCCTTCAGCCAGAAGTGCCGAGTGGATGATCTGTCTTGGTCTCCTCCTGAGATTTCCACCATCACAGATGCCAGTCTTCAGCCAACTTGATTCACTGCATGTAATATCAAGAAACAGCTGAGTGCACTGGATACAGCAAAAGCCAAAGGCCCTGACAACATGCTGGTTGCTGTGCTGAAGGCTTGTGCTCTGGAACTAGTTGCACCTCTAACCAAACTGTTCTAACATAGCTACAACACTGACATCTATCCAACAAAGTGGAAAATTAGCCAGCTATGTTCTGTCAACAAAAAGCAGGACAAATCCAATCGAGCAAATTATTGCCCCATCAGCTTACTCTCAATCGTCAGCAAAGTGATGTAAGGGGTCATTGACAGTGTTGTTAAACGGACTTACTCACCAATAACCTGCTCACTGGTGCTCAGTTTGGATTCCACCAGGACCATTTGGCTCTAGACCTGTTGCAGCCTTGACCCATACATGGACAAAAGACCTGAATTCCAGAAGTTCCAGACATCAAGGCAGCATTTGACCAAGTGTGGGATCCAGGAGCCCTAGCAAAATTGAAGTCAATGGGAATCGGGGGGAAATTCACCACTGGTTGGAGTCATACTTAGCACAAAGAAAGAAGATTGTGGTAGTTGGAGGCCAACCAGCTCAGCCCCAGGCCATCACTGCTGGAGTTCCTCAGGGTAGTGTCCTAGCTCCAACCATCTTCAGTTGCTTCATCAATGACGTTCCCTCCATCATAAGGTCAGAATTGGGAATGTTCACTGATGATTGCACAGTGTTTTGCTCCATTCGCAATTAGTCAGATAATGAAACAGTGTGTGCCGGCAGACACCACAACCTGGACAACATCCAGGCTTGGGCTGATAAATGGCAAGTGACATTCATGACACACAAGTGCCAACAATGCTCAAGATGCTCAACAGCTTCCAGGATAAACCAGTCCTCTTGACTGGCATCCCATCCACCAACTTAAACTTTCACTCCCCCCACCACTGGCGTAATATGGCTGCTGCGCTATTTGCAAGATGCACTGCAGCAACTTGCCAAATCTTCTTCGGCAGCACCTCCCAAACCTGCAACCTCTAGCACTACTTAGAAGGACAAGGGCAGCAGATGTATGGGAACACTATCACCTGCAAGTTCCCCTCCAAGTCACACACATCCTGACTTGGAACTATATCACTATTCCTTCATAGTTGCTGGATCAAAACACTCTGCATAACAGCACTGTGGGAGTACCTTCACCACATGGACTGCAGTAGTTCAAATAGGTGGCTCACCATCACCTTCTTCAGGGCAATTAGGGATTGGCAATAAATGCTAGCCTTACCAGTGATGCCCATGTCCCTTAAATGAATAATTTTTTAAAAAATGAAGACTGTTTCCAGTACTATGCAGACAGCAGACAACATAATTACATCTTGAGTATAGATCACTAACAATACAGCCTGTGGAAAATTACTTTCTGGAATCCAAGCTCTTCGAGCTTTGAAGCCACATTTGGCATTTCTTTCTGTTTTAAATTCCAGATGTCACATTTACAGCACTGAGCAGAAAAATGGAAAATTAAAAATTGGTGATAGTTTTGGCCAAACATGCCACAAAAACCTTTAGGTTTGAATATGTTTTTAATCCCTATTCCATTATTCATTGGTTCTAATTACTGAAAGGTTAATGAATACTCGAGAGAAATAATAACTTTTAAGAGCATCACTGAAAGTTGGAGTCTAGTGCCTCTTAGAAATGCAACTAGTTGCAATAATATATTTTAACATTGCAAAATCTTCCAATGCACTTTACAGTTGGGCAATGAGACCTCTGTTGTCCTTTAGGCTTTTGCACACAGTCGTGGTGTATTCATCAATCACAAGGGGTTCTAATTCTTCAATGTGCAGTTCATCTGTAACCATCTGCCTAGGATCATCCACAATAGCAGTCATGATACTTTTATTTTGAGGTGATCCACTGTGCATTTTTATTTGGCCATAAAGAGAACTGCAAGACTGGCTATAGAACAGCAACTTCAGACAGAAGCCCAAGCTTACAGCATCTCTGTGGCAATCTATATACTGGTCAAGCATGTATCTATGGGAGCCATCACTGTGCACATGGTGAAGCAAAGATTTAGATGCCTTGACAAATCAAAGGGCATATAGTCCAGCCAAAGCCTCACCCCATCACCATTGTTTGCTGTATGTTCCACAAATTTGCAGTACAATAAGCAGTCAACATGGGCCACCCAGAGGAGGTGGGAATGAACTCATAGGAAACTGAAGAGATTGCAAATGTAGCTGGTGAGCCACTTTTGTTTCTGCCAGAACCATTCACCAGACTCTCAGAATTATTCTGTTTGCCCAATGCTTGAAATGTCCTTCCTACATCTTTTTTTAAATTCACTCTCGGGATGTGAGCAATGCTGGCAAGGCCAGCATTTACTGTCCATTCCTAATTGCCGCTGAGCTAGGCCATTTCAGAAGGCAGTTAAGAGTCACAGAATCACAGAATTGTGACAGCGCAGAAGGAGGCCATTCAGCCCACACCGGCTCTGCAAATGAGCAATTCACCTAATGCCATTCCTCCGCCTTCTCCCCGTAACCCTGTATATTCTTCCTTTTCAGATAACAGTCCAATTCACTGCATGAAAACATTTTTCCTCTTGTAGCTTTTGCTTTTTTTGGCAATCACTGTAAATCTGTGCCCTCTCATTCTCGATCCTTTCACAAGTGGGAACTGTTTTTCCCTCTCTACTCTGCCCAGACACGTCAAGAGTTTGAATACCTCTATCAAATCTCCTCTCAGCCTTCTCTTCAACGAAAACAGTCCCAACTTCTCCAATCTATCTTCATAACTGAAGTTCCTAATTCCTGAAACCATTCTCGTGAATCTTTTCTGTACTCTCTCCAATGCCCTCATGTCTTCCTTAAAGTGCGGCACCCAGGACTGGACACAATACTCCAGCTGAGGCCAAACTAGTGTCTATTACAAGTACAACATAGCCTCCTTGCTCTTGTCTGGCATTCCCCTATTAATAAAGCCCAGAATACTGTATGCTTTAATAAAAACAAGAAATGCTGGAACCACTCAGCAGGTCTGGCAGCATCTGTGGAAAGAGAAGCAGAGTTAACGTTTCGGGTCAGTGACCTTCGGAACTAGCAAATATTAGAAATGTCAAAGGTTATAAGCAAGTGAGGCGGGGGTGGGGCAAGAGATAACAAAGGAGAAGGTGTAGATTGGACAAGGTCACATAGCTGACCAAAAGGTCATGGAGCAAAGGCAAACAATATGTTAATGGTGTGTTGAAAGACAAAGCATTAGTACAGATAGGGTGTTAACGGACTGAAGATTGAACAGCAGCAAGGACAAACATGAAAAAAACAGTGGGTAAGCAAACTGAACAAACTAAGATGAAATGAAATAAACACAAAAAAAAGATTGTAAAAATTGTAAAAAAGAAAAAAAAAAGAGAAAAAATAACTAAAAATAAAAGAAAAATGGGGGGCCCGTCATGCTCTGAAATGATTGAACTCAATGTTCAGTCCGGCAGGCTGTAGTGGGCCTATTCGGTAAATGAGATGCTGTTCCTCGAGCTTGCGTTGATGTTCACTGGAACACTGCAGCAATCCCAGGACAGAGATATGAGCATGAGAGTAGGGGGGAGTGTTGAAATGGCAAGCAACCGGAAGCTCAGGGTCCTGCTTGCGGACTGAACAGAGGTATTCCGCAAAGTGGTCACCCAGTCTGCGTTTGGTCTCCCCATTATAGAGGAGACCATATTGTGAGCAGCGAATACAGTATGCTACATTGAAAGAAGTACAAGTAATTCGCTGCTTCACCTGAAAGGAGTGTTTGGGGCCTGGGATAGTGAGGAGAGGGGAGGTGAATGGGCAGGTATTACACCTCCTGCGATTGCAGGGTAAGGTGCCATGGGACGGGGACGAGGTGGTGGGTGTAATGGAGGAGTGGATGAGGGTGTCGTGGAGTGAACGATCCCTTCGGAATGCTGACAGGGGAAGGGAGGGGAAGATGCGTTTGGTAGTGGCATCACGCTGGAGGTGGCGGATGATCCTTTGGATATGGAGGCTGATGGGGTGGAAAGTGAGGACAAGGGGAACCCTGTCACGGTTCTGGGAGGGAGGGGAAGGGGTGAGGGTAGAGTTGCGGGAAATGGGCCGGACACGGTTGAGGGCCCTGTCAACAACAGTGGGGGGGAATCCTCGGTTGAGGAAAAAGGTCATATCAGAAGCACCGTCATGGAAGGTAGCATCATCAGAGCAGATGCATCAGAGACAGAGAAACTGGGAGAATGGAATGGAGTCCTTACAGGAGGTATGGTGTGAAGAAGTGTAGTCGAGGTAGCTGTGGGAGTCGGTGGGCTTATAATCGATTTTAGTTGACAACCTATCCCCAGAGATGGAGACAGAGAAGTCGAGGAAGGGAAGGGAAGTGTCAGAGATGAACCATGTAAAGGTGAGAGAAGGCTGGAAATTGGAAGCAAAGTTGATAAAGTTTTCCAGTTCGGGGCGGGAGCAGGAAACGGCACCGATACAGTCATCGATGTACCGGAAAAAGAATTGGGGGAGGGGGCCTGAGTAGGACTGGAACAAAGAATGCTTGACATATCCCACAAAAAGACAGGCATAACTAGGACTTGAAGGAAGAGTGGAGTTGAAGGAGAAGTTGTTCAATGTGAGAACAAGTTCAGCCAGGCGGAGGAGGGTGGTGGTGGATGGGGACTGGTTGGGCCTCTGTTCAAGGAAGAAGCAGAGAGTCCTTAAACCATCCTAGTGGGTGATGGAGGTGTAAAGCGATTGGACGTCCATAGTGAAGAGGAGGCAGTTGGGACCAGGAAACTGGAAATTGCCAAAATGCCGTAGGGCATCAGAAGAGTCACGGATGTAGGTGCGAAGAGACTGGACCAGCGGAGAAAAGATAGAGTCAAGATAGGAAGAAATAAATTCAGTGGGGCAGGAGCAGGCTGACAAAATGGGTCTGCCGGGACAGTCCCATTTGTGGATTTTGGGAAGGAGGTAGAAGCGGGCTGTCCGGGGTTGCGGGACTATGAGATTGGAAGCTGTAGAGGGAAGATCTCCAGAGGAGATGAGGTCAGTGACAGTCCTTTGAACAGTGGCTTGATGTTCGGTGGTGGGGTCATGGTCCAGTGGGAGGTAGGAAGAAGTGTCTGTGAGTTGGCGTTGAGCTTCTGCAAGGTAGAGGTCGGTACGCCATACAACAACAGCATCACCCTTGTCTGCAGGTTTGATGACCATGTCGGGGTTAGACCTGAGAGAACGGAGTGCCTCAAGTTCAGAGGGGGACAGGTTAGAGTGAGTGAGGGGAGCAGAGAAATTGAGATGACCAATGTCTCGCTGACAGTTTTCAATGAAGAGATCAAGAGTGGGTAAGAGGCCAGGGGGAAGGATCCAGGTAGAGGGAGAATGCTGGAGGCGGGTGAATGGGTCTGCTGGTCGGGGGGAACACTCCTGGTCAAAGAAGTGAGCCTGGAGGCGGAACGACGGAAGTCGAGCTCAATGTCATGCCGAGCGCGAAATTCATTCAGGTGGGGACGTAAGGGGATAAAACTGAGACCTGTATGCTTTATTGACCACTCTCTGAATCTGTCCTGCCACCTTCAATGACTTATGCACACATACCCCCAGGTCCCTCTGCTCCTGCATCCCCGATAGAGTTATACCCTTTACATTATGTTGTCTCTCCATGTTCTTCCTACCAAAAGGCATCACTTCACATTTCTCCACATTGAACTTCATCTGCCACTTGTCCACACATTCCACCAACTTGTCTATGTCTTTTTGAAGTTCTACACTATCCTCCTCATTGTTCACAATTGTTTCAAGTTTTGTATCATCAGCAAATTTTGAAGTTGTGCCCTGTATGCCAAGGTCTAGGTCATTAATATACATCTGGAAGAGCAAGAGTCCCATCACTGACCCCTGGGGAACTCCACTACAAACCTTCCTCCAGCCCAAAGAACATCCATTAACCACTACTCTCTGTTTGTTGTCACTCAGCCAATTTCATATCCATGTTGCTACTGTCCCTTTTATTCCATGAGCTATAATTTTGCGCACAAGTCTGCTGTGCGACACTATCAAATGCCTTTTGCGAGTCCAGGTACACCACATCAACAGCATTGCCCTATTCAACTCTGTCACCTCTTCAAAAAACTCCAGCAAGTTAGTTAAACATGATTTTCCCTTAACAAATTCTTTTATAGGCATATAAATAATAAAAGGGTGGTAAAAGGTAGAGTAAGGTGATTAGGGACCAAAAGGGATATTGATGCATGGAGGCAGGGGGAATAGCTGAGTTATTAAATGTTTTAAATGTTATCACTGTATTGCTACTGTTTGCTGTCCTCGTGCTATCCCTTGGTGGCAGTATGCGACTGATGTGCTCTAAACCTAAACTAGTGCTTCTTCTCTTTGTTTCCCCACTAGCAAGAGTTGCCTGGTTTGTTGCAACTCTTCTGATTGAAGTGGTACTTGACACATGTGAGCGGGGGGTTGAGATGGCCCAACTGCACCCTTTACCAATTGGCATTTACAGGGACAGACTGGCTCTGCTCACTTCCTTGTGCGTATGCAGTCACTGGAGAATGGACTGGGTTGTTTCTGGATGTGTTGTCCTCCTGAAAGGTAACAACATCGTGCA
This sequence comes from Heterodontus francisci, assembly GCF_036365525.1. Classification (NCBI taxonomy): domain Eukaryota; kingdom Metazoa; phylum Chordata; class Chondrichthyes; order Heterodontiformes; family Heterodontidae; genus Heterodontus; species Heterodontus francisci. The sequence goes on along the minus strand of NC_090400.1, from coordinate 29,297,678 downwards.
AGCTCATTCCATGTCTGCCCTGTTACTATGTCACTGCATTACTATGGCAGTTACCATGGCAGCAATGAAGCCTTTATCATCAACTCACTTCATCCAACCATCTCGCCTGTTAAATGTAGAGGAGAAATCCTGGTATGCATTGGGGCCCAAAGCACCTTTGACAACCATCTGAATGTTCAGAAGAGGTGCCTTAGGGATGATTTCATGTGGGTCCCACTGCAGATACCCCTGGTGCCACTACTCGCTGCATGCTAATCTGCAATGGTTGGAATCTGTGCACTAACACAGCACAAATGCAGATTGTGGATTCTTCTACACTACTTGTTATCTGCACAAAGTTGCTTGATATTGTCTGCAATGGCTGTTGCAATCTCTGATGCTTGGAAAGCATCCTTCTTTGTAAAGCAGGTGGCCTAAGATCTGTATTCCAGCCCTCAACAGCTGAGGATGGATGTGCACTGACTACTCTGGACTGTAAGTTCTTGCTTTTCTTCTGACACCATCTTCTGCTTCTGCTCAATTTTGTACCATCTTCAACTCTTACACACACATATTCTTTGTATCAATCAATTCACTTTCTTCATTCACACTTCCAATACTCCCCAGGGTGAGTGCAATGAGCTGGCGCTTTACGAGAGTTAGAGTGGGGAGTGGTGCAAACCATTAGGTGTTGGCTTGTTCTGATTCAATCCATCTTGAGTCAGCTTCATATGGCACATCTGGAGAAAGGGAAGAAGTTCATGAGTTGCAATGTGTGTTAACAATTCTTTAGATGTAGCTTTGCACAGAATGACTGGCGTAGTTCCATTCTAATGAATGAGTGAAGGAATTTAAACTTTGAGGGAAATAAAAGGTTTAGTATAGTGTGCTGAGGCCAGTCTTCCTACTTCCTCATTGGTTGGTCAGTGGTTGTTTCCCCAAAGTGGATAAGAGAGCGGAGGCTGGTATATGTCCAGGAGGATAAAGAAGAATGGCCATGCAGCAACATGCAGCTCTCAAACTATGTGATTAAATTAACAGCCAGTCCAATAGATGTAAGGATCTGTCAGGATGAAAAGCAACTGAAGATGAAAGAGGAGCTCAAGTTTACAAAGGGTGGAAAATGGGAGGCTGGCCGGTAGAGCATTGGAATAGTCAAGTTTGGTGATAACAAAAGCGTGGGTGAGGGTTCCAGCAACAGATGAGCTGAGGCCATGACGGAGATGGGCGATATTACAAGAAGGGGTTAGATATAGCTCTTGGGTCTAAAGGGATCAAAGGGTATGGGGCAAAAGCGGGAACAGGCTACTGAGTTGGATGATCAGCCATGATCATATTGAATGGCGGAGCAGGCTCAAAGGGCCGAATGGCCTACTCCTGCTCCTATTTTCTATGTTTCTATGTTACCGAGGAGGAGGTAGGCCGTCTTGGTGGTGGAGAGGATATGAGGTTGAAAGTTCAGCTTCTGGCCAAACAAGATGCTGAGGTTGTGCATAGCCTTGTTCAGCCTTAGGCAATGGCCAGGGAGGTGGGTGGAATTGGTTTGCAAGGGAAAGGTGTTCATGTTGGGGGCCAAAAACAGTAGCTTTGGTCTTCCTAATATTTAATTGGAGGAAATTTCTGCTCATCCAATATTGGATGTCGGACAAACAGCATGACAAATCAAAGGCAGTGACAGAGGTGTTGCTGGGGTACACATGGATGTCGTCAGCCTACATGCCTATCGGATGAGATATTAAACCGAGGTCCCATCTGCTCTCTAAGATGGACATTAAAGATCCCATAGCACTATTTCAGAGAAGAACAGTCATCCCCATGTCCTGGCTAAAATGTCGAACATAGGCACAAGAGTAGGCCATTTAGCCCCTCGAGCCTGTTGCACCATTTGATGACATCATGGCTGATCTGTGACCTAACTCCATATATCTGCCTCTGCTTCATATTCCCTTAATATCTTTTGTTAACAAAAATCTATCAATTTCAGATTTAAAATTTACAATTGATCTAGCAAGAGAGTTCCAAACCTCTACAATCCTCTACAATAAAAGTGTTTCCAAATTTGACTCCTGAATGGTCTAGCTCTAATTTTTAGACTATGCCCCCTAGTCCTAGTACCTCCAACCAACAGAAATACTTTCTCTCTATCTACCCTCTTTGTTCCCTTTAATGGGCTGGATTCTATGGCAGTGAGTTCAAAAAATGGCAGCACACCTGTGCGGGCTGCATACCAAAGAGTTGCTGTGATCTTAAGCGCGGCGGCTCATTTAAATACTCGGGGCGTTCCCCCCCCCCACCCCCCCACTCCACCCCCAATCATGAGTTTCTACAGGTATTTAAAAAGGAAAAGAGTAAGTAACGTGAGTGTTGGACCTCTAGAGAGTGAGAATAGGGAGTTAATAGTAGATAATAAGGAAATGGTGGATGAAATAAACAAATATTTTGCTTCTGTCTTCACTATAGAGGATACAAAAACCATTCCAGTAATAGCTGTAAATCAGGAGGTGGAAGGAAGAGAGGAACTTGGTGAAATTACAATCACCAGGGAAGCAGTACTGAGCAAACTGATGGAGCTGCGAGCTGACAAGTCCCCGGGTCCTGATGGGCTTCATCCTAGGGTTTTAAAAGAGGTGGCTAATGAGGTAGTAGATGCATTGATGATAATTTTTCAAAATTTGCTAGATTCTGGAAAGGTTCCATCAGACTGGAAAATAGCAAATATAACCCCTCTATTCAAGAAGTGGGGTGGAGGGCGGGGTGGGGGCGGAGGCGGAGGCAGAAAACAGGTAACTGCAGGCCACTTTGCTTGATGTCTGTCATCGGGAAGGTGTTAGAATCAATCATTAAGGAGGCTATAGCTGGGCACTTAGAAAAACTCAAGGTAATCAGCAATAGTCAGCATGGCTTTGTGAAAGAGAAATCATGTTTAACCAATTTATTGGATTTCTTTGAAGGAGTAACATGTGCTGTGGATAAAGAGGAGCTCGTTGATGTACTGTACTTGGATTTCCAGAAGGCATTTAACAAGGTGCCACATAAAAGGTTATTGCGCAAAGTAGGAGCCCATGGTGTAGTGGGTAAAATACTAGCATGGATAGAAGATTGGCTGGCTGGCAGAAAACAGAGAGTATGCATAAATGGGTCCTTTTCTGATTGGCAGGATGTGACAAGTGGAGACCCGCATGGGTCTGTGCCGGGGCCTCAACTTTTTACAATTTATATCAATGACTTAGATGACGGGAGCAATGGCATGGTAGCTAAATTTGCAGATGGCACAAAGATAGGGAGGAAAGTATGTTGTGAAGACGACATAAGGAGGTTGCAGACCAATTATAGATAGGTTGAGTGAGTGGGCAAAAATCTGGCAGGTGGAGTATAATGTGGGAAAATATGAAGTTGTTCACTTTGGCAGGAAGATTAAAGAGCAGAGTATTTCTTAAACAGAGAACGACTGCAGAATTCCGAGGTGCAGAGGGATCTAGGTGTTCAAGTGCATGAGTCACAAAAAGTTAGTATGCAGGTACAGCAAGTAATAAAGAAGGCTAATGGAATTCTATCCTTTATTATGAGAGGAATTGAAAATAAAAATAAGGATGTTATGCTTCAGTTATACAGGGCATTGGTGAGAATACATCTCGAATACTCTGCAGTTTTGGTCTCCTTATTTAAGGAAGAATGTGAATGCGTTGGAGGCAGTTCAGAGGAGGTTTACTAGGTTGATACCTGGTATGTGCGTGTTGTCTTATGAAGAAAGTTTGGACAGACTGGGCTTGTTTTCACTGGAGTTTAGAAGAGTGAGGGGAGAATTGATTGAAGTACATAAGATCCTGAACGGGTCTTGACAAGGTGAATGTGGAAGGTATGTTTCCTCTTGTGGGTGAGTCAAGAACTTGGGGTCTGTTTTAAAATTAGGGTCGCCCTTTTAGGACAGAGATAAGAAATTTTTTCTCTCAGAGGGTTGCGCGACTTTGGAACTCTGCTTCAGGAGGTGGTGGAGGCGGGGTCATTGAATACTTTTAAGGTGGAAGTCGATAGATTCTTATTAGGAAACGGAATCAAATGTTATCGGGGTACGATGGGAGTGTGGAATTCGAGACACAAACAGATCAGCCATGATCTTATTGAATGGTGGAGCAGGCTCGAGGGGCCAAATGGCCTACTTCTGCTCCTAATTCGTATGTTTGTATGTATGCCCCCCGGCAAAGGCATCAGCTGCCTGTGCAATCAGCCCTGCCGGCTTCTTTAAATATTTAAAGACATATTCGATAAAATTAACTCAATACATTTCTTTTGCCCCTCTCCCATCCCCCCAATAACAATTACATTAACTATTTGCCCTTACTCCCCAAAACATTTACCTTTACCATCTGACCTTCCCCTCCCCTCCCACAAACTGCACAAAGTTTAAAGTACTACCCTTCCATCCCCTACACCCATGAGGTTTATTTGACTCTGTCCCCCCTCCTCCCTCACTGATCAACTTATCTCCTGCCCCCTCTCCACCAATGTGGCGCCTCGTTTCTCCGGACGGGGATCCGAAGGCGCCGGCCACCATGTCAAAGATCGCAGCAGGCCCTCAAGGTCTGAGCTAAGTATGTGTCAATGCATTAATTTTATTAATTTGAATATGGTGATTGTGGTCCAGCCACCATGGTACCTTGCCAGCGCCGGGAGGATTGGGCTGGGCCCTGCCGGTGTTGAGGTCCATGGCGGGCCTCATCTGAGTCATCCTATGGCACCCCCCCCCCCCCCACCTCCCGCCACGAATCTTGACGTCAAGGGCTGCTTAAAATCCAGCCCAATATCTTGAAAACTTCTATCAGATCAACCCTTAACCTCCTAAATATTGGGGAATATAACCCTAGTTTGTGTAATCGCTCCTTGTAATTTAACCCTTGGAGACCAAGTGTCATTCTGGTAAATCTACACTGCATTACCTCCAAGACCAATATATCCTCAGCTCAACTGCTGATGAAATCCTTATCCTAAACTATAAATGCAAGGCCTTTTCTTTATGTGGAATCTGACACTGTGTTTTTGATGATGTCACTGAGGGACAACCTGTAGGTGAGAAATAGGCAGGGATCAAGAATAGATCTTTGGGAGACTCCAGAGGTAACCCACAGTCAAAAACAGGGCCTGGACAGTTAAATAGAAAGCATTGCATTTCGTAACATCCCTCATGTTGATAATCACTAAAATAAACATAAAAGTACAGTGGTTATAATTGCAAAAAACGTCTACAGAAGCATGGAAGATCATATGTGTACGTGCAGAGGGATATTCTATTTCTCCACAAATGTGTGCCATATTTTTGTTAAAGGGACAATGTTATTCCCTAAATTCCTCTGTTCACAACTAGATTTGAAATAGCCAAATGTCTGTATTAAGTAACAAATTCAATTTGCCAGCCACCCTTAATGAAATACCACAAACCTTTGTTTAAATTTTCAGTCATGTAGAAGGTAATTAATGTGTGAAAAGAACAAAGGTTCCTGGCAACTCTTCAAACATCAAGGCAAAAAGAAACTTTGCTATCTCTTTTTCCGAGCAAAGATTACTTGTCAAAGACATCTTCAGCACAATAAGCCACTGCCCCACATACTTCAGCAAATTATTTGATTTCTATAGATGCATTTGTACCTTGATTTTAAAAAGAACATTTGCAGAGATTGATACAGCTTGTAGGCTAATGGCTTTTACTAAGAACCATCAGGGACAATGGTTTTCAGAGCCCTCATCTAAATTGATCAATTTTGCTTTTCAGTTGACAACTGAATTTGCCAACCTTGGCATGTTAATTGATACCTTTCAAGGTATCACATTGGTGAATGTTTTAGGATTTCTTTTTCATAGCATCTCAGTTCTTCCCTGCCTCACAGGTATATATTACATATGTTTCCTCAAGATGATTTAACAGGATTGGTGCTGATACTGTGTGCATTGAACTATTCGATGAGATCTGTTACCTGTGACGCTTGCTGACATTATTTTAACTCTATACCTGATCACAAAGCTAATTAAAGTGAACTGACACATACTGATGGTCCCCGTGAATCACTCCAGTATGGAAAATTACAATGAGAACTTTCTCCTTCCCACAAAAGCCACTGGTTATTTGCCTGACCGGAACTTCACAGCGGCTTTTTCTCCTTTTTTGGTACGTGGTTCCCACAACACAAAAATAACCCACTTTCCAATCTGAAAAATGATTAAAAAAGCTTTAAATCTTGTCTTACAAAAATCAGTTTAAACAAAAGATGCATTCAGACCCTATTTCAAATGATATCTACCCAAAAGCATACTCAAACCAACTATTTTTGTTGAATTAAGCGACAGCTCCAAAAATAAAAGCAAAATACTGCAGATGCTGGAAAACTGAAATAAAAACAAAAGGTGCAGGAAATACTCAGCAGGTCTGGCAGCATCTCTGGAGAAAGAAGCAGAGTTAACGGTTCAGGTCTGTGACCTTTCATCAGAATGCCTGTGATGTGATAGCTCCAAAAATCCTTGGGACTCCTTCCCAGTGGTTAATCCAGGAACACACTTAGCAATGCCCTCCAGTGCTCCCCCTTCTTTAATTTGCGGGATCAGCCCTTAAGGAGTTCAGGCGACTTCCCTGGCTTAGGCCTCAGCCTTTAGACCCTCTTCCACCCATCAGGAGGCTGCTCTGCCTCAATTCACTTGGCATTATCTCCAAAGTTGTGCCAGGTCTCGATTAAGCCAGGTGAGTGAGAATTCCTGGCATAGGGATTTTCTGGCTCTTGCTCTACCAAATGGATGGCAGGGAAAAGCCCCACCCTGACAAGGCACGTCAGAAACTCCCAGAATTGGCAGAGTTTGGTACAACTGGGTCTCTGCCATTTTCTGCTGGGTTCTGCTGGTCTCCTGCTGGAGTTGTGGCTAAAGAACTGCAGAATGCTTGCAGATTTTTGATCCTAATATGTCTAATTGGCCTGTGACATATAGCTTGTATTAATGTCACTATATTGATGTATATATGGACTTCCAAAAGGCGTTTGATAAACTGCCACATAGAGGCTTGTCAGCAAAGTTGAGACCCATGGAATAAAATGGATAGTGGCAGCAGAGATACGAAGTTGGCTGAGTGACAGGAAACAGAGTAGTGGTAAACATTGTTTTTTGGGCTGAAGCAGGGTACATAGTGGAGTTCCCCAGGGGTCAGTACTCGATCCACTGCTTTTTTTGTAATGCAAGGTGCCCTTCCTGCGGGGTTGTGGGGTGGGTTCCCTTCTCCATGGGCAATCTGTGGCCCAAGGAGGACCCCTGCCAGAAAATGCTCCATCTCCCTAGACCCCCTCCCCCTGCACTTAACGCCCTCTCACACCCCTCGCCACGGCCTTCCAGATTGGCCCCACCGACCCCACCTCATTTACCCAAGGTCCGGGGTTTCATTGCTGGGCCTGGGTCCAAGATCTCTGCATTACCAGCAGTGGCCACCGCTCCCAGTAGCACTGATGAGTTGCCAGCCCTGTGATTGGCCAGCAGCTCTTGGAGGAGGGATCCCCATTTTTAAAGGGACGGGAATTGCAGCGCCGGACACTTAGGATCTGGAACAATGAAGGATTGCGCCGGGGGCCTCGAAAAGGCGAAGGTGGGGTTCCCCTCGCCTTTTCGGTCCAGCGCCAGGAACCCCACTGGCTCCACAAAATCCAGCTTATATGTGTGATGCTATTCTTAATTACATTTACCTCACAGATTCTTTCATCACATATCCACAAATCAAACATGTCAGTTTGTAGAATCTTGTATTTAACTGACAAGTGTCTACTGCCTTTATGTTTAGTTCTATATTTAGTGCACCACTTAACTGTAATCTGACAATATAATATCATGTTGAACTAGCTGAAGGAAAGTCATTTGCAGTTTGTGTGACCAACATTCAGATTAGCTAGTTTGTGTATGCAATGTTTACTCCAAACTATAACTTTTGATGTTTGTTTTATTACAGTACTGACAGATATGTAGTTGCATGTCTTACAGTGTGTTGCAGATTTTTAAGGCCAGCAATGTTAAGAGAAGTGGTATTACCAGGGGTATTAATTTATCAGCATTAGTCATGTGGCCTTGGGAATTGGAAGTGCTGAGTTTGGCAGGACTGAGATAAGAGTCTCAGGGTCTCAAAAATATTGTAGGCAGCCCCCAGGATCTGGGACGGGGATGAGTCCCAGAAATGATGAAGAAGGAAGTTCTAGGAATATTGAGGCAAGACCTGGGTTCTAAAATCACTGGGAGAGGGGTCCCTGGATCTGGGAGTATGAGGAAATGTGGTGTAGAGATTTGTGAACAATGCAAAGGGGTCCTAGTATATGTGAGTGGGGAGGGAAGTTTTGAGTTCTAGCAGGACTGAAGATGACATTTCTGAGCAGTTAGAGGGAGGGAGAGAGCTTATTGTGGGTTTCTGGGATCTGGCAGGACTCGGAGACAGGAGAATGAGATCCTAACAACAACAAAAACAAGAAATGCTGGATTCACTCAGCAGGTCTGGCAGCATCTGTGGAAAGAGAAGCAGAGTTAACGTTTCGGGTCAGTGACCCTTCTTCGGAGATCCTAACAACCCTTGGCTACTTTTGAACCACCTAGTCTCAATTGCTCACTACATCAGCCTCCTCCTCCAGTTACTGTCTTTATATTTCTGTTTTAAAGCATTTAAGGGTAATTTTTCTTCACAGAAGTTCACAGATTGGGGATTTATGAGGCGGGGGTTGGGGAATGTGAATTTTCCCAGCCCCATGGAGATGAGTTTGGAGGTCAGGGAGTGGGCTGGGGGCCAGAAAAATAGGAGGAAGCCGCATCGAGATGGCTCCTAATGCCTTCCGGGGGAATTTCCCAGTGGCGGACTGGGAACAAACTTGGCAGCCCGCTCCACAGAGGTGGGCAGCCAATTAAGGCCTCACTCAGGGGCTATTTTCTGACATCAGTTTCCCACCTCAGAGCAGCCCCCTGCCGAATGCAGAGCCTGCCAAATCCTTGGAGGCGGCCTGTCACTGCATTAAGTGGCTGCACCAGGGGGCCAAAAGGCTCACGGGGCCCAGGAGCAGCTACAGGCATTTTACTGGAGAGGCTATCCCCTGAGGCCCCTCTGAGTGCTGTGCCTTCTTTTATTTCAACTGAAGAAGGAGACCTTCGTGAGTATCTCCATTTTGGTCACCCTCTGCTCCAGCAGCGCTCAGCTGTTGGGCTGCCAGCGGACATTACTGGAACTCCTGCTTCCCTGCTCCGCCTGCTGTACTTAATTGGCTGGGGCTCCTGGAGGTGGCTCCTTAACGAGCCGCTTCCGGGAAGATTGTAACCGACTTCCCGCCACAGCCACCTCCAGATTGCTGACCCGGAATTGAGGCCAATGCCCGGATTGCAACCCACCTGGCAAATTTCAGCCCACTGTTTCCTAATATGCACTTCGAGCATGTTCCCAGAATGCAGATACAGAAACGTTACCTTTGTAAGTACTATTAGTGTGTTTACCAACTTAAAACTGTCTTTAATAAGAATAAACTTTCATAAACAAAGAATAATTACCTCATAAAATGCTCAAGTACATTACTTGTGCAGTTTCCAAGCTTTTATATAAAAACTAAGGCTAAAAAATTCAGAAGACATTTTTGAATCGAATATGAACCAAAATTAAAGAGATGAGTGACTAAGAAGGAAATCCATTCTTGATAAACAGTTGCTTTGTTTTCTGTTTTAATCATCAACTAAGGAACCGAGACTGTAGGCATTGCTCGTCTCAGGTTCTGTCTATCGAAGCAATTCATGATAAACACAATTTATTAATAAATGTTGTCACTTCCCTGCAATGAAACCTTGGGAAATAAATCTCCACTATCTTCCAAGGTCTTTTGTGAAAACCAAAGAAGCTCTTAATTCATCACAGAATGAGGGACACACACTTCAGGGTTGGGTTTTATGGAGGTGGCAGGGATACAGCCACTGGGGCCGAAAGTTGGGGGGTTGGAGGGGGGGGTGGTGATAACCTACTTTGGCAATCAGCAATACCCAGGGCCACATCTTTTTGGTGACAGCCAATTATATAGCTGCCCCCGGGTCTGCTGTCCTCATTAAGGATGGTGGCCCAGCCCCATGAGTTGCTGGACTATCAGAGGGCCAGCAGTCTCAGCAGCGCCACGGTTAGAAGTGGCCAGTGCTGGGGCTGCGCCTGCAAGATGAGGGCTCATGGATGGCCGTGTATCGTCAAAAAGAAGTAAGTGGGGTCTGGGGGCCCTGGGGCCAGTCAGAAAGGCCCCAGCAAGAGGGTGGGCCGGTGGGGGGGTGGCAGGGGGGGGTGGATTCGCTGAGGGCAGACAGTGCCATTGCTGCAGGGATGGCCATTGCTGCCAGAGGGCACTGTGTGGACCAATGCGCACCCAAAAAGGAGGGCCACCCCTCCCCACCTCCCAACAAGCTCTCCAGGAGGCTGCCCGGGTTTAACTGACAGTCTCATTCATCTGACAGAGTTCCCCCCCGCCAAGCACTGGTAAAATGCCAATGGAGGTGGGAAAAAGCTCTTAATAGACTATTTAACTGGTCCAGTTGGGCTCCAGGTAAATGGGCTGTCTGCCACCTTTGCTACCGCCAACATGTTGGCACGGCGGCAGGAAGACAACAAGCACACCACCCGACGCCTTCCTGCGCCATTTTGCCAGCCTTTCCGCCTCCCAGCCCCTGGTAAATCGAGCCCATTAACTCCTTCATATTATGTGCTCCGAAATGCTGAAAACTGCACTTGCTGAGAAGGCATGGATGTGGTTTAAAGCTGCCTATAATTGTTCTTAAATTAATAGGGACGTCAATTAATTGCAGTTAACTGCTGCGATTAACACAGTCATGTTTTTGGAGATTAATATTTTTAATGCCTTAATCATGGAAATAATACTGGGTTCTAAATAAAGGAATTCTGATCTTTGTTTTCAAACACGACCTCACCTCTCTCTAGTGTTTTCAAGGAAAAAAATTATGACATTATTTCAATTTACGGACAATGAATCTTCTGGTGTCTGCTTTTGTCACTATCACTTCCCAGCCATCCAACTTTTGGTGGTGGGAAGTATAGGAATAGGTTATAAGCATAAAACATAAAAGAGATGGTCAGTCAGGGAGCAGTAGAGTTAGGTGGTTGGGGTGGGAGGGTTGGTGTCATTTTGGGCTCAAATTGAAAGACTCTCGGTTGGGCTGAGTGGGGCAGCAAGCCTTGACAAGGCACAACCGGGCAGAGAGACATCCTTAGGAAAGGGAAGAGACATGAAATTAGAGTAGAAAATGAGGCTGCCAAGTATATAAAAAAAATCCTGGTTAACCTGAATCCAATATTCAACAGAAAACAATTGAAAAAGAAAGAAACACAGTGGCGCAGTGGTTAGCACCGCAGCCTCACAGCTCCAGCTCTAGTGACCCGGGTTCAATTCTGGGTACTGCCTGTGTGGAGTTTGCAAGTTCTCCCTGTGTCTGTGTGGGTTTCCTCCGGGTGCTCCGGTTTCCTCCCACAAGCCAAAAGACTTGCAGGTTGGTAGGTAAATTGGCCATTATAAATTGCCCCTAGTATAGGTAGGTGGTAGGGAAATATAGGGACAGGTAGGGATGTGGTAGGAATATGGGATTAGTGTAGGATTAGTATAAATGGGTGGTTGATGGTCGGCACAGACTCGGTGGGCCGAAGGGCCTGTTTCAGTGCTGCATCTCTAAACTAAATTACAAAGTGAAACAATAAAGTTAAAGGACTTGTTGATGCAAATTTGTTTTTTAAGCACTGAAAGGGTTCATTGGATGGAAAGATGGCTTCTTGCATCTACTCTCAAACTGAGTGCCAGTATCATAGGAACAAGAGGAGGCCATTGGGCCCCTCGAGCCTGTTCCACCCTTCGCTAAGAAAATGGGTGATCTGTGACCGAATTCCATATACCCGCCTTTGTCCCATATCCTTTCATATCATAGAAGCACTTTCCACAATAAACAGTTCAGTTTGTTATTCTATATAATGCTGGGTAATAATAATACCAATAATAAAGCAACTTAATGAGATGGATACAGTAATTGCACCAATAACATATGTGACTAAAACTAAGATTAATTTAAGATTAACTTTCTTAAGAGATTAATCACAACTCATTAAATTATTTGGCAGGCCTAGAAATAAATATATATTTTTAAAATCCATAAGCATTATTTTATATATTAGAAATTTCAATTATTGAGGGATAAAATGGTAGACAAAACATTTTTCAAGAAGCATTTTGATTGATTTGGTTTATCAATAGATATGTACAGCAAAATACTGAGATGTTAATGTGATGTTTTCCTGTTCTAGGTGTTGCCATGTTCCTATCGGGTTTTTCTATTATAAATGTTTACATAGGTGCTTTTAACAATAAAGGCGGACATAAAAAATGTGACTCAAAATTTGGGTGCAGGTGCTAAGCCTAGCGGACAGGTAATCCATGCCTACAGTTCTGGTTATTATATATTGAACTGGAGCTCTGTATAGAAGACCTCCTGTTAATTTTCTTACTCTCTGCATCTGCAGCTAGATGAAGGGAGGCTGGAGAAGCCACAGTAGGGGTTCTGAACAGATCTAAATGGCATAGTTAGACAGGTAATTTAGTTTCCTATTTAAGCAAAAGTCAATTTTGATGCAGAATGAAATGTTATACAAACCAAGTCCTTTGCTATCTCTCCTTGTATTCATTATGCTGATTTATCACGTTTCTGGAGAGAAGTAGCAAACTTTAAGTGGCCACTTAAGGGCTTCACACACCGCCGCAGGGATTTTACGGTTGGCTGGCAGGCAGCTGAGGCCTCAGAATAGCTGCCTAATAAAACTAGGCGGGCTTCTGGCGACCTGAAGGGGGACCTTCTTGTTTGGGCACCCTGTGTCCCACAGAGGGCCACTCCTGAAGCCCCAACCGCCCCAAAGCCCAACATGCCCCCGCACCCCCAACCCATCCCCCCTTACCTCACCAGGGCCCGACCATTGCCCCGGACGAGGCCCCAAAAACTTACCTCTTTTCCAGTTCTCTCCATCATCTTCATCCTGAAGCTGGGTTGCAGTCCCAGCAGTGGCCACCACTCCTGGGGGTGCCGCTGAGACTAACAGCAGCTGGCTCGCTGATTGGCCAGCAGCTCCATGAGGCGGGACTTTATGCCTTTATGAGTGGAAGTCCTGCCCAAGACCAATTAAGGGCTTGGGGACTGTAAAATCCGGTCTGGATCCCCAGGTCTGGCGGAGTTGGGATTGCCACTGACTTTTCAGCTGGCGGATTGCTCCCCCCACCACGGCCCACTGTAAAATCTAGCCTAGTATCTGTTTAATTTGTGCAGATTGAGAAACAGGTGGACTTCTAGCGGGGTGATAGTCATTCGGTGCAGTATGGCATGTAAAATGTCTTCCCTTCAGGTTGTAGCCGTGTTGAACCACACCGGATGACAATGTCAATTTCTGTTTGCACAATCTTCAAGGTACTCATACATTGATGTCTTTATTTATGCTGAAATTGCCAAGGATCGGTGGTCACAGAATCTTCGGGAAGTTAACACTGGCAACCCCTTCCGTTTCCTGAATGGATCAGATTAAAACTTTATTTAAAATTCTTAATCCTTACAGTGGGATATTTTGGTTCAACTCGGCACCCTTCTGTGATCCTGTACACAGCTCTGTTGTATTGACTGGAAGCTAGGCAACTCCCCACAAGGGAAGCAAAAACAAGAAGACACATTCCCAGGCTGTTGATACACTTTGCTCGAGGCTGATTCAGCATTGCAGCAACACAACCGTAACAGTATGATCCTGGAGTATAGCAGTGCAAGCTGCCTTCAGGAAGACCATCTCACACCATTTCAGCTTGACGCCGTGTTTTGGATCTCCCGTGCACTTCATGAATCCAAGCAGAATCTTTCCCAGTGTTTTGAGGAAATGGATGTTTCTGCTTGCACTCTTGAAATATTACAGTCCTAAAATTCCACACAGTTAATTGCACTGATGAACCAGGATTAATGGCTGCCAATTCTCAGCACGTTGAACCTGCCATAACTAGTGGGGCCAACTCGTTTAAGTATCCATTTAAGTATCGTGGTTCTCTTGTGCAAATCAGGAATACTGTGTTTCAAGTACTTGGAAATTAGTGCGCAACCTTTAACAATCTACGTTGGACCAAAGATTGCAGCAACATACCAAGGAAGGAGGTAACAGGTCCTTCTTGCCTGTATATTGTTTGTGGAGTGGGAGGTAATATCTCGACGGGCACATCATCGCAAATGCCATCTCCCACTTCTTATCTCTACCTCTCCTGTTTCTCCTCCATGATAATATCTTGCAGGAATATACCCACTGGAAATCTTATACATGCTCTTGAGAAGCGTTCTCTGTCAGGGGAGATTCTAACAATCTCGGTATTCTCACTGCTCCACAAGCAGCCAAAACCAAGTCCCATGTTGTCCAGGCTCAAACGTCAATCACGAAAAAAACTAATTCCCAGCTACATTTAATCAGTGCTCAAAATGTTGTCAGGCTCAAAACTCTTTTTCTACCAGCTGATCTTAGCAATAAGTGCTTCTTATAATTCCCATTCAGAATTTTACTCCTAGTGCATTCTGACTCGACTCTGGAAATTCAGATCACCTGCACTGCTGGATTTCATTTAAATATACATTAGTAGGAGTCAGGTATGGCTCAGAGGTACCATTCTGAGCTAGGAGGTTGGAGGTTCAAGTCCCACATCAGAAACTTGGACACATAATCTCAGTTTAGATTTGAGCACTGCACAATATGAGATGCAGTTTTTTGTATGAGATGTTAAACAGAGGGTCCATCTGCCCTCTCAGTTGAAGGTGAAGTATCTCATAGCAATATTTGCAGAATAGCAGGGGTGTTCTCCCTGGTGTTCTGGTCAATATTTATACCTCAACCAACATCACTCAGACAGATTATCTGGTCATTTATCACATTGCTCTTTGTGGCACTTTGGTGTATGCAAATTGATTGTCACATTTCCTATATTACAACAGTGCTTCAAAATGATTTCACTGTTTATGGAAAGTCAAGCATTTCTGTTATGAATAGGGCGACACAGTGGTGCAGTGGTTAGCACCGCAGCCTCACAGCTCCAGCGACCCGGGTTCAATTCTGGGTACTGCCTGTGTGAAGTTTGCAAGTTCTCCCTGTGTCTGCGTGGGTTTTCTCCGGGTGCTCCGGTTTCCTCCCACAGCCAAAAGACTTGCAGGTTGATAGGTAAATTGGCCATTATAAATTGCCCCTAGTATAGGTAGGTGGTAGGGGAATATAGGGACAGGTGAGGATGTGGTAGGAATATGGGATTAGTGTAGGATTAATATAAATGGGTGGTTAATGGTCGGCACAGACTCGGTGGGCCGAAGGGCCTGTATCTCTAAATCAAAAAAAAAATAAAAATCACGGGAAATATCTATGATCAGCAGCAGGAGTGATTGTGGTCAATTTGTCGCCTGTTCAAAAGATTGTTCTTTGAGGATGTACTTCCATTTTTTGGTAACTTATATTTGTAATGTAAAACAATGAACATGAGGTGAGGTTTATTCCTTCAAACATTCAGTAGTTTGGGGATGGGAACCGAAATATGGGGCTGAATTTTATTTCTGGTTTTGGGGTCCTGGTGGCAGGCCGGAAGTTGGAGGGTGACCCCGACTTCGCCCTCCATCGGAACCCCGTTGCAATTTCATGGCAGGTAGGCAATTAACTGCCTGCCGTCGGGGACGCCGTCCCTTTAAGGGACAAGCGCTTTCCTCCAGAGCTGCGGGCCAATTGGAAGGCTGGCAGCTCTGCAGTACCAGCAGCGCTACCCGGAGCAATGGCCACTGGCGGTACTGCAGGAGGCACTGCAGTACCGAGGATGTCGGAGACATCAGGAGAGGTAAGCGGGGTCAGGATCACTGGGGCTTTACTGGCAGGCCCCGGTGACCCCCTCTGGGGGCCCTGGATTTCCCCCAAAGGAGGGACCCACCCAACCCCAGTAGGAGACTGCCAGGTTTTACCTGGCGGTATCTCCCTGTGGTGGCAGGCCCCTCCACCTTCAATTAAATGGAGGTGGAGGTGGGAAGAGGACCTTATGGGCCTCAACTGGCCTGGGGAAGGCCTCCATTCCTGTCCCTAAGGGGCCAATAAAATTCAGCCCATGGTTTCACATCCAGGATGGTTACATGCATTTTTTACATTTTACTTGTACCCTTTCTGTAGAGCAAACTGATCTCCAAAACACTTCTCGTGCTGCATGTATATTTATAGCTTCAGAAGCATTTTCATCCTTAAGTTCTTATCAGGCAGAATCTCTCTAAGATAGACTAACTAAAATGGCAGTGTATCAAACAAACATACAACATGGTGATCAGTGGTGAGATTGAGAACAAGGGTGGCTCTTACCATGTAACACCCAGAAGAAGAATTTGAACAAATATTTTGCATAGGGCTGACCTGAAAAAAGCACCGAAACTGCAAAACTCGAGAAGAGGCTGTGGAAAAGCTCCAGACTCAGAGAGTCGGGAATCAGCGGTAGAAACCCAGTCCAGCGATCGCAGGCTTTGAGTCGGAGAACCAAGCAACGATTAAGGATCTGGTGAGCAACCTTGAAAGAAGGTAAAAAGTTTGTCCCTGCTGACACTAGGCAGGCAGCACTGGGAAAGTCCTTAGCAAGAGCTAATCTGAGGTTGGCACCAATACACGTGGCGACCAGAGCGAGGAGAAAGAAAACAAACAACGAGGCTGCAAATACTTGATTCTCTAAGAGAAGGGAGTTAACAGAGTATAGCAGTAATGCTATAAAACTGCATTTAATACAAGGAGGAAATAAATCCCAAGTGTGGCAGTGAGATTTCGAAGGGAGAAATGGTGGCCATAGTGGCAGTCAGTGCGGGGCTGAAAAATGTAGGAAACTTCTGATACTGCAGGGAAAAACTAAAATGTGAAAGTTAAACAAATAGAAGCTATGGATCTTAAATTCACAATACCAGAGAAGTTTGGACACATGGAAGGACCAAATCAAACCCAAAATTGGTCACTCTGGCAAAAAAGATCTCTGAGATACAGAATTGCTTCCAAATTAGACAGCCAGTCTGAAGCAGAGGGAGTTAACACATTGCTGTATTTCATTGGGGCAGTAGCAGATGATGTTATTGCAGGACAAGGCATGAGACATCTGCCAAATTTGAAGACGTTTTCAAAGCTTTTGATACTTATTTCAACCTGTAGCGCAATAATATTTTAGAAAGGGCAAGATTCAATAGAAGGGTCCACAAACCAGGTGAAACAGTTGATACTTTTATCAATGACCTTTACAGGCTAGCTGAAGGATGTGAATATAGAGATCTTAAATCAGAATTAATAAGAAACCTCATTGTAGTAAGTATTGCTGATGAATTCATATCAGACTTATTGCAGTCTAAAGAAGACCTCACTAGCTATTCAGCTAGTGAGACAAACAGTTGTCCAGAAGAACAACAGGCAATCCTGAGAGGTGAAAAAAGATCTTGGTTTAGGAAACCCCCAGCAACCTTACAGTTTCTTAACCAGAGGGCTGTAAATGAAGCACCAGGAAAGAAGGTACACTGGGGAGGGGGAATCGCAAGGTGCCATGAACCCTGCCAGCACTATGGCTCCAAAAACACCCGCAGGCATGAACGGTGTCCTGCAAACAAAGCAGAATGCTTCCACTGTAGGGAAATAAGGCATTTTAGTAAAATGTGCCAAAGTAAAATCCCTGCTCCAACAAGTTTGGGAAAAATAAAGCATTCAAGCACAGAGCAGTTAATGAAGTTAAACAACCTCTATCAGGAGAACAACCAAAACACTTCCTTGGTGAGATCAATTATCCTAATCAGGTATTTTGCTCTGCACATATATATATATATATATATATATATATATATATATATATGTCAAAGGACATATCACTAATTTTAAACTGGACACTGGAGCAAGTGTAATGGTCTTATCAGACAAAAAGCCATGGTTATCAACGCATTATCTGCAACCAACAGAAACTCAGTTACATGGCCCAGGAGGGGTTGAACTGGAAATTAAGAGGAAGCTACAGGAAACACTCCAGTATAAGGCAAAGCAGATATTGGAAATGCTGTATGTTCTAAGGAATCAGGAATTCTCTGTCTTAAATAGAAGAGCTTATATTGACCTTCATCTTATTAAGAAAGTAGAAGTTAAGCAACAAGAATCCAGGAGTCACTTCCAAAAGGAATTCCCGAAATCGTTTGCTGGTCTAGGGAGACAGAAGACCGAATATAGTATTACTTTGCGAAAAGATGCTAAACCAGTATGTCTTTTCATGTCTAGGAAGATTCCACACCCACTAATGAAGCAAGTCCAATGTGGATTAACACTATCAGAACTGTTGGTGGGAAGGAAGCTTAGAACACAACTTCCAATCCTACCCAAAAAGTTACTTCCAGGGCTAGAAGGATTATCAGAGAGTTCCAGATAGAGAAAAGTCTTATAATTATAAACGGAAATACCATGCCATGAACCTACCGAAGTTAACAGGAGGACAAAAGGTATGGGTACGAGACCATGGCAGAGGAGGAGTAATCATCCAGAGAGATGAGAATCAACAACAATCTTATTTAGTACATACTTCAGAAGGTACTATGAGAAGAAACAGGAGGAATCTTATTCCTATTCATCAAAAGCCATCAATCAGTCATACATTTGGACAAATCAGATGTTGAACCTGAAATTCGGAAAGCACCGGACACTGCAAACCTCAAAGAAGACCATCCAAGTCAAGAAACAAGAGTTCAGAGAAAGACTACTGATCTTCCGCACCTGACAACAGCAAGATCAAGGAGAGTTGTGAAACTTCCTGACAAATTGAATCTATGATGTCAGAGACTTGGGGGAAATGGGGTAGTATGTAATAAATATAAGTGAATGTATGTAAATATATATATATATATATATATATATATATATATAAATAAACACTTGGGAGGAGAAGTAGCATCGGGGTATGAAAGGATTAATGTTGAGAAAGTGTAAAGAATACCTCCCACCATGGTGATGTAAGAGATCACATGTGAGAGAGACTTGACGAGAGATGCAGTGTGGCTTCAGAGGAGTCACAGAGACTGGTGTGAAGTTGTACATAGTTATAAAGTAATAAAGAGTTAATGTTCCAATTACTCCTGACTAAAGAATCTCTCAAAGCTAGACTAACTAAGGTGGCAGTGTGCCAAACAAACATACAACACACAAGAATATGAAATAGTTGAAAAAGGATAATAATTATCTAAAGAATGAGAAAACTGAACCATGTAATGAAAGACATGATTTCACGTATTTGGATTTTCTTCTCATTTGAAGTGACACAGCTCTTAGGGTTGCATGGAATTCTAAATGCAACAACTGATTCAACCAAACTGTACTATTTTCTGACAAATTCCTTCATACACCACCACTCAATGCAACCCCTAACATACCCTTTTTTTAACGTTTATTTATCATTTTTTTCTCCCCTTTGTTTTATATCATTCCTTGAATAATTGAAGCTTTATTGCTTGAAAAATTGTTTCCCTCCCGATCTCCCCTCCACTGGAACAACAAGAACTTGCATTCATAAAGTACATTTAATGTAATAAAAGCATCCCAAGATGCTTCACAGGCATGTTATGAAACAAAATTTGACACTGAGCCACATAAAGAGATATTATGCCAGATGATCAAAATCTTGGTCAAAGAGGTAGGTTATAAGGGGCATTTTAAAAGAGGAAAGAAAGGTGGAGAGATTTAGAGAAGGAATTGCAGAGCTTAGGGCCTTGGCGGCTGAAGGCACAGTTGTCAATGGTGGAGCGATTAAAACAACATTAAGTAAAATTAAGATTAAAAACAGACAAAGTTAAGGGGATCTAATAGAGATTTTCAAAGTCATGAACCATTTAGAGATGATAAAGGTCGTTTCTGCTCGTTGGAGAATCAGTAGTAACGGGACTTAGACTGATGAAGAAAGAGAGAAATTAGAAGCAATTCTTTTTCATAAAGAGGGCTCTTAGAACACAGAATGCTTTACCAAAGTGCTTATTAAGGCAGAGACTAAAACATCATTCAAAGGGGAATTGATATTTGAGAATGAAGAAAATAATAGGATACAGAGAAAGAGCAAGGAATAGTTATTAACGTAGATGACTCCAGTTGAAGAGCTAGCACTGACACAGGATTAATGAGTCATAGGTCTCCTTCCCTGTTATATATGTTATGACTGTGATTTTGTGTTTAATTTTTACTCTCCATTGCTGCCTCAAAGTGTTCTTCTCTCATTCATTCAAAAAAAGCATTTCTCTCTTTGTCTTCATAACTTCTTTCCCCAAGGGTGCAAGGGAAGAAGAATAAAACTGATTTCAACTGGAAAGAGGATGAGCTATGAGGAAAGATTAGACAAGCTAAATGCTACACACTACAAAGGGTGAGGTCAAGAAGAGGAAGCTCATTGCAATATGCAAAATATTAACTGGCAGAGATAATGTATACCACAATATGACTTGGAATCGATGAGAAAAACAGAGTGCGAGGGCCTAAATTTAAATTAATGAGCAATAATTTAAAAATGGATATTATGGAGAATAAGGTCAAGTCTTCGCTCCTAACTTCCTGTGGGGAATGGCACTGCCAAAAGTGCATTGCGATTGCACAACCTGCCATTTATTGTCTATTATTTTAATGGATCAGAAATTGTAGACTGTGCACCCATGATTTCATGTGATGGGCTCCCTGCAAATACTTTTTCGCTCTGGAAGTGCAGAATTGGTACATAAGGACTCAGAAATGCTTGGAACAGTCTGGCAGGCCAGCCAATATATAAAGGGTATTTAAAATGTAGCTGGCTGTTGTAGTGGGAAAGTTAGAGTATTAGATGCTTGAGCTACATTTGCGTTTCCTCACACTACAGCACGGCAGCTGGTGGAGTTTAAATTCAATTAATTAATAAAAATCTGGAATTGGAAGCTAGTCTCAGTAATGGTGCCATGAAAGTATCATCAATTGTCATTAAAAACCTCTTTGGTTCACTAATGCCCTTTAGGAAAGGAAATTTGCCGTCTTACCTGGTCTGGCCGACATGTGACTCTAGACCCACAGCAATGTGGTTGACACTTAATTGCCCTCTGAAATGACCTAGCAAGCCACTCAGCTGTCAAGAGCAGTTAGGAATGGGCAACAAATGCTGACCTTGCTAGTGACACCCACATCCCATGAAAGAGTAGAAAAAGTGACTATGGGCTGAATTTTATCTTGGGCGGACGAGAATTTGCCACTGACGTGAAAGTCGGTGGCGAACCCGCATCCGCCTAGCCTGGGGATCTGTCCCGTATTTTATGGGTCCCCGGGCTTTAATTGTCCCGAGGCGGGCCTTCCACCCACTTGAGGGAGGAGGTCCCGCCTCTGTTAGCTGCCGGCAAATTGGCGGGCCGGCAGCTCTTAGTCCCAGCAGCGCCGCTGGGAGCAGTGGCCACTGCTGGGACTGCAGCCCAGCCGATGCCATGGACCCTGGAGAGTGAGTGAGTTGGGCATGCCTCACCAGGGGGATTGGTCAAGCCCTGGTGAGGCTAGGGTGGTAGTTTGGGGGGAAGGGGGGCGTCTTGTGTCCCATGGGTGTGTTGGGTTGGGAGGCGGGGCGGCCCTCAATTGGGCACCCTGTGCCCGACTGCCATGCATCCTCCCGGGGCGCAGAAAGGCTGGCAGCTATTGCTGGGCGGTCTTTCACGTCCCCAGTACGCCCGCTTGCCATGGGTAAAATATCCGTGGAGGCGGGCATGAGCCCTTAAGTGGCCGTTAAGTGGCCAGTTAAGGGTCTTGATTGGCCTCAGGCGCGTGGGCCGTTTCCCTCCCACGCCTGATCGCCGTAAAGTCAACCGGAGGCGGGAACGGGGCGGTAGGCCTCCCGGAGCCTTCCGCTATATTTTACACCATCCGCACACCACCAACTGACCCGCTGGGGCAGCATAAAATTCAGCGGGAGGCTCCGGGAGGAGTAAAATTCAGAAGTATTTTATTACTGTAAAGTGCTTTGGGACATCCTGAGGTTGCAAAACACGACATATAAATGCAAAGCTTTTTTTTAATCAAGGTATTGTTACGACTGAGGTGGGAGGAGTGAACTGGCTTTTCTAGTCTGACTTCTCTGCAGGTCATTACATAACATATTTTTAAAATGTTTACCTAGTTACCAATTTGATCAATCATCTACTCTTTATCCCAGAACGAAATACACTAACCAGGTTTCTTTAATAAACAACAAAATTATCAGTTTATTATCAAACAAGACTTATCCAGTAGCAAAAGCAAAGCATTAACACACAGATTGAAATATGAAAGTTCCCTTTTTAAATTCCCCACACACACCATCACGAACACACTGAAAAAAAATAGAAATTCTCTTTGCAGAGTTATGTTACAAAAAAAAAGACAAAAAAGAATACTTTGGACAAATCCTTGCTACTTCTTGAAGAAAAAAGAGAAGATATGGAAGGAAGTCAGTTGTCCATTTGGTCTGGCATCCGGGTATATGGGGATAGGTCACTGGGATTTTTTCTAAAGCAGTTCTTTTCAAGCTGCATTGAGAATTAATCTGGCAGATTTTTCTAGATTCTCAGGAGAGATGCAGCATCAGGGATTTTAGCTCTCCCACACTGAGGCCTGAATTTTAATCACCGCCGCACTCCTCGGTGGCATGCTTTCAACTCGGCGGCCTTCTGACATGGAAGTGCCGCCGAGGAGGCCCCACGATATTACATGCAGGGGCTCATTTAAATAGAGAGCATGGAGCAGCCACCCCCGATGATGTGTAGGGGGCGGCTGCTGCATCCCCGGCAACTGCATCCGGCACCACCACACAGTTGCAGCGCCATTTTTAAAGGGCTTTAAGCCCTTACAATAAATTTTTAAAGGGACATCAGTAGTAATTTGTATTAAATGTAAAATTAAGTGATGGAGGCCCTTCCCCAACCCCCCCCCCAATGGTCATTTCATTGACAGAAATGACCAACATTTGGCTTTTTCAAATACCAGAACTTTCCCCCCCAACCTTCAATCTTTTGCCCTTCAACCCCTTCCCACTATCCCCATATCCAATCAAAATTGTTTTCCCTGCTCTTCCATCCCTCCCACCCTGTAAATTTTATTCCTCTCCCCACCCCACCAGGTCTTCGCCTTGGAACTCCGTACGGAATTCCGAAGGCGCGCAAAGGCCGAACAGAAGACGTAAAATCGGTGAGGGATAGCTGCCGCCTACAGGTAAGTTAATTTAAATATCATTAGGGTTCATTTTAATCTGGAGATGATGGGCCCGTACCAGGCGGCGGGGGGTGGGGCCACATTGAGTTCCCCTTGCTGCCAGTAATATGCGGCAGGCCCTTCTCGACGTTGCAGGTCAAGGTGGGCTTCTCGCCATACAATTTTACCAGCCCTCGTGCCGCAACCCGCGGTGTCGAGGGGCAGTAAAATTCAGCCCTGATCTTTACAGGGCTTTTTCAAAGAAGTATCAAAAGAGGTGAGCTGGGTGATTTATTTTTCCTTGGCAGGCAAAACACCAACTAGCTTTAGAAGAGTTCACACCTCAACCAGAAAGTCAACCTCCTGACCTCCATAAACCTTGACATGTGGCTTCTCTGTAAACATCTTCCCCAGGTCACCAAGGTTTCTGTTGTTTATTGAGTGTAAAGCACATGATTTCTAGCACAGGTTGTTTTCAAACAACATCTCAAGTGTCATTTCAGTGAACTTGGTTAAAAAAAAAACACATCTATGGAATCTTTTCAGTTTTAACACAAATCCTCAATGAAATAAAATATTAAAAAATGGAAGCATTTCCGTAACATACGAACATACAAATTAGGAGCAGAAGTAGGCCATTCGGTCCCTCGAGCCTGCTCCACCATTCAATAAGATCATGGCTGATTTGTTTGTGTTTTGAATTCCACACTCCCAACTACCCACACTAACCTTTGTCTAACATGATTTTTTTTAAAATTCATTCCTGGGATGTAGGCGTTGCTAGCTAGGCCAGCATTTATTGCCCATGCCTGAATCTATCTCCCTCCGCCTTAAAAATATTCAGTGACCTCGCCTCCAGCACCTTCTGAGGCAGAGAGTTCCAAAGTCGCACAGCCCTCTGAGAGAAAAAATTTCTCTTCATCTCTGTTCTAAAAGGGCAACCCCTAATTTTAAAACAGTGTCCCCTGGTTCTGGACTCATCCACAAGAGGAAACATCCTTTCCACATCCACCTTGTCAAGACCATTCAGGATCTTATAAACTTCAATTGAGTCTCCCCTCACTCTTCTAACTCCAGTGAAAACAAGCCCAGTCTGTCTAACCTTTCCTCATAAGACAACCCACTCATTTCAGGTATCAGTCCAGTAAACCTCCTCTGAACCACCTCCATTGCATTCACATCCTTCCTTAAATAAGGAGACCAATAATGCACACAGTATTCGAGATGTGGTCTCACCAATGCCCTGTATAACTGAAGCATAACATCCTTTTATTTTCAATTCCTCTCATAATAATGGATAGCATTCCATTAGTCTTCTTTATTACTTGCTGTACCTACATACTAACTTTTTGTGACTCATGCATTAGAACACCTAGATCCCTCTACATTCACCTGTGGCTGGTACTATGATAGGGATTTTCAGTATTAAGTGTCACATAATGTTAGCTGCTAAAACGACGATAGCAGGGTGTATTTGGGTAGATTTTCAATTTGCTGACAGGGTTTGCAGATTGGCTGCCTATTATATAAACAACCTATTACTTTCATCTAAATCAATGGAAATGAAAGCTAAGCAATTTCTATAATGGGCAGCAAATGGGCAACACCAGTTTTCCACCAAGGTGGAAAGTTGTAGACCGAACCCGATGAGAGTGAGAAAATAAAATCCAGTCTTAATGCAGTTTCGGGCTCTGGCCACTAAGTGTTGCTCTAGAGCAGCCTTAGTATGCCTTCGTCAACAGGTATAGAAGGTAAGTTATAAAGTTTAGAAGCAAAAGGCTAACTTTATACATTTGTCTGGCCCTGGCATCCCTTCTTGATTCCTTCTCATGTCACCCGTCTATGCAATGGCCCCTGTCTATCCATCCTGATGTTTCTTTCTCCCACTGCCCTCTGTTAGCCTATTGCTGTCAAAACACCTGCCCCCATTAGATCTGCTTACCAGACTGGGCAGCTCAGCCGCTCGACCAATCAATGCGCCCTCCCCCCGCCGCCCCCTCCCCCCCCCACTGTCAATGCTCCAACATCATTGGCACCTACATCGACTGCGGCCTATTCTGATCCTCCCATCCTCCCCATTGAACAGAATAATAATTCTTAGCATACAATCCCATCTCCACCAAGTATTAATAGGGACCCTAGAAAGCGTATGCCCCGCCATCTCTAATTATCCAAATATCGTGTCTCTTCTCTTTGCCCTCCCTGTCCCCCAGTCCATCTCCCTCCTTCCCCAACCCCATCCTCCTCCGCTCTCCATCCTCCTAACCCTCTCTCCCATTCTCCCAAACCCCTCCCTCTCCCCAATCTTTTTTCTCCATCTCACCTATTTTCCTAACACTTCCTCCTGCAGTTATCTCCTCCTCATCCCCCCTCCCCCCCCCCAATCCACCTCCCCCATCTATCTTGCTGCATCGCTACCCTTCTCTCCCTTTCCTCATCTCTCCTTGTCCTCTCTTTTCCTTGGCCTAACCTTCTCTCTCCACCCCACTCTCTCCTCCACCTCCTTCCTTTTCCCCTTTCCCCTCCCTGAGTAGATCCAGTTATCCCCACCACCCTCTGATCCTGATTGGCCTGAATACATTTCTCCCTGTGACTTCCAATGTCACTGGAGATTGGCCAGTTAGTTGAATGCTCTACCAGCAGCTTTGTAGAAGTTAATTACACAGAACATACAGCAAACAAACCTGCAGTGGGAATGTTTATAATCAATTATTTTTCCATTTTCATGTTGGAATTATATCACAGAAGAGTTCTCTTTTTATGCTCCAGCCATTCTCATTTGAGCTGTCTTCACATGGCATGCTCTGCTGATCGATGGATGATTTCAAGATGCTTTAAAGCAGGATTATTCCACATTCATTTTAGATCAGAAATACCATTAACTGATTTATTTTTCCATTTTCAGCTTGTCTGTCATACCGGGTGAGCTAATAATACAGTAAGTGATTTGTTGTCACAGTTATAGGCCAATAATTTTTAGACACAATAGAGGAGACTACACATAATGAAAATGATTCCGACCAAATCTGTTATAGAATTGTTTTGATGTTTTTTTCATCTGAGACAGTTTGTTAAGGTACAGACAAGTGAAAATTTTGCTGAATATCTCAGAAGCTACCTCTTTTGACAGATCAGGACTAGATTTCAAACAAAGATTGGGTCCTGGATGGATATCATGTTGCTACCCTACTAAATATAAATTCAGTGAAATAAGGCATAATTCAATAACTAGGTTCACTTTACTTGTCAGTATTTACCTCTTCTGATGATTTGGGTATTTCAAACTTCAGTTCCATCTATCTAAACTAAGGAGGTGGAGTAAACAGCCAGAGTTCCCGTTTTTCAAACACAGAGTGCTATGTCTTCTGGTTCCCATTAGTTAGAAATATTCACATATTAGGCTTGGAAAGGCTGAAGCTCCTAATGTTTTAATTCAGCTCTACATGTTGCTTGATAGGAACTGGTTTTAGATTAGTGTACTATTACGTGTCACATGACTCGAGTGCGGCAGTGAATGTTGCACCTTGGAACACACACATAATAATTAGTTCCTCGCTAATTAGTTTTTCGCTCTTTATGAATAATATACCATATATAACATCCCTCTTTCTTTAAAAACATCTCTTTCTTTTGGGCCTCCTTATCTCGAGAGACAATGGATATGCGCCTGGAGGTGGTAAAAACATTATGCCTCGATATGAGTATAACAGTTCCAATCATTAACTTTTTTCTAAACTAAAGAAGATTAAAAATTAACTTTTAGAAATAAACTGAACTCCTTTTAGTGTCTGTTATAGTGTGTTTTCTAAAAGTATTGTTCACAGTATCACCAGGTGGCAAGATGTTGTGCCTCCACCTTGTAGACTTGGTATTTGTTGCTCTCATGGTGAGTTGGTATGCTGCACAGGCGAAGTTTTTTTTAAAAGATTTTTTATTTTTAGCAATACAGCACTGAAACAGGCCCTTCGGCCCACCAAGGCTGTGCCGACCAACAACCACCCATTTATACTAATCCTACATTAATCCCATATTCCCTACTACATCCCCACCATTCTCCTACCACCTACCTACACTGGGGGCAATTTACAATGGCCAATTTACCTATCAACCTGCAAGTCTTTGGCTGTGGGAGGAAACCAGAACACCCGGTGGAAACTCACACAGTCACAGGGAGAACTTGCAAACTCCACACAGGCAGTACCCAGAACTGAACCCGGGTCGCTGGAGCTGTGAGGCTGTGCCACTAACCACTGCGCCACTGTGCCGCCCAGTTGTGCATGTTACTGCTGGTGTTGTCAGAGTCGTGCTTCTTGTTGCTAATATGTGTCACTTGCTGTTGACACTGTCGATGTTGTCTCGCTGGTTAGTTATGGTTCCAGTGTTGTTGATGATCTTTTCTGTTTTATCAGTTCAAGTCTAGGTTGACTATGGACTCTGTTCCTTCTCATCTTTTTACTAGTTTCAGGCTCAATGATATATGACCTGGTATCTCAGCTTCACCAACACCTAATGCTGGGCTCCAGGTTTTCATGATTGGATACTGTACATGTACAGTTTGTCCTTTCTACAGCTCAGGTAGGGATTTAGCATACTTGTTGAAGTGCTAACCTCCTTCTACCTGTGCTTCAGTGAGTTGTTGTCTCACTTCCCCCTGAAAGGGAGGTTTCTTTCTGTTGTAGTATAACAGACTTGTCTCCTTGCATACTTCCTTTATGAGTTTGTTGAAACTCCTGTCTTGTGACTCTAACCACTGGTACTCTACATCTTCTCTCATCAGCTCCTGCAGGTTTGCTATGTGTTCCGACATGTGGGATTTGAAGGAGCTCATGTATTGGATCAAGCCAAGGAAAGTTCTTAACTCTCTCTTATCCTTTGGGGCTTCCATCTCAGAGATAGCGGACATTTTTTCAGCACTCGGCTTGACTCCGTCAGATGTGTACACCATTCCAGAGAACTGGCATTCTGTTGCCTTCACAATGCATTTGTAAGCATTTAGCTTGATTCCAGCTTTCCTGATTCTCTCCATGGCTTCAGGTAGTCATGATCTTTCCCGTCTACACCATATATCTGGATATCATCTGCTATGCCGACTGTTCCTTGGTGTGTCTCGTCTACTTTCTGTTGGAACACATCCTGGCTCACTTTAAGGCCAAGGGGTAGAGGCAGGAATTTGTACCGTCCAAAGGGTGTGTTGAATATTGTCAACAGCCAAGATTCTTCATCTAGCTTCATATTCCAGTAGCCATTCTGGCATCAAGCTAGCTGAAAACTTTTGCCCCTGCCAGTGTGGGTGTGATCTCTTCCAGTGTTGGAATAGGGTAGTGATTCTTCTATATTGCTTGATTAGGATCTTTGGGATCCAGGCAAATTCTTAGTTGTCCATTTGGCTTCTGTCTCACCATGATGGAATTTACCCAATCTATGGACTGTGACTCGGGTGATCAGTTTTTCATTCATCTCTTGGAGCTCTCTTTCAAGCTTTCCTTTTAAATCTATTGGTACTTTATGTGGGGGCTGAATAACTGCTTTCATTGCTGGGTCAATAGTGATGTGATACTCAAAATCTTCAAAGTATCCAACTGACTCATCAAAACACTCTGGGTGTATTTGTACTAGATCTTCTTTGCTTCTGATCAGAGGGTGCTTTCCATATACTCATCAGAACTTGGGAATTAGTCTCTTTCGCAGCCATGATCCATGCACTGGCCTTAAGCTGTTTACCTGATTACTACATTGCTCTATTTTGCTAAAAGTGCAGTAACCATTTGAATATCTGAAAGACAGTTCCCTTTTTACCACCTGGAATGATTTTCCTTGGCACCATGATGCAATTCCCGAAACATCTATTCCACCACTGAATTGGGAAGCCCCTTTTATATAGCGCATACTGCATTTGTGCTACACAAGAGCACTTTCGAGGCGATTTCCACTTTCAGGTATATTGTATTAGAACCCAAGTAAATCCCAAATACTAATAGCAATCAATTTTCAGGTCTAACCTTATTTGCATAATTATACACAATTCCAAATCCAAACTCAGGTGGGCCTAGGGCGGCATTACTGATAGGAGAGGGAAATTGCATGGAAGTCAAATTTAAATGGGTGGGGACATTTAAAAAGGACTGTCATGGAGGCACAAAACTTTAGAAACCTTCTGGAATGCATTAAAAGGCTTCAGCAACCTTTGCAAAGGCGGAAAGGGGCAGAGACTTAAGAAACAAAAGGTCAGGGTGAAGGGAAAGAGATCCCTAAGTGCAGGTGTGCATCTGTAGACAAGGGACAGTGGAGCCCAGCACTTGGTCTTCTCTTTGATGGCTACTGAAGATGAGGTGGTGCTGCATGAGGCACTTGTGAGGAGGATTTTCCTCTGTGCCACTCTGTAGCACCAACGCATAGGTCAGATCTGCAGCATGCCTGCATGAAGGTGTAATCAAGTTTCAGGTCAGAGATGACCATTACTGTCCCTGCCCAGAGTCTACATTTCCTTAAAGCAAAGTCCATTCCCTACTATTATAGAAAGTACCTGCAGTAGAAAAACCTATTGTTTATGAGGGTGGTGAAGTGGAGACAATCAATGACTTCAGAAGGAAAGTGGTTGGGCACTTGAGGGAAATAGATTTTCACAGCTATGGGGATAGAGCGGGGGAATGGGACTGACTGGATTGCTCTACAGAGAGGTGACATGGACTTGATGGGCCAAATGGCCTCCTTTTGTGCCATAATGACTCCATGACTGTATAAGAATGCCACTGTTATATGTTGGTTTTCTTTTATAACCATTTTAATTCTAGTTTTACTTTAGTAGTGAGTCTGGGCTCCCTACATTCATGCCCAGATAGCTTGGTAAAATTTCATATCATGCCTGGAAATTGAAGAGAACCCTTTCACAGATCATCTCAGCTAGTGGTTCTATCTTGTGCCTTCACTGAGGCTCTGTTTTCAGAAGTGGCAGAATAAGATTATATTAGACTTTTAAGCTTTAACTGCAATCAATTTTTCAAACATTAAGAAAGAAAGAAAGACTTGCATTTATGAAGTGCCTTTCTTGACCTCAGGACACCCCAAAGTGCTTTACCGCCAATGAACTACTTTGAAGTGTAGTCACTGTTGTAATGTAGGAAATGCGGCAGCCAATTTATGCAAAGCAAGGTACCACAAACAGAAATGTGATAATGGCCAGATAGTCAGTTTTTATGATGTTGTTTGAGGGTAAATATTGGACAGAAAACTGGGAATAACTCCCCTGCTCTTCTTTGAAATAGTGCTATGGATCTTTTACATCCACCAGACAGAGTAGATGGGGCTAAAGTAAAAACAAGAAATTCTGGAACCACTCAGCAGGTCTGGCAGCATCTGTGAAAAGAGAAGCAGAGTTAACGTTTCGGGTCAGTGACCCTTCATCGGACCCGAAACATTAACTCTGCTTCTCTTTTCACAGATGCTGCCAGACCTGCTGAGTGGTTCCAGCTTTTCTTGTTTTTATTTCAGATTTCCAGCATCCGCAGTATTTTGCTTTTATATTAGAGTAGATGGGGCCTTGTTTTAATGTCTTATCTGAAAGATGACACATCCAGCAGTGCAGCAATCCCTCAACACTGCAATTGAATGTCAACCTAGATTTTTGTGCTCAAGTCTCCAGGCGAGACTGTTACCACCTGAACCAGAGCTCACACTACATTAGTATAACAGGTGAACAATTGCAGTCCCTCAGTATATATATTTCCAATACTTGATAAGCATTACTACCTCCTCATTTTGTAAAAAGTAGTACATTTTACCTAACCCTTGTTCTAAACTAGAATACAAGTAGTCTCCTTATGCAGAAGTTATCTTTTATCTTTTGGCGCCAACTATTGAAGTTAGCGCACTTAACTATTCTTCTTTGGACGCTCTAGACAGACTCTCTGCTTAAACTCCAGATAGACCTATTGATTTGAAAAGACTGTCTAATACATACCTTCAAAATGATGGCTGGACCTTCATTAATTTGAACTTACTGTCTGCTAAGTTCAAAGAAACGGCCAATCAATATGAACAATCACAAAGAATGTTTGTATTTAAATTGAGTAACTTGGTTTCTATCTCTGACATTTACATTTTAGGGAAATCAACAACAAAACTCTAACACTGTAACAAAATGATCTAGAACTTCCTTCTGTGGCTGGTGCTGTTTTTTTAGCCCGTTATGTAAAAATTAAAGAATGAAAGAAGCCAGTACCAAGCTAGATCTTGGGTAATGTGCTCCATTTTTGTCACAGTCATTTTGTAACTTTCATTGTTTTTTCGTCAAATGTTGTGCAATTTCAAATTGAAGAGGGTCACCTTTGGATAAATGTTGACACAGAATGTGAAAGATTTATTGTGCAAATATAATATTCACTTGTCCAGAAGATTTTGATGGAGCCTTCATATTTCTCCCTATCAGTGGAGTGATAGTGTTTGGTGGCATTCGTTGGGGAAGACTTCAAACAGATTTTGATCCCAGCATTAGTGCCAATGCATTGATCAGTTTTCAGACTGAGTGTAGGGCAAGATTTTTCTGTCTACCATTTAGAAAATAATCAGCAGAAATGGAGGGAGAAGGTAAGTAATTACGTGAGAACCTTGCAGAAGAAAACAAAACAACTCCTTGGGAGACATATGGAGGGAAGTATCTCCTAGATGACCCTGCTTCTTTCAACCACTATATTATGATTGTTTTTGTTTTGGTGGCTTAAAAAAATGAGAGCTGAAAATAAAGGTCAGGCTGTCAGGGCCTGAGATATCATAAACAATAGCCCAGAGCTGTTTCGCAAATCTGTGTAGGCGACATCTAATGCTCAGTCAGGCAGGGTGATCTTTGTCTTCAACATTTAGTTACATAAAACTTACTATGAGAGAAAGCAATATTATTTTCCACACTTCTTCCCATTTCCCAAAAGCAGGAATGAACTGATTTTGACTGTATCAGGGTTTTGGTTTTAAACTTCTGAAAAACCCTTGCATCCTCATCAATCCCTCTATTGCTTTTAAACTGAATTCAAAGTCTCAAACTGCCGTGGTGAGATTTGAACCCATGTTCTCTGGATTATATTTAGAGCAATGTGGATAATTGATGCATTGCATTTCCCTCTTCCAGTGGCCTGGGATTGCTGCCCTTCGGCTGCAATAGGTACCTGTGACAAGTCCTGATGACCTTCCATTATAATGCAGGATTAGATCAATATAATGAATATTTGTGTCTTCTACTATTCAGCATATGATGTGCTGGGAACATCACAGGGGTTGCAGATTATTAAGTGTGAGAAGCTCTTAAAGGGCTGTTTATTGCCTTTAAAATTGTCTTGCAATGGAAAAGGAAATGGCTGAAGGTAGATAAGTGTGGAGAACTTCAGTGACATAGCTTTGGAGATCCAGCTGCAGGAGTACTGACTGAAAGCGGTGACTCTTTTTGGAGGTGAGGGCCACCCTTTAATAAAGAACAGTCCGAGAACTGCATAAATGGAGGAGGCAGAGCAAGTGAATGCTTTCTTACCTGTGGCTGAATCCAGGAAACAGTAGCAAAAGAGTGAGACTGTGCTAGGGTTGCCCAGCTAAGTGTGGCTTCAAGTAAAAATGTTGGCTTAAAATCTACCTTAAATGCAGTTTACATTCTCACTGAGGGTGAATGCAGTGTGTTTTGTTAGTTATTCATCACTCTAAATGCACAGCTTGATCCTGAGCACTGTGTAATTTTGTCATATCAAGGTGTGGATTGTATGCCCATTAAACAAGGCAAATACCAATCACCAAATATGCTTCCAGCACAGGAATTTGAATGCTGGATGGGAGTAAGTGGCTAATGGACTGGGTACTTGGGTGGCAAATTTTGTTACGACCAGGTGAGAAAGGGGTCGAGGGGTTCCCTCTCAGCCTTTGCCTGGTTTGACCATAACAGGGTTTAATTTTTAAACCACCATGTTTTGAGCTCCCCACTCAGTGAATCCTTGTTCACGGCTCTCCAATTGTAGTGGCAAAGAAATAAACCAGACCAGTTTTCGTAGATGTAAACAAGAGTGTAAGTTTATTAACCTTAAAACTCTAATTCGGTTAAAACTACTACGAATACGTGACATGACCACGCTAGCATGCTTATGCGGTAATCAGACAAGCAGATAGAGGCAGAGAAGGAGCAAGAATAAAGAGGAAAAGTTTGAAGCAATAGCTGGGGACATCTACTGTCCTTTGAGTTCACTGTAGAGTCTTTGATTGCAGTTAAATCTTACCGTTTCGTTGGGGCTCAGTGCACGCTTTCAAACTTGTTTCAATGTAGGAGTCTTCTCTCTTGAGGTTTAAGTGACTTCAGTGGATCTGGAATTTCATGAAAGAGAGAGAGAGCCAGGGAGAGAGACCTTCCTTCTCTTTTGTCTTCAAAGCAGTCTCTGTCTTCAAATTGTCCTGTGAACACAATTCAAAAACCCTGGGCCAGCAGGTTAGTCACGTGACTAGTTTTTTAACAAGTCCTCCTGCATTTTTGTGGATTCCTTTCATCTTAGCAGACACCCACAGTGGCAGAGGCTGCTGGGGGGTGGGGGTCGGGTGGCGGGGGTGGGGAAGTGGAATGGAATGCTGGCTTGTTCCACCTTCAATGTCGAGTGATCAAAATCCATTTGGGTTAATTGGATCAGGGAGCAGTTCCATTGTCTTTTCCTAGGCAACTGTCTCTTAGAATGCAAATTTTTCCAGCCACTGCTGATCTCTTTAAGCAATTCATCTCTTCAGTCCAGCAACAGTTTAAAATTATTGTCTATATGAGAAAATTAATATGCCTCATTCATGGCAGGTGGGGTCTTCATGACAATATATTCTCTCACACCCCTCCATCCCATCTATGTCCCCTTCCAATTTGCTGCAGGGAATGCATACAACAAGAGAGTGCATGTGAATAGGAAGGGGAGGTAACTAATGTTTCAACCTTGAGCCCGATGAGAGGATCGTGAATATTCAGGGAATGAAGCCAGTGGAGGGTGGGTGAGGTTCATAGCCTTTCACAAATTCGGGGCTGTCTGCTTTTCCACCTTATTTTCTGCTGCAAAGGAGATTAGTTGATAAAATTAAGGCACATAATATTAAAGGAAATGTGGCAGCATGGATGGAAAGTTGCTTAATGGACAGAAAACAGTGAAAAGTGGTTTAGAGCTATTTTTGGACTACAGTAAGGTAAACAGTGGTTGCCCTAGAGATCAGAGTTAATACCATTACTCAACACAATAAAAGATCTATACTTGGGTATAGGGGAATAGCAAAATTTGCATACAACATAAAAATTGGGAGCAAGGTTTACTGTGAAGAACCAGTCCTCTGCCTGAATGGGGAGGCCTGAAGAACACCCCCCCACCCCCATCTTGGGCCCCATTTAAATGAAACTCTGCTGGGTGTCCTCAGGCATCTCATCGACGAAAAGGTTGCATTGTTGGTAGCACTCCCAAGTAAGTCATTAAGGGGGAAGGGATGTGGGGGAAGAGGGAAGGGGGAGATGGGAGAATAGGGGGATAGGGGGAAGGGTGACTAGTATAGGGTTGATGGGGCCAAAAGGTGAGGCTTTGGTTGAAGTGGTTCTGCGGTGCCAAGCAGTGACCACACTGATCCATGTTACAGTAAGTATTTTTACAAACTTTCCTTTTTTGTTGCAGCCAGCCGCAGTCCCTTTAAAAACCGCAAGCAGAACTGTTTTTTCTGAACTCAGCTGGCTTCAGGGCAACCTAATTTCATACAGGGGGCCTCAAAGAGCAGCTTTGACCAGTATGTGCACATTCAAAGGCTTAATACCTGTTTCAGGCATGAGCCCTGAATGCCTACTTTTTGCCTGTACCAATATACCGAGCAGTACACCTCCAACTTGTAATGAGTGCATGCTTATTGCCTGCCATATTGGAGGCTTGGAAACCCATTTAGCACCTAAAAGTCAGGAACCACACCATCAAAGTTCTATGCCAGTGACATGAAAAACTGATACACCAGCGAGTTCACACTGACCAGAGACCTTTTAAATGCTCCGACTGTGGGAACTGCTTTAATATCTGTGCAGATATAATTAAACATCAGCTTGTTCACACCGAGAGACCATTCAGTTGCTCCCACTTCAAGAATAGGTTCCTTAACAGCAAGGATGCGATTGAAGGAAATAGACTTCCTTTGAAGCACCCACTTGATATGGGCACAAAGTCTATGGGGCATAATTCAGTTCTTTCACTTGGGAATCTCTCCTCATTTGCATGACCATTAGAGGTAAGCAGCCAGAGACGCTTTTGGGTCACATTACTGAGTGCTGTGTGCATCAGGTTTTCTGTAGGCAGCAGGCTTTAATGAATTTCATATGTTGGCTGTTTCATAAGATTCTTTAAAAGCCCCACACCCTGACAGCAGTAACAACAAGCAGGAACAAATCCTTGGCTTGCTCTTTATTCCTCCTTTCATAGCTTTGAAGCGACTTGGTCGATTGAAAGTATCACAACTGTTCCCCTTGTTTAAAAGTTGGGACTTGCTGGTGTCTGGAAGTCAGTGCCACAAAGTGGAAGGAACCTTTCCTTTTTTAAAAAATAAGAAAAATCCAAATCCAAATTTTAAACAGTACATTTTCTCTTTTCCTCACATCCTTTCTTCAGGCTTTCCCTTCATTAGGCCTTTCCTTTATTTAGAAACCCAGCTAGAGTGTAGACTGTTCTACAGCTGTCCCCAATTCTGTGGTATGATAATCAAGCAGAGGTGCACATCTATGACGAGGAAGATGTGGACATGGTCAATGTTGCCTTCTCTCAAAGTACAAAGTTCATAAAAGGAGTAAAATTCGGTGAAAGCTGACTGAATTCATTCCAACTGGCATTGGAATATCAGGAAGCTACATAACAAGCGACCTTGGGGGTGGGTTTGACTGAATACTTTAGGTGCTAAAGAGGTAATGAGGTGGCCAAGAGCTGCAACCCCAGTTTAGCCACGTTTGGTGCAAGACACCAGCTTGGTAAAAGAGTTGAAGCGTGCGTTAGGAATGGATGTGCAGAGGATCGTTCATGGGCTGATTGACAATTAAATTGCCTGCTAGCTCTCATTAAAGAGGCTGCAAGCCGTCTTGGTGGATAATGCTTCATTTAACAACCTCTCCGAACAGCGACCAGATGAACAGGAATCCACAAGTCCTTGCTGAGTATTTCAAGCACTACTTTTACTCAGCTTTCAGTGTGCACTTGCTGATTGAGATTAACGGACTACACCGAGTATGAAGAGCACTTTTGAAACACATTGGGAGACTTTCTGGGACATGTCAAGACTTCATTGGCATTCTACCAACATTTTTCCCAGATATTTGTTCAGTACTTCACCTAAAAAGAGTGACTGTTGTGCTGCTGTATCTTATTGGACACCTTACAGGAGTCACCAGGAGAAATAGAGTGCTTGGTCTGCATGAGGAATAGGAGGAGCAGATGAGGCCAGACAGAGCAGCACCAGCTGCTGCAGGAGGATAAGGAGGGCTCTCAGCCAGAGGCCCTATCCACCCAGGGTCTACAGAGAGCAGTACTCCTACACACCTAACAAAAGACCAATGCTTGAGGAAGCTGTGCTTTACCAAGGAGCCCATGCAGAGATCTATGGCCTTGTGGAACAAAGGCTCAGACCTTGCAGCACAACTGGGACTGCCTGCCTGTACCAGTTAATGGAACCTTCCAGCCTGATAAGCGTGTTATAAGTCACATCTCACAATCCTCTGCATAAGGGAGGTTTCTGCAGCTCAATGTGCTCGATCATTCCCTATTGTTAGAGAAGACCAGATGCAGAGAACACTAGGATTTGACAGGATTGCAAGATTCCCCATGGTTCAGGGAGCCAGTAACTGAGCACACAAGGCCCCCATTGAATCTTGAAGGTGCGCAAGGAGAGGAAATGATTTCATGCCCTCAATGTACAGCTTGTCTACTTCCACCAGCAAGAAGGACACAAAGGCAGCTGATGTGCCGCATGTGGGATGAGATAGCTTGTGAGGTCACCCCAGGACATGGCTCCAGCGCTGCAAGAAATTTAATGACTTTGACTGAATGCTGTTATTCAGGGAACTGCCATGATGAATTTATAATGAGCCCCAAAGCAATGTACATGGCTTGCTATTAGGTGACAAGGGACACCCTCTGATGCCATGGCTGATGATTCCCCTGAGAAACCCCCAGACACCAGAAGAGCACTCATACAATGCCACTCAGCCACCAGGTGTATCACTGAGCAGACCATTAGGGTCCTCAAGCAGAGGCTTAGATGCTTTGACCAGTCAGAAGTTGCCCTATATTACTCGACTGAGAAGATGTGTGCATTTGTGGTGATTTGCTGCATGCTCCACAATCTGGTGATCATGAGGGATCAGCCATTACCACTAGCAATTGTGTCAGAGGGTCAAGCTCGGGAGCCTTGAGGAGGAAGAGGCGGGGGACCAGGGGGAAGGCCCGAGGCTGCCAGGTAGACAGACCACACCTGGGAGGGATGTTCACTGCCATCTAATTAAACAGAAATTTTGAGGGACGTATTCTACGATCAGACTCCAGAGCATTGTTGCCGTATGATGTACCTTCCATGAATTAGGATCCATCAGGCAGTTCATTGCCTGTACTAAATTCTTTCAACCTCTTCCCCATGAAAATCACAATAAAAAAGACCACCGATCCAACTTCTACCCAATTACTATCATCTCTGTTTATATACGTAAATAACAAACTGCGTGAACATGTCACAAGCAACAGCACTTACAATGATTAAACTACTCACCCTTGTGCTTACCCTTAGTGGCTATCAGTAAGTATTTTTGTGTAGCTTAGTGCTTCTACAAAGTGCAGTTTGGGGAGTGAGGATAACTTGGATGTTTAGGGATCAAGTATAATCCTGCATCTGCAAGGAAGCTGCAGTGACTGCATACCTGTAGATGAGATGCCCCCTGCTTTGCCTCTGGTGATGGTATCTCCCACTCCCCTCCCAACCAGCACTGTCTCCTCAAGGAATGTGATATCATAAACTTGTGCTTCCCCTCCAGTGGTCAGGTCCTGCTGCTGCCTATTATGTGCTATTTTTTGCCTGGAAGAGAAAAGAGTGGTGATTGTGATTGAGAGTATTGGCAGGTGTATTTGTGTGTGTGTGATGTCTCGCATGGTTGAAGACCTGTGAGATGTGTCTGAGATGTGAGTAGTGCCTGTGAAGGATGCAATAGTGTGGGATATGTGAATGTCAGTATAGTTATATGGTGGACGAAGTGTGTTGAGATTGTAATGCTGGTGGTGATGATGCAGTAATTGAACAGTGTGTTTGTGAAATGGGATCTTACCCTGACCACTTGAGTCAAAGTCATTAAATTTCTTGCAGCACAGGAGCCATGTCCTGGGGTGACCTCCCAAGCTATCTCATCCCACATGAGGCACATCAGCTGCCTCTGTGTCCTTCTTGCCCCTACGAGTTAAAGGACATCCCTCCTCCTCTCTACCTGCTCCACCAGCACCTCCAGTGCTGTATCGGAGAACCTGGCCACCCTCCCTCTTGCCCCTTGAAGCGTCCTTCCACTCCCAGTCACTGTATTCTACACCTTCAGTAGAAGTGGGTGTGTGCAGGCTACATATTCAACTCGAGGAAAATTGTATCTAATTACTGCTTTAGTGCTAAACCTGCAGCTGTCGGATTCAGTGCTGCAGGCATGTTCAAATCATAAGAATCATTAATTTGCCCAAAAATCGTATGCTGAATCCAGACTTTCAGCCAGCCGTCTCTGATTAGCACAGCGCACATTTCACACTTGTTTTCAACCCTTGGTTAAAATAGCCTCCTTTATGTCCTTCTGAGGAAGCAGCCAGTATTGTAACCACCAATTCATAGACTGCAATATATGAACAATACTACAGTGAGTCTGCTATTAATTCAGGAAAAGACTGAAACATGGATTCACAGCAGATTTAGATTACACTATGATACTCTTTTGTGTACTGTTATCTCACTCGTATCACATTACATTTAGTGGGGCCAATCTTGCTTGTCCTGATTTGATGGGTTTTGACATTAAAATTGTAACTTGTGGTTAAAATTCCATGTACAGAATATGTCCTCAATACAAAGACATCTGGTCAAAGGCATCACATATCTCCGTGCAAGCTTAGACTTTATCCTGAATTTAATCCTGCAAATGAATTGCAGCTGCTAAAAATTGTCTGCTATTCACAGAATGTTTGTGTCGAATGTCATTGGCCTGCAATTCTAAATAAAATTAACCCCACAGTTGAATAAAACCTCATTCTAATACGAGAAACAGTTAGCTGGGTGGCTGCTGGGTAACAGAAAAAACCAAATGAATGGCAAAGCACGGTTACTATTCCGAAAATAGCGAAAAGCAAACAACTGTTAAGGACTGATTTTATGAATAGGCTTTCCCAGCCCGAATAACTGGTCAACTTTCAGAATACAGAACTGAAATATCCCTGAGCCAAATGTATGAGTACACCAGATGATTTTGATACGGGTCATAGTGTAAAACGGGTGATATTGGATCAGCCGCCAGTTATACACCTTACCTGTCCCAGCTCTCCCAGCTGACAGTGTTTTCCCAGCTCTGCTCACAGACAGTGTTTTCCCAGCTCTCC
The DNA here is from genome assembly GCF_036365525.1 of Heterodontus francisci. Lineage (NCBI taxonomy): Eukaryota > Metazoa > Chordata > Chondrichthyes > Heterodontiformes > Heterodontidae > Heterodontus > Heterodontus francisci. The sequence goes on along the minus strand of NC_090400.1, from coordinate 29,257,835 downwards.
CAGCTGACTGTGTTTGCCCAGCTCTCCCAGCTGACAGTGTTTTCCCAGCTCTCCCAGCTGACTGTGTTTTCTCAGCTCTCCCAGCTGACAGTGTTTTCCCAGCTCTCCCAGCTGACTGTGTTTTCTCAGCTCTCCTAACTGACTGTGTTTTCCCAGCTCTCCCAGCTGACTGTGTTTTCCCAGCTCTCCTAACTGACAGTGTTTTCCCAGCTCCCCCAGCTGACTGTGTTTACCCAGCTCTTCCAGCTCTCCCAGCTGACTGTGTTTTCCCAGCTCTCCCAGCTAACTGTGTTTTCCCAGCTCTCCCAGCTGACTGTGTTTACCCAGCTCTCCTAACTGACAGTGTTTTCCCAGCTCTCCCAGCTGACAGTGTTTTCCCAGCTCTCCCAGCTGACTGTGTTTGCCCAGCTCTCCCAGCTGACAGTGTTTTCCCAGCTCTCCCAGTTGACTGTGTTTTCTCAGCTCTCCTAACTGACAGTGTTTTCCCAGCTCCCCCAGCTGACTGTGTTTACCCTGCTCTTCCAGCTGACCGTGTTTTCCCAGCTCTCCCAGCTAACTGTGTTTTCCCAGCTCTCCCAGCTGACTGTGTTTTCCCAGCTCTCCTAACTGACAGTGTTTTCCCAGCTCCCCCAGCTGACTGTGTTTACCCAGCTCTTCCAGCTGGCAGTGTTTTCCCAGCTCTCCCAGCTAACTGTGTTTTCCCAGCTCTCCTAACTGACAGTGTTTTCCCAGCTCCCCCAGCTGACTGTGCTTACCCAGCTCTTCCAGCTCTCCCAGCTGACTGTGCTTTCCCAGCTCTCCCAGCTAACTGTGTTTTCCCAGCTCTCCCAGCTGACTGTGTTTTCCCAGCTCTCCTAACTGACTGTGTTTTCCCAGCTCTCCTAGCTGACTGTGTTTTCCCAGCTCTCCCAGCTGACTCTGTTTTCCCAGCACTCCCAGCTGACTGTGTTTTCCCAGCTGACTGTGTTTTCCCATCTCTCCCAGCTGACTATGTTTCCCAGCTCTCCCAGCTGACTCTGTTTTCCCAGCACTCCCAGCTGACTGTGTTTTCCCAGCTGACTGTGTTTTCCCATCTCTCCCAGCTGACTATGTTTTCCCAGCTCTCCCAGCTGACAGTGTTTTCCCAGTTCTCCCAGCTGACAGTGTTTTCCCAGCTCTCTCAGCTGACTGTTTTCTCAGCTCTCTCAGCTGACTGTATTTTCCCAGCACTCCCAGCTGACAGTGTTTTCCCAGCTCTCCCAGCTGACTGTGTTTTCTCAGCTCTCCCAGCTGACAGTGTTTACCCAGCTCTTCCAGCTGACTGTGTTTACCCAGCTCTCCCAGCTGACTGTGTTTACCCAGCTCTCCCAGCTGACTGTGTTTGCTCAGCTCTCCCAGCTGACAGTGTTTTCCCAGCTCTCCCAGCTGACTGTGTTTGCCCAGCTCTCCCAGCTGATTGTGTTTTCCCAGCACTCCCAGCTGACTGTGTTTACCCAGCTCTCCCAGCGGACTGTGTTTGCTCAGCTCTCCCAGCTGACAGTGTTTTCCCAGCTCTCCCAGCTGACTCTGTTTTCCCAGCTCTCCCAGCTGACTGTGTTTTCCCAGCTCTCCCAGCTGACTATGTTTTCCCAGCTCTCCCAGCTGACTGTGTTTTCTCAGCTCTCCCAGTTGACTGTGTTTTCCCAGCTCTCCTAACTGACTGTGTTTTCCCAGCTCTCCCAGCTGACTGTGTTTACCCAGCTCTCCCAGCTGTCTGTGTTTGCCCAGCTCTCCCAGCTGACAGTGTTTTCCCAGCTCTCCCAGCTGACTGTGTTTTCCCAGCTCTCCCAGCTGACTATGTTTTCCCAGCTCTCCCAGCTGACTATGTTTTCCCAGCTCTCCCAGCTGACTGTGTTTTCCCACTTCTCCCAGCTGACTATGTTTTCCCAGCTCTCCCAGCTGACTATGTTTTCCCATCTCTCCCAGCTGACTGTGTTTTCCCAGCTCTCCTAGCTGACTGTGTTTTCCCAGCTGTCCCAGCTGACTGTGTTTACCCAGCTCTCCCAGCTGTCTGTGTTTGCCCAGCTCTCCCAGCTGGCAGTGTTTTCCCAGCTCTCCCAGCTGACTGTGTTTTCCCAGCTCTCCCAGCTGACTATGTTTTCTCAGCTCTCCCAGCTGACTATGTTTTCCCAGCTCACCCAGCTGACTGTGTTTTCTCAGCTCTCCCAGCTGACTATGTTTTCCCAGCTCACCCAGCTGACTGTGTTTTCCCACTTCTCCCAGCTGACTATGTTTTCCCAGCTCCCAGCTGACAGTGTTTTCCCAGTTCTTCTAACTGACTGTGTTTTCCCACCTCTCCCAGCTGGCTATGTTTTCCCAGCTCTTCCAGCTGACTGTGTTTTCCAAGCTCTCTCAGCTGACTGTGTTTTCTCAGCTCTCCCAGCTGACAGTGTTTTCCCAGTTCTTCTAACTGACTGTGTTTTCCCACTTCTCCCAGCTGACTATGTTTTCCCAGCTCCCAGCTGACAGTGTTTTCCCAGCTCACCCAGCTGACTGTGTTTTCCCAGCTCTCCTAACTGACTGTGTTTTCTCAGCTCACCCAGCTGACTGTGTTTTCTCAGCTCTCCCAGCTGACTATGTTTTCCCAGCTCCCAGCTGACAGTGTTTTCCCAGCTCACCCAGCTGACTGTGTTTTCCCAGCTCTCCTAACTGACTGTGTTTTCCCAGCTCTACCAGCTGACTGTGTTATCCCAGTTCTCCCAGCTGACTGTGTTTTCCCAGCTCTCTCAGCTGAAAATGTTTTCCCAGCTCTCCCAGCTGTCTGTGTTTTCCCAGCTCTCCCAGCTGACTGTGTTTTCCCAGCTCTCCCAGCTGACAATGTTTTCCCATCTCTCCTAACTGACTGTGTTTTCCCAGCTCTCCTAACTGGCTGTGTTTTCCCAGCTCTCCCAGCTGACTGTGTTTTCCCAGCTCTCTCAGCTGACAGTGTTTTCCCAGCTCTCCTAACTGACTGTGTTTTCCCAGCTCTCCCAGCTGACTGTTTTCCCAGCTCTCCCAGCTGACTGTGTTTTCCCAGCTCTCCCAGCTGACTGTGTTTACCCAGCACTCCCAGCTGACTGTTTTCCCAGCTCTCCCAGCTGACTGTGTTTGCCCAGCCCACCCAGCTGACTGTGTTTTCCCAGCTCTTCCAGCTGACTGTGTTTTCCCAGCTCTCCCAGCTGACTGTGTTTGCCCAGCTCTCCCAGCTGACTGTGTTTTCCCAGCTCTCCTAACTGACTGTGTTCTCCTCGCACTTCCAGCTGACTGTGTTCTCCCAGCTCTCCCAGCTGACTGTGTTCTCCTAGCACTTCCAGCTGACTGTGTTCTCCCAGCTCTCCCAGCTGACTGTGTTCTCCAGCTCTCCCAGCTAACTGTGTTCTCCTCGCACTTCCAGCTGACTGTGTTCTCCCAGCTCTCCCAGCTGACTGTGTTCTCCCAGCTCTCCCAGCTGACTGTGTTCTCCTAGCACTTCCAGCTGACTGTGTTCTCCCAGCTCTCCCAGCTGACTGTGTTTGCCCAGCTCTCCCAGCTGACTGTGTTTTCCCAGCTCTCCCAGCTGACTGTGTTCTCCAGCTCTCCCAGCTAACTGTGTTCTCCTCGCACTTCCAGCTGACTGTGTTCTCCCAGCTCTCCCAGCTGACTGTGTTCTCCTAGCACTTCCAGCTGACTGTGTTCTCCCAGCTCTCCCAGCTGACTGTGTTTGCCCAGCTCTCCCAGCTGACTGTGTTCTCCAGCTCTCCCAGCTGACTGTGTTCTCCCAGCTCTCCCAGCTGACTGTGTTCACCTAGCACTTCCAGCTGACTGTGTTCTCCCAGCCAACTGTTGTCCCAGCCGGAAAGCTGTGGTACTCTCATGATTTTGTGTCAATTAATAGAAGAGATGGAAAATCATTGATTATTGTAATGAATACTGGACTTTGTGGTTTGATTATTTTTTTTAAAAACTGTGGTTTTTATGTAGTGTAAGAAGGATTTGCAGAAGATATGTGACCTCACACCAACTCTACCTACGCAGAGACAAGACAGGGATCCTGGTTACCATGTGAACAGATCAAAGACCTTTTTGAAAGCAGAAGGCAAGGTTGTAACACCTGAAGAACAATGGGTTTAACTCTCTCAGACTCTCAGATTGTAAACAGGGAGCCAAGGGCTCTGAATATGCAAACTCAAGTTGAAATTTTTAACACTTGGAAACAAAGGAAGGCCCAGGTGGTTCTCCTGGCATAGAGTCATCGAGTTATACAGCACAGAAACAGCTCCTTTGGTCCACTGTGTCCGCACCATCCTTCAAGCCTATTTATTCTAATTTCATTTTTCAGCACTTGACCCGTAGCCTTGTTTGCTGTGGCGTTTCAAGTGCTCATCTAAATACTTCTTAAATATTAGAGTCAAAGCATTGCACAGCACAGAAACAGGCCCTTCGGCCATCGTGTCCGTGCCAACCATCAAGCACCTATCTATTCTAATCCCATTTTCCAGCACTTGGCCTGTAGTCTTGTATGCTATGGCGTTTCAAGTGCTCATCTAGATACTTCTTAAATTTTGTGAGGGTGCTTGCCTCTACTACCCCTTCAGGCAGTGTGTTCCAGATTCCAACCATGCTCTGGGGGTGAAATATTTCCTCAAATCCCCTCTAAACCTCCTGCCGCTTACCTTAAATCTATGCCACCTGGTTATTGACACCTCTGCTAAGGGAAAAAGTTACTTCCTATCTACCCTATCTATGCCCCTCATAATTTTGTATACCTCTATCAGGTCTCCCCTCAGCCTTCTCTGCTCTAAGGAAAACAACCCTAGCCTATCCAGTCTCTCTTAATCGCTGAAATGCTCCAGCCCAGGCAACATCCTGGTGAATCTTCTCTGCACCCTCTCTATTGAAATCACATCCTTCCTATAGTGTGGCAACCAGAACTGTGCACAGTACTCCAGCTGTGGCCTAACTAGCGTTTTATACAGCTGTGGCCAGACTTGTGGACTTTGCATAATTGAAAAAGACAAACGGCTGTTGACTTTTGATTCTGGATAAATTCAACAGACTTTCAGAAGTCTGGAGGTTGTAAGGAAGACCGGAAGACAAAGACTATCAGTAACTGCCTCAGAGGAGAGAGAGAGAGATAGAAAAAATACCTCCTTTCAGAAGACTAATACAGCGAAAGACTGCTAAGACTCGAACCCAATACGAAAGCTGAGGTTTGCGGAGGAGAAAAAGACCAATGGGGTTACCAGAGATCGCATTATTCACAGAAGTCCAGGTCGAAAGTTCTCAGAAGAAGTGAGTGACAAGGACATTGACTTTGAGAAGGACTGGGAGATCCAACCCATTGCAACTGGGACAAGTTTGGGACTTTCAACCGCAAAGATATTGTTTCAATGAGGACATTGTGTAAAATTTCAATGTAGTGTGGGGTTTTCAAGTGTTTTAATAAGTTAAAGGAAAATACCTTTCTCTGTAATTTAGTGCATTATCTACTTACGAAATACATTTAGTTAATGTTGATTTTTCATTTAGTTGTTAAAGTAAAAGTCTTAAAATGTGAAATCTTGTGTACTTCTTTAAATTGGTCTGGGGAGTTCTTATCTCGTATTTATAACGTCAATGATCTCACTGAGATCATAACACTATGCATTCACAATTTCCAAATGCCCAGGCAGCAGACGGGATCATTAAAAGGTAATGAAAATCAGGAACGATATATCACAAGATCTGATGCACACATTTTGCATTATCACAGACAAAGTTATTCCTGTGTACTCATAAAGATGGCTCAGATATATTTCAAAGCTTTATTCTGAATATTAACCAATTATTCAGCCAGTATTTTATGGTGGCTGAATTCTTTTTCTAGTGCAGAAGATTCCAGGATTTTTACTGGGGTTTTTTGCCTTCTGTTTTTCTCTTCGTACCAAGTGCCTCTACCTGGAGCACATTGTACCTGGCTTTTCAAATAATGCAATGTGACAAGGATCCACAGTGTGTTCCAAATTGTTTGACCTTTTTTACGGAATGATACAAAGTGCAAAATGTATTGTAGCATATTTGAGCGAATGATATTTGTTGATTTGACCATTCCGAATCTGGTCTCTCAGGTTTATACAGTGTGTAATGAGATGATGGAAGATGGCAGGATCCCCAAAGACACATTGTACAGCGAGCTCGCCACTGGTATCAGACCCACCGGCCGTCCATGTCTCCGTTATAAAGACGTCTGCAAACGCGACATGAAATCGTGTGACATTGATCACAAGTCGTGGGAGTCAGTTGCCAGCATTCGCCAGAGCTGGCGGGCAGCCATAAAGACAGGGCTAAATTGTGGCGAGTCGAAGAGACTTAGTAGTTGGCAGGAAAAAAGACAGAGGCGCAAGGGGAGAGCCAACTGTGCAACAGCCCCAACAAACAAATTTCTCTGCAGCACCTGTGGAAGAGCCTGTTACTCCAGAATTGGCCTTTATAGCCACTCCAGGCGCTGCTTCACAAACCACTGACCACCTCCAGGCGCGTATCCATTGTCTCTCGAGATAAGGAGGCCCAAAGAAAATGAGATGATGCAAAATAATTCTTTCAGCATGCTGAAAACAATTCAGGAAAAAGGAAATGTATTTCTCTGTTGAAATGATGCTCATTTCATAGTCTAGCTATGGGCTTTACTGAGGCCACTTTTGAAAATTTTAGCTGGTGCTTTTCAATAGTAAAACTGAAGTGGTTAAATGATCTTATTTACACAGCAAACGATAACTGCATTCAGCAACAATGAGGTGCAAGGATATCATTCATCCAACAGCAGGAGACCTGCAGTTAAGGTCAAAATTGGATCATTGGATATAATCATGGGCACCTGGTAATGCAGAACTGCTCAGTGTGGAATCTTTATTTGGGAGGCAACCTAAATATTCCTGCAGTCCTGGTGGTATAGGCACAAATGCAAACACTGTTGTGCATCCATTTCAGAATTGCATAGAGCTGGGATTTTCAAAGTAATTGGTGCTATCTGGGTTGCAAAGCCAGCAGGGATTTGTAGCTCCTTTCTGTCAGATAATTTTGCACATTTACTAAAGCTTTCAATTGTAATGCCCAGGCACTCAGACCGATGACTTCTGGCCTACCTGATGCATTGAGGTGGCACAGGAACATGAAACAGCTCAATGGCTTCCCGATAAAGATACCATGCAATCTGGGGAAAGCAAATGAAACTCTGAATGATTGATTTATCTGTTCTGGGAGATGAGGGGTTAACTTTAATTGAAAACTGCCTTCTGATGACCTCCAACAATCATTGTAAGCCTTTGGTTTTATACCTTTTCTAAGATTGTTGCTGCGCAGAACAGGCTAGTGTTTAGAGCAATTTTCTCACAGTTCAGCAAAGCTGCTGTATTTGTTTTTCATTGCTTATCTTTCCCTTGTTCTTGCCCACAGACAAACCAGACAGTCTTCCCAAGGTATTTTGAAGCAATAATAAAATCCATGTTGCTTTCCTCTTCAACATCCAGCTTACCTATCATGCACTGATTTTGGTCAAGATTAATGTAGTCCTTTGCTGAAGTGGTGTTTTGATGCAATGAATCCATTCCTCGGGAGGCTTGTGGTCTCAAATTAGTCCGCATATAATTCTGTCTCAATTGTATTGACTGTGCATGAGTTATCTTTCCTTTACTGTTCATACTTCTAAATCCATTCTGTTCTTTTACAAAGTCCAATCTTTTATCTGTATCCCGGTTCCCAGATGAGTATTGCCCTGGTCATTCCCACTACATTGGCCTTACTTAATCCTGCTCAAAGCAGTTTGCAACATAAAGTCCGAAATGTTTTATACCTGATCCACTTCACCAGTATCCTAGCCAGTTGTTCATTCTACAAAACAATATTTATGCAGTGCCTAAGGTTGCAACTTCATTTTTATCATTTGAATGTACTGCATCTCAACTTTTGACTGCACTTACTCAACTTTGGCCACCCTGGTGTGCAAGATCTGAGGACCTCTTGAGGAATCAGCTTACGTGGGCCTAGATATCTGCAATATGTAGGTCCAGGATGTATAGATTAGTCAGGGTGAATGATGGTTAGAACTTTGGAACATGTCTGGAACTACAGAATATAAGCCAGTTTCCTCAAAGCAATTGTCATTTGTGAGCGATGCAGGACATCGATTTGTGTACTCAGCCCTGACCAGCAAAGAGTATTATAATCTGAAAATCGTGTTCAGTTTTGAACAAGCTGCATGTATTTTATTAATGAATCCTTCTAATTAAAAGAGAGTGCTGGTGAATGTTTGCTTACATTTGGAATCGGGTTCTAATTCATTGTCCTGCACAAAAATAGGACTTCCAGGTTAACCAGGTTCTGGGCTCAGGGCAATGGAATTGTTTTATTGGCTCAGACTAGCAGCAGGGATGGAGATATGCTGATCCCTCTCTTGCAATTGGAAAGACTCTTGCAGGGAACAAGTAGAGAGCTAAAAAACAGTCCTTTAAAATGCCAGTTACAACACCCCAAGCGGCAATCTGTTAACTCAGCACAGGTTTGAGGCTGAAGTCTGCATGGTTGTTTTGCCCAGGTCCCCACCAGGCAGTGAATTCAGTAACTGGAGCCATTTGTAGAGCTCTTGTATTTAATTTTGTTCAAGCTGCTTGAAGTTCTGGACCAATGGCGCGCTTCATATTGGCTATGATGCATGTTGACTGTTATTGAAGAAAAACAAACAATTGTTTGAGTTTAAAATAAAAACAAGAAATGCTGGAAATACTCAGCAGATCTGGCAGCATCTGTGGCGAGAGAAGTAGAGTTAATGTTACAGGTCAGTGACCCTTCTTCAGAACTAGCAGATATTAGAAATGTGAGAAGATGTTGATAGGACAAGGTCACAGAATAGCTGACCAGAAGGTCGTGGCGCAAAGGCAAATAATATGTTAATGGTGTGCTGAAAGACAAAGCATTAGTACAGATAGGGTGTTAATGGACTGAAAACTGAACAGCCACAAGCACAAACATGAAAACAAAACAGTGGGTAGGCACAGTAGAAACAAACTGAACAAACTAAAATAAAATATACACAAAAAAGAAAAAAGAACTAAAAATAAAAGTAAAATGGGGGGCCCGTCATGCTGTGAAATTATTGAACTCAATGTTCAGTCCGGCAGGCTGCAGCATGCCTAATCGGTAAATGAGATGCTGTTCCTCAAGCTTGCGTTGATGTTCACTGGAACACTGCAGCAATCTCAGGATAGAGATGTGAGCATGAGAGCAGGGGGGAGTGTTGAAATGGCAAGCAACCGGAAGCTCAGGGTCCTGCTTGCGGACTGAGCGGAGGTGTTCTGCAAAGCAGTCACCCAATCTGCGTTTGGTCTCCCCAATGTAGAGGAGACCACATTGTGAGCAGTGAATACAGTATACTACATTGAAAGAAGTACAAGTAAATCGCTACTTCACCTGAAAGGAGTGTTTGGGGACTGGGATAGTGAGGAGAGAGGAGATAAATAGGCGGGTATTGCAGCTCCTGCAATTGCAGGGTAAGGTGCCATGGGAAGGGGACAGGTGGCGGGGGTAATGGAGGAGTGCACCAGGGTGTCGTGGAAGGAACGATCCCTTCAGTATGCTGACAGGGGAGGTGAGGAGAAGATGCATTTGGTAGTGGCATCACGCTGGAGGTGGTGGAAATGGCGGAGGATGATCCTTTGGATATGGAGGCTGATGGGGTGGATAGTGAGGACAAGGGGAATTCTGTCGCGGTTCTGGGAGGGAGGGGAAGGGGTGAGGGTTGAGGTGTGGAAAATGGGCCGGACACGGTTGAGGGCCCTGTCAACCACAGTGGGGGGAATCCTCGGTTGAGGCAAAAGGAAGACATATTAGAAGCGCTGTCATGGAAGGTAGCATCATCAGAGCAGATGCGTCGGAGATGGAGAAACTGGGAGAATGGAATGGAGTCCTTACAGGAGGTAGGGTGTCTTTTCATTGTAGCTTTGTAATCTTTTGCTTCATGCCTGTCCATTTTTGTGGTTTTATCTGTGTTGTGGCCTGGTCATAGTAGATCTCTCAACCAACCACCAAGACAGATTAACTGGTTATTTATCTCTTTTGCTATATGTTGGACCTTTGAGTACAGATCAGAAGCTGCATTTGCCTACACAACATTAATGGCTGTGCTGCAAAATAATTAATTGTCTGTGAAGAACTTTGGGATGGCCTGAGGATGTGAAATATGTTATATAAATATGAGTTATTTCCTTAAGGTTCTGGGACAAGAGTTTTGGTTGAGAAGCTGATAGCGTGGTCAAGATGCAATGGTGCCAGTACCACTGCTTGTCAGGTGTTACCTTTTTATTGTAAGGTCAGCTTAAACCCTGACATGATGGTGGTCCTGGGGTCCCTGGTATTGCTTGTAAGCTCCCCAGGGTCAATGGGTGGGCTTTTCAATTCCGGTGCTGTTAATGGGCTGCTGATGAAGAAATGCTATGGGCCCAGTAACACTGCAATATAAGCAAGCTGAATGTGAGCAGAAATGCTCTCACGTAAGCATGAGGTCTATTAAGAGTAATTTTGAAGCAGCATCACAGAGGGAGAATACATAGCACTCTGACAACTGTTCACATATTTTTGAAAGTCCCAGAACAAGTCCTTGTGGCACATCGTGACCCTCGTCCCACTGACCCAGAAAAAAATCATTGAAATCATATACTATTCACTAGTACCATTGACTGTTCTTCTGAGTATGACCTTAAGCTTTAATAAACCAAAAATTCCTGTTTCAATATTACAATGTGTGTATTTTTAAGTAGATGGCAGGAACAGGCTGGCTGCTTCATTTGGATGGCTCCATCTAGCACATCTTCAGGTAGATTTGGAATAATGCAAAAGCTGCAAAAATCTGCAACTTGCACTGTTTAAATATAACTTCTCGAATGCTTGCCACTAATGTTAGAAGAAGGGTTTTGTTTACATTGCAAACTAATAGAAGATTCCGGAATTTGCCATTTTGCAGTTGTAATGTATGGCACAAAATTGATAAGATGTTAAAGTGAACACAGCTTCCACAGAAAACCCGTCAGCTGACTGTAAGACAAACCAATGATTGCTTTGAATCTGGAGATCTCAGAAACCTTTTCTGGCAATTGCAGTGGAACACCAAGAGATTGTCTTGAGACAATAGAAAACTTACAGACTGGTTTGTTAAGTGGCAAATGAACTTTAGCATAGATAAATGTGAGGTACTGCACTTGAGTAGGAAAAATACTTAGAAAATAAGCAGCTGAATGGAGGGGTAGAAGAGCAAGGGAATCTAGGGATACAGGTGAACAAATCATTAAAAGCAGCACCACAGGTCAGTAAAGCATGTAAGAATGCTAACAAAGCCCTGGGATTTATTTTTAGGGATGTAAAATTCAAAAGTAGTGAAATTATGTTAAACTTGTATAGGATCCTCATCAGGCCACACTTCCAGTTCTGTGCTCAGTTGTGGTTTCCATACTATAAAAAGGACAAAGAAATACTAGAGAAAGTGCAAAAAAGATTTACAAGGATGGTAGCAGAATTGAGAGATTACAGGAAAGATTGAACAGGTTTTTCTTCAGAAAGGAGAAGACTTAGAGTAGACCTGATAGAGGTCTTTAAAATTATGAATGGGTTAGATAGAGTAGATGTAGAGAGAATGTTTCCACTTGTGGGAGAATCCAAAACTGGGGCCATAAATGCAAGATAGTTACTAATAAATCCAATAGGGAAATAAAGAGAAATTTCTTTATGCAGAGAGAGGATAGAATGTGGAACTCGCTGCCACTGGGAATAATTAATGCTAATAGCTTAGATGCTTTTCGAAAGAAACTGGATGAGTACAAGAAAGAAAAGGGAATATGCTGAAAGGTTGAGATGAGGCAGATGGAATGGGAGGAGGGGAATGGGAAGAATCGTGTGGAGTCTAAACACAGACTAGTTGGGCCGAATGGCCTGTTTCTGTGCAGCATATTCTAGGTGAATCTATATTAAGTCTTGAGCCTGGCAGACCTACAGTGATATTGCATTTATCACGAGCCACTGAAAATTGTTAGTAGATTACAGATTCCTTTTGCAAACAGAAAAATGGACAGGACAGATATCAATGCAATAAAATGTATTTTAAACAAAACCCTATGAACATATATATAAAAAAATAAGTAACTGCCAACTGAATATCAGGAGACACTTCAGCCATTCCATTGAGACATAAAACTGCCTGATGTATGTTCCAGGCCTATACATGGGAGAGCAGTCGTCCACCTGAAACAGCTTAAATATGCTATGGTCCTACGTTGGTTGTGGGAGCCCAATTTGCCTGCAAGTAGGTGAATCGTATGCCTTGCATGCTCTTTCCTATTGTACCTTGAAGAGGTAGCAGGACACTGCTCAGAGAACAGCCCAAGAGATTTTTAATTTTAATGTTTATTTTTTATTTAGAGATACAGCACTGAAACAGGCCCTTCGGCACACCGGGTCTGTGCCGACCATCAACCACCCATTTATACTAATCCTACATTAATCCCATATTCCTACCTTCCCTCAATTCCCCTACCACCTACCTATACTAGGGGCAATTTATAACGGCCAATTTACCTATCAACCTGCAAGTCTTTGGCTGTGGGAGGAAACCGGAGCTCCCGGCAAACACCCACGCGGTCACAGGGAGAACTTGTAAACTCAGCACAGGCAGTACCCAGAATCGAACCCGGGTCGCTGGAGTTGTGAGGCTGCAGTGCTAACCACTGCGCCACTGTGCCGCCTCCTGGGCCCCAAAAATAACCTTAGCCCATTTGAGGCCACTCCAATATCGCCTCCCTTACCACAGAGGGAATTTTATGCTCTTCCCCCAGCAGGTTTGGAGGTGGGGCCCTACCACCTTCCCACCTCCACCAAAATTGTCTGGATCGGGAAGGCCTGTGAGCAGCCTTCCTGTCCTGCCATCAATTGAGACCCTTTACTGGAAAATTAATGTCCAGTTAAGGGCCTCATCCCGTCACCACAATTACCATTAACAAACAGCAGATGGGCTTGTCGCCACATGGGGAAACATGGCAGGAGAAACCGTGTGGCCCACTTGCCGGCTCCAGAGGCAGTCGGTGGGGGGGGGGGTGGGTGCAGGGTGGAGTTCCCTCATCTAAACAAGAGACCTGGCATCAGGAAGGGGGGGGGGCCGCTGAGAGCCACCCCCATACCCTTGTTACCGGCCCCCTACATCCCTCTCCCCTCCAATTGCCACCCCGTGAGACCCCTCCCCCCCGACCTATCTGTGGCCCAGGTCCAGCGCCGCTCCTGGGTCTCAGGTGGGTGCTCCAGCAGCAGCAGTCACTGCTTCTGCGGTGGCGCTGCTCAGTTAAAGAGCTGCCAGCCTCTGATTGGAAGGCCCGCCATTGTCCAGTTAAATGCCTAAATAGCAATAGATTCAGTGGGCCCCCCACAGAAGAGGCGATGCAGGGTTCTCAACATTGCTCTTTCCAGACATCGAATCCCCCCGGGATAAAATCCCAGACCACCTCTCGACCCTGCACCCCTACTCCATACCTAACCTATCAGCTGCTTCCACAGTTTGTGTTACTGTCATTTTGGGAGCAAGGCCAGCTACTGAAAGACAAATCTAAGGTTGAGACAAGCTAAAAATGAGCAGTGATTCCCCCCCCCCCCCCAATCCCTTCTTGCAATGGCATTCAAACAATTTAAGTATTAATTCAATTTATATAATGTTTTACTGTTATAAATATGTTTTCAGGCACCATGGGATAATCTGACAATTGGAATAATTGGATTTCCACTAGGGCATTTCAACTAATGACTTTTAGATGTACTCTGATATTATATAGACCATGGCTGCAGTTCTGGAGTAATACCATTTTATACAAAGCTAACAGTGTTTTAATACATTTCCATCTTTTCTTTTCAGGGTTGAACCAGTCCTGGCCAGAATTAAAGATGACAGAAAGCGAATTATCCTTCCATCTATTGATAACATTAAGCACAAAACTTTTGAAGTCCAGCGTTATGAGAACTGTGCCCACGGTTACAGCTGGGAGCTCTGGTGCATGTACATTAGCCCTCACAAAGAATGGTGGGATATAGCAGACCCTACATTGCCAATCAGGTCAGTTGTCCTTTTAGTTACATTTAGAAAACTGCGCTTTGAGACCTATGATTAACAGATTAAAAATGGTGGATAAATGCCTGGCACAGAAACACATTGGGAGTAGACTTTTGTCTTCACTGCCTGTGGTAATCTTCTGATGCAAATCATGCATCATTAACGGAATCCGTCTGATTGTCTTTCCATTGGAAGGCCAAGTGATGCACTCACTCACACTACTGTCTTTCCATTGGAAGGCCAAGTGATGCATTCAGCCATACTACTGCCTTGGCAGTGAAGATAAAAGCTTAGCCCATTAACTTCTACTCCTTTAACTCTAAGTTCCTTCCCCTACCTCTTTAAACAAACTGTACATAAGGAAGTAGTACTGAAAAAATGGTGGGAACTCAAAGTTGAAAAAACACCAGATCCTGTTCATGTGAATGCTGAGGGAATTCAGAGATGTCTTTAACCATAATCTTTCAAATGATTTTGGATATGGAAGCTATGTTGGAGGACTGGAGGGTTGTCAAAGTAGCACCTCTCTTCAAAAAGGGAGAAAGAGAAAAAACACAAAATATGGATCAATCAGACGAGCAAAGGTAGTAAATCTGCTTCTGGAAGCCATAATATGGCATAAAACTAATAAACAGTTCGAAAGACTTGGGTTATTTCAGGACAATCAACACGGATTTGTACAAGGCAAATCAGTCTGACAAATTTAAAGCAGTTCTTTGAGGAAATAACTGAAATGTATTGAATGTATTTGTAAAGGAAATGCAGTGTACATGCATTTTCAAAAAGAATTTGATAAGGTGAAACATTGAAGGCTTGTAAATAAAATAAAGCAGTATTAAAGGAAATGTAGTCATATGAATAAAATATTGGTTAAAGAACAGTAAGAAGTGAAGAGTGGTTAATGGAGGTTTTTTGGACTGATGAGAGTAGATTATAACTAAGTGGTAATGCATCGGGCACACTTCTCCCAATTTTTCTTTCCACTTCCTTTCCTAAGCTCAACAGATTGATGATCAACAGAAGGCGAGAGCTAGGTTTACCTTTTGGATGTAACTCTTCAACCAGAGTACTTCTGAATTCCTAAATAGCTTCATAACAATATCTGCTCTGTTAATGTTCAAAACAGATGAATTCTGTTTCAAATGTAGTCAAATACATCTATTTTTTATTGATTTCACAAATGTGCTTGGGATGGTAGGTAATTGCAGTGTTTAAATGAACTCTTTGGAGAAAAGACTTCAGACATGTAAGACACAGTAAGTAAGTGAACTGAAGAATGCTCCAGGCAGAATATCCTAACAATAATTGATCTGCTTGAATGATTGGAAAGTCAGAGACTTGACTCACAAGGTGAGAGAATAGGAAAGCAAGCAAGTCAATGGAATCTGGGCATAATAATCCACAACTGGTAAACTTAATTAAACACCTGAGATTTCAGCCGGAATTTTATGCACCCCCCGCCCCCCAACAGGAGCAGACTGGTGGCGGGGGGTGGTGTCATAAAATTGAGTGGGAGGCAGGGGGTGCTATTCCCAAAGCTTTTCTGCCCTGCTGCAATTTTACGCGGGGCGATGATAGTGAGAAACAGCCAGCTCGCCCCAGGCCAATCAAGGCCCTTATGTGGCCAATTACCTGCCATTTAAGGGCCTCCTCCCGCCACTGCTGATATTTTACCAGCAGTCAGAGGATGCCTTAGGCCCGACAGATCCTGGTGGCTTCCTTGCGGACTGGGAGGGGCCCTCCTGATCGGGTACCCTGTGCCACATGGCGGGCCCCCCCTGAAGCCCCAACCGCTTCCACTGAAATAAGGTCCCTCCCAACCAACCACCACCCCCCCCACCCAACCCTTGCCTCGCCAGGGCCCAGTCAATTGTCCCTGGCTAAGCCCCAAAACTTACCTCTTTTCCCAGGCCAACGTCCACAATCCTGCTGTTGGCTGGGTACAGTCCCAGCAGTGGCCACCGCTCCCAGTGGCACTGCTGGGACAGAGATAGATAAATGAAGTGGAAGTTCTTACACTTAGCAGCATTGCTGATTGGAAGCTGATTAAAGATCTTGAAGTAGTATTTCAACACAATTGTCACTGTTGCAAAATTTCATTCATGCAGTTGAGAAATTTCAATTATTACTTTGGACAGATAATAAGATAAGAAGGAACTTTCACTTGGATGGGGGGAGGGGGGTGTCAATTGTCCACTCAATTTTTATTCCATTTTTGGTGCTTTTTGCTGCACCAGATTATTGCCCAGACATTGAAGGTGAAAATCCACCCCATAGCATCTTTTATCTTCCGGAGCATTTCATAGCCTATGGATTATCCTGAAACATCATCACTTTTGTTGTTTAGGAAAACACAGCAGACAGTTTGTGCATAGCAAGGTCCTCCAAACAGCAGGAAGGTAAATAAAAAGTTCATCTGCTTTTGGCAATGTAGGTTTTTTTTAAAATTCTTTTATGGGATATGGCTGTCACTGGCAAGGCCAGCATTTGTTGCCCATTCCTAATTGCCCTTGACAGCTGAGTGCCTTGCTGGTGAAGAAATAATGTTGGCCAAGACACCAAGAGAACTTCCTTGTACGCAGAGCATAAGTGGCACACATAGGGGGCTGGATTTTCCCTCTGGGAGTGGGAAACAGAGTTTGGGACTGTTTTGGGTCCTGACTGTAGTTTATTTTGCCCGCTACCAGGCTCTAAGCACCCTTCATAGAATCATAGAATGATAAAGCACAGAAGGAGGCCATTTTACCCATAGTGCCTGTGGCTTCTGTCATGCTTACGTGAAGTGCGCCAATTGAAATACAGAACCCAGACTGAAGAGTTATAAAAAAATTGACTTTTCCTTTAATAAGTGGACAATGTGCTGCAAAATGGCTGTTGATGGTCAAATGTCCTGGTCCTGTATATTCAAACTGTCTGGTAAGGACAAAAGGATGCATTCCAAGCTAAGAGGTGTCAATTATACCCATCCTGAACCCATCAAGAAACATTTTTGAATTGAATGCTTTCTTCTGAAAAAAGTTGTGAGGTTGCCACTTCCTGGACCATTGTTGGTCACTAAAGGGAGGGGCTCTGCCTCTCCTAACAGAGGCAACATGTGAGAGAATTTTAGACATTAAAAAGTAGCTCTCTGGCAAGAGAGAGAAAAAATCAGAACATCACCAAAAGCCTGTCCATCCAAGAGATGAGATCTTCAGCAAATGCCAAAGAAGGTGCCCTCCTGTGAATTCTACACTTCAACTTGTGCAGCAGAGAACTGAACGTGATCATCGTCTTCAGACTGAAATCTCTACCAACAGAGAAATTTACAAACAACCAAGGCCTGCAACTTTAAAAGCAAAATTGTCCTGAGAAGATTCAACAGGTTTACCATGAACCCCGAACATCTTCCTCACTTCAAACCACGACCTCTTTTCCTCTCTGTCTATCTCTTGTATGAGTATGCGAGTGAATGCGTGTGTGGGTGCAGTTATGTCTATTTCAGGAATGAATATTGCTCAATAAATAGTTCAACTTCTGTTTTAAATCTACAAGAAAATCTATCACTGTCTGCTTATTTGACAAATAAAACAGAAAGGGGTTAAAACCCCTGTAATAAAAACACTTGCTGCAGTCAGTTGGGAGTTGAATAGTGGCAATCACCCGCACACGCCTTACCATAACACATCTCTTTGAAAGAACTATCCAATTAGTTGCCTGCCTGTTCCCTTTTCCCATAGCCCAGAAAATCTTTCCCCTTGAAGTCTTTATCCATTTCCCTTTTGAAAGTTATTTTTGAATCTGCATCTGTCACCCTTTCAAGCAGTGCATTCCAGATCAGAACAAACTCACTGCAGAAAAAATATTCTCCTCGTCTTGCCTCTGGTTGTTTTTGCCAATTACCTTCAATCTGTATCCTCTGCCAAATTTTTTTTTTTAGTCGTTCAGCTGTGGCTGTCACCGACAAGTCCAGTATTTATTGTCCATCCCTATATGACTGAGTGGCTTGCTCGGCCATTTCAGAGGGCAGTTGGGTGCTAACCACTTTGCTGTGGCTCTGGAATCACATTTAGGCCAGTCCAGGTAAGAATAGCAGATTTCCTACTCTAAAGGAATTTAGTGACCCAGATGGCTTTTTCCAAAAATCCAGTGGTTTCATAGTCACCTTTGCTGATATTTAATTAACTGAATTTACATTCTCCAACTGCTCTGGTGGGATTTGAACTCATATTAGATCAGATCTCTAGAGTACTAATTCAGTAACACAACGACTCTGCTACCATATCCAATACTGACACCTCTTCCACTGGAAACAGCTTTTCTTTAATTACCCCATCAAAAATCTTCATGAATTTGAACACTTTGGTTAAATCTGGTCTTAACCTTCTTTGCCTTTCATGCATGCCCTGTAAAAATTGAGACAAGGCCCTTGAATGTCAAAAGGTGGTTTGTCGCTGGCTATTAATGGAGTCTCTCTGGTCTATCTCTCTCAGTTGACTTCAAGCAGATGACTTAATAATCCTTTGCTCTGTAAAAAGCATTAGTTGTTGGAGTGTAAAAGGGCTTACAGCTCCTAAAGATCCCTTTAATTTTATGTAAGAACCACGTCTGAAAACTTTAAATAAAAAGTCAATGCAGGTTCTCCCTGATTAATTCACCAACAAAAAATTAAAGGTTACACATTATTAAAACTTTCAAACATCAGACAGGGAGAAATGGAGAATTCTCCTTTTCACACAGTTGCCCGTTCAATTAATATTTATCTTTTAAATCTATACATGATCTTATTCCAAAATTGTACTAAATAGGAAACTTCAAACAACCGAAGAAGGGTCACTGACCCGAAATGTTAACTCTGCTTCTCTCTCCGCAGATGCTGCCAGACCTGCTGAGTATTTCCAGCATTTCTTGTTTTTATTTTAACTTCAAACAACGACAGCTTCATAAGGGATAATTAGTTCTGAGTTGTTGTAAAGATAATTAAATATTCCAGATAGATTTCATAAGCATGCATGTTCCACAGCTTTTAAACCAGAATGAATAGAGGTCTTTAAAATTACGACTACGTTTGGGATGGTAGACATGGAGAAAATGAGGTACTAAGTGACAACTTTTCATCCTCACCGTTTGCCACACCTCCAAGAGGAAGAGCAAGAGGGGCTACTGTGACCCCCTCCTCATCTGGCCGTAACACTTGTCACGCATGGATAACCCTTGTCACCCAGTAGTCAGCCTTTGACTTGCCATGGTGGGTAAAATACAGGTGGCACAGAGGACTGCCACACAATGAAGGTATCGTGACAATTACCAGAATAATGGGCATTCACTTGCATGACATGCCACCTGTAGTCACACCCCAGCTGCAAACTGAAGTGGTGAACTACCTCTGGTTCATGAAAATGGCCAAGTTGACATGGGGTGCACACAAGGCGATGGGTGTGTCCCTACCTAACACAAATGGACTGCAGTGGTTCAAGAAGGCAGCTCACCACTACCTTTGCAAGGGCTTTTAGTGATGGGCAATGAATACTGGCCTTACCAGTAATGCCCAGATCCTATGAACGAATTTAAAAAAGTCAATGGCACCCTGTGCCATGGGAAAGCTTACAATCTGTGCAAAACCTCATGCTCACTACACCTGCTTGACTCTGGCAAGAGGGAATGAAATCAAACTGTTTGTTTGTGTCTCGAGAACTTCAGTGACCTCCCTTATGTAGCTGTGTACTGCAAACTGCTTATATCTCCAGCAGTAGCCTGGAAGGAGTCATGCATAAATGTTCAGTGCCACAGGCAATGCTTGTTAGCCACAGTCAATGCTATTCTTCCCTTACTTTGAGTTTGCAGTTGTAGCTGCAGCAGTTGGCAGATTTCAATCACTAAGGCATCTCATACATTGATCCTCAATGATGTTGAGATAAGAGAATTGCTTCCAAAAGACCCTCAGTGATATAGCTTCCTGCTGAAAGCCTTTCTCCTCCCACCACCACCACCCCCCTCCCCCCAGCTCTTCGAGCAGCTTGTCCTACTTTGAATGGCCTCTCGTCATTCCCCCAGTCATGCTCAATTCCCAGAGAACCCTACCATTCCACTTATGTCTGAAAGCAACTTGTTTCAGCACAAGCTTTTAAATAAACAAAAAAATACTTGAGCGCCAGCCAGACCACTCCCTGTAGACAAGCCAAACTTTAAGCAAGTATAGGAAAGCTCCAAAAACATGCACAATTGTACCAGCAGTCAGAAGAAATAATCCAGCAACTAACCTGTAATTAGTTCAGGATCCCTTTAAATCGTGCTGGTGGGGGTCCTTCATTCTGTTGAATGTCATGTTTAGCTTTGCCAGGTTAGGACAAGGTGTTGGCTGATGTGTGCAATTGGAAAATGGCAGCACTGACATTGCACATTGACGTCAAAATCTGCATGCGCTTCATCCTGCTGGAGATTGTTAGTGTGTGCGTGCAAACCCCTTTGCAAATATGGTGCCCTGCACACTTCCTGTTGGAAGTGTGTGCGCGCATCATGGACCCCATTTTTGTCTGCGTAGCACCTGAAAAATGAACATTACACAACCCACTTTAGCCCCTGTTGTTTCCACTTGTTGGACAGTCCAAAATTAGAGGTCATAAATATAAGGTGGTCACGAATAATAGCAATAAAGAATTCAGGAGAAACTTCTTTACACAGTGAGTGACCAGAATGTGGAAATTACTACCACATGGAGCAGTTAAGACAAATAGCATAAATGCATTTAAGGCAGTACTACATATGTACGTGAGGTAGGGTTAGATAAAGTAGAGTGGGAGGATGCTCGTGTGGAGCATAAACACTGCCATAGACTACTTGGAATGAATGGCCTCTTTCTGTGCTGTAATTTCTATGTGCTTCAGTGCAACTGTGAGTGGAAAAACTGGCCAGATTGCATGCACCTTGCTTCTGTACGACTCTTAAACAGGGGGTCTGACTTTCCTTTACGGTCCTGACCCAGTACTCCGTATCAATCGTGCAAAACAAACTTTAGGTACAATTTCCACTTTACATGGAAAACCACCAAGCAATTGTATATACTTACAACACCAGTTGCTTAATAGACCCAGGTACAGGAGCTCGTTCCCCGGTGGTCAGATCGCTGAACGAATTCTTCCGTAAGACTTCCTGTGACTGAGCAAGTCATGCTTCCCTGGCTGCAGCAACAATCTCCTTGTGAGCTGTGGCTTTATACCCCTTTCTGACCGTGGTCCCTTGATATATAAGGTAATGTCTTGAATTGGGTCATTCGATTGGGTTTCAGTGCCTTATCAGTCCCACTATGGCTATGTAGTACCACCTGCATGTGGTCATATCCTGCTTTCAGTAGGGTAGGGGGGAGGGGGGATCTCAGGTGCATACCACCCATGGATGTGATATCTGTATCTTGATAAGGCAAGAAGGAAACCATTCACACATATTCCAAGAGGCCGTTGTCCATGAGAGTGGTTGTAGACAGACTGTCTGATGTTGTAATAGCCCAGGGCTACCACATTAGTGGCATGTCCTGACGTGTGCGTGTGTGTGTGTCCTTGTTCAGTTACACTGTCTTCATTTTTAAAAGTCCAATAGGAACCCCAGCGATGATGTCTTGCATCATAATTCTTCTCCCTTCATCCTGATGTCCTCCACCTTTGTTCTTACCATCTGGTGAGCTCCACACACTGGTCCACACCACAACTGGTTACATTTTGCTTATGAACAGAAATGCAAGAGATATTAAAAGTGCCTTACAAGAGATATCCAAATGTCTTACACTTCCACTTAAAAATTAGAAGAAATTAAAACTTTCTGGAGCTTGACAGTGTGTTTTTGGGACCCTTAATTCTTGGTATAGTAGGTTTTCCTTTAGTTTGTTACATTAATGGTGTTATTGATATTGTGGAATGCTTCTTAGTGCATGTGTGGATGTTTCAATGAGCAGCAGTTGTTTTGGTAACATAGCACTCTAATTAGAGAAATTGTGTTAAAGGGGCTGTGTTGCTTCACATGAAAGTGTTGCGAGACAAGTGTGCACAGTGAGTTTAGCACGTGATTTTGTCATGCCAACTTATGTATGTGATGTAATAAATATCAAATACACAAAGAGTCCAAATAACTATGGCCAATAAAAATTTCCTTGACGTGATCTTTCTTTTGAAGTCAGTATGGATTATTACTGCAACTAATCAAATCTTAGCTCAGTGCTGCAGGGTCTCGATGCTGACGTACAATACAAATGAGTGGGCAGCTGCTATTGCTCTAGATGGCTGTGATAGGCCAGCAAAGAATGTGGAGCTTTAGCCTCAGCAAGAGTTCAACCTTAAAGGGAATTCAGGCTTGAGATACTGTTGGAAAGGATTTTTTCCCCCTGAAGTTAATACTTGCGTTAAGTGAGAAAGAGAAGTTTGATTCTTGAGAGAGTTTGATGCTAGCTAACTCTGTCTATTTTTCAAAATTAATCACACATATTTGGTGGTTCAGGGAACACTTTTGATGTGTGTGAAGTGTGTTATGTGAAGATTGAAGGATCCTCAGTGTATCCAGGAAAACAAGTGTCGGAACATTGATTCTCAAAAACAGAAGATTTCTGCTCAAGTAGCAGCTTCACGGGTGTGGGGGAGTTTCGGTAATGTATACTCTGGAACAAGAGGCAGAATGAGACAATTCCAAGCACTGGGGTAGTGTAGAAAAGGCAAAGTGGGTAACTAAATGCAGGGGCAGCAAAGGGAGACAATGCACTCAGATGCAAGGATACTGGAACTATCCAGCAGATATTTTGTGTTGGACAAGTATGAAGTGGATTGTCACAATTACTCAGAGAAGGATGGTCCTGAGCAACATTGTGGCACCATGGAATGGTGTCAGCCATGGCTCAGTGGGTAGCAGTCTCACCTCTGACTGATAAGATTGTGGGTTCAAGTGCCACTCCAGAGATTTGAGCACAAAATATAGGCTGACACTCACTCCAATACAGGACTGACAGAGGGCTGCATTGTCGGAGGTGCCTTCTTTCAGATCAGATATTAAACGCCCTGCTACCCCCTCAAGTGGATATAAAAAATCCAGTGACACTATTTCAAAGAAGAACAAGTGAGATATTCCCCAGTATCTCGGCCAATAATTATCCCTCAAACAGCATCACTAAAAACATTACCTGGTCATTATCACATTGCTATACATGGGAGCTTGCTATGCACAAACAGTGACTACACTTCCAAAATACTTCATTGGTTGTAAAGCACTTTGGGACGTCCTGAGGTCTTAAAAGGTGATATATAAATGCAAGTCTTTCTTACTTTACCCAAGGTGGGATGATTGTAGACACAAGACTGCAAGAATAGAATAGTGATGATAGTGGGAGATTCAAAAATCAGAATAGACAGCCTTTGTTTGTAACCACGACTGGGAGTCCCAAATGCGACATTATCTCCCTAGTGCTAGAGTGAAGGATGTCGTAGGACAGATGTTAAAACTTTTGGAAAGTGAGGGAGAATAGCAAAAAGAAGCAGAGAGGTTCAGGGAGGGAAATCCAAACTTAATGCTCAGGCAGCTGAAGGCGCGGCCACGAATCAGGCAGTGATTAAAATCAGGAATGCTCAAGAACCCAGAATTAGAGTAGTGCAGAGATCTCAGAGGGTCGTGGGCTGGAGGAGATTAGAGACCGGGACAGCCAAGCTTTGGAAGGATTTGAAAACAAGAATGAGAATTTTAAAATCGATGCTATGATTATATGGGAGCTTATGTAGGTGATTGGGATTTGGTGTGAGTTAGGACATGGGCAGCAGATTTTTGGATGGCCTCAAGCTTACAAAGGTGAGAACATGGGAGATCAGCAAGGAGTGCTTTAGAATAGTCAAGTCTAGAGGTAACAAAGGCATGGATGAGGGTTTCAGCAGCAGATGAGCTGAGGCAAGGGCAGAGTCAGGCGATGTTATGGACATCGTGGTCTTAGTGGTGGTGGGACTATGTGGTTGGAAGCTTATCTCTGGGTTGAATATGACACCAAGGTTGTTCAGCCTCAGACAGTTGCCAGGGAGAGGGATGGAGTTGGATGGAGGGATGGTTAGGGAGCAAAGATTGTCATGGAAACCAAAGACAGTGGCTTTGTTCTTCCCAATATTTATTTGGAGGAAATTCCTGCTCATCCAGTCCTGGATATTGGACAAGCAGTCTGACAATTTAAAGACAGTGGAGGGTTGCGAAAGATGGTGGTGAGGAAGAGTTTGTTGTCATCAGCATACATGTGGAAACTGGCGTTTAGAATGATGTCACCGAGGGACAACATGTGGATGAGAAATGAAATACAGGAAGTGAAAATCCAACATATTCAGAAGGGAGGATCTGTATATATGAATGTACAAACTAGGAGCAGTAGTAAGCTATTTAGTCCCTTGAGCTTGCTCCGCCATTCTATAAGATCATGGCTGATCTGTTTGTGGACACAACTCCACTTTCCTACCTACCCTCAATATCCTTTGACTCCCTTATCTGAGGTTGAGTTTGGTCAGTTTGCTTTGGTGCATTTTCTTGAGTCTACATCAAGAATGTACAGGGTAAATGGGACTGGGAACAGGGCACCGGCTGGTGAATTGGGTGTTGGGGATTGGTGGGGGAAAATAAAATTGGAGGAAAAGTATAGAACTTTTAAAACAACAACTGCACCTTTAGCTGGAAAACTAAGGTTGATATTTTACAATAGCAGTTGTAAGCTTTACAACAACAACTTGTATTTATATAGTGCCTTGTGCATAGATATTGCTAGTGGTTTTATGGATATCCTGAATTTACCACTATAATTAGGTCCAGTTTCCTAAGAATAATCCTGTGTTAAAAAGTCTTTACTGAACACACATTTGTTGATTCCATCGTACCAGAGATGCACTGACAGCCATTCTGTAAGTGCAATAATTGGGGGTTTTGCTTGACAAGTAAAGCCAACCTTCATTATGAGGCTCTTGGTTGTAACATTACCTCCTGATTTTTTTTTGTTTTCATATTACGTTTTGTTATATGAAATGTAGCTACTTTGTAATGTGAAAATACTAAGTACCAGTCTCCTGAGAACCTTGTTATAGCATGGTGAAGTATAATCTGTGAAGGTGAGAGGTTTCCTATAGAAACAAGGACCAGCTATAAGAATTTCTGCAATGCTGCTTGTAGATAATTACCATTTTATCCACACAAGGAAGTCGTGCCTTGTGGCATTAAGCTGTGATGTGAAATTGTCACAGTCTAAGTTTTGCTTTGTGAGTGCAATGGATTGTATGTTGGCAGAAGAAAACACATCGCCCCCGCTGCAGTGGTTTTTGGTCCTTGTATGCAATCCTATCATTTTATGTAATGAAAAAATTTTATTGACTGTTAAAGGAAGAAAAAGAACTTCAGATATATGAAACCCACAGCAAATTACTGTGCAGATATATGGTTGGATTAATAGTCACACAGTTTTTCCACATCAGATGCAATGTGTATTATTATTTGCTGCTCACCCTCTTTTTAAATGGTGAAATCACCAGCAGTATTTTTCTTTTTAATGAATATATTGCACCCACACAGATAATTTAGCATTACCAGCAGTTTGGGTGTGCAATACAATGTGGTTTGACATACAGAAAACCAGTTAAATTCAGAGTACAAGAGGGCAGTGACATTCACATCCAATTCAGGCCCTTATTATTTCTGTTGTGTACAGTGTTAATTTGCAGATGCTTAATGTGTTTGAATGACTATACTATATCTGCTATTTTAGTGGAAACAGCAGCTCATTTATTTTACATTAACACCCCTATTAAAAAAGGATCAAGTAATGTCATATGAATTCATTAATTCTATGCCAAAATTACACACAGCAATATTTAAGCTTGTGCCACTTTAGTTCCCAATTGCCTTGAAGTACAGAGGATAGGACACATCAAAGCTCATGCTATACAGTGGAAGAATATTTACATTGATCATCTGTTCTTCATGTCAGCAAATGGGCCTCGTGCAATTGTCGTCAAAGGGAAGGCACACAAACCATCTTCCTGTGCATGTGTTTCTCATAATCATATTGTAATGTGTGAGAAGATATTACCAATTTAAGTATAGGTGAACTCAGCAGTTTGATTTACATCCTGTAGTCCTGCGGTGAAAATGGATGAGACTAAGTATGTGATGAATAAGATCTGCAAGTAATGCTTTTCAAAATGCTTAAAAAACAAATGTAGTGATATTCAATAAATTACTGAGACTTACGCTACAATGAATTCATTCGTAGTTTGCCGAGGGCTTCATGAAGTCTTGATATGTTAGTGGGATCATGGTCATGCTGATTATAGCCTCTTTTTTCAGGGTGGTGATCCTTTGTCACTCTATTTTGTGCAGTCTGATGGTTTGTGCTATAATTTCCTCTGTCCTGAATTTTTAATATACATTTGAATGAATTTCAGTTTCAGGTCTGCTTTTAGGTTTGTGGGTAGATTTTGACTTTCTGCAATAATGTAAAATGGGTAATACCAGGTTAGCCATTCTAAGCTTTCCCAGTTTTTATTTTGATTGCACTCAATGTAAAACAAGTGAATTCAAACATTTTTTTAAAATCGGTACAGAAGATATTTTACTTGAAGCAATTTATTTTTAATCACATATTTCTTGAAAAATATATTCAAAAAGTATGTTAAAGTTTTCTTTTTATTCGTTCATGGAATGTGAGTGTCGCTGGCAAGGCCAGCATTTGTTGCCCATCCCTAATGTCCATGTGGTGTAAGTACACCCACAGTGCTGTTAGGAAGGGAGTTACAGGATTTTGACCCAGCAACAGTGAAGGAATACAGTTTCAAGTCAGGATGGTGTGCAGCTTGGAGGGGAACTTGCAGGTGGTGGTGTTCCCATGTGCTTGCTGCCCCTGTCCTTCTAGGTGGTAGAGGTCGTGGGTTTGGAAGGTGCTGTCGAAGGAGGCTTGGCGAGTTGCTGTAATGCATCTTGTAGATGGTACACACTGATGCCACTATGTGCTGGAGGTAGAAGGAGTGAATGTTTAAGGTGGTGGATGAGGTACCGATCAAGTGGGCTGATCTGTTTTAGTTACTGTTGAGCTTCTTGAGTGTTGTTGGAGCTGCACCCATCCAGGCAAGTGGAGAGTATTCCATCACACTGCTGACTTGTGCCTTGTAGATGATGGACAGGCTTTGGGGAGTTAGGAGGTGAGTTACTTGCTGCAGAATTCCCAACCTCTGACCTGGTCTTGTAGCTACAGTATTTTTATGGCTGGTCAAGTTAAGTTTCTGGTCAATGGTAACCCCCAGAATGTTAATGGTGGGAGATTTAGTCATGGTAATGCTGTTGAACGTCAATGCACCATATAAGCGTTCTACCGTCAATGTTGAAAGGGTTGGCATTACATGGATTTTTCTGTTACTATTATTGTTTTGTAATTACAGAGGAAAGTGGACAACTGTGGCATACATATGATGACTAACAAAGGTATATGCGTGTCATGTAGTTGGTTTGGTCATTGTAAAATATTTCCCATATTTCATAGAATCACCCAAAACTCTGTTTCAGCCATACAAATATTGAAAATTTAACCTTTGGTCTGTCGTTTTCTATGACTGTCTTCTTAGATGGCAAAAGTGATGGCTTTCTTTAGAGATACAGCACTGAAACAGGCCCTTCAGCCCACCGAGTCTGTGCCGACCATTAACCACCCATTTATACTAATCCTACACTAATCCCATATTCCTACCACATCCTCACCCGTCCCTATATTCCCCTACCACCTACCTATACTAGGGGCAATTTATAATGGTCAATTTACCTATCAACCTGCAAGTCTTTTGGCTGTGGGAGGAAACCAGAGCACCCGGAGGAAACCTACACAGACACAGGGAGAACTTGCAAACTCCACACAGGCAGTACCCAGAATTGAACCCGGGTCGCTGGAGTTGTGAGGCTGCGGTGCTAACCACTGCGCCACTGTGCCGCTACTTGGCTACTCACTTTCAACAAACAGAGTAGCTAACAGTGCTGAGGAATGCAGTCAGGATCAGCATTGCTGTGACAGGTTGCTAAACTCCAATCTCACTAGCTGTCAAGGGGACGGTGTGCTGTAAATAATGTTATTGTACATGCTTTATAGTTATCACGTTAGAAATGTTAGCTGAGGAAGGTTTCATGTCAGATCAGTTTAAAGATGCATTGCAACAGAATATAGAACACTAATTGCACCTGTGGTGAAGCATATTGTTGATAATATACACCCGTACTATTTTCTGGAATTTGTCCTGCATCCTGTTAGTTGTGTATGTCCCCCATGAATTTCTGCTTTTAAAAATATCGAGGTATATGCTCAGGCCTCCCACCCAGTGGAAGCAGGACAATGACAGACCACCCTAAAGCTCCTGCCATCATTGTGGCCTGTGGCAATATTTCCCCAGGCCTACTACTAGGAGACCAGAGGAACTCCTTGAGCCAATGGTAAGGCCAATTAAAATGGTAATCCGGGTCCTGTGATGTATATGGGAACCTCGGTTCCCTTTTGGACAGAGCTGGGAGGAGCAAGTACAGTGCACAATCCCACCAGCGTCAGGCGATGGACGAGCCGAACAAGATCCCCAAGGTGAAATCCTCCATTTTTGTGTGTGCAATCCCAACCGGTAATGCTGCAGCTCCAACTGTCCCACCATCCCCCCGCCTCCTTCTGCAGATTAGGGTTCCCTGTTCTCAATTCAAGACAGCAGTCCACCAGCCCAATGTAAGCAAGGCCTGGTCCTCAAACTGGACTAGGCCTCCTGAAGAGACTACTCATAGACTGGCCACTCGGCCCATTCTGCTTTGGGGAGAATTCAGCCCATCATATTCTCTCAAATCAAAATGGTTCAACATGCCTGCAAAACAACAAGGAAACACAACTGCTGCTGCTGCTTCACTGTATCCTTAGGAAGGCATGGCCTCCCTTCCTCCGCACATCCTCAACAAACTTGAGATTCAACAAGTGAGGGATATTCTTGGGCACAAGTTGGAATTTTGCCATTTATTTATTTTACGCTGTTACATATTTTCTCAAAATTATCCTTGCAAGGACAAAATGCCAAGTCGCTGCCTTAAAATACTGAAACATCTTGCATGAACCAATGGGATTTATCATCAGAGGTCATTTGTTGCCAAGCAATTGAATCTAGTGCCAGTGAAAATGAAGAAAGAATGATCAATGTTCGCAACATTGCCAGATGTCAACCAGATGACAGGCTGAATTAACAGTCCAATTTACTCATGCTATTTGTATTGATTTTGGTCCAAACTTCAGTGTGCAGGATGTATTAACCCTCTGAGTACTAAATTACCCGTCAAAGTAAGCATTATGGGCAACTTTCCAAATTTACATTCCTGGCCCAGTCTGAGGCTACAAAGAATATGGGAGAACAGGCTATTTTCTAAATAACGTATTCTATATGGTATTTACAATGAAAATGGCACTATTGTATTCATCGTTACAAATAATGCTTCTTAAAAAAAATCCAGACTGTGCACTGGATTTTCTAAGCCGTTTCTGCCTTTTCGGAGTGGTTTCTGAGTGATGGGTATGTGGAAGATGTGCTGTGCAGAGATGTACTTGGGGAGATGTCCATCTGCCTCCACCAACTAAAGTGCCGCACAACAGACTTGTGAGCACAGTTATACCTCCGTGGAATACAAGGGACAGGAGCGACATGGATACGAAACTGACAGATTGACAGGAAACAGACAATAGTGGTTAATGGATGTTTTTCAGACTGGAAGAAGGTTTGCGGAGTTTGCCAAGAGCCAGTGTTAGAACCCTTGCTATTCCTGATATATATTAATGACCTAGACCTTGGTGTACAGGACACAATTTCAAAATTTGCAGATGATACAAAACTTGGTAACATTGTGAACCATGAGGAAGATATTGTAGAACGTCAACAGGATATGGACAGTTGATAGAATGGGCGGACAAGTGGCAGATGAAATTTAATGCAGAGAAGTGTGAAGTGATTCATTTTGGTAGGAAGCACATGGAGAGACAATATAAAATAAAGTGTGCAATTCTAAAGGGGATGCAGGAGCAGAGGGACCTTGGTGTATATATGCACAAATCATTGAAAGTGGCAGGACAGGTTGAGAGAGTGGTTAATGGAGCATACAGCATCCTAGGCTTTATTAATAAGGGCATGGAGTGCAAAAGAAAGGAAGTTATGTTAAATTTATATAGAACACTGGTTCAACCTCAACTGGAGTATTGCATTCAGTTCTGGACACTACACTTTCGGAAAGATGTGAAGGCATTAGAGTGCAGAAAAGATTCACAAGAATGGTTCCAGGATGAGAAACTTCAATTATGTAGATAGATTGGAAAAGTTGGAACTGTTTTCCCTGGAGAAGAAAAGGTTGAGGGGAGATTTGATAGAGGTGTTCAAAATGATGAGGGGTCTGGACAGAGTAGATAGGGAGAAACTGTTCCCTTGGTGGAAGGATCGAGAACAAGAAGGCACAAATTTAAGACTTGCAGGTTGATAGGTAAATTGGCCATTGTAAATTGCCCCTAGTGTAAGTAGGTGGTAGGAGAATGGTGGGGATGTGGTAGGGAATATGGGATTAATGTAGCATTAGTATAAATGGGTGGTTGTTGGTCGGCACAGACTCGGTGGGCCGAAGGGCCTGTTTCAGTGCTGTATCTCTAAATAAATAAATAAATAATTTGGCAAAAGAAGCAATGGCGACATGAGGAAAAGTTTTTTTCACTCAGTGAGTGATTAGGATCTGGAATGTACTACCTGAGAGTGTGATGGAGGCAGGTTCAATTGAGGTATTCAAGAGGGAATTGGATTTTATATGAAAAGAAAGAATGTGCAGGGTTTCAGGATGAAGGCAGGGGAGTGGCACTAGGTAAATTGCTCTTTCGGAGAGCCAGTGCAGAGACGAAGGGGCCAAATGGCCCCCTTCTGTGCTGTAATGATCCTGTGATTCTGTGAACACCTTCACTGTGGTGGTAATGATAGAACTGCATCTGAGCAACTCTGAGCATCAGCAACACCATTGCTTTCAGGCTTCCAGGGTTGCTAAGAAAGTGCCCTCATCACTGAAGACCTCACACCTCACAGCATTGCTTGCTATGCCCTGCCTATAGTCGTCAAGTCACTGTGGCCTTGAACATCTTCACTTTTGGCTCCTTTCAAGGATCAGCTGTGGGCCTTGGTGCCATCTCGCAAATGGTGCACACCACTGCATCTCTGTTTGTGAGAGCTGGGCAGATGGTGAGTGGGTTAGTCTTGATGTGTGCACCTGTGGGAGATACAAGAAGAGATCATGAGAGCCAGCCTTGGAAGGCAGAGGCCTCTGCATGTGCACTGAGGCTTCCCAGTGCAACTCTGTGTTCGGTATGCTCAGGGATGGGGTGAAGTGCAAGGCACCCCTTGACTTAATGCATTGCCCTTTCTAATCACCATCTCCACCACATTTCGCTAGGGCCAACTTCCTCGTGGTCAGCAAACCTAGCGATGTCCTTGGATTCCTCCTCCATGGTTGTGATCACATGTATGTAAGGATCCCCTCCTCTTGTATGGGCTCTCTCCCAGGCATTATGAGCCCATTTCTCCTGCAAGGACAAAAGCGAGTGTGATAAGGGCCTGTGTCCTCTATGGCCAAAGCCAGCTGCTCCTATTAATTCGAAGTTGCATATTACAGTGCTGGCAGATCCTCAGTAGCACTATGGCTCTAAGCCATTCTGAAGGGTCATTAAGTGCCTGGGCACAAACTCCTTCCTTGTTCAGGAGCAGCATGCACCCTCAGGCTCCTCAGCTGGTGTGTCTGCTGGAGGGTGAATACCCAAAGGCCTGTCCTTTGCACTCACCTTGCCAGAGCTTGAGTTCCTATACTGGACCTAGTTTCTGCACACCACTGGGTCAGCTAACCCCATCCAAGCCTGTTTGATCTGTGTGGGTGGCCTCCTCCTGCCACACTCCTGGAAAAGGACCTCCCTCCTCTCCCTCATGGCCTCGAGGAGGACCTCAATGTTTACATCCATGAATCAAGGGACTGCCCTGCCAAGTGTTCCAGGCCTCTGGCTCTCCTGAGATATCTATCAAGCTGAAGGTAAAGCAATGAAATGGCAGCTACTGGAATGGGTGCCTTGGCCTGTTTAAATTGGGCCCGTACTTGAAAAGTATCCTCCTCTGTGGAAAATCCTGCCTTTGATCCTTTACATTAATGCCCATTATCTAGGGGGCACCTATGATGCATACAATAACAGACAGGAAAAGACCCATTGGTCCGTCCAACCAGTGTGATGCCTCATGCATCGCAAGATAAAAACTCCCCACCTTCACACAAAATCATGTAATATTTAGGGAAAGGTGATAAAACAGATAAAAACCCAGGCCCATTCTTGGGGAAAAGGTCCAGAAACCCCATTTTAGCAATCAAAGTTAGTCCAGTTACTCTGGCCTGATTAACATTGAACGGTAAACACCTTCTGTACTCGGTGATGTCCACCCCAGCCAGGAATTCACTTGGAATTTAGTAAATCAACATTCACTGCACAAGCTGGCAGTCTGTTCTATAGGTCCACTATGTGGAATAATGGGCATTATTTAAATGAATAACAAGTTCTTGAAAGACCAGGAATCCCCTTTGCATTCCCATGACCCCAATTAGAAACTCCCACGTAACAGAAGAGTGTCAGTATAAATAGGCCCAGTATAGCACAGTATAGTCATATGAAGAAAATGGGCCAGATTTTCACCACAGGCTTCAGGATTTCACCATCAGGCTCAAGTAGGGGTCAGAAGCCCACACTTAGTTGCCAGAGGGTGGGCTTGCCATCCAATTAAGGGCTTTCGAAACTGGAGGGCCAATAGGAAGCCCTCCAGCACTGAAGCAGCACCAGATGCCTTTACAGGCAAGTGAGGGAGAGGGTGCTTCAAGATGGAGGCACCCTCTCTCCAAATCTTTAAAAATTTTAAATAAAAATTAAATAAATAAATAAATAATGGCCTCAGCAGCTGGGCTGCCATTGTTGGCGGGCAGGGAGGGATCCCCTCCACAGGGAGGCCCGCAGCTGCAGCTGAAACCAGGCAGGCAGGGAGGACCTGTAAGCCTCCCTCCAGCGCTGGGCCTTCGGTCTGCTGCTGGGAGGCCGCTTCCAGGAAGATACATTTTTCCCTGAAGTCTCCAGGGACCTGGAGGCCAACTGTTGACCTCTGACAATATAGGCCTTAATAGGTTCTTAGCTTGTTGAATTGGCTACCTGCCGCTTGCTTCCATTCCCACCCCTTTTGGGAGTTAAAAATCCTCCCCAATGTTTCCATTGCTTGGAGCATTCAGACTGTGTTACTGTACTGTCCAGAAAAATGCAATTCTGAGATTTAGAGCAGAGAGAGGATAACTTAACCTTTGGCAAAAATATTTTAAAGGGCCATGGGCCCCTTATTCCTTCCGATAGTTAGATCTATTGTATATCAAGACGTAATTTTGCGGCAATTAACTGTATGGATTCTGACACCAAACTGAATTGGCCAGTGCGTATGAATCTATGGACCTTTTCAAGTATGTAAACACTGTGCAAGTAAGATAAAACTGCCCATGAATAATTTATTTATACTGTAAAGAAAATGTGACTACAATAAGAAGCATTTTAAAGAGCTGAAAATGGAACAAAAAGATGCTGACAAAATTTAATGGGCAAAATTTTCCTGGCCTTCTGGCAGTGGGAACATAGCAGCGGGGGTGCGATAAAATGGCATGGGCCCATATCAAGCCTGCACCCCAATATTGTCGTGCTGCCAACCAATTTTACAAGATGCGGGTGGCGGGACAGATCAGTGGCAGGGAGTTAAGGTCATTAAACAGCCAATAGGTATTTTCCTACTTTTTTCCGATTGGACGAATGGTGCACAGGATGTATGGAGGCTCAGAGTCTCATCTATTCAAAGGAAGCGAGATCTGAGCAGCAGCTGAGTTGTGGAGGGAACTGGCAGCCATACTGTGAAGCTGTCTGCAGGCTATGTGTTGAAGAAGTGACGCTATCAGGTTTGGAGGCACTGCAGGGGTTGGGGCCAAAGTGAAGTGCTGCTAGTGGAAGGATGTCTCCAGGTTCACAGCAGCCGCTGGAGGCAGGACAAGATTTTTGAGAGGCTCATCTCAGTTGAGGGTGCATTTGGCTGTGGAGTCAGTGCTTTCAGACTTCAGCTGAGGTGGAGAGGAGCAGAGAGGTGGGGATGCAGCCACTTGGAGCTCCTGTGCAGTGGCCAGGGGAGCTCCCTTGGGCAGAGGAAACCATTGGGGGTGGACAAGGAGGGTGCATGGGGGTTAGATGGCAGCCTCATGGTCGTAGAAGGCGCTACCAGCTCAAAGGGTCAGAGCTCAGCTTCATGGAGATGTCCGAGCATCAATGTCTACAAACACTGCGACTCTCTAGGACGGTGGTGGTGGTGGAGTTGTGCAGTGTGCTGCAGCTGATGCTAATGGGAAGTGGCGGACACCCAATGCCGGTTACCTTAAAGGTGATGTCTGCACTTAACTGTTTTGCTTATGGTTCATTCCAGGGATCATCTGGAGATCCATGTGACATCTCTCAGTCAGCAGCCCATCACTGCATAATGGAGGTCACAGATGCCATGTACTGTGGGGTTGGCTAGCATATCAAATTCACAACCAATTAGGCCAGTCAGGCCAAGAGGGCAGTCGGCTTTGGGGCCATGGCTGGATTTCTCTAGGTGTAGGGGGTCATTGGCTGTACCCATGTGGTCATCAAGGTTCCCTCTGAGCAACCAAGTGCCTTTGTGAACAGGAAGGGGTTCCATTCCTTGATTGTTCAAGTAATCTGCGACCACCACGGAAGCGGATCATGCAGGTTTGTGCAAGCTGCCACAACTTCTGCATCCTTATACAGTCCCATTGCCTCAGCTCTTCAGGCCACCTAAATGCCTTTGTGGCTGGATACTGAGGGACAAGGGAAATCCACTGAAAACATGGCTTCTGACCCCTGTACACGTCCCCAACACACAGGCAGAGGGCACATACAACCTCTGCCATATGATTACAAGAGCCACCATCGAGCATTGGCCTTCTGAAGATGAGGTTCCAATGTCTTGATAGATCTGGGGAAGCTCTGCAATATGCACCCTCAAGAGTATCCCACATCATTGCCATCTGCTGTACATTGCATAACCTGGCACTCCAGCGGGGAGTATCGCTCGAGCCAGAGGAAGATACTGAGCCTGCGGCATCCTCAATGGGAAGGATGAGCATGAGTTGCTTCAACAGCTGCCTGCCCATGATGATGCCATGGGGCCCAGCTCATGGGACAGTGACATGGATGGCAGGGAGATTTGCAACTCGTTGATGAGCAGACCCTTCACATGAGGTCAAGTGCAAGGGACCACCGAACCAAGAAGTTCGCTCCCGGAGCTGACCTTGCTGACCTTTCATAAGAGGCCTTTACCATCTCTCTGTACCCATCAGCACTATATGCGAAGGCCTTCTATCAACACAGGCACTCATACGAACATACGAATTAGGAGCAGAAGTAGGCCATTTGGCTCCTCGAGCCTGCTCCGCCATTCAATAAGATCATGTCTGATCTGTTTGTGTTTCGAATTCCACACTTCCATTTACTCCCGATAACCTTTGATTCCCTTGCATAATAATAATCTATCTACCTCCGCCTTAAAAATATTCAGTGACCCCCACCTTCACCACCTTCTGAGGCAAAGTTCCAAAGTCACACAACTCTCAGAGAAAATTTTTTCCCTCATCTCTGTCCTAAAAGGGTGACATCTAATTTTAAAACAGTGCCCTCTAGTTCTGGACTCACCCACAAGAGGAAACATCCTTTCCACATCCACCTTGTCAAGACTGTTCAGGATCTTATGGTACTGAGGCACTGAACTTTACACACTATCGATATATTTGATTCTACATCTGGCCACTGTCAACTGGTGCACCAAAATAAATAGACGAGTCATTATACATTGTATGCCAAGACCTTTAACTCTTGTAACACATTAAAGGGTTCTGCATTTAACAAATTATCACCCAGTGAAACTCCAAATGCTAGTTCATGCATTTACGCACTCGCTTACGGTTATTTCTATGGGGTGCTCGCCCTGAGCCTGCAGTTGATGTGAGGGTAGGCTGCTGCCTTTCTTGCTCTGGAGCATTAGATGGCTGGGACTTGTGTCCTCTGGATGCCTGAGCTCTGCTGAAGCTCGGCACCTTTGGGGCCACCTGTATCTTTGCAGGGGCAGCTTCAGTCATCAGACCGGCATGCAGCTCAGTCTCATCATTAAAGAAACTGAGGATCTGCCACCTTCAGTGATCGAAGCAACTTGAGAGGAGCCCCCATTACCTTCTTCCTGTCCCTCCTCTGCCCTTTCAGGCCCTACCTGCACTCCTGTGGTTGTCCCCAGCAATGGGCAGTGCATGATTGCACCTGAAGGGCTGTAACCTGCAAGGCTATGGACCAGGTGCTGGAAGGTGGGATTAGATTGGGTGGCTAGTTTTTTTCAGCCAGCACCGACACAATGGCTGCATGGTCTCTGTGAAATAACTTTTCAATAGTTCCATGGCCTATCTCATGCACCATCGCTCCACACATTTCATGGATGAGGCCATGCTGTGGAGGTCTCTGCGCACCTCCTATATCTACCTGGTGCTATGCTTCATGTGTCTGTCCATGACAGTCACCACTTTGTCAATGGAGGATGCCATGCACTCACATGTGAGAGAAATGGCACCATTCATGGCATGGATGGACTCTTCCATCATTTGTGCATGGGCTGCACTGCCTCTGGAAACTCCAATAGATGTTCACACCTTACACACTATTGTTGAAGTATCTGTCGCTTTGCTAATGATACCCGAGGCTTAGCATCTGCATGAAGCTGAACGTTGCTGAGCCCCTCCTCACTGTCACTGCCTCTGTTACCTCCTCCTGTGCGTCTGTGCAGTGCTCACCAGATCGTGCCAACCGTTCTACATGCGCAACAAAGCCCATCGACGTGAGTGTAGCTGCACTGGTGGAGAAGTAATGTCACGTAATGTGATATATGAATTTCAATGCCAGTGTGAAGCTAGGTACATAGGCCATACGTCCCAAAGACTGCCGGAGTGTATCAAACAACAAGTCCCTTCTGCTGTTCGCAACAGGCAAGGTACAGACCGTACCCAACCAGCCCGTGCTTGCAAAACGCAAAGCACAGTGTTCAACATTAGATGTGATTCCACGATTGGCCAACATTTGCTAAATAATCCACAGTGTGCCAAGAATTACAATTTAAGATTGTCAGTAGGGCTCGCAGTGTGGCACATTTGTGCATACTGGAAGCTACATATATTAATACACAGGGTCCTGTTCTTTGCAGACAGAAAGAATGTGTATAAACATTACACCTGTTCCAGTTGAACAAAATAAGTGACAGCCATTTGCCAGTTCATTCCTCGGCAATGCCTTGACCAATCAGAGTCAAGCTGCCTGGTTTATGTTTGAAACAAAACTTGCCAGTTAACCGTCAGTCACTGTAAACTGGTGCATATGCCATAGTAATGCCTCTACCAATCAGAGTTCACTTGCCAACCAATCAGCACTCCCTTCTCAATGCAGTATAAGCTGTTATTTTCCCTTACCTTGGTTATTCTTGTGATTGTCCTGATGAGTGCAAGACGAAAAGCTTCGACAGCAATACTCAAATACAATTATTTTTATTTGGCTTGGTGGAGATTCCACTTGCTTTACAAAGTAATAAGTCTACAAGTTTCATATCTGTGCCATAACTTATTTGTTGATTTGTTCCCAGCATTCACATAATGCATTTTAATGTAAAGTTCACCAATTGTGTATGAGATTTAATATAATGCAAGTCCAATACGTTGCACCTTTTTGACCATACCACAGGAATCCATTGGGCCGATCAAAAAATTCAGCCAACATGAGGAATGATTCTTTAAAGAATTATAAGACCTCTGCCTCCGTTCGCCCTTCCTACTCCTTTCACCCATGGAGATATGTCCATTGTGATTTCCTGCACATAGCTGAGGCTCCTTTCTCAGGAAAAGTGAAGACTAAGAGGAGAACTGATTGAAGTCTTTAAAGTTATGAAGGGGTGAGATAGAGTGGATGTGAATTTGGTTCACTTATGGGTGAGTTCAGAGGGAGGCATAAATAAACGAATTTAGGAGGGAATTGTTTGCACAGAGAAGGCTAAATTTTATGGGCCTCCCGGAGATGGCTAGCAGGTTGGAGGACCCATAGAATTACCACTGGAGGTGGGGATGGGGGGTGGGGGGAGGGAGGGGTGCAGAGGGTCCAGTAAAACGAGGCAACCTCCCCGCTGGCTTGATGGGGGGGTGGGGGCCTTCCTCCATAGACAAACTGTAGCCCGTGGACAGCGCCCTGCCAGCAAACAACCCACCTCTCTGGACCCCCCCCCCCCCCCCCACCGCCTTGTACTCAACACCCACACCCCCACCAACCCCATCACCGGGGCCTGCCAGACTTGGCCCTGGTGACCCCGCCTCACTTACCTCAGGTCCCGGACTCCAGTGCTGGGCATAGGTCCAAGGCCTGGTGCAGTACCAGCAGTGACCATCATTCCCGTTGGTGCTGCCGACATGACTGAACTGCCAGCCCTGTGATTGGCCAGCAGCTTTTGGAGGCAAAATCCCTGTCTTTAAGGGGACGGGGCTGGTATTTGGCCTGGTGCTGTAGAACCGTGCTGAGGTGTTCCAAATGGCTGAGGCAGGATTCTCCCCGCCTTTTCAACCCAATATTGCGAGTCCCACCAGCGCTACAAAATTCAGTCCAGAGTTTTGCAAATGAGGAATTTTCTGCCAAATAGAGTGGTTGAAGCAGATAGCATAGATGCATTTAAGAAGAGGGATGATGCATACATGAGCAAGAAAGGAATAGATGGATGTGGGGCAAGGTGGGGAGAGGTAGAGTATGCATGCGTGAAGTATAAACACTAGCACAGACTAGTCGGGCCAAATGGCCTGTTTCCGTGTTGTCGATTCCAGGTAATTCTGTATAAAATATGAAAAATGACTTCCTTTCCAAAACTTTGCACAAAAAACCTAAAGCTCATTGGATTGCATCAAATACTGCCACTGAGTTTACAACTTTATTAAAATAGTGGACAGAGGAATTTCCTACAGCCGTGTACATGCATTAGTAATATCATACAGTGTGACTGATAAATTCACACATAAAGCTAACACAGACACCATGATAGAAGCGAAAAGAATTGGAGGGGAGGAGAGAAGACATTCTTTTTAAGCGGTGAGTAGCTATGATATGAAAAACACTGCCTGAAAGCGTGGTGGCAGCAGGTTCAGTAGTAATTTTCAAAAGAAAATTGAATATATACTCGAAAAAAATAAATTGCAGGGCTTTGGGGAAGAGCAGGGAGTGGGATTAATTAAAACCTCTTTCAAAGAGTCCACACAGGCATGATGGGCCTAATCTCCAACTTTCACTGTTGGATTCTATGATTCTATTATTCTAAAGGGATGTTTCCTCACAATAATAACATGGTAGATTTCCTCAACAGAATCATTCATTTAGTTTGTGCAATGTCGTGGGTCAATGAAAGGAATGAAGAGAGATTCTTGACTGTTATATTATCTATAGCTTACAGGACAAACCCTTTATGCAGTATACATAACGACATTTCACGTATATTTTTATTAAGGTTTTTAACCTTCCCTCCCTCTCAGTTGAGGACACATCGAATCGCATAATGTTCTTGATATTATCCTCAGCTCAGCACTAAAAATATAAATGTCATCACCTGTGAGTATGACAAGCCTGGAAATTACCCTATGTGCTATGATTTCATATTAAATTTTTCTGTTTGCTTTTTTTTAACAGGGTAGCCCATTACATTAATGTTTCTGTTGAAATATGAGGCACAAGAATATAATGCAGATGTATTAATTGTTGGTACAATCATATTGTGCAACATCATTTTCAGTGGTTGAGTGCTATCTTTCAATTTTCCGTACCATGTATCTGGCTTTAAACTGCAATAATGAAGAAGACAGAAATTACTAATACAGATATTACTCCACGGGGACCATTATATAGATTTCAACATCAATATTATCAGAATAAAAGCAGAATACTGCAGATGCTGGAAATCTGAAATAAAAACAAGAAATGCTGGAAATACTCAGCAGGTCTGGCAGTATCTGTGGAGAGAGAAGCAGAGTTAACATTTCAGGTCAGTGATCCTTCATCATAACTGGCAGAGGCTAGAAATGTAATAGGTTTTAAGCAAGTAAAGTGGAGGTGAGGCAAGAGAGAACAAAAGAGAAGGTGTTGATAGGACAAGGTCATGGAGAATAACTGACCAGAAGGTCATGGAGCAAAGA
Organism: Heterodontus francisci; assembly: GCF_036365525.1. NCBI lineage: Eukaryota > Metazoa > Chordata > Chondrichthyes > Heterodontiformes > Heterodontidae > Heterodontus > Heterodontus francisci. The sequence goes on along the minus strand of NC_090400.1, from coordinate 29,217,406 downwards.
CAAACGGTATGTTAACGGTGTGGCGCAAGACAAAGCATTAGTACAGAGAGGGTGTTAATTGACAGAAAACTGAACAGCCTGGCCCCAAGCACAAACATGAAAAACACAGTGGGTAGGCACAGTAGAAACAAACTAAGCAAACTAAAATAAAATAAACACATAAAAAATAAAAAAGAAGAACTAAAAATAAAAACGGGGGCCCCGTCATGCGCTGAAATTATTGATCTCAATGTTCAGTCCAACAGGCTGTAGTGTGCCTAATTGGTAAATGAGGTGCTGTTCCTCGTGCTTGCGTTGATGTTCACTGGAACACTGCAGCAATCCCAGGACCGAGATATGGGCATAAGAGCAGGGGGGAGTGTTGAAATGGCCAGCAACCGGAAGCTCGGGGTCATGCTTACGGACTCAGCAGAGGTGTTCTGCAAAGTGGTCACCCAGTCTGCGTTTGGTCTCCTCCCCAATGTAGAGGAGACCACATTGTGAGCAGCGAATACAGTATACTACATTGAAAGAAGTACAAGTAAATCGCTGCTTCACCTGAAAGGAGTGTTTGGGGCCTGGGATAGTGAGGAGAGAGGAGATAAATGGGTAGGTATTACACCTCCTGCGATTGCAGGGGAAGGTGCCATGGGAAGGGGACAAGGTGGTGAGAGTAATGGAGGAGTGGGCCAGGGTGTCACAGAGGAAACAATCCCTTCGGAATGTTGACAGGGGAAGGGAGGGGAAGATGCATTTGCTAGTGGCATCACTCTGGAGGTGGCGGAAATGGCAGAGGATGATCCTGTGGATGCGGAGGCTGGTGAGGTGGAAAGTGAGGACAAGGGGAACCCTGTCGCGGTTCTGGGAGGGAGGGGAAGTGGTGAGGGTAGAGGTGTGGGAAATGGGCCGGACACGGTTGAGGGCCCTGTCAACCACCGTGGGGGGGGTGCGATCCTCAGTTGAGGAAAAAGGAAGACATATTAGAAGCGCTGTCATGGAAGGTTGCATCATCAGAGCAGATGCGTCGGAGATGGAGAAACTGGGAGAATGGAATGGAGTCCTTACAGGAGGCAGGGTGTGAAAAAGTGTAGTCGAGATAACTGTGGGAGTTGGTGGGCTTATAATGAATATTAGTAGAGAGCCTATCACCAGAGATGGAGACAGAGAAGTCCTGGGATTGCTGCAGTGTTCCAGTGAACATCAATGCAAGCTCGAGGAACAGCACCTCATTTACCGATTAGACACATTACAGCCTGCTGGACTGCACATTAAGTTCAATAATTTCAGAGCATGACGGGTCTCCCTTTTTATTTTTAGTTATTGCTTTTTCTTTTTTATGTGTTTATTTTATCTTAGTTTGTTTAGTTTGTTTCTACTGTGCCTTCTTTCTTTGGCCTCCTTGTCTCGAGAGACAACGGGTAAGCGCCTGGAGGTGGTCAGTGCTTCGTGAAGCAGCGCCTGGAGTGGCTATAAAGGCCAATTCTAGAGTGACAGACTCTTCCACAGGTGCTACAGATAAAATTGGTTGTTGGGGCTGTTACACATTTGGCTCTCCCCTTGCGCTTCTGTCTTTTTTCCTGCCAACTGCTAAGTCTCTTCGACTCGCCACTCTTTAGCCCCACCTTTATGGCTGCCCGCCAACTCTGGCGATCGCTGCCAACTGACTCCCACAACTTGTGATCAATGTCACAGGACTTCATGTCGAGTTTGCAGACATCTTTAAAGTGGAGCCATGGACGGCCGGTGGGTCTGATACCAGTGACGAGCTCGCTGTACAATGTGTCCTTGGGGATCCTGCCATCTTCCATGTGGCTCACATGGCCAAGCCATCTCAAGCGCCGCTGGCTTAGTAGGGTGTATATGCTGGGGATGTTGGCCGCCTCGAGGACTTCTGTGTTGGAGATACGGTCCTGCCACCTGATGCCAAGGATTCTCTGGAGGCAGCGAAGATGGAATGAATTGAGACGTCGCTTTGGCTGACATACGTTGTCCAAGCCTCGCTGCTGTAGAGCAAGGTACTGAGGACACAGGCTTGGAACACTCGGACCTTTGTGTTCCGTGTCAGTGCGCCATTTTCCCCCACTCTCTTGGCCAGTCTGGACATAGCAGTGGAAGCCTTACCCATGCGCTTGTTGATTTCTGCATCAAGAGACAGGTTATTGGTGATAGTTGAGCCTAGGTAGGTGAACTCTTGAACCACTTCCAGAGCGTGGTCGCCGATATTGATGGATGGAGCATTTCTGACGTCCTGTCCCATGATGTTCATTTTCTTGAGGCTGATGGTTAGACCAAATTCGTTGCACACAGCCGCAATCCTGTGGATGAAACTCTGCAGACACTCTTCAGTGTGAGATGTTAATGCAGCATCGTCAGCAAAGAGGAGTTCCCTGATGAGGACTTTCCGTACTTTGGTCTTCGCTCTTTGACGGGTCTTGTGTGGAGAAAAATTCCTTCTTCTGAAGACTTGAACGCATGTGAGAGCAGCAGGGAGAAGAAGATCCCAAACAGTGTAGGTGCAAGAACACAGCCCTGTTTCACGCCACTCAGGATAGGAAAGGGGTCTGATGAGGCACCGCTATGCTGAATTGTGCCTTTCATATTGTCATGGAATGAGGTGATGATACTTAGTAGCTTGGTGGACATCTGACATTCTCCTGTGCCTGGTGGACATTCTACTGTGCCTACCCACTGTTTTTTTCATGTTTGTGCTTGGGACCAGGCTGTTCAGTTTTCTGTCAATTAACACCCTCTCTGTACTAATGCTTTGTCTTTCACCACACCGTTAACATACCGTTTGCCTTTGGTCCATGACCTTCTGGTCAGTTATTTGCTGTGACCTTGTCCTATCAACACCTCTTTTGTTCTCTCTTGCCCCACCGCCGCTTTACTTGCTTAAAACCTATTTTGTTTCTAGCCTCTGCCAGTTCTGAAGAAGGGTCACTGACCTGAAACATTAACTCTGTTTCTCTCTCCACAGATGCTGCTAGACCTGCTGAGTATTTCCAGCATTTCTTGTTTTTATATCAATATTATCAGATTCAGAGAACAAGTTCCTTAGCTATTTGATGAGTAGCGTGAAACACACGGGGGATAATTTTTACTCCAGCATATTATTGTGGTCATGGACCTGCCACCCGTTATGTACCTAACCCAATTTTCTTTTCCAATAAAACCCTATAAAAAGGAGGTCGATCAATATTTTAAAAAGATGAGAAACAGCTGGCCACCTCAGGTGCAGGTGCAGTATAACCTGACCATTGTGCCAGTTCATGTGTTGAAAAGAAATATTTTTTAACAATAATCTGCTAGTTCCTGTAGTGCAATCGATCACTGAGCTTCTGAAGACCGATTTTCTGAGTCTCCCTGATAGTAGGGTCTGGTTTGTGAAAGGGCATTGAATTTGAGACTGCAGCTCAGGCAACTGCTACCCTCATTTACATTGAGCAATTATTTTGCCAATGGTTCCATTTAAATTATAATCCACCCAGGATTGTTTTTGCAACCAAGGACGCCTGAAAGCAATGGTGTTCCTGACACTCGGTGTTGCCATGACGTCGTTGTATCATTATCACCACAGCGGAGGTGATGGTGGATGCAGATGGACATTTCCTCCACCACATCTCCCCATCATATCTCCCCCACAACATCACATCTCCCAACATATCACATCTCCTCGCCACATCTCCCTGACCACACCAACCCACATCTTCCACATACCATCACTCAGAAACCACCCTGAAAAAGGCAGAAACAACTTAGAAAATCCAGTGTACAGTCTGGATTTTTTTAAGAAGCATTATTTATAACTATTAATATCACAACATCATTTTCAGTGTAAATACTATATGGAATACCATATTCAGAAAATAGTCTGTTCCGTCACAACACGACAATTGAATCTCATATTCTTTTTAGCCTCAAGACTAGGAAATTTGCTTGAAATGATGCTGAATTTGGGAACTGTTTTGCAGAAGCAAGTCCACCAAGAAATGTGTTGATAATTGTTCAAACAGAATAAACTTCACTAAACCAGGAGCAAGAATCCAGTTTCCAGATCAAAAGGATAATAGTTCTAACTCACAGTGCTATCTAGATACTGTAACATCACTCACTCCAATCATTATCACAATTTATTTATTTTAAAAAGGTGAAATTGGGTTGGGGAAGGTGTATCAATTGATAGGAAATAGGAAAATGATGAATAAGCCAATTAAAAATGATCTGGATGAGTTAGGAAGATGTGCTGTTGAGTGACATGTGGCATTTAACATGGACAAATGTGTGGAAATGACACCAAAAAGAAATAAATAATGGAACGTAAGCAAAGTAGGTATATTGCAATGCAAAAGACAGGACACAGATGTAGGAATATTACAGGTTATCACACTGAAATCAACATTGCAATATGGTGCAGCAGCAGTGAATATTAACTGGATATTGGGATGTACGGCCAGAGGAAGAGAACACAAATCCCAGAAGTGACATTCGAGGGTAAAACGTTACTTTGGTGTGGGGACGAAGCAATTATATCATTATATCCCTGTCCGATTTTTTCATTCCATTGGCTTTAACAAAAAGGAAAATGGGGCAGGGTGTGTAATGGTACTATCTATTCTATGCCCCACCGAAGATGAACCTTCCCCTTGTGAGAATCTATGAGGTAGTGGTAGAACCACAGCTGATGTGTTCAATTCTGGATGTCGTAATGTAGTAGGATATCCAGGAACTGGAGCTAGTCCAGATCAGGTTGGATGTAGAAAAAGCAGCCCAGGTAAATGAGGGAGAAAACTATTGTGTTGGTGAACATATCAATTCCGAGATAAATCAGGATGGTGACACTCTGGTCATTTATGAAGTTGTCCCACAATTATAAAAAGGGTAGTTTCACAGTCCAGTGGTGCATTTGATTGGTCAGACTGATTCAAACTGGTTCAAGGATAGCATAGGTGTCAACGAATCGACATAGTCACTTAAGGTGCTCTTGCCATCTGAAACATGTCATATGCAAAACTACTGTCTGATTCTAAGAATAAAAAAAGGACTTAATTTGATTTAGTTCCTTAGCATCGCTTTCAGAAATGTCTCCAAGTCTCACATATGATGGATTACTTTGAAATGCAGTGATTTTTGTTAAGTGATGCCTATTTTAAACACAGCAAGATCCCACAAACAGCAATGAGATGTATGGCTAATTAGTCTGTTTTTGATGAAGTTGGTGAGGGAGGAATATTGGTCAGGACAATGTGACCGCTCTTTGCTGTTCTTCAAATGGTACCATGTGATCTTTTATGTTCATCTTAGTCACAAGAACAGCACCTTTAACAATATAACACTTCCCTAGTACAGCTGAGAAGCAGATTCAGCAGTAATTTTCAGAAGGAAAATCTGTTGCAGCTGTAGAGAAAATATCACTCTCCTACTCTAATTGGATAGCTCTTTTCTTTTATTCATTCCTAGGATGTGAGATTCTCTGGAAAGGCCTGGCCCATCCCTCATTTCCCTTGAGATGGTGGTAGAGAGCTGCCTCTTGAACTGCTGCAGTCCATGTGGTATAACTACATCCACAGACAGGGAGTTGCAGGATTTTGACCCAGGGACAATGAAGGAACGGCAATATATTTCTGAGTCAAGATGGTGTGACTTGGAGGAGGAACTAGGAGATGTTTCTTTCCCCATGCATTTGCTCCCTTTCTTCTAGGTGGTAGAGGTCGCGGGTTTGGAAGGTGCTGTCAAAGGAGACTTGGTGAGTTACTTCAGTGCATCTGGTAGATGGTACACAGAAGGAGGTTCCCGGCCGAAAGCTAGCCTGATTTACAGGCTTGGCTCCCTGTCGGGCAGCGAAGGCTCCAGAAGAGGTCACAGTTCAGGAGCACTTAGTTTTCCTGTCGTTGGGGTAAAAATTGTGAGGTGATGGGTACAGCATGGCTTAGAGGGTCAGGGGAGGGTGAGTGATTGCAAGAGGTCAGAGAGAGATGAGGGTTCGGGGTACCGGTGATCACAGTGGGGTGGGGGGCAGAGGGTCCAATCGAATGGAGTGGGAAACTGGTTTGTTTGGGGGACTGGGGAGGAAAACACTGCCTACAAGCATCTGCAACAGTTAGATTGGTGAGGGCAAGGTCAAACAGCTTTGTCCCTCAACACCTGCAGCAGACCCAGTCTGGCAGCTATGTCCTTCAGGACCTGGCCATCTCGGTTAGTAGTGGTGCTACCGTACCACTCTTGGCGATGAACATTGAAGTCCCACCCAGAGTACATTCTGTGCCCTTGCTACCCTTAGTGCTTCTTCCAGATGGTATTCAACATGGAGAAGCACTGATTCATCAGCCGAGGTGGAGGGGTGTGTGCGGTAGGTGGTAATTAGCAAAAGGTTTCCTTGCCCATGTTTGATGCCATGAGACTTCATGGGGTCCGGAGTCTCCCAGGGCAACTCCCTCCTGACTGTATACCACTGTGTTGCCACCTCTGGTGAGTCTAGCTTGCAGTTGGAAGTCATGCCCAGGGATAGTGATGGTGGTGTCAGGGACATTGTCTGTAAGGTATGATTCCATGAGTATGACTATGTCAGGCTGTTACTTGAACAGTTTGTGGGACAGCTCTCCCAATTTTGGCACAAGCCTTCAGATGTTTGTAAGGAGGGCTTTGTAGGGTCGATAGGGCTGGGTTTGCCATTGTCCTTTCCAGTGCCTAGGTCGATGCCGAGTGGTCCGTCTGGTTTAAGTCCTTTTCTTACACTTCGTAACAGTTTAATATAACTGAGTTGCAGATTTTATTTGGCATTGCATTGCTGTGTCTAGTTCAATGATTATTATCAGCAGAATTTCATCTGTAATGGCATGAAAAAAACATTATGCAGATTTTCTGAGAAAAATGAATCACTGATTTGCATCGAGAAACAACTGAGAGAATAAGGGCCCATGGTCAGAACTTGTCTAACTGAATGCCATTGTAATAGAAGGATACGTGTAATGATATTTAATTTAATGATTAAATTTAATGCAGATAAGTGGAATGTGATGCATTCTGGAAGGAAAAATGAGGAGAGGCAATATAAACTAAATAGTACAGTTTTAAAATGGGTGCAGGAACAGAGATCCTGGGCATTTATGTACACAAATGGTTGAAGGTGGCAGGACAAATTGATAAGATTGTTAAAAAAGCATGTGGGATCATTGGCAGGAGGGTTGGTAATCAGATGATTTAAGATAATTGGCAAAAGAATCCAGGGGGACAATGAGGAGAATTTGTTTTATACAGCGTGTTATGATTTGGAATGTACTGTCTGAAAGGGTGATGGAAGCTGGTTCAATGGTAACTTTCATGAGGAAATTGAATGTATACTGGAAAAGGAAATATTTGCAGGGCTATGGGGAAAGAGCAGGGGAATGGGGCCAATCAGATGGCTCTTTCAAAGAGCCAGCACAAACATGGTGGGCCAAATGGCCTCGTACACTGCTGTATGATTCTATTCTATGATTTCACAGTACCTGTTTTGTTATTTATTGTTATATAACAACCCCTCCCCTTGTAATACTGTTTTATGAAGTGTGTTGTGGGCGAGTGTCTGCCACTTGCTGGGCCTCTCTCAGTCACAGCAGTCCTGTTATACCTTGAAAGCTTAATGTGCAAAGAGACCTGCTGTCAGTTGTAGTTTGATAAATTAAAAATCTGCCAGCTGTCAAGAAATCTAATCAAATTGTAAAATCTATAACTCATGAAGAATTATTGCTGTTTTAAATCAAATTAGGGTTGTTATATTTCTGTTAAATAGTGCACAGACTGGAAAAGACCAGAGTGGAGTCTTTGTTGGAGCAATGAATAAAATTCCCAAGGATACAGTTGAGAGCAGTCATACCAGGAGTCCACACCGGTATTTTGTTGGATCCAAGTCCTGAAACATAGTAACGTTTTATTTTGTATACATTTTATATCCTTTTATGCTCACTTCCACCCACAACAACATGTCCAGATATTCTCGGCTGCTCCAACAAAATTGGCTGTGCCCATTCCTGACTTCCAGGAGGCGGGAGTATCACAATACACAGTGCTTTTTTATGGATCTCCTATTTTTTTTATTTGTGTTCAAACTTTTGGATGGTTTGTCAGAGAATGGCTTAGAATTTCCCTGCAGCTGTTACCTCTTCGATTGTAACTTTGCAAGATGGGTGAGGGAAACCCGGTTTACATGCATAAACAAGGTTTCCACCAGACTTACATAAAAGCAAAATACTGCAGATGCTGGAAATCTGAAATAAAAACAGAAAGTGCTGGAAATACTCAACAGGTCTGGCAGCATCTGTGGGGAGAAAAATAGTTAATGCTTTCGGTCTGTGACCTTTCATCAGAGCTGGCAAAGCTCCTCTCTCCACAGATGCTGCCAGACCTGCTGAGTATTTCCAGCATTTTCTGTTTTCCTTCCACCAGACTTATGGTGAAGTTATAGTAGCAGAGTGGGAGTAGCTCTGAGGAGATTCCAGGCCAATATTCAAATATGAGACTGTTGGACAGTTCTACAATCAGGGCTGCATCCTACAGGCCAAGTAGCCTCCACAAGGAGACATGTGGTGGAAGCATACAAGAGCATTTCATGGCCCATCCAAGGAAGCAGAGGTCCATTTCAGTCCCAAGAGACTCCCACTGCAGCCAACTACCTCACCACTCCTGCCACCTAGAAGGAGCAGACAGATATTGCAGAAGACCACACATGTGCTATCACCAAGAGAAAGTGCTAAAATAATCATTCCTGTTGGCTGCATAGACCACATTGTATGCTCAGTTACTGTTTGTGTTTCTCTCAATTATTTCATGAATCAAGGAAGCTAGAAGTGCTAATTACATGCATACATCATTTTGTTTAGGGAATGGAACTTAATTGCATTTCATTTCAACTGTGTGCAGAGAGTTTGCTTCTAATGATGCAGGACAAGGTGTTAAGAGATTAAAGACATTGACAGTTAATATGAGGCTAGGGGGTACTGTTGGTGAAGATTCATTAGACCACTGGAATGTATATATATATATATATATATATATATATGAAAAGATTGTTAATGCATAATGTGAATGTGGTACTTAGCTAAAGATTTCGTCTACAAGAGCCTGGAAAATGATGCTGGCTGCTGACCAGGGTGTTTCAGCAGTGACACCTTCTGTCTGATCATCAGGATCTTGCTTTACAGTGGTCTGTGGGTGGACCAAGGATGGATGTGAAACATGTTCAGATTGCAATAATCTTGGAGGCTTTCTCGAAGCTGAGTCATAAAATGCCCCTTAATAATCTGATACGCTCCTAATCACCACACCATCCTACTTGGAATTATATCGCCGTTCCTTCACGCTCACGGGGTGAAAATCCTGGAACTCCCTCCCTAACATTCCTGGTGGTTGTACAGACCACATTGTATGTTCAGTTGCTGTTTGTGTTTCTTTCTATCATGAGTTAAGACTGAAGATCTCATAGGACCGATTCCTCCAGACTGCTTTCTCCAGATGCAAAGGATTTTTCTAAAACACCATCACCAAGTCACACACCATCTTTCACTGTTACTGGTAACTGTTCAATATCTTGGAATTCTCTACCTAACACCATTGTGGGAGCACCATCACAAGGGTAGCAGTAGTTCAAAGGGAAGGTTCATCCTCACCTTCTCAGAGCAACTCTGAATGAGCAATTAAATGCATCCTTGAAAGTGTCACCCATATTCCAACAGCTAATAGTAAAATATCTTCTCTCACCATGGTATGTGTAGTCTGATTTCCATAATCCTGCTATTTTCATTTCTAATGCCTAGTCACATCCTCGTACACATTTAGCTGCATCAGTACACCATTTTTCACACATTCTTTTACAACTACAAATTTAATTATGATATATGTTGTGTACTACTTCATGGGAATATTCCTGCCTTTCCGTTGCATTTCTCCTCAAACTGTGCACGTTCTTTTGGATCTCCTGCCAGTTTTCTGACTGGAGGACACAGACTTGATGTTGTTGGTCAATTATTGCCAGACTTCCTACCATCTTGGCATGCTAGCAGTTGCCCTCCCACATTAAAAATGTGCTCCTATCTCTCCTAAATGTGCTCATCAGCGCTTGTAGAGCCTCCTTGCTGAACTTAACGGCTCATTTCTCATTGTTAGATATTTTCATTATTTTGAAATTTATAGCAATTAAATGGCTCATTTAGCAGCTTCAGAAATGTGAAAAGATTACATTGAAGGTGAAATTTGAATAGTTGCTGGTTCTTCTTGTTCTTCTTCTTCTTTGGCCTCCTTGTCTCGAGAGACAATGGGTAAGTACCTAGAGGTGATAAGTGGTTTGTGGAGCAGTGCCTGGAGTAACTATAAAGGCCAATTCTAGAGTGACAGACTCTTCCACAGGCGCTGCAGATAAAATTGGTTGTCGGGGCTGTTACACAGTTGGCTCTCCCTTTACGCTTCTGTCTTTTTTCCTGCCAACTGCTAAGTCTCTTCAACTCGCCACTCTTTAGCCCCGCCTTTATGACTGTCCCCCAGCTCTGGTGATCACTGGCAACTGGTTACAATGATGTAATTAGCAGATCTAGTAAAATTTGCAAAACATGTCCTACATGCCTATTTTTTGCAATATGAGGGATATTTATCCTTAATTGCTATTTCTGATTTCACATCTGTGCTGCAGGATCCTAACTGTCACCCAACATATGAAGTCGTTCAGTTTAAAAATGTATTTATGGTTTCGTGTATGGCACACAAAATCTGGAATTTTACTGACCACTAAGTGCAAGATCAGAGGCTGAGTGGGGGTAGGGGGAGGGGGCAGGGGAGGGCCTGTAAATTGGGAGCGGACTGCATTGGGTCAGACGTCCAACTTCTTGACATAGCTTCTGGATTTTACTAATGATGGGAACCATGGAGGATGGACTTCTGACTTCGAGGCAGCAGGACACCAACTGAGGCACTTAAAAGGCCAATTAACTGGAATTTTATGGGCGATTTGTATTTTATCAGTCGTGCACGGTCACCACGGGGCTTCGGAGCCACACCAGGTGAAATGAGGTGGCAGCGAAGCAGGAGATAGCAAGGAAGTGGGAGATAAGTGCTGGCTCTCCAGTGAGGCCATTGAGACATCCAGTGTGCGATGAAATGAAGGGTGTTGTATAAAGGACACTGGCAGATGTCTGCAGAAGGGGGGGAGAAGAAGCAGGAGTGTTGGCCCATGTGGAAGGGTCACATAGTGACAATGGCACTTGTCCCAAGGCTAGGACTGAGTGGTAGGTTTGGGGGGGGGGGCATCTGGTTGGAAGGCCTATGATTCAGAGAGAGGCCATCTTCCATGGGCCTCATTCAGCCAGGTTCCCTGGCCCCTATTACTGGGCAGCTTTGAGGGAGGGAGTACCAGGCGCCAGTGGGGCAAATCACCAACCATCAAGACGGCCATTGGCGCAGAGGGGCACGCCAACAGCTTTTAATTCAAACAGCCTATCCCCGAAACTGAACTTCTTCCAAATGTCCAAACGGCAGTGTCAGTGAAGACTGCGGCTCTCCAGGGAGGCTGTCACTGATCTCTACGCCATGCTGCAGGACGAGCTGAGACCCCCTGGGAGTGGATGGACACACAGTGCCAGTGGCCCTGGAGGTCACTGTGGCTGTCAACTTTTATGCTTTTGGCTCTTTCCAGGGATCCACTGGGGAAGTGTGGGATCTTCCAGTCTGCAACCCATTGATGCAACTAAGTGACCAATGCTTTGTTCAAGAGGGCTGGCAACTTTGTGCGATATCACACCAATTCGGAATTTTACGCAGAGAGGGCTGTTGGCTCTGGGGCCGTTGCTGGGTTCCCCCAGGTGCAAGGTGGCATCGACTGCATGCATGTAGCTATCAAGGCTCCCCCGGACCTGCTAATGGCCTTCATCAACAGGAAGGGCTTCCACCCGCTCAATGTGCAACTGATCTTTGAGCATTGAAAGCGATCCTTCAGGTGTATGCACAGTTCCCAGGAAGCAGCCACGACGCATACCTACTCTTCCAGTCCCAGGTGTCACAGCTTTTCTGGATCCCTGCATGCCTTCAGAGATGGATACTTGGAGACATAGATTAAGACATGGCTCCTCACGACTGTGAGGAACCTATGCATGGATGCAAAGGAGAGGTTCAACATATGCCACGAGTCAACTCAAGCAAACATCACACAGGTCATTGGCTTTCTGAAGATGCAAGTCAGGTGCCTTGATCGATCTGGTAGAGCCCTTCAGTATGTCCCAGCGAGGTTCTCGCGTATTGTGGTGGTCTGCTGTGCACTGCACAACCTGGCACTGCAGGGGGTGAGGGGGGGGGGTGGTAGGCGTTGAACAATGAGGACAATGCTGATTGTGATGCCTCCTCTGACGGAGGTTGTGGAGGAGCCAGCTGACCAGGTGATGCAAGATAAAGAACTTCTTGGACCACAGGCAAAGTGAAATGAGATATGAGCAAGAGAGGCTCAGGACATCCTAGTACATAACTGTTTCCTGTGACTATTGTACCCATTCAGAACGATTCTCATATACTCTTAGCTATAATCAGCCCTGATGTCGCCTCCTTCATTTGGCACTCCATCGTCAGCGCCCAGGTGCACAGCGCACAGTGGCAAGGCTAAGAAGGTGAACGGTGTGCCTTAGTCCAGTGCTTCAAGCCTGTTGAGGGAGCAGGGGTGTAGATATGATCTCAAAGGGCAACAACAATTGGAATGAGAAGCAGCAAGTTGGATACAGGGGACAGAATTTGATGATTACACAAAAATAGGAGATTTAGGAAATGGCAAGGATTTAAGGAGTCATAGACATAGTAGAATGGGCAGATGGATGCAGATGCAATTTAATGTTGATAAGTGTGAGGCAATCCATTTTGGGACTGAAAAACAAGGAATGAGAATATACACTCAATGGAAAGACATTGAAGGATGTGGATGAGCAGCCAAGCCTTGGTGTTCTAATATATAAATCATTGAAAGTACAAATGTACATAGATAAAGCTATATAAAAAAAGGCCAGCTGCACTTTGTTAATACAGGGACATTGAGTACAAGGATAAAGAGGTAAAGGATGAATTGATGCAAAGTGTTGGTGTACATTTGTGTAGTTTTGGGTACCCCATTATAGAAAGAACTTTCCATGGTTCACCAGGGTTTACAAGTATGGGAAACTACAATTATGAGGGATGACATGAGGTGCTAGGGCTATTTCCACAAAAGCAAAAGAGGCTAAGTGTACATTAAATTGAGGTTTTAAAAATTATAAAGAATTTTAGTAGAATGTACAGAGAAAGACTGTTTCCTATGGTTGCGGAGATATTGAACGATGAGGGTCATTCATTTAAAATTGTCACTAAGAGAAGAAGAGTTTGGGGAAATTTCTTTACAGAGAGGGTTGCTTTGCCACAGGGAATGGTTGAAGCAGAGACCATTGTATCTTTTAAGAGGAAATTGGATATTTGAAGGAGCAAAGTACTGGGCAGTCTGGAATTGCTCTAATTTAGAACCAGCATAGGCATAATCGGGTGAATTGACTCCTTCTGTGCTTTAAACCTGAATGGTTCTATTATTTTGTGAACCATTTTGAGTTCACTGTACGTCATGAGGGATAACCTTGGAAAATTCCAGGACACCAGCATCTACCCAGTTGCAATTTCTGTGGCCCCCTTGGATAATTGCCCTCCCATGTCTTGAAGCCTATATTCAAAGCTGTTTTTGAGTCATCAGACATTCCTGAATATGTATTTCCTTTTCTGAGACTATTGGTCATATTTTGCTAGTTTTCTAAGTGGGCATGGAACAATTTGCATACCTTAAGTGTCAGATGAATCAAACATGATGTTCAACCCTATGAGAGATAAAGGTGGATTTCATTGCTTTTGTTTATATTCAGAGACTATTATAAATCAAGATGGGTGAGGGTGTTGCACATGTTTTAATTATTTAAATACTCCTCAAATAATTCAATCAGAAAAAATTGCAGGGATTTGGGGAAGAGCCAGGGAATGGGACTAACTGGATTGCTCTTTGCAGGAACCTGCATAGTCTCGATGAACTGAATAGTCTCCCTCCCTGCTGTACTACTCTATGATTCTATGCAAGGTGACTGTTAAGAAAAGACTGAAAATAGTTGACATAAAACGAGCAACTTAAGAAAACCTCAAAGGTGTCAAAATCAGTGACTGAATAATGAAAGTTGGTGAATGCAATTATTATTGGTCAAAAATGCAGTGTACAAAACTGATTATTTATAGAGCACATGGTGTGATTGGCGAGGATTTGGTCAGTTCAGAAATCAGTTTGTTGTGATAAAGATCTGACTCCCTGAAGATGCTGAAGATGTTTTCATTTTCCCTCTGCTAGAGAATATTTCAGTTACTGCTGCTAATCTTAGAAATATAAATCTTTTTTTAAATTTTTCCTCTAGCGTCTAATAATTTCACATTAAAAACAAAGTGCACCTCTATTTGTCATGAAACCTTGAATTATATCGGCTTAATACAATTTTGTTTCATATCCAGCCAGACAGTGAGGGTAAAGATTCCATCCTCCAACAATTCTGCCTTTTTGCTCCTTCTTCCCCACCTCCTCATATTCCAAGAGCTGCCAAATGTCTGAATTAAAATGAGTTTAAGCAGTTTAAACATGGATTCGTGCTTGGCCCTCAAATTTAATACTGATTGCAACTAATTTGGAATCTCTTCATATGTAATTTCTGTGAACATTTCATTTGATTCTTAGCATCTTTAAGTTTGTCGTACCATATCAAATACCATTCTATGTTCACATGCCACTGCTAATGCTGCATTACACTAATCAATTTGCAAGAGCAGTTTGAGTTGAGTTTATTATTGAGAAATCTAGATGAAGGGCTAAAGACTCATAGTACAAGAAAATGACATTAAAGAAAGACTTGCCCTTATTTCACTCATAAATATCTCAAAATATTTGCATATGATGAATTACTTTAAAATGAAGTGATTGATGTTGTATGGGTAATTATAGCAGCAGATTTCTACATAGCAAGATTCCAAAAGCAGCAATGAAATGAATTAAGTAAGAAATCAAGAGGTAGTGGTTAGATGACAGAAGATTGGGTTTTAGAGGCTTAACAGAGTAAGTAATTCAGCCCATCTTGCCTGCATTTCTAGGGGGCTTATTTTCCACAGCATAATTTTTCTGCTTTCTTCCAATACCCTTCTTTAAGTAACTACTGAAAACCTTTTTGAATTGTTGTAATCAATTTAGTATCAGTCATCATTTGTTACAAAGCTTTCCATTTTTAACACTATAGATTGGAGAAGGGAGGGAAGATTTAGGACATATAAACCTCCACAGTTTTGAAATTATTAGAAAGAATGGGTTAGAATGGAAGTAAGTTATGATTTCGATACAGTGCAAGCAGGAGGAAGTGCAAATTTACTTTTACAAATTTCCCATGTCTGGACTAGGTATTCTAATAGTTCATTATCCGTCACTCTGTTAGTGGATCCCACATATCCTACAAACTGTTTTTCTCTTCCATGGAAGCTATGAATAAACCAAAAGTAGTCTTTTTGCAAAAGTATGTATTTCTTACAGCTCAATAAAAATATGCTGCTGTATCCCCATTAATGCACTTAACTCCCTTCATAAATTAGCAGTCCCTGAAATGACTGAAAGTAACATTTCCTTTTATTGGCCATATATATTCACATTTCAGCCTGGAGACTTTTACAGCCTCCCTCTGGCTGACAAAAATGCAAAATCTCTCTCAATTTTAGGCTATTCCAGACTTGAAATTCTATAGACGGACTTGCTAGGGAGAGTTGGCTAACCTCTGATTTCTCCCTCAGCTCTGTGTGTTAGTAATTAGCTTATGAAGCTGCCAAACAAAGCTACCATCTTAAAGGTGAAATCTTGGTGTGGGAGCTATGGAAACTACCCACCACTCTGCTGGGCATTTGATTGGATCGTGATGAGCTATTATGTCACTGTAAAAGGAAAGGTTGAGAGATGAGATGATTGCTGTTTTTAGAATTCTGGAAGGACCAGATAATGTCGACCAGAACAAGTTGTTTCACTTTGTCCAGAATAGTAGAACCAGAGGGCATGGCTTACACTTGAAGGTGGGTGAACTCAAGACTAATCTGCAGAAACACTGGGCTGGATTTTGCTGCGAGCTTTGGAACCCCGACTTCGGGTCCAAATTGCGGGGTCCTGAGCCCGGACTTGCTGGCAGTGAGACCAGAAGGTGCAATCTTATTGGAGGCGGCCTCCTAATTGGCCACCTATGCACTCGCCATCCTATTAAGGATGGAGGGGGCGGGTCCTGATGCTGCCGGCCCAATCAGAGAGCCAGCAGTTCTGGAGTCTCAGCAGCCCCACTGGGAGAGGTGGGCACTGCTAAGGAAGGTCAGGACTGCAATGGGACTCAACATGGAGGTGTCCTCAAAGCTGTGGATCTAAATTAAACATTATGAGGGACAATGCCCTTAGGCCCCTTGGAGCTAAGGGAAAACTCTCTGGTGAATCGTTTGGGCTGTAAGCAAGGCATTTTCTGACTGTGATCCTCTCTTTGGGGCATGGAGCCTCTAGCTCCAATGGCCTCCCAGCCTGCCACAGGGAGGCCACCTCCATTGAGCTGGTAGCCACCGCACGTAGTGGGGAACAACTCGACTGGAGGCAAAATGCTGGCGAGCCTGCAAAATCATCCCTAATTGTGGCCTTAAACATCTTTATTGGCTGCCCGCCTCGAGTCTGCCCCGGAAAGGTTCTCCGGCGGCGCGAATGTGTTGGGGAGCCATCCTGATGTGGCTCCGCCCATTTTTCCCAGTCCCAGCTGCCTCCAAACCTGCCGTCAGGGGGCAAGCAAAATTCTGTGAGCGAGCAATGTATCTATGGAACAAGCACCCTTGGGAGACAATTGAAGCAGATAATGTTGATTTAGTCAAATATTAATTTGATAGAATTTTTTTTAAGCAAATTATATTTTTGAGATACAGAATAACAGTTAGTTAGCATGACATATGATAAGTGTAGCATGCTTGGGAAGAACAGGTGACTCTGGCCTTATGTTTTCCAAAGCTTTCCGCAACTGGGGCTTTTCCTCACCTCGGTTTTAGACTAACTGATGGAGAGTTGTTACCAAAAATACTCACCAACTCCATCATTGTTGCTTTGTGTGACTACCTGATATTAGAAGGTGAACTAGATGAACCTTTCTTTATCTGACAATTCCTATGCTCTTATGTGAGATGCTACAGAGCATCCTGTAGATTGTGGCTGTAATGCGCACTGTGTATCAAGGATGGAGAGGGTGGATATTGAGTTCAGTGGCATGGGATTTGCAAGGTCCTTAATGGTGCTGAGCGTTGTTGCAGGTTTCCATCTCTTCAGCCTTGTCATGAGAGTGAGTCAGCCTCTGTCTTGTCTTGTAGCTATGCTGTTGATAGGACTGTTCTAGTCAACTTCAATGGTGAATTCCAGGGTGGTGGTTATGGGGGACGAAGTGATACTGATGCTGTTGAAGATCAGGGGGAAGCAGCTGGACTTTTTGTAGTTGGAGATGATCATTGCTTGGCCTTTATCTGCTGTGAATTTTACCTACTACATGCTAGTCCAAGCTCGGATGTTGTTCAGGTCCTGCTGTAGGCTGAATATGCTGCTACATTATTGGTGGAGTTGTGATGTCAGCTGAACACCATGAAATCCTCAGCAGGCACCCTACTTCTGACTTTGTGATGCTGGGAAGCTCATCGATGAAGATGGTTGGCTGAGGACACTCGTTGTGGAGTGATGTCCTGAAGCGATGAGGATTAGCCTCCAACAATCACAGCTATCTACTTTTGTCTCCAGTAGGACTTCAGCTACTGGAAAGTTTTCCTCTTGACCCCACAGCCACCAAACCCCCCCCCCCCCCCCAACTCAAAATAACATCAGTTTTGCCAGGACTTCTTGGTTCATCACTCTGTTGAATGCTGCCTTGATGTCAATGGCAGTTATAATTGCTTCTTCTGGCATTTACCTCTTGCATCCATGAATGGGTCAAGGATGTGTGTGACACAATTGGTGGCACTCTTGCCTCTGAGTCTGCAGGTTGTAGGTTCAAGTCCCATTCCAGGACTTGAAGCACCAAAATTAAGGCTGACACTCCAATGCAGTACTGAAGGAGAATTGCACTGTTGAAGGTGTGCTGTCTTTCAGATGAGATGTTAAACCAAGGCTCCATCTGCCCTCTCAGGTGGATGTAACAGATCCATGGCTCTATTTTGAAGACGAGCAAGGATGTTATCCTGGTGTCTTGGCCAATATTCATTCCTCAATTAACCTCACAAAAATAGATTATCTGGCCCTTATCACACTGCTGTTTGTGGGAGCTTGCTGTGTGCAAATTGACTGCTGTGTTTCCTACATTACAACTGCACTTCAACAGTATTTCATGTGCTGTAAAGCAGATTGAGATGTTCAGTGGTCATGAAAGACACTCTAATAAAAGCAATTATTTCTTCCTGTGATAAGGGCCAGAATTTTATAGCGATTGCTGAAGTCTCGCCACTGGGGTGGAAAGCAGAAGATGACCCCATTTAGGCTGGCGGCATGACCCAGGGAGGCATATTGCTGGCAGCAACCAATTAAGTGGCCACCCCCGGGTCGCTGTTGGTGACCCTCTCTCAAGAACTGCTGGCCCAATCAGAGGGTTGGCAGGTTTCACTGGGCAGTCTCCCCATGTGGAGGTGGAAAGTGGGCCTTAATTGGTCACTTAAGTGGTTCAATTGGGCTCCTGGCGGGCAGCCGATCTGCCACCTTTCCTGCTGCTGGCAAAATGACATATTGGTGGGAAGACGTAGGGCACCCCACCCCCGACCCCCAACCCATGCTTTCCCTTACCATTTTGCTAGTCTACCCATCACAAGAGGCCTGATAAAATTCCAGCCAAAGTCTGGAACTGAATGTTTCTGTTACGACCCAAAATAAGCATTAGCAAGCAGGTTATTGATGAGTAGGTGTCCCTTGATGGCCCGATGGGTGACTGCTTCCGTTCTGGTTAATGACTGGGAGGAGACTGATAGGGTAGTATTTCGCCAAGTTAGAGTTTAAATGACATACCTGAGCATTTTTCCACTTTGTTGGGTAAATACCAGTGTCATAGCTGCATTAGGAATAGCTTATCCAAGAAAGGGTTTATTTCCCAAAAATATACTTTATTCCTAAAATTTGTAAAAAAAAACAGAGCAATTCAAATTGGACATTTCATAAAGAGCAATAAAATCAGTTTCTTTCAATACAAAACATGAGGTGCCTCATTACCCTTGCCATATCAGGTTATATTAACAATGTATGTTTGCATTACAGATCAAAAACATTCTCTGGTGCATACAGCCTGAAGGGTTTTACACAGTTTCCAGCCCCTTGGTATACTATGGCAAGAGGGCCTTACACAGTGACCTTTCCCCATTGAGCCTTTTCCACAGTTGCCCCAGGCTTTAGTGCATCCCTCAGACATAGTCTTGAACCTTGGAATGTGCCAGTCTGCAACACTCAGTCATGGACAACTCTTTGCTCTGGAAGGTCAGCAGATTTTGGGCATACTAAGGAGTGTCTTTCACTGAGTTGATGGTCCTCAAGCAGCAGTTGATGTTTATCTCGCTGGGCGACCCTGGGAACAGCCCGTAGAGCACAGACTCCTGCGTCACGGAGGTGCTCAGGATGAACCTCAACAAAAATCACTGCATTTCTTTCAAGACCTGCTTTGCAAAGGCACATTCCAGAAGGAGGTGGAAGATGGTCCCACGTCAGCTGGTTTGAGGGCAGTGTGCGGAGACGCCGGACATGCAGGAAGGATCTGACAGGGAGAGCCCTTCATACTGCCAGCCAGGCCACAAGGGGCTGTGGTGGGGTGGGCGTCTGGTTGGTTACTGTGAAGGGGTGTCTAGTTCGAGTGCACTGTGTTATGGTTAGGCTTTTTCCCCATTTATTTAATGCTGAGGTCACTAAATGATGAAATTCTATGTCTGATTCATAATTAAACAGCTGTGGAGATCATAATTGCAAAAAAAGAGACTGGGTATTTAAATGTAATACTTTAGCTTATAACCTAACCTCATGTTTTAACTACGTTTTCAAATAATTTTAAAATACCACACACAAGATAGAGGTCGCATAGTAGGAGAGACATCTGGAACAGGATTCCTTTCATAGGTTTTTTTTTTACATGCTAATTTAAGATAGGTTGTGGGAAGAAGATTGCTTTAACTTGATCAAATCTATTCAATTAAAGGTGCTTTATGCCAGATGAGAATGCAACAATTGCTGAACCCAGATGATGCATATTTAGATTCCTAATCAAATGCCCCTTGTGGCAATCCACATGTCTTTGTGCTAATACCTTGTAAACTCAGTGGTGTTGTTCAGCTGCCTTTGAAAGCCAATGTCTACCCTTCAAAGGGATTATGAGGATGATGAGCAATGCATTTTTTGTGTCTGCAGTTTGGTTCATTTTGCTAGTCAGATGGGGATGAATTGAATGCCATGAGTTTTCACTTCATGTAATTCCTGCTGTATTCAAGCCCCACTCCAGTGCTTGAGCACAAAAGTCAAGGCTGACACTCCAGTGCAGTACCGAGGGAGTGCTGCACTATCGGAGGTGCCGCCTTTCAGATGAGACGTCATCTGTTTGCTTGGGTGGACATAAAAATAAATCCCATGGCAGTATTTCGAAGAAGAGCAGGGGAGTTATCCCCAGTGGCCTGGCCAATATTTATCTCACAATCAACATCACAAAAACAGATTATCTGGTCATTATCACATTGCTGTTTGCGAGAATTTTGCTGTGCACATACTGGCTGCAGCGTTTCCTGCGTTACAACAGTGACTACACTTCAAAAAGTACCTCATTGGCTGTAAAGCATTTGAGACATCCAGGGGTCGTGAAAGGCACTAGATAAATGCAACTCTTTTTTTCTTTTCCTGCATTCACTGAGGAACAAGATTCATTTCAAACTCTGTAAAAAAAAAAAGAGCTCGCAGCACCTGTTTGACTCAACTGCTTGTGAGCTGTTTCCAGAATTGTTGTTCTGTAAAGTACTTTGATTCAAGAATAACCATTTTAGCCTGTTACAAAGAATGTTTGGTATAGCTGATATTATCCATCTTTGGAAATGATATAAGAAATAGCAGCGTCCTATATAAAATCTGGTAACAAGGTACTCACCTAACTTCACAGTCACCTGCTTTTACCCACTCCTTTAGTTTCAACTAAAGCCTCTAAAACAGATTATCTGGGTGGTTACCACATTATTGTGTGGAACTTTGCTGTGTGCAGTTTGGCTGCCATGTTTCCTATTTTACATCATGACTACACTTTGTCATGCTCGGCCCCCCATCTGCCAATTTTGTCATGAACATTGATTTTTAACTGTTGTTGGAGCGAGGAAATGACTTGTTAAACAGATCAGCCGTGGCTGGGAAAAAAACATTTACATACATCGAAGGTGAGGAAGCGCATTCCAGGGCCTGCTAAGGAGGATACAATCCACAAGGGCCAGGACTGGTTAGACCAGCTGGTCACATGACTTACCAGACTGTTCAAGGGTTTTCTTTTGAACTGGCCACAGAGAGTTTGAACTCAGAAAGACTGTTTCCTCCTGGACTGAGAAGATCTCTCCTGTCCGCTCCCATCTCTTTTTCACAAGCCTCTGAATCCACTGAAGACACGTGAACCCCAAGAGAGAAAAGTCTCCTACAGCAAACAAGGTTTAAGAAGAATACTGGGCCCCCATGAAAAGCAAGATCTACCTGCAAACAAGGACTCTACAGTGAGCTCGAAGACCTGTAACAAAAACTCTTCAGATATTGCCTCAAACGTTTCCACTTTATTTCTTCTGCTCTTTCCTGTCTCTATTTGCATGTGTGTATTGCGTATACATGCTAGCGTGGACGCGTTGTGTATCCATAGGCATCAACCGAATTAGAGTTTAAGTTCAATAATTTCAACTTTTCTTCTTTAAATCTAAGAAAGCCTGTTTGTGCTGGTTTCTTTGCCTTATAATTGGAAGGCGGTGAACAAAGGTTCATCAAGGGGGAGCTAAAAACACGGTGTGTTTAAAATTAAAACCCTGTTACGGCAAGACCAGGTGAAGCCTGAAAGGGAACCCCTAGACCTCTTTCTCACCTGGTCGTAACAACTTCAAAGCATTTCTTTGCTGTGAAGCATTTTGGGATATCCTGAGGTTGTGAAAGGTGCTATATAAATGCAAGTTTTCCTTTGTTTTTCATTTATAAGAATGCTGCTGGTATTTTTTATATACAGTACGAATAAAATAGCACAAATTTCTTGATTTATAATGTGTAAGTTGTGTTGAATAGTGGGTTAAAACTAAACCTACAAATAAATCATATGTACAATGCATGCCTGATGTTGACAAATGCAAAATGACATCAAAAATGCTTTTGGCATAAACAAATGCTATTTGATTGAACAAAGTTTGGAGGGAAATGCTCACTTTGGCCTAAGGCCTCGTTCTATTTATTCTTCCATGAAGTCTAAAACACTTAACAAATATTCAGAAGTAGAATCCCACAGGCAAGCCACGACTTACATGGTTCATCTAGACTGCTGCCTAAAACTAAATGTTAGACAAAGAATTCATCTAACCAGTCAGACACTCAGACCCAGTAAATGCTGTGACTAAGGTATGTTGTTTTGAGGGAACACTGTAATAGACCTACTTATCAGGTGCTGTTCTGAGGATTGACGTGCAAGAGCACAGAAGGATTCATTGTTGCTAATAATTATGTTTGGGGTCACTGGAGCTCTCATTGTAGCTTTAATGATTGAAATTACTGCTGAATGTTGTCACAATAGACTACAGCAGAATCCGCAGCCCGCAGAGTAGGGCTGCTGATTAAATCAGTCTAACCAGCACCTAAGCGTCAGTATAGTTAGCTTGGTTAGTTCAGGCGAATCAGTCACAAGGATCTAGCACTACACAGAAAGTTATCCTGCCTACACCTTCATGTTTATCTATACAATCTTTCTAGAACCTTGTACTCCAACTCCTTGACTCTGGCCTTCTATGTGTTCTCAATCCCTCTGCTCCACTAGCAATGGTGAAGCAGTCAGTTAGTCCCCACTCTTTGGAGCTCCTTCCCTAAACCCTCTGCTTCTCCTACAACCTGTCAAAACCTCCTGAAAACCCATCTCTTCAATGAAACCTTCAGTCACCCCTCTTAATTCCCTCAAAAAGGCTTGTGGTTCCTCTTTCCCTCTGTGAAGCACCTTGGAGTGCTTTTTTATTTGACTAATTTGCTTCATAAATGTAATTCATTATTGTTCCATATCCTCAAATGATATATTAGTTAGAATGTTGTAATTTATACAATTAAAAATAAATGGCAGGAAGCTACCATGAGTAGTTTGCCAATACTGTGGCACACCAGACGGTAATGTGGGTTCACAGGTGGGATTTCCCAGAGGGCGAGTTCTCAGATTACTAGGAAGATGTGTGAGCAGAGCCAAGCTTGTGCATCGTCGGGGAAAAAAAAAGAGAAAAACTTTGAACAAAACTAATTTCAAGATGTTATTTTCTTCCTATATCGAGGATTTGCTAGTAAAATTTCCTTTTTTGATGCCATCCTGACAGGTAAATGAATTCAGGACGCCTTAGTTCACTGCCTGCAACCTTCACCACTGGAGTTGCTGCCTGTTGAGTTCTAGATTTTGATAAGGCTGTCTAGAGATTTATAAAAATTTAAACTGGGCACCAAGATCTGATTTTTTTTTAAAGCAGAAGCTGGCTTTTCTTTACCATTTACTTTATGTATTGCAAAGTAATAATACTAGTAGCTAATATTTTGATTAAATTTTCATGAGCAACAAAGGAAATATCTGAGCTCAAACTGCCCATTGGAAAACTCACTACGCAGTCTGTATTTCTAGGTGTTATTGTGCACATGTATCAATGGGGATGCTTAAGCTGTCTGCACTTCCATTTTATAATATTTAGCAGTCCAAGATAGCTGTCATCAACATTGTGAAGTAATGATGCTCTGAGATTTTCTGCTGAAATGTGCACTTTTTGCATTTTTTTTCTGTTATCATTCACATTAATTTGGAGGTTCACAAATGTAAAACTCATCAGTTACATTACTACATTAAAAATGGTAAGAAAGATTGCTAAGTTTTACCTTTTGAAATCCAAATTTGGATACTGGACAGATTTTACAAATGGATTGAAACAATTAACTAATAAAACTTGATTGTTTTGGCTAATGAAAGGATATGAGAAGATCTCTTTGTATGGAAAGGACTCTGTACGATTTGTATTGCTCCTCTCATCTGCATTGTAAAATCACTTTTGTACACAAATCTCAGCCCAATCCATTACATTACACAGGATCCAAGCACAGAAAGATATGTACCAAGCTATTTCATTCCTATAGCATAGAACTGTTGGACAAACTTGAAAGTAAAACCCAAAATCTGGGTGATTTTATATTATATCCTGAGTATGACTGTGGAACAGTTTCCAATTCACTGCACCGCTAAAGCTGCCTTTTAAATCTAGGTCAGTCCCCAGGCTGACTGGTGAGAGAGTGACGTGAGAACCTGGAGGAGGTAACTCTCATGCTGCCTGGATTCCATGTGGAGTACAATCCCTGTAAAGGGATTTAGAAAATGCTTAGAGACACATTCTAAACTTGCTTGTGTTTGTTTTAAATGCTCAAACATTGTGGACTCTCCTGGCATTGCCGTCTAAAGATTAGAATTGTGATGACAGGGTAGAAGGAGGACATGCACAGAACTCTCTCCGAGATGGAAAAACTGAAGTAATCATCCCTGCCCACCTGGACTACGCTGAGACTCTGTCTTTAACATCACAAGTCATATGTCTCCAACTCCACATGCTTGTTTTTTGGCACACTTTACATTCTTAATCAGCTAACCCTGCTGAAAGCTTCACAATTGTGATAATGTCACCAGTTGGATGCTGATCCTGTTGAGTGGGAGCAGCTGCTGTTGATCTTGTGTTGGCTGTTGCTGGTGAATCCCTTGCAAGTTGCAGAGAGACTGTGGGTGGGAAATTGGTCTCATTAGCACCTGTTTTTTGGGGGGGCACTACTCGTACCCTTAGAGCTCCAAAATGGCAACTCCAATGCATGCACACACTTGCAGGGTGAGTTGCACTGGACATCATATTGGTGGGAGCGTTGGTGCATGCACAAAGAATGTCCATTGGAAGTGTGCAGAGCAAGAAGATCATTACATGCAACGATGATTTTGCATGGCGGTGCCATTTTGGAGCCCAACATTCCAACTAACATCCTTTCTTAACCTTGCACAGCTCGACACACATTCAGCAGCAGGAAGCGCACCCTCTCCCCCACCCCACCCCCCCACCTACCCCAGCAGCACTATTTAAAGGGACCACCAACTACTTATAGGAAATTGCTGGTTTATTTCTTCTGGCTGTTGCTATGATTCTATAACTGGTGCTTTTTATAGTTATTTCAAGTTGCAAAAGTCTACAGGGAGTGATGTGGCAGGTGCTGAAGGAGCTTCTGGCTGACTTCAAGGCTTTTGCATAAACCAGTTTCTCCGAGACATGGGTACACTAGTAGCTATTCCCCTTGGAATACAGCATGACTTGGAGAATGAACAGAGGTCATGCAGAGCAGGACAAGCTGCAGGAAGAGGGAGGAGTGGGATGGGGAGAAGGGCTCTCAGCAGGAGGCCATATCCACCCTGGTTGTTCAGGAAGCAATTCTCCTACCTAAATCTGCCACCCACTGCAGCCACAGTGCAGGGCAAGGGCCATATGGCCAATTGGTACGAAGGTCACCATGACAATGAACCTCTGGGTGTCTGGTTCCTTCCAGGCTGAAGCAAGAGATATTTGCAACATCTCAAGGTTTGCCTTTCACATCTATATAAGGGTGGCTACTAAGGCTCTCTGCTCAATGAGAGCTAACTAAATTCCATTTTGTCTTGCTGGAGAGAAGCAGGTGGAGCGAGCACGTGGTTTCTCTAGGATTGCAAGCTTTCCCAGGGTGCAGGGTGCCATTGACTGCACGCACATCACTTTGCAAGCATCATATGTCAACTCTGCCCTATACTGGAACCAGAAGGGATTCCACTTCCTCAAAGTCCAGCTGGTGTGTGACCATATGCAGCAACACACACAGGTTAATGCTCAGTATTCTGGCAGCATTCATGATGCCTTTATTTTGCGGCAGTCTTCTGTTCCAGATGCATTTGAGTCACCACGACAAGCCAAAGGAGTAGCCCTTTGATGATTAGGGCTAGCTGCTGACCACATGACTGTTGATTCTGGTGCGCAACGCACATACACGTGCCCAGCATGCACACAATGAAAACCGTGCTGCCACACAAAATGTTGACATGCTGAAACAACATTTCCTCTGCCGAGACTAATCTGGAGGAGGCCGGCAATGTTAGACAGAATGGGTGTGAAGATTTGTGGTGGTCTGCTGCAGGCTGTACAACCTCACCGCCATGAAGCACAGACCTTGCCATCAGCTATATGGCGAGCTAAGGCAAGTTAACAACATTTACTGCATTACTCTCATCCACTAACTTAATCAACATTTCCAAGAATTCGAGTAATTTTTTAGGTCATGACTACTCCGTGATCCCATCAAGTACTTTTAACACTTTGCAAAAAGAAATAGCACATTCGAAATCATACACATAAGAGCTATCTGGCATATATTTGTATGAACAAACCAATAGTGTAAGGAATCATGAAGAACCAGAGGTGTAAACAGGAACAGCTGCATTCAATCCACTATCGCAGATCTGACTACCTAGCTGCATTGAGACAGGAGTAGCATTTGCTGTTTCATTAGGAATTTGCTAAGGAAAATCATCTAACTTAGGGACCCATTTCAGAAAGTGAATCTGGTTTGCAATTATTTTTTCTAAGTGATTTAGTTGAACAGATGTGATAATATCATGCAATAATACTGAGTGCTGCAGGATGTCTCGCACTAATAGATGCATCAAATAGCTGAAATTGAGTGCACCTATTAATGTAAAACCTTGCTGCCAAGTCGCAATTTGTTTCTAATGTATTCTGTTTTTGCATCTCCCATTACATTAAGTGCGAGTCTGGATATAAACAACTTCCTGTTTTTCCCCAGTGTCATTCCTGACTTCAGGATTTACTCAGTACATTTGGTAAGTACCTGAGGGGCTCTCACTGGCACAGGTCCTATTCGCATATCTAGACATCTGTTCTGTCGAATCACACCATCCTTCAACTACGCTTGAAAGCGGATGCAATGAAGAGTGAATGCAACAGTCAGATCATTGCTTACTTTAAAAATTTCACAGATCAGTTACTTCAGAACAAGCTGTTTCCTGTATTACAGCCTAACACAGATTTGTATAATTCATTTGGCCTTTCATGAGCAATGTATCCATAATAAATTCTACTTTTCGATTTTGTTTTGTCCCTGGCTGTTCCTGCCACCACCCCTCCCTCCCTCCCCCATATCCCCACCCCCACCAACATCCTTAGTTCTGGACACCGAAGCCTATTTTGCCACGGTCATTGTTGGTCTGGCTGAGTGCCGCTAACTCAGCATAGTCCAGAGCTCAAACTTGGGATCTTCCAGTGATGTATGGCAAACTACCAAACCAGGTATAGCACCTACCCTCTCAGTCCCTGGAGAAGATTCAAATCCACTTCTTATTAAAAGAGATTCAAAGATTGGAGGGAGTGGTGAACCTGCTGAAGACAGAGGAGTTCCCCAGGTCCCAGTCTCTGGTCCATCTGAGCAGAATAACAATTTAGGTTCTTATAGTGCCTTTCATGGAGCAAAGTCACCATAAGTGCTTCACATGCAGTTGCAAGTCAGACCTGGGCAGGAATGGCAGTAAAGTTAGTGGATGTGGTCAAGGTACAGTTGAAGTGATGGGTTTTAAGGAGACGTTCCAAAGGAGATGTAGTAAGATGGAAGAGATTAGGGAAATGTTCCAGCGGCCAGTGACAAGGTGGCTGGAGGCTTTGTAGGATTGGAAGAACAGAGGGTTGGAGGAGGAGGAGGGTTGAGACCATGGAAGTCATTTGTAGACAAGGAAGAGGATGTTGGCGAAAAAACATTGAGAGATGCAGAACCATTGCAGGTCATCAAGGACAAGGGAGTTCACGCCTTTACATTTAACTCCAGGCTGCTTTAAGTTTATTTCCCAGCCGCTTAAATCTGCTGTTTTCCCCTTGATCTCTCGAGCACTTTTAAGGTGCTGCTGCAGGCCCACTTCAGTCTATGCCCTGAGTTTCTGCCCCATCAACCATTGAGCTGCCTGCAAGCTGCGTCATTTTCACAAACAGCTCAATTTCTGTATTTAAATAAGGTCCGACAACACAAAAAGGATGAGTCATCTGGCCAATGTCATTGGGCTGGTAGAGCAGACACTCAGCCCACTGCCCACCACCCACTTGCTGTAGGCCAGAAATGAAAGTCCACCCCAGTATATTTAAGAAATGTAAAAGACAGCACAATATTGAAATAAGAATGTTGCATAAAACAGCGAGTTGAACGCATTAATTCACAAGGTATTTAAAACTCTGTTTATCTAGGAAGTGACAGTAATATGCCAGAAAGAGCATGTTGTAAAAAGACTTGCAATTATATTCATGACCACTGGACATCTCAAAGCGCTTTACAACTAATAAAGTAGTTTTGAAATGTAGTCATTGTTGTAATGTAGGAAATGTGGCAGCCATTTTGCACACAGCAAGCTCCCACAAACAGCAATGTGATAGTGACCAGATAACCTGTTTTTGTGATGTTGATGGAGGGATACATATTGGCCAGGACAACAGGGATAACTCCCCTGCTCTACTTTGAAATAGTGCCATGGAATCTCTTACATCCACCTGAGAGGGCAGACAGTTTAACATCTCATCCGGAAGAGGGCACCTCCGACAGTGCGGCACTTCCTCAGTACTGCCCTGAAAGGTCGACCTTGATTTTTGTGCTCAAGTCCTGGAGAGGATCGAAAACCCACAACCTGCTGACTCAGAAGCCATGGCTGACACTCAGTGGTCAGCAGTAACTCTAGAAAGAAAGAGTAAAGTAAGTTGGTGTGCAGGCTAGAAGCTACTTCAGCTTCAGAAGACTAAGACATTGAAAAGGTGACAGCAAGTTGGAGCTGAAAAGAGATTGATTCTGAGACAGAGCAAGCCTGAGTCTATGGGGAAGGTTTTCATCCCCCGCCGTGGCCAGGAATGCAGGCAGGCAGGGTTAAAAATAGCGATGTTACCGGTGTGCCGGTTCTCTGGCTCCATCCCACTCCAGGCTATTTCCCTGGAGGTGGAATGGGGAGAATGGCAGAGCTACCCATCCGCAAGCAGCAGGTAGTCATTTGACCTTGTTGATGGCCACTTAAAGCCTATTGAAGGAGGCCAACTGGTATTTTCCAATCAGCCTTCAGATCTCCACAAGTGGCGGGGGACAGTTTAACTGCCTGGAGGCAGCCTCCCAATGGCAGACCCGGGGTCCAGTGCTCCATGCAGGTTTAGAAACCCTCGCTGCCTGTCTGGGTACAGCAGCATCTACAGGCTGCCCTGTGGGCGGGTCTCCCCACCTCCAACAGTAGTAGCCTGGCTGCAAAGGCCACTTTTTATTTTAAAGTTTAAAAAGTTGGAGACAGGACATCTCCAATTTGAAGCGCCCTCTCACTCACTTACCTGCCATGGCGTCCTGCTATTGTTTTCAAGCTGCAAGGCTCCTATTGGCTCAACAACTTCGAGAGCCAAACCGCCATCCTTAATTGGATGGCAAGCTCTCCTCCTGGCCATTAATTGGCCGATCCAGGAAAAATCACAGGTGAGTGACTGTTTCCCACACAGTGCAGGCTTCTAACCCCATTTGAGCTGGATTCCCTATGACGCTGATATTTTCTGGGGCGGGGTTTTGGAATGAAGGAAAGGAGTTATGATTGGGAAATGCAAAATTTCATGTTTGATTGATGGCCTTGGCTGCCTGTCAGATGAGGAAGAATCCGGAAATGACTGCAGCCGAGGAGTAGATAAGGTTAGCAGTGAAGTAGGGAGAAATCGTTAGTGTTGCACGTGTGGGTAGAATATGGTTGGGGTTTCAGAGAAGCTGATCAATCCTGGGGCAGGGGGACAGGGCAGACTGGGTGAGGGTCCATAGGAGATCAAGGGGGGGTCAGTGATTGCAAAGGGGTCAGGAGAAATTGGTAATGGGGTGGAGATTGGGAATTCTGTGATGGAAGTGGGGTTTTTGGGGACATCATGGAAGGAGGGTTATGTTTACAATTAGTTTGTTGTACCTGCAGGAAACAGTCCCGCTCCTCCTGCACCACAAGCAGTGCTACAAAAGCACTTACCTTATGGATCCAGCCCTTCTCACCTCCTTTTACCAGCCAAGTTTCCTGAAACCCAGGAAACTCTGACAACAGCAACAAGAAATATAAACATTGTTAAAATGGAGGCACTTAGCCGCTTTAAAAGGTTTCAATAATTGATCCCCTTCCTGAGAGTGGATTGATACACCTCTCCTTGTCCACCCTCCATTAAAACTAAAAATGAGCAAGTCCGAGGTGCTGTGGGTTTCTGCGTGAAATTTAAACATATGTACTTCCCATCTGAACCAAACCCACCCATTTTGAAGGTTAAAATTACCCCTTATAACACCAGGGTAAGTAAGCAAGCAAATTAGTTCTCGAATTAAGACTTGTGACTAGCACAGCAGCTGGGAATATGGAAATAAGGGCATCAAGTGTGTGTTCCAAGTTCATACAGCTGGTGTCATGCTTTGCCTGCAGGGAGTGCAGATCAGGATTTGGCGCTTGCCTCTCTGATTCTCTGCTCATTAAAATGAATCAACAGGAAATTCTGATGGTCACATGTCTGATGTGCACTACTGATCAGCATGGCTCTGCACCAGGAGCTCAAACTTTGAATTGCCCTCTGATGCATGCAGCAAGTGTGATGTGGGATTATCCTAAACGTGCTGTGTATTCAGAAGGAGCGCATGTGCATAAAGTATCAGGGTTCGTGCTGCTCAAACAGAATAAAGCTGAATTCAACAGGTATGCAGTTCTCAACCTATGAAGAGGAGAAGGACAGATGTGAGGGTAGTGAAGGGTAATCATGAACAACGTCATGGTGGGGAAAAGAAAAGGAAGACATAATCTATGAGTACAGGCAAATTTTAACAGTGGGCGATAGCTGCAACTGGGAGCCCAGAGTGGTATTAAGCCTTCCTAGTGCCATTGTCAGGGATTTAATGGAACAAGTGGAAAAAGATCCGGAAAGGGAGGGAAACCAGCCAGAAGTCATCGTTCAGAGGGCCGATGACAAAGGAAAGAAGACAAAGAGGGAGCTACAGGAGTTACAATATATATTGTCGTGCAAATGGTCAAAGGTAGTAATTTTAGGATTGTTACTGGAATCACAAGGAGTAGCAGTCAGGAAGAAACTGTTTAGATAGATTAAAGTGTGGTTGGAGAGAAAGAAAGGTTTTAGATACCTGGGACATTGGAATAAGTTCTTGGGCAAGGGGTAAACTGTCACCTGATGTAAGCTTCATTTTGATCAGGTTTCTACCATTCCTACTGCAAGGAAGGTAAACAGGATGACTGGGAAGCATTTAAGCTAGTCAAAGGTGGGGGGAGGGGTTAGAAGAATGAACAAAATAAGATCAAAAAGAAAGAAAAATAAAAGGTCAAATGAGAAAAGAAATGTTGTGAAGGATTCGTTTAACCTGTTATGGTGTATACAGGCATCACCATCTGTTGCCTTCTCAGCCCTTTCATGGTGCCCTTGATCGCTGGAGCGGACCACCAGCTGGAGTGCAGCTGGCATCCACTCCATGTTTCTCTGCGCCATGAGCTGGCCAATACTACTGAGTCTGGCATGCATTCTGTGCACGTCCATGTGCTGTTCATGCATCCACTCTGAATGATGCCGCGCATGGCTCTCCAAGAGGTAGGTGTTCAAAGCACTGAGTCATTGTGGAGCGCATGCAATGGATGGGCTCCTCCATTCTCATCCCATGGCTCTGCACAGCCTCAGGTAACTTTGACATGTGAGCACACATCTGACGCTGGTTTGGGTAGAGCCGCCTATTTGTGATTCCCTCCTGAGCAAGGCTGAGCCTGTCCTCCATCCTCTGAGGAGGACTGGCCACAGCCGACTCGGCCTTCCCCGAATCCTCCTGCTCTGAAGTGACGTATGCTTCATCCTGTGCCATCTTCTCCAACAATGTGTGAGGGCCCACTGAGGTTTGAGTGTCTGTACATGTGCAGGGTGTGCTGCTAAGATGTGACGGTGCAGGGTCCGAGGTCTGTTCCTCCTCTGCCTTTTCGGGAGGTTGTTCTCTGAGCATGGACTCCTGCCACTCTGCAACTGGGCCTGTGAGAGACATAAGAGAAGATGTGATGAGATATCAGGATAGAAAACAGATGCTTCTGCTGCTTAAAATAATAAGATGACAGTCATAGAGTTATACAGCACAGAAACGGGCCCTTCGGTCCATCGTGTCGCACAGGCCATCAAGCACCTATCTATTCTAATCCCATTTTCCAGCACTTGGCCCATAGTCTTGTATGCTATGGTGTTTCAAGTGCTCATCTAAATACTTCTTAAATGTTGTAAGGGTTCCTGCCTCTGCCACCCCTTCAGGCAGTGCCAGATTCCAACCACCCTCTGGGTGAAAATTTTTTTCCTCAAATCCCCTTTAAACCTCCTGCCCCTGACCTTAAATTTATGCCCCCTGGTTATTGACATCTCCACTAAGGGAAAATGTTGCTTCCTATCTGCCCTATCTATGCCCTCATAATTTTGTATACCTCTTATGCATTGACTTCTCGTGGTGCAGGAGCATTGCCATGCATCCTCCGAGCGTGGAGATGCTGAGATGTCTTCACCCTGTCTTCAGCGGTCTCCTGCTTCTCCGCCACAGCGTCCCTGTGGCTGGACACTCTGGCCATATCAAGGGCCTGCTCCTCGAACCGCATCAATACCACGAGCTGGGGCACCCCACCGTCCAGGTGTACTTTCTCATTCTCCTCAGCCTTCAACTCCCTTTTGGGCTGCAAGATGAAGAATGATGCCATTGAAACAATATCTCCCTCCCTCGCCACTTGCAACTCCTCAATTGCAGATGATTTTGCAGTCTGCACTCCAGTATCCTGACCAGTGGCATTAGAGTTCTGATCTATGCTTATGGATCAGCAAGGCACCTGAGCACACCCCTCTGCCATGATGAGGAGAACTCTATGGTGCAGGGGGTAATATATTGGCATGGATAGAAGATTGGATAGCTAACAGGAAACAGAGTAGGCATAAATGGGTCATTTTCTGGTTGGCAAGATGTAACAAGTGGTGTGCCACAGGGATCAGTGCTGGGGCCTCAACTTTTTACAATTTATATCAATGACTTGGATGAAGGGACCGAATGTATGGTTGCTAAATTTACTGATGACACAAAGATACGTAGGAAAGTAAGTTGTGAAGAGGACATAAGGGGGCTATAAAGGGATATAGATAGGTTAAGTGAGTGGGCAAAGACCTGGTAAATGGAGTATAATGTGGGAAAATGTGAAATTGTCCATTTTGACAGGAAGAATCAAAAAGAAGCATATTATCTAAATGGTGAGAGATTGCAGAGTTCTGAGATGCAGAGGGATCTGGGTGTCCTAGTGCATGAATCACAAAAAGGTTAGTATGCAGTACAGCAAGTAATTAGGAAAGCTAATAGAATATTATT
Source organism: Heterodontus francisci (assembly GCF_036365525.1). Taxonomy (NCBI): domain Eukaryota; kingdom Metazoa; phylum Chordata; class Chondrichthyes; order Heterodontiformes; family Heterodontidae; genus Heterodontus; species Heterodontus francisci. The sequence continues at coordinate 29,183,691 of NC_090400.1, read as the reverse complement.
GTTTATTGCAAGGAGAATTGAATACAAAAGTAGGGAGGATATGCTTCAGTTATACAGGGCATTGGTGAGACCACATCTGGAGTACTGTGTACAGTACTGGTCTTCTTATTTACGGAAGGATGTAAATGTGTTGGAAGCAGTTGGAAGAATGTTTACTAGACTAATACCTGGAATGGGCAGGTTGTCTTATGAGGAATGGTTGAACAGGCTGGTATCCACTGGAGTTTAGAGAGTAAGAGGCGCCTTGATTGAAACATATAAGATCCTGAGCGCTCTTGATAGGGTGGATGTGGAAAGGATGTTTCCCCTAGTGGGAGAATCTAGAACCAGGGGTCACTATTTAAAAATAAGGGGTCACCCATATGTGACAGAGATGAGAAGAAATTTTTTCTGTCAGAGGGTTGTGAGTCTTTGGAACTCTCTTACTCAAAAGGCAATGGAAGCATAGTCTTTAAATATTTTTGAGGCAGAGATAAATAGGTTCTTGATAAGCAAGGGGGTGAAAGGTTATTGGGGTAGGCGGGAATGTAGAGTTGAGGTTACAATCAGATTAGCCATGATTTTATTGAATGGCGGAGCAGGTTCGAGGGGCCGAGTGGCCTACTCCTGCTCCTAATGTTTGTATGTTTGCCATCAGGATGCCCCTCTCGTTAGCACTCTGGTCACTGCTCACTGGGAGGCGTTCCATCTGGGTCACTCTTGGCACTCACCTTGCCAAACCTACGAAAGTAATTGAAGTGTTTCCGGCACTGCACCCAGTTCCTCCTCACCACTCCTCTGCTGTTGACCGTGTGTGCCGCCTTCAACCATACCCTCTTGGTGAGTCTTGCAGGCCTTCTGTTGCCGCAGGTAAAGAAGAGAATGCTCCTGCACGCAGTCACTGCATAAAGCAGCACCTCCATACCTCCAGTGAGTCATCAGCATAACGAGGGGGGTGGATGTGGGGTGCCCTGGCATGGGGGCCCTCCCTGCCCACTCATCTTTGCTCAGGTTGTGCTTCAATTTTTTTGGACCAACAGCAGCCTCAGCAATGGCTGCTGCCCACCCTTCAAATAGGGTCAGCTGCTGCCCCAGTCCCGCCTCCTTCCTGTGCCTGCCACCACTAATTGCTGATTAAAAATTGCGAAGCATGCGCTTTTCCCCGTTGGCACAGAGTCAGGGCACAGAAGTCGTCATGACATCTGGGTTCTGACCCACTATTTGAAATCCTGCATGGAGTGATTAAATTTGACATAGTGTGGATTTGACCTATACTACAAGCCAATAATTAGGTACACAACTTTGAAAGGACCAAGTTCAGTACAATCAAACAACAGCTTCAACAGATTGAGTGCCGTTAAGAATGCAGGATAACTATGAATCAAAAACTAGCATCGGCCAATGAAAAAATGTGGCCCTAAATGGAATAAGGGCAGGGAAATAGGGTTTGAGTATTTAGCTTCAATTGAAGAACTAACATCAGTGCAGCGTGTCATGGACTAAATTGCCCCTGCAGTGCTGTAATTTCTCTGATTGCCCAGTGTAAACAATAACCAGACAGTGCAGTTCTGTGACGACAATAAATCAAAATCTTATTACTCAACACACACAGGCTTTTGGACCTGAAAGCAACTGCAGTCGTAACTCAAGGCACTGCTGACAATGCATAAGCTGCACTGATTTACACTCGGCCTATGCTGACCAGGAGTTACAAGTTGTTCTCAAAATGCAGAGTTGTCCTGCACTGATGTTCGATATTTATTACAAAACCAGCACACTGGTAATTTCAGTTGTAAGTTATAAAACCTATAAATAGGATCTTAATCCCAGTGCTGTCAGTGCTGATAATATATAGCTGCTGTTGCTCTTCACTGGTCTCTGCACATAAGCATACATAAATTAGATTTATTGGAAGAAAGGTCAGCATAGAGCATCTGACAGGATGTGAGTTGTTAGAATTTGTTATACTGACAGCTAACATCCTGTCAGGTGTTCAGATTTGTTAATCATTTACCTCTTGTGCCAGAGCATTAAAACCATTCACCCCCTGAAATCGTGTTAGATATGTGCACATCTTTGTTTCCACCTTTTCTTACCAATCCCTTCTTTACCTTGGGTAATGACTGATGTTGGGGTAAAGCACCAAGGGCACTGGACACATACTGGTTCTTCACCGACAAGACATGAGCCCTGATAGTGATGCCTTAAAATTCCTATGGAGGTCCTGAAAAGGCGGTTGATGGTGGAGAAAGGACAATAGGGTGTGTCTAGGAGACACCATTATTCATACAGTACTAACATAATGTCGTCCCCTCACCCCCATCCCACCACCAACACTGCCATTTTGGTTTTCTCACTTTCTCAAAACAGGAAGTAACTGGGCTCTTAACCTTGTCCACGTTTCCATGTGTGAGCCAAGATGTGATCTTGATGTTTATGCCCGTGCTCTTTCCAGCTGATATTATTGCGTAGTGATTAGTAGAGGGAACCCTGGCTGATTCTTTTTCTCTCTGGCCCAAGGACACAGTGGCGCAGTGGTTAGCACCGCAGCCTCACAGCTCCAGCGACCCAGGTTCAATTCTGGGTACTGGCTGTGTGGAGTTTGCAAGTTCTCCCTGTGTCTGCGTGGGTTTCCTCCAGGTGCTCTGGCTTCCTCCCACAGCCAAAAGACTTGCAGGTTGATAGGTAAATTGGCCATTATAAATTGCCCCGAGTATAGGTAGGTGGTAGGGGAAGATAGGGACAGGTGAGGATGTGGTAGGAATATGGGATTAGTGTAGGATTAGTATAAAAGGGTGGTTAATGGTCGGCACAGACTCGGTGGGCCGAAGGGCCTGTTTCAGTGCTGTATCTCTAAATCTAAAAAATTTAAATCTAAAAAAATCTAAAGAGACCAATTTTCACCCGTACTACTGTCCCAGCAAATATCTAATAGCTCAGCACAGACCCAGGATACAAACAGAAACCTTTCTGGTCAGCATGGCTTTGTTCTATACTGTGTTTACTAACTGAGATATCCAAGGTGCTCTTGAACATTTTTTTTGGACTTGTAAGGTGTTGCTGTCAAATTAGATCCTCGGAGGTGCACAGGAGCAGCCTGTGAATGACGGGATAAATGTAACAATTTAGCTCTGTCATCAGACTTTGTGTAACAGGCATGTTTTTCGGAAATTGGGGCGTAGAGGTCAACACCTTAATTTGCAGCCTGCAGAATTTTCCATCCACACAGTGGTGGCACAGTGGCGCAGTGGTTAGCACCGCAGCCTCACAGCTCCAGGGACCCGGGTTCGATTCTGGGTACTGCCTGTGTGGAGTTTGCAAGTTCTCCCTGTGTCTGCGTGGGTTTTCTCCGGGTGCTCTGGTTTCCTCCCACAAGCCAAAAGACTTGCACGTTGGTAGGTAAATTGGCCATTATAAATTGTCACTAGTATAGGTAGGTGGTAGGGAAATATAGGGACAGGTTTGGTAGGAATATGGGATTAGTGTAGGATTAGTATAAAAATGGGTGGTTGATGGTCGGCACAGACTCGGTGGGCCGAAGGGCCTGTTTCAGTGCTGTATATCTAATCTAATCTAATCCAGTGTAAATCATGAAATTTACCCCAATTGCATTCCTGTTTTTTTTCCCTGATAATGGGGACAATACCAGACATTGTCTGAGGGGATGGGAACAGTGACCGAGATAGGAAACTTAGTGAGTGGCTGGAAAAAATGGCGGAGGCATCACCAACCCCCAACTGGACCTGACGCTGATCCTGTCCCAAATCCTAGGTTCCATGAATAACTGTGAAATGGATAGGGAATTTTCGTCCAACTTTACCATTGGAGAGTCACCTGAGGGGTAGTGGGGTCGGGTGGCACCTGCTAGTGCTTTAAGGGGTCGTGGCAACAATTAAGCAGGTGTTTCCAGCATTGTTCAGCAAGTGACAGAAGGATGAATTGGGCAACGATAGACAAATTACTCTGATGTCAGTTATGAGAAAATTCTGAGAATCCATAATTCGCGGTCATGTTCATGAGCTTTTTGAAATGTATAGGTTAATCAAGGACAGTCAGCATGGATTTGTTAAATGCAAATTGTGCTTGGCAAATTTAATGAAGGTCTTGAAATTCCTCACTATGATTTACACCAGTGTTGTATTTTGTTATTAAAAAATGTAACATTGGCTGGTATCCGTAGGGAAGTTCATTTGCATACCCATTGGTAAAAATATTGGTGTAAAACCTGAGCAAGCAGCTAAACCAGCAGGACACTTATGCAGCCTTTCAAAATATATTGTTCTGCCTGCATTCTTCATCGGCACACTGGGGGAACAAGTGGGGAATACAGGAACAGTGCCTGACACTTTCAATTCTCTCTCAAAATTTGTATGACACAAGTACTATCTGTCCCCACAGGATAGCAGGGCATGACATGAAGTGAGAAGAGAAGAAGGCACAACTATTTCAGACTTTAGGCCCTCCTGGAGAGCATTAAAGGAAGGATGAACAAACTCCTGGGCATGGCTGCAACCAAGCCACATTATGCCACCTTGGGGGAAATAACCATGACACTTAGTGCCATCTCCCTCACCTCCGGGACTGTAGAACAGTGTCGCAAAAAATTCCATGTCCTCAGCAAGGCAGGGAAGGTACCACACTGCCCACCTCTCCCTTTTCTTCCATGCCCCTACTGGGCACCAGCACACTCTTCATCCTCTTAAAGCAACATTTCCACAGCTAACTCTTCACAATGCTTTTTGGTTAAGGGAAGCTCCAACTCGGCATCTTGTCACTATGGCTACTCACCTCCCCTCACATCAGTTATTTATATACACAATCGTAAACCCATTCCTCCACTTTATACACCCTCATACTCCCGCTTACCTTTCTTAATTTCTCCTATGTGACTGAGCACATACTCCTCAACTGCTAGTCTTACCTTCAGTCATGGTGTTATCCTGCAGGACAAATTGCTGCATATTATCTGTTACAGGCAGGCCAGACGGAGCTCCCGCAACTTGAAGAGGCTCCTCACTTCAAGGAGATGGTCATGCCATCTCTACTCAGCAGTTGGAGATGGTGAGGTCAGTGGCAATTTACTGGCACCAGGTTGCAGATTGAGAATCTGCACTGTTGTCATGTTGTCCTTGGGAAAGACTTCTGGGGTAAATGTCATTGCTGTTTCTGGTGCCTAAGTAGCATTGGAATGACATAGGACACTTTTTTTAAGCTTGTTCAACTTTTCAGAATCTTTCTACAATAAATTACCGAAGATTTAAGCATTCAGACAAAGTATGAGCAACATTTGAAAGAGGTTGTGAAAGGTTAGAGGGCATAACATTGAGAATAATTGACCATGTGTTGATGTGAGACTGCAGTTTGGTGAGATGTAGATAGGGCAACTGGTTTGAAGTCAAGACATGTGCTTTATTCAATCAGTGTTTAAAATACATCAGCAGCCATTAGAAATGCTCATGCAGCAAAGCTTCAATTCCTCAATTAAAACTGACTTTGTTTCCAAGGGCATTTAAAGCAGAGTTTTTATAATTTAGATGGACATTTCTTGAGATCAGACTTCAAAGCTTTGTAAAACTTAAAGCTCTGCATTGATCTGTTGTACTGCATCTTTTTTGTTACAGGGCTCAGTAAATGAAAAACGTGGGTAATGTATCCTTGTTGCTGTGATTTCACAGATAAAGGTGAGGGGGGCAAAATGGGCAGGAGACCCAAAATGACGTTGTTTATGTGTACAGGGACATTTTACTTTGGGTTTTTGATTTGGTACTGTTCAGCCAGCCCAGGGATTCAAAACTTTGGGTTATGAAGCAAACACTGTTAGGACTTTTTACATAAGCCCCAGTCTATTTAATTATGTATTTCACCTTCAAAATTTAATTTTAAGCTGGTTTGTAAAACAGCTGTAGATCACAGGTAATCTACATTCACTTCAGTATTCCTTTTAAAAAATGAAAAAGACAAGCATAATATACCCTCATTAATCCTTGCCAGATCTGTGTGACCTACTGCTATTAAAGGTCATTCAATTTAAATTTTTGTTTCAAGTACTACAGTCAGCATTTGACACTTAAAAGCTCCTATGTGGTAAATTAAATCAGCTTGCTTGGAAGCGGAAGCCTGTTAAATCTAGTTATGAGGGTGTTGCAGCATTTTTTTGGTATTTCATTGCCCTTTATGAAACTGGTGATAATCCAGGTTCACTAAACTGATTTAGATATTTATATTGGGGCCCTAAGACATCAACAGGACCCCAATGTCATTTTCGGACCCAACTGGGCAGAGTGTGCTCTATGTATGTTTTGCCCGGGATCAGTTGTCAAACCATCTGAACAAGCCCAAAGGTAAATGTTACTTGTTTTCAGAAAATGCTGGAAATACTCAGCAGGCCAGGCAACATCTAAGTAGAGAGAGAAGCATAGTTAACGGCTGAATTTTAACCTAAAAAACAAGGGAGAGGGTTTGGGTCGGGTAGGGCTGAGGGGGCGAGGGTTTAACATCTGAAAAATCTGTTTTCCAACCCAGATCTGCCTCCAACCCACCCATTTCCAGCTTCAACAGAAGCCAGAAGTTGGCTAGGAGGCTAGCCTAGTCCAAGGAGGCAGGTTAGAACATCAAATATCTTTGTGAGTCTCATTGTCATGCAGGTTTTCAACTTTAACTGCTGTCAGCGGGTTTGCAAGCACTGGGGAACCCGGCAGCTTCATCGAGGCGATGACCTGGTGGATTCAGGAGGTAAGTTCCTTCACGCCTATCTCCTGGATCCAGGTGTCTGGGGCATATCAGGCAATGATCTGGCAGCCCCCCTCCACCGAGGCCTCGATCCGCCAGGCCCAGGCTTCCAATTCCCCCCAACCTCCAGCTGGCCTCTGAGCTCCGATTCCCTCCCCCCTACCCCCCCTGCCCCGGCACCCCTCCCCACCCCAAAGCATCCCACCAACCACTCCCCCAGCCGCCAAACGACCACCCTCCCTGAAGCAGCCCACCATCTGACCGTCCCCCCACCAGCCTCTGAACTCCAATTTTGCCCCCCCCCCCCCCAGCAAGCGAATATCCCAGCCTCCTAAGCCCCCCCACCTCCTCACCCCAGAAGCCTCTGATTCCCCCCTCAGGCCTGTAGTCCCCACCATGAGGCCTCCAAACTCCTTGCCCCCACCCACTCGAGCCTCCAATATCCCCCTCTGGGATTGGCAGCGATCCAATTGCCCCACCCCCCCAGTCAACGCTCCTCAGGGCGACCCCCGTCTACACTCTGATCGACTCCCTTACCTGCAGTCCAATTGACTCCCCCCTCTGATCAACCTCCCCCGATCGGGCCCCCCCTCCCCTGTATCGACCCCCATCATGTCACTGATGTGGGGCAATCTTGAATGGCTTTCTGATCAACATTTCTTTTATATATAAAACAGCTGCTGTTCCATCGGCCTTTACTTTTGAAAATGACTGTCATGTATGTTTGTTCTAATTGAAGAATTGGATAATAGGGCCAGATTTTTAAAGCCCACTGATTGTGGGTGTGGGTGCGAGCGCAATTTGAAGTTTGCATTCTTGGAGGTCGGCACTGGGTCCCGCCGCCTGCGGAGCACAACGTCATTTTTAACGCGACACTGGGAGGGAGGGAACAGGTCGGGTGCACGCATCCAGTTAGTTGCCTGTTGAGCTCATCGTGGAGCTCATCAACAGGCTTGTCAGAAGCAGATTTTAATTTTCAAAGGCTGGGAATATGGAGGACGCCATGAAGTGAGGATCTGCCCAACTGATGGTTGTCCTGAGGGAGAGATCTGCCAGGCCTCCAGCTCCCCTGTAATATCTCGTTTCCCTCTGGGTGCTGTGGAAGGCAGATCTCTCCCTCAGGACAACCAGCAGCCTCTGTATTGTCTGCTGTGGAAGTCTACATGAGCATCACACTTGATCTGACCCACCTCCATTTTCAATCCCACTGGCTGTACCTGGACAAGAAACCTTTCTCCATACCAATTAAGGGCTTACCATTTGAAAGTTGCAATCTGAAACAGTTTCCCACAGAGCACGGGTTTCTGACCCAAAACCAGACCAGGGTCTGAATTTTATTGGCACGCCGCAATATTACATGTGGAGGCTCATTTAAATGGAGGGGGCGGAGCGGCTGCCCCTGATGACATAGAAGAGGCGGCTGCCATTTTTATAGGTCATCAAACCCTTCAGGAACATTTTAATATTTAAATGTCCCGGTCTCCGGGAAATAAAAATAAAATTTTATTTCAACTCTAAATCCCGCCTCCCACCCCCAATGGGTAATTTACATTGGGGAGGTGGGAGACGGGATTCAGAGTTGAAATAAAATTTATATATAAATTACCCTCTCCCCCCCCCTCCCAAAATAAACTTTTATTCATTTCCCGAACTTCCTCCCCCCCGCAACCTTTGACCCTCAGCCCCTTCCCACCATCCCCACAGCCAATAAAAATTGTTTTCCCCGCTCCCCCACCCCTCCCGCCCTGAATATTTTATACTCTGTAGGGAGTTCTGAAGGTGCGCGAGGTGCGAACAGCGGCTGTAAAATCAGTGTGGGACGGCCACCACCAGCAGGTAAGTTCATTTACATGTGCTTTATGTTAATTTAAATACTTAGATGAAGGCCACGCCGCCAAGACCACACTGAGGTCCCCCCGCCACCAGTAATATGTAGCAGGCCCTTCTCGGCGTCAGGGGTTGAGGCGGGTCTCTCCCCACAATATTTTACAGGCCCCCCCCCACCCTGCTGCAATCCACTTCCTCGAGGGGCCGGTAAAATTCAGCCCCTGGTTCCTGTTTCTCACCTCCAAAACAAAAATCCAGCCCTATGTACCTGGTTCTAAGATAGCATTGTGATTTTTCAACTGGCTTTCAACAGTGACATGCATTCTCCATAAATGAAAAATAATCTCATATCCTGGAAAACCTTTGTCTTTATGCTCTTTTTTTGAGTGTGCTCTGGGAGCTTTTTAGCTGCCTTTGTATTGATGCATTTATCTCCTGCAGCAAATTTTAGGTAAACCCACTGGATTAGTTAAGACAAGAAAAATCCATTTTGTATTGGATGTTGATTGTTGCTGCTGCTTTATGTGGTCCAGTTGATATCCTGTTCAGAGGGCAGTGTCATGCAAACAGTCGTAGATCTTTCAACGTCGTGATGACGCTTCTTGCTACCATCATGAGGATGGCACTTTATGCAATGCCCGAATTGTTTTGCCCAATCTGGGCAGGCAGCACAGATTGTTTTTTTATTTATTCAGAGGATGTGAGTGTTGCTGGCAGGGCCAGCATTTATTGTCCATCCCTAATTGCCCTTGAGAAGGTGGTGGTGAGCTGCCTTCTTGAACCGTTGTATTCTGTGTGCTGCAGGTACACTCACAGTGCTGTTTGGGTGGGAGTTCCAGAATTTTGATCTCCTGACAGTGAAGGAATGGTGATATAGTTCCAAGTCATGATGGCATGTGACTTGGAACTTGCAGTTGGTGGTGTTCCCATCCGTCTGCTGCATTTGTCCTTCTGGGTGGTAGAGGTCACGGGTTTGGAAGGTGCTATCGAAGGAGCCTTGGTGAGTTGCTGCAGTGCATCTTGTAGATGGTACTAACTGCTGCCACTGTGCACCAGTGGCAGAGGGAGAGAATGTTTAAGGTGGGGTTTTTTTGGGAAAATAAAGCCAACAGTGACATCACAGGAAAGCTGCAAGGTGATTGGTTGGTGAGTCACTGATGTTAGGGAATAACTCTAAATAGCTGGGTAAGTATCTAAGGTAAGAAAGATCTACAGTTTTTTTCATATATAGTAAGTAGTGTTTTTTTAGGGAGTTCTGTAGTAATGAGGACCAGGGAAGAAGGGCCTGAGAGTAGCTGATATTATTTGACATTAAGATCTTCCAAAAGGTTAATTTAATGGGTTAAGTCATGGCAGGAGAGCTCAAAGCTGTGGTGTGCTCCTCATGCTCCATGTCGGAAGCCGGGAATATTTCCAGTGCCCAGGACCAGCATGTGTGCAGGAAGTGTCTTCAGCTGCAGCTCCTGGAAGCCCGGGTTTCGGAGCTGGAGCAGCAGCTGGGGACACTATGGAGCATCCACGAGGCGGAGAGTATCGTGAATAGCACATATAGAGGTGTCAGACTGCAGGCGCATACTCCACAGGCAGGAAGGGACTGGGTGACCACCAGGCAGAACAAGAGGACTAGGCAGGCAATGCAGGAATCTCCTGTGGCTCTTTCCCTGCAAAACAGATATACTGCTTTGGATATTGTTGGGGGGAATGGCGTCTCAGGGGAAAGCAGCAACATCCCGATTCATTGCACCACGGTTGGCTTTGCTGCACAGGGGAGGATAAAAAATGTGGGAATGCAATAGTTATAGGGGATTTAATTGTAAGGGGAATAGATAGGCCTTTCTGTGGCCGCAAAAGAGACTCCAGGATGGTATGTTGCCTCCCTAGTGCTAGGGTCAAGGATGTCTCAGAGCGGTTACAGGACATTCTGAAGTGGGAGGGTGAACAGCCAGTGAACGTGGTACACATTGGTACAAATGATGTAGGTAATAAAAAAAGGATGAGGTTCTAAAAGCAGAATATAGGGAGCTAGGAAGTAAGTTGAAAAGTAGGACTTCAAAGGTAGTGATCTCAGGATTACTACCAGTGCCACGTGCTAGTCAGAGTAGAAATAGCAGGATACATCGGATGAATACGTGGCTGAAGAGATAGTGTGAAGCGGGGGGGGTTTAGATTCGTGGGACATTGGGACCGGTTCTGGGGGAGGTGGGACCAGTACAAACCGGACGAGTTACACCTGGGCAGGACCGGGACTGATGTCCGAGGGAGAGTATTTGCTAGAGTGGTTGGGGAGGGTTTAAACTAAAATATCAGGGGGATGGGAACCTTTTCAAAGAGTCAGAGGAGGGAGGGGAATCAAAGACAAGAACAAAAGACAGTAAGGGGAATAAGAAGAGTGATAGGCAGAGAAATCAAGGGTCAAAATCAAACATTGCCACAGTGAAAAATAGTGGGAAGGGGACAAGTAATGTTAAAAAGACAAGCCTTAAGGCTTTGTGCCTTAATGCACAGAGCATTCGCAATAAAGTGGATGAATTAATCGTGCAAATAGATGTAAATGGGTATGATATAGTCAGGATTACGGAGACATGGCTGCAAGGTGACCAGGGATGGGAAATGAACATCCAGGGGTATTCAGTATTTAGGAAGGACAGACAAAAAGCAAAAGGCGGTGGAGTTGCATTGCTGGTTAAAGAGGAAATTAACGCAGTAGTGAGGAAAGATATTAGCTCCGACGATGTGGAATCTGTATGGGTAGAGCTGAGAAACACTAAGGGGCAAAAAACATAAGTGGGGGTTGTATATAGACCCCCAAACTGTAGTGGTGATGTTGGGAATGGCATTAAACAGGAAATTAGAGACGCATGCGATAAAGGAACATCTGTAATTACGGGTGACATTAATCTGCATATAGATTGGGTAAATCAAATTAGTCACAATACCGTAGAGGAGGAATTCTTGGAGTGTATATGGGATGGTTTTCTGGACTAATACGTTGAGGAACCAACTAGAGAACAGGCCATCCTAGACTGGGTATTGTGTAATGAGAGAGGAATAATTGACAATCTAGTGGTGCAAGATCCCTTGCGGACGAGCGACCATAATATGATAGAATTCTTCATCAAGATGGAGAGTTGGCGTAGTTGATTCTGAGACAAGGGTCCTGAATCTTAGTAAAGGAAACTACGAAGGTATGAGGCGCGAGTTGGCTATGACGGATTGGGAAACATTACTTAAAGGGATGACGGTGCAAAGGCAATGGCAAAACTTTAAAGAGCGCATGGATGAACTGCAACAATTGTTTATCCCTGTCTGGCGGAAAAGTAAAATGGGAAAGGTAGCCAAACCATGGCTTACAAGGGAAATTAGAGATAGCATTAGATCCAAGGAAGAGGCATATAAATTCACCAGAAGAAACAACAGACCTGAGGATTGGGAGCAGTTTAGAATTCAGCAAAGGAGAACCAAGGGATTGATTAAGAAGGGGAAAATAGAGTACGAGAGCAAGTTTGCAGGGAAACTAAAAACTGACTGCAAATGTTTCTATAGGTATGTGAAGAGAAAAAGATTGGTGAAGAAAAATGTAGGTCCTTACAGTCAGAAACAGGGGAATTTATTATGGGGATCAAAGAAATAGCTGACCAACGAAATGCATACTTTGGTTCTGTCTTCACAAAGGAGGGCACAAATATCATACCAGAAATGTTGGGAAACACTGGGCTTAGTGAGAGAGAGAAATTGAAGGAAATCAGTATTAGTAGAGAAATGGTGTTGGGGAAATTGATGGGATTGAAGGCCGATAAATCCCCAGGGCCTGATGGTGTGCATCCCAGAGTACTTAAGGAAGTGGCCTTAGAAATAGTGGATGCATTGGTGGTCATCTTCCAAGATTCTACAGACTCTGGAACAGTTCCTACAGATTGGAGGGTAGTTAATGTAACCCCACTATTTAAAAAGGGAGATAGAGAGAAAGCAGGGAATTATAGACCAGTCAGCCGGACGTTGGTAGTGGGGAAAATTCTAGAGTCCATTATCAAAGATTTTATAGCGGAGCACTTGGAGAACAGTGATAGAATCGGACAGAGTCAGCATGGATTTACGAAAGGGAAATCATGCTTGACAAATCTACTAGAATTTTTCAAGGATGTAACTAGTAGAGTCGATGAGGGGGACCCAGTGGATGTGGTTTATTTGGACTTTCAGAAGGCTTTCAACAAAGTCCCGCATGTAAAGTTAAAGCACGTGAGATTAGGGGTAGTGTATTGTGATGGATAGAAAATTGGTTGGCAGACAGGGAACAAAGAGTGGTAGGACATGACAGGCAGGAATGGCAGGCAGTGACTAGAGAGGTACCACAGGGATCGGTGTTAGGACCCCAGCTATTCACAATATACATTAATGATTTAGATGAGGGAACTAAATGTAATATCTCCAAATTTGCAGATGACACTAAACTGGGTGGGAGGGTGAGTTGTGAGGAGGATGCAGAGAGGCTTCAGGGTGATTTGGACAAGTTGAGTGAGTGGGCAAATGCCTGGCAGATGCAGTATAATGTGGATAAATGTAAGGTTATCCACTTTGGTAGCAAAAACAGGAAGGCAGATTATTATCTGAACGGCTATAAACTGAGAGAGGGGAATAAGCAGCGAGACCTGGGTGTTCTCGTACACCAGTTGCTGAAGGTAAGCATGCAGGTCCAACAGGCGGTAAAAAAGGCAAATGGTATGTTGGCCTTCATAGCGAGAGGATTTGAGTACAGAAGCAGGGATGTCTTGCTGCAATTATACAGGGCCATGGTGAGGCCACACCTGGAATATTGTGTGCAGTTTTGGTCTCCTTATCTGAGGAAGGATGTTCTTGCTATAGAGGGAGTGCAGTGAAGGTTTACCAGACTGATTCCTGGGATGGCGGGACTGACATATGAGGAGAGATTGAGTCGGTTAGGATTATATTCGCTGGAATTCAGAAGAGTGAGAGGGATCTCATAGAAACCTCTAAAATTCTAACAGGACTTGACGGGCTAGATGCAGGAAGGATGTTCCCGATGGTGGGGGAATCCAGAACCAGGCGTCATAGTCTAAGGATACGGGGTAAACCTTTCAGGACTGAGATGAGGAGAAATTTCTTCACCCAGAGAGTGGTGAGCCTGTGGAATTCGCTACCACAGAAAGCAGTTGAGGCCAAAACATTGTATTTTTTCCATGAGTTAGATATAGCTCTTGGGGCAAAATGGATCAAAGGGTATGGGGCAAAAGCGGGAACAGTTTGCTGAGTTGAATGATCAGCCGTGATCATAATGAATGGTGGAGCAGGCTCGAAGGGCCAAATGGCCTACTCCTGTTCCTAGTTTCTATGGTTTGCAGTCAATTCACATGGAGACCAACTGCTCAATGGAGACATAAAAGTGGCACAGTGGTGCACTTGTGTTCTCTTGCCTGACTTAGGATTCCATATAAAAGTGCTTTTTTTATTGCTGCCGTTGGTTTCCTGACTGTCGAAACCTTATACAAACTGAGGCTTCCTTCACAGAAGTGCTGATTCAGCTATTCTGCTTTCCTTTGGAGATGGGGTTGTATCTATTGCATCAATTTAAGCATATACTTGATTTATGCTACAAATTTATTCAGACTGGCAGCTTTTAGTTTTTTAAACCCTGAAAGCATAAATAATTTTTCCAATAAAATTTTAACCTTAGAGGCAGGCTGGAAATGCATGTGTGTATTTCAGAGAATTTCATCAACCTAAGTGCTGATAATTGCTTTTTAATTTACACTCTAAATGTGCCCACAGGATCTTTTGAAATTCACTAGCAAAATTCACATAAATGATATGTCCTTTGCCAGACAGTGTCCTTCTCTTGGCATATGATAGTCGTACGATAATATCAGGTCTTATCATCCTGATAGGCAGTTGGAGCAAACAACCTGCAATTATTCAACTCACCTTCAACACCAGAATCCGGAACATGGAATAGATTTTCCTATTCCTGCACCTGGGGTTACAGGTCAAGGTGAATAAGGGAGAATCGGATGGGGAAGACTGCATGCCACTAAAGGAGGCCACAATCCAATAGCGATCCCCCCCCCCCAAACCCCCACAAACAGGGATGGGGAAATCTGTCCCCTTATTTTTATATACAAATCTTCCCATTTATCTATTTTTACATAGCAGCTTAGTCATATCTCCCAATTATCCCACTAAAATCTTTACTCGCAGGAAAGCTCCCGTCCTCTCCCACTACCCACCACAAATATATTTTGTGGGACTTCTTCTCACTTCTCTTTCTTCCACCATCCAGGGCGTAGGGTCTATTTTTGTGTGATCCTTATCAGAATCTCTATGTCCTAATCAATTACCAAAACCCTGATTAAACTCACTCCACACCCTGATGGACCTCCTTAAGCCTCTGTAAGTGCCTTGGCACATATTTTTACATTGAAGGTGCTTATATAGATGCAAGTTACTGTTTCATTGTCATCTTCATTTTCTTTTTATGGTATGCTCTGACCTTATACTGCAAAACTTGAAAGTCGAATAAATTTTTAATGACGCTGAAATTGCCTCAGTTTTCCATACGATCATATTTTTTTTCAATTAACACAAGCTGTTTAATTTCTTGCGACAGAAAGTACATTGAATTTATTATAACTGTCAGTCACAAGAAGGTACAATGAAAGTCATGTCCTGCAGACCACACCATATTTGTATGAATGGCTGACAACATTTAAGAAAACCCAGTTTCATTTTGTTTAACCCAGATTTTTATAGCTCAGTTATAAAACTATCTATGATTCTATAAAACAGATTTGGAGGTTGACAATTCTTTTGCCTTCCTCTTTCACAATGCTGGGCAAAAAAAAAAGACAGTTAAAAATAATTCTCCTGAGGAACATATCATTCTGTTAGCTGAGGGGAGATGCTGCAGTCTGAGAGTGTGCAGTCTGTATACAGTTTTCAGGCAGTATTTGTAGGATTTGAACTCTTAGCGTAAAAAGATTTGCAAATTTATTTGAGTTTATCCAAATGATTTGTAAACAGGCTATAGAATCTATTTTCCAGATATGTTGCATATTTGTTAGGAATTATTTAAAATTTGGTTCAGAGAAACAAATTCTGTAACTACCAGGACTCGGGAAAATCTGACAATAAAAAAAAAGTTCAAATCACTCGAGATGATTTTTCAAAAAGCTGTCACTCACCAATTTTTTTATTCACCAACGTCCATGACTCAACGTAAAATTCTTCACACAAAAAAGCATTTTGCAATATTTTATTTTACTTACAGTATGTTTATTAGCATTTTCTTCACCCTGTCTCAGTCTGATTCATCTCTACGGGCTGGATTTTACAGCCCCTGCCCCCAAAGTTGGGGATCGTGGCCGGGTAAAGGGGGCCAGCAAATGCCTCCGGGAGAGGCCCGCCACTGGTCTCGATGCCGGGAAGGCCCGGCCCCATATTGTCGCCACCACTGAGGCCTCATGGCAGCAACCCCCCCCTACAACTCAGCGACGGGTGCCACATTTATGTATTTAGATAAATGCTAATTACTGAATTAAATACTTACTCACTCCTGCCGTCTATTCCATTTCCATATTGGAGCCGGCAGCTGGCATTCCTGCGCCGTCGGATCTCCGTTCGTTAATGTAAGGCGGAACACTGGTGGGGAGGGGGTAGCAGGTAAGTTTCTCAGTGTGGGGGGTGGGGGAGTGGGGTAAACCTAATTTCATTGCTCAAGAGGATTGTGGGAAGGGTTAAACATTAAAGGTTGTGAACTTTGGGTGGTGGGGGGAAGGTCAGGTGCACAAGGTAAGTATTTTGTGGGGTGGGAAGGTGGAATAGGGCAAGGAATGAATTGTTTGGTCATTGGTGTAAAGCCCGCGTATGCGGGCTGCCATTTCTTACGGCTGCCTATGATTATGGTGGCGGCAACATAAAATACAGCCCTACATCTAGTCCGAATGCATTTTTGTTCCCTACTCCTCCGCTATCACATGTTTTTTAATCTATTCTAAAGGATTTTCTTAATTTCAATGCAGTTGTGCATGTAAAGGCTGCAACTACTCGCTGTCATTCAATTCATTCAGCCACAGTAATTGTAGGCCTACAATTGGAGTCCAATGCCTATGAGGGAAGCCTGAGTTTTAATATATTGTTATATTATCTGTAAAGAGCTAGGAACTAGTTATCTAGGAACTATTTGTTAGGTGTATGTGTGTTCTAGTGTGCCAGATTCACTGCTGCACCGGAGGTATGAGACATGTAACATGACATCTGTCTAAAGCAGTCCTTATCAGGAACCATGGAAGCTGAATGGAATAAATAAAGAGCTCTAGCCTTTCCAAGTCTAAAGTGTGATTATTTCTCATTTATGGGAACCAGGAGACATACCACTGAGCCTTGAGTTTATTCAGGATACCAGATCTATACAAATCTTAGCTGTGGAGATTTAGCCACATCCCAGCTTGAATAAACAAGTTAAAGTAAGATATATGCTTGAAATTAAAACTGCCAGTTCAGTGATCCATGACTTGCTGGTCTAGCTTTTCTGGTTATTATGTCAGTTAATTTTAATTGGACTTTTGTTGGTTCATATCTGTGCTTCAGAAAGAGAAACATTCAGACTCTCTGAAGATAAACTTTAATTTAACTCACCTTCCAATCTCTGTATCTGTCTCAGAAACAAAAAAGTGTAAAAAAAAATTGTCTCTCTTACAATAACAGCTCCTTTTGCAGGAAATTGTTTTTATTTAGTCCCATTACGTGACATTCTAGCTTCTAGAAGTCATGGGATTGGTTATTTTATGGTATTATAGTTGCTTTGGTTTCTTTCTGTTAATGCAATGCCCCTTTGGGGCTAATCAGTTGAGCAATTTTGGGATTCATGAATAACTCTGAGGTAACCTGTGGAGCAAGAATTTTAACATTGCAGCCTTCAGAAAAATCATGTTGAGGTCAAATTTAAGAATCTGTAGAGTCTGCGCTTAAGTCAGTTTTTGGCAGAATCAGGGGACAGATTCCTTCCCTTCTCCCAGATGATAGATTGCAAAGGAATAACAATTAAAATGAAAGAATAATAGCATTTGATATTTACATTTTAGGATGGGTACAGTTTTATTAAATCAAGAACAGAAACAAGTTATTTAGTAGTTCGTTATTAATGATGGTTGGTTAAGAAGCACTGCCTGTTGCAAAGGATGATCACAGACTCAGGGAGTAGTGATTCCGTAAGGCTTCTACACAAGGGCCACAAAATTCAGCGCCATGCTGCCCAGTTTTTCGACGCTATGAGTGCCATTATGCCTCCAAAACGGTGTCTATGGTGCGCACACCATACTTCTGGTACTAGTTGTGCGAGACACTATTTTGATGAGGGTGTTAGTTTGTGTGCAGCTGGTGTCCGCCATAAGTAGGCAGATTTGACAGCAGTGCTGCCATTTTGGAGCTCAACACGCCAGCTAGCTTGTGTCAGCTATGTCTCAGTAGGAAGCACTTTCACTTCTGAGTCATTAGATTGTGGGTTCATATCCCACTCCAGAATTTGAGCACAGAAGTCTAGGCTGACACTCCGGTGCAGTGCTGAGGGTATGTTGCATTGTCAGAGGTGCCATCTTTCAGATGGCTGTTAAACCGAGGCCCTGGCTGCCCTATCTGGTGGGTGTAGAAGGTCCCATGGCACTATTTTGAAAAAGAACAGGAGAGTTCACCTCAGTGTCTTGGCCAATATTTATCCGTCAATCAATATCACAAAAAGAGTTCATCTGGTTATTATCACATTGCTGTTTGTAGGAGATAGTTTGTGCGCAAATTGGCTGCTGCATTTCTTACATTACAACAGTGACTAAACTTCAAAAGCACTTCATTGACTGTAAAGCGCTTTGAAACATCCGGTGGTCGTGGAAGATGCTATATAAATGCACCTGTTTCTTTCTGATGCCCTCTGTTAGCCTCACACAGTCGAACATGCATTCAGCAGCAGGAACGAAACCTTGCCACTACTTCCAGGATAGTTACTGATTACAGGTTCTTGCTACGATTGTCGAAGTGTTTGATGCTTTGTCCTGTTATATATTGAAGTCCACAGCGAGTGGTGTGGCACGTGCTGTAGGACTTTGTCCTGACGTCAAGGATTTTGCACAAACCAGTTGCTTCCAGACATGGGTGGAGCAGTATGCATCCCCCTTGGCCTACAACGTGACAGGGAGCATGAGCAGAGGCAACACAGAGCAGGACAAGTTTCAAGAAGTGGGTGCAGGAAGAGGGTGAGAAGGGCTTTCAGCAGGATGCCATACCTACCGAGGGTATTCAGGGAACAATTCTCCTATCTGAACCTCAGTAAGAAAATTTTTGATTTTTATTTATTTTTTATTTATTTAGAGATACAGCACTGAAACAGGCCCTTCGGCCCACCGAGTCTGTGCCGACCAACAACCACCCATTTATACTAACCCTACAGTAATCCCATATTCCCTATCACCTCCCTACACTAGGGACAATTTACAACGGCTAATTTACCTATCACCTGCAAGTCTTTTGGATGTGGGAGGAAACCGGAGCACCCGGGGAAAACCCACGCAGACACAGGGAGAACTTGCAAACTCCGCACAGGCAGTACCCAGAATCGAACCCGGGTCCCTGGAGCTGTGAGGCTGTGGTGCTAACCACTGCGCCACTGTGCCGCCCAAAGTTGTTTGTAAGTTCATCGTGTTGCTTACGCAGACATACATTGCTTTCCAGGAGCATTTCTGCCCTAGTGTGTCATGTGCCTCCACTTCACTAAGGACGTTGTCACTGAATTCTGCCACGCGTTGCAGCCACAAATGCCGCCTCAGAACAGGACGAGGATGGCATTGCCAGCGGCTATGAAGGTGACTGTGGCCATGGACTTTTATGCATCTGACTCCTTCCAGGCTGGAGCGGACGATATTTGCAACATCTTCAAGCTTGCCAGAGAGAAGCAGGTGGAGCAAACACGTGGCTTTACAAGGATGACGTCTTCCCCATGCTGGAGGGTGCCATTGACTGCACTTTGAGGGTACTGCAAGCCATCTCTGAGATGTAACGCAACCAAAAGGGATTTCATTCCCTCAACGTGCAGCTGGTGTGCGACCATACGGAATGAATAATGCAGGTCAATACCCAGTATCCTGACAACAGTCATGATTCGTTCATTCTGCGCAAGTCCACTGTGCCATCAGCATTTGAGCCACCACGACAAACCAGAGGGTGGTTATTGGTGATAAGGGATATTCTTCGACACAATGCATGACTCTGCAACCCATACATACGTGGGCAGCAGGCATATAACAAAAGGCATGCTGCCACACAAAATATGATTGTGCAGACCATTGGCTGCTTAAACAACACTTCTGCTGACTGGACCACTCTGGAGGAGCCCTGCAGAGCATGCGACAAGATTTGTGGCGGTCTGCTGTGTGCTGCACAGCCTCACCATCACGAGGACACAGCCCTTGCCATCAGCTATTAGGCTGAGAAGGAGGAAAAAGAGGAGGAGGGGGAGGAAGGGAGGAAGCACCAATACATCCCATTTTTGCTTGGGCTGTCCATGATCGATTCATCCGATTGCGATACCAGTAATTGCAACCATTCCCCATTTACCAATAGGCCCACACTTTACCTTCCCTCTGTCACTGACCATCACAGCATCGGCTTGGCCACAATACAAAAATTAAAATCACCACAAAATAAACTTTCCAAACAAAATTTATAAATCAAATCATGCCATATTTCATACAAACATCAATGAATCACCCTTGTGCATTCCCTTAACACCTGTCTTTCATGTGCTTTTGCCTGTCCTACTGCTCCTACACAGTGCCACACCAGTGCCTGCGAGTGGAAGGCTACTAACTTTCAGTGTAGGAAACTGTCGATGGCCTTGCAGTGTGACCTTGAGCAGCTCTGTGCCTAGAAGACCGGGTTTCATACTGCGCCAGCTCAGAATGGGCAGCAGCTGTCTGGGCTGGTTTGCTGACAAGTAACATCGCACTGTGGAGTGGCAATGGTGGGAGGATGAATGCTTTCAGCCTGAGAGAGGGCAGCATGTTCATACTTCATGGTGCCACTGCTATTCTCCCTGGGTAGCACCTGAGCAATCCTAGTGATGTATTGGAGGACAGATTGCTGGACTGCTGTGATAGCCTGCAAGCCCCTTTGAATGTTGGTATCCACAGCTCTGAAGGCAGCAGCTGGAGCTTGTGTGGCAGCAAGCTGAGTTTCCAAGAGAGCAGTCTGAGCTTCCACTGCAGCACTCAGACCATGGATGGATTCTGCTTTTGCTGCAATGGAAGCTAAGACATCAGCCATCAAATGCTCCATCCTGGATGGGTACACAAGTGTGCAAATGGAATTGGTCACCAGTTCCAACCTGGAAAAGATGGGCTTCAAGCTCTGCACAAGCCCTATGCCAAGTTGGTGCCGGACTTCTCCATGCTCCATGATATTGACCGCAGGCTCGCTAGCACCAAGCATTTCACTGTGTATGCCCATCAGCCCGCATCTGTACTCCTGCAGCAGAACTCATGTCCCCTTCTGGGGAGCTGGCACCTGTGCTACCCTTGTCCCCTGCCCCTGCTGCAGGCCACTCATGCCCACATGCAGATTCCACCTCCAAGCTATTCTTAAAAGTGCGCGCGCGTCAGTATCTGAGCCGGTGGCTCCAAGTGTGAGAGTGAGTGACAATGTTTCTTGTTCATCACTGTCTTCCTGTTCTTCCACCTGTTGCTCATCCACCAGTGCCTGGCCAGGTTACAGCTCTTGGGAATAAGAACATAAGAACTAAGAGCAGAAGTAGGCAATTCAGCCCCTCGAGCCTACTCCGCCATTCAATACGATCATGGCTGACCTCATCTCGGCTTCAACTCCACTATCCTGCCCGTTCTCCATAACCCTTCAACCCATTACTAATTAAAAATCTGTCTATCTCCTCCTTAAATTTACTCAATGTCGCGGCATCCACCGCACTCTGGGGTAGTGAATTCCATAGACTCACGACCCTTTGAGAGAAGTAATTTCTCCTCATCTCTGTTTTAAATCTGCTACCCCTTATCCTAAAACTATGACCTCTTGTTCTAGATTGCCCCACCAGAGGAAACAGCTACAAATGTATCTGAGGAAATATCTGAAAGGAGAAAGGCCCAAGAGTAGTATTGGGGAGAGGGGATGAGGGGGAAAGCAAGAAATGCATGTTTACACAATCAGCAGCTTGTAAATCAGAGGAAACTGTGGGATGAGGGGCAAGTGGGATGTGAGAAGGAGGATTAGGTGTGAGTATACCATTATCAGTAGTTTCAGTGCTGCGACTTGCCACTGCCTCAGTCATGGCCTCTCCAATGATGGCAAGTACTGACTCCTCCATGGAGGTAACGGCAGCTGTGCCTGTCCCCTATGGGTTAGGTGCTGCTGCCTCTAATTATGGGCCACCTTGTCCAGCAGCAGAGTTGTAGTGCAATGTGTTTGGGTCATCTGGCTGTCATAGTTGAATAGTTGACAATGTGTGCGAGCTGTGAGATGTGGGTGTGAGGCTTGCAGCAATGCTAAGTGTGTGAGAGTGAGGTAAAGCTATGAATGTTAGGATGAGTCATGATGAATAAATGTTTTTGGAAGGTGAATGATGGGGGTGTCTTGCTTTGAGCAGTATGTGAGACTAGTAGCATTGTTCTTTTGTGAGGTCATTGAACATCTTGCAGCACTGCATCCAGATCATTGGGGCTCGACTCCTGGCATTGACCTGCACAGCTACATAGTCCCACTGCCTTTGCAATGTTTGTTTGCAGGGCTTCTGGGCCTCCTTTGGTTAGATGATATCGCTCCTCATCTCCACCTCCTGTATCAGGGCCCCCACTGCAGCATTGGAAAATCTTGGAGCCTGCTCTCTGCCCTGTTGTGCCATTTTTGTGCTTTTATGTTAAAAGATGTTAAGGATGTTATGGGAAGCAAGGGATGAAATTGCAGAGCCGCTGGCAATGATCTTTTCATCTTCTCTGCTGACGGGGGTGGTACCAGGTGATTGGAGGGTGGCAAATGTTGTGCCCCTGTTCAAGAAAGGGAATAGGAACAACCCTGGGAATTACAGGCCAGTTAGTCTTACTTCGGTGGTAGGCAAGTTGATGGAAAAGGTGCTGAGGGATAGGATTTCTGAGCATCTGGAAAGACACTGCTTGATTCGGGACAGTCAGCACGGTTTTGTGAGGGGTAGGTCTTGCCTCACAAGCCTGATTGAATTCTTTGAGCAGGTGACCAAGCAAGTGGATGAGGGTAAACCAGTGGATGTGGTGTACATGGATTTTAGTAAGGCATTTGATAAGGTCCCCCATGGTAGACTTATGGAGAAAGTCAGGAGGCATGGGATAGTGGGGAATGTGGCCAGTTGGATTAAGAATTGGCTAACTGATAGAAGGCAGAGAGTGGTCTTAGATGGTAAATACTCAGCCTGGAGCCCAGTTACCAGTGGCGTGCCGCAGGGATCAGTTCTGGGTCCTCTCCTGTTTGTGATTTTTATTAACGACTTGGATGAGGAAGTCGAAGGGTGGGTCAGTAAATTTGCAGATGATACAAAGGTTGGTGGAGTTGTGGATACCGAGGAGGGCTATTGTCGTCTGCAAAGGGACTTGGATAGGTTGCAGTGCTGGGCTGAAAAGTGGCAGATGGAGTTTAACCCTGAAAAGTGTGAGGTCGTCCATTTTGGAAGGACAAACATGAATGCAAAATACTGGGTTAACGGTAGGGTTCTTGGGCATGTGGAGGAGCAGAGAGACCTTGGGGTCTATGTGCATAGATCATTGAAAGTTGCAACTCAAGTGGATAGGGCTGTGAAGAAGGCATATGGGGTGTTAGCGTTCATTAGCAGAGGGATTGAATTTAAGAGCCGTGAGGTGATGATGCAGCTGTACAGGACCTTGGTAAGGCCTCATTTGGAGTACTGTGTGCAGTTCTGGTCGCCTCATTTTAGGAAGGATGTGGAAGCCTTGGAGAGGGTGCAGAGGAGATTTACCAGGATGTTGCCTGGAATGGAGAATAAGTCTTACGAGGAAAGGCTGAACATTCTAGGCCTCTTCTCATTAGAAAGGAGAAGGATGAGGGGTGACATGATAGAGGTTTATAAGATGATCAGGGGAATAGATAGGGTAGACAGTCAGAAACTTTTTCCCCGGGTGGAGCAAAGCGTTACAAGGGGTCATAAATTTAAGGTGAAGGGTGGGAGATATAAGGGGGATGTCAGGGGAAGGTTCTTTACCCAGAGAGTGGTCGAGGCATGGAATGCCTTGCCCGGGGAAGTTGTTGAGTCAGAAACTTTAGGGACTTTCAAAAGGCTTTTGGATAGGTATATGGATAAAGGAGAATGATGGGGTATAGATTAAATTGTCCTTGACAGAGGACAAAGGATCGGCACAACATTGTGGGCCGAAGGGCCTGTTCTGTGCTGTATGTTCTATGTTCTATGTTCTATGTTTACCATGTCAAAATCACTTTTAGAATGACTTCCAGCACTTGCTGCAGCCAGAATGCACCACCGCCCTCCCCCTTTAAGAGGTACGGGCTGGCTTTAAGTAGTGCAGGCTAGCTTGAATTCATGCCAGTCTCTCACACTTTTGCGTCCCCCTACTTAGGTGTACAGGCACTCAATAGTACATTTAATGCTGGCTGCACTCTGCAATTATTTAAATTAGCAGGCACTATGAAGTTTACTTGCTGCCTGCATCAGAAGCAATGGGTGCAGGTTAATCGGGCATCATTTACGGGGGGGGTTAACGAATTTTGCAACCACACTGTTCTATGTTGCCTAAACATTAGTGTATCATTCTGTGTATCAAATGGCCCGAACATTATAAATATACAGAGTTCTTTTCTTGTGTGGTTCACAGTTATTTTTAATGATGTACATTGATCCAGAATATAAATTTAAAGAGAATATGTGTAACACATAATGCAGCCCAAAAGAGTTTATGTAGAAATATATATTACGACATTTACAATGACTTAAAAGCAGTAAGGGGTTGTGTACTGTAATGCCACATAATCCTGACTGTTTTTGATGTAAATGGCAGTGAACATATTAATATCTGTCACTTCTGCCCTTATCCCTCTTCGTTAAAATTTCAAGGAAAGCTCTTAGAATGGAAGAGCTGGATCTTGTTCTCCTCCTCGTTGGGTTCTGTGGCGGGAAGGCTGGAATATCAGAGCAGCAGGGGGCAACACTGCACTGTGTTGTGTATGGGGTGGGGAAGGGGTCAACTCTACACTGTATTGTGTATTGGGGGGGAAGGGGGCAACTCTGCACTGTGTTGTATATGGGGTGGGGAAGGGGTCAACTCTGCACTGTATTGTGTATTGGGGGGGAAGGGGGCAACTCTGCACTGTGTTGTGTATCGGGGGGGGGGGAAGGGGGCAACTCTGCACTGTGTTGTGTATGAGGGGGGAAGGGGGCAACTCTGCACTGTGTTGTGTATGGAGGGGAAGGGGGCAACTCTGCACTGTGTTGTGTATGGGGTGGGGAAGGGGTCAACTCTGCACTGTGTTGTGTATGAGGTGGGGAAGGGGTCAACTCTGCACTGTGTTGTGTATGGGGATAAGGGGTCAACCCTGCACTGTGTTGTGTATGGGGGGGAAGGGGGCAACTCTGCACTGTGTTGTGTATGGTGGGGAGAAAGGGGTCAACTCTGCACTGTGTTGTGTATGGGGTGGGGAAGGGGTCAGCTCTGCACTGTGTTGTGTATGGGGGTAAGGGGTCAACCCTGCACTGTGTTGTGTATGGGGGGGAAGGGGGCAACTCTGCACTGTGTTGTGTATGGTGGGGAGAAAGGGGTCAACTCTGCACTGTGTTGTGTATCGGCGGGGTGAAGGGGTCAACTCTGCACTGTGTTGTGTATGGGGGGGAAGGGGTCAACTCTGCACTGTGTCGTGTATGGGGGGGGAAGGGGGCAACACTGCACTGTGTTGTGTATCGGGGGAGAAAGGGGTCAACTCTGCACTGTGTTGTGTATCGGGGGGGAAGGGGGCAACACTGCACTGTGTTGTGTATCGGGGGGAGAAAGGGGTCAACTCTGCACTGTGTTGTGTATGGGGGGGATGGGGTCAACTCTGCACTGTGTTGTGTATGGGGTGGGGAAGGGGGCAACACTGCACTGTGTTGTGTATCGGGGGGAGAAAGGGGTCAACTCTGCACTGTTGTGTATGGGGGGGAATGGGGCAACTCTGCACTGTGTTGTGTATGGGGGGGGAAGGGGGCAACTCTGCACTGTGTTTTGTATGGGAGGGGGAAGGAGTCAACTCTGCACTGTGTTATGTATCGGGGGGGAAGGGGACAACTCTGCACTGTGTTGTGCATGGGGGGGGGGAAAGGGGTCAACTCTGCACTGTGTTGTGTATGAGGGGGAAGGGGGCAACTGCGCTGTGTTGTGTATGGGGGGGTAAGGGGTCAACTCTGCACTGTGTTGTGTATGGGGGGAGAAGGGGGCAACTCTGCACTGTGTTGTGTATCGGGGGGAAGGGGGCAACTCTGCACTGTGTTGTGTATGGGGGGAGAAGGGGGCAACTCTGCACTGTGTTGTGTATCGGGGGGGGAAGGGGGCAACTCTGCACTGTGTTGTGTATCGGGGGGGGGGAAGGGGTCAACTCTGCACTGCGTTCTGTATGGGGGGGGAAGGGATCAACTCTGCACTGTATTGTGTATGGGGGGAGAAGGGGGCAACTCTGCACTGTGTTGTGTATGGGGGGAAGGGGGCAACTCTGCACTGTGTTGTGTATGGGGGGAGAAGGGGGCAACTCGGCACTGTGTTGTGTATGGGGGGGAAAGGGGCAACTCTGCAGTGTGTTGTGTATGGGGGGGAAGGGGGCAACTCTGCACTGTGTTGTGTATGTGGGTGGAAGGGTTCAACTCTGCACTGTGTTGTGTATGGGGGGGGAAGGGATCAACTCTGCACTGTGTTGTGTATCGGGGGAGGAAGGGATCAACTCTGCACTGTGTTGTGTATCGGGGGGGAAGGGGTCAACTCTGCACTGTGTTGTGTATGGGGGGGGGGAGGGATCAACTCTGCACTGTGTTGTGTTTCGGGGGGGGAGGAAGGGGTCAACTCTGCACCGTATTGTGTATTGGGGGGGGAAGGGGGCAACTCTGCACTGTGTTGTGTATCGGGGGGGGAAGGGGGCAACTCTGCACTGTGTTGTGTATGGGGGGAAGGGGGCAACTCTGCACTGTGTTGTGTATGGGGGGGGAAGCAGGCAACTCTGCACTGTGTTGTGTATGGGGGGGTTGCAAAGGGATCAACTCTGCACTGTGTTGTGCTGTTTGCAGGACTGACAGCCTTTTAAAAATGGCGCCAGCATCTGCTCCTTCATCAGGTGACACCGTGAATGGTATCTCCAAGGCTGCCCCCCGCCACATGATTGGGGATGTGGGGTGCAGTCGCCGGATGCAAGATCGCAATGGCGCGGGGCCCATATGTGGCAGCTGCCATTTTCTTTCCCCACCACTGCTCCCGGCAGCGAGAGGACATGATCCAGCCCAAAATGTTTGTCAAACCTCCTTTTTCATGAATGGAACAATAACCTTGCTCCCAATTTATGGTAGCACTGAAGAGGAGATTCCATAAGAACGGTTCCAGGGATGGGGGATTTTAGTTAAAAGGTTAGGTTGGAGAAGCTGATGCTTCTCTGGAGCAAAGGAGATTGAGTGGAGACATGACAGAGGTGTATACAATTATCACAGGTTTAGATAAGGTAAACAAGGGAAAACTGTTCCCATTAACTGATGGTACAAAGACTAGGAGACACAGAATGAAGGTTTTGGGCAAAGATGCAGGGGAGATGTGAGGAAGAACTTTTGCAGTGACTGGAACTCATTGCCTATGAGGGCAGTGAAGCGGAAACAATCAATGATTTCTCAAGGAAATTAGATGGGCATTTGAAGGAAATAAACTTGCAAGGCTACAGGAAAAGTGGGTAAGTGGGACTGCCTGAATTGCTCCTCAGAGAGCCAGCATGGACTTAATGGGGCGAATGGCCTCCTTCTGTGCTGTAAATGACTCTATGACCCTAAATGACTGCTTCCCAACTACCACTGCCTAGTGATTCAACTGCCTAATGATTCCACCAACTAGTGATTCCACTGACAAGCAATTTGAAATCACAAAAGCAAGTAAAAACACAGAGATACCATTTAGACTGTTTGAGGTAGCTCGTGCATTGTCAGATCCTCCATCTTCGAGGTATATGATGACTGACCAAAATGTTTTTGGGTCCTGATTGAAATTCTTCCTAAATTCTTTTTCAGAAGTACTGTAGATTATCTATGTTCTACATGATCGCCTCACTTAGAATGTGATTTATCCTTTATCCTTATAGCTTCTATTTCTTCTTGTCTACTGATTCTGTCTTTGTTGTGTAGTATTTAGACCATTAACTTGAAAATGATTCCTTCTTTCTGCAAACATGTGGGTTTAACTAACTCAATTTAAGCTTGTATAAACAGCCAACCCGCAAGCAGCTTGCGCACTCCAGGGATCTCCATCTATAACCTTGCGATGAGTCAGCAATCGGTCAGCAAAGCAACAACAAAAATTGTGGCTGGGTAAACAATATCTAAAGAATCAATTGTGCCATCTCTGAATTGTACAGATTTGCCTTCAACAACTTTGCCAGTTCTAGTTCAGATATGCCATCCCTTCCTAACAGCAGTGTGGGTATACCTACACCAGATGGACTGCAGTTCACCACCACCTTCTCAAGGGCAATTACGGATGGGCAACAAATGCTGGCCTTACCAGCGATGTTCACATCCCATGAAAGAATGAAAAAAACATGGATATAATGAGCGGTACGCATATTAATGACAAAGATGCTTAAGTCATAATGCAGCAAGGAGTCTCAGGTGTTCCAGCAATTTCTTGTCAAAGGCCATACAGTGCTCACTAGTTGCAATACACATGGAATCGCTGGGCGACTGGTAGAGTCTGTGGACCACACCAATCAGTTCCTGCAATTTTTAAAGGCCTATGGCCGATAAAATTATCATTCAATATCTAACAGATGTTCACCCTCAAAGAGTTATCATGCTTAAGCAACATTTGATGTTCAGCATTAGACAAGTGAAGTCATCATAGTTAAACCTGCAATAAGAGATTGTAGGTTCAATGAAGTTTATCTTCTAATGTTTAAGCTTAGCTTCCTTTCTCCTGGCTTGAGTGAGCACATGTTACTATCTTCTATTGGTGTGGTCAGTCCAAGTAGGCAGAGGTGGTAGTGAGGGGTGTTCTGGGGTTATCTTTTGCTAGTTGTGGTATCCATCTCCAGTGGGAATTTCTTGCATGCAATTCTGTTAGCTGAATCTAGTGCAGGTAAGGTGAAATCCTCAAGGAGGTCTTGGATATGTTTCTTCTTCCTTCTTCATTGAAGAGTGAGGGCTGCCGTACCAACATTTAATAAGTTGTGAGTTGCCTCCAGGGTGCTAAAGAAGACCATACCTCATCAGAATTTTGAGTCTGACCTGATAGATCTCCTACACCTTACATCCTAGTTGTGGGGTCCAAGAATGATCTTGTCAGACCACTGATTTCTGTAGTAGTTTAAGAACAGGGATCTGCAACCTGCAGCTCTGGAGTCATATACGGCTCATTAATGACTCGTCCGCTCCTGACCTTGATCGATGGAACTCATTTTGATGGTTTGTTTCATTTCATAATTTTTCACAATGTTAATAAAAGCTAAAAATATTCAATTAACAGCTTTTTTGTAAAAAATCTTCAAAATGTTGGTGAAATGTGTCCGTCCTGTTTTTCATTATTATTGACATTTGAATAACAGCATTGCAGATCTTAAGATATTGTGTTTTTGACAACATTTTAAAAATGGCTCTTCTTGTTATTAAGATTGACAACCCCTGGTCCCGCCTTTACTATTGAGATTGTTCTATTCCCTTGGTTAACTCAATCACCCAAGAGGCAGCAGCTATACCATTATCTATCGCACAATTGAAATGCATGCTTGACAACTCCTAGTTGTCATTGTTATTGAAATCTCGATGTTACTGTGTGAGGAATCACAGTTGCAGAGCTGTAGCTCATGACTTCTATCATTCCACAGCACAGTAAATTCGAGCATTACTGAGGCCAATTCTTGGTGTGGCCTTTGTAAAAAGTGGAGCAACATTGTCATAAACTGATATGGCTCTTGAAGTAACTGTGTTTAGCAGTAAGACGAGGAATGTCAAGAAAGCACTAAGATGGGATATGTAATACAACAATAGTATAATGCACAAAAGCAAAATGGCACATGTTCATATTTCATCTTTGCCAGTATTTTTAGAGGTTTCCCAGTAGTTCTGAACTCAGCAGGAGACAGTCTAATGTTCTGGTGCTTTGTGGTACATTAGTGGCACCAGGTAATAAATCTTCAGCATTTATACACAGAGGGGGAAAAAAAAAGATTAGCCACTCTCTGTCTGTATTTAATATAACATCCTAAGGAGAAGTAATTTCCAGCACATAAGTAGTTTAAGTAATTTACTTCAAACTACCAAGCTGTACTTTTTAAAAATTGACCTTTGGGATTTTCAGCAAGCCGTTTTTTCTCACTTGGAGCTGGAAAGTGGCTGAATTTCCCATGAGCTTTTGGCTCAGAGATTTATGTATTTTTTAAGTGAAGTGCCACATTTTGCCTCCTAGCTTCCAGGAGCTTAAGTTTTAATGATTAAGATTTCGCAGTTAGGGTGAGACTTTGTCTGAAACCATATCTAATTACATTAAATGACTTTGCACTCTGTACCACAGGCCATGTACTCCGTGGTAATTCGAGCGTTGCAAGAAGGCTGTTTGGAAATATCTGTTGTTTCCTTTGTGAGTTCAAAGAACATTCAGAAAGTCATTTTAAAAATGAATCTCAACAGTACTGATAATGTCAAAAATAAGTCACGAGACTAAAATTGGATAGGATGTAAAATGGGCCTTTAACCCAAACCGACCCATCCTCTGGATTAGGTTAAAATTGGAACTTGTATTTCTTGACTACATTAGATAGTCAGCCATTCACATGCTTCTTGTAATTGAATGGAATGGCTTGACTCCCTCCTCAGAAACATATTGATTTGTGCCAAGCACTTTGAGTGATGAATCTTCATGCAAGGACAATGATAGCAAATGACTCATGTATATCAGTGCTTTCAATAGACAATCCATAATATATACTCTTGCAGAAACAGCCAGCAGTAACCAATTTCAACTATTTGTGCGCTGTAATCAGCAAGAAAGAATCCAGCAAATAATCTATCATTGACAAAAATGCATAATTTTTGTCACAGGAGGCCATAGAGAGTCCTGGAAATGGGATGACAGGAGGACTGCTGAGTATATGATAAGCTTCTGAAGTCCCTTCCTGTCATCATACTCTGTCATTCACTTACTGTCGGACAAACATATATCAAAGCCCATTACTACATCACTCATTTTACTTGAAAGTAAATGTAAAGACTGCTCAGTAGGACACCATTGTAATTTATCTCTCTTGGGTCCAGGGTAAACAATATCTCAGGATTAAACTTGTCAAAAACCTTAAGGATGCTGAATACAACTACTGAAATCCTTCTCAGTCTCCTTTTCTCTGATGCAAAAAAGCAGCCTCTGTAGTCTCTCCTTACTGCTTATGTGTTGGAGGCCAGGTGTTAAATGGGTAACTCTTTGCTGCACCTTCAAGGTTCCATGAACTTCTTGCTGTAATATGGCAACCAGAGCTGCACACGCTACTCCAGATGTGCATGACCAAATGCATTGTAAAAGCTCAGCATCACATCGTACCATTTGTATTCTGTTCAATGCACTGTGTGACCCAATATCCTATTCACCTTACTTATCACCCAATGCAGATAATTTCAATTGGTCGGGAGCAGTGTGAAATTAAAAAAAGTCTTCCTCAGGATGGCAGGCTGTTACGAGTGGGGTACTGCAAGGATCAGTGCTTGGGCTTGGGCTGCTCACGTATATAAATGATTTGGATGTGGTAATATTTCCAGATTTTCTGATGAGACAAAACTAGGTGGGAATTTGAGTTGTGAGGAGGATGCAAGGAGGCTTCAAGGGGTTTTGGACAGGCTAAGTGAATGGGCAAGAACATGGAAGATGGAATATAATGTGAATAAGTGTGAAATGATCCATTTTGGTAGAAAAAACAGAATGGCAGAGTATTTCTTAAATGGCGAGAGGTTGGGAAATGTTGATGTCCAAAGGGACCTGGGTGTCCTTGTTCATGAGTCACTAAAAGCTAGCATGCAGGTGCAGCAAGCAATTAGGAAGGCAAATGGTATGTTGGCCTTCATCGCAAGGGGTTTTGAGTACAGGAGTGAAGAGGTCTTGCTGCAATTGTATAGAGCCTTGGTGAGACCACACCTAGAGTATTGTGTACAGTTTTGGTCTCCTCATCTAAGGAACGGTATACTTGCCATAAAGGGAGTGCAATGGAGGTTCACCTGACTAATCCCTAGGATGGCTGGATTGTCTTATGAGAAAAGATTGAGGAAACTGGGCCTGTATTCTCTAGAGTTTCGAAGAATGAGAGGTGACCTCATTGAAACGTACAAAATTCTTACAGGGCGTGACAAGGTGGATGTAGATAGGATGTTTCCTCTGGCTGATGAGTCTAGAACCAGAGGACATAGTCTCAGAATAAGGGGTAGGCCATTTAAGACTGAGATGAGGAGGAATTTCTTCACTGAGAATGTTGAGTCTTTGCAATTCACTACCCCCGAGGACTGTGGAAGCTCAATGAGCAGGTTCAAGACAGAAATCGATGGATAACTGAATACTGATGACATCAAGGGATATGGGGATAGCACGGAAAAGTAGCATTGATGTAGATGATCAGCCATGATCTAATTGAATGGCAGAGCAAGCTCAATGGGCTGAATGGTCTACTCCTGCTCCTATGTTCCTAATTATTGTCTCCCAATACCTGCAAATCCTTCTCGTGTTGTTGACTAACATCATTTAGTTTATAGTTCCACTGTTTAATCTCCTTCCCCGGTCTTACTTCTTTGCGCTGTCAACAATGAATTAAATTTTCCACTTCCCAGTCCAACTTCCCAATCTGTTTAGATCACTCTGCATCTTATCAACCTGCTCTTGATTGATAGTTTTGTCAGTATCCCCACTTTATAATCATTGGTTTACAGCTTGGAAGTAAAGTCTCAGCACTTAGGTCCCCATTAGCCACTTTCTGTCACTCCAATGCAGCTCCATGAATAACTACTCTGTCTCCTTTATTCCAACCAGTTGTCAGTCCACTTCAAAAACTGTCCACCTGTTTTGAGCTTCTCTGAGTAATGTATCAAAAGCCTTGCTGAATTTAAGCAGTGTCCATGGACTTCTCTTCATCCAAAAACTGTGATGCTTTCTCAAAAACATTTGTCAAGCATTGGCTTCCACCCAGAATGTCTTGCTGACTGGCCCTGATGATTTCATGCTCCTCTAGGTATCTCACAATGCCCTTCTTCAGGAAATCCTCTAACCTCTTAAGACAAATATCAGTTTGTAATTTCGAGGGCAGTCCTTCTGCCCTTTGTCAAAGAATGATGTATCTTCTGCTCTTTTTCAGAACTCCAGCTATGATTGGATGCTCATTTGTGGTGAATAGATTGTTTTTTGGTGAGATCGGCCTGCTGGACCCTGGAATGGATGTTTATGGCGGGGAAAACATAGAACTGGGGATTAAGGTTAGTCATTATCCTCTTTAGAAATTGTTAATTAGGAACTGTTAAGAAGGTTGATTTTTTTTCTTGTAGTCTGTAGACTTGGGTTCATTTAACGAGAAAGTTTGCTGTCCGTTGACAAGCATGAATTAGCACGATACCGAACCACCTTCTGTGAAATTGCATTTTGTTGTTGAAATTCATAAGACACCAGTGGCCTGTTGGTTACAGGCTTAAAAATACAGAATGCCCCACCATAGAAACAAATATATGGCCCATCAAGTCGGTGTTGGTGATTTTCTCTGTCAGAGTCACCTCGTCTAATGCAACTTTCCTGCTCACTTCCCAAACATTTTGATATTCCTCTTTTTCAGCAACTATCCAATTCCCTTTTAAAATAATTTATCGGCTCTGATAAGAGAAATCCCCCATTCTATCCATTCTGTGTTTAAATAATTTTTCTTATAACCATCCCATAATACATTTTGTGACTATTTAAAAGTTTTGTCATCTCATTACTGTCTTGCCAACCAATAAAAACAACCTACTGCTATTTACTTCATCATAATCCTTCATTATCTTAAAGAATCTATCAGGTCACTCCTTGCCTCTTCTGATCCAGTAACAAAGACTTCCCTTTTCAGATCTCTCTTCATAATGTAAGCCCTCATTCCTGTGAATCTAGGTTATCCCATTTCCATGGCTTTGACATCCTTCCTATAATGGAGTGCCTAAAACTGTACATAGTACTCCAATGTGGCCTAACTTATATATAAGTTCAACAATTTTTCCCTGCATTTATTTGTACATTCTACGCTTCTAAATATAAAATCAAAGGGAGGGAAATTCATTTGGATAGTGCTATGCAGCCATGCGTCAGTTCCCTGGTGGCAGGCGGAGCTGCAGACTACTACTTGCACAGCGCTCTTCAATGATATCAATGAAGAAAGTCACGTGGGTCGAGCAGGTAGCCACCCAAGATCACAAAATATTTATGACCTTAAAATGTTTATAATATGGATGTCTTTTTATGGATCACCTTATGTTATATAGCTGTCACACATTCAGCTGTGCAATAGGCTTCTGCCCTATAGTTGTAAAGCTGCTTTTGCGGGAAAGTTTAAACTGACTTGCAAAAAAATATTTAACTTTATAATCCATCAGCGATTTCCCTATGTATTGGAATGAATGCACCTATTTTCACACTGATCTTCAGAGTGGTGCAGTACGTTAGCTGATATGAGGTGAACCCTGCACAACCTCATTGCTTAACAGATTACTTAATCAAGATTTTCTTACAACAATGGGGAGTCAGCCCTTTACACATTCCAGATGACAGCACTGAGAAATTTGCTTTTGGTGATATCAATGGATGAATCCTTAATGTCTTCAAACTAACGTCCTCTACTAATTTAGGTAGTAACCTAGTATTAAAAACTGATGAACACCGTGACTAAAATATCAGACAGTAGAAGTCATAGAAAGGTGTTAAATGTTCATCCATTAATACTGCCAACGTTTATTTCTGGTTTATAATGAGCAGTCTGGAGCATAAGTGGAATAGTTTTAGCAACTGTTACTTTTACAGTAAATAGTCTTTAAAAATATATCCATTGCAGTATATGCTGTAATAATACACAGGTTGTGAAGCTGAACCAAGTCATACACTTATTGTGGAATGTGTCTTCTTTTAACTTCATTCTTAAGATAAGCAACATCTCCATTATAACTCGTTGTAATCTATCAACAATTGAATCTCCTCGGAGGAAAGCTTCAATGATCTCAAAAGAAAACTGATAGTGGAATGTTGCTTATTATTGTTTAATTCGAGAAGAATGATCCTACAATTGGTGAGGGTTTAATGATGATCTTCCCCTTACGATAGATGGCTAACAAAACACAATTCTAATCATAAGTACTTGAACATTTGTGCGTTTGATGGTGCAGCAAAGAAAGGAGACAAGCACATTTTGAATGTGAATGGATTTCAAACTGTCATAGTTCCTCCCTGGATGGTTTCCAGATTCTCTCCTTCAACTGCATCTCTGTGCTGTAGCAGATGAATTTAGGCAGCCGGTGATTTAAGATTACAAAACCACGTGGTAAACCAAAGACTTTGAATGTTTTATGATGACTGGCTGTCAGTGTTAAAGTGTAAATTATGAGGCTACAATATTGTTTTCACTGTTCAGATGTTGGGATAAAATAAATCAACACAAACCATCTCAGATTAGGGCATCATTTAGCGCAATCAGAATTCATTAGTAGGTGCCTGCAGTATTCCTTGAAAGAGCAAAGCTCATTATCTGTACTGTAATTTGCTGATTAAAACATCAAAGCACATTGATGGTGGGCAGAAAGCAGCAGCTATATATATCCCAGATACTTTAATGATGTTTGACCAAGACGTCAGTCTTGTTATTGATCTTCTGTTAAAGTGGGCTAAGTGCTCAGTAAATTTGACTGCTGGCTACAGCAAATACTCGCTAGTCTGGACTGTGGAGCTTCATTATCCAGAATGTTCTTGGATAGTTGTGCAATCAGAAACTGGGTACTGCTGATGGACATCAGTAGATTACAAAACAGCAAATTTTTAGTTCACAATTGGCTTCTGAGGAGTCAGCTTGGTTCAGTGGTTGCATTAATATCTCTGTCAGATGTTTGTGTGTTCAAGCCCCACTCCAGGGTTGGACTGACACTTCAGTTCAGTAGTTCAGTACTGTGGGAGTGTTGAGGTGGTGTCTTTTGGATGAGTTGTTAGGCCAGGGACATATCTGCCTATTGATTTGGATGTAAAAGATCCAATGGCATTATTTTGAAGCAGAGCTAGGGAGTTCTCCTGGTATCTGTACCAACATCTACCCCACAATAAAACATAGTTATCTAATTTGCCTAGTTATCTAATTTGCTGTTTTTAAGACCTTGTTTTATACAAAATGGCTACTGTGTTACGACTCGAGCAGGATAATGCCCGCAGAGTCATAAGAGCCAGTGAGTGTGCAGCACTACCAGTATCCAATTACATCCCTATGGCATGAGCATTCAAACTTGACAATGTATAATACTCTAATGGCCATAATAAAAACCCACCATCAACTACTGTGATAGGTCCCTGATTGGCCAGATACTGGAATTAGTCTTCAGTATTCTCCATCTAAGAAATAATGGGGTCAGTTGGTTCAAGGATACTTGCATATTCTGCACTTAATGCCTGCATAATTACATTTAATAATCTACATCACTTTAATTGATGAGACATTGAGCTTGTAGCTGGCATTAGCTTCACAATTTGTATAAACATATGAAACATTGAGGATCGTATGTATGCAGACAGCATATATAGGCTGTGAAGCCAACTCAATCCTTTCAGAGCAGAATTGATTATTTGTTTGCAACAGTAAGCCAGGTAAATAAATATATGTCTTCATTGGTTAGTTCCAGGGATTAAAAGGTCAGCCAGTTAATTCAAACTCCTATTGTTCTATTATTTCAGTGATTTCCTTCCTATTATCATTACTAGTTTGCTTTTCTCCTGACAAGTGAAGCTCTAAGACTGTTTATCTAGTAAATAATTATCTGCTGTGCTGATAGAAATGTGGTTCAATAACACAAGGCCGACTATGCACCCCAATGAGCTCAGTGCACTACACTTTGGCTGGGACTCGCCTTGTGTAAAGAAACATTCTCTTAATTTAGTCCATCAGCATCAAAGAGCCTCCAGTAGCCTTCCAATAGCTCTAGCAAGTCATAATTTAATAGCCAGCTTGCTGACAGTCTATACAACTATGTGTCAATCTTATTTAGATCACAAGTTGTATTTGTATTAGGAAACAAAAAGCAACAAATTGCCTTATCGAAGAAGGGGGTGATGGAGCGATGAAGTGTTTAAGGAGGAATTTTCAGAGCGTGGAGCC
The DNA here is from genome assembly GCF_036365525.1 of Heterodontus francisci. NCBI lineage: Eukaryota > Metazoa > Chordata > Chondrichthyes > Heterodontiformes > Heterodontidae > Heterodontus > Heterodontus francisci. The sequence goes on along the minus strand of NC_090400.1, from coordinate 29,146,560 downwards.
GATGCAACATATGATGGGCCATAATGTGATTGGAGGCCAGCTGTAGATATTTAAATATTTCTCCTGGGTGGCTCTCTGCTTGCCTGTTTGCTTGCCTCCTGTGGCTCATCCTTCAGGCGGGTCTCTCTGGTGGCATTTCAGGCCCTGCGGCATTCCCAGCACATCATGTATGAAGTACCAAAAGTGCCACAGAAATACAGAAATGAGCTGATCTTGAACTATCAGACACAGATTTCCAATTCTCAACCTCCTTGATATGCACTGGACTCTAAGGTACTTAAGCTGACTAAATAATGCTCCAAACACCCAGAACAGTATATGTTTCACAAATAGAAACAAGAAATGCTGGAAATACTCAGCAGGTCCGGCAGCACCTGTGGAGAGAGAAGCAGAGTTAACGTTTCAGGTCAGTGACCCTTTTTCAGAACTAGCAGATATTAGAAATGTGAAATGTTTTAAGCAATTAAAGCGGGGGTGGGGCAAGAGATAAGAAAGGAGAGGGTTTTGATAGGACAAGGTCACAGAGAATAACCGACCAGAAGGTCATGGAGCAAAGGCAAACAATATGTTCATTGTGTGTTGAAAGACAAAGCATTAGTACAGATAGGGTGTTAACGGACTGAAAACTGAACAGCCACAAGTACAAACATGAAAAAAAACAGTGGGTAGGCAAACTGAACAAACTAAGATAAAATAAAATAAACACAAAAAAAAAGAAAAAAGAAAAAAGAAAAAATAACTAACAATTAAAGTAAAATTGGGGGGTCGTCATGTTCTGAAATTATTGAACTCAGTGTTCGGTCTGGCAGGCTGTAGTGTTCCTAATTGATAAATGAGATGCTGTTCCTCGAGCTTGCATTGATGTTCACTGGAACACTGCAGCAATCCCAGGACAGGGATGTGAGCATGAGAGCAGGGGGGGGTGTGTTGAAATGGCAAGCAACCAGAAGCTCGGAGTCATGCTTTCGAACTGAGCGGAGGTGTTCCGCAAAGCGGTCACCCAGTCTGCGTTTGGTCTCCCCAATGTAGAGCAGACCACATTGTGAGCAGCGAATACAGTATACTATATTGAAAGAAGTACAAGTAAATCGCTGCTTCACCTGACAGGAGTGTTTGGGGCCTGGGATAGTGAGGAGAGAGGAGGTAAATGGGAAGGTATTACACCTCCTGCGATTGCAGGGGAAGGTGCCGTGGTAAGGGGACGAGGTGGTGGGGGTAATGGAGGAGTGGATGAGGGTGTCACGGAAGGAATGATCCTTCGGAATGTTGACAGGGAAAGGGAGGGGAAGATGCGTTTGGTAGTGGCATCATGCTGAACGTGGCGGAAAATGAGGGCAAGGGGAACCCAGTCGCGGTTCTGCAAGGGAGGGGAAGGGGTAAGGGTAGAGGTGTGGGAACTGGGCCGGACACAGTTGAGGGCCCTGTCAGCCACAGTGGGGGGGAATCCTCGGTTGAGGAAAAAGGAAGACATACCAGAAGCGCTGTCATGGAAGGTACCGTCATCAGAGCATATGCGTCGGAGATGGAGAAACTGGAAGATTGGAATGGAGTCCTTACAGGAGGCAGGGTGTGAAGAAGTGTAGTCGATTTAGCTGTGGGAGTCAGTGGGCTTATAATGGATATTAGTAGACAGCTTATCCCCAGAGATGGAGACAGAGAAGTCGAGGAAGGGAAGGGAAGTGTCGGAGATGGACCATGGAAAGGTGAGAGAAGGGTGGAAATTAGAATCAAAGTTGATAAAGTTTTCCAGTTCGGGTCGGGAGCAGGAAACGGCACTGATACAATCATGAATGTACCAGAAAAAGAGTTGGGGGAGGGGGCCTGAGTAGGACTGGAACAAAGAATGTTCGACATATCCCACAAAAAGACAGGTATAACTAGGACCCATGTGGGTACCCATAGCAACACCTTTTACTTAAAGGAAGTGAGTGGAGTTGAAGGAGAAGTTGTTCATTGTGAGAACAAGCTCAGCCAGGCGTAGGAGAGTGGTAGTAGATGGGGACTGATTGGGTCTCTGTTCAAGGAAGAAGCGGAGAGCCCTCAAACCGTCCTGGTGGAGAACGGAGATCTAGAGAGATTGGACGTCCATAGTGAAGAGGAGGCGGTTAGGGCCAGGAAACTGGAAATTGTCAAAATGACGTAGGGCGTCAGAAGAGTCACGGATGTAGGTGGGAAGAGACTGGACCAGCGGAGAAAAGATAGAGTCAAGATAGGAAGAAATAAGTTCAGTGGGGCAGGAGCAGGCTGACACAATGGGTCTGCCGGGACAGTCCTGTTTGTGGATTTTACGAAGGAGGTAGAAGTGGGCTGTCCGGGGTTGTGGGAAGCAGTAGAGGGAAGATCTCCAGAGGAGATGAGGTCACTGACAGTCCTGTGGACAGTCGCTTGATGTTTGGTGGTGGGGTCATGGTCCAGGGGGAGGTAGGAAGAAGTTTCTGCGAGTTAGCGCTGAGCCTCTACAAGGTAGAGGTCGGTATGCCAACCAACAACAGCACCACCCTTGTCTGCAGGTTTGATGACCATGTCGGGGTTAGACCTGAGAGAACGGAGTGCCTCAAGTTCAGAGGGGGACAGGTTAGAGTGAATGAGGGGGGCAGAGAAATTGAGATGACCAATGTCTCGCCGACAGTTTTCAATGAAAAGATCAAGAGCGGGTAAGAGGCCAGGGAGAAGGGTCCAGGTACAGTGAGAGTACTGGGGGCAGGTGAATGGATCTGCTGGTCGGGGGGAGGACTCCTGGTCAAAGAAGTGAGCCCGGAAGCAGAGGCGACAGAAGAAGAGCTCAATGTCATGCCAAGTGTGAAATTCATTGAGGTGGGGGCATAAGGGGATAATACTGAGTCCTTTGCTGAGTACAGCTTATTTATTTTTTTATTTCGAGATACAGCACTGAAACAGGCCCTTCGGCCCACCGAGTCTGTGCCAACCATCAACCACCCATTTATACTAATCCTACACTAATCCCATATTCCTACCACATCCCCCTACCACCTACCTATACTAGGGGCAATTTATAATGGCCAATTTACCTATCAACCCGCAAGTCTTTTGGTGGTGGGAGGAAACCGGAGTACCCGGCGAAAACCCACGCAGACACAGGGAGAACTTGCAAACTCCACACAGGCAGTACCCAGAATTGAACCTGGGTTGCTGGAGCTGTGAGGCTGTGGTGCTAACCACTGCGCCACTGTGCCGCCCCTTAAAGGTGGAGAGAGGGGGAGGTCAGAGGATATAGTGAACACACGGCAAGGGGTCAGATCAGAAGGGGTGGGGTCAGAGGGAAGTGAAGGGGAAGAAGGATCTGGAGGGGCATTAGTCCCCATCAGTTGCTGGAGCTTGCGTTCCTTGACACCTGAAAGGAAGAAAAAAAGTTTATTGTTAATGCAACCTAGAGGATGAGTTCTTTTATTTATCTACTTTTTGAAAGTCGCGCAGTGGCCAATGCAGTGAGACTTAAAGAAAAACTCTAATCCTGTTTTATTTTAACCCTACACAACAATGTCCTTCGGTTCCCTTTTCCTTTAAATGTTATGGTAGTAGTTTCATAGAATCATGGAATGATACAGCAGATAAGGAGGCAATGTGCCGGTTCTTCCAAAGAGCTGTCCAATTATTTCCACTCCTCTGCTTTTTCCTCATAGCCCTGCAAATGTTTCCACTTCAAGTATTCATTCAATTCCCTTTTGAATGTTGCTGTTGAATTTCTTTACACTACACTTTCAAGCAATGCATTCCAGATCATCATAACTCACTGGGCAAATTTTATCCTCATATTGACTCTTATTCTTTTACCAATTACCTTAAATCTGTCTCCTTTGATGATGGACCCTTCGGCCAGTGAAAACAGTTTCTCTTATGTTACTCTGTCAAAACTCTTCATGACATTTCTGTCAAATGTCCCCTTAAAATTCGCTGCTTTAAGAAGAACAACCCCATTTTCTCAAGTTTCTACATGTAACTGAAGTCTTTCATCCGTTATATCATTCTAGTAAATTTCCTCAGTGGCCTCTTTATGCCTTTGATATCTTTCCTAAAGTCTGGTGCCCAGAATTGGCCACAATACTCCAGCTGTGGTCTCACCAGTATTTTATAAAAGCTTAGCGTAACTTCCTTGCTTTTGCAATCAATGCCTCTATTAATAAAGACAAGGATCGGGTATGAATTTTTAACAACTCTTTAAACTTGTCCTGTCACCTTCAATGATTTGTGTACATGTATCCCCGGGTTTTTATATTCCTATGCCCCTTTAAAATTGTACAATTTCAATTATGTAGCATTTTCTCATTCTTACCAAAATGAATCACTTCAAACTTTCTGCATTAAATTTTATCTGCCACGTGTCTACCCATTTCAGCAGTCTATGTCCACATGAAGTCTGTTACTATCCTTCTCACTGTTTCTGAGTTTCATGTGATCTGCCCTGTATACCCAAGTCTGAGCCATTAGGATGCATAATGAAGGAGATTTTCCACTTCAGCATTGCCCTGCCTGGAATTTCCACCCTTTAAAACGAATAGGCTGAAGTTTGTGGGGTGGAAAACACAAAATAGAAAATCCCAGCCATCTTCTACTTTCTGTTTAGATCTGCATTCCTTTGTTATAGTCTATGTCTAACATAGTGCTGCCACTTTTCATTTTAACTTGTTTGATCCATTGATTCAATGTGACCTCTTGTTTCTGGTTTCGAGGATGAATGACAATTTTAATTACATCTAAATGAAGCATAACTAAGTGGAACCAAATATTATATATGGTAAATAGAGCACCTATATCCACACTACAATCAAATGGTCATGGGTTCAGTCTGATGACTGATTGCCTTCTAGTTTTGAGAAAAATGTTTATCACATTCTCTAGTTGGCAGGTTGCTCTCTATTTCATAATGTGAGGAGGAATGACGATACAAATTACGGGTTAAAAATCAACGTTGGTGAGGCTGCTAACGGAAGGACTATCGAGCAGTCTGCATAATGGGCACTGATCCACCACCAAAATAAATTCTCCCCTCTTTACCAAGTCCCGTTCACCCATTACCCCTGTGTCTACTGACCTACATTGGATTGAAATCCACTGTATCCTCAATTTTAAAATCTTCATCCTCATGTTGAAATTGCTCCATGTTGGCGACCCTCCCTATCTCCGTCACATCCGCCAACCCAACAGCTCTCCCGGAACTCTGCATTCCTTCCTCCAACTCTGGCCTAATGTGAATCCCCCACTTCCTTCACTGCACCACTGGGGGATGTGTCTTCAGCTGTCTAGGCCCTAGGTGCTGGAATTCCAGTGCAAAAGCCTGTCTGTCTCTCTCTCTCCACCTTTAAGTTGCTACTTAAAACCTACCTCTTTGACCAAGCATTTGTTCATCTGTCCTAATGGTGCTTTTCTAGATCAGTGTAAATTTTTTATCTGCTTACACCCCTGTGAAGCATCTTGGGGCATGTTACTATGCTAAAGACACTATAATAAATGTAATATAAAAACAAGAAATGCTGGAAATACTCCGCAGATCTGGCAGCACCTGTGGAGAGACAAGCAGAGTTAACGTTTCAGGTCAGTGAAGGGTCACTGACTTGAAATGTTAATGCTGCTTCTCTCTCCACACATGCTGCCAGACCTGCTGAATATTTCCAGCATTTTTTGCTTTTAATTTCAAATTTCCAGCATCTGCAGTATTTTGCTTTTACAATAATAAATGTAGTTTGTTGTTATTTGCATAGGAAGGATGTGAAAATAGGCATGTTAGATCCAATCAGCTCCAGGTGCATCTCATGACAACCAAATCTAGAGTGACATTGACAATGATCATGGCATAGTCCTGAGCTGTGAATTACTGAAACAACAAAATAATCTCAAATATCCTTTCAAATATTGCACCAAGATGACTACTTAGCCCTATTTACTTAGCAGAAGTACAGTGGATTGAAAAACATTTATTTTTAAATTGATAAGCTATTGCATCCCTAATTGCATAAAGGTAATGCTCTAAGTGCCTTCACTTCTGTATGACACACAAAGTGAATGTGGCAGGTTGGGTCCCCAGTCCCTTTGATTATGCCTTCAAACCTCTGTCAGGGCTGCAAACACACAGAACTCTAATTCAGATGCTGCTGGAAGAGGTAAGCATTAGGTCACTTTTGTTTTAAATCTCATTTCTGCTGACTCTAATTAATGAAAGATTTTAGTACAAACGTCAGCCTATCCACCAGGGAAACTCTGAAATGCAGGGAGACTGTCAATATATGTTACTGTCATGACATCACAGAGTATCCATCCCACACACTGCTGAATCCAAATGACAGGTTGGACCCAGATCGCCACAAACTGATACTTGACATTCAAAGCTTGTAAACACACTGATGTCCTATCTTAGAACCATAAAAAAGTTACGGCACAAAAGGAGGCCATTCAGCCCATCATGTCTGCACCGGCTGAAAGAACGAGCTGCGCAATCTGATCCCACCTTCCAGCACCTGGTCCATAGCCTTGCAGGTTACAGCACTTCAGGTGCACATCCAGATACCTTTTGAATGAGTTGAGGGTTTCTGCCTCCATCACCTATCGGGCAGTGAATTCCAAACACCCAACACCCTCTGGGTGAAAAAGCTTTTCCTCATGTCTCCTCTAATCCTTCTACCAATCACCTTAAATCTGTGCCCCCTGGTAATTGACCTTTCTTCTCTTTTGCATTCAGTAACTGAATACAACTATATTAATCGCTGTTCTACATTTTCAAATTAATAATGCTTAATATATTCCAAACCCAAATGGGACCAATATAAATTTTATTTTTATAAGTAACTCCAATATGATGAATTAATTATTCTGCCACCTTCATAAGGTTGATCGAAATTGCATTTGATTACAAGGCTTTGTTTATTTTTTCATCTGCCTTCAACATAAAGCTGGATTTTAGATGGCAGCAGCACATTATTATAACCATTTTCTTTCCAATAATCCAGACAAGTTGCTTTTTGAAGAGCAATTGTTTTTATCTACAAAATAATACAAAGAGCTCTGTCTTAATGGAAAAAGGTTTGACAAACCAGAGAGTAATCACAGTATATGGCACAAAAGGAGAAATGTTTTTGTGATGGTGTGCCTTTAAATTCCTTCAGTGATTTGTTGGAGCGTTAGGTACTAATCCCACATCTGTGACATCAGTGATCTGGGATATTTATTTCCTCTCACCATCAAATTATTTTTGCCCACCGCTTTGTGGGCAGCCCACTTAGTTTATGTCAAATGACCTTGGACAGCAAAGAAAAAGCATTCGTTCAATAATTATTTAAATATCACATTATGCTAATTGTTAAAACATCATTTATGGGACAAATAATTATTTCAGATTTACTTGGCTTTTAAAACAAGGTCATAACTTACATCCTTTATCTAAATTGAATTCTGGTTGGATGACTTTATTCAGTGATAGAGTTTTAAATTGATTTGACCCTTGAAATTGGCTTCTGATTAACATTGTGTATTTTGTCGAGTAAAAGATGTACAATTAGCCCTGTTACATTCCCAACACTATTAACTCATTTTCACAACAGCAACATCCATTTATAGAAAAATTCCAAGGCTTTTCACAGAGGGAAAAATGAAACAATGCCATGATAGGGGAGTCAGGAGTGGTGACTGAAATTTTGGCTGTATGGTTGGCTTCTAAGCAGGTTTTGAAATCATGAGCTATATATAGAAGTCAAGAAATATAGGAAGAGGATGGGGCTGAAATAGCTGAGGAGTCTGACATGGATGGTAAACTGAATGGAGTGGAGGTTGCCAGTGGGCAAAAATGGAGGACAAAAGGTTTTTTAAAATTCATTCATGGCATCACTAGTAAGGCCAACATACACTGTCGATTCCTAATTGCCCTTGAGAAGGTGGTGGTGAGTTGCCACCTTGAACCAGTGCAGTCCATGTGGTACAGGTACACCCAGAGTGCTGTTAGGGAGGGAGTTCCAGGATTTTGACCAGTGACAGTGAAGGAATGGCGATACAGTTCCAAGTCATGATGGTGTGTGACGTGGAGGGGAACTTGCAGGTTGCAGTGTTCCCATGTGACTGCTGCTCTCGTCCTTCTAGGTGGTAGAGGTCATGGGTTTGGAAGCTGCTGTTGAAGGAACCTTGGCAAGTTGCTGCAACGCATCTTGTAGATGGTACACACTGCTGCCGCTCTGCGCCAGTGGTAGAGGGAATGAATATTTAAGGTGGTGGATGGGATGCCAATCAAACTTTGCCCTGGATGTAGTCAAGTTTTTTAATTGTTGGTGGAACTGCACTTATCTGGGCAGGTAGGGATTATGCCATCACACTCCTGACTTGTGCCTTGTAGATTGTGTACAGGCTTTGGGGAGTCAGGAGGTGAATTACTTGCTGCAGAATTCCCAGCCTCTGACCTGCTTTTGCAGCGACAATATTTATGTGGCTGGTCCAGTTAAGTTTCTGGTCAATGGTAACCCTAGGATATTGATGGTGGGTGATATGGTGATGATAATGCCATTGAATGTCAGGGGGGTGGAAGGGTAGCAGGGGGGGTTAGATGGTCATAGCATGGCACTTGTGTGGCCCGAATGTTACTTGCTACTTTTCAGCCGAAGTCTGAATGTTGCCCATGTTTGCTGCATGTATGCACAGACCATTTCATTATCTGAGGAGTTGTGAATGGAATTGAACAGTGTGCAATCATCAGCGAACATCCACACTTCCGACCTTGTGATGGAGGGGAGGTCATTGATGAAGCATCATGAAGATGCCTGGGCCTACGATACTGCGCTGAGGAAATCCTGCAGTGATGTCTATGGTATGAAAGGAGTTGTAATCTTAAAGGGGATTGCAAAAGTAGGATAGGAAAACTTTGAAACGATTTAACAGTGAGGGCCAAGATTTTAAATTCAGTGCATCAAGGGACAGAGAACCAGTGTAGGTTAGTGAGGATGTGGGGATGGACATCTGATACTTGGTACGGGGCAGGATATGAGTGGCTGAGTTTTAGATGAGTTGATGTTTGTTGATGCTGGAAAGTGGAAGGGCAGCAAGTGGATTATTGGGAAAAATTAGGTTCTGGAGATGACATTGTGAAAGCAAGAAGAACATTTAATTACTGGAGATAGACTGACTATTGGAATGGTTGAAGTGAAAACACTTGAGGGCAGTCCTCTGGAGCTGAACAACAGAGGAGAAGTGATAGAGGGGAGTGATGTGGCTGACTATGTTGAGGGGTTGAGGAGGACAAGGAGGATTCATAGAAAGAAAAGAAAGACTTGCATTTATATAGCATCTTTCATGACCATCAGACATCTCAAGGCACTTGACAGTTGATGAAGTACTTTTGAAGTGTAGTCACTGTTGTAATGTAGGAAATGTGATAGCCTATTTGCACACAGCAAGCTCCCACAAACAGCAATGTGATAATGACCAGATAATCTGGTGATGTTTTGTGATGTTGATTGAGGGATAAATATTAACCAGAACACCAAGTATAACTCACCTGCTTCTTGATATAATGCCATGGGAATATCTACGCCCACTTGAGAGGGAGGTTGGGTCCTTGGTTTCGCCCTTCATCAGAAAGACAGCACCTCTGACAGTGTAGTTCTGCACTGGAGTGTCAGCCTAGATTTTTGTGCTCAAGCCCTGGAATGGACATAAAGGATGCCATTGAAGATTTTGGCCAGAGCTCTAAGCAGGACAGAAAAGATTGGAGCGGAGAGGCTTGGGAGAGATGGGTAGGGAACCGAAAGGTAACGACATGTTTTGGGGCCTTAAAGAGGAAAGGGAAGTTAGAGATGTGGCTGGAGGGAATGGATGGGTGGACTGTAGGCTTTTGAGGAGGGTTTGGAAGAGAAGCTGGTGCGTGCCTGAGCAAAAGGAGGCAGTAATAATATTGATAATAAAAACAAGAAATGCTGGAAGTACTCAGCAGGTCTGGCAGCATCTGTGGAGAGAGAAGCAAAGTTAACGTTTCAGGTCAGTGACCCTTCTTCAGAACTGGCAAATATTAGAAATGTAAAAGGTTTTAAGCAAGTAAAGCGGGGGTGGGGCAATAGATAACAAAAGAGAAGGTGTTGATAGGCAAGGTCACAGAGAATAACTGACCAGAAGATCATGGGGCAAAGGCAAATGGTATGTATTTCTCAGAGATACCTGTAATCCTGGGAGATTTAAAACATGAATGATGAAACTTCAGTTGGAATCCACATGGAATAAGTCGGAGCCAGAGACAGTCACTGAGGAAGGAGATGTGGCTGTGAAAATGAGTTTTGGTAGACACTTTATCAAACACCAGGAGTGAATATCAACGCAAGCTTGAGGAACAGCATCTCATTTACTGATTAGACACGACACAGCCTGCCAGACTGAACGTTGAGTTCAATAATTTCAGAGCATGACGGCCCCCCCTTTTTTATTTTTATTTTAGTTATTTTTTCTTTTTCTTTGTTTATTTTATTTTAGTTTGTTTAAGTTTGTTTCTACTGTGCCTACCCACTTTTTTTTTCATGTTTGTGCTTGAGGCCAAGGCTGTTCATTTTTCTGTCAATTAACACCCTCTCTGCACTAATGCTTTGTCTTTCACCACACCATTAATATACCATTTGGCTTTGTTCCATGACCTTCTGGTCAGTTATTCTCTATGACCTTGTCCTACCAACACCTCTTTTGTTATCTCTTGCCCCACCCCCACTTTCCTTGTTTAAAACCTATTACATTTCTAATATTTGCCAGTTCTGATGAAGGGTCACTGACCTAAAATGTTGACTCTGCTCTCTCCACAGATGCTGCCAGACCTGCTGAGTATTTCCAGCATTTCTTGTTTTTATTTCAGATTTCCAGCATCTGCAGTATTTTGCTTTTAGAATAATATTGATAAGTTTGGGGACAGGAAGTGTTTATGTGGCTATCTGAAGGGGGGAGCAAGAGAGCAAGTTATTGAAGCGATGTATTTGGATACGGCAGGGTTTGATGGAAGACAAACTGCAGAGTGAAAAGGAGGAGGTTGGAAAAGTGGGAGGACTGAGAGGTGGACAGGTATAGTGAAGAAGAGGGGAGGGTGACAGCAGAGATACTAGCACGGATTATCTCAAATTTAGATATGAAGAAATCTGTAAACTCTCAGAACATAATGATGGAAACAAGGGTGGAAAGGACAGAGGGAAGGAATTTGAGGCGATATTTATCATGGAGAAATGTCGCTATGCAGGGTTTCCGGGAGTAATAGGAAGATGTGGATGAGGACACGAAAGAGAATTTTTGTGAGGCTCACAGCTCCTTTGGATTGAATATGCAACTTTATGCGTGGAGTGAATGGAATAGTACACCACAGGACTAACAATGACACTTGTACGGCAGAATTCTGCACTGGTGATCATGTGGGAAACCCAGCACAGGTCCCATCTATTTTAAAAGGTGATAAATGCCACATGACCACACTTTTTAATTCAGTATTTAACTGTTACCTTAACTTATTTACAAAGAAAGTAATTACACAGAATCAGAACTGCACAGCGAGAGAACAGCAATATAATACTTGGCTTTCAGCACAAATGGTTTCAAGATAATAAAGAGCTGTTCGGTCCATTCCAATAACGTTTGAACTAAGTCTCTGATTAATTCTTACATGGATTATTGCTGATCCCTCCCCTTTCTTCAGTTTGGAAAGAGGCGAATTTCTGCAAGAGTTCTCCTGTTCGTCCTTCAGTGGAAAAGTGGAGGAAACTCGAGAAAATGGCATAAACACCATTTTTGCCAGTTTTCTGGGATTTCCTTGGCTCTTGCACCAAAATTATGTCAGTGAACGGGAGAATCATCACAGGAAATCACCACCCCTTTGCCCCTGCACCCCATACCTTTTATACAATTCTTCTGGACCTTCAAACGGCAGATTTCCTCTGAAGATCAGAGGTCCATCCTTAATACTCAAGCAATTATAATGTAAAACATTTCTATGATGGAAGTCCATAAGGTATGTAGTGCAATCTCTTAACTGCCTATCGTGTCTTTTGTCCTGGACACTTGATTGCGTTAGCAATCATTGTAAATATCTGATATGTGTTTCTATTAATTAAATAAAAACATGATTATCAAACCTTAGATGGTATTTGAAGAGGCAGTAACACTCACATTCGCCACTGGTTGCTGAGGGAAGTAAGAGTAGAATTTTCTGAGGCTCTGGCCACAATCTTCAATCCTCCTTCAACATAGAAGCAGTACCGGAGGACTACAGGATTGTCAAAATTACATCCTTGTTCAAAAAAGCAGATGGATAAAACTGGCAACTATAGGCCAGTCAGCCTAACACTGGTGGTGAGGAAACTTTTAGAGACAATAATCTGGGACAAAATTAATTTGCACTTGGAAAAATATGAGTTAATAAATCAAAACCAGCATGGACTTGTTAAAGATAAATGGTGTTTGACTAACTTGATAGAATTCTTTGAAGTAACACCGTGGGTTCATGTAGTTGATGTGTATATTGACTTTCAAAATACATTTGATAAAGTACCATGTAGTAGACTTGTTAGCAAAATTGAAGCCCATTGGATTAAAGAGCAGTGGCTACATAGATACAAAATTGACTAAGGGACAAAGAGCAGAGAATAGTGATGAACAGTTATTCTTCAGACTGGGAGAAAGTTGTTACGCCAATGTGCTTTGTGAATGATAATTTTCTTTAATGCACTGACTGTAGATCTGAATTTATATATTTTTTTAAAAAGGCATTTTTAAAAGACCAGCTAAAAGGATGACTTTGCTGGCAGCTTAGGATGGTCACCTAATTTGCAACACTGTGTCCTACACTGCAATGCTTGTGAGGAGGGAGACGAAATGTCTGCTCATGCCCCAGCAAGAACCAAGACCCAGGAAGTTAAAAGCAATTAACTATTATTTTCAGCAAGAGAGAAATACTGCTCACTGCTATGTTTGAATGACTGAGTGACCGACATGTGACAGACCCTCCCCATCTGTGGTTTTAAGCTTGTGTCTTTCTGCAGCAGAGAGAGGAGAAGCAACTGGACTCTGACATGCACAGACCCAAGTGGGGGTCTTTCTTTCTCTCTCTCTCTCTCTCTCTCTCTCTCGCTTTCTCTCTCGCTCTCCCCATTCCAGCTTGAAAGCTTTCAAATCCTGCCTGTTGACTGAACACCTTTGCATACTCCAGCTACAATCAGAAACCCTGTGGGAGGAAATCAGACTGTATGCCTCTTTTTTTCTATGCACTCTAATGCGACCAATCTACTTTTCCCTACTCTGTGACCTATTTGTGTGCATGTAAATCTCTAGTTGTGTGTGAGAGTGTAAGTTGGCATGTTGTTTATTATTTAATAGTTTGGTTTAGGTCCAATAAAGTTAACCTCTTTCTTTGTTAACTCAAGAAAACCTGTCTGATTGGTTCTTGTTATGATCACAGCAAGTAAGTAATCAAACACCTACTGAATTGGCCAGTACATCCATTTTAAGGAAGAATTAAACCTGTTGTGGCCAAACAGGGAGAGGGAAAAGAAGGAAGCCCTTCGACTCCCTCCTTACTTGACCATGACACAGTATATTGACTCGAAGGGCTGAATGGCCTCCTTCTGTGCTGTAAATTACTTTAATGAAAATAAATGACTCTAAGTATGGAATAATGTTCCCCAGTGGTCAGTGTTGGGACTCCTGCATTTTTTTGACATATGCTAATGACCTGGATTTGAATATACAGAGCATTATTTCAATGTTTGCAGATGACAGAATACTTGTAACTGTAGCAGGCAGCGAGGACAATAGGAATAGTTACAGACTTCAGGACCCTAAGATTTGAGACTCTGTCAATCCTGGTACTCGCTGGCAAATGGCAATCACTCTAAGGGTTGCAGAGCTGGCCAACAGAAATTTTGCCTACTGGAAGTGAACTATTCGCATACAGCAAAAAACAGACAGACTTACACCCTGCTGACAATACCCAACCCAAGGGTGATGTATAGACCTGAGAGATCAATGAAAGTGTGGATCTCTGTTTCCGGAAGATATTGACATCAATTGTATATTTTCAGACTGAGCAAATAGATATTCAGATACCACTTCACTCCCTATTCACCAGAGTATTTAGTCAGAATCTATTATGTGGATAACAGTCTGTAAGAAGGCAGGCATAAGTTACTCACTTCAATTATACGAGGCAGAGATATCAAGGTAAAACAGTGTGATCAATGCTGAACACTTTTTTATTAGATTAACCTTGTGTTTTTCCTACTGTTTCAAACTCCAGGGATAATGTTGAGTGTTGTCAGGGAGACGATGAGCATCAACAAGGGAGGAACTCATTTAAGAACATTAGGGGCTAAAAAGTCAGTGCTATAGAGCCTGGGTTTTCGTTAGGAGTGCTGATGTGTGCACTGTCCGCACTGCGTGTGCACAGTTCTAATGTTGGCCGTGCCAGGCACTATTTTGGTAAAGGTCAAAACAGAAGCATCCTTTACCCATGTCTGAAGCAAGCATTAGGCCATGAACATATGCAAATAAAGGGCTTAACATCGGCTTCTGGTCCTTCTTGCTACTTTGGCTTGCGCCTCCAAGCAAACCATTGCTAAGCATCAAGGAATGGAACAACAGTTATTACTCAGTTAAATCACCACTGCTTCCGGCCCTGAGATCTCCGACCGTACTCCCGACTCCAACCTCCAAGCACTGTCCCCTCTGGCACTGTCAAGCTAAAGAGCACACCTCGGCCAAAGTTTTCCATATGCATGCTTGGCGACCAGCAGCACTGTGATGAGGCGAAGGCTGCTGACCTCCCTCACATGGACATTGAAGCTCTGAAGAGGCTGAACAAAAACAAGAAGATGGTCAAGAAGCTTGCAGAAAAGTATGTTGCTTTCCTTGCCTCGGAGTCCCTTATTAAGCAGATTCCTCATATTCTGGGTCCTGGTCTGAACAAAGCTGGCAAATTTCCCTCCCTCCTCACTCACAATGAGAACATGCTAACCAAAGTGGATGAAGTCAAATCAACCATCAAATTCTAGTTGAGAAAGGTACTGTGCTTGGCAGTTACAGTGGGCCACATTAAAATGACTGAAGGGGAACTGGTCTACAACATTCACCATCAACTTCCTGATTCCACTGCTGAAGAAAAACTGGCAAAATGTGCGTGCCCTGGACATCAAGAGCTGTATAGGCAATCTTCAGTGCCTCTACTGAGTGCTCTGTGCTTTTGTGTATATTTTTTAAAATAAAATACTTTACAGCAAAAAAAACTCCCGACACTCAACCAACAATACTGCTGACTCCTGCAATGTTATTTGCCAACCCCTGACAGCCCTCTGATCCCACTTGGAAGCCCAGCCGTTCCTCTTCCAGACCCCCAGGCTCTTACCCATTCACCTACCTGAACATAGGTGAGCAAACCTGTGCAGGCTTCTATCACTGTGCCATCTTCGTGATGATGAGGTCCAAGGCCCAAAATACCAGACTCTTCAAACGTCCCCATTGAAGCCTGAGCTGTTAAGCCTTTTGCAGATTCAGATGCCCAAGAATTGGACGCTGCCAAATTGCTAGGCCAAAGAATTTGTTTCAAATTGGAAAATATAATTTAGATTTTTCATTGGAAGAGGGTAGGGTCATAGTTGCCTGATCCAGAGGCACCATTGTAGTGGTGGGGGAGGGAGGCCAAATCTGGCGAAGTGCTCAAATCCCATCCCAGTGCACATACACTAAGAAATAGCACTCCGGGGATGGGAAGAGGGACATTTTTTCTGCCCTGAGGAGATTCCAGGGTTTGACACAGGGCATACTCAAGTTTCCCAGATGCTCATCTTGAAAGGCTCTCATGGACCCAGCAGAGCCAATGCCTGCTGAGAACAGACATAGGTGGGATTGTGGGCCTAAAAAGAGAGGCCTGCAACTGAAAAGGCAAACGGCAGTAGATCCTGGAAGGATTGACTGCCATTACGATGGGGAAAACATTGGTCAAAGATAAGACTGGCAAAGAGGGCATCAGTGACCTGTGGGGCGCAGTGGTGTGAAACCGTTTGCAAGATGCCACTGAGGTCCGCAGCTGATCCCTGGAAGGAGCCAGAAGCGAGGAGGTTCAAGGCCGTAGTGAATTTGACAGCTGCTGGCTGGGCATGGTGACCAGTGCTACGAGGTGCCAGGTCTTCAACAACAAGGGGGACAGATGTCTATGACCATTTGCCTGGAGAGTCACAATCTCCTGTGGCACTGGGTCTCGGTCATCTCAAGGTAGCTCTGTCTTTGGCAGTAGATCCTGTGATGCGGGTATGGCCTCTGTTGCCTTCCTGCCCCTCTTTCCTCTCCTGTGCACTCCTGATGCCTGGGGTTCCACCCTTTCTGTGGAGGGTGCTGACCCTCATCGCCACTGGGCCCAGAATCTGAAAGTTGTGCCCTCAATGCCAGTTGCACCCTTCCAGCTGTTCTATTGTGATTGGCAGCCTTTTCCCTGTTCGACTGCCCCTGCGATACTCGGTGAGGGGGCAGGGGCGTGGAGAATCACGACCCCGTTTGATGCCCAAGTACTGAGTGCCCACTCTTCCTATCACCACTGCAGTGCCAAGAGAAATTCCGTACCCAGGACCGAGTCCCCCTTTGCCCCGCTGACTCTCTTCTGGGGCCAGGGTGATGCCTTGGGGCAGGCTTGAATGTACCCGCCTCTCTTCAGCTGCTCAGCAACTGATAGCTCCTGAAACCTGTGCTCCCCTTTAAATATTCCACCCTACCCCTCCAACAAGCTCATTACGAGCTTTTTAACTGATTAATTGGTCTCAATGGGGAGGAGAGTGGGATTCCTGTCCCACCCTGTAACTGTCACGTTGGTCGGTGCCAGTATTTTTGGAGCACCCCCACCCCACCTCCGTTCCTGCCTTCATGGGAGGGCCCCAAAATTCAGCCCTTGGTGGCAGTGTTTGAACCCAAGGTCCGTTTGCTTCCTCACATCCATTTTGTCACCAAGAATACTTTCTTGTCTCCCTTCACTTCACTGTAATTGGTGAATTCTCAGTCCGTGCCTTCAACAGTTTGTAACTCAACTTCTCTCATGCACTCCTAGCCATCCTTCCCCTCCCACCCCACCCCACCCCTCTATCCTCCACAGATTACAAGATCAAAGTACTTAAAGGCCACGTCCTTATCCACACCCAGTCCTGCGCACCCCTCAGGCCCACCTTCTCCCAGTCCCACTAGCTTCCTATGTCCCAGACAATTGTCTCACATAGCAAATGTAATATATTATAGATAAAGTGGTCTTGAATTTCCCAGGGGTTATCCCAATCTCTCTCTGTAACTTTGGCAGGGCACTGGCAGAGCACCTGGCAAAACAGTGTAAACCATCAGTTACACTGATTCTCTGGAGATTCCGCTGGCTGGGACAACCCCTAATGAACGTTCAAGGCAATATTGTTGAACCGTTTGTATAGAACCTTATCAGGACCGTCATAAAGTTCTCAGTGTATTCACAGAAAATTAATTACTCTGAAATGCATTGCCTATTCATATGAAGACAAATGGCATGTATTTAATATGCTATGAATACATATCTACCATGGATTGATTAAGTTCGGAATACTCCAACTGAAATTCCACCTTTTGTGTTTCAGAACCAATCATGATTATAGATATCTTCAAGATAGTCAGTGTTCCTCAAACTACTGCTCTCACCTCATCATGATATTCACGCTCAACATCATGTGCTGCCACATGCATGCTCTCAGCCTCTCTCTTCAGCAGCACTGACTCACGCTATCTCAAAGCTGTCCATGTCCACAGTTCCATTTCATCCTTCACCTCATCTGATGCTTCAACAAAAAACTTCTTTTCTTCTTTTCAGGTGTGATGGATCACAAGCTTCAACAACTCATGAATACCAACACCCCTCCAGATACTAATTCCCCTTCACTTTCCTCTAACCACATCCCTACTTTCAGTCTCACCCCTTGCCATTGTATTTGCGATCCTCTCTGACCTACTTCTCTCTGCCCTTGAATGCTCAGTCCTCAGCAAAGACCTCAGCTTCATCGTGTTATGTCCCCACCTCAGTGAATTTTGAGCTCGGCAGGATGCTGAGCTCTCCTTCCATCCCTTGTTTCCCGCCCCCTTCCTTGGTCAGGAATCTTTCCCCCCTGCACAACGGACCTTTTTTCCTGTCTCCAGTATTCTCGTTCTGTCTGGACCCCTCCCTCTGGCCTCTTCCCTCTCCTACATCTTTTCATTGGGAACTGTCAGCCTGACATTAGCTGACTCAACTTTTCTGCTCTCCTCACTCATCTATCTCCCTCTGGACTTGATTCACTCCATTCTCTCAGGTCCAATCCTAACATTGTCATCAAACCTGCTGATAAGGGTGGTGCTGTTGTTGTCTGGCGTATTGACCTCTACCTAGCAGAGGCCAAATGCCAACTCTCTGACACGTCCTCCTGCCTCCCCCGGGCTATGACCCCCACCATCGAATGTCAAGCCATTGAATCCAGGACTCTCGCTGACCTCATCTCCTTTGAAGATTTTCCTTCCCTGGCTTCCAATCACAATGTCCCCCAACCCTGCACAACCCTACCTTCTTCCCAAAATCCACAAACAGGACTGTCCTGGTAGGCTCATCGTTTCAGCCTGTTCTTATCCCACAGAACTGATTTCTTCCTATCTTGACTTAATTCTTTCTCCCAATGTCCAGTCTCTTCCTACCTACATCTCCATTCTTCTGATGCCCTCCACCAATTTAACAGTTTCCAGTTTCCTGATCCTAACCATCTCCTTTACAGTATGGACAACCAATCCCTCTAGACCTCCATCCTCCATAAGGACAGGCTGAGGCTCTCCATTTCTGCCTTGAACAGAGGCCCAACCTGCCTCACCCACCACCACCCTCCTTCACCTGATTGAACTTATTCTGACATTGAACAACTTCTCCTTTGACTCCAATCACTTCGTCCAAATAAAAGGTGCTGCTGTGGGAATCCCTATGGATCCAGCTATGCCTGCCTCCCATGGGGTATGTGGAACATTCTTTGTTCCAGTCCTACTCAGGTTTTCTCCTTCACCTCTTTTTGCAGTACATTGATGACTGTGTTGGTGCCGATTCCTGCTCTCACCCTGAACTGGAAAATTTCATTAACTTTGCTTCCAATTTCCACCCTTCCCTCACCTTCACATGGTCCATCTCTGACTGTTCCCTTCCTTGCCTCGACTTCTCTGACTTGATTTCTGGGGATAGGCTATTTACCAATAACTACTATAAGCTTATACCTTCTCCCATGGTTCAGGGCCCTAAATACTCTTTCCGGATAAAACAGCGATTGCACTTCTTTCCATTTAGTATACTGTATTCATTGTTCATGATGCGTTCTCCTCTACAATGGGGAAACTAAACACAGATTAGATGACCACACTGCAGAACACTTCCATTCAGTTCACAAATGTAATCCTGAGATTTTGTTGCCTGTAATTCTAATTCTCTGCCCCACTCCCACTCTGACCTCTTTATCCTTGGCCTTCTACACTGCTCTGATGAAGCTCATCGTAAGCTCGAGGAATAGCACCTCAGCTTTCGATTAGGCACTTTACAGCCTTCTAGACGCAAAATTGAGTTCAGCAATTTCAGATCCTAACGTCTGACCCACTTTCTTTTGGATGACAGCTGTAGGTGATGATTCTGCTTTTCCAACTTACGCCTCTAGGTCCATCTTTTGTTTCTTTATTTGTCCTGTTAATATCTCTTTTTGCTTTACACCGTCATCTTTTTTTGTCATTTAATCATTCCTGCATTCAACCCTATCACAGGCTTTCCCTTTACTCCCCTCCCCCCTTTCCATGCCTCTTTGCTTGCTTAAAACTGGTTATATCTTTAACATTTTCCAGCTCTGATGGAAGATCATTGGCTTGAAACATTGGGCTGAATTTTGCCAGCCCCATGGAGACTGGGTTGGGGGTGGTGAGTCCGGAAAATAGTGGGGAGCTGCATCAGGATGGCTGCCCAACACATTCCTGCCATCAGGGGAACTTCCGAGAGTGGGCGGGGAAGAAAGTCAACAGCCCAGTCCAACAAGGCGAGCAGCCAATTAGGCCACTTAGGGCCCAGTTAGGAGCCATTTTTCCATTGGAGAAGAGATCTTCCACAATCAGAGCAGCACCCCGCCACATGCGGAGATTGCCAGCTCTCTCGAGGTGACCTCCCGGCAGCAGGCCAGGGGGCCATTGACACCTCCTTTTAATTCACCCCCTTCCAGAGCCGTGGGGATCAGCAGGCCACCGCCATGGCCACAGGCCATCTGTGGAGGTGCTCCCCCTCCACACTGATGACCCGGCAGCTACGTGCCTCCATCTTGACGTGCCCTTGCGGTCTCCCACCTACATTAGCAGTGCCCACCTCTCCCTGTGGGACTGCTGGCCACCCACAGCCTCGGGTGCAATAAGTCTTTATGTTGTCCGATGCAACATAAATGAGATGCGTGAAGTCCAGTCTGCTGCTGATCTCGTACAGGTTTATTAACAGCTAAACTATTCAGTATAGAGCAAATTATTTTCTGAACCTTTGTCTGGGTGTTACAGTTGCAGTGTGACTCTGGCTTCGAGTCACATGACTACATCCTAGTACTTAGCTCATTAGCATACTGAGATCTTAATGGGACATCACTCCTAAAGCGATCATACAACATCGGGCACTCCGATTGACCCTCCTGCTTGCACAGGCCACCCATCATCCCTAATTGGATAGGCTTCCAGACTGTTAATTGGCTGCCTCCGGTAAGATGGCTATAGCGGGCAGGAGTCGGTCACCATCGGGGTTGAGACCGCATCTGGTCCCGACATTGGGGTCTCACACCCGCCAGAAAATTCAGCCTGTTAACTATGTTTCTCTGCAGATGCTGCCTGAAACTGCTAGGTATTTCCAGCGTTTTCTGTTTTATTACAATTCTTTATGTTCTCTTCGATATTGCCGCAGCTGTTTCAAAAGAGCACATATTATTCAGTCCAAAGGTTTTGCTTTTCTTACACATGCAAATAAGCTAATTTTACTCAAATGTGATGCGCACATATTTAGATTAATTAGTTCAATGCATTTTATTGCCGACATATTTTTAATTTTCTTATGTAAATGTAGCAAAATTTTAAGTATCTCTACAGCAAATTAATGGCAAGTAAATTACGACAGCAACTTAATGGCAAATTACCACAGTAGATGCAAGATGTAAATTATTTGTTTTTTTTAATTTGGCCACGGGCTGTGAGCATCCCTGACTAGGCTAGCATTTATTTCCCATCCCTAATTGCCTTTGAGAAAGTGGTGATGAGCCGCCTTCTTGAATCGCTGCAGTCCATGTGGTTTAGGTACACCTACAGCGCTGTTCGGAAGGGAGCTCCAGGATTTTGACCCAGCGGCAGTGAAGGAACGGCGATATAGTTCTTAGTCAGGCTGGTGTGTGGTGTGGAGGGGAACTTACCGGTGGGGGTGCTCCCATACACATGCTGCCCTTCTCCTTCTGATTGGTAGCTGTCGTGGGTTTGGAGGGCGCTGTCAAAGGACCCTTGGTGAGGTGCTGCAATGCATCTTTTAGATGGTACACACTGCTGCCACTGTGCGCTGGTGGTGGAGGGAGTGAATGTTTAAGGTATGGATGGGATGCTGATCAAGCAGGCTGCGTTGTCCCAGACGGTGTCAAGCTTCTTGAGTATTGTTGGAGCTGCAGTCATCCAGGCAAGTGGAGAGTATTCCATCACACTCCTGACTTGTGCCTTGTAGATGGTGGACAGGTTTTGGGGAGTCAGGAGGTGAGTTACTCTTTGCAGAATTCCCAGCCTCTAACTTGTTTAGTTTAGTGATACAGCACTGAAACAGGCCCTTCGGCCCACCGAGTCTATGCCGACCATCAACCACCCATTTATACTAATCCTACACTAATCCCATATTCCTACCACATCCCCACCTGTCCCTATATTTCCCTACCACCTACCTATACGAGGGGCAATTTATAATGGCCAATTTACCTACCAACCTGCAAGTCTTTTGGCTTGTGGGAGGAAACCGGAGCACCCGGAGAAAACCCACACAGACACAGGGAGAACTTGCAAACTCCACACAGGCAGTACCCAGAATTGAACCCGGGTCACTGGAGCTGTGAGGCTGCAGTGCTAACCACTGCGCCACTGTGGTCACACTATGACATAGTTCTAATGTTTGAAGTAAAGAAAAGTGTTAGCAACTAAACATTATTGATTGTCTGTGTATTTAAATCTTTCTCTCCTCCTTCTGAACCGCAAGTGATAATATCATGGAAGAAACTCCCAGTTACTGGGATATCCAGTTCCTCCGAAAGTCTCCTCCTGCGATTCTGATGTTTTGGCAATTCTATCGGAAGCTCCAGATTTGAATTCCTTTTCAATATGGCCATTATCCTTGAGCATTTGCTGCACATTATATTGATAAACAAGGAGATGAGTTTATGGGGAGCAGACAGGAGTTGGCATCCAAAGTCAGAATTAATCTGAATTGGACAAATTCAGCTTATTACAAAAACTCTACCTTGACCCAATTATCCATACGCTGTATTTCTGCACAATTTTAGAACTCATTCCTAATGCTGGAGAGCATTCAACACAATGCTTGAGTGCACTGACACCTCTTAACCTTTGTGAGCATAGGACTTGGGTGAGAAAAACGGAACTCTGATAATAAAAGAAAATTAACATTTATGACTTGTTTCCCACAGGGTAATGTGTTGGGAAAGTGCTTTGCATCGGTGTTGATTGCATTTACTAGGTAACTGCCCAGGAAATAGTAGTTTTCCAGATCTTTTTCCATTATTGCTTTTTCCTCACTGCAGTTCAATGCAGTAATGGAGGCTGCAACTACCTAAAGTTTTTTAATGAAGCAGCAATGGCATAGGAAGAAATGGTGTCAGAAAATATGTAGATTGTGTACCATTAGCCTTTTGTAAGTTATGAGATTATTGCAAGTAAGTAAAGTTGTGCACTCCATAAGTTAATCTTTTCTTCATTTAAGTAACTGCTTAACACTTAGCCTTTCTTGCTCACAGTGGTCTGAAGGCCCAGTGTTTTACTATGTGGACCAGTGAGAATTCTGTGAACCAGGGGGTCATTTTTGCTTAGTGTGTAAAGAAGGCAAACCACGGCCAAAGGCACCTGCTATGCTCACCGCCTGCTTTCAGCGTGAGGCTCAAGCCATTTTCCCGCTCAGACACCTCACTGATCGGGAGGACAGGATATCGTGCGACTCCTCTGAGATTAAGTGGGCTGCTTTGTCCTGGACGGTGTCAAGCTTCAAGTGTTGTTGGAGCTGCACCCATCCAGGCAAGTGGAGAGTATTCCATCTCCCCCCAGGCAGAGTTGGGGGAGCTGCTTCTGTTCACACAAAAATCATTGGCAAAGCTTATTATATTATGCTCCTGAGCAGCCTGCAGTGGCCCCTTTCGTTGTCTTCCCACTGCCGTGCCATTTTGTCAGCAGCGGTGGAGGTAGTGGACGGCCCTTCCATCCAGATGACAAGTCACTTAAGTGGCCAGTTAAGTGCCTCTCCCTTCTACTGTTAGCATTTTACCAGCAACGGGAGGGCCCTCCCTCCGTTGAGTGGGGAGACCACCAGGTGAACCCTGGCTGCCTCCCAGCAGGGGTTGGGGTGGGCAGGCCCTCCTGTTCGGGCACTCTTTGCCCATGGAGAGGCTCCCTGGTGGCAATTGCTGCTCCCACCATCTCCCCCACCCCCCTCTCACCCTCACCGGAGTCTGCCTGACTGGCTGCGGTGCCCCCAGACCCTCCTTATCTGATTAAGAGGGAAGCTTCTTTCCACGGCGTCCTCCTCTTCCAGGTGCAGTCCCAGCAGTGGCCACCATTCCAGTGGTACTGCTGAGCTGCCAGCCCTCCGATTGGCCAGCAGCTCCTGGGGCAGACGGCTGTCCTTTAAAATGCCAACAGCAACCAATTAGTTTCCCTACTGTAAAATGCAGTCATGGGTCCTGCAAACAGCGGAGGCAGGGTTGCACCCAGCTTTCTGGTTTGTCGTCGGAACCCCCACTGCAAGAATAAAATTCAGCCCACAGTCTCGCAGGGTTGTAGGAGATGGGCTCATGGACATGATTCCTCGCATTAGTTAGTTCTCAGTCTCCATTATCATAAGGCTTCTCAGCTGGGAAATGGTACCTGACAACGGGGATTTGAAACAACTTGTATTTATATAATAAAACATCCCAAGGCACTTCACAGGAGCATTATAAAACAAAATATGACACCGAGCCACATAAGGAGATATTAGGTCAGATGACCAAAAGTTTGGTCAAGGAGGTAGGTTTTAAGGAGTGTCTTAAAGCAGGAAAGTGAGGCGGAGTGGTGTAGGGAGGGAATATCAGAGCTTAGGGCCTAGGCAGCTGAAGGCATGGCCACCAATGGTGGAGCGAATCAAATCAGAGACACTTAAAAGGCCAGAATCTGAGGAGTGCAGGTATCTCAGAGGGTTGTTGGGCTGGAGGAGATTACAGAGATAGGGAGGGATGAGACCATTGAGGGATTTGAAAACAAAGTTGAGAATTTTAAAATCAAGGTGTTACTTGACCGGGTGACAATGTAGGTTGATAAGCACAGGGGTGATAGGTGAACAGGACTTGGGGCGAGTTAAGGCACAGCAGCAGAGTTTTGGATGACCTCAAGTTTATGGAGGATAGCATGTGGGAGACCAGCCAGGATTGCGTTGGAATAATCAAGTTTAGAGGTAACAAAGACATGAATGAGAGTTTCTGCAGCAGATGAGCTGAGACTGCAATGTTATAGAGGTGGAAATAGGCAGTCTTAGTGATGGTGTAAATATCAGGTCGGAGGCTCATCTTGGGGTCAAATGTGACACCAAGGTTGCAAACAGACTGGTTTATTCTCAGACTGTTGCCAGGGAGAAGGATGGAGTCGGTAGCTAGGGAACAGTGTTTGGAGCAGGAACCGAAAACAATGATGAGAATGATGAGAACATGATGTTAAAATATTATTTAAGTTTAGAAATGACTTAATTCCAATTTGCCTTAATTACATTTTGCAGACACTGTTGAGGTGAAAGGATGTATATCCACTCAAGCAATAGATCATGAGACACTCAGCACTTAGAAAACATAATGCAAAATCTTTTGACATTGAAGCTGTTTCATTTTCACAATTATTTTTATTGCCTCAAGCAATATTTTGTGTGATTCACTTCATGAAATTTTCTAGGTTCAATCAGTCTTTTATAATTCAAACACCATTTGAGTTAAAACAATTGGAGTTGTTCCTGTACTACAAGCAGTGAAAAAATACATTTAAATTTTATTCCAGCAATGACAATATATTAAGCATGTGTGCATAAAAAGCCCTGGCCCTCTTTTTTCACAAAATGGTCAATTCAGAGAGTCAAGAATTTTCCAGAGTGATTGTACAAATTCCTCCTACCGCATTCTATTATTTATTAATTTAAATTGTTATCTAAGTCCTAATTTAGTTAAAAATGATCTTTACAATAATACCAGCCAGGCTGCCATCAGCTGCAGCTCAGACCAACATGACTAACACACAGATCTAAGGGCGATCCACAAACCACAGACAGCTCACCGCATTGATGTGCCTTTTTTCCCTGGAGGTAAGTGAATAGTGTCAGTCCAAATTTTTGCTCACATTAGAAAGAAACAGCAGTTTACTTCACAGGGCATGTCATTGGCAAGTGCCATTGGAAACACCAAACATCTTTTTGAGAGGGCATTTCCCAGCTATATCTGACCACTGCATGGATTCAATGGCAAATATAAATAACACCTGCTGACGGCATTAGGCTAACCTGAAAAATTCAGTCCTCATCTATAAAAGCAGTTTATTGACACGAACAGAGAAGTTCGATTTAAGCTTCAATAGGATGGATGTTCTGACTCACCCCATCCCCTGCTCTAGTGCGAGACAGAAACATCGCACTTAGGGTGTCCTGTTCCTGTTCCGCCCCCCTATAGCTAGAATGTGTATGCTTACCTAAGGAAGGACAAATTTGCCTGAGAGCTGGTGCAACGAGGTTTCACTAGATGGATTCCTGGCATAAGAGGGCTATTCTATGAGGAAAGATTGAACAGGATGGGCCTGTATTCTTTGGAGTTTAGAAGAATGACAAGTGCTCTCATTGGAAATTTATAAAATTCTTAGAGGTCTTGAGAGGGGCTAGATCTAGGGGTCATAGTCTCAGGATAAGATGTCGGCCATTTGGGACTGGGATGAGGAGAAATTTCTCCACCCGGCATTGTGCATCTTTGAAATTCTCTAACTCAGAGGACTGTGGATGCTCAGTTGATGAGATTGATTAATTATTGGACACCAAGGGATATGGGGGATAGAGCAGGAAAGTGGAGTTGAGGCAGAAGATCGGCCATGATCTTATTGAATGGCAGAGCAAGCTCAAGGGGCTGTAATGCCTACTCCTGCTCCTGTTTTTTATATTCTTATGTGCATGGTGTGGGAACACTTCCAATGCAGGTCCACACTCTGGCAGTGCCAAGCCCTGGCAGAAGACGTAGGAAAATGAAGTGCAGCTGCATCTCAGGACTTAAACTTTGGTCCCATTTCCCTCTGATGATCCTGCAGGGTTGGTGGGCTGGTGATATAGAAAATGAACGTACTTAGAAGCCCTGGGACATCCAGGAATCCCTGGGTCAGCGCGGCTCTTGGAGCACATCATAGTTCAATTTTTCCCAAGGTTCATGATCCTCAGAGCAGTTGTCAAGTGGATGAATTGGGAAATGTGGTAGCAGACTGGAAATTTCCACCTCCCCTCCATCCATCAAAGTGGGCTGCACCCACTGAAGTCACAGACCAAATTCTGCATCCACCCACCCAGTCCCAAGGAAACTGAGTTCTCAGGACAACCTAAGAGGACGGTGCCCAGTTTGATTGGGAGCTCTAATGGCCAACCCTTGGACAAGGAATGAATTGGATGTCAAACACTAAATTTCCTGTGTGCAGAAGGCAACAAAAGAAGAAACACATTCACATAGTCAGTTGTGAAATCTGGCATCCAATGCAGAACAAGGCCCTAGACCAAAACTTATGATAAAGTCAGTCAAATTGCAGTGGGAACTGCTTAGTAAGAAAAAGAAAAATTAGTATTTACCCAGTGATAGGCAGGGCATAACATGCTTTGTTGTTTTGTATGTTATGGGAAAGGATGTAGAAAAAAATAGAAGCCTGCAATTACCATATTGTTCAAACATGCATATGCGAGAAAATAACTCGGCTTCTTGATTTCATATTGACCTTATTTTATCGGATATTCTTCATTTCTGACTTTCAGAAAATTGGAGAATTGCATGTGAAGACTCAACTTGAGGATTATGGCAATCAGTCCACATAGCAAGGGAGGATGATTGTTACACTCTTGGGTCACATTATTGTATGTGTTGACATTGCGTAGTGAAAGTAAACTCCTAATTGGGATACAGCTCTGCTTCTGGAAGAGATCAATGATGATAACTCGTAAATAATTAGAATAGATCTGCAGCTTGTAACACCTGACCTATACTGGCATCCCATCTTTCAACACATTAAATTCAAAGTCCTTATCATCTGTAAGTCCCTCCATGGCCTCCTCCCACTGAATCTCCATAGTCTTTTCAAGCCTCACGTTCACTCCGAATGCTCGATTCCTCTCAGTTCGTCCTTCATGCATTCTTTCTATTTTTGCCTACCATTGGTGACAGAGTCTTCAGCTGCTTCTGTCCACTTTCCAAAACTTTCTCCCTAAATCTCTTTACCTCCCTCTCCAAGTATAAAAAAAACTTCCCCTGATGAATGGTCACAGACCTGAAACGTTTACTCTGTTTCTCTCTCCACAGATGCTGCCAGACCTGCTAAGTGTTTCCAGCATTTTCTATTTTTATTTCAGATTTCCAAATTCCACTGTATTTTACTTTTGTAAAAAAACTTCCTCAAAGCCCATTCCTTCAAACCAGCTTTCAATCACCCTTTCTGATCACTTCCTTTCTGACTCAGTATCCATTTTGCTCACTAAAATAAAAGCAAAATACTGCGGATGCAGTGACCAGGGTCACTGACCCGAAACGTTAACTCTGCTTCTCTTTCCACAGATGCTGCCAGACCTGCTGAGTGATTCCAGCATTTCTTGTTTTTGTTCCATTTTGCTCACTCCTGTTTATGAAGTACTTTGAGGCTTTCCGAACATGAAAAGCATTATATCAAAACAAGTTGTTGGATTATTTTTCCAAAAATATACTTCATTCAT
Organism: Heterodontus francisci; assembly: GCF_036365525.1. NCBI lineage: Eukaryota > Metazoa > Chordata > Chondrichthyes > Heterodontiformes > Heterodontidae > Heterodontus > Heterodontus francisci. The sequence continues at coordinate 29,118,335 of NC_090400.1, read as the reverse complement.
AAAATTTGTAAAAAAAACTTTACGTAACAGTTCAAATTTGACATTACATAAAGTGCAATACAGATCAGTTTCTTTCAATACAGTACATGAGGTGCCTCACTATACTTGCCATTACAGGTTATATTTAAAGTGTACATTTACATTTCATGTCATCCATTCTCTGGTGTATACTGCCCAAGGAGTTTTACACAATTTCCAGACCCTCAGTACACTATTCAGAGAGGGTCTTACACAATGATCTTTCCCCATTGAGCCTTTGCAGCGGCTACCCCAAGCTTTAGTGCATCCCTCAGAACATCGTCCTGGACCTTGGAATGTGCCAGTCTGCAACACTCAGTCATGGACAGCATTTTGCACTGGAAGATCAACAAGTTTCAGGCAGACCAAAGAGCGTCTTTCACCGAATTGATAGTCCTCCAGCAGCAGTTGATATTTATCTTGGTGTGTGTCCCTGGGAACAGCTAGTAGAGCACCATGTCCTGCGTTGTGGAGGGGCTCGGGATGAACTTGGACAAAAAACACAGCATCTCATCCCAGACCTGCTTTGCGAAGGTACATTCCAGAAGGAGGTGAGCAACGGTCTCTTCCCCACCGCAGCTGCCTTGAGGGCAGGGTGTGGAGATGCTGAGACTCCGGACGTGTAGGATGGATCTGACAGGGAGGGCCCATCATACGACCAACTAAACTATGTCTTGATGCTTGTTTGAAAGCTCTGTTGATGAGGTATTCTGCCAAATGAGTTTAACAGTCTGCTCAGGAAACCATCTCCTTTCCGCAGGCCCTCGGGGACATTACATGTGGACCACTGCCGAATGGACTTGTGGTCAAAGGTGTTTTTCTGCACAAACTTTTCCATGAGGGCCTTGGTATGGCACATTCCAACTGAATGGGGCGCTCCGTGGCAATGTGGCCAGACCCATCCTTCACAACACCGGGGCTAGATAGAACCTCAGCATGTAGTGACTCTTGGTAATTGTGTAATGGGGGTCTAAGCACAGCTTGATGCAGGTGCATATAAAGGTGGCTGTCAGGATGAGGGCGACATTGAGTATGTGTTTTCACCCTTTATCTAGAGGCTTGAGCATTTTGTCCCTATGGACATGGTCCATTTTTGATCTCCAGATAAGGTGGAAGATGGCTTGGGTGACTGCCACGCTGCAGGAGCAGGGTATGGGCCAGACCTGTGCCACATATAGCATCAATCTGAGCGCCTCGGACCTGATGACCAGGCTCTTGCCAGCAATGGAGAGGGAGCATCGCTCCCACGTGCCCAGTTTCTGTTCCACCATGGCTACTTGCTCTTTCCAGTTTTTGGCACATGCCCCAGCCCCTATGAACCATATCCCCAGCACCTTCAAGTAGTCTAACCTAATGGTGAAGGGGACAAAGGATCCGCCAGTCCAGTACCCAAAGAACATGGCGTCACTTTTGCCGCTTGCTTACTTTGGCTCCCAAGGCCAGTTCAAACCAGTCGCAGATGCTCATCAGCCTGCGAACGGACAGCGGATCCGAGCAGAAGAGAGCGACATTATCCATACACCAGGAGACTTTGACCCAAGTGCCTCCGCTGCCTGGGATTGTCACCACTCTTATGCCTGCATCCTACCTGATGGACTCAGCAAAAGATTCGATACAGCACATGAGCAAGACCGGAGAGAGGACAGCCCAGTCTAACTTCAGATTTGATCGGAAAACATTCCAATTCCCACTCATTGATTGAAACTGCGCTACTGATGTTTGTATAAAGCTGTTGGATCCAATTGCGGATTCCGTCCCCAAACCCCATTTGGGAGAGTACGTCCGACATGTAGATGTGCAATATTCTGTCAAATGCCTTCTCCTGGTCCAAGCTGATGAGGCAGGTATCACCCCTGCCCCGCAGATAGGCGTTCGTATCCCAGAGTAGCATGAGGCTATCAGAGATCTTCCTGCTGGGTACAGTGCAGGTCTGATTTGGGTGAATCACCAACTCCAGAGCAGACTTGACCTGACTGGCGATGACCTCGGACAGAATTTTGTAGTCCACATTGAACAGTGAAATGGGCTGCCAATGTCTGAGTTTCCCCCTCTGCCCCTTCCGCTTGTAGATGAGGGTGATGACGCCTTTTCTCATGGATTCCGACATACTGCTGGCCAGAAGCATACTATCGTACACTTCCAGCAGGTCTGAGATGATCCAGTCCCACAGAGTCAAATACAACTCGGCCGGTAAGCCGTCGCTTCCAGGAGTGTTGCTCATCTCGAAGGACCTGACAGCATTTGGCAGCTTGTCCAGAATTAGTAGTTTGTTCAGATTCTTCCATGTACTGTCATCTAAGACCTCTGTGATAGAGGACAGGAAGGACTGGGAGGCTGTACTGTCTGTGGGCTTCACATCATACAGCCCAGCATAAAAGGATTTGCTGATCCTTATGTATGTCAGGCTGTGATGACATTACCGAGCAGTACTCTTCCTTCAGGCTGCTGATCGCAGAGCTCTCTCTCTGTACCTTTGGAAGAAGAAGCACGAGCACATCTCAAAATGCTCCTCGGAATGGACTCTGGACTGGAAGATGATCTTGGAGGCCTCCGCAGCAAAGAGCAAGGCCTGCTGGCTCTTCACTTCTTGGAGATCCTCCTTGACATTGACCCCATCGACTGCAGCGGGAGCAGATTCTGCATGCTTTTCTGGAGTCGTGACGTTTCCCTCTGTCTCTGACTAACCTTCTGAACACCTTTGAGGATGAAGAACCTCTTGATGTTCACCTTGATCACTTCCCACCAGTGCATCGGGGTGTCAAAGAGGAGTTTCATAGTTCTCCAACCTTTGTATTCCCCTTTGAGTTCCTTGATATCCTCTGGGATCAAAACTTTACCTTCCATGTCCCCCTGCTAACCTGCTGGTCATCCTATAAGTGACAGTCAGCCAGTAAGAGGCAGTGGTCAGAGAAGAACACTGGCTTGACATCGATGGATTTGACTGTGAACGCTCGGGACACAAACAGGAAGTCGATCCTGGAACGGACAAAACCATCCGACCTCGACCAGGTGTATCTACGCGGTGGTCGGTCTGCAGGGTTGCTGAAGATGTCACGCAGTTTGCTGTCTTTTACTGTTTGCATCAGGAAACTGGATATGGCATCCAGTTTTCTGTCAGCCCGGCTGGATCGTCCAGCTGCATCGATAATGTAGTTGAAGTCACTGCTTAGAATGACCGGCCTGGGCATCACCAGCACCAAGGCATTTGTGGTGGATCAACACTCATTGGCTCAGCTGACACATAAAGAATGACCACTTAACTATGGTACAGTAATACTACCATTCCCATGGAACCATATCCTGGTACTGTTGCTTTCTTTTAAAGGGCAAAGATCAAACAAGAATCTTACAAGGGAAAATAGGAATGTATGCCTGCGGCAACATTTTGATGTTAACGTTATCCTCCTACTAGGATTCACATTGCATATCTGTAACTCTATCTGTAAATTGGATGTGCTTGTTAATGAAATAACCCTAGCAATGATATCAAATGACAAGAAGAAAAATTACCATTCATAATATTCTTCTTGTCATAACAACTTTAGGATTGCTTGCTAATTTTGTACAGATCAAATAATTTGCTTCTCAAATGATTTGTAAATGAAGCAGCAATTAACTTAATTTCATATATGCAGATGAGAATTAACTGGCATTTGTAAACACGGCTGATGTTGAGGGGTGTCACGTTTCAGAATTTTTTGACTATTTTTGTATTGAAAGAATTTGGAATGACTTATATTTTAAGTATCATGTTTACAAACAAAGTGAATTTGCGCAGTTCAAAAAGCCATAGGTTGCATTTACCAAGACAGAGAGGGCTTGAGGTTTTCCAGATGTGACATTAAGCAATTCATTATCTCAGTTGGACTTATAGACATCCACATCTGTTATAGTAAGGGTGGTTCTAATCATGTGAGCCCAGTATGAGGTGTCTTCTGAGAATATGCTCTTAGGAGAAAAGATAGTGGATTTGGTTAACAAACCAGCTGGCAAATCCCTAAATGGGGAAGGAGTCAGATGCACCACACTATCACTTCCTTGGAATGCTTGTAGAGAAACAATGGCAGAAGACATGAAAAGTCAATCCCCTAGTTCTAGGATAAGAATCCTTGTCCAGTGAAGCTCATCTCGAGCCCAGAGCCAGCCAGAACCAAAACGCTAAGCAGGAAAAGTTAAGTGAGCCCACTAATAGGGATATGATGTATTTGCATTATTGTTCTTGTTTTTGAGAAGGGTTCTGAAGTGAGATAAGTTGAGTTTTGATTTTAACCAGCATTCTGAATGATCACTTACTGACTGTAAAATAAAGTATTTAATCTGACTTCATTTCACTGAAGTATTTTCAGTCTGCCCAGTCACTGAAAGTTTAGAGAAGTACAAAAGAGCACTTGTGAAAGATGCGATATCCAGTTCAGCTCACAAGGGGTTATTCTTGTTATGCCTCAGCATTACACTATTGTATGATTAGATACTGGGCAACAAGGTGCATTCCTGAATATAAGATGCAAGAATCACTTACAGGAGAGACCAGCACCACTGAACCTAAAAGAATATCTGAAGCTGACCCAAAATTTAAAACAAGGAGTGATCGGAGTTGCAATCATTAACTTTGTGGTATCCTTGGAGTATAATAGTTAATTTGGTCTGTGTAAATTAATAAAATCACTTTCCACTTAATATGCTGTTCATGCTCACTTTATCAAAATTCATGATCAACATTATTGCAGTTCTTATTCAGTGCCCATCATAATTGGCTGTGTGTTTCTATGGCTCCCATCAATTAACTTCTCCCAAATGTGTGAAGTTGCTTCAGTTCAAAGAATACATCTGGACAAAACGAGTGGCCTCACAGGGCAGTTCCTAAACTGTGGAGATTAGCCTTGATAATTGGTTGAACCACAGAAACCACTAATTGTCTAATTTCCATATATTTAATTTCATAACTACTCCTGGCCCAAAGGAGAGTAACTGAAAAGTTTCATTAGCATGCCCTGATACTCTCACAGAATGTTTTGTTTTCTAGCTGGCAGTCTATCTTCCACTGTCATGACTGGTAAAAAGTCAGAATCTCTGAAAACAGAAATTTAAGAGGCTAAGTTTCCTGTTTTCCACAAAAGTGGTTGATCTTCAGCAGGAAAGGCGGACCTCGACCTTCTCCGCACCCACCCCCATCACCCTATCACTGCCTTGCCACCCTATCACTGCCTCGCCACCCTATCACTGCCTCACCACCCTATCACTGCCTCGCCCACCCGATCACTGCCTCGCCCACCCTATCACTGCCTCCTCCTCCTTTACCAGTACCCTTGAGCCCTATCAGGAGGGTGGAACAACAACGGTAAGGCTACCTGCCAATTTTCTAACCCGCCTGCTTGGGTTACACCGGTTTATTGGTGGGACTGTTGCGAAAATTCGGACCTAAAATCTTCTACATTTATGTTTTCTTAATCTGAACCATATTTTGAAAAACAAGACATGGGGTACCTCACTGTTTCCTATTCTGGCACATACAGTAATGCCACCCTTTAAAATCAACTCTTTTCCTAAGAAAATGTTGATATAGGGATGTTGATTCCAATCACTTTCCCTAGGTTTGTTTTTGCAAAAAATAGTGAATAAATATTAGCAGACAAATGCTAAGTTCTGATTTTGGGCATCCTTTCCCTTATATTTTAACACTAGATATTTTTGCCTTCTGTGTTTCAGACTACTCTGATCCCTAGCTCCCAATATACCAGAGTGTGTATTCATCTGCCTTGTTAACTAATTGAAATTAGTATCACACCCGGGTAATGAACAGAGAGCTCGAGTCACAATATTTCAGCTCCCAGTTGTATCATGATGGGACTCATCAATGTTTCTGTCAGTGAAGCTGGTTTTTAAACCCTTATGCGCAGTTGCAGAATTAGAGAAGTCAGTAACAAGCTGAATAAATGCTTCATTTTTATCATCTCCTTAATTTCTTCGTCTACTATCTTAACTGAGATGTTAACCCATTCATTCAAGTAGATTACTGCCTGCAATAAATTTGCAGATTGTAAGCCGTAACCTTCTACCCCTTGATAGGTTACACTACTGTTTGAATACGAGAATAATGAGAAATAATGAGACAACACTCAAAATGCAAATTAAACACTAATTTACCAGGTTTGGTAAGAATCTTCTTTGGCCTCCTTGTCTCGAGAGACAATGGGTAAGCGCCTGGAGGTGGTCAGTGGTGGGTGGAGCAGCGCCTGGAGTGGCTAGAAAGGCCAATTCTAGAGTGACAGACTCTTCCACAGGTGCTGCAGCAAAATTTGTTTGTCGGGGCTGTTACACAGTTGGCTCTCCCCTTGCGCCTCTGTCTTTTTTCCTGCCAACTGCTAAGTCTCTTCGACTCGCCACACTTTAGCCCCACCTTTATGGCTGCCCGCCAGCTCTGGCGAACGCTGGCAACTGACTCCCACGACTTGTGATCAATGTCACAGGACTTCATGTCGCGTTTGCAGACATCTTTAAAGCGGAGACATGGACGGCCAGTGGGTCTGATACCAGTGGCAAGCTCGCTGTACAATGTGTCTTTTGGGATCCTGCCATCTTCCATGTGGCTCACATGGCCAAGCCATCTCAAGCGCCGCTGACTCAGTAGTGTGTATAAGCTGGGGATGTTGGCCGCCTCGAGGACTTCTGTGTTGGAGATACGGTCCTGCCACCTGATGCCAAGTATTCTCCGGAGGCAGCGAAGATGGAATGAATTGAGACGTCACTCTTGGCTGGCATATGTTGTCCAGGCCTCGCTGCCATAGAGCAAGGTACTGAGGACACAGGCTTGATACACTCGGACTTTAGTGTTCCGTGTCAGTGCGCCATTTTCCCACACTGTCTTGGCCAGTCTGGACATGGCAGTAGAAGCCTTTCCCATGCGTTTGTTGATTTCTGCATCTGGAGACAGGTTACTGGTGATAGTTGAGCCTAGGTAGGTTAACTCTTGAACCACTTCCAGAGCGTGGTCGCCAATATTGATGGATGGATGAATACCAGTTAACAATACAATATACCCATTTGTCAAAAATACGTTACAAGGAGTTACACATACGATCACCCAGCAAGCGGTCACCTCCCTTTGATTATATTCTTCAGCAGCTGACCAAGTTGCTTTGCTTAAGCACCGAATCATTCTTTGCAATGATTTTGATATGTTTCTTTCCAAGGTGGGCAGGATGTTTCATTGATAAGATTATGCTCACCTATCAAAATCCACCAATTGTCCAACGAGCCATCTAATGCTTTGTTCAAACGATGATATCAGAAACTGCCTTGACAATGAGCATGTGTTTCCATCTCTGCCAGTAATTTCATCACCTCTGGTAGATTTCACAGGTGCCTTTGACATCTTTATCTGTAAACACAATAACAGCTTCCTTTCCTGGTCTCTCACACATTTTAAAACAATTAAACAATCCAAGTCCCTTAAATTACTGACTTCTTACAAACTGTTGCTTGGTGATTTAAAGACAGAATTTATCTGATAAAGCATTTACAAAAAAACATAGCTTCTTGTGGAGTTACTTTCTCTGTATTTCAGCTCATTTAAATAGTCGGGGCGGCCCACCCGCCCACGCCCCCAGGCATGTGGAGGAAGCAGGCTGTGCACCCCAGGCAATGGCATCAGCTGCCTGTGTGCAGGCGCTGCGCCATTTTTAAACCTGCTGGCTTATTTAACTATTTAAAGAAATATACACCAAAATTAAAAAAGTACATTTCTTTTGCCCCTTTCCCATCCCCCCATAACAATTCGATAACTATTTGCGTTCACCCCCAAAACACATTTTTTACATCTGACCTTCCCCCCCCCACCCCCCTCAAACTGCACAAAATTTAAGGTTCAACCCTTCCCCCACCATCCCCTGCACCTATTATGTTTATTTGACCCCATTCTAAAGGCCTGCTTGGGTCTGCAAACGAGACCCGACCTGAGCCCAACAGAACACCATCCCAGCCCGATCCGGCCCGAGTCCTTCCAATTTTTCCCACGCCCAACCCGACCATCAGTTAAACCTACCTTCCATTTTTCTTTGTTCCTTACCCGCACAAGTTTACAATAACTGTAACAAAACCACCTTTAAAGTCCAAAAAGTAAATTAACATTAGAGTCACATACCGGAAGTGGTGATAGCGTGTCCGATCTGGCCCGACCCGACCCAAGCCCGAATGCCGGACCCAGAAGTGCAACCCGACCTGACCCCAACCCGACACATGTCGTCGGGTGCCATCGGGTTCAGGTCGGGTAGCAGGCCTTTACCCTGTTCCCCCTCCTCCGGCACTGACAAACTTACCCCCTCCCCCCTCCCCACCAGTGTCGCACCTCGTTTCCCTGACGGGGATCTGAAGGCACGAGAGTGTTGGCCATCGTGCCGCAGATCGTGGCAGGCCCTCAAGATTGGAGGTAAGTGTATGCAAATTAATTAATTTTATTCAAATTGTGGTCCCATTGACCAGCAGCACCTGACGGCGGGACCTCCTGCCTCAGAGGGGTGGAAGTCCAGACCAAGGCCAATTAAAGGCTTGGGCCATGCAAAATTGCTGCGTGGCTTCCAGGCCTGGTGGGGGCAGGCTCGTCCCCTACTTTTCAGCCGAGCCAGCAGGCGGGGCCTCCGTCAAAATGTAAATTACCAGCTATTACTTTCAAATATTGTTGTCACTTTATTTCCCAAGTTCTATTCTCAGCCCCTCAAAATCAGCTTTTCTCCAATCTATTAACCTGGTTTTCCTTATTCTTATGCCCTTGCCTATCATCATCTGAAAACATATTATATTATGGTCACTATTGTCTGGATGTACCCCTACCTTTACTTCGCTTGTATACTCTGGTTCATTCCCCATTGCTACATCTAATAGCAAATCTTCCCTTGTTGAGATTTATGAATGTTGGATTAGAAAGGAGACCTGTACACGCCTTTACCTGTCTCTTCTGTCCAATTAATATTGGGGTAGTTGTCATTCTCCATGATGATCATTCTATGTTTTTTACTCAACTTCCTAATTTGTCTGCATATTTCTTCCTTCACTTCCCTTCCACTAATTAGTGGTCTGTAGATACACCAATAGTGTGATTGATCTTTAATTATCTTTTGTCTTTATCCACATGAATTCTATTTTTGTCTTGCTTATAGCTGCACCCCCTTTTTTCTATGCCATTACGTTATCCCTAATAAGTTTTCCCTCTTTATCTTTTCTAAATATGTTATACCCTGCAATGCTTAATTCCCAGTCCTGATTTTTCTGTAGCCGTGTCTCAATAATCACTACTATGCCTGGTTCCTCCAAGTGCATGATTACCTTCAGCTCCCCTGTTTTATTACAGACATTGTGCGCATTGCTGTACAGACATTTTAACTAATTTTTAGTAGGATTTCCTCTCACTTTATGTTTAATCATCTTTTTAAAACTCCTGTTCTATAACTCTAATTATTCCCTTGCCTTCAATGCCTTCCCTCCTTTATTCATTCCTGTGCTCTCCTTCTCTGTTTTGTTTACATTCAGGCTGCTTCCTCAATCTTATTAGTTCAAAGTCTTTGCCACCTCCTTATTTACTCTTTCTGCTAGGACACGGGTCCCATCCCTGTTTGGGTGGCACCCATCGGTACAGCCCCTTCCTGTCCCAGAACTGGGCAAAGCCTTGGCTTACAGTTTCCGCTAGGTGCAATCCACCTGAAATTGACAAACCAGCATAAACGATTAAGGAATTTTAAGAGCAAGTTTCATTGAATAAGTCAACTTTCTGCGACCTTTAACGCTGGTTTAAAAAACGTTGTGCTGGAAGCAGGCCCCACCCACAAAACTGCTCATGCCCCCAGTCGAAATAAACAGCCTGGCGAATTTCTGCAGATTGTGCCCATTTGCAAATGTTTGAGGAGGCTCTTCAACTTAAGCTTTTTTTTAAGGTGCAAAGGCTCTAGTAGGCACATTTTAAAGTTTATAAATATTAAAACGTTTTTAATTTACTAAGAAACTTACTAGTGTGCACCAAAGAAAGTTACTACTTTGTTTGTATAGTTTTTTTTAAAACTCATTTTCAATTATTTAAAATCAGGTTACTTATAGATAAAAGCAAAATACTGCGGCTGCTGGAAATCTGAAACAAAAACAAGAAATGCTGGAATCACTCAGCAGGTCTGGCAGCATCTGTGGAAAGAGGTGGCACAGTGGCGCAGTGGTTAGCACTGCAGCCTCACAGCTCCAGCAACCCGGGTTCAATTCCGGGTACTGTCTGTGTGGAGTTTGCAAGTTCTCCCTGTGTCTGCGTGGGTTCCCTCCAGGTGCTCTGGTTTCCTCCCACATGCCAAAAGACTTGCAGGTTGATAGGTAAATTGGCCATTATAAATTACCCCTAGGATAGGTAGGTGGTAGGGAAATATAGGGACTGGTGGGGACGTGGTAGGAATATGGAATTAGTATAGGATTAGTATAAATGGGTCGTTGATGGTCGGCACAGACTCGGTGGGCCGAAGGGCCTGTTTCAGTGCTGTATCTCTTAAAAAAAAAGAAGCAGAGTTAACGTTTCGGGTCAGTGACCTTCTTCGGAACTTCGGTTACTTATAGATGATGGGCTAGTAAAATGCTTATGTCTGTGATATACCCATTTTCAGCTGTATCAATAAAACTGCACCAGGTTACCACTCTTAAATATGTTAATGAATACTGTTTGATGCAAGGGTAAAAAACAATTGCCATCTAATACGCTCCATGATTGTGCTGGTTCATGGAAGATTTTATCATTATGCAAATGAAGTGGAGCAGAAACCTGAACCATAACTTCACTTCAGAAAAACGGCGTCATTTCAGACACAGTTTGTATCCAGGTTGCCGATTGCACCCAAAGTAGAAACTCTACACCCTTGTTTCTAATTTCCTCCTTGCCCAGTTTGCGTTGAGAAGGGTAGGGTTAAATTCGACCCGCATGTCTCTGAATATGGCTCTTGATGCATACAGTAGCATAAAGATGCAAAGATAATTAGTTCAAGAGAAGGTAAGCATGAATAATACTTAAAAATATTTTCCACATTTCCCACAATGGTTTGGTTGGTAACTTTACCAGGCAGTCTGTGCAACTGAGCTATTTAGAGCAGAAAAATCCCAGCTTCAACCTCAGCCTGTGCTGAATTAGTTGATTAACCTCAGTGTGCCTGGGATAGAGAAGCAAAAATCAGCCTAATCACTGCTTTGAAAAGGACTTACATCAACCTCAGTTGTTAAGTTATGAAACATAATTTTTATTTAATCTTCCCAGGATATATTGCAAATGAGACTTTACAGCATGTTTATTAAATTCTCTTTATCCAGCAGGGAACAAACCACATAATACTCCGTGAGCCCTTTGAACTCATGTAACTGATTATTTTTGGTCAGCACTTCTATATTAACTCTTAAATTATTCTCAATACGTTAAATTTAAAGAAGATGTGCTAAGATTTTTTATTGCAAGTATACTTTAGCTGCACGCATACATATACGTTTGTCCATTCTTCACCAGATGTATACATAAATATACATTTCAATCGTTATTCACCATGCAAAGATTCTGTAATGTTTTCCAGCTGTGTTTGTGGATATGCATTCTTCTGTTTTTCTTGTGTTGTACAGCAGTGCTTCTCAAACTGTGGGGCTCACCAGGGAATTAAAATATATAACTATTAACTCCTGCAGATTGAAGGGTGAGATAAACCAAGTAATACTGGGGAAGAGAGAAACATGGATAGTCATTGGCACAAAAGATCTTTTTAATTGTATCACTGGGATTTTCAATATTAGGAGCAAAAGTTTGCAACATAATCTTGTACTTGCCCTCAAACAAATTGTGTTCTTTTACATCCCAAGCTCTTTCAAGGTTCTGATGTGGCCCAGACTGGCAGGGCCAAGGAACAAATGTATACTCTGCAAGGAGAAGGGGCAGGATGTCAGGAAGGAGATTCAATAAATGTATCTTTACATTGTACATATTGTGAGTCCACTCGTAGGTTTTTATTGTTGTAACTGAGATTAAGAACAGCTTGGGTCTTTTGATGATTTTCCATGAAAGCTGAGAAGTTGGAGTTTGAAGTGTTAGGGACTGGAGATGCATGGCATTGTATTTAACAGTGTGCGGTGCTGGAGAGTGATTCAGTCATATAGATATGCCTCAAATGGATTACCTAGAGCTGGTGGTAGTGCTGCAGGTAAATGGACAAAAATAACCAACAAATTCAATCAGAATCTGCAATGTCTACATCCCAGATCCTGGATTTGAATCTATCTGTCTAGTGGATTTGCACCAGACATACATTTTAGGCTCCACCCAATTTCGTGCTAAACTGACTTCGCTGTAGAATAAAATTGGGAAAGGTATAGACCAGTCAGCTGGTCTGGCATCACCCTATTCCACAAAGTTAGAATTGCTCCCAGTGAGTCCAATCACAATTATTGCTCTGTATGTTCACCTGCTCTGAAATAAAGCAACAAAACAATTGATACATGGAATTGTCCTACTCAGTTAAGCTTAAAGGGACGCACGTGTGGCAGCATGTGGAACTGTCCTAGTGGTCAGGAAATCATGGGCTGCATCTGTACAATTTGCTGATATGTGTTCCTGATGTTTTGTTTCCCAAAATATACTTTATTCATAAAAATCTGTAAATCTTACATTCCCAAACAGTTTAAAACAGCATCAAGTCAAAAAATACAAACAGTGCAAAGGTGATCAGTTTCCTTCTGTACAGTCATGAGTTGCCTCACAACCCTTCCGTTTCATTGTCATGCCATATACATTTTTACATTTACAGCACACAAAATTTTCCCGATACAATTCGAGGGGTTTCCCATGGATCCAGCCCCTCAGTTCAGCTTGGTGGGGGGACCTTACACTGAAGTCTTTCCCCATTGAGCCTTTAGTGCGGCTGCCCCAAGCTTTAGTGCGTCCCTCAGCACGTAGTCCTGGACCTTGGAATGTGCCAGTCTGCAACATTCGGTCGTGGACAACTCTCTGCGTTGGAAGACCAGCAGGTTTCAGGCAGACCAAAGGGCTTCTTTCACCGAATTGATAGTCCTCCAGCAGCAGTTGATGTTTGTCTCGGTGTGCGTCCCTGGGAACAGCCCGTAGACCACAGACTCCTGTGTTAGAGCTGCTTGGGATGAACCTCGACAAAAACCACTGCATCTCTTTCCACACCTGCTTTGCAAAGACACATTCCAGGAGGAGGTGGGCAACCGTCTCTTCCCCACTACAGCCACCGCGGGGGCATTGCGCGGAGGGGGCGAGACTTCGGGTGTGCATGAAGGATCTGACGGGGAGGGCCCTTCTCACTACCAGCCAAGCTGCATCTTGGTGCTTGTTTGAAAGTTCTGGTGATGAGGCATTCCGCCAAATGACTTTGACGGTCTGCTCGGGGAACCATCCGACAGGATCCACCGTCTCCTTTTCCCGTAGGGCCTTGAGGACATTCCGTGCAGACCACTGCCTGATGGACCGGTGGTCAAAGGTGTTTTCCCGCAGAAACTGCTCCACGAAGGATAGGTGGTACGGCACGGTCCAACTGCATGGAGCGTTCCGCGGCAATGTGACCAGGCCCATCCTTCGCAACACCGGGGACAGATAGAACCTCAGCACGTAGTGACACTTGGAGTTTGCGTACTGGAGGTCTACACACAGCTTGATGCAGCCGCACACGAAGGTGGTCATCAGGATGAGGGCCACGTTGGGTACATTTTTTCCGCCCTTATCCAGAGATTTGAACATCGTGTCCCTCCGGACCCGGTCCATTTTAGATCCCCAGATGAAGCGGAAAATGGCTCGGGTGACCGCCACAGCGCAGGAGTGGGGTATGGGCCAGACCTGCGCCACGTACAGCAACAACGTGAGCGCCTCGCACCTGATGACCAGGTTCTTACCCACAATGGAGAGAGATCGCTGCCCCCACATGCTCAACTTTTGTTGTACCTTGGCTACTCGCTCCTCCCAGGTTTTGGTGCACGCCCCAGCCCTTCCAAACCATATCCCCAGCACCTTCAGGTAATCTGACCTGACGGTGAAGGGGACAAAGGATCGGTCAGCCCAGTTCCCAAAGAACATGGCCTCACTCTTGCCGTGGTTAACTTTGGCTCCCGAGGCCAGTTCGAACTGGTCGCAGATGCTCTGATGTTTGGGCTCCATGCCGGAAGTGAGCAATTGGAAATGTTACCATTCCTTTCAAACACCGTTTCTTACAACCATCTGCATTCCTTTGCAGCAACCAAAGTGGGGCAGGATGGCTATGTACATTACCATCCAAATGCTCCTTCCTAAACATGTTGAAGAGAACTGTCGTCGGCTCCTCTGCTTCCCAAAGGCGACTGGCTGCACAGTTCTGCCATTTCAGGTGTCAGCTGTGCTTCGGTGGTAGCATTCAAAAGATTGTGGGTTCAGGTCGCACTCTAGAAACTTCAGCACCAAATCTAAGCTGATGTTCCAATGCTTACAGAGAGAGTGCTGCATTGTCAGAGGAGTCGATTTTCAGATGAGATGTCAAACCAAGGCTCTGTCTAGCCTCTCTGGTGGATGTAAAAGATTCTATAGCACTATTTTGAAGAGCAGGGGAGTTCTGCCAGTGTTCTGGCCAATATTTCGCTCTCAACCAACATGGCTAAGAAATAGATTATCTGGTCATTGCAGATTGGTTGCCATGTTTACTACATTACAACAGTGACTGTACTTCATTGGCTGTAAAGTGCTTTGAGGTCATGACAGGCACTATATAAATGCAATTTTTTTTTCTTGGTGGCTGAGCTGCAGGCAAATTGTACCTCAGGGACAGCTCCTGTCAGTGAAGAAGTCACATCTTTTATCCCATCCCCACATCTACACTCAGAAAAGGCTGGCAAATATTTGACTCTTTGAAAAGCCTGAAATAGTATTTGTTCCCCCCATATGCAGCCTCTTACCTTTAAATGAGGCATGTCCCTTTAAACTGATGTAATTAGCCTGATTTTCTGCCTGCCCTATTAGGCTAGCAACTAGCACAAAGCCAAAGTTATGCTGAAAATTACTCAAATAACCTGACCTAACAAAAATTATGTCCCGTTATCAGTTGCATGTGCTGAGGGTTAGCTTTGTTCTGGCAAACAGCTATTCCCAGCACAGCCTTTGTTGTGAGCACAACATCAAGGCCAGGATCTTATTTGTCTGTGAGTTTCAGCTACCAAAAATGATATACAGGCAATCTACCTTTTCTAAAGACAACCTGTTTCAGACTTTAAAGAATTATTAATATGCCCATTAATTCAGTTAACATTGTTGAGTTGGAGCCATGTGGAAAATTGGTGAGATCAGCAGTGGCAGATCTGTAAGCAGCAGTGTTGTTCTCAACTCAGCTGCTTGGGAGGGTGGATAACAGTTCATTCCTTCCATGGCATATAGTCCTTGTTCCACCACTGATCTGCCGAACATGAAAAACAATTTGGATGTGTCACAGCGCACGCTCATAGCCTGTTATTCACAGAATCACAGAATAATACAGTGCAGAAGAGGCCCATCGAGTCTGCACAGATGCATTAAAACACCTGACCTATCTACCTAATCCCGTTTGCCAGCACTTGGCCCATAGCGTTGAATGTTATGACGTGCCAAGTGCTCATCCAGGTACTTTTTAAAGGATGTGAGGCAACCTGCATCTACCACCCTCCCAGGCAGGGCATTCCAGACCCTCACCACCCTCTGGGTAAAAAAGTTCTTCCTCAAGTCCCCCTTAAACCTCCCGCCCCTCACCTTAAACTTGTGACCCCTCGTAACTGACCCTTCAACTAAGGGGAACAGCTGCTCCCTATCCACCCTGTCCATGCCCCTCATAATCTTGTACAGCTCAATCAGGTCACCCCTCAGACTTCTCTGCTCCAGCGAAAACAACCCAAGCCTATCCAACCTCTCTTCATAGCTTAAATGTTCCATCCCAGGCAACATCCTGGTGAATCGCCTCTGCACCCCCTCCAATGCAATCACATCCTTCCTATAATGTGGCGACCAGAATTGCACACAGTACTCCAGCTGTGGCCATACCAAAATTCTGTACAACTCCAACATGACCTCCCTGCTTTTGTAATCTATGCCTCGATTGATAAAGGTAAGTGTCCCATATGCCTTTTTCACCACCCTTTTAACCTGCCCTTCTGCCTTCAGAGATCTATGGACAAACACGCCAAGATCCCTTTGTTCCTCGGAACTTCCCAGTGTCAGGCCATTCATTGAATACTTCCGTGTCACATTACTCCTTCCAAAGTGCATCACCTCACACTTTTCAGCGTTAAATTCCATCTGCCACTTTTCTGCCCATTTGACCATTCCGTCTATATCTTCCTGTAACCTAAGACACTCCACCTCGCTGTTAACCACTCGGCCAATCTTTGTGTCATCCGCGAACTTACTAATCCTACCCCCACATAGTCATCTATGTCGTTTATATAAATGACAAACAATAGGGGACCCAGCACAGATCCCTGTGGTACACTGTTATTGCTGAATCCTAGGACTTTATTTCGAAAAAGAATACCAAGGGGTGAATTTTACCTTAGGCATATGGGATTTCGCCTTGAGGGACGTAAAAGCTTGAGGGAGGAAGTCCCGCCTCAGTGAGCTGCCAGTCAATCATCAGGCCAGCAGCTCTTAGTCCCAGCAGCGCCACCGGGAGCAGTGGCCACTGCTGGGACTGCAGCCCAGCTGACCGAGGAGGATGCATGGAGCTGGGACTGCAGGTAAGTTGGGCTTGCCTCGCCAAGAGGGTAATCGGTCGTGGCAGCGAGGCAAGGGTGGTCGTTTGGGGGATGGGGGAGTGGCATCTTGGGTCCTGGGGTGGGTTGGGAGGCGGGGGCGACCCTCAATTGGGCACCCTATGCCCGACTACCATGGCAACCCCCCCACCACGTGGAAAGGCCGGCAGCTATTGTGGGCGGCCTTTCACGTCCCCAGCATGCCCGCTTGCCATGGGTAAAATACCCGTGGAGGCAGGCAAGGGACCTTAAGTTTCCATTTAAGGGCCTTGCTTGACCTCAGGCAGGTGGAATGTTCTCCTCCCACCCCCTGACCCCCGCCCAACTGCTGTAAAGTTGGCCGGAGGCGGAAGCGGGGCGGGAAGGCCTCCCGGAGCCTCCCGCTCGATTTTACGCCACCCCCATGCCACCATCCGACCCGCTGGGACGGTGTAAAATTCAGCCCCAAGTCAGTATTTTTGAGCTGTTTGTGTATCTTACAGCTTCTTTGGGAAAGCCCCAGGGAGGTTTCTTAAAGATTAAATGCTTGTGGGCTTCTGATTCAAGCATTGCCCCTTCTGATTTTCACCTCCAGAAATGTATTGAAGATGTTTCTTGTATGTAAACATAGGGGCTACAGATAGGGGCTACAGCTGGTGATTCCCATATAATAGAACCTCTATTTTCAGCGTGGTGTATCATTCATACTCCAGGGGCCTGCAAATGTGTGAAATTCCTGGTGTGCACGTACAAAATTGTAATCTGGACTTATGAAAGTACATTTTCAGTAGATACAACAATGGTGTGAGAAATAGGAGGTAGACAGCTTAACCCATGAGATTCCTGGGGTAATAAAAACAGAAAGTGCTAGAAAAACTCAGTAAGTCTGGCAGCATCTGTGGAGAGAGAAGTGGGGAGGTGGTGGAGGGACAGTACTGCATGTTCACCTGCTAAACTGCTGATCAATGTACACTTATTGGCAAGAAATTGCATGGATAAAACAGCAAACAGACCGAAAAATATTGCAACATGTCAGCTACACAAATATTCCCCGTCTGCTGAAATTAAATAATTTAGTTGTCGTTTCAATTATTAAACTCTCAGCAGTAACTGCTGAACATGTTCTAAATACATCTAAATAAATTATAACTGGCATGTTGTTAATGTCAAATAATATATTTTGTTAGTTTGTATTATTTATGCCCCAATTATCTGAGCTAATTTGGAAGCTAAAACAAATTTTAACATTTGCTAAGCTCTTGTTATCTTGTGATAGATACAGTCTGTTGCTTTCAAGTTGTTTTGCTCATCAGTAATTTATAGTGATTTTGAAATAACAGAACCTGTGAAACAGAAGGGAATCTCTAAAAAGATAACAAGAAAATGAATTAGACAATTACGAGACCGATTTCGGCTCACTTTCTCGGTGAAATGACAGGTGTGCCAGTGTCCATATATGCTATCATTTAAGTGAATGGAGAAAGTCACAGGCACCTACACTCTCCCTCGATGCATTCTCCTTGAGCATAACCCCCAACTCACAGTGCAGCACAGGCTATTATGTGCAGCATAACTAGAGCACCTGGTCATAAATGTGATGGTTATTCTTTCAGGACTTCTGTCCTTTAAGGAATGTAAATTTTGGAAGAAAAGAAAGAAAGATTTGTATCTATGGAGCACCTTTCACAACCCCCGACCATCCCAAAGCACTTTGCAGCCAATTAAGTACTTTATGAAGTGTATTCGCCTGTAATCTATTAAAACGTGGCAACCAATTTTCACACAGCAAGGTCCCATAAACTGTAATGTGATTAATGACTAGATGACCTATTTTTAGTGATGTTGGTTGAGGGATAAATATTGGCCAGGACACCGGAGAGAACTCCTCTACTCTTCTTTGAGTAGTCATAGGATCTTTTATGTCCACCTGAGACAGCAAGCGGTTTAATATCTCATCCGAAAGATGGCGCCACCAACAATGCAGTGCTCCCTCAGTACTGCAGTGGAATGTCAGCCTAGATTTTGTGTAGAAGTAGAACAGGAACCCGCAGTAAATTAAATCTCAAGTTATGTTTTGGGTTTAGAAGGTCCCATAGCATTATTTGATGAAGAACCAGGGAGTTCTCTTGAGGGCCTGACAAATATTATGCCCTCAACCAGCATCACCAGAAACAGATTAACTGCTTGTTCATTCACTTGCTGTTTGTGAAACCTTGCTGTGTGAAAATTGGCTGCCGACTTTGCCTACATATCAATGGTGATTGTACTAAGAAAAATCCTTTAGTGGTAAAGCATTTTGGAACATCCTGAGGATGTGATGTTCTTTATACATGAAAG
Organism: Heterodontus francisci; assembly: GCF_036365525.1. NCBI lineage: Eukaryota > Metazoa > Chordata > Chondrichthyes > Heterodontiformes > Heterodontidae > Heterodontus > Heterodontus francisci. Next base: position 29,099,252 of record NC_090400.1, on the reverse strand, counting down.
TTATTTCTATTTTACAATTAATTTCCTCTGGCCCTCATTACCATGGAAATGGTGGACATCGAACACTGTTGGAGGTGCAAAATTGGGTACAGGAACAGAAAGATCCTTAAAGGCAGCAGCACCATGAAAGGGATAGGTACAGTTAAGACCCAATGGGGGAAGTCAATATTTGCTTTTTTGCAGGAAATAGGTGAGGATTTTGTATCTGGACACCTTCAGAGGACTTGTGATAAATTTTTAATTTTTTGTGTGCCAGAAACTCTGAATTGACAGTGATCTTCATGAGGGGGCAAAAGGTGCCAATCCTGCTGTGCCATGGCTGGTGACATGTGCTTGGAGGGAGCTGGTACAGAGAGCATTGTGGTGTTCCCAACCAGCAGATGAAGGAACAGGGTAAAGAATGGTGGGGATGAAGGATGGTGGCTGGGAAATAGGAAGATGACACCAGTTTGACACTATCCCTTCTATTTTTGGTGGCATGTAGCAGGTATATGGCCGAGGACAGGGTAAGGGGTTACCTATTCTGTGGTTGGAAAACATCATCTCAGGGCAGGCTCAGGTGAATGAGGTCAGCAGCTATGAAGAGAACTCGTGGTAGTCTCACCTTGTCTGCATAAGCGATATTTCAAAAAGAGGAGGGGTGGGGCATGTTGGGACATAGTATTTAACACTTAGCGACAGTCCTAACAGAATTCTGCTGAACAAGAAACATTGAGATGAATTTTACCTGTAAGAGATTGGGCCTGGCTTCAGGACCAGAAATGGCTGCAAGATATGCGATCCAGTGATGGCCAGCCAATTAAGCTTAATGAGGCATGACATCTGACCTATTGTGTGGTCGGAGTCGGGCCCGGAGGTGGGGAGTGCAGTGTCAGTTGACCCCTCGGCAGATGCTGATGCCATTTTTAAAGGGTTGCCAGCCCTACAGTGAACTCTGCATTCTGCACCTTGTAGGAGTTCACGAAAGAGGATAAAGAAGTGCATATAGAATCATGGGGTTATCAGGGTGATTGTGTCTTTTACATGCACAGGGTAGGGTCAGTTGTAAATATGAATAAATCATTTCTGGTAAGCATAGATGACCTCCCTTTCTCTTCCATCAGGCCTTTGGCCCTTCGCTGCAACCCAGCAGAGGCTGGAGATGAAACAACATGCTGCGAGTGGTCAACTCTGGAGCCTGGCCAGCTCTTTGCTGTGCGAATGCATCTTTTATTTTATTTAGCGATACAGCACTGAAACAGGCCCTTTGGCCCACCGAGTCTGTGCTGACCAACAACCACTCATTTATACTAATCCTATATTAATCCCTACTACATCCCCACCATTCTCCTATCACCTACCTACACTAGGGGCAATTTACAATGGCCAATTTACCTATCAACCTGCAAGTCTTTGGCTGTGGGAGGAAACCGGAGCACCTGGCGGAAACCCACACAGTCACAGGGAGAACTTGCAAACTCCGCACAGGCAGTACCCAGAATCAAACCCGGGTCACAGGAGCTGTGAGGCTGTGGTGCTAATCACTGCGGCACCTGGCATCTTGAAGGAAGGTGACAACATGGCTGGATAAAGGTAAGTTTTTATTGATCAAGATACAACTGAAAGTAAGGATCAAATGAAACATGAATGTATTAGGGCATTGCGAGCCTCCCTTGCATGTATCTTGTGGCCACTCTCCTGTTGTCCCTGGGGTCCTTCATCTGGCAAGGCTTGCCCATCTTCCAACTCTGCATCCTCATTGTCCAAGCAGGCAGTTTGCTCCTTGCTTTCCTCGTTATTCATTGGCTCCCCCCATCTGCAGCGCCAATTTGTGCAGTGCACAGCAGATTACCACAGTACATGAGAGCCTCACTGGGACTTACTGAAGGGCTCCACCGAACCAATCTAGGCACCTGAATCTCTTCCTGAGCAAACCAATGACCTGCTCTATGGTCTTTTGTGTTGTTCTGTGGCAGGTGTTGTACCTCTTTTCTGCATCTGTGTATGGGTTCCTCATAGGCTTCAGTAGCCATGTCTCCAAGGGCCCATCCTGAAGGCATTCGGGAGGGCGGAAATGTTCTGGCACGTGGAACTGCCTCAAAATGTAAGCGTTGTGGCAACATCCCAGGAAGCGTGCACAGACCTGTAAGATCCATTTACGATGGTTGCAGACCAGTTGTATACTGAGGGAGTGGAAGCCCTTCCTGTTGATGAAGGTTGCTGGCTAGTGTTCAGGAGCCTTGATGGCCACATGCATGCAGTCAATGACAGCTACAACACTGGCATCTACCCAGCAATGTGAAGAATTGCCCAGGTATGTCCTGTCCACAAAAAGCAGAATAAGTCCAACCTTTCTAATTACCGTTCCATCAGCCTGCTCTCAATCATCAGTGCCATCAAGCGGCACTTGCTTAGCAATAACCTGCTCAGTGATGCACAGTTTGGGTTCCGCCAGGGCCATTCAGCTCCTGACCTCATTACAGCCTTGGTTCAAACATGGACAAAAGAGTTGAACTCAACAGGTGAGATGAGAGTGACTGCCCTTGACATCAAGGCAGCATTTGACCGAGTATGGCATCAAGGAGCCCGAGAAAAACTGGAGTCAATGGGAATCGAGGGAAAACTCTCCACCGGTTGAAATCGTACCTAACACAAAGGAAAATGGTTGTGATTTTTGGAGGTCAATCATCTCAGCCCCGGGACATCACTGCAGGAGTTCCTCAGGGGAGTGTCCAAGGACCAACCATCTTCAGCTGCTTCATCAATGACCTTCCTTCAATCATAAGGTCAGAAGTGGGGACGTTCGCTGATGAGTACACAACGTTCAGCACCATTCGCGACTCCTCAGATACTGAAGCAGTCCGTGTAGAAATGCAGCAAGACCTGGACAATATCCAGGCTTCAGCTGATAAGTGGCAAGTAACATTCACGCCACACAAGTGCCAGGCAATGACCATCTCCAACAAGAGAGAATCTAACCATCTCCCCTTGACATTCACTGAATGATCACTGAATCCCCCACTAACAACATCCTAGGGGCTACCATTGACCAAAACCTGAACTGGAGTAGCCAGAGAAATATCGTGGCTAAGAGCAGGTCAGAGACTGGGAATCCTGCAGCAAGTAACTCACTCCTGACTTCCCAAAGCCTGTCCACCATCTACAAGGCACAAGGCAGAAGTGTGATGGAATACTCTGTCTTTGCCTGGCTGGGTACAGCTGCAACACTCAAGAAGCTCAACACAATCCAGGATAAAGCAGCCCGTTTGATTGGCACCCCGTCCACAAATATTCACTCCCTTCACCACAATGCATAGTATCAGCAGTGTGTACCATCTACAAGTGCAGCAACGCACTAAGGCTACTCAGGCAGCACCTTCCAAACCCACGACCTCTAATATCTAGAAGGACAAGGGCAGCAGATGCATGGGAATGCCACCACCTGCAAGCTCCCCTCCAAGTCACACGCCATCCTAACTTGGAACTATATCGCCAATCCTTCACTGTCGCTGGGTCAAATCCTGGAACTCCCTTCCTAATAGCACTGTTGGTGTACATACAACCCACGGACTGCAGCGGTTCAAGAAGACAGCTCACCACCATCTTCTCATGCGCAATTCGGGATGGGCAATAAATGCTGGCTTAGCCAGTGATGCCCACACCCCATGAAACGAATATGAAAAAAAAAACACCCACCGATGGCACCCCGAACCCAGTGGCCCCCTCAACTTGAGAGTTGGGATCCGCGCAGAATTGCACATATTCACTGGCCTTCCGGAAAAGAGCATTGGTGATCTCCTTGATGCACCGATAGTTCTGGGATCTCACAGTCAGCGGCCTGTTACATTGCAGAAGGAGGTCATTTGGTCCATTGTGTCTGCACCGGCTTTCCGAATGAGCAATTCACCTAGTGCCACTTCTCCTCGAAACCCTGCACATTATTCCTTCTCATGAGCAGTCTAATTCCCTTTTGAATGCTTCAATTGAACCTGTCGCTACCACACTCTCAGGCATAGCATTCCAGATCCTAACCACTAACTGCATGAAAAAGTTTTTCCTCATGTCGCTTTTGCTTCTTTTACCAATTACTGTAAATCTGTGCCCTCTCATTCACGATCCTTTCATAAGTGGGAACAGTTTCTCTCTATCTACTCTGTCCAGACCCCTCATGATTTTGAATACCTTTATCAAACCTCCTCTTAGCCTTCTCCAAGGAGAACCATCCCAACTTCGCCAATCTATCTTCATAACTGAAGTTCCTAATCCCTGGAATCATTCTTGTGAATCTTTTTTGCATCCTTCCTAAAGTGCAGTGCTCAGAACTGGGCACAATACTCCAGCTGAGACCAAACTAGTGTTTTATACAAGTTCAGCATAACCTCCTTGCTCTTGTACTCTATGCCCCTATTAATCAAGCCCAGGATACGGTATGCTTTATTAACTGCTCTCTCAACCTGACCTGCCACCTTCAATGACTTATGCACATATACACTCAGGTCCCTCTGCTCCTGCACCCCCTTTAGAATTGTACTCTTTATTCTATAATGTCTCTCCATGTTCTTCCTACATAAATTAATCACTTCATATTTTTCTGCTTTGAACTGCATCTGCCACCTGTCTGCCCATTCCACCAACTTGTCTCTGTGCTTTTGAAGTTCTACACTATCCTCCTCACAGTTCACAATGCTTCCAAGTTTCATATCATCTGCAAACTTTAAAATTGTGCCCTGTGCACCAAGGTCTAGGTCATTAATATATATCACGAAAAGCAAGGGATATATATCACAAAAAGCAAGGGTCCCAACACTGACCCCTGGGGACCACCACTACATGCAGAGGATGGGGGCTGCCACACATGTCCCCGATTGATCCGTGCCGTGATTCAGAGGTGTAGAAGTTCAGTGACACAGTGACCTACAGGGCCATTGGCACTGGATTTCCACCAAGTCCCCTGGGGCACAGCTCATCCTGCATCGTAGCGCAGAGGTCACTGATGGCCTCCCTGGAGAGGCTGAGTCTTCATTGGCACAGCCTCTCAGACATCTTCAGGTAGTTGAGCCTTGACCTGTAGACCCTCTCTGGAGGGTACCTCCCTCTGCATGGGGGAGACCCCTCTCTTTCTCCTCTGCGCCTTTCTCCACCATCTGGCCCACCTGTGTGCTCACAGTTCATTGCGATGCTGCTGCAGATGCCTGGTCCTCCCTCCCACCCAGTTGTGCCTCCTCTTCAATGGGGTCCCCCAAGCCTGGATGAATGAGGCCCACAATAGGTCACCTCTCCCCGAATGCAAGTACTTCACTGCCAGCAAAGCCCACCCCCCTTCTTGCCCCCACTTTTGAGCTTTGCTGAGCTAGCACTTGCCTGTTGCCCCTCTTGCTATGGACCCCCTGCAGCTCAGACACCCTTCCCCTCACACAATGCGCAATGCCCTCCCTTCATCACTCTGCCAGGCAGTCGATGTTTGCTCTACCGATGGCCTCCCCTAGCAGCCAGCCATGCTCCCCCGCCTCCTTGAAGGATGTGAGCCTCTGAGGCCCGTGAAACCCACGCACTATTTATAAAATGCAGTTTCAACCAGAAAATGACTTTCAATTGGACTCTTAATTATTTTAATTACCTGCTCACATCACCGTCAGGACTCCGCCCTTCATCTTTGCCAGCATCGGTAAAATCCGTTCCCATAAAATTCAGCCCACATTTTAACATATTAATCGATAATTTAATATTCTCGAAGTTTGACACCATCTCTTACTAATTTTTGTACACATTAGTTTGGCTCAGTTGTACCTCGCTTGCTTCCAAGTCAGAAGGGTTTGGGTTTAGAAGAGCATCAAAAATGGCACCTCGCCCGAGCGGGCCACAAGCCAAAGAGTCGCCGTGACCTCAAGCACAGCATCTCATTTAAATAGCTGGGGTGGGTCAACCCCCACCCCCACCCCCACCGATCATGTCTGTTCCCGGCAATGGCGTCAGCTGCCTGTGTGCAGACACTGACGCCACTTTTAAAGGGCTGTCAGCCCTACCGGGCTATGTAAATATTTAAAGATAGATTGAATCAAATTAAATAAATACACCTCTTTTGCCGCTCTCCCACCTCCCAATAACAATTAAATTAATTATTTGCCCTCTCCCCCCACAAAACACTTACCTTTACCATCTGACATCCACCCCCCCCTGCAAAACTGCACAAACTTTAAAGTACTACCCTTCCCATCATCCCCTACACCCATGACATTAATTTGACCCCATTCCCCCCACCCTTGCCCCGCACTGAGAAACTTACCGCCTCCCCCCTCCCGACCAGTGTTGTGCCTTGTTTCCCCGGACGGGGATCTGAAGGCGTGGGAGTGCCGGCTGCCAGACGGAAAATCGCGGCGGGCCATCAAGAGGAGGCGTAATTATATTTAAATTAAGTAATTTAATTGATTTAAATATTCAAATTGTGGTCCCGTCACCCAGCGGCGAGGAGGCCGCCACAGTGCTGGGGGAAGAAGGGTCATAATCCCATGTGGGGTAATGAGAACAGGGCAACGAGCAAGTTGTGTGGAATGGGATATGTGCAGCAGTCGTGGATGAGCTGATCACAGCAAACTACCAGTTTCACAGCATCTGTTTGTTTCAAAGATTTTTTGAAATAGCTGGAATTGAAATGGAACTCACTAAGGTTCAAAAACAGAAGACAGGTTGTCTACAGCAAGCTTTTACCTTCACAGGCTGCACAGTTGCTACCGCGGAACCTCAGGGGCCACATATTAAATTTAAATCAACATTCCTGCTAATTTGTTGAATAATCTGAAGTTGCGGATACTAACAAATCAGCTTTGGATTTCTCCACCAGTGAGACAGCACTGCCAAAAGCAGCCCTTTACAAATCTTCATACGCATGAAATTCAAACAAGACAAACCAGAGAATAAGACGTATAAGTGCAACTACCCATGAATTCCTTGGGCTTTGAGGGCTAGATCTCCTGGGCCCAGAGGCCACAGGTTGGATACCCTTGGCCTATGGGAAAGTCAACATGAAATGATTTGCAAGTTAGTAAAGGTAAAAGGCCTTAGCTGTAAATTAAGATGTAAACTGTCAGAGCATTAACAGGCTGCTCAGAGTCTAGACAAAACATAAGTACTTGCTCATTCGCATTCTACACAACTGTCTCTCCATGGTGTGTCTTTGATCATGACAAGGTTCCGGGTTCAAGTCCTACTCCAGGACCTGAGCACAAAGCTGAGGGAGCGCTGAAATGATTGGAGGTGCCGTCTTTCAGATGAAAAATTAAACCGTGGCCCCGTCTGCCCTCTCAAGTAGATGTAAAAAATCCCATGGCACTACTTCGAAGAAGAGCAAGGGAGTTATCCCCAGTGTCCTGGCCAATATTTGTCCCTCAATCAACATCACAAAAACAAGATTATCTGGTCATTATCACATTGCTGTTTGTGGGAGCTTGCTGTGTGCAAATTGGCTGTCATGTTTCCTACATAACAACAGTGACTACACTTCAAAAGTATTTCATTGGCTGTAAAGTGCTTTGAGATGTCCGGTGGTCATGAAAATCACGATATAAATGCAAGCCTTTCTCTTTTTATAACTCAGCTTTTAGAAGCTCCTGGGCTGAATAAGAACTATAGGACTCTCCTGTCATCTTTTGTTCCGGTAAAATGTCCAAACTCCATGAACAAACAGAAACTCACTTTGTTACATGCGGCATCTCATCCTGCAAGTCTACAAAAGAAACCAAACTCCCAACTGTTACTTCAAAAATATCTTGCTGCAAAATTTGGTTGCAAAGCGCCTGTATTTTCGGCACTGCGGGTGCTGTTTTGGTCCCAAATGGTGTCCGTGTGGGCTGTGCTGATGACATTTCGGGTAAGGTTGTTAGTGCAGAGCTGGGGGCATGTGCTGGAAGAGTGCAGAGTAGGCAGATCCTGATGTCAGTCTGTGTACAACGCTGACTTGACTCTAGTGCTGCCATTTTCAATCTTAATGTTTCAGCTAATGCCTTCTCTTAAACTCGCACAGCAGAACATGCGTTTAGCAGCAGGAACAATCCCCTACCATCCCACCAACCCCATCAGCACTGTTTAAAGAGATCAGCAACCACTTCCTGGTTAGCTGCTGATTGATTTCTACTGGCTGTTGCTGAGTTAGTAGAAATGTTTGGAGATTTGTGCTGCCACTTAAAGTTGGTGAAGTCGACAGGGTGTGGTGTGACATTTGGTGAAGGCCTTGGTTCTTACTTCAGGAGTTTTGCTCAGACCACTTGCTCCCAGTCATGAGTGCTGTAGTTTCTATCTTCCTTGGCCTGCAGCATGACTGGAAGAATGATTAGAGGTAACACAGAGGAGGTCTAGCTGCTGGAAGTGGGAGGAGGAAGAGGGGAAGAAGTGCTCTCAGCAGAAGACCATATCCACCCTGGGTCCAGAGAGCAGATCTCAACTTCAATGAGGAACAGTGTGTGCAACGTCTCTGTTTCATAAAGAAGATGCTTACTGAAATCTGCCATCTGCTGCAGCTTCAGAGCAGAGCAAGGACAGTATTGCCAATGGCTGTAAAAGTGACCATGGCCATTAACGTCTTTGCATCAGGTTCCTTCCAGGCTGGAGCAGGCGCCAACTCCAACATCGCCTCAGTGCCGCCAGCTCTCAGTGGCTGGGAATCCAAAGGCACATGAGGGCAGCCCATTGTCCACCTAATTCCAAATCCCCCATTGAATCATGATGAATTAGATGCTAATGTATTTAAACTAAGTGTTCAGCAATTTAAATTGCATTCCTGTCGAGTCATGATGACGAGGCCACCTTGGTGCTTTTCCGCTGCTGACTAAATCTGGAAACAATTTCACGACATCGGATTTCCAGGCGGACGCATCAGACGCACCGACGCACTCCTCCCGCCCCCCCCACCCCACCATTCCCGCTCCAAATGGCCACATTTAATTCAGCCCTCGGTATGCAAAGAGAGAATACACCGCATTTTCCCTTTCCAGAGAAAAGCAGGTGGAGCAAGCATGCGGCTTCACCAGGATAGCAGGCTTCCCCATGGTACAGTGTGCTGTTGACTGAGTACATGCATCCTGTACAGCCTCACCATCATGAGGACACAGCCCTTGCCACCAGGTACACATCGAACAGCTGAGGAGTAGGAGGAAGTGGAAGGGAAGGAAGGAAGGAGGCAACCAACATATCCCCTTTCCGGCTGGGCTGTGCGTGATCATCTCATTCAGCTGTGGTAACAGTGATTGTAACCCTAAATCCCCAGTCACCAACAATCCCACACCTTACCTTCACTCACTTACTGATCATCACAGTGTCCTCTTGGCCATAATGCTGAAATAAAAGCCACCGCAAAACAAACATTCCAAACTAACTTTATCAATCAAACCTTCCAATATTCCATACAAATGTCAACTAATCACATTTGTGCATTCCCTTCATTTCTGTCTTCCATGTGCCTTTGCTGCCTGAGTGCTCCTATGCAGTGCTGACCCAGTGGCTGCAGCATGGCTGGTGAAAGGCTGCTGACTTCCAGTGGGACAGACTGCAGGCCCAAGAAGGCCCAGCTTTGGACTGCACCATCTCGGCATGGGCAGCAGAATCAGGGCTGGCTAGCTGACAGACAAGGTTGCCAGTGGAACGGTGGTAGTAAGAAGACGAATACTGTTATCCTGAGAGAGGAGAGCAGGTTCGTGCTCCACAGTACCACTGCCACTCCCCCAGTATGGCGGCTCAGAAATCCTAACAACGTGTTGGAGGACAGATTGCTGTGAGACCCTGCAAGCCCCCTTGAACACTGGTATCTGCAGCCATAATGGCAGTAGTCTGAGCGTGCAGGGAAACAACCTGCGCTTGCATGACAACAGGCTAAACTTGCACGACTTCAGTCGGGGCTTCCACTGCAGCTCTAAGAAGTCAGATGGCTTCTGCTTGTGCTGCAATGGAAGCTGAGACATCAGCCATCAGTTGCTGCATCGTAGTTGGGTTCACAAGTGTGGTAATGGAGTTGGCCACCACTTCCATGCTGGAAAGTATGGCCTCTCAGCTCTGTGCCACGTTGGAAATGGACTCCTCTATGGTCCTTTGCAGTGATCGCAGGCTTTTTGGCAGACCTGCATTTCTGTGTGCATACCCATCAGCCTTCTTCTGTATGCCACCCCATTGAAGTCCTCAACTAAGCCATCTGCAGCAGAACTTGTGTGTGACCTCACACCCTCCAGCAAACTGGCACCATCTCTACCCTTTCCCCCTGCCTTGGCTGAAGGCGACGCATGCCAGGTCTCTCACCACATGCAGATCTTGCCACCTAAGCTACTCTCTAAAGTATGCACAGTGTCAGTATCTGAGCTAGTGGCTGCGAGTGGCTTCTCCATCACCATGAGGACATGCAGCCATGCCTGTCCCTCGCCAGTTAGGGGCTGCTGCCTGTGGTTGTGCACCATCTTGTCCTGTAAGACAGAGGAAAGTGTGCCAATGAGTGTGGTGGAATACGTTTGGGTGATGTCCCTGTCATGGTTGAATAGCTGGCAGTGTGTGCAAGCTGTGAGATCTGGTGGTGAGGCCTGCAGCATTGCTAAGTGTGTGGGGGTGAAATTAAACTATAAATGTGAGGTATGAGTCGTGGTTGCTAGAGATTGTTGGTAGATGAGCGAAGGGGGTGTGGTGAATTGGGCTGTGTCTGAGGCCAGTGGTTCATTTGTAAGGATATGTCATTTGAAGATGCATTCACTGACCTTGACCACTTTTGTGAAGTCATTGAACTTCTTGCGGCACTGCATCCAAGTCCTGTTGGCTACACTGCTGGCATTGACCATGGCTATCTGCTCCCACTGCCTTCACAGTCTCTGTCTGGAGGTCCTCCTGGTCCCCTGTAGATAAAAAAAACTTCTCTCCTCCTGTCTACCACCAGCACCAAGGCCTCCAGTGCTGCATCGGAGAACCTTGGAGCTCACTCTCTGCCATATAATGCCATTTTGTAGTGCTGTTCCTACTGGGACACTCTTCTCCAGTCAAAATGCACCTCCCCTTTAATAAGTGCAGGGTAGCTTTAAGTAGTGCCATCTCGCTTTAACTCGTGCGAGCCTCTCACAACATTGCACCCTTGCTCAGGCGTGCAGTCACCCAGCAGTGCGCTTGGCTTCAGGGTAATGGGAAGGCAGCACAAAGTTTGTGTGCTGCCTGCATCGGAAGGAGCAGGCACGTGTTAATTGCTCATGGCCAGACCCTCGCCCGTTTTCAGGGCTTATTGAATTTCACGGCACTTGTTTCTTGTCAGAGAGAATAGGAAACACCATTCCAAAACAGTATATTAGTACCTTGTAGACTGATTCTAGTTCTCTGGTTTCTTAATATTTGTTCTGCTCAGTTTCTTTATGGTCGATTCAGACAGGTGTCACTGGTGGAAACATGGTGGTGGCACTCCTGTAAGGGTAGGGAAAGCTTATTTTCACATTCCGTCGCCAAGTAGTTTCAGTGAAATCCTTTTCTGATTTACCAAAATGTTTTACCCCAGTGCAGCACCCAAGATGTCGGTATTCACTGACCATTTGGACTTGCATTGTGCCTCTGACTGGATCCATCTCATCAGCATAAATATGCAGATGTTAGCAGTATGGCAACATTACAACGCGACAGGAAAACCCCTGAACTGAGCCCAGCGGGTGCCTGCAGCAGAGCTGCATTTCCTATTTCAGTTATATTTTTAGCACAAATGCATGGTGTGTGTCGTTTGCTGTAAACTGATACAGGGCTCCCTCTGCTGTTGTACTGTTGGATGATCCATTGAGCAGCATCGGCTGCTGCAGTATTCCAGCTATGGTTATAGAAACATAGAAAAAACATAGAAAAATAGGAGCAGGAGCAGGCCATTCGGCCCTTCAAGCCTGCTCCGCCATTCAATACGATCATGGCTGATCATCCAAACTCAGTACCCCGTTCCTGCTTTCTCCCCACATCCCTTGATCCCTTTAGCCCGAAGAACTATATCTAACTCTTTCTTGAATATATTTAATGATTTGGCCTCAACTACTTTCCATGGTAGAGAATTCCACAGGTTCACCACTCTCTAGGTGAAGAAATCTTTCCTCGTCTCAGTGGCTTACCCCTTATCCCTAGACTGTGACCCCTGGTCCTGGACACTCCCACCAACATCCCTCCTGCATCTAGTCTGTCCAGTCCTGTTAGAATTTTGTAGGTTTCTATGAGATCCCCTCTCATTCATCTAAACACTAGCGAATACAAGCCTAATCGACCCAATCTCTCTTCATACGTCAGTCCTGCCAATCCAGGAATCAGTCTGGTGAACCTTCGCTGCACTCCCTCCACAGCAGGAACATCCTTCCTCAGTTAAGGAAACCAAAACTGCACACTTATGTGTGGCACATCAATCCCCCACTCCATTGATCTGTGACATCACCCCAACCCCTCTGTGACATCACTCCCACAATTCCACGACATCAGCTCCCACTCAATTACATCGCCTGCCCCCTCCTCTCAACTCGGTGTCATTTCTTCTCACTCAATGACCTCTACTTCCCCTTCCTTGGCTTCATCCAACCTCTCCTTCTCAGGCACAGATAGCCAGCACTCACTTAGAAGGTGAAGAGGAAAGAGACAAAGAAGGGACATGGAGGTAAAGGTCAGGGGACACTGAGTTTGGGAGTCTGGCAGGGTGGGGAGTTGTTGGGAGGCTTAGATTAGGATCTGGATGGGGTGAGGACAGGGAGGGTAAGAAGACAGAGGTTTAGGGCAGGAGATGGCTTGGGGGAGGAAGGGGCACCAGGAATGTGGGCTCAGGGGAGAGAAGCAAACTATGCCATAGGGTCAAGAGATTGGTGCTCAGATGGCGAGAGCAAAGAGGGAGACTATGGATTAAAACCTGGGTGCTGGGGGTGGGGAGAGGAGGAGACCAGGGATTTGGGGGGGATTGGAACTTGGGCAAAGGTGGGAGAAGAGTGGCGCGGGGCGGGGCGGGCATGGGGCCCAGCATCTCCTGCAGAGTCAAAAACAGCAGCAGTGTGGTGATTGGGAGCAGCACTGAGAGAATAGCAGTCACTAAAGGGCACCTTAGAAACATCGAAAGATATACGGCACATAAGGAGGCCTTTTGGCCCATCGTGTCTGTGCTGGCCAAGAAAGAGCTATCCAGCCTAAACCCACCTTCCAGCCCTTGGTCCATAGACTTGCAGGTTTTGGCACCTCATGTGCATATCCAAGTGCTTTTTAAACGAGGGTTGCTACCATCACTATCTGAGTTTTAGACCCCCACCACCCTCTGGATGAAAAACTACTCAACTCCTCTCTAATCTTTCCACCAATTATTTTAAATTTATGGCTCCTACTTATTGACTTCTCTGCTAATGGAAATGGATCCTTCCTATCCACTCTATCTAGGCCCCTCAAAATTTTATACACCTCAATTAAATCCCTGCATTGGCATCCTCTGTTCTAAAGAAAACATCCACAGCCTATCCAAGTTTTCCTCACAGCTAAAATTATGCATTCCTGGCAACATTCTTGTAAATCTCTTCTCTACCCTAGCTAGTGTGATCACATCCTTCCCTGTAATGTGGTGACCAGAACTGTACGCAGTACTTTTAGCTGCAGGCGAGTTAGTGTTTTATACAGTCTAGCATAACCTGCATGCTTTTATAATCTGGGCCTCAGCCAATAAAGGAAAGTATCCTGTTTATCTTCTTGACCACCTTATCTACTAGTCCTGTTACCTTCAGAGATCTGTAGACATGCACTCCGAGGTCCCTCTACTCTTCTATACTTCTCAGGATCCTACCATTTATTGTATATTCCCTTGCCTTTTTTTGTCCTCCCTAAATGTATTACTTCACACTTTTCCGGATTGAATTCCATTTGCCACTTTTCTGCCCACCTAACAAGAAAGCCAACAGCTTTCTTCCTCGCTATCGACTACACAGCCAATGTTTGTACGATCTGAAAACCTCTTCATCATGCCCACTACATTTAAGTCTAAATGATTGATATATACCACGGACAACAAGAGACCCAATACTGAGCCCTGCAGAACACTACTGGAAACAGCCTTCCAGTCACAAAAACACCCGTTGACCATAACCCTTTGCCACCTGCCAATTTTGGATCCAACTTGCCACTTGCCCTTGGATCTCGTGAGCTTTTAATTTACTGTGGGTAAACAGTGAAAGATTGACCACTGATGGGCAAATGGGGAACAAGGGGACGGAGACGGAGACTGAGGATTTCTGCTGCACTCTGGGACCATCACAAGCTCCAGTAAATAGAGGAGATGCAGGTGAGCTGAGTATGGCCGAGTGTTTTGGAGTTAAGAGGTGCACTACAGCTCCTCAATGCTCCACAGTAAGGGAAGTTAAAAATCTTTCCATTTGAAAAACAGTTCATAAAATGTTTGAGCAATTTGATTACTTCATTTGGTTCACCTTTTTAACAAAATTTGCATGTGACCAAATTAAAATGAATAAATTTGAATTGCAATTAGTAAATTTATGTATCAACCAGTCCAGTGAAAGAAATTTGAGTTCTATTTTAGTTATAATTAATGCATATATATGTATGTGATCCAATTTAGTGGAAGAAAGTTGAATTAAGATGGGATGAATTGCAAGTTAGAGAGACAGCAGTTGAAGAGGAATGATGGGCTGAATGACTTCTTTCTGTGCTGTAAATTATGATTCTAAATTTGGTAAATGTGAAACCGAAAATTGCTTTACATCTGCAGTGTAACTGGTATTTGAAGATAGTTAGATGGTGAGGTAGATAGATGAATGGTTGTATATTGATGAGTGAGTAACTGGAATCTATCACAGTGTTGTTGTATCAAGACAATAATTATTTAAAAATGTTACAAGCATAAGCCTCAATATTAGTGGATATTTGCTTAAACAGATTCATATGATACTCCTTTATTTGCTGTTTTAGCTATGGGTTCTTGGTTATATCAAGATAGTGGACAATAAAATAGCATCCAAATGTGTTAAGCGTTTGTCGCTACTATCAACTGTTATGACCGAGGCGTGAGTAATGCCCTGTTAATTCAGTCCCACCACTCCACAGGTCATCGCATATTAGTAAAGTTTCCCACCTACCAGAAATTAGCCAACTTAAACACTTTATTAATCACCAGAATGAAACACACCAAACCAGGTTTTTTAAAAACAACAACAAATTAACTATTCATTAAAAAACTAAATCTTAAACAATATTGAGATAAATCTATGTCTGAAAGGACTTTATAACTTCTTATTTCTCCTAATCCTCATGCATGCACACATACATTCAAAAACCAAAGGTTAACCGTTTAAAAAAAAATGTTTTAAATTAGAGCTGTCTCTTAGCAATAATAAAATAATTGGGTTGTAACTCCTGGTGGGTTGTTTTCCCTGGATTGGTGAGGTGTTGCAGAGGCAAATAGTCAGATGCCACTCGATGTCTCCAGGCAAATTTGAAGAACAGTCTGTAATGGTTTGAGGCAATTTGGCTACAGCGGGCGTCACTTACTTTTTTGACAAATAGTATAGCAACAGGTCTATTTGGATTTTGAATTAGCAGTCTAACAGTGGAAACTTTCCTGAGAATTCCATAACTCCCAGAAAAACAACAGGAAACAGAAAGTCACTCCTGAGGCAGAGACTTCTCAGAGACTGGAAGTAAAAAGGAATTTACTACCTCCAATAATGCAAAGATTCCTTTCCACGGGTCTTTTTCCTCTTTAGTTTTAGTTTTAGTTTTAGTTAGGTGAAGCACAGCCTGTCAGCCAATATAGATTTTCTGATGAGAGGGACAAATCTTCCTTCAGGGAGATAAACTCTTCTGGACTACCAGAACAAACCGGTTCCAGCCAGGTTTACTCACAGTCAAAGTGCTACCATACAGCATGTGACCTCATCTCTCTTGCAGCTGCCTAGAAACAGGCTTGCAGCTCGCACTCACTGTTCCCAGAGAGAGAGAGAAAACAAACTCCTTTCAATCTTAAAGGCAAACAGACCCCCTTAGTTTTTAACAGAAAAGAACAACACTCCCATGACACAACAATAATAATTTGTAGACTGCATTGTCCTTTCATTTGCTTGAGAATGTGTCAGCAAACTTCAGTTGTTGAACTGTTCAGCTGAATATCTACTCCTGGTTCGGATGAGGGCAGTTTTATTACCAAACTTCACCTGACATTTTTTCAATGGCAAATTTCTAAATGGTTTAAACACTTTTCATGCCCAAAAACTGATCCTTCACAATTCCAGTGGTATTGCAGGAGCAGCTTTTATTTATAAGTACAAGAATAGCTCTTGTAGCTGCTGCAGACCAGTTGATGTTTCACTCCTGCAGTGACAGTGTCAGCACCAGATCATTAAACTACAGCCGGGTAGTAATTACTGTTCTGAAGAATCAAGTGGTGTGGCTGTGCCCTCATTGGAATGTTGGGCAACCACTCATACAGAGTACAATGGGTGACTACCCATGTATAGTTGAATAATGAGGACAGAATGGAATAGTTTGATGTCTTATGCCCCCCAGTGTCGGGTTTTCAGTTACAAAATAAGACCAAATACAACAAAGCATCTGAACACTAATACTCTGCTCCCTGCAGTTGCTGGAACTGATGTTTTGTTTTGAGGAGGAGAGTTGTTTCAGTGAAGAGTTTTCATACATATTTCCGTTCTTTTATTTATTTTTCTCTTCAGGTTTTCTCCCTACCCCACCACCACAGACCATTCTCAGGCTAATAGAATACAAGGCCAGCCCAGGCGAACTCACCATCTGACATTTTCTCCCCTAAACCCTCCTCAGTATATATAGTTCTCAAGCTGTACTGTTCTGTTATCTCCAAGCTCTTAAATAGTCAGTATACTATCTCTATAATTGCTGTAGCCATCTGAAAAAGGCAAACTGAAATTGTTATTTTATGGGAATCCATAACATTATATGGATATAAGAAGGAATTCTTACCGCTGCCTGCTTCTATGAACCTTCTAGTAAACTTCCAAATTACCACAATGGCTTCCCAATCCTATGTTTTTTTTATTCGTTCCTGGGATGTGAGCATCACTGGCTAGGCCAGCATTTATTGCCCATCCCTAATTGCCCTTGAGAAGGTGGTGGTGAGTTGCCTTCTTGAACCGCTACAGTCCATGTGAGGTAGGTACACCCACAGTGCTGTTAGGAAGGGAGTTCCAGGATTTTGACCCATCGGCAGTGAAGGAACGGCGATATAGTTCCAAGTCAGGATGGTGTGTGGCTTGGAGGGGAACTTGCAGGGGGTGGTGTTCCCATGTATCTGCTGCCCTTGACTTTCTAGGTGGTAGGTGCTCTCTAAGGAGCCTTGGTGCATTGCTGCAGTGCATCTTGTAGATGTTACACACTGCTGCCAATGTGCTTCGTTGTTGGAGGGAGTGAATGTTTGTGCATGGGGTGCCGATCAAGTGGGCTGCTTTGTTCTGGATGTTGGCGAGCTTCTTGAGTGTTGTTAGAGCTGCACCCATCCAGGCAAGTGGAGAGTATTCCATCACACTCCTGACTTGTATTTCTTGGAACATCGGGAAGCATCATTATGCAATGTCCTGCTGCATCCCATCGTGAGTTGGGTGTGAAAGAGACTGCAGTCGGAAAATGGAAGTAAAGGGCAGAAAATTGGAATGGAAGAGAAGCAAAGAGAGTTGACAGGAAATCACAGATGAGAAATAGATAAAGCAGAAGAGGCAGCGTAAACAGTGGAGAGAAAGCAAAGATGTGCAGCAGGAAAATCGAAGAGGAAACAGAAGCTGACAAAAAAATAATGGAGGAGAAATTGAGCTTGTAGCCAAATGGCCATGCGCCGGAAATCAAGACCAGAAATTCATCCTGCTGTCGTTTATTTTACATCTAAAATACAGGTTCAGTTGAATTATCACCAATATGCAAAGAAAAGCAAGTGCAACTGCAAAAGGAGAGAAATACAATTATAAAATATTCCTGTGTCTTTTAAAGGTTTTATTTCCCATGCTCTTCAAAGCAACCATGTGAAAGAAAATGCTGAAATAGGAAGTTATACAGGAAAACACTCAGTTATGTAGAGGGAACTCTGATCAAGATAAGAAAGTGCTGAGGAGCTTCTAACAAAGTTGAACTATAGTTCCAAATACTTCTCTCAGAATATTAGATACTGTTCAAATGTGGAATTTTAGCATTGAAATGCATGTCATGGGAGCTATTACATTGTGTAGTTATTGTCAGTTGATATAATTGTTGTTATGACCAGGTGAGAAAGGTGTCTAGGGGTCCCTCTCAGTCTTACCGTAACAGGGTTTAATTTTTAAAACACTTTTTTAGCTCCCCTTTGGTGAATCCTTGTTCACCACTTTCCAATTATAAGGCAAAGAAACCAGCACAAACAACCTTTCCTAGGTTTAAAGAAGAAAAGTTTAAATTTATTAAACTTAAACTCTAATTTGGTTGACGCCTACAGATACACGATGCACCCACGCTAGCATGCATATGCGATACACACATGCAAGAGACAGAAAAGAACAAGGAAAATAAAGTGGAAATGTTTGAGGCAATATCTGAAGAGTTGTTGTTACGGTTCTTCGAGCTCACTGTAGAGTCCTTGATTGTAGGTTTTGCTTTTCGTTGGGGCCTAGTATTCTTGTTAAACCATGTTCACTGTAGGAGACTTTTCTCTCTTGGGGTTCATGTATCCTCAGTGGATTCAGAGGCTTGTGAGAAAGAGATGTGAGCAGACAGGAGAGATCTTCTTAGTCCCAACTGTTTGTACAAATTCAAAAAACTCAAGTTACCCAGCAGGTTAGTCATGTGACTGGCTGGTTTGAGCATGTCTGTTTGTGTATTTAGGCATCTTAGCAGTCATCTGGAATGCGAGCTCCCCCACCTTCAGTGTCTGGTGATCAAAAGTCCATTGTGGGTTGAAAGTCAGGGAGTGGCTGCTTTGTCCTTCCAAACACTGTCTGTTAATATGCAAATGTTTTTCTAGCCATGGCTGATCTGTTTAACATGTCTTCTTCACTGCAGTCACAGTTTAAAATCAACGTTCATGACCAACTTAATATGCCTCATTCTTGGCTGGTGGGGGCCGAGCATGACATTGTGCACAGATGCAGTCAGATTTTTTTTTTTAGTTTTCGATCATTTTGCAAACAGAACCATAAGGTACAAAGCAGACACCGTTCTTTCCAGTTATTTTATGATTCATTTCCTGAAAAGTGGTTAAATGTTAACTTTATTTACTGGATCTTAAAAAAAATAGAGTAAACCAACTGCTATTTGACCAAACATATTCAAGTCTTGAGCAGAAGTGATAATATGGACGATGAAGAGTCCTTCTATCCAATCTAAGACCCCATGGAAGACAGATGCAGGTGAAACTATAATGGGCAATAAGGAAATGGCAGAAATGCTAAATGAGTAGTTTGTATCCATTTTCACTGTGGAAGAAAGGGCTAAAATACAGTGAGAAAATAATGGTGCTTAAGACAGACAGATCTCCTGCAACTGATGGTTTCCAACCCAGAGAATTAAAACAAAGGTCAGGAAATTGAAGATCCATTAGTCGTAATTTTCCAAAACTCTTCCAATTCAATAATTGTGCCTTTGGATTGGAAAATTGTAAATGTCAGTCCATTATTTAAAAAGAGAGGGAGGGAGAAAACAGATAATTCAACATCAATTGTGGGGAGGTTACTGGAAATCTATCATCAGGGAGAGAGAGAAGGGTGAATTTTAACCCCGAAAATGGGTGGATTGGTGTCAGGTCAGAGGTTAAAATTTAAAAATCTCAAACCTGACCCCCAATTTACCTCCAACCTGCTGACATCTGGGTTTAACAGAGGCAGGGCAAGGGGCAGTAAGCCAACCCACTCCCAAGGGGTGGGTTGAGAACTTAAATAATTTAATAAGGCTGGCAGCCTCAGATTAAACCAGTTTAACAGGCTTAACAGTAGTTGACCAGGTTTCCCAGGCCTCAGGAAACCCAGCAGCTGAAGGGAGGCAAGGACAGTAGGAACAGCACTGCTTGTGAGCCAAGAGAAGTAGGAGTGCTTCCTCTGAGCCCCCCAAGCTCACATCTTATCAGAGTCAACACACTACACCAATTCCCCTGAGTCAGGGATCAGACCATACACCACCCTCTCTCCCCCACCCCACCACCACCCCCCCCCACCCCCCCCCCCCCACCCAGAATTCAACCCTCCCACTCCCTTCCTAGGATTGGACCCCAATCCCACACTGGGGTCTGGGATTGGGCCTACCTGCTCCTGCAGCCTCTTCTAGAGTCTTCCCCACCTGACCTCTGGGCAGAGAACATGTCAAGAAGAAAATACACAGGCTGTGGAGATAAAACTTCACAGCATGAAGGGAAACCTGGATTTCCATGTTTCCTGTCCAACACTCTGCACGGCCCCCCTCCCCGCCCCAGCCCCACACAACCCCCATTTATATCCAAGCCAGGGTGATTGAGCATTTGGACAGTTACAAGCTGATCAGAGAGTCAATATGAATTTGTGAAGGATAGGCCATGTCTGACTAATCTCGCTGCAATTTTTTTGAGGAGGTCACAAGTGTGGTAGATAGGGGTGTGCCTATGGATGTTGTATATATGAACTTCCAGAAGGAATTTGGTGAGGTTCTGTACAACAACTAGTGTAGAATCCCGGTTCAAATAAATCTGCCTATTTTGGACAGGATCACTGGCCACCCATTTTGTGATTTGTTTGAAGATCAAGTTAAGTTGACCTCAAGCACTTTTTCAGCACTAGATTTAAAGAAAAGATTATCCTACTATCGCCCTGTTGACACCAAAAGTCAGGTTGGTAGCAGGACAATAATCTGGCTACCTGCACCTCCCCCACCACCACCACCGCCCCCCCCCCCACAAGACCCCGCCACCCTGACCCCCACTCTAGTTTTGAGACGAAAAGAGCTGTGTATCTTTTTACATTGCACTGAAATACTTTCTGGCAGAGGTTAGGTCATTACAGTGTCAGTTACATTAATTACATTGCCACATTAGGTGGTGATAAGCTCTGTTAGAAAGCTATAACAATGACTATCCAAATGGGAAGCTTCCATTTGAGCTCTGATTCTCACACTAGCACAGGCCCTTCAGGTCTTCAAACAGAACGACACAAGAAATAGGAGCAGTCGACCATATGGCCCATCAAGTCTGCACCGCCATTCAAAATGATCATGGCTGATCTTAGGATTCAATTCCACTTTCCTGCCCGCTCGCCGTATCCCTTGATTCCCTGAGAGACCAAAAATCCGTCTATCCCAGCTTTAAATATATTCCATGATGGAGCATCCACAACCCTCTAGGGTGGAGAATTCAAAAGATTCACAACCCTTTGTGGGAAGTAATTGCTTCTCATTTCAGTTCCTAAATGACACAATGGAAAAACCAGGTCATGTCTTTTAAGGACACTGTATAGAACTCTGGTTTATGCCTTACTTTTGGGCACACCCTCTTTGGACCATTTCACTGGTTCTTAATGAAAGCTCTTGTTACTGAAGTAGCTGCTGTGAGATTGTGGATTAAGTTCTCTGCAAAGCTCATTATCTGATGGGAATGATTCAAGTGGAAAGCTCTTCGATATTTAGTTTAGTTAAGTGCAATTTAGGCTGACCCACGTACATCAAATTAGGAACTAGTTACAAAAGGCAAGAATTGATGTTGGCTTGACTCCAGTAGATTTTTGTCTTGATAAGTAACATTTGGATTCCATTAACAAAGCAACAGGCTTCATTTTAAAAGAAATAAGAGAGCCTGAACTGGCAAAGATCAGTTTTGCTGCGTGACGTTGAAATATTTAGCATAAAATGTTCGTTTCAATTGTCTGATTAAAGTGACAGAGTCCACAGAGAAATCCAAGGAAGATGGTGTCCTGCTGTCACCACCTAAGAACGAAGTTCAGTTCAAGGAGCATAAAGGGAGGAAGAGCTCATTTTAATCTTGCCCTAGAGTCATGAATATGACTGTCAGCTGTGTGATCTGAATTAAATACTCTGGATCAGACAATATGTGTTTTACATGAATAGCATCAGAAAGCTGTGGCAATATTGACCTGATTCCTGCACTCTAGTTTCATAAAACACAATCAGTTTCTACTGCTGTGATGAGTGAATCTATAACCTAATTCAATAATTTACACTGATCTGTAGCAAATTTAATTAATTCCTGTGTCCCACAGGCTCTGTTTATCCAATCCAAATATTTTGAAGGTATGTTTCATATTCTGCAATATCTGGTGCTCTTAAAGTCAATTCCTTTTAAAGTCATCGTTGTTATCATTGCTTCAGGCCCTGCGATTTCCCCCTCCTATCCATAAGTGTAAAATATATTGGAGCTGACTTGGGGAACTCCTGGTCACAGTCCTAGATGCTCGCTCAAGTTTATGTTTTGTGTAAGAGTCAGAAGATAGTGCAGCTTCACTGCAGATTTGAGCACTTTTCTAGGGTGGCACTTCAGTGAAGTGCTGCATTTTTGGAGGTGCCATCCTTCAGGTTGCGACACTACATTGAAGCCCTGTCTTAAAACTCAGGTGACCATAGATGATCCCTCGGCACTTTATTGAAAAAGAGGGAGTTCTCCCAATGTCCTGGCCAACAATCATCCCTCAGCCATTAACAAATTATGTGGTTATTCATCTCATGATGTTTGAGAGCCCTTGCTGTTCACAAGTTGGCTGTTGTGTTTACCTAAAAATCAGCAGGAAGGAGGTCCTGATGATTGACTCTATATAAATGCTTCAATACACTTCAAGCTTTGATGACTTTCATGTTAATTTGGCAAGAATGTTACATTATTATTTATTGGTGATTTTTGTGTTTATTTGGGTGATATTTCTCTGTAATGAGAATAGAATGCTTTTCCATTTTAAGCATTCAGTCAGTTGTAATGAGAAGCTTTTTATGTTGTCTGATGCAACATAAATGAGATGCATGGAGTCCAGGTTGCTGAAGATCTCAAAGAGGTTTATTAACAACTAACAAGTATATACAGTGCAGAGCTAACTATTTACATGACTTGCCTCTAGGCATTACAGTAGCAGAGAGCATCTGGCAAGTAGTCACATGAATACATCTTGGTGCTTATCTGATTAGCATACTAAGATCTTAAAGGGACATCACTCTTAAAGGCAATCACACAACATCAGTATCCGATACTCCAGGATCGGGTATAGAGGGCGCAATGCAGTAGTAATCTCCATCTACTCTATCCTCCTTTCTTTCTCAAAACAGCATCCCCTGCCTGCAATAGAATGTTTCTACTACCCATAATCCAGGGAGCCATGCTTGGCTTCATTCTGTTTCTCATTTTCACAAACTAGTGTGAGCTACCAACGATGGTGATGTTCAGTTTTTTTTATGCTGATGTTACGACCGACCACTCCAGTCAAAGCCCCCAATCAAAATATACGATTCTGATTGTGGTGGGAGAAACGCACTGTTAATTCAATCCCGTCGCTCCACACATCGCCTAACATATCATTTAAAACTTTGCAAATTAAGGAAAGACCCAGCCAAATTGTACCATCTATTAACCCCTGAATGAGGCTAACCAAACCAGTTGTCTTTAAATCAACAAATTAACTCTTTAATTAGAAGAACTAAATTCTTAAACACTATGAAGATATAAACAACATTTAAAATAGAAAAAATTAGAGTCCTTGCAAATTTACAGTCCAATGTTGCTTGAAGTACTCACATGATGTTGTTCAAAGTCCTCACAGCCGTCCAATGCCAAAAAAATTCTTCCACAGTAGAATAGTCCGTAGTCTAATTCCAGCAGTAGGTGATGCTTTCCTTCTCCAGCGAATTTCAACAAATAACGACTTACAAACACTTTCAATAGAATCAATCTGACTTTAGAGTTTTTGAGGGATAAAAGATTGTCACAGTCTAACTTCCCTTCCTTCAGTTTAAATTACCAGAGATCTCTGTTTTGGCTTGACTTTTTTAGAATTTTGAGAGATAATAATTAAACAGACTAAAATCCTTTTCCTTCAGTTTAAATGGTTGAGAGCTCTTTTTTCAGGTGCTAAATACCACAGCTGTCTATCCGTGTGTCCTCTGTGTTTGTGTTCTGTTAGAACAAACTGTCTTCAACTAAAAAGCCAGTTCAAAATTGAATTGTAACAAATGTATCGCTTAATACTCACTCCCAGTGACTGTATCTATGATAATGAGAATGCACCCTTTGAATCGCAGTCTCCAAATGGCTGTTTCTAAGCCACAAAAATGCTCCTTCCTATAATTCCTGAGGCTTGCTGGTTTTTAAAGCAATACTGATCCTTTGCAAGCCTTAAAGGCAAAACGCATATTCCCGGGAAAAAAAACTATGGACCTTGACACTGATTATACCACACTCCATTGGGTAACTAATTTGCCATCTGAGATAGACATCTCTGCAGTTGCAATCATTCACTTCCTCGGTCCATTAATCAGACCTGACTTGAGTTAGGGCAAGCAAATGGTGGAGTTGTGGAAAAGTTGATAGAAGATTGGAAGTTGCCAAGGAAGCTTGTCACCATCAGCAATATCAATGCTCTTCAAGACCTACCTCTGCCCAGTGATGGAACATCGTGGGCTTGGTTTGGCAAGCTGCGGAGAAAACACAAGTCTTTTTCCTGAACTACATGAAAAACCATGCACACCATTTGGGTTGTTTCTAACTTATGTTTGGGGTGCAGGGAAGGCAACCAATGCTTCATGTAATCCCCATCCCTAGTTGTTCTGAAAAGCTGATGGTGAGTCTTCCCTTTGAACTGCTCTAGTCCTTTAGATGATGATGCTGTTAGATAGGGGACTCCAGAATTTTGACCCAACAGCAATGAAATAATGGATATGTTATAGAAGAGTTATTTTCCAGTTGAAAAACAGAATGGTAAGTAAGTTATAGATCCAGTACCTATTGTGATAGTAAATGACTATATAGATCAACAGTGATATGACTTGTGAATGAAGCTCAACATGATGAAAATTTCATTGGGTGATAGCAATTCTCTTTAATAGGAACTACTGGGCTGGATTTTACAGCAGCACCCCCCCCCACCCCCCCACCACCCCTGATGTCAGGGAACATGGCAGAGGTGGTGAGGGTGCTGGAAAATGCCTCCGGCAGAGGCCCGCTACGGGCCACAACGCCGGTAAGGCCCAGCCAGATATTGCCAGTGTGACAAAGCCTCGTGGCAGCGCCCCCGCCGCTCAGTGACAGGAGCCAAATCTGCATATTTTTAAAAAATGTAAATTAATGAATAATAACCTACCCGCTCCCGTCATCCAGTCCTGAGCGATATTGGTGCAGGTGGCTGGCAATCCCGTGCCTTCGGGTCCCCGTCCGGGGCATGACACTGGTGGGGAAGGGGGAGTAGGTAAGATTTTCAGTGCGAGGTGGAGGAGGGAGCACGGTAAAGCTAATATCATTAGTTTAGGGGATGGTGGGAAGTGGTAAAGACTAAAGTTTATGAACTTTGTGGAGGGAAGGTCAGGTGGGCAGGGGAAGTGTTTTTTGTGGGGAGAGGGCAAGTAGTTAATTACATGGTTATTGGGGAGAGGGAGGAGAGGAGCAAATTAAATGTTTTCAAAATTGTTTCCCAATGTCTCTCTTTAAAAATTTAAATTAAATGGAAAGGCTCGAAGTCTTTAAAATTGGCGTCAGCACCTGTGCAAAGGCTGCTGACACCATTGCCGGGATGGACCACCTGTTCCCTCCATGTCACGGTGGGGGAGAGGGGTGGAGAGGGCGGTCCACCCCGGCTATTTAAATGAGCCGCCGCGTTTAATATCGCAGCGGTTCCGCGACGTGCAGTTCACACGGGCAGCCCGTCATTTTGAATGACAGCGAACTTATAAAACGCAACCCACTGTTTATACTTAAGTGCCAATGTCAGTTTTGATCCACTCAGTTATAACAATTGATCTTGCCACAAATGAAGTTCAGTAGCACATTGAATCTATAGATATGCACAGTTGGAATCTATCCCAAAGTGTGCAAGGGAGAACTCAGTAGAAAATAGACAAAATTAATTCTCCTCAGAAAATGTATGATACTTTACTCCAAGATATCATTAATTGTTACAGTTTTCCTTTGTATTCCACAAAACAGAACTGATGTTATCAGAAAACAGTTCTCACGCTTTGGGCAGATTTTAACCAGGAGCAGGTTTTGATTTGGCAGGAGTGGGTGAGTGTTTCATACTCACTGGTCTAAGTTTCAGGAGCATAGGAACAGGAATAGGCCATTTACCCCTTTGAGCCTCTTCCTCCATTCAATGAGATCACGGCTGATCTGGGGCCTAACTCCATATTCCCACCTTTGCCCTTAGTAGCTTTGGTTAACAAAAATCTATCAATCTCAGATTTAAAATTAATAATTGATCTAGCATCAATTACCATTTGATGAAGAGAGTACCAAACTTCTACCATCCTTTGTGTGTAGAAATGCTTCCTAATTTCATTGCTGAATGTTCTAGTTTTTAGACAATGCCCCCTAGTTCAAGAATGCCCAACCAGCGGGAATATTTTCTCTCTATCTATACTGTCCATTCCTTTTACTATCTTGAAAACCTTGATCAAATATCCCCATATCCTTCTAAATTCCAGGGAATACCGCCCTACTTTGTCTAATCTCTCTTTGAAATTTAACCCTTGGAGCTCATTCTGGTAAATTTATGCAGCATTCCTTCCCGGACCAATGTACCCTTTCTAAGCTGTGGTGCCTGGAACGGACACAGTACTCCAGGTGTGGTCCAACCAGGGCTTTGTATAGCTGTAACATAACTTCTATCCCCCTGTTCTGTTGCTCTAGATATAAAGCCAGCATTCCATTGCCTTTTTGACACCATAAAAATATATATATATAAAATATAGATCTATATATATGGATCCCTAAGTCTTTTTGAAACTCCACTGTCTCTAACTTTTCCCCAATTAGAAAGTACTCTGATCTCTCCTTTTTAGGTCCAAAGTGGATGACCTCACACTTGCCCATATTGAAGTCCCTTTGCCACTGTTTTGCCCATTCATTCAATCTATTAATATCTCTTTGCGGTTTTATGCTTCCATCTACACAATGCCACCTATCTTTGTATCATCAGCAAACTTGGATATGTGGCTTTTGATTCCATCATTTAAGTTGTTAATGAATGCAATAAATAGTTGGGGCCCACAGGTCATTGCAGGACACCACTGGTCACATGCTGACAATGAGTGGACCAGCCCATTTATCTTTACTCCCAGTCTCCTGCAATTGAGGCAATTTTCTAGCCAGGTCAATAACTTTAACTAATATAAAATAAAAACAAGAAGTGCTGGAACCACTCAGCAGGTCTGGCAGCATCTGTGGAAAGAGAAGCAGAGTTAACGCTTTGGGTCAGTGACCCTTCTTCGGAACATCTTCCAGCATCTGCAGTATTTTGCTTTTACAATAACTTTAACTCATAGGCCTCACTTAAATTCCATGGGTCCACGTTCTTCCCTTTCCAGACATGAAGAGAATGCAGAGCAGCTGCAAACAGGTAAAGATCAGGTGGTCCTTGTCCCCAACCAGCTTCCAAATGAGAGGCAGGGCAGGGGGAGTCCAGAGCAGGGGGAGGCCACTACTTGCCTCATAGGGCTTGCAAGAGTGTTCCTGCTCCCTCTGGCCGCATGAAGGAATTTTTTTTCATTCACTTTTTACTATTCTTCAGCCTTTCCACGGCTGACCTGCTTGAGCCTGGCAGGAAACCAACCCATGCCCCAGTCAAAATATCATCTGGGTGCAAACTCCATAGGATCCTGATTTGCAATTATGCAAGAAGCTCCCACCTGAGTCCAGTAGATGCCTCATCCTCTGCCGAAACCAATGGTGGTAAAATCGGATTCCTCCATTTTAACTACTCGCCTGCTCTGTTCCCCCTTAGATGGAGAGGGGGAAGAGTCAAAATTCCCACATTGTCCGGACGTTAGCATCAGAATAACTACTTTGACGGCTTCTGAGCTTATTTACATCATTTGAAATGATCCACTTTATGTTTGACAATATCCAGCAAATTCTTGTAATAACTACAAGAAATGATTATGAATTTCTGACTCACCTCCTTTTTCCTTATTTAATATTTTAGGTCTGGCTGTGTGGTGGAAGTATGGAAGTGCTCCCTTGCTCGAGGGTAGCTCACATAGAACGCATGAAAAAACCGTACAACAATGACATTGGGTTCTACACAAAGAGAAATTCACTCCGGGTGGCTGAAGTATGGATGGATGATTACAAATCCCATGTTTATATTGCATGGAATATCCCCATGGATGTAAGTAGACACCACAAAATAGGATGCAGGAATAGTTACAAAGCTAAATGTGAGTTACTTCAGGTCAGGTCTTTGGTTATGGTTGACTTTGAGTGTATTTTGAAAGGCTGCAACATATTAGAGGATTCTGACCACAAATCACAAGAGGAAAGCCATTGCAAATGATCAAAACTCTGATGCTGAATTGTTCCTTGCTTTGAAGTACAGTGCAAGGGTTTAGTTTCACTGCAGACAGAACTCATTGTATTAGTGATTTTTCAAGGATGTGCACATTGTAAAGTTTCCAGCAGTTTTTGATTAAATTTTGGCATGCAGCCATGAATTTAGTCTCTGCAAATATATTAATAAACTAAAAGATTAAGCAGAGGTGTTGTGTGATGCATGTTAAACCGAGCCTCCATCTTCCCTCTCAGGTGGGCATAAAAGATCCCATTGCACTATTTAAAGGAGAGCAGGGGATGTGACAAGTGGTGTTCCCGAGGGATCTATACTGGGGCTTCAGCTTTAAACGATAAAAGTCAATGACTTAGATGAAGAAATAGAGAATTATATATAAGTTAGGAGGCATCGTAAGTTGTGTAGATGGAGGTAAGAAGTTGCAATCTTATATATGCAGAATAAGTAACTCTAGCAGATGCAGTTCAATGTAGGGAAGTATGAGGTGATCCACTTTGGATCCAAGGCAGACAAATAAGAATATTTTTTAATTGTGAGAGACCAGGAGCTGTAGAGGAGCAAAGGGATTTAGGTGTCCATGTATGCAAATCACCAAAAGCTCGTGCATAGGTACAAAAAGTAATCAAAAAGACTAACTGAATATTGACCTTAACTCAAGGGGATTGGAATACAAAGGGGTGGAAGTGATGTTTCAGCTGTATAGAAACTTGGTCAGACCCTATCTGGAGTACTGCATTCAGTTTTGGGTACTGAACGTCATGAGGAATACAAAAACAGAAAATGTTGGAAATGCTCACTAGGTCTGGCAGCATCCGTGGAGAGAGAAACAGAGTTAATGGGCTGGCTGTTATCAGCTCGCTGCCGACTTCGGTGGCGAGCTTCAAAAACGGCAGGCCGTCCGCGTGGGCCGCACGCCAAATAGCCGCCGCGGTTCCAAGCGCGGAAGCTCATTTAAAAGGCCAGTGCGGCCCGCGCCCCCAATCACGTGGAGGGGATGGGCTGTCCGTCCCCGGCATTGGCGCCAGCTCCCTGTGTGCAGGCGCTGAGGCCATTTTTTAAGGGCTGTTAGCCCTATCAGCATATTTAAATATTTAAAGATTGATTTAATTACATTAAAAAAATACATTTCTTTTGCCCCTCTCCCACCTCCCCAATAACAATTAAATTAATTATTTTCCCTCCCCCCCCTCAAAACACTTACCTTCACCATCTGACCTCCCCCCACCCCAAACTGCACAAACCTTAAGCTACAACCCTTCCCACCATCCCCTATACTCATGAGGTTTATTTGACCCAGTTTCCGCCCCCCCCTCCACTTCCCGCACTGAGAAACTTGCCTCCTCCCCCCTCCCCACCAGTGTTACACCTCGTTTCCCTGGATGGGGACCTGAAGGTGCGGGTTTGCTGGCTGCTGGGCCGAAGATCACAGCGGGACACCGGGGGTGACGTAAGTTTATTTAAATTAATTATTTTAATTGATTTCAATATTCAAATTATGGTCCCATCGCCCAGTGGTGGGGAGGCCGTCATGGTGCCTCACCACCGCCGGGAGGATCGGGTAGGGCCCTGCCGGGATCGAAATCCGTGGCAGGCCTCATCTGGGGCCATCTTCAGACCATCCCCGCCACGGATCCCAACGTCAGGGGCTCCTTAAAATCCAGCCCAATGTTTCAGGGCAATGACCTTACATCCCTAAGCAAGGATTCACCACCATCCCTCCTTCTCCACCCACCCAGCCCTTCCCAATATGGTTAACAGGGTCCTTGACCCTGCCTGATCCATTGCTCGCATTTCTGCTCTCACCTGCTTCCCCCCACTGCTAGAAACATGATTGGGTTTCCCTTGTCCTCACCTTTCACCCCAGCAGGCTCCACCATTTCCACGACCTCCAGCGTGATGCCACCACCAAACAGATTTTCTCCTTCCCCTCCCTTCCACTTTCACCCTATTTCCCTCATAAAAGATATATTTGCCTTGGAAGAGGTGCAGCTCAGATTCACCACAACAATACCAGGGTGTAAATAGCTATATTACGAGGACAGGTTGCATAAAAATGGCTTGTTCACATGAGTTTAGAAGGTTGAGGGCTGATCTAATCAATGTCTTCAAAGCGATAGAGGGATTTGATAGGGTGGATATGGAGAAGTTATATCCTCTTATTGGGGTATTCAGAACAAGGGGCATAAACTTAAAATTAGAGCTAGACCATTTAGGAGTGAAATCAGGAAACACTTGTTCACCCAAAAGGTAATGGAAATTTGGAACTCCCTTCCCCCAAAAACTGTAGATGCTGGGCCAGTTGAAATTTTCAAGACTGAGATAGATAGATTTCTATTAAGGACACGGAACAAATGGAATTGAGCTATAGATCAGCCGTGATTTAGTTGAGCTCAAGCAGCTGAATGGCTAACTCCTGTTCCTATCTTCCTAAGCTAGCCACTTAAATACATTTTATGGCAACGTTTGTTAAATTGTTTAATTTTCTGTATTACTGCTGCTAGTGATTCTCAAATCCTACCCCCAGCTTTTTACACAATGAAATCAGACCCTGTCTTACTAATATTGAACTCATCGATTACCTAACTACATGTTAGCACTAAAGTTGCCTTGTTGTTCAGAGAGCTTTTTGTTGCCCGGGCCTTAGACAGATTCTTCCCTGCCCGCCTCATCGTGACAAGTCTATGGTGAAAGATAAACATCCATTTGAGAAGTTGTCTATATGAAGATCTCTCAGTAACAATTTGAAGACTTCATGCAGTCGTCACCCACATTCAATTGATCACACTAATGTTTCTTAACAACGAGCCGATCTCCAGGGGTGTTGATCATGGAGAGCTGAGGGATGCACCATTTTATAACACTGCACTGTAAGGACCATGATGTATGTTGGCTAAATAAGTCACATTCTGCTTTTATTACAGTGCTGTGGAATTTTTATTGGAGTTTTGAGGACTGAATTCCACAACTGCTATTATCTTGTGAAAACTAATCAATGACTTTGATTAATCCTATATGCGTGAATGATAGATTCTATTTATGTATACATAATCTTTTACATATTAATGTAATTGTAATCCATTATTTTATTTTTGAAGCTGAGAATGGACTGCATGCTGGTCACCAACGGGGATAGGCACCACCATGCTGCACCATGGACATTTGACAAAATTATTTACTCTGCCACAGACATGGGGCAATTAATCTGAATATAAAGCCATCCTAATGCCCTCAAAAGGCAGTCCAATTCAAAACTCAATTTGTCCTATTTAGTGAGATATCTGGCATTGTTTTTACTTGCACAAGTAGTCAATGTCTGCTGCACACTTGATGTAGCGCTGTAGAAAATTCGGATGGATGTCCATCTGTCCGGAGGGATCTTGATCTCTTTCTCTCCCCTCTTGCTCGCTCTCTCCCTCTCTGTGTCAGTCCCTATCCCCTCTCTGTGTCCATCCCTCTCCCCCTCTCTTTCCCTTCTCTCCCTCCCTCCTCTCTGTCTCCTCCCCCACTCTGTCTCCCCCCCCTCTGCCCCACCCTCTGTCTCCCCCCCTCTGTCTCCCCCCCTCTGTCTCCCCCTCGCTGTCTCCCCCTCCCTGTCTCCTCCCTCCTCCCTCCCCCTCCCTCCCCTCTCTCTCCCTCCCCTCTCTCTCCCTCCACCCTCTCCCTCCACCCTCTCCCACCCCCCTCCCACCCCCCTCTCTCTCCCCCTCTCTCTCCCCCCCTCTCTCCCCCCTCTTTCTCCCCCTGTCTCTCGCCCCTCTCTCTTCTCTCCCCCTCCCCCCTGTCTCGCCCCCCACTCCCCCCTCTCTCCACCCCTCCCTCCACCCCTCTCCACCCCTCTCTCCACCCCTCTCTCCACCCCTCTCTCTCCCCCCTCTCTCTCCCCCTCTCTCTCCCCCCTCCCCCCTCTCTCTCCCCCCCTCTCTCTCCTCCCCCTCCCCCTCTCCCCTGTCTCGACCCCCACTCCCCCCCTCTCTCCACCCCTCTCTCCACCCCTCTCTTCCCCCTTCTCTCCCCCCTCTCCCCCTTCTCTCCCCCCTCCCCCCTCCTCAACCTCCCTCGCCACCCTCTCTCCCACCCTCTCTCTCTCTCTCCCACCCCGCTTTCTCTCTCTCTCTCTCTCCCACCCTTCTCTCTCTCCCAGCCCCTCTCTTTCTCTCTTAGTACAGAGAGGGTGTGTATAGACTGTAAAGCACAAAGCACTCCAAGCACAAACATTATTTTTTTTTTTAAAAGGCTGAATCCTATCCCTCAGAATTGATTCTAACAATTTACCTACCACCGAGGTCAGACTGACTGACCTATAATTATTTAGTTTATCCCTCACACCCTTTTAAATAATGATACAATGTTTGCAGACCTCCAGTCATCTGATACCTTGCCTGTATCTAGTGAGGATTTGAAGATGATCCTCAGCGCATCCATTATTTCAACTAGTGCATTTTTTATTACCCGGCAACAATCATTCAGAGACCAAGGACACTGATACAATGTTGCCGATTGCCTTTTGAAAAACTGGCTAACTGGTTTGTTCAGACACACAGACTGTCTGCCAGCATATACTGAAGAAAATAAGAGAGTGCTGTCCCTCTCTCTGTTTAAACCCTATTTATTATACTCTCAGATTTCTGAAAATTCAAACCAGATTAATTTCTTAACTGAACTGTAATTGCTGGTCATCACTGGATGAATGAGGAGTTGAAGCTTCGGATGTTGGACATTGTTTTATTCCCATCGGATGGCTGTGAGGACTTCAAGCAAACTTGGACTATTCCACATTGGAAGATTCCACTTTGGCAGGAGTGTAAATCTGCATGGACTTTATTATATTTGCTTTTTTAAAAATGTTGTTTATATCCTAGTAGTGTTTAAGAATTTAGTTTTTTCTAATTAAACGGTTAATTTGTTGGTCTAAAGACACCTGATTTGGTTCGCCTCATTCGGGGGTTAATAGATGGTTCAATTTGGCTGTGGCTTTCTTTAATTCAGAAAGTTTAAAGTGATATGTTAGGTGATCTGTGAAGGGACAGGACTGAATCGACAGTGCATTTCTCCCGCTGCAATCAGAATCATATATTTTGATTGGGGACTTTGTCTTGAGCAGTCAGTCGTAACATATTAATCATCTTCCAAAGTTCTCTTGATTCAGGAATCGTTCCATTAGATTGGAAAATTGCATGTGTTACTCCACTGTCGAAGAAAGATGAAAGACAGAAACCAGAGAATTGTAAACCAGTTGGCCTAACATCTGTTGTTGGGAAATTACTAGAGACTATAATTAAGGATAGAGTGATGAAACATCTAGAAAATGCTCAGCTGCTCTGAGACAGCCAGCATGGATTTGTAAAGGATAGGTCATGCCAGATGAACCTGAATGGATTTTTGAAGAAGTAATTAAAGTAGTGGAAAGGGGAATGTCTACGGATTTTATTTATATGCACTTCCAGGAAGTATTTGATAAAGTTTCTCAAGACAGACTGTTAGCTAAAGTTGAAACCCATGACATTGCAGGCAAAATATTGGCCTGGTTAGGGGATTAAATGATGGGATAGAGAGCCACATGTTCATTTTAATCGATAACACAAAGATATGCAGCGTTGTAAGCAGTGTAAATAGAAGTATAAAATTACAATGAGATATTAATAGGTTAAGTGAATGGGCAAATGGATTTTAATATAGGCAAGTCTGAAGTTGTCCACTTTGGACTTAAAAAGGAAAGATCAGAGTACTTTCTAAATGATGAAAATCTAAAAGTAGAAAATATCCAAAGAAACTTAGGGAGCCCATGTACATAGAT
The DNA here is from genome assembly GCF_036365525.1 of Heterodontus francisci. NCBI lineage: Eukaryota > Metazoa > Chordata > Chondrichthyes > Heterodontiformes > Heterodontidae > Heterodontus > Heterodontus francisci. Next base: position 29,065,028 of record NC_090400.1, on the reverse strand, counting down.
CATTAAAATGTCAGGTACAAAAAAAAACCTAAAAGTCTAATCGAACAAAGGATTAGAATACAGGGAATTAGAAGTTGTGCTACAGCTATACGAAGCACTAATTAGACCACACTTGGAGTAGCGTGTTCAGTTTTGGGCACCACACCTTAAGAAGGGCATATTGACCTTGGAGGGTTTGCCGTGCAGATTTACTAGAATGAATGCCTGAACTTCAAAGGTCAAATTACAAGGAGAGATTACACGTACTAAGGTCGTATTCCTTCGAATTTAAAAGATTGCAAGATGATTTGATCAAAGTTTTTAAGATAGTAAGCAGAACTGATAGAGAGAGACTATTTACGCTGGTTGGGGAGTCTAGGACTAGGAGATCTAGACTAAAAATTAGACCAGGAGTAATGTTAAGAAACACTTATACATGCAAAGGGTGGTAGAAGTTTCAAACTCTCCTGCAAACAGCAATTGATGCTTGGTCAATTGTTATTTTAAAATTTAAAATTGATAGTATTTATTTTAACCAGTATTAAGGTATATGGGGCAAAGGCTAGAGATAGGTTGCCAATCATCCAGTATCTCATTGAATGGTAGAGCAAGCTTGAGAGGCTAAATGACCTACTCCTGATCTTGTGTTCTTATGATATTACCGAATGAGTTACCGATTTTATATTTCATACCATTTTATTTTCCATTGAATTCGATCAAAGGTTAAAATTACTCCTGGAGAGCACAGACAGAGACAGAGAGGCAGACGGAAAGCATTCCTTTCCTCCACTTAATTTGAGGTTTTTTTTAAGCAAATGAACACGTTGAAATTTGAAAGCAAATAGAAACAAGAGGTATGAATAGGGGAAGAGGATAAATAGACCTGCAGCTTCTTGCCATGTGTTCTGAGGGAATGGTGATTGGTGGGGGGGGGGGGGGGGGGGGGGAGAGAGGGGGGCGGTGGGGAGAGATTAAGAATAAGGGGGGAATGGATGAAGGGTTAAAGATGTGAGAAGTGACAGTAGAGCAAGGAGAAGGGGAGCATATAAGGGTAGTGCAGGTGGTTCAAAAGGGAAGAGTTTGGGAGAGTGATGATGTGAATGAATGAGGGGAACAATGGGAGTAAGGGGTTGGTAGGACTGATGAAGGACTTGGAAGCAGGGAGGTGGTGAGAGAAACATGCGTGATGAAAGAAGAAGCTAGGTGAGGAGCTGTTGAGGGCTGCAGGCCATATTTTCCCTGCAATCCACAACAGAACATGCACCCTTTATTCTTAGTGGTTTCTTTCTGCCACACACAAACTGAGAGGAAAGAAGAAAAAGCAGTGAAAGTAACAAAAAGAAGAGAAGCATAAGATAAGAGAAAAAGAAAGGGAGAAGCAGATAAAAAAACTCAAAGAGTGATCAAATAGTTGATTTTGTAATGCAGAAGAGCAGCTAGCAATTATGATTCTTTGATTCAATTTTCAATGAATTTTAAATCAGGGCCTGCATAGAAAATAGCTTCAACGGGGAACTTGTGGCACAGAAAAAATAGCACAAACAGATGATACCCATCACTGAAATGCCCATTAAAAGGAATATAAAAAACAGACTTGCATTTATATAGCGCCTTTAATGACCTCAGGATGTCCCAAACCACTTTACAGCCAATTAAGTACTTTTGAAGTATAGCCACTGTTGTAATGGAGGGAATGTGGCAGTCAATTTGTGCACAGCAAGGTCCCACAGACAGCATTGAGATAATAACCAGGTAATCTGTTTTGTTGATGTTAAGGGATTATTATTGGCCAGGACAATCAGACTTTCCTCAGGTGTTACTGTCACATAGATGTGACAGTAAGTGACAGGAAGTAAGTGTGAGAACAGGAAGTGTTAGACAATCCAAAATGTTATTGATACATTATCTGGAACCGTTAGAAACTGCAAGAGGTGAATTGTGTGTCTCATAAATAGGATTTCTTTTTTTGATGAAATTTCTTCTTTTTCTGTTTATTATATTTTTTCCCTTTTCTTTTGGTTTCCTGTTGTCAAGCTGTGAGGACAGCATGTTATCTGACAATGCCATCAGCACTGTACAAACATAGCCCAAGATGGCTTCCCCACTGATTTATTTACCATCATCTGTGAGAGAAAGTGCTTGCCTTCTCATTGGCACATTCCCAAAATGGCCTGGATAAAACTATCAAATCAGGTGCAGAATTGCTACCAAAAACCCTACTCTTCAATGCAATACTGCATTGAAGCTGCAGTACACTGTGCCACCATACCACACTAATATGCCAAGCAGGCATTATGAGTGATTAGACTTTCTGATTGCCTTCCAAAATGAAAGCTGCATTTGCATTGTTGCAACATCACATGAGTGCTCCTGATGTGCAGGTCTGGCACAGACAGTGTCAATCCCAAAGTAAACTCTGCAGGCTTGCTTATATGAGGTAGACATGGTTTTAAAAAATTGAGTCTATCCAGTCCTTGTGAATCCTACAAGTTTATTTTGGGGTTGTTAACAAGTGAGCAAGGCTCACAGTTCCCGTGTCAGCAACATGAGTATCCAATATAAAAAGAGCTTTGAATTTTTATACTAAATGTATGCTTGAAGCTGCATAAATGTTGTACAAAATCTTCGGACACAACTGTCGAACTGCACCATCTCTACTGAAAACCAACAAAGATAGTGGTTTGACAGTGGATTAATGTGTCTCCCACCAGTCTAACATCTGGAGTTTACAGAACACAACATCAATCAATCCTTGTCATTTCAGTACAATCTGTGGGAACCTATTTCATTGCTGAAGTTGTGTCAAATGCAGTGCCAGGAGGTATAATGTGCACATCACACCTGCTGGCACATCTGTCAACACTTTAACTCTGATAGGTGTTTCGAGATTACTTCACCATTGGTGAGGACCTAACTTTTGTCAGCTCATTTTCTTGTCAACTCAATGTAATTGAACAGCAAGCTTGATGAATAGATGCTTTTGAAGCATCTTAGCTGAACCTCGGCTCTCGTGTGAATACTTTAAGTGAGCTGTAAATGTCTGACATGCCTCCAGAGGCATCTCTCTCATTTCCAATGCCTTGACGGGCATCGCCCAGCATTTGGGTCCCAGGCAGAGAAGGGTGGGGGGGGGGAGGGGGAATGCCAATGGCATAGATATATGGTAGCAGACTTTTAGGAAGAATACAGGAGACCTACAGAAAGACATGACCAGGCTACAATAACAAGATGCAGTTTATATAAAAATGTGAGGTAACACGTGTTAGCAATAATCCATCAGCTATCGATCTATGAAACGTAACAAAGTACATAGCATTAGAATTTATACAGAAGACAATTACCATTTGCTTGCACACATAGGTTGAATTTAGTGAGCCCACCGGCATGGACCTGAAAGTGTGCGCCGTTCCTGCTAGACAAGTGGACAGCTGGCCTAACTCGGTGGGCGGCCACTTTGTATAATGGAGGTGCGGGGCCTGGCCAATTACGGAGTGGGGTGGGATGCGAGATGCCAAATACAGCGTCAGATGACTCCAGGGCAGGTGCTGGTGCCGTATTTAAAGACCTGCCAGCCCTGCTTGCATTGCGACTACCTCTTCACAACTGAGACCCAAGTTGCAGTGACTTTTGACCCCCTTCCCCCCACCCACCTGAGGTGGACCCTGCAGGATGGCAGAGGCAAGACATAAGGTGGTCCCGCAGTTTAGTGATGCCTCCCTCGAGATTCTCCTCCAGGCTACTAGGGAAAGGCGGAGAGACCTCTTCCCCAGCAAAGGCAAGAAGAGGTCCTCCCGCCTAACCAAGCAAGCCTGGATAGAGATTGCTGAGGAGGTTGGCAACCGTGGGGTCACCCCCTGGATATGGGCACAGTGCCACGAGAGGGTCAACGACCTCCTTTGTTCTGCCAAGGTGAGTGCTCCACACCTCATTCCTTTTTAGGGATTGGAATTGGCTACACAGGAGGAAGCGGGACATGGGGAGGGAGGCACTGCAACGGCAATGGCACAGGGGGTTAGGCATCACCTCATCCTGACAGATGCATGGCTGCACCTCAGCCACAGGCTACCTTTTTCGCAGCTCACCCCCATTAATTCGAGAGTGGACGGGAGGATAAGCTATATGTGATTCCTCAGCAGGGGACAAGGGGCTGACACTAGCAGAACTGTTATGTTGATCTTTCTGTGAAGTATGACTATCTCCCTCTTTCCACCTGCAGGACAAGAAGGCCCATAACAGGAGGGAGACAGCCTGGACTGGCGGAGGCATCCAAGATCTTTGGCCTCTCAATAGACCAGAGGAAGAGGCATTGGAATTGGCAGGGATCTAGGGCAGTCACTCCATATCAGATGGAGAGGCTGGAGTCTCCAAGAGAGTGAGGATTTGCTTCCATCGACATACAGTTCACATCTGGTGACCCACATCACGTATGTTTTGAATGATGAGATCTGCGCAGCCTAACCCACACCTTTGTGTTCCTTCAAGCAGGTCACTGGCCGCAGGGACTCCTGCAGAAGAGGGACAGCTGTCAACTTCTGAGGAAGTACTGCAGTCAAAGGAAGCATCTTCCTATGATTCTCCTGCACCTTCCACCAGCGCAGATACTTTCACTTCGGTGGGTTTCCGCTCGGCTGTAGAATCAGGGTCACAAGCTGGTGAAAGCAGCGCACGTGTACCTAAGCAGCTGGCTGAGGCTTGAGACAGCCGAGCCCTCTGACAGTTGGAGGACTCTGGGTGGCCAGGCCCATGCTAAGCTCCAGGCTGCTGCTGATCCTCTGGTGTCAACAACACAGGGCATGTTGGAGTTGCAGGGAGGGGTAAGGCAACATCTGGTGGAGATGCCAGAGACCATGCACAACCATGAGCAGATGATGGTGGAGTCCATCCATGCCATGAATGCTGCCATGTCTCAGGCATGTGAGCGCATGGCTTCCTCCATCGAGAGGTTGGTGACCCTCATGGAGAGCCAGATCCTACAAATGCGTGCAGACCTGCACACCATCACCTTGGCCATGAGCCTCAGTGGCAAGGTGAGAGAAAAGCGAGGCACCTGGAGTCTTCTCCAGCTCCTTGTCCTTCTCTGGTGAGCAAGGAGGTTCAAGTGAGCCTTGAAAGGGAGGAGGAGAGGCTGACCTCCACAACTGGGGGCTCCCCTCAGGGCGCTCTGAATGGACACCAGCTCCTGAACCCCTCTGCCGGTGAGCCCACCTCCAGCAGCCATGACGCCTAAGGAGAGACCTGCACCAGTACAGGAAACCCTCAGGCAGTCAGGGTCCTCCAGGCCTTAGGCAGCCAGAGGACGATCACTGAAGTCATCACAGGCCAAGGGACAGCCTGATCTGCAGCCTGCCTCCAGCCCAGCTGCTAGCGCAGGGGTCATACCTCTTACAAGCACTCGTAAACATATAAGGAAAACCACATAGACACACTGGGGGTTCACGAGTATTTGTAATTTGACATCTTCTGCATCATATCAAGTTCTTTTGTTTAAGCGATTAACCTTCATTGTGTGAAAGTGATTATTCTTTCATACATTTACAGTGAGCTGCCGAATTCACGTTTCCCCCTCAGAGGAATGCCAATGCAGGCACAGCCCTCATTTGGAAATTATCCCCCATGGGCCATAGCATGTGGTTCAGCTGGGCGCTAGGCACGGAACACAAATAGAAAGGATGTAACAGACTGCATGCATTGATGTGACTTTTTATTGCTTTTTCTCTGAGTGACCATAAGGGTGAACGAAAGCAACAAAGTATGAGACTGTCTCTTGCCTCTTTGGCCCATCACTCAACCTGCCTGGTCTCCAGTGCAAGGGCTTCAACATCCAGTGCTGCTTGCTCTGCATTCTCTTCATCAGTGCAGGGCCTCCCCACCCACCCCCTCTCTGCAGTGCTGGATTGTGCAGAGCACAACAGACCTCAACAATACGCAAAACCTACGCTGGGACATATTACGGGGCTTCATGGATTGATCCAGGCACCAGAATATCATCTTTAGCAGCCCATTGACCCATGGCAAGTGATGTACCTCTCCTCCGCTGCATTGCCCACAGGCATCAGTAGCCATGTCTTCAATGGGTAGCTCTTGCCCTCGAGAATCCATCCTTGAAGGTGAGTGGGGGGCCTGAAAAGCTGTGACATCTGGAACTGTCAAAGTAAGTAGGTGCGGTATGCTCTCTAGTGCAGGTGGGCCCTTCTTGGCAAGGCCAGCTGCTGCTGCTCTCGTTGTGGAGCTTCACAGGCAGGTGCAGATGCCTCCTGGGCCTCCTTCCGTTGGAGGCGCCGTATCAGGCCATGAAGGTCCAAAAAGACAGGGTGTATAAGACCCATGCCACGTGACCAGTAGGCCAACAGAGCGCTGTCAGTTCAGAGATAACCCTGTCTTGGCAACTGAACTTTTGCTACTTCTCTCAGGAGACTCCCTGATGGCCTTCAGTGCCCACTTTTGCTGATAGCTGATCCTCTCATCCAGCAATATGAGCAACCAATCATCTTGCCCAACAGTTTGATCACACGCTACAGCCACCCAAACTCAAGCCCCCACCCCTTGCAGACCACCCGAGACACTGCTCAGCTGGCATTCCCTCCCAAGAGCCCGAGCCCCCCTTGCAGAGCACCCAAGAACCCAACCCCCCTTACAGAGCATCCAAGACCTGACCACCCTTGCAGAGAGCACAGCACTGTAGGCCAATAATGGCCTCTGCAGCCCCTCTTCCCCTATTGAGTGCTGGTCATGGCTGCCTAGCCATCGCGGCAATGAGGCCTTGCCTCGGTGCCACCAGCTTTTAATGGTCAGGAATCTGAAGACACTTGAGGGTCGCTCACCGTCCACTTAATCCCAAGCCCCCCATTGAATCGTGATAAATTAAGTGCAAATATATTCAAAGTAAGTGCTCTCCAATTTAAATTACATTCCCGTTGTGTCGGGGCAGCGATGCTGCCTTGGTGCTTTCCCCCCACTAACTAAATCCGGAACCAACGTCATGAAACTGAATTTCCAGGCGGACGCTTCCAACACAATTCTCCATCCACCCAAGCCTCAAGTCCTGCTCCACACTAAATTCAGCCTAAGATGTACATTATTACTGTAACTGCTCTGAACAACTCCAATACCATGTATTCTTCTATACCCACCAAAAAACCAATTTATAGCAGTTTATCTGTAGTAATGCTTTAATAAAACAAAAAATACCAACTGAAAACAATTTTAAAAATATGCCCACATGATATTCATGTAAAAGTTGGCACTTCATGACTGAACTCTTCCAAACCAGTCTGGGCAGATACGCTTTATCTAATATTTCTTCTATGGATTAGTATCAAATGGTGAAATTTGGGTTCCACTATGATGTTAAAGTTGTTCTCAGTCGATACTGTCCTATTAAAATGTCACTAACAGCTTTTTATGAGCATCATTTACAGCAGATGCACTAATCAGGATGCTGCAGGTTTATGAATAGTGAACTTTGTTCCTCTGATGCATTCACTTTCTTGCAAATATGAGTTCCATTGTTTAGAAGAAACAAAGAATAAATGCGTTTTCTAAAGCTTCTTTTTCTTTCAGAATCCAGGGATCGACATCGGGGATATTTCTGAAAGAATAGCATTGAGAAAACATCTTAAATGTAAGAACTTCCAGTGGTACCTGGACAACGTGTATCCAGAGATGAGAAGATATAATAATACAGTGGCCTACGGTGAGGTAATAACTTTTAAAAAAGGTTTACTTTTTCTTGAAATCAAAGGTTTTGCTTAGGGAACAAGTGCCTCCTCCTGTGTTTATCCCCTCATCATTCATCCATTTAGAACAGATCATAGTACAGAGAAATTCCAACAGAGTAGGCTTCCATCAGGTCTCGCTGTGATCCCACCCCAAATCCTGAGGATGGGTTATTTAAATATTAGCAGCAATCTAATGGGACACTGGCCCAGCAGGATTTCAGGTTAACTTTGGCCATCTGTCAAGGTGAGGGGTGTGGGGCAGCACATGGGGGCCAAGGGGTCATCTGGCCAAAGAGCTGAACTCCAAGCTACTTTTCTGACTCTTGGTCGCTGGTTGATTATTGTGTGAATATGGTATTGTTGGGCACACGTACAGCCCCACATTGCCAGTATCCTTGCTTCTTGAAGGCATACTTATGGTCAGACAGGAGGCATATGTGGTGAGATTTCTGGAGGAGAGTGGAATCCTGTCAGATAACAAGCCCCCCTCCCCTCCCCACCCCACCCCACCACACCCCACCTCATCCACCAAGAATGGTGTCAGGAAAGAGGAGAACAAACAGAAAAAAACATTAACACCCATCTTTCAAAATCCATGTGGGAGCATGCAAGGGACAAAATCTTGGCAAGAATGGGTTTCATCTAATTTTCATCCATTTCCTGTCTCTCTCTGTTCAGTGGAATTTGTAAGCTATAATCCTGCCACCTGCTCCATTCCAAACTCCCTTGGTTTACATGGTTGCTTCCTATTAAATAGAATATTTATTTTCCTGTTGTTCCTTTACAAGTGCTTACTCCTCTTCCTTTAAACAAATGTAAATGCACTTATAAACGGGTGAAGCTTTCAATATATTTTGTTTGTGGCTTCCTGACTGCCCCTTTTGTAAACTTTCTCTTGTTGTTAAATAGGTAACAACTTGTATAATTGTAGTTTTACTGAAGAAAAGTACTCTAGCAATACAATTGTTCCACATTTTCTGCAGTTTGGTGTAGGAAAACTAATCTTACACATTCCTGAACATAGTGACAGCTGGATAGCCTCACTGGGGCCAATTTTTACCCAGCCAAATCAGTGTTAGCCAGGTGCCAATGGCTTCAAAATGGAGTTGGTAGACTTGCCATCCCCAATAATGCCAAAGATTCAGCTGCCGCCATATTTAAAGGGACCTTAGTGGCAGGAGCGCCCACCTGTTTCAGGTAGTAGGCCTCTACATTTTGCAAATAGGGGTGTTATGATGAAGTTAGGATCCTTATTGCGATTCCCAGATGCACAAGGGTAGAGTTCATGCTCCAACTATGTTTCCTGCAATTCAATGGCCTAGTCAATAGGAACCATTCCAATTTTTCCCATTTTCTGATGGTCAATATGTACTTCTGTTTCTGGAGAGCAGGCCCTGGATTGCCAAACAATGCCTCTTCCTCATACCAACCTCATACAGCAACACAACAACTTTACTACCCATCAACCATAGGCTAAAACACCATTATATCACTTTCAACAGATTCTATTCTGTGAGTGTCCTTTCATTTCAGTTTTGCCTGGCACTTCTTCTTTTTCCTCTCTCTTTCCCTGACATCAATGGCAAAAGCCGACAAATATTCAAAACCCAATTTTAATCTTTATAAAGGCTGAAACAGTATTTGCCCTCACATGTAGGCACTTAATTTTAAGTGGGAACATGCCTTTAAATTTGAGCTGCTAGCCAGGTTTTCCAAAAGCCCAATCCAGTTAGCTGCTGACACAAAGCAAAACACGTGCTGGGAGTTTATGGTAATTGCATGTAGTTGGCTCGGTATGTTATGAATGAGTTTTGCTAAGACCATAACATTGAAGTTTAGACATTTCTAGGAAGTTTTAACTATTAAAATGGCAGAGCTTTAAATTTAGAGTATAGCCTCTGCTTCAGGCAAAGTCTTGCTGTGTATGCTGCATTTAAACTAAACTTTGCAATAGTACTGAATACTTTTTCCTAGTTTCTGTTTCATTGGAATATTCTATTCCTCATAGGTTCATAACAACAAGGCAAAAGATTTTTGTCTCGATCAGGGTCCACCAGACAACCACACAGCCATTATATATCCATGTCATGGGATGTCTCCTCAGGTAGGCAGAGTAATTCTATTGATCCAGTGTTAATGATGCCAATGGATGGCTACACTTTCTATTGCTGAGTGAGCAAATTGCCAGTGAAATGTAGATAGTCAAGGAAGGACAAGAATTAAAAGTGATCAACAGCAGTCATGTAATGGTTAAAACAAAACAATATGGAGATAATTCTGCCATCTCCCAACAGGAAAGACACTCTCGAGAGAAGTTTGGCAGAGACAGGGCTATGGTATTAGCCCAAATGTTCTCACCCTTGTACCCTACAGCAAGCACAGGATCATGGAATTACCTTTCATTTTGAAGAAATCTTAACTGGTTTAACTTCCAAACTGGCATTACCAACAAGCAACTTGTTGTTAGGAGTTACAAAGCAAGTTAAAAGGAAATTGAGGAATGGATAATGTACTGAATACTGAGCATTTCCACTAACGTCTCCAGCTGAGGTGTAGTAATATCTATGGTTTTGATATTTCTACCAACTACGAGAGAGCCTTGTTTGTTGAACTATACGATTGACCGCATGTGGCTATACACACATCCAACATGCTGCCACAGGTGTGGGTAGTGACTTTTTCAATTCAGACAACTTGGGCCCCTGACCTGAGGACAAATGTTTCCTGTCCCTCCAGCCAGCAGTGGTCAAAAGTCTAGTCCAGACATACTTCCAGACAGAAGAATCTAGCCATATAAGTATTACTTTTATCGTGCCAGTAAATGGTATGTATCAATGTCCTCAACGGTTTATCAGGCCAAAAAAAAAAAAATTGAGCGCTGGCATTGTTTTAAGTATGTGCATATGTGTGTTTGGAATGCACGCATGATGTTCACAGCTTCCTACATTGTATCTCCAGGCTATATTTTTGAGGTGAGCAATCAAGAATAACCTGAAGTTCCGTTGCTGGAATGGGACTGAAAAAAGCTACTAATATCAATTAAAACTGCTAAGTAAATGCTCTGTGAGTTAATTTGGAAGATAAATTAACATGTAGTGTAATTGGTACACCAGAAGTGTTTGCAATTGAAATCTATTTTGTCGTTCCCTAATTATTTCCTCCTCTTATGCACAAGATAACTTCTTATGCCAACTTTTTTAAGATATAAAGTTTAGCACAAGAGGATATTCAACCAAGTCATCTGTGCTGAATTTAGATCTCTCTTGGGGACAGATTCCCATTTTACTGTTATGTCTTTTTAATTTTCATTTTCTTTCAGTGAATACCCAGAATATTTTTGAATGTCATAATAGATTTAGTATTGATCACCATTTGTGGCAAAGCATTTCACTTTTCAATAACTCTTCACATGAAAAGGTTTATTCTATTCTCCCCCTTTATGTATTGAGTGACTAGCTTGAGATCATGACTCTTACCTTTAATTTTCTTACCAAACGAAAGGTCCATGTTTTCCTTTCATATTCATTTTATCATTTTGACCATATTCCCTTTTAATCTTCTCAGTTTGAGAGAATACAGCCATAATTTCTGGTACCTTTACTTATAATTCAGACCCCTCGACCCCACCATCATCTAGTATATCTACATTGCACTTTCTACAGGGCTAGCCCATCCCTCCTGTAGTCAGGAGTCCAAATCGGAACGCAAGTAGGTAAAATTTCTGCTGCTGCACTCTTGGCAAATCACAGACCAGGTGCACAGCTTCATGATACGGGTTCCTGGTGGAAGTTAAAAATTAACCACAGTAAACCAGATATGGCCTAACTGTAGATTTGTACAAATTCGTTATTAATATAGTCATTAAATTCCAAAAATGAATTTACCTTCTTAATGGCTTTTTTAACTCTCTCCTGCCACTTCTCAGGATTCATGCTTCTGCGCAACTAGATCCTTTTGCTTCTCTGCTGCATTGAGGAATTTACTATTTAAAATATAATTCCATTTTTAAATTTCTATTCCCAAAATATATTAATTTACATTTTTCTGCAATAAATTGCATCTGCCCCTTAATATGCTGACATGTTTATGCCTTCCTGTAGTCTTATGCAATGTTTCTGTCAGCTTGTTACTCCTCCCAGTTTGGTATCATCAGTTAATTTTGGTATTCATCCTTTCTGTCTAAGTCTTGATCATTTATTTATTTGCAAAACATTGGGGCCTTGATTTTAACTCCAGGCAGATTTTGCACTGGTAGGTTTAGAGGTGTTGCTGCAGAAATGTGTTGCCAGTCCACTTGCCAAGCATTCATGTATTCAGGGTGGAATTGTCAGTCTGGGATAGGGGAGGCATAAGCTTTCATTTTGGAGCCCAGAGGAACAATTCTATTCCTCCTGGTCTCACAAAGGAAAGAAACACACTTACATTTTCAGCCTCTACTGGGGTTGATCAATGTCCTACTTGGTTCAACCTGGCAGAAAAGCCCCCCTCAGGCCTGAGTTAAAATTGCAATTGAGCCTTCATAACATCATTGGGACCTGACTTAGGGATCTAAAGAAGGTACCTGCCAACATTGGGCAGGTATCCTTGCCCCCTGCTAAGAGGAGCAGGTTAAAATTGTGGACAGTGAGACCTTGGCAACAGATAAGTAAGCTGAGCAATTTTAACCACCCAAATTATCCTGATTTTGATGGGCAGATAGGGTTAAAATCTCCCCCAGTACTCCAATCACTGACGTGAAGGGCACCTCTACCCATAGAATGGCTGTCTGGGGAACATCTTTTGCTGGAACTTTTTCCGTTTGCATTTCAACCATACCTATACCTCCATTTTCTCTCTTATACATAGGAACATAGGAGGAGTAGGCCATTCAACCCATCGCGCCTGCTCTGCCATTCAATATGATCATGACTGATCATCCACTTCAATGCCTTTTTCCCACACTATCCTCATATCCCTAATGTCACTTGTATTTAGAAATCTGTCAATCTCTGCTTTAAACATACTCAATGACTGAGTTTCCACAGCCATCGGGGGTACAAACTTCCAAAGATTCACAAGCCTCTGAGTAAAGAAATTTCTCCTCATCTCTGTCCTAAATGGCTTCCCCCTTATTTTGAAATTGTGTCCCCTGGTTCTACACTCCCCAACCAGGGGAAACATCTTACCTGCATCTACCCTTTAAGTATTTTGTAGGTTTCAATGAGATCAGCTCTCATTCTTTGAAACTCTAGAGAATACAGGCCCAGTTTCCCCTGTCTCTCTTCATAGGACAGTCCTGCCATCCCAGGAACAAGTCTGGTGAACCTTCTTTGCACTCCCTCTCTGACAATAATATCCTTCCTAAAATAAGGGGACCAAAACTGCACACAGCACTCCAAAGTGTGGTCTAACCAAGGTTCTATACAATTGAAGCATTAATCTTATACAGTATTTTAACAATTGCTGTCTGGAGATCCATAGAAAAAGCATCTACCACGTCCCTCAGATATACTTTCCATAAATACACAAGCCAACTCAAGATCACACATTACACATATTGCACCACAAACAACAGGTATTTTTTTTCTCCACATCAGACAATTGTTGGAAAGAAATAAAAACAAGAAATGCTGGAACCACTCAGCAGGTCTGGCAGCATCTGTGGGAAGAGAAGCAGAAATTGTTGGAAAGGCTGTGTCTAGAAGGACAGCCTCCACACATATTCTAGCAAGATCCACATATTCAACCATTCTGCATGGCAGTCCAGGAGCCTACGACCTGTCTTAACTTACAATGAGCAAACTAGCTGCAAGCAGGGCAACACTGACCCTCTTTGGTGAAATAAAAGTCTTCCCATCATAAACATGTGACTGAAGCACATTTGGGACCCATCCCAATTAGAACAAGTGATGTAAGGTGTCATCAGAATCCTCTAGGGCACATTCAGAATGGTTGAAAGTATGGACAATCTGATGAAAGGTCATCGACTTGAGATGTTAACTCTGTTTCTCTCTTCACAGATGTTGCCTGACCTGCTGAGTATTTCCAGCATTTTCTGTTTTTGTTTCAGATTTCCAGCAACCGCAGTATTTTGCTTTTGTGTTAAGGTACGGTCTCTGTCTGCAACTGGAGAAACAGTCTGGAGCCCATTCCTGGAGGCTAACTCATCACAAACTGCCAGGCCTAGTGTAGCAATCTACCCAATGGCCATGAAGGGCACTATCCAACTGAAATGTTCACGAGTATGCTAGACCTTCCCCATCCCATCACAGGGCTAATTAATCCCCAGAAACCACGACCTTCCATGTTGCCTCAATCCCCTGACCTGCGTTTCTACTAGTGTAGGGCTATGGGGACAAAGCAGGGGAATGGAACTGAGGGATTTGCTCTTTCAGAGAGCCAGTGCGGACACAATGGGCTGAATAGCTTCCTTCTGCACTGTAACGATTCTGTGATTCTGTCAGGTAAGCACACTTATGCCTGGCTGTACCAATGCAACTCTTCCACAAGCACTGCAATCATCATGTACAGTAACTTTGTGGCTGTGAATGTACTCTTCTTCTCCTTCTTCTTTGGCCTCCTTGTCTCGAGAGACAATGGGTAAGCACCTACAGGTGGTCAGTGGTTTGTGAAGCAGCGCCTTGAGTGGCTATAAAGGCCAATTCTAGAGTGACAGACTCTTCCACAGGCGCTGCAGATAAAATTGGCTGTCGAGGCTGTTACACAGTTGGCTCTCTTTGCACTTCTGTCTTTTTTCCTGCCAACTGCTAAGTTTCTTCGACTCGCCACTCTTTAGCCCCGCCTTTATGACTGCCCGCCAGCTCTGGCGATCGCTGGCGACTGACTCCCACGACTTGTGATCAATGTCACAGGACTTCATGTCGCGTTTGCAGACGTCTTTAAAGCGGAGACAAGGACGGCCGGTGGGTCTGATACCAGTGACGAGCTCGCTGTACAATGTGTCCTTGGGGATCCTGCCATCTTCCATGCGGCTCACATGGCCAAGCCATCTCAGGCGCCTTTATGGCTGTCTGCCAGCTCTGGCGATCACTGGCAACTGACTTGTAGTCGATGTCACAGGACTTCATATCGCATTGAATGTACACTGTCAGCTAAACTAAGCAAGTGGTGAAAAGGATTCATTACATTTAAACTACTGTATGTAACACTTTAGTTCTAAGCAGAAAATTAACTTGCAGGTACAGCAAGCAATTAGGAAGGCAAATGGTATGGTAGCTTTTATTACAAAGGGATTAAAGTATAAGCATAAAGAAGTCTTACCACAATTGTGCAGGGCTTTGGGGAGGCCACACCAGAAGTACCGCTTGCAGTTTTACTCTCCTTATCTAGGAGAGGACATACTTGCCCCAAAGGGAGTGCAACAAAGATTCACGAGATTGGTTCCTGAAATGTCTTTTGGGATTGTCTTAGGAGGGGAAATTGAGCAGACTAGGCCTATATTTCCTGGAGTTTAGAAGAATGAGAGGTGATCTATTTGAAATATATAAAATTCTTAAGGGGCTTGACAGAGTAAGTGCTGAAAAATTGTTTCCCCTGTCTGGGGAATCTAGAAGACAGGGTCACAGTCTTAGAACAAGCAGTTAGCTATTTAGAACTGAGATGAGAAGAAATTTCTTCACTCATAGAGTTGAGAATATTTGAAATTCTTTACCCCAGAGAGGTAATCAGAACTTTGTCATTTAATCTCTCCCCTTCCCTTTTGTTCTTCTTCCTACCCTCCCCCCTTTCAAAACCTACCACACTTCTAACTTTTCCAGGTTCTGATGAAAGGTCACATTGCAGTTATGATACTGTAAGGTAGCAAGACAAATACATCAGGACTTTTAAATTAACTAAATGTATATTAGACATGCACACAATTATAGGTACACGTTGACAAAAAAAATCAAATCGCAAGAGAATTTCTGATGCAGTTTCAGTTTGTGATTTACTGGAGAGGGACTTATGTGCTTTATTAAATGTTTCATTGTTGCTGTTTCCTTGATTAGGAAAGAGATTTCTATATATTTTTCTTGCTATGAGACTTTAAAAGAGAAACTAATTTTAGTACTTATCAGAGTCATTCATACAAGTGCCTAGGGTGCATGGCTCTGTTGTGCAGTACAAGTTCTGATCCACGTGGTGGAACAGCATGGGAAACGGTAAAATCCTACCACTATGGTGGCACATGCACACTGTTTAATCAGATTAACTTCAGGAGCTTGATTGCATTCATTAGAATGGTATAGTATGTGTTATTTTTACTATCTTAAAAATGTAAATTTAGAACTGAGAGGGCACAACTATCAGGGAAGACTGAACAGGCTGGGGCTATTTTCTCTAGAAAAGAGAAGACTGAGAGGTGACCCAGTAGAGTTCTAGTCAATTATGAAGGGGTTTGATAGGGTAAAGATAGAGAAGATATTTGCACTTGAGGGGGAGACCAAAACTAGGGATCATAAATATAAGAGAGTCACTAATAAATCCAATAAGAAATTCAGGAGAAGCTTCCTTAGTTAAGGAGTTGTGAGAACATGGAACTTGCTACCACATGAAGTAGTTGAAGTGAGTAGCACAGAAGCATTTAAGGGGAATCTAAATAATATGAAGGAAAAAGGAATGGAAGGATATGGTGTTAGGATAAGATGAAGTAAGTTTGGGGGAGGTTCATGTGGAGCAGAGACACCGGCATAGATCTGTTGGGACAAATGGCCTGCTTCTGTGTGATAAAATCTATGCAATTCTATGTAAAACACCGTGAACTTTTTGATTGACCTGAGCGAATTAAATGGAAAAAAAGTTTGCATCTATTTGATTACATTTAAAGAAAATATATTACATTGAGTGGTGCTGTTTTTGTTGAAATTTAATAACGCTTCTCCACATCAAATACATTCACCTGAGGGACTGTTGGAATTGGCTGGGAATGCAATGGAGCAGTCATTGTATTTTGTAATCTTGTTCCTGTTTCCCAGGAGGGACATCAAGTCTTAATCAGATTCAGCAACAAGATAAGAAATTTGCCATTTTGCAAGAGCACTATAAAACAAGCACAAAATAATTGGGAATTGATGTCAAAGATGTTCTTGACAAAATAATTAGATTTTATAGACGTGAAGCTTCTGCTGCTATCTCTTGTATTTTCCAAGTGTTTGTTCCTGTTCTTCATCCTTATCAACTCCTATTGTAGAAACTATTTTTCTCTGCCTAATTTCCTCTGTGCCTGAGTTCCTTGGGCTTTAGGGATTGGAAATAGGATCAGAGATCTGCAAAACTAAGTCTGTCGAGAGGGAGATGCTGCTGCATGAGAACTAAAGAACGAGCTCACATTTATATAGCATGGTCATCGTCATAGTGTAGGAAATGCAGCAACCAATTTGTGCATAGCAACGTCCCACAAACAGCAATGTGATAATGACCAAGTCATCGGTTTCAGTGATGTTGGTTGAGGGATGTATATTGGGCAGGACACCAAGAATAACTCCCCAGCTCATCTTCAAAATAATACCATGGAATCGTTTATGTCAGCCTGAGGGACTGATGGGCCTCGGTTTGAGGTGACATTTGAAAGCTGGCACCTCCAACAATGCAACACTCCCTCAGTACTACACTAAACTTTCAGCCTAAATTATATGCTCAAGGCACTGAATCCACAACCTTCTGACTCAGTGGTCAGCATTCTACCACTGAGCCACAGCTGACACCATTGAGCAGATTTTCAAAAGGCTGCAGGGTCGGGACCTGGTGCAGACATGATTTGAAAATTGCGGTGCCGGATCTCATTTCCAGACCCCGACGCCACCAGGACAGTCTGCAATTTTCAATGTGAAGATGGAGGGTGGGTGTGGGGTGGGGTGGGGTGGGGTGGGGGCTGCAGGAATAGGGAAGGTGCTCGCCTCCAATTAAGGGCACATTAAGCCCATTAAGGAGCTCGTGAAGGGGCCAGAGTGGGGGCGGGGAGGATGATGGTCAGCACTGCAATTTTCAATGGTGATTCTGGTGTGCCTGACCAGTCTGGTGCACTTTATTGCTGTAGGATGAAATGTTTTGGGCCCACAGGGATTTTGCACTGGGCCAAGCGCAGGACATTTTTTTTCATTCTGGAAGTGCTGCCTCACCTATTTATTCTGCTGGCCCTCCATGGAGCTGCCTGCTCTCATCGGCAAGCCTCAGCCTTGCCACTCGCACTCTGGAGGCAGCTCCCACCTCCTGCAGATGCTTGGAGCCACTAATTGGGGAGGAGAGGAGAGAGCAGTGTATTGCAATTATTTTTGGATTGTTCTAGCAAAGAGTAGACACAGCCGACATGAGCTGAATGCCTCCTATGAGTTCAGTGGTTGAGGCTTGCCACACATTTCCTGAGGTATCACCAATGTGAGCACTCACGTGAAGCAGGCTGGAGAATTTAAATTGAATGCAAATGATGTAGGAGCGGCATCATAATGCCCCCGGCAAAATGTTCCTGGGAATCAGCCATGCAGATATCAGTTTCAAAGGACACACAAGCAAAATGGACATTGAGGTTGCAGGCCTACCCCCTTATATCAGAGGATCTGCAGCAGTGCAGCCAGCAACACCCTCCCAATGCAGATAGGTTTCTTTGTAATGTTTAGATGTAACAGGGCCAATTGGCTGCTGTTTCTGGCAGTAGCCAACAAGCATAAATTTGCTAAAATGAAAGCAAAATACTGCACATGCTGGAAATATTAAATAAAAACAGAAAGTGCTGGAAGTACTCAGCAGGTCAGGCAGCATCTGTGGAGACAAGAAGAGTTAACGCTTCAGATCGGTGACCTTTTATCAGAACTGGCAAAGGTTAGAAAAGAATTAGGTTTTAAGCAATTGGTGGGGGGCGGGGTTTGGTGGGGAAAAGAATAACAGGGAAGGTGTGTGATAGTGCAGGAGAAATTAAATAACAAAGCTGTTATGGGACAAAAATAAAGAACGTGTTAATGCTTGTGGTGAAAGACAAAGCATTAGTCCAGAGAGAGTGTTAATGACAGAATAATGAGTAGCTCTATCCACATGAAAAAACAGGCACGTGATTAAAGAATAAAATAAAATTATAAAAACAGAAAAATATAAAAAAAACAGTCATGCTCTGAAATTATTGAAATCAAGGTTGAGTCCACAAGGCTGTAGAGTGTCTAATCGAAAGATTGCATTGATGTTCAACTGCAGTAGGCCAAGGACAGAAATGTGGGCATGAGATAAGGGGGGTGTGTTGAAATGACAAGCAACCGGAAGCTCGGGGTCATACTTTCGGAAAGTTTACCTCAAATTTCCAGATGCTTGCCATTTCAAAACATCACCCTGCTCTCATGCCCACATTTCTGTCCTTGGCCTATGGCAATGTTCTGGTGAATATCAACACACGCTCAACGAGCAGCACCTGATCTTTTGATTAGGCATTCTACAGCCTTGCGAACTCAACCTTGAGTTCAACAATTTCAGAGCATGTCTGGCCTTTTTTTTATACCTTTTTAAAATTATTTTATTCTATTTTTTAACCATGTCCTTGTTTTCCATGTGGACGGAGCTGCTCATTATTCTGCCATTAACTGTCTCTCTGGACTAATGCATTGTCTTTCACCATAAGCATTAACACGCTCTTTGCCTTTGTCCCATGACAGCTTTGTTATTTAATTTCTCCTGCCCTCTGCCCTATCACACACCTTCCCTTTTGTTCTTTTCCCCACATAACCGCCGCCCCCGCCCCCCCCCACCACCACCCCTCTTCACTTGCTTAAAACCTAAGTCTTTTCTAGTCTTTGCCAGTTCTGCTGAAGGGTCACTGACCTGAAACATTAACTCTGCTTCTTTCTCCTCAGATGCTGCCTGACCTGCTGAGTATTTCCAGCACTTTCTGTTTTTACTATAGCATAAATTTGCTCTCATGTTTGCACTGCTACAGACTTCACCCAACATATTTAAAATAGCTGAACCTGGAAATATGGACAGGTTCAGCCAAGGTCAAGGTGGGTATTTATGAAAAGTCCCCTATTCCTACTCCTGCCCCATCCCCTCTTCCTGACTCCGCTCCCAGTTCCAGTCCTTGCTCTACTGGCATCAATTTAGGAGCAAACTCTTTTTTACAGAAATCTCACCTCTATCCTGCTCTGATTCACTATTATAAACATTTCATCATCTTAAAAACATCTAATAGATTCCCTTCTAATTTTCACTGTTCCAGTAGAAGAAAGTCACATTGGGATTGTATAGCCTTTCCGAGTAGCTGCAAACCTTCACTCATGGTATTATTCTAGTGAATATTCATTGTATCCATCCCAAGGCTTTAATATCCTTCTTATAATGGAAAGCGTCCAACTGTGGCCTAACTAATGTCTTGTACAAATTACACATCAGTTTATTGCTTTTACATTCATTGCCCTATGTGTAAAGCCTAGAACCCATTTGCCCTTTTAAAATAATAATGTATTTGGTTTGGTTTAACATTTCCTTCAAATATCAGCAATTAGTTTGTGTATTGTAAGCATTTGTGGAATTTAAAGACCAATTAAGGCATTTTTGTTTTGAAGAACTGTTTCAGGACTTTAGCTTTAAAATAGCCATTCTCATCCTTGTCTCTGGTGGACAGTTAATCAACTCATGTTTTGGTTGCCTGGGGCTACTGTGAGTTTAATCGCTGTAATACATGTAAGCTTTCACAGAATGAACTCCTTGATATTCTGGATTGTGTTTGTATTTTTTAGAATGCCACAAGGAAGTGATTTAGCTCTTGGATCAAGTTTTCTAGAAGTGGCTTCCACATAGCTATCCAGAATAAGACATGTATATTTAATACTGATACCTATCTCTTTAAGTTCTAGCTAAGGCCAAATCTAAAGATACAATTTATTGAATAATATAGGTGTTGAAACGTATTGTGAAGTAATCACGATGGTGTGAATCCAACTGTCAGCTCCTTGTTAACTGAGCCTCAATTTATGCTCGTGAATGATACCGATTTGTTCCTTGGCAGATGCACCGGGACATTTCAGAAATTTCCTTCATGGGTGATGGAACACTTAATTAACTTGTTGTATCTCAATTACAGTTAAAGCAGCCAGGCAGAAACTGCAATCAGAATCACCTCATCATTAATGTCAGGCTCTGACAAATGGGGATAGCAAGATGATTGCAACTTAGCTGAGACTCCCATGAGCTTTTTAATAGCTTGATTAGCAAAGGAAGTAGTACCTTCTTCTGAGTGAGACTACAGAGCTGTACATAACCTGGGTACATTCTAAGATTCCAGTTCCAAAGACAAAGTGTAGCTGCTCTATGACTCCAGTGCACTTCACTTACACATATTCACTTACAAGATGTCAGCTTTGGCTCAGTTGGTAGCACTCTCATCTCGAGTCAAAATGTTGTGGGTTGAAGTCCCAATCCAGAGACTTGAGCACATAACTCAAGCTGACACTTCAGTGCAGTACTGAGTGAGTGCAGCAGTGTTAGAAGTGCCGTTTATTGAATGAGACATTAAACCGAGGTTCTCAGATGGACGTAAAAGATCTCATGACCCTATTGGAAGAAGAGTAGGGAAGTTCACCCTGTCCAACATATATTCATCAACCAATATCACTAAAACAGATTATCTGGTCATTGCTGTGCATGGGAGCTTGCTGTGTGAAAATTGGCTATTGAGATTCCTATATCACAACAGTGACTACATTTCAAAAGTACTTCATTGGCTGTAAAGCATCCTGACGTCACAAAAGACACTATGACAACGCAGCATAAACAGCAATGTTATCACATTGCTGCAGTGGCATCTTCAATTGCTCAGTTATGTGCATTGGACTTTAAGGAAGGAATCTGGATTTCTTCTGGTCTTGTACCACATCTGGAATAAATTTGAAACTCCGACATCAACGATATTTGCAGATCCCTTTTTACTCTCAATTCGTTAAGTCTTTTGATAATGGACTCACAGCAAAAAGTTATTTCATTGCCTGCTCCTGCTCCAGTCGCACCTGTAGGAAGCACTAGGGTAATGATTAACTGGCTTTCACCATGCATTATCATCAAGCGAAAGTACCAGGAGAAGAAAATTAGACTAGACAAGGAGCACTTATTTTTCATCAATAAATTTGTACATTTAAATTTACACCTTAACTTAGTCTTGAGTGTTTGTTTATGTCATTGACCCCCTTCAGTTATGTATATGAGTAGAGGTGCATTCATAGTGGGTAAGGTAAAGAAGAGGTGATCAGGTTATGTGAGCTTGGTGTGCCAATCATAGGGAGCTTGGAACAGGAATTCTTGTACTGGGAGTCTCCCAGTTTTTCAGAAAACTAAATAACTGTTGGTGGATTGACAGGGCATGCAGCTGCTCCAGAGAAGCTGGTGAAGCCCTAAAACTAGTGGTCCTAATGAGGCTTGCTCTGTGAAGTAGGACAAACCTCCTGTTTCCCAGTGCAAACCCATTGAAAAACCTGTGGAAGAGCAAATCCAAAACAAGACCTCTGCCCTCAGCTTTCTGCATCCACCAATCCAGTACATGGGAGCATCATTTCAGGCCATTAGGTGCCTTTAAGATTGGCACACTGCAATGGAAATCTAACTTCTCTTCATTATACTTCAGCCTTTTCTTCCTTATACACGTTATTTTTTTATTCGTTCAAGGGATGCGGGTGTCGCTGGCTAGGCCAGCATTTATTGCCCATCCCTAATTGCCCTTGAGAAGGTGGTGGGGAGCTGCCTTCTTGAACCGCTGCAGTCCATGTGGGGTAGGTACACCCACAGTGCTGTAAGGAAGGGAGTTCCAGGATTTTGACCCAGCGACAGTGAAGGAACGGCGATATAGTTCCAAGTCAGGATGGTGTGTGGCTTGGAAGGGAACTTGCAGATGGTGGTGTTCCCATGCATCTGCTGCTCTTGTCCTTCTAGGTCGTAGAGGTCGCGGGTTTGGAAGGTGCTATAGGTCGAGTAATTCATTTAAAAAAATCTTATGAAAATCTGGTGGATCAGTTGGCATCGGCTAGTCATATAGCAGCTTTTAGTACATGTGAAGCTGCAGGAGCTCATGCTGTTTAAAAACTGATGGTTCCCAGATGTAGAAATGAAAATAAATCAGTAGCCACACACACACTGAAAGCTCTCAGAGACTGCACTGTATAGCAATGATACTGCTCATTTAATGAACTATGTAACAATTAAATGGATGTGAGACAGGAAGTGAAATGGCTTTTACAGCCTGCATAGTTTATTTTCAAAATGATTTTCTTAATACTTCATCCACGAGAATTACAACATGAAGGTGATCAGTACCAGTACTTTATTTTCACCAGTAATTTAAGAATATAAGAACATAAGAAATAGGATCCCCTCGAGCCTATTCCACCATTCAATACGATTATGGCTGATCCTTGACCTCAACTCCACTTTCCTGTTTGCTCCCCCTATCCCTTGATCCCCTGAGAGACCAAACCTCTCTCTAACTCAGCCTTAAATATATTGAACAATGGAGAATCCACAAACCTTTGGTATAGAATTCCAAAGATTCACAACCCTTTGAATGAAGAAGTTTCTGCTCATTTCAGTCCTAAATGATCGGCCCCTTATCCTGAGACTGTGTCCTTCTGTTCTAGATTCCCCAGGCAGGGGAAACAAATTCTCAGTGTCTACACTATCAAGCCCCTTCAGAATCTCGAATGTTTCAATGAGATCACCTCTCATTCTTATAAACTCCAGACAGTATAGACCCAATTTACTCAGCCTCTCAATATAGGACAACCCTCTCATCGTAGGAACCACTTTAGTGAACCTTCACTGTACCGCCTCCATTGCAAGTACACCCTTCCTTAAATATGGAGACCAAAATTGCACACAGTATTGCAGGCATGGTCTCACCAAAGCTCTGTACAATTGTAACAAGATTTCCTTATTCTTGTCCTCCAATCCCCTTGCAATAAAGGTCAACATGCCATTTGCCTTCCTAATTGCTTTTTGTACCTGCATGCTAACTTCCAATGTTCCTTGTACGAGTACACCCAAATCCCTCTGAACATCAACATTTATATTTCATGCCTTGTAAAAAATATTCTGCTTTATTATTCTCTACCAAAGTGTATTCACTTCTCACACTTCTCCACATTATACTCCATCTGACACCTTGTTGGCCACTCACTTAGCCTGAATATATCTTTTTGCAGCCTCTTTGTGTCCTCCTCACAGCTTACATTCCCCCTGCAGAATCAAATCTAATGTTGGACACCGTGTTTTGAGTTTTGCAAGCACGGGCTGGTTGGGTAGCAACACGTGTGGTGTCATCCACTAACAGGATGCTGCCATCAAACCAGAAAGACGTCCTGCCTATCACACAAATGAGTAATGTGATATATGAATTTCAATGCCAGTGTGATTCTAGGTATATAGGCCGTACTTCCCAAAGACTGGCGATCGTATCAAACATGTCCCTTCTGCTGTTCGCAACGGGAAAGGTGCAGACCGTACCCAACCAGCCCTTGCTTGCAAAACGCAAAACACAGTGTCCAACATGAGATGTGATTCCGCAATTGGACAACATTTGCTAAATAATCCACAGTGTGCTAAGGATTACGCAGACAACCAATTTAAGATTGTCAGTAGGGCTCGCAGTGTGGCGCATTTGCATGTACTGGAAGCTACATATATTAATGCACAGGGCCCTGTTCTTTGCAGACAGAAAGAATATGTACAAACATTGCGCCTGTTTCAACTGAACAAAATAAGTGACAGCCATTCGCTGGTTCATTCCTCAGGGCAATGCCTTGGCCAATCAGAGTCAAGCTACCTGGTTTAAATTTCAAACAAAGCTTGGCAGTTAACTGTCAGTCACCGTAAACTGGTGCATTCTCCATGGCAGTACCTCTACCAATCAGAGTTCACTTGCCAACCAATCAGCAAACTCTTCTCATGCAGTATAAGTTGTTGTTTTCCCTTACATTGGTTATTCTTGTGGATTGTCCTGATGAGTGCAAGATGAAAAGTTTTGACAACATGTCTCTATTTTCAGCAATCCTCTATCCATATTAATATATTACCCCTAACTCCATGAGCCCTTATCTTGTGTATTAACCTTTTGTATGACGCCTTATCAAATGCCTTTTGGAAAACCAAGTATACTACATCCACAGGTTCCCCTTTATCCACCCTACTAGTTACATCCTCAAAAACTCTAATAAGTTTGTCAAACACGATTTCCCTTTTGTAAAACGATGTTGACTTTGTCTGATCATACTATGATTTTCTAAGTCTATTGTTAAAACTTCCTTAATAATAGATTCCAGCATTTCCCAATGAATGATGTCAAGCTAACTGGCCTGTTGTTCCCTCTTTTCTCTCTCCCTCCTTTCTTGAATAGCAGTGTTACAATTGTTAACTTACAATCCACTGGGACCATTCTAGAATCCAGGGAATTTTGGAAAATTATAACCACTATCTCTGCATCTACATCTTTTCGAACCCTACATGTAGGCCATCCAGTCCTGGGAATATGTTGGATTTTAGTCCCTTAAGTTTCTTCAATACTTTATCCCTGCTGATATTAATTAACTTAAGTTCCTCATTCCTGTCGGCCCCTTGCTTACCCTCTATTTCTGGTGTGTAATATGTGTCTTCGACTTTCACAACCTGAGCTTGCATGCCTTCAGTCTGAGTTTCCAATGTGGCACCCAGAAGCTTGTGCTGCAGTGGAAGCTGAGACATTGGCCATCAGTTGCTGCATCATGGCTGGGTCCACAAGTCCTGCTGGAAAGGATGGGCTTACTAGAAACATAGAAAATAGGAGCAGGAGTAGGCCATTAGGCCCTTCGGGCCTGCTCCACCATTCAAAAAGATCATGGCTGATCGTCTAATTCAGTACCCTGTTCCCGCTTTCTCCCCATATCCTTGGATCCCTTTGAATATATTAAATGACATGGCCTCCACTGCTTTCTGCGGTAGAGAATTCCACAAGGTCACCACACTCTGAGTGAAGAAATTTCTCCTCATCTCGGTTCTAAATGGCGTACCCCGTGTCCTGGACTGTGACCCTTGGTTCTGGACTCCCCAGCCATCAGGAACATCCTCCCTGCATCTAGCCTGTCTAGTCCTGTTAGAATTTTATAGGTTTCCATGAGATTCCCTCTCATTCTTCTAAACTCTAGTGAATATAAGCCCACTCGACCCAATCCCCCCTCATACGTCAATCCTGCCATCCCAGGAATCAGCCTAGTAAATCTTTTTTGCACTCCCTCCCTGGCAAAAACATCCTTCCTCAGATAAGGAGACAAAAACTGCACACAATACTCCAGATGTGGTCTCACCAAGGCCCTGTATAACTTCAGTAAGACATCCTTGCTCCTGTACTCAAATCCTCTTGCAGTGAAGGCCAACACACCATTCGCCTTCCTAACTGCTTGCTGTACCTGAATGCTTGCTTTCAGTGACTGGTGTACAAGGACCTTCCCCTTTCCCAATCTATCCCCATTCAGATAATCTGCCTTTCTGTTTTTACAACCAAAGTGGATAACCTCACATCTATCCTGCATTATACTGCATCTGCCATGCATTTGCCCACTCCCCCAACTTGTCCAAATCACATTGGAGCCTCTTTGCATTCTCCTCACAACTTACATTTCGCAACCGCCACCACCCCCGCCCCCCACCCCACCCCACCCCAGCTTTGTGTCGTCTGCAAACTTGGAAATATTACATTTAGTTCCCTTAGCCAAGTCATTAATATATATTGTGAATAGCTGGGGCCCAAGCACTGATCCCTGTGGTACCCCACTAGTCACTGCCTGCCACCCGGAAAAAGATCCGCTTATTCCTACTCTCTGTTTCTTGTCTGTCAACCAATTCTCAATCCATGCCAGTATATTACCTCCAATCCCATGTGCTTTAATTTTGCACACTAACCTCTTATGTGGGACCTTATCAAAAGCCTTCTGAAAATCCAAATACACCATCCACTGGTTCTCCCTTATCTATCCTACTAGTTGCATCCTCAAAAAACTCCAGTAGATTTGTTAAGTATGATTTCCCTTTCGTAAACCCATGCTGACTTTGTCCAATCCCGTTTGTGGTTTCACATCCTTTATAATAGACTCTAGCATTTTCCCCACTACTAATGTAAGGCTAACTGGTCTGTAATTCTGTGTTTTTTCTCTCCCTCCTTTGTTAAATAATGGGGTTACATTTGTCACCCTCCAATCTGTAGGAACTGCTCCAGAATCTATAGAATTTTGGAAGATGACCATCAATGCATCCACTATTTCCAGGGCTACTTCCTTTAGTACTCTGAGATATAGATTATCAGGCCCTGGGGATTTGTCAGCCTTTAACTTCATTAATTTCCCTAGCACTATTTTTTTTTTACCAGTACTGATTTCCTTCAGTTCCTCCCTCTCATTAGACCCTTGGTTCCCTAACATTTCTGGGAGGTTATTTGTGTCCTCCTTTTGTGAAGTCAGAACTAAAGTATGTGTTTAATTGTTCTGCCATTTCTTTGTTCCCCATTATAATTTCCCCCATTTCTGACTGTAAGGGATCTACATTTGTCTTCACTAATCTTTTTCTTTTCACATTTTTAGAAGTTTTTACAGTCAGTTTTTATGTTCCCCACAAGTTTACTCTCATCCTCTATTTTCCCCCGCTTAATCAACCTCTTTGTCCTCCTTTGCTGAATTCGAAACTGCTCCCAATCCTGAGAATTGCTGCTTTTTCTGGCAATTTTAAATGCCTCCTCTTTGGATCTAATACTATCCCTAATTTCTCTTGTAAGCCACAGTTGAGCCACCTTTCCGGTTTTATTTTTGTGCCAGACAGGAATGAATAATTGTTGTAATTCATGCACACGTTCTTTAAATATTATCCATTGCCAATCCACCGTCAACCCTTTTAGTAAAGTTCCCCAATCTAGCATAATCAACTCGCGCCTCATACCTTCGTAGTTTCCTTTATTTAGATTCAGGACCCTAGTTTCAGATTCAACTACTTCACTCCCCATCTTAATGAAGAATTGTGTCATGTCATGTTTGCTCCTCCCCAAGGGACCCCGCACAACAAGATTGTTAATTAATCCTTTCTCATTGCACAATACCCAGTCTAGGATAGCCTGTTCTCTAGTTGGTTCATCAATGTATTGGTCAAAAAAACCGTCACATACACACTCCAGGAAATCCTCCTCCACAGTATTATTGCTAATTTGGTTTGACCAATCTATATGTAGATTAAATTCACCCATGATTGCAGTTGTACCTTTATTACATGATCTCTAATTTCCTGTGTAATGCCATCCCTTACATCTCCACTACTGTTTGGAGACCTATAGACAACCCCCCACCAACGTTTACTGCCCCTTGGTGTTTCCTAGCTCCACCCATAAAGACTCCACATCATGATTTTCCGAGCCAATACCCTTCCTCACTATTGCATTGATTTCCTCCTTTACTAACACTACCCCACCTCCTTTCCCTTTTTACCTGTCCTTCCTAAATATTGAATACCCCTGGATGTTCAGTTCCCATCCTTGGTCACCCTGCAGCCATGTCTCCATAATCGCAACTATATCATAACTGTTTATATCTATTTGTGCTGTTAATTCATCTACCTTATTGCGAATGCTCCACGCATTAAGACACAATGCCTTTAGATTTGTCTTTTTAACTTTGTTAGTCACCTTAGCTTTATTTTGCAGTATGGCCCCATTTGTTTCTCACCCTTGTTTTCTCTGCCTTCCACTTTTGTTCCTTACCTTTCAGTCTTTCATTTCTATCCTTGTTTCCCCCTCCTCTGTCTCTCTGATCAGATTCCGATCCCTCTGCCATTCTAGTTTAAACCTTCCCTGACAGCACTAGCAAACACCTCCTCGAGAAAATTGGTCCCGGTCCTGCCCAGATGCAACCAGTCCAGCCTGTACTGGTCCCACCTTCCCCAGAACTGGTCCCAATGTCCCAGGAATCTGAATCCCTCCCCGCTACACCATTTCTCCAGCCACGTATTCATCTGGTATATCCTGCTATTTCTGCTCTCACTAGCGTTGGCACTGGTAGTAATCCTGAGATTACTACCTTTGAGGTCCTACTTTTTAATTTACGTCCTAACTCCCTATATTCAGCTTGTAGAATCTCATCCCTTATTTTACCTATGTCGTTGGTACCGATATGTACCACGACAACTGGCTGCTCGCCCTCCCGCCTCAGAATGCCCTGCAGCTGCGCAGAGACATCCTTGACCCTAGCACGAGGGAGGCAACATACCATCCTGGAGTCTCTTTAGTGGCCACAGAAACGCCTGTCTGTTCCCCTTATGATTGAATTCCCTATCATTATAGCCCTGCCGTTCTTCTTCCTCCCCTTCTGTGCAGCAGAGCCACCCATGGTGCCATGAACTTGGCACTTACTGCTTTCCCCTGAGCCATCTCCCCCAACAGTATCCAAAACTCTATATCTGTTAGAGAGGGGGATGGCCACAGGGGACTCCTGCACTACCTGCCTTCCTCCAGTCTGCCTGGTGGTCACCCATTCCCTTTCTGCCTTTGCAGCATTTGCCTGCGGTGTGACCACCTCGCTAAACGTGCTATCCATGACAATTTCAGGATCGCGGATGCTCCACAGTGTGGGTAGCTGCAGATGGATATACTTCCTGCACACATGGTCGTCAGGGACACTGGAAGCGTCCCTAATTTCCCACATAGCGCAGGAGGAGCATATCACGGGTGCAAGCTCTCCTGCCATGACTTACCTTTAGATTACTTAGTTACTCCCTTTAATTAAAAAATACTAATTATGCTAGGGGCTTTGTTCTACTCCAAACACTACCCACTACAATCTAAAGTCCTTACCTTTACTTTTGAAGCTAATAATAAATCCTACTAAAAATCTATACAGTTCACTAGTTAAAATAAAGCTTACTGAAAAAAAAGCTACTCACTTGTTCCTTATACCAGTGACGAGCTCGCTGCACAATGTGTCCTTGGGGATCCTGCCATCTTCCATGCGGCTCACATGGCCAAGCCATCTCAGGCGCCGCTGGCTTAGTAGGGTGTATATGCTGGGGATGTTGGCCGTCTCAAGGACTTCTGCGTTGGAGATACCGTCCTGCCACCTGATGCCAAGGATTGTCCGGAGGCAGCCAAGATGGAATGAATTGAGACGTCGCTCTTGGCTGACGTACGTTGTCCAGGCTTCGCTGCCATAGAGCAAGGTATTGAGGACACAGGCTTGATACACTTGGACTTTTGTGTTCTGTGTCAGAGCGCCATTTTCCCACACTCTCTTGGCCAGTCTGGACATAGCAGAGGAAGCCTTCCCCATGCGTTTGTTGAATTATGCATCGAGAGACAGGTTACTGGTGATAGTTGAACCTAGGCAGGTGAACTCTTGAACCACTTCGAGTGTGGTCGCCGATATTTATGGATGGGGCATTTCTGACGTCCCTGTCCCATGATGTTCGTTTTCTTGAGGCTGATGGTTAGGCCAAATTTGGTGCAGGCAGCCGCAATCCTGTGGATGAGTCTCTGCAGACATTCTTCAGTGTGAGATGTTAATGCAGTATCGTCAGCAAAGAGGAGTTCCCTGATGAGGACTTTCCGAACTTTGGTCTTCGCTCTTAGACGGACAAGGTTGAACAACCTGCCACCTGATCTTGTGTGGAGGAAAATTCCTTCTTCTGAAGACTTGAACGCATGTGAGAGAAGCAGTGAGAAGAAGATCCCAAACAGTGTGGGTGCGAGAACACAGCCCTGTTTCACGCCACTCAGGATAGGAAAGGGGTCTGATGAGGCGCTGCTATGCTGAATTGTGCCTTTCATATTGTCATGGAATGAGGTGATGATACTTAGTAGCTTTGGTGGGCATCCAATATTTTCTAGTAGTCTGAAGAGACCACGTCTGCTGACGAGGTCAAAGGCTTTGGTGAGATCAATGAAAGCAATGTAGAGGGGCATCTGTTGTTCACGGCATTTCTCCTGTAGCTGGCGAAGGGAGAACAGCATGTCAATGGTGGATCTCTCTGCACGAAAGCCACACTGTGCCTCAGGGTAGACACGCTCAGCCAGCTTCTGGAGCCTGTTTAAAGTGACTCGAGTGAAGACTTTCCCCACTATGCTGAGCAGTGAAATTCCACGGTAGTTGTTGCAGTCACCCTTGTTCTTATAGAGGATGATGATATTGGCATCGCGCATGTCCTGTGGTACCGCTCCCTCGTCCCAGCACAGGCAAAGCAGTTTGTACAGTGCTGAAAGTATAGTAGGCTTGGCACTCTTGATGATTTCATCAGGTAATGCCGTCCTTCCCAGGGTCTTTTCCACTGGCTAGAGAATCAATGGCATCACTGAGTTCCGATTTTGTTGGCTGTTCGTCCAGCTCATCCATGACTGGCAGAGACTGGGCTGCATTGATGGCGGTCTCAGTGACAACTTTTTCCCTGGAGTACAGTTCTAGGTAGTGCTCCACCCAGAGGTCCATTTGCTTGCGTTGGTCAGTGATTGTGTCCCCTGATTTAGATTTGAGGGGGGCAATCTTCTTGATGGTTGGCCCAAAAGCTCTCTTAATGCTTTCCTCTGATATTTCCGGTGTCAGAGGCCAGCTGAATATGACTGCATAGGTGTTGCCAGTAGTCATTTGCGCAGCGCCTGGCTGTTCTTTGTGCAGTGCTTCTGGCAGCTTTAAGAGCTACGGATGTTAACCCGCTGGGGGCTTTCTTGTAGTTCAGCAGTGCAATGCGCTTAGTGGCTATGACAGGTTCCAGCTCTTCAAAGTGAGATTGAAACCAGTCTGCATTCCGCTTCACACGATTGCCATAGGTGGTCATTGCTGAGTCATAGATGGCGTCTCTGATGTGGGCCCACTTGGTCTCTGCATTCCCTGTGGGAGTGTTTTGAAGGGCTTTTTCAAGTGAATTTAGAAACTTAGGTAACAACTGTGGATGAGAAATTCTGCTAGTGTTGATGCGCGGGCAGCCCTTCTGCTTGGAGTGATACAGCTTCTTTGGTTTGAGGCTAACCTTGCTGCACACCAGGGAGTGGTCGGTGTCGCTGTCCGCACTGTGGAAGCTACGTGTGATTTGAACGCTGTTTAAAGAGGCTCGCCTTGTGACGATGAGGTCCAGCTGGTGGCAACGATGTGATCTTGGGTGCCTCCAAGAAACCTGGTGACAGGATTTTGTGTGAAAGAATGAGTTGGCGATGCAGAGGTTATGATAGGTACACAACTCAAGCAGTCTCTGTCCATTCTCATTCATCCTACCAATGCCATAGCGCCCAAGGCAGGGGGGCAATGAGTCATGGTCGGCCCCAACCCTGGCATTAAAGTCCCCCAGCAGGAACAGGTGTTCGGTGTTGGGGTTGCTACTAATGATATTATGGAGTTCCTCGTAGAACTGGTCTTTAGCTTCAGGTGGGGAGCAGAGTGTTGGAACATAGATGCTGAGTAGGTGTACTGGACCAGAGGCGGTGAGCAGTTGGATGGACAATATGCGTTCCGAGCCATTTGAGGGTGGCTCTACCATGCTGAGCAAAGAGTTTCTGATGGCGAAGCCCACTCCATGCTGTCTTGGTTCTACAGGATCCCTACCCTGCTAGAAGAAGGTGTAGTCTTGCTCTCTTAGAGATCCGCTCGCAGGGAGGCGTGTCTCCTGAAGTGCTGCAATGTCCACATTGCTACTGCTCTAAATAATTATGTGCTGAGTCGAAAGTGTGGATGTTTAGTGAGGACACAGGCATGTTTGGCTCTGATGCCCCTTCAGTGGAATAGCCAGTCAACATTTGTTTTCTAAGTTCACATATGAATACAGGACACTTATGTTTGGTACTGGAGGGCTTCTAACAGTGTTGGAACATTACCCCAGAAGCAGTGAGTATCTTCTGGAGAAAGTAGAGGGTCAAGTTACTATGCCAAAGACTTTCCTTGCCTTGTTTCCCCAGCTTGCTACTGAAAACTTCCACCGGTCTCAGCTTTTTAAAAGCTGCATTCCCAATTTGCAAGGCATTGCTGCACACTGCTGCCACGTTACACAGGAATTGTGCTAAATATGCTGACCCCACAAATTACATATATAGGTGTATAGTTACATAGCATTTACAGCACAGGAACAGGCCATTTGGCCTAAGAGGTCTATGCTGGTGTTTATACTCCACACGACCCTCTTCCCACCCTCCTTCATCTTCCCTCTTATCTTGAAAGCACTGACTCCCTAACTGGGTATAATTAATGAGCACCATATCTACAGACACGTCAAGCTAAACAGTATTATCCATTCCTCAGTTACACAGTTGGAAGATGCAAAACTTATTCTTTTTAATTGATTAATGAGATATTCTGTGCTGGAAAGGATCATTGGACACAGGGTGCAGCTCAAGTATGCACCAATGACTTGAATAGCCTTGTGAATTTTTGGGCCTCAAACTTCAAAATGAAGTTGATTATATCAGCGGACAAGCACTTACACAATCCTGTGCCATTGCTTTGCTTGCTGTTCTAGCACAGCCACTTTATTTGAAATGAGTTAAGACCCAGGCAATGACATACAAGCACATTCGGCCAATAACAATTGCTCGCCTTATATCATTGTTGCTGTAAACTTGGAACAGAGCAATCACTGAAAAGCTTCATAAAAGCACAGGATTGGAGCTGTTTGATTTTTATTGTCGTTTATTTATACCACAGATATTCCATAAAACATTGGCTGACCTTCCTCAACATTGATTTTACTTGTGGATGATCCTATCATTATAAAAGTCTCGTGTAAATTAATTAAGGTTTCTCAATTCACAGCAGGCCCAATTGGCATTGATTTATTTATCTCACACAGAAAAACTATAAGAAGATAAAGAACGAACTTGTATTTATATCGCGCCTTTCACAATCTTAGGATGCCCAAAACACTTTATAGCCAACGAAGTGCTGTTCAAGTGTAATTGCTGATGTAACATAGGAAATGAAGGAGACCATTCTATACTAATCGTTGGTCAGACTGCACCTGGAGTACTGTACACAGTTTTCTTTCCCCCATATGATGGGTGAAAGAGTGGCCTTGAAACAGGTCCAGCGGAGAATTACAAGAATGATTCCTCGATAAAGAGCTGCAGTTGCACAGATAGGCTCAAAGACCTTGATCTATTTACTTCGGAGCAGCGTAGAAATATAGCTGACCTGATAGAGGTGTATTAAATAATTAAAGGGCTGGATAGCTTGCCTAATGATAGATAATTCCATTTGAGGGATAAATATTTTCCAGGACAAGGGGGAGAAGGCCAGTGTATAGAGCTGAATGGGATACAGGATGGAAACATCACCTACCTTCAGTGTTGGGCAATGGCTGCTCTTCTGAGGTGCAACTGAAGGTGTATCGTTCAGGAGCAATAAAGATGATTTGCATTTGAGGGACTGCTACTTCATGCTGTAACTGTTGCAAAAGGAGATAGTCCATTCAGTGGCTAATCTGCCTCTCACTTTTATGAGAATTTCTTGAAAAGGCATATGCAAAAAGAAGTGTTGGAAAATCAGAATTGTAGTTTTTTCGGGTAAATTAATGCATGAGGGATGCTATAGAAATGCGAGTTCTTGTTATGGCATGCCAAGAGGAGGTCAGTAGTGGAAAATGCCATTTGATCAAATGATTGGTAGTGGATAGGCAGCCAGTAATGTACCCCAGTCGATCTTCCTTTCTATTTAAGTCAATGGGAAGGAAAATCAGGCCGGGTGTATAACAGCTGCCCATTCTGCGCTCCGACCAAAGTTGAATTTCACCCCCTTAATATTCCTCGGAGTGCCTCATGTGCAGAGCTGCCTGTACCATTATAGCATCAGATCAATGTAAGCCTCTTGTATAGTGATGCCTGATATGTACATAAGTTGGAGGTGTTGTCTTATTTCTTACATCTCTACCATTCTCAAATGCCTCACTTTACAGCAACTTTTTGTTGCAATGCAGATGGAGGAAAATGCTACTGCACCCAATTTGGACATTTGAAAATGATCATCAAGGGTTAAAAAGCCAATGACAGTTATATGTCTACCTCCACATGATGCACATTTACGGTTTCAATGTAACTTATTTATCAGGTAGCAAGATATAATTCTTGAGGTAAAGAATGTATTAGCATGAAACTTAGAGGGCAGAAGTTTTGTTACCTCTGTGTAATATGCTCCATTGCTGCCCTCTAATGCCAAATTATGTACACTGCAGAGATCAACTGATAAATTCTGAAAATTATTGTATGTGTGGTAATGAAAGGTTAACTGAGTGTAGCTCATGTTGTTTCAGTGTTAAGCATTGTGGCACAATGGATTTTTCATGCGCTAGATTTTAACTTCAATTTTAACTTTAATTTCAGTGATTAATCATCCTGGCGGGATATTATTTACAATCCCAAACATGTTATGCTATTGTCATTGGCCCTGTTTTCCCATTGAAGTACCCTTTGCTGTTTAAGATGTTTTTTACTGTTCAATTCATACGGCACGGCATGCGACCAGCCAGACCTCTGGGAGCCCCGTGAGCAAACACTGTAGGATACCTGGGGGTAGACTTTGATTCTCAGTCATTTCTGAGACCTTTGAAAAATGGACAAGGTCCTCTCTGGTTGACAGCTCCAGGGCAGAGACTTTCATCTTACAGATTAATTTTAGCAGCACACAGAAGAACAAAGCAGTAGTCGGAGTATGTGTGAATTTTGTAGCCAGCAGGCAATAGGCTATCTGAGTTTTAAAAGGCCAAAGCAGCTTGGCCAGATAAAGCTAGTAAATAATCTGACTGAGCAATGGGGGAGTTTTGTTGTTTCAGGTGCATTCAAAATGAAATGTCCAGGGCCTGGCCAACTCTGGATGGCTGCAACATAAAGCCGGCCCACAAGTAGGTCTTGGAGGGGGTGGAGGGTGGTGTGGGGGGGAAGGCAAGCCAAGAGGGAAGAAGCTGGCAGTGACACCCAGTATTGAAAAATGTTTTGTGGCTTGTATTTTGAGCAGCCTCCAGTGATCAGTTTAAGAACTACTGATTCGGCCATTCAAGACCTGATACAACCAGGCAGAGCTTGTATGGAGCAAACTCTACCCATTTGTACCAGAATCTTGCATCAGGGAACCTACAACCAGAGTAGGACCCAGATTTCCATTGTAAAGAAGCTTCATGCTTGTTTCAGGCGAGCAGGCCACTTGCCCTTTTTCAGGCCCACAAGAATATGGCATTAGCTGGGCCTCAGGCATCAATATGGCAGCTGAGATGCAAACCTCGTTTTTAACTCCTGACCACCTGTTTTTCAGGTGCAAACGAACGGTTGTGGGTTAACCCCATAGGTTTATTTCATCATGAATGAACTAAGCTGAGTCAATGATGTTAGCCATCTTGTTGTCATCTTATGAACCAGAAAATAAGGACCAGCACAGGCACTGAACCACCTCCAGTACCTTGGCTGTGACCGTTCTTCACCTGAGAACATTTGACAGTGAGCATTGGCAGACTATTCAATACCGGGTTAACATAGGGTTAGCTTGATCCTTTCCTTAATCAACATGTGCAATTCAGCAGGGGTCGTTGGATAGCAATCAAAAGTTGGAACGTGGTTAATTTTTCTCTCCCTATTCCAGCAGCTTAAATTGAGGTCAATTGCAGTGTTCCTGCATACTGGCCCTGCTGTGATCAGCTTACTTGACAGACCTGCCTGCTTTATTTGGCTCAGCAAACCACAGGGTCGTCTCACTGAGCAATGGGGGAGTTTTGTGTTTTAGGTACATTCAAAATGAAATCTACATTGCTAATAAGCAATGGTAATATTGCAGTCTCCTTTTCCTACTGACATGAGCAGTTGTTATGTGCTTCTTTTTTTAGCTGGTGAGGTATACGAAAGAGAGATATCTGTACCTCGGATCCCTGGGGTCTACTGTTCTACTGCCAGATACACGCTGCCTAGTAGACAACAAGAAAAGCCGATTTCCTCAGCTTCTTGATTGTGAAAAAGTGAAGAATGTTTACCAGAAGTCCTGGAGCTTTGTGCAGGTTAGTGTTTGGGTAGAAGCACCCCTACATTGGGATTTTCTCCCTTAATTACTGACATATTGCAAAAATAAAAACCTCACAATTAGTATCGCATCATCTATGTTTTTTCAGAAGAGGCGTTTAACACTACAAGGGCTAAATGCTCACTTCGAAGTGTGGAAACGCACCTGGGATTGTACATTGGGAAATCATGGAATCAATCCCACCATCATCTGTCCACATGTCGGGTGCACATTTCCTAATGATACGCGTTCTTGGTGGGAAAGGCGTATTGCTAAAAGTGCTCAGTTAGAAATCTGGCTCTGTGGTTTCACCCATCAGAATCCATTTGAACATTAGCAAGTTACAAAAAATTGATTTCTGGTACACCTGTAGCATCTGCCCCTGTTGTTTTTTTTGAACCTATCCTGAATATTGATCTAATAAGACAGGGGAATCGGCAAACAGAGCATAATTAGAATGAGGGAAAATGTAAATAGTGTTGACTGAAAAAATACAGAAGCGAGATGTTATGGTACATAGGGGCTAGTAGATAAAAACAGAAAATGCTGGAAGTACTCAGCAGGTCTGGCAGCATCTGTGGAGAGAGGAACAGTGTAACAGTTCTTCTCCTTCAACTCCACTCACTTCCTCCAAGTAAAAGGTGTTGCTATGGGTACAGCATGGGTCTCAGTTATGCCTGTCTTTTTGCGGGATATGTCGAATATTCCTTGTTCCAGTCCTACTCAGGCCCCCTCCCCCAACTCTTTTTCGGGTACATTGATGACTTTATCGGTGCCATTTCCTGCTCCCGCTCGGAACTAGAAAACTTTATTAACTTTGCTTCAAATTTCCACCCTTCTCTCACCTTTACATGATCCATCTCTGAGACTTCCCTTCCCTTCCTCGACTTCTCTGTTTCCATCTCTGGGGATAGGCTGTCTACGAATATTCATTATAAGCACACCAACTCCCATAGCTAACTCGACTACATTTCTTCACACCCTGCCTCCAGTAAGGACTCCATTCCATTCTCCCAGTTTCTCCGTCTCCGATGCATCTGCTCTGATGATGCTACCTTCCATGACAGTGCTTCCGATATGTCTTCCTTTTTCCTCAACCAAGGATTCCCCCCCACTGTGGTTGACAGGGCCCTCAACCGTGTCTGGCCCATTTCCCGCACCTCTACCCCCACCCCTTCCCCTCCCTCCCAGAACCACGACAGGGTTCCCCTTGTCCTCACTTTCCACCCTACCAGCCTCCAGATCCAAAGGATCATCCTCCGCCACTTCCGCCACATCCAGCGTGATGCCACTACCAAACACATTTTCCCCTTCCTGTCAGCATTCCGAAGGGATCGTTCCCTCTGTGACACCCTCGTCCACCCCTCCATTACACCCACCACCTCGTCCCCTTCCCACAGCACCTTCCCCTGCAATCGCATGAGGTGTAATACCTGCCCATTTACCTCCTCTCTCCTCACTATCCAAGGCCGCAAATACTCCTTTCAGGTGAAGCAGCGATTTACTTGTACTTCCTTCAATGTAGTATACTGTATTCGCTGCTCACAATATGGTCTGCTCTACATTGAGGAGACCAAACGCAGAGTGGGTGACCGCTTTGCAGAACACCTCCGCTCAGTCCGTAAGCATGACCCCGAGCTTCCGATTGTTGGTCATTTCAACACTCCCCCCTGCTCTCATGCTCACATCTCTGTCCTGGGATTGCTGCAGTGTTCCAGTGAACATCAATGCAAGCTCGAGGAACAGCATCTCATTTACTGATTAGGCACACTACAGCCTGCCAGATTGAACATGGAGTTCAATAATTTCAGAGCATGACGGATCCCCTTTTTAGTTATTTTTTCTTTTTTTTGTTTTCCTTTTTTATTTGGGTATTTTATTTTAGGTTTTTCAGTTTGTTTAGTTTGTTTCCACTGTGCTTACCCACTGTTTTGTTTTTTTTAATGTGTTTTTTAATGTTTGTGCTTGGAGTGCTCTGTGCTTTACAGTCATTGACACCCTATGTGTACTAACATTTTGTCTTTCAGCACACCATTAACATACCGTTCTCCTTTGTTCCATGACCTTCTGGTCAGTTATTCTCTGTGACCTTGTCCTATCAACACCTTCACCTTTGTTATCTCTTACCCCACCCCTGCTTTACTTGCTTAAAACCTTTTACATTTCTAATATTTGCCAGTTGTGCGGAAGGGTCTCTGACCTGAAACGTTAACTCTGCTTCTCTCTCCATAGATGCTGCCAGACCTGCTGAGTATTTCCAGCATTTCTTGTTTTTATTTCAGATTTCCAGCATCTGCAGTATTTTGCTTTTATCTTAAATACCTGAATTGGCTTCCCACCTTGTGAATGTGTGAAGTTCACTCTCCATGTCAACCGTTGACAGAAAAATCCGGAAGAAACATCATGATGTTGGGCTTCCTGTCCAATGTCTTCCATCCCTATTTTATGCTCCCTCCCCGCCTCCCTTCCCATTTGAAACAGTGCCTTAAAATTCAGCCTGCTAACTCGGTTTCTCTCTCCACAGAGACTGTTACACTTGCTGACTATTTCCAGCATTTTCTGTTTTTATTTCTGATGTAGCATCCACTGTGCTTGCTTGGGAAGGTGCCTGGGTAGGGAAGCAGGTTTTGGGGGAGATGGAGAAGTGGATCAGGGTGTCACGGAGGGACTGGTTTCTTTGGAATGATGAAAGAAGAGGGGAAGATGTTTATGGTGGTGGCATCATGCTGAAGGTGGCAGAAATGGTGGAGGATAATGTGGAGGGTGTTGGGGTGAAAGGTGAAGACAAGGGGAACACTATCGTCATTCTGGGAGGGGGAGAAGGGGTGAGAGCAGAAGTGCAGGAAATGGATGGATACAGTCAAGGACACAGTCAACCACTGTGGTGGGGAATGCTCGCTTCAGGTAAAAGGAAGGCATATCGGACATGCTAGTATGGAAGGTTACATTGTCCAAACAGATGTGACAGAGATGGAAAAACTTAGAGAATCAAAGAGAGCCCTTGCAGGAGCGGATGAAGGGGAGTGTAGTTGAGGTAGCTGTAGGAGTCTGTGACTTTATAGTGGATATTGATTGCTAGGTTACCCCAGAACAGGAGACAGAGAAGTCAAGGAAGGGAAGGGAAGAGTTGGAGATGGACCATGTGAAAACGGGGTGGAAATTGGAAGCAAAGTTGATGAAATCTTCAAGTTCATGGCGAGAGCAGGAAATGGAACCGATACAGTAATCAATGTACTGAAAAGAAAAGTGAGGGAGGGAGCCTGAGTCGGACTGGAACTAACAATGTTCCATATATCCCATGGAAAAGCAAGCATACCTAAGAACCATACGGGTTCCCACCGTAATATCTTTTTTGGGAGGAAGTGAATAGAGTTAAAGGAGACACATTTCAATGGGAGAACAACTTCAGCCAGGCAGATTAGGGTGATGGTCAATGGGGACAGGTTGGGCCTCCTTTCAAGGAAGAAATGGAGAGCCCTCAGACTATTCTGGTGTGGAATAGAGGTGTTAGAGGGATTGGACGTCCATTGTGAAAAATAGTTAGGGCCTGGAAACTGAAAGCTTTTAAAGTGGTGGAGGATGTCTGAAGAGTCACAGATATAGTGGGAAGAAAAGACACAAGAACAGGAAATAGAAGCAGGAGTAAACCATATGGCCCATCGAGCCTGCTCTGCCATTCAAAACGATCATGGCTGATCTTAGGATTCAACTCCACTTTCCCGCCTGCTCTCCATCCCCCTTGATTCCCCAAGAGACCAAAAATCTGTCTATCCCAGCCTTAAATGTATTCCACAACCACTGGTGATCGAGAATTCCAAAGATTCACAACCCTTTGAGTGAAGTAATTTCTCCTCATCTCAGTCCTAAATGATCGGCTCCTTATCCTGATACTGTGCGCCCAGGTTTTAGAATAGCCGACCAGCGAAAATAATATCTCAGTGTCTACCATATCCAGCCCCTTTAGAATGTTGTATGTTTCAATGAGATTACCTCCCATTCCTCTAAATTCCAGAGAATACAGGCCCAATTTACCTAGTCTCTCATCATAGGACAGCCCCCTCATCCCAGGGACCAATCTAGTGAACTTTTGCTGCACTGCGTCTAATGCAATTATATCCTTTTTTAAATGTGGAGACCAAAACTGCACACAGTATATCAGATGTGTTCTCAGCAAAACCCTGTACAATTGCAGCAATACTTACTTATTCCTGTACTCCAATTCCCTTGCAATAAAGGCCAACATGCTATTTTCCCTACTGATTGCTTGCTATACCTGCAAGTTTACTTTCTGCGTTCCTTGTACAAGCACACCCAAGTCTCTTTTGAACATCGACACTTACAAGTCTCGCATCTTTTAAAAAATATTCTGCTTTTCTATTCTTACGACCAAAGCACGTAACTTCACACTTAGCTACATTATACTCCTTCTGCCCACTCACTTAACCTGTCTATATCTCTTCGCAGCCTCTCTGTGTCCTCTCCACAGCTTACCTTTCCACCTACCTTTGTATCATTAGCAAGCTCTGTCTCCTCATCTATGTCATTGATATAGATTGTAAATAGCTGAGGCCCCAGCACTGATCTTTGCGGCATCCCACTATTTACTGCCTGCCAATTTGAAAAGCCGTTTATGCCCACTCGTTGCTTCCTGTCTGTTAACCAATCGTCTATCCATACTAATATAGTACCCCTAAATCCATGAGCCCTTATCTTGCCAAATAACCTTTTGTGTGGCACCTAATCAAATGCCTTTTGGAAATCCAGGTATACTACATCTACTGGTTCCTCTTTATCTATCCTACTAGTTACATCCTCAAAAAACTCTAATAAATTGGTCAAACAGGATTTTCCTTCAGTAAAACCGTGTTGACTTGTTCTAAACATACCGTGCTTTTCTAAGTACTTTGTTAAGACTTCCTTAATAAGAGATTCCAGCATTTTTCTAACGACTGATGTTAGACTTACTGGCCTGTAGTTCACTGTTTTCTCTCTCCCTCCTTTCTTAAATAGCAGTGCTACAATTGCCAACTTCCAATCCGTTGGGACTGTTTTAGAATCTAGGGAATTTTGGGAAATTATAACCAGTACATCCACTATATCTGCAGCTATCTCTTTTAGAACCCTAGAATGTAGGCCGTCAGGTCCTGGAGATGTCAGATTTTAGTCCCTTAAGTTTCTCCAAAACTTTTTCTCCGCTGATATAAATTTCCTTAATTTCCTCTTTTTAGCCCCTAGGTTACTGCCTATTTCTGGTATGGAACTTGTGTCTTCTACTGTGAAGACAGATACAAAATATTTGTTCAATGCCTCTGCCATTTCCTCATTCCCCATGATAATTTCTCTTGTCTCTGTTTCCAAGGGACTAACATTTACTTGAGCTATTCTCTTTCTTTTGATATACCTATAAAAGCTCTTACAATCTGTTTTTATGATACTGGCTAGTTTACAATCATATTCTATTTTTTTCCTTTTTTATCAACTTTTTGGTGGCCTTTTGCTGGTTTCTAAAACACTCCCAATCCTCAGACTCTTTTTTTGCAACATTGTAAGCCTCTTCTTTTAATCTAATACTATCCTTAATTTCCTGAGTGAGCCATGGATGGGTCTTTCTGGCTGAGATTTTGTTTTTAAAAGGTATGTATTTTTGTTGAACATTTTGAATTGTTTCTTGAAATTGTTCATTTACCGCCATACTTTTCAGTCTGTTTACCCAATTTACCTTAGCCTGTTCTCCCCTCATGCCTATGTAATTGGCTTTATTTAAGTTTAAGATTCTTGTTTGTGATTGGACATGTCACATTCAAACTTAACTTGGAATTCAGTGCTATTATGATCGCAGTGGATCTTTTACAATGACATTACTAATTAACCCTGCTTCATTACACAATACTAGATCTAAGATAGCTTTCTCCCTAGTTGGCTCCACAACGTATTTCTCCAAGAAACTGTCCCGAAAGCATTCTACAAACTCAGCCTCTAGACCACTCCTGCAAATGTCATTGTCCCAGTCTATATGAAGGTTAAAATTCCCCACAATTATTACATTGCCTTTGCTACAAGTTCCAATAATTTCTTAAATAAAAGCAAAATACTGCGGATGCTGGAAATCTGAAACAAAAACAAGAAATGCTGGATTCACTCAGCAGGTCTGGCAGCATCTGTGGAAAGAGAAGCAGAGTTAACGTTTCGGGTCAGTGACCCTTCTTCGGAACCTGGAGTTCCGAAGAAGGGTCACTGACCCGAAACGTTAACTCTGCTTCTCTTTCCACAGATGCTGCCAGACCTGCTGAGTGAATCCAGCATTTCTTGTTTTTGGTCCAATAATTTCTTGTTTAATGCTCTGTCCAATGGTATAACTGCTGTTAGGGGGCCTATAAACTACTCCCACAAGTATTTTCTGATTCTTGCTATTCCTTATTTTCACCCATACAGATTCTACTTCATGATCTTCTGAGGTCAGATCCTTCCTCACTAATGCCCTTATGTCATCCTTTACCGCCAGTGCTGCCCCACCTCCTTTGCCATTCTGTCTCTATATCCGAAACATTGTGTACCCTGGAATAGTTATTTCCCAACCTTGATCACCATGTAACTATGTCTCTGTGATGCTGATTAGATCTAAATCACATACCTCTAATCCATCTACCTTATTGCAGATGCTTCAGGCATTCAGATATAGAACCTTTATTTTCAATTTTTTGCTTCTATTCCTTTCAATGACCTTATTTGCTGATGTACAATTTCTGTTAAACTCTCTGTCCCTTCCTGTCCCATTCTGCTTGTCTTTACCCACAACGCTATACTGTTCCAATGTCTTGGCCTTTCTCTCTGGATTTCTACA
This sequence comes from Heterodontus francisci, assembly GCF_036365525.1. NCBI lineage: Eukaryota > Metazoa > Chordata > Chondrichthyes > Heterodontiformes > Heterodontidae > Heterodontus > Heterodontus francisci. Next base: position 29,021,544 of record NC_090400.1, on the reverse strand, counting down.
TCTCACCTCTCCCGAACCCTCACCCCACTCTGTTAGTTCACAACCTCTAATCTTATCTGTTGGCAAGGGGAGAAAAAATAGAGTTGAAATAGGAGCGATGGGTCTACGAGGGCAGTCCTGTTTGTGGATCTTGGGAAGGAGGTAGAAGCGGGTTGTACGGAATTGGGGAACTATGAAGTTGGAGGCCATGGAGGGAAGTTTCCAGAGGAGATGAGGTCAGTGAAAGTCCTGGAAACAATGCCTTGATGGTGGTGGGTTTGTGGTCAAGTGGGGAGGTAGGAGGAGGTGTCAGAGAGTCAGCGCTCAGCCTCAGCTAAGCACAGGTCAGTTCACCAAACAGCAACAGCACCACCCTTGTCAGCAGGTTTGATGACCAGGTTAGAGTTGGACCTGAGAGAACAGAGTGCTGAAAATTCAGAGGGCGGTAGGTTAGGGTGAGTGAGAGGAGCGGAGACGTTGAGATGTCCAATGTCACACTGGTACTTCTCAATGAAAAGGTCTAGAGATGTTAAGAGGCCAGAGGGGAGGGGTCCGGGTGGAGGGAGAGTACTGGAGATGAATAAAGTGGTCCAGTGTGCAGGGGAAGGACTCCTGGCCAAAGAAGTGGGTGCGGAGACAAAGGCATTGGAGAAGAGCTCAATATCATACCAAGTTCGAAATTCATTGAGGTGGGGCGGGTGGATGTAAGGGGATGAGGCTGAGATCCTAGCTGAGGACAGACCATTCAGGGTCAGAGAGGGGAAGTTAGAGGGGATCATGTAAACACAGCAAGGGTGAAATTGGAAGAAGGGATGGGTCAGAGGAAAGTGAAGGGGAAGAAGGATTCAAAGGGCATTAGTACCCATGAGTTGTTGAAGCTTGCGATCCTTCAACCTGAAAGGAAGAGAAAAATTTTTTTTGTTAAAGCACCGAATGAGGTGAAGAATGAAATGAAACTGTGGAGCAGGACAGCTTTGAGATAGTGAGTCGGCGGTGCTGAAGAGAGAGGTCGAGAGTGTGTATGTGGTGGCACATGGCGTTGAGCGTGGATCTCAGAATGTGGCAAAAGCAGTAGTTTGATGACTGTCGAATGCCTTGGAGATATCTGTAATCATGGGTGGATCCAAAATACAATGGGTGGAATTTCAGCTGGAACCCATGTGATCTAAGTTGGAGCAGTAAATGGTTTGTGAAGACACAGATCTGGCAGTGAAAGCAAGTTTTCATAGATACCTGATCAAGCATAAGAAGGGAAATAGAAAGCAATGAGGGCGAGCAAGGTAGAAGAACCAAATTGAAATTCCATTGGAGAGAGGAGCAGAACTTCAAGGTGGACATTCCTGGAAGAGACGTGGCAGTGAATTAAACACTAATACAAAGCAAACTACTGCAGATGCTGGAAGTCTGGAAGATAAAACAGAAAATGCTGGAAATATTCAGCAGGTCTGGCAGCATCTGTGGAGAGAGAAACAGAGTTAAAATTTCAGGTCGATGACCTTTCATCAGAACTGGAAAAAGTTAGAGATGTAACAGGTTTTAAGCAAGTACAGAGGCAGGGAATGGCGAGGGTGGGGAAAGAACTAAAGAGAAGATCTGTGATAGGTTGGAAGACAGGAGAGTTTAAATGACAAAAGAGATGATGGTGCAAGGCAAGAGGGGATGGTAATGGGACAAGTAAAGAAATAAAAGATGCATCTAGAGGAGTTATTTATGGGAAAATGCAGAATCATTACCAACAGCAGCTATCCAAAAACAAAACAAAAAAAAGGGAGCAGAGGTTTTGATCTGTAATTGTTGAACTCACCGTTGAGTCCAGAAGGCTCTAAAGTGCCTAATCAAAATATGAGGTGTTGTTCCTCGAGCTTAGGTTGAGCTTCACTGAAACAATGTAGGAGGCCAAGGACAGAGAGGTCAGAGCGGGAGTGGAGCAGAGAATTCCAATGATAGGCAACTGGAAGTTCAGGGTCATGCTTACGAACTGAATGGAGTTGCTCCACAAAGTGGTCACCCAATCTGCTCTCCAATGTACAGGAGCCATTCTGACTCCTTGGCTCTTGCCAGACACTTCATTGGTATTCTCACACCATGCAGCATCAGAATTTCTGCGGACATTGGCAGTGCTGTTGACGGGATGAAAGTCCATTCTCCCCGATAGCCACAGAGGTCTCAAGTGAAATGAGTTTTGTCAGTTACAAACTATGTTATAAAGAGCAAAATCCCACAGTATAAAAACAAACTTATAATTTAACTCTATAGTCTCAGAAAATCATAAGGCCGGATATGGTGAAAAATTAATAAATTCAAACCTTTTCAGTGAGGGTGAGATCTAATCCAGAGGTTGGATTCAGTTGAGTAGACATTATTCATAAAAAATAACTTGGGCTTTATTGTAACTGTCAATATTGATAGTTGAGCTCATCTTGTGTCTCCTCAGAATGGATCAATTTTTAACCTGGAAACTGGCCGTTGCTTGGAGGTGGAAAATGGCAAAAAGACTGACTTTGGAATGGAACTGGTTTTACAGCAATGCTCAGGACAAAAATGGACAATTAAAAATGTCTTAAAGCAAGCAACCTAGTCGTGGGCCAAGATGATCCAAAGGAAGCTGGATTTCTATGTACTGCAATACAATAGAAACTTTAAAACACTATTCTTACAGGCTTGGACATGGGAATCGTCTCAAGCCTCTAAAATCTTCCGGGTGATTAATGAAAATCCAAACTGGATTGTGTCTTCAGGCCAGGAATTTTATTTCATTTTTATTTTGTGATTTTAAAAATGAATACAATTTTATTGAATGTTATATATTATCAAATGAAAAAGGTCTGGTGGGAGATATCTGTACAATAAATTATAAATCTGTGTTTAAAAATTGAATAGTACACATTGTAAAGTGCTTTGGTCAAAGCTAACCATCAATACGTGGAGCTAAATGAAGTAAGCACTGCTATTACCTCTCGACAATCATTTGTCATTTTCTGTTTCATTTTGGGTTTTATGTTGGTACACAGCCTCTTGAAGGTTGTGTGATGTGAGCTTGGCCATTTTCATCCTGATCTGCATGAATCCATAAGCGCTAAACTGCCTTAACATTTGACACTAGTTAGTCATCAAGTACTGGTACGATATACATCAACTAGAAATGCCATAAGGAGTATTGAATGGAAATATCGCATTGATACATTACAGAGTGATCTATAATTGGGGTTACAGTACATTGCTGGGTCAATGCAGGAGCAGAAAGTTCTGCACTGTATCCAGCTGTGCTAAATCTGCTCTCAAAGTTCTCACTGTCTCACAGTATCACTGTTTCTCACCTTAATAAACACATACAGATTTAAAACAGAACTAATGATGAAAACCTGTTTGGATACCATAGAGCTTTAATACCAGTATCACTTTGCAAAAGAGAAAATGGTAAGAATGGAACAATAAAACAGAATTGAATGAAATGGAATCCAGTATGGCATCGATCAAAAGGGACAGAATCATTGCACACAATAAGATTGACTTTGTCAACAGCAAACTAGAACTTGGTACAAATTTCCAAATAGCATTGTCAGGAGTTTGCTTGTATCAATATTCCATTTACTGTCGTGAATGTTGTTGTAAAAGTGAAATAAAGATGTGGCAGAGCCACTAAAAGATACAAAACAGTTGGAAAGGATTGACTGAAAAGTCCTGCAGATGTTTGCAAAACACCACTACAGGTATACAGTATCACCGACACCAAGGGCTGCATTTTATTATGGCAATGGGGTCCCAGTAGTGGGCTGGGAGCAGGGGGGATAACCCCACCTCGGCCCTCCCTCCGACCCCCGAAGCCTTTTCACTGCGGGTAGTCAATTAACTGCCTACTGTCGGGGATACTGTCGCTGTAAGGGACAAACTCCAGCCTGCAATGCAGCTGGCCAATCGAAGGGCCAGTAGCTTTGTAGTACTGGCAACGCCACGGTGAGCAGTGGTGACTGCTGGTACCTCAGTAGCCCCTGCAACATCAAGGAGAAAGAAGACCCTGGGACAGGTAAGTAGGCTCAGGGTCACAGGGGCCAGAGAGGCGGGCCCCCATCACAGGATTAGTGGGGGCGATTGGTGAGGATTGGGTGGGGTGTCTTCCTTGGGGGAGCGGCAATCGCCACCTGGGTCTCTCCAGTGGCCCTGGATTTCCCCCAAAGGTGGGACCCAACACCCAACCCCTCCAGAAGGTCTCCAGGCTTTACCTGATGGCATCTCCCCATGAATTGGGCCTCAATTGGCCTTTTGTGGGAAGGCTGTCCTTGGCCTTCCCCACCCCAGACAAAATGGCAGGAGGCCAAGGCACAGTCAGGAATGGTGCCCCCTGCCATTTTGTTTGCCCCCCCCACACCCCAACCCGGCCCTCGCCTCCAAGTGCGGAAAAAATTATGCCCCGAAGCAGTGTTATTGGAGGTTTTTTTTTCTCTGCATTACATCCCATATCCACCTATTTCCAGGGCATAATACAGAGGTGAAACAGGCAGAAACTCTTGCCCGTGATTTCCATCTCATTTGCACCTCATGCACCCTTCTAGTCATGGGTCAGTCAGGGCCTGAATCAGTGCACCTGAAACAGCCATTCGAATTCAAATTACATTTAAAAGACATTCAAGTGACATCACTAATGCTTGCATTTCATTCATTTCCACTGGCCACAGGGCATGTGCTAAGAGCAAGCAAATAAACTCTATGTTCTGCTTAGCAACCTTGCGTTTCAATTGCTGAGTGGTTTAGGTAGACAGGAAGTCAGAAATTTGTTTTTGACACTGAGTTTATAACATTTATAAAGTTTTCTACTGAACTAGAGTAACATTGTGGGCAGGAGCTTCCCAGGTACTGTGACTGGAGTACGTACTATCCAGAGGATGCACTTCAGTTAATTGCCGAGGCTTCTTAGAGAGCACTTTCGAAACCCGCTACCTCCACCACCTAAAAGACAAAAGCAGCAGCAGAACATCATCGCCTCCGAGTTCCCTTTCAAGTGACACACAATCTTGACTTGGAAATATATCCCCCTTCTTTCATTATCACTGCGTCAAACTCCTGGAACTCCCTCCCGAGCAGCACTGTGGGGTACCTTCACCACATAGTCGTGAGCAGTTCAAGAATAACTTTCTAAAGAGCAGCTAGGGATGACAATAAATTCAGGCTTTGCAAATGACACTAACATCCCAAGAGCTGACATAAAATATCAATGGAGCTAATAGTCATGTCACTCACATGCATTTAACATCTCGTCTTTTCCTCTAAAGCTAAAACTCACTGAAAACTACTAGGGGAAGGAGCACCATCACTCAAAATGCTGAATCTGCAGGAAGAGGAGGACTTAGACTCAGGCCTCAGGCAGACGGACAGAAAAAAATGTAGGATATGATAAGGTTGGAGGTGAGGTGGCAACGGAAGGTTGGTAAATGCTAGGCAAGGATCATTATACATAGGACGGGATTTTGTACCAGAGGTGGGGCTCCCAGCACTGGACCAAAAAGGCGGGGGGAAACCGTGCCTCTGCCTTTTTGTGCTCCCTGGAGCAATCCTTCAGTCTTTTTGAATCAAAGTTTTAGGAGGTGGAATCCCGCCTCCAAGAGCTGCTGACCAAATCACTGGGAGCGGTGACCACTGTCAGTACTGAAGAGGCCTCGGACCCAGGCCCAGCGCTGGAACCCCAGACCCAAGACAAGGTGGCCGGGCCAGTCCAGAAGGCCCCGGTGAGGGGGATGTGGGGGGGTGATCATTCAGTCCAGGGGGAGGAGTGTCCCGGGCGTAAAGTTGTTCCTGGTGGGGGTCCTCCATGGGCCACAAATTGCCACGAAGGAGGGACCCTACCCAAGCACACAGGGAGGGCCCCTCATTTACAAGGCATCCACCCACGTGGTGGAGACCCGCACCCCCCCCCCCCCACCCCAACTGCAGCAGCGGTGTGAAGAGGCCCTTAATTGGGTATTAATAGGCCAATTAAGTGCTCAATTGACCTCTGGGGAAGGCCGTTGTCGGCCGATCCTGCCCCCGGGAAGATAGCTTGGTGACATCCCACCGCAACACCGCCCCCCCCCCCCCCCAAACACCCAGTGCGATTCTCCGTGTCTCCCTCCCGCCCCACCTCCTATCCTGCCTCAAGGGGCCTCACAAAATCCCGGCCATAGTCTCAGCGTCATGTTCTTTCGCAAAGTATTGCATTCTTTCAAGGCAAATGTCACTGTGTACACATCTTAAACAAACATCATAGGGGATTTTCTGTTCTCTTCCCCCCATCCCACAAGCAGCTTGTGAGAGCTGATTCAGCACTCATAGCTTGATGGCATTAATGAATACAGCCTGACCATCAAGATGACTTGGTCCTCTGGCCTATTCTTCTGGCCCCACCCAAAGTCTGTCTGAACTCAATATTAATCTTTCTCTGTATTAAAAACCACTTAACATAAACTTTACCTGAATACAGTTTTTGAAATTTGCCCCCTAGCTTTTATTCAAATAGTCTTGAAAAGCAACTGAACACAAATTGGGAGATAATAAAGTAAAATGTTCCATCAGTACAGCTTTTGGAAGAGGCTGAAGCCTTTTAACTAATTTAATTAATTTTAATTAAAACTTCTTGGAGACATTAAATGATACAAAAGCCACAACAATATTCATCATATTACTCTCAAATCGTTTGATTTTTTAAAATTATAGCCCTTATTTAGGACATTGGGGCTCGAAAAATGCCGTACTCCAGTTGCAGGCCGGGGAAATAACCCAGGACGCAGATACACAGTAAAGACATTGATGCGCCCAATGCGATAAGGTATACAAACACACAGAAGAGTGTAAATGTTCCTCTTTGGGTTGGGGGCGGGGGCTTCCAGGCCAGGGTTAGGCCTGTTAATATTGATCCATTTTCATAAAAATCACAGATTTTTAAATTCATATCAAAAATGCGACAACATTGTAAACTGTTCATTTCAGAATGAGAAAGGAAATTTACTACTGTAACGACTCCAGTCAATTTTTTTTCTCCTCATAAAGAATGGTGGATAACCTCGCCAGATCAAACCTTGGGCAATGTTACCCATCATTTCAGAAGGTTAGGTTACACCAACAGAATTAACAAGAGTTACAGCAAGCAGTTTAAATGACAACTGTGACTACAACACCAGGCAGCAGTGTCTCTCAGACCAAGGTGTCAGCAGATGGAGCTCTAGAACCATCTCAAATCCTGGAATCTGAAGTAGCAGAGTAAGCTGGGCAGCAGCAGCCTGCACTTGATCTGAAATGTCAGACTGTAGCCTCCTGAACACAAAAGTCCGAGTGTATCAAGCCTGTGTCCTCAGTACCTTGCTCGATGACAGCGAGGCCTGGACAACATATGTCAGCCAAGAGCGACGTCTCAATTCATTCCATCTTCGCTGCCTCCGGAGAATACTTGGCATCAGGTGGCAGGACCGTATCTCCAACACAGAAGTCCTCGAGGCGGCCAACATCCCCAGCTTGTACACACTACTGAGTCAGCGGCGCTTGAGATGGCTTGGCCATGTGAGCCGCATGGAAGATGGCAGGATCCCCAAAGACACATTGTACGGCGAGCTCGCCACTGGTATCAGACCCACCAGCCGTCCATGTCTCCGCTTTAAAGACGTCTGCAAATGCGACATGAAATCCTGTGACATTGATCACAAGTCGTGGGAGTCAGTTGCCAGCGATCACCAGAGCTGGCGGGCAGCCATAAAGACAGGGCTAAAATGTGGCGAGTCGAAGAGACTTAGTAGTTGGCAGGAAAAAAGACAGAGGCGCAAGGGGAGAGCCAACTGTGCAACAGCCCCAACAAACAAATTTCTCTGCAGCACCTGTGGAAGAGCCTGTCACTCTAGAATTGGCCTTTATAGCCACTCCAGGCGCTGCTTCACAAACCACTGACCACCTCCAGGCGCGTATCCGTTGTCTCTCGAGATAAGGAGACCCAAAAAGAAAGAAGCCCTCCTGGCAGAGTGAACACACTCACATTCCAATATGCAGTTCCAGCATCTGAGGCACCCCACTAGGAGAATAGACCCTTAAACATATCCCGCTTAGCTGCAAATAGTGTTATAATATTTTTGTGACAGAATGGCCCCATTATTTACAGGTTAGCGGAGAGGGAGGCACTGCACTGGAGGATCATAACAGCTGGGAAACCATGTAATGCGGGTTATTTGGCAGGACCTCATTTAAAAAAAAATTCTCTTGTTTCCATGCCAGCAGCCAGCTTAAGAGGCTGGCTCACTGCCGTGCAGGAAGGCCTGCACTGGTAGCCCAGGAGCGGAGAGAAGGGAGAGGTTCTGGAGACCTGGGCCTTGGGGAGGTTGTGGATGTAAGGTCATGGGTGAGATTGTGAATGTAAGGTTGGGGGTGAGATTGTGGATGTAAGGTTGGGGGTGAGATTGTGAATGTAAGGTTGGGGGTGAGATTGTGGATGTAAGGTTGGGGGTGAGGTTGTGGATGTAAGGTTGGGGGTCAGGTTGTGGATGTAAGGTTGGGGGTCAGGTTGTGGATGTAAGGTTGGGGGTGAGATTGTGGATGTAAGGTTGGGGGTGAGATTGTGGATGTAAGGTTGGGGGTGAGGTTGTGGATGTAAGGTTGGGGGTGAGATTGTGGATGTAAGGTCAGGGGTGAGATTGTGAATGTGTCAGGGGTGAGATTGTGAATGCAAGGTTGGGGGTGAGATTGTGGATGTAAGGTCAGGGGTGAGATTGTGAATGTAAGGTCAGGGGTGAGATTGTGGATGTGAGGTTGGGGGTGAGATTGTGGATGTGAGGTGGGGGGTGAGATTGTGGATGTGAGGTGGGGGGTGAGATTGTGAATGTAAGGTCAGGGGTGAGATTGTGAATGCAAGGTTGGGGGTGAGATTGTGGATGTAAGGTCAGGGGTGAGATTGTGGATGTGAGGTGGGGGTTGAGATTGTGGATGTAAGGTCAGGGGTGAGATTGTGGATGTGAGGTGGGGGGTGAGATTGTGGATGTGAGGTCAGGGGTGAGATTGTGGATGTGAGTTGGGGGGTGAGATTGTGGATGTGAGGTGGGGGGTGAGATTGTGAATGTAAGGTCAGGGGTGAGATTGTGAATGCAAGGTTGGGGGTGAGATTGTGGATGTAAGGTCAGGGGTGAGATTGTGGATGTGAGGTGGGGGTTGAGATTGTGGATGTAAGGTCAGGGGTGAGATTGTGGATGTGAGGTGGGGGGTGAGATTGTGGATGTGAGGTGGGGGGTGAGATTGTGGATGTAAGGTTGGGGGTGAGATTGTGGATGTAAGGTCAGGGGTGAGATTGTGGATGTGAGGTGGGGGGTGAGATTGTGGATGTGAGGTGGGGGGTGAGATTGTGGATGTAAGGTCAGGGGTGAGATTGTGGATGTGAGGTGGGGGGTGAGATTGTGGATGTGAGGTGGGGGGTGAGATTGTGGATGTAAGGTTGGGGGTGAGATTGTGGATGTAAGGTCAGGGGTGAGATTGTGGATGTGAGGTGGGGGGTGAGATTGTGGATGTGAGGTGGGGGATGAGATTGTGGATGTAAGGTTGGGGGTGAGATTGTGGATGTAAGGTTGGGGGTGAGATTGTGGATGTGAGGTGGGGGTTGAGATTGTGGATGTAAGGTTGGGGGTGAGATTGTGGATGTGAGGTTGGGGGTGAGATTGTGGATGTAAGGTTGGGGGTGAGATTGTGGATGTAAGGTAGGTGGGGAGGGAATGGAAGCACTAAGAGGGGGTGTGGGAGTTGTCTTCGTTAAAACCAGAGGTAGAAAGGTTGATGGTGTATATCTGATTTTTGAAATTTTAATCCCCCTGCTCCTCTCCTGCCCCTTCCACACAACGGTTCATTTTAACTCAATTTGTTTAAACAACAGCAAAAAACTTGCATGAATGCATTATCTTTAAAATAGAAAACTATTCTATGGTGCTTGTGGGAGGTGGAGAGACTGAAGGGTGTAGAGGGGGAATTCCAGTGCATGGATTGTAAGGGACTGAAGGCACACCCACTAATTGTGAGGGAAAAGGAGGTGATTTCACAAGAGGCCAGAGTCAGGAAAGGGTGAGTTTGGAAGGTGGGATTGTAGGGCTGACGGATGTTAACATGATAAAAAGGGGTGAAACCATGGAGAAATTTAAACATGAGGATGAAGATATGAAATTTTGGGGAACATCAGAGGCCAATGTAGGTCAGAGAGAGCAGATGGACAACTGGGTCTTGGTGTAGAGCAGCAGAGTTTTGAATGGGCTGATGTTTACAGAGGGCGAAGGATGGGGAGGCAGGCCACTAAAATCTTGAATAGTCAAGTGTAGAGATAACTGTCCTATCCCCACATCCTTTTATGGCCAAAAATCTATTGATCTCAGTCTTGAATATGAGCGTTCACAGTTCTCTGGGATAGAGAATGCAAAGGATGTGGGGTTTGAAACTCAGCTGAGGGTCAAATATGGTACAAAGGTTGCAAACAGTCTGGCTCAGCCTCAGACAGCAGCCAATAAAGGGGATTGAATTGGTGAAGGGAATATGGAGTTTGTAGCAGGGTTTGAAGACGACAGGAACATTTTTTATGTAAAGCTATGAGCAAACTGCTCTTGCTAACCCAGGAATTTCCAATTCTATGAATAAACACTGGAAACAATTTATTTTTAAATTTACAGGTCTTTTCGGATTAGTATGACATTCCCTATGAAATCTCAAGGAACATTACAGCTGACAATGTCAACAGGTGGCGCAGTGGTTAGCACCGCAGCCTCACAGCTCCAGCGACCCGGGTTCAATTCTGGGTACTGCCTGTGTGGAGTTTGCAAGTTCTCCCTGTGTCTGTGTGGGTTTCCTCCGGGTGCTCCGGTTTCCTCCCACATGCCAAAGACTTGCAGGTTGATAGGTAAATTGGCCATTAGCAATTGCCCCTAGTATAGGTAGGTGGTAGGGAAATATAGGGACAGGTGGAGATGTGTTAGGAATATGGAATTAGTGTAGGATTAGTATAAATGGGTGGTTGATGGTCGGCACAGACTCGGTGGGCCGAAGTGCCTGTTTCAGTGCTGTATCTCTAAAACTAAAAACTAAAACTAAGGTTTAAAAGACAGCCAGATAATATGGGGGAAACTGCATTTGGGCTCCAAGCTGGACAAGACCAGTTTGGACATTATGCTCATTTTCTATACAACAGCAACTTGAATTTATATAACACCCTAACAGACCATCAAAAAACCCAAGACACTTTACATATGAGTATTGGAAGTGAAATGGACATCAAGCTGAGACAAGAGAGGTGAGCAGATGTGATAGAAACATGGCAGAAGGGAGAGGTTTTTAAAAGATGAAGAGAAAGGTGCAGTGATGGAAAAGTTTAGGCAGAGAGTTCAGAATGTCTGACTGAGATAGCCAAAGGGTCCACCACCAATGGTAGGACAAAGGAAGGAAGGAGGGATAGGATGCTGCAATCAGAGAAACAGAGCATTCAGTAGGGGTTATAAGATTGGAAGAACTTGCAGAACTACGGTAGGGCAAGGTCATGGAGGGATGTATAGAGAAGAATGAGAATTTTAAATGCAATACAATGGAGGAAAAGAGATGAAAAAGGTGTGAGGACTGGGATGATGGACAAATGGGTCTTTGTGCAGGACAAGTTGCAGTGTTTTGGATAATTAGAGTTATGCAGGAAGGAGAAAGGAAGGCCAGCAAAAGTTGGTGTTGGGGTAATTGAGTCTGGAAGTCACAAAGGCAAGTACAGTTTCTAGAGAGATTAGGTTCACATTTACAAGGATCATAGAAGCTATTTTGCTAAGGAAGATGAGCCTGCAATTATTACACTGCAAGTACATGGCTATCTTTACTATTCTGAGCTTAGTAAATATCAAGGTCGATAACTCTGATTTAAAGCAATGGTTTACAACAGTGAAAATAATTGGGTGAATTGATGTTTAATTTTACAAGGATTAAAAACATTGTAGTGCCCTCAACAAGGAGAATAAATACAGTAAGTCATCTTTGTCATTGAAATTGGCAGCTTCAGATGTTAATTTTCCAGTATTAATTTGAGAAGGAGAACATTACTGAAGAATCTCTATAGTTAATCAGATAGAGCAGGGGTGGACAACCTTTCAGAACTAGAAAAAGAAAACGTTACCTGACAAATATTCAGGCTATTTTCCATTACAGCTTATTTTGGGAATGTGATGTCTAAAGTATTGTCCTTGGCTCTACAGAGGTCATGTCATTTCTGTTCAGGAGCTCTGCTGATAGCACAAGAGCGGCACATCTACAATTCAGCTCAGCAACAATAACTAAAACACTCGAGTGATACACCTTGTTGGATTTCATATCATGTGTCTTCTTCTTCATGTATCTTTAGTCTAAGGAAAACTTGTTTTACATCTCAGAAGGTTTCAGGACTGGAAATACACAGCAAGTGTGTCAGCATCTCAAAAGAGAAGACAGGTTAATGTTTTGGATTGTCACTATCCCACAAGGAGAAAATGATCTTTCAAGAACTGACTGAAATAAAGAGGGGGATGGAGTATTAGCAGATAAAGGAGAAGAATGTAGAAATGCTAATTATTGTTACATAAAGGCAGCTAATAAATTCAATAACTTGTGAATAGATGTTTTTTTTTAAAGCCTGAAAAGAGATGAAAAGTGCTGGATGAAATAGAAGGGTAACCATTGTTACATCACAGAAAAAAATACAATAACAACTTGTATTTATATAGCATCTTTAACATAGTAAATTCCTGGAGCAGGACTTGAACCCACAGCCTTATAACTCAAAAACAAGAGTGCTTACCTCTTAGCCACACCTGGCATGCAGTCAGCAATCAAAATTGCTAATATTTTATTGATGAATTAATTGAAAAAGAAAGAAAAAGTTCCTGTCTCACAAGGACCACTCATATAAGAGCAGGCAAGTCTAATGCCGATGAGAGATCTGTTCATGGCCTCCTAAACACCCAAATGTAACCAATCCCTTTCGGATCTCGTCTGCAATCCATTTACCTTTCTACCAGTGTTTTTATCTAAAATTTGAGACCTGTTCTTTGGCCCTTCCAGGACCTCTGACCTGCCATTCGAATGGCTGCTCCAATTCTTACACCCGCTTTGGGAGTGGGTGCCACATTCCACATTACAGGTGTGTGCCACCAGCCCAAGTGTCAAAAATACCCCATCGCATGGTTCACAAGGGCAGACGGAAGTTTCTTTTTCCCACTTCTCCACTACGAAACCTGGCTCCTGATATCTCAGCTCATCTGCAATTAGAAACTCACAGAAGCCTACTCCACTTCTCCTGGATAATTAAGGTGTTGAAATCTCTTTGGAAATAACCATTGATGCTGTTGATTAACCCACTGCCAATTGATTCTCCAAGATAATGTGAATCCAATTGTTGGTTCCTTGTCATTAACCCAGCCTCAATTTATGCTCTGGAACGTCACAAACCTTATGATTTGCTCCTTGGCAGATACTCCAGGACATTTCAGAAATTTCTTTCATGGGTGATGGAACATTTAATTAACTTACAGTTGAAGCAGCCAGGCAGAAACAGCAATCAGAATCACCTCATCATTAATCCCAGGTTCTAACAAATGGGGATAGCAAGATGATTACAACATAGCTAAGAATCCCATGTATGCGGATTGATTAGGAAAGGGATTTCTATCAGTTTGCTTGATAGGTGACTTTAAGACAGAAGATCATTTTAATGCTTATCAGATTCATTTATACAAGTAAAGTGTCTAGGGTCCATGGTTCTATGGTACTTCGCAAGTTCAGATCAACGTGGTGGGACAGCATGGGAAATGGTTAAGTCATATCACTATGGTAACACTTACATACCAGTTTCTCATATTCACTTCAGGGTCTTGTCAACACCAACTGAAGTGCATTTGTACACGAAAAGAACTCTGGAATTAGAAATTCACCATTATGATATCCAGATTGAATCATAGCTGCACCATCTCAAACTCCGATATGCTTTTGAACAGGAATAAGTGGTGCACATTAAGCTACACTGGGACCAACCAGATGGACTTGAACGGTCTTTTCCGATCCTGTACACGCCTATATTGCTTTGGATTTTCCCCGCTTACTCTTGCCATCAGTGAAAGAGGATCTTCTCACCCTGCCAATATTTGCAAGCAATTTTTCCATTCTAAATGCATTCATGACATATTGGGCGGGATTTTTATTTGATTGCGAGGGTGGGGTCGGGGGCAGGCGGACGTTTAAACCCACCCCGAGGGTCGGCATGCAGGTTTCTAGACGTGAAACCGGCACGCTCCAAGTTTAAAAGGCTGCGACGGAAGCTGTTAGAGGCAACCCACCCGACATCACTAAATGGCCAGTTATGCCTCTTAACAAGGTTGTTGTGCACTCGTTAAGGTTTAGTATTGAATCTTCTTTTTAAGGTGCGGGATCCATGCAGGGTACCAATCACAACAGGGAGGAGGAGGAGGAGGAGGAGGAGGAGGAGGTGGTGGTGGTGGTGGTGGTGGTGGTGGTGATGATGGTGGTGATGGTGATGACACAGTGGGGAGTGAGCTGGGAGAGCAAGACAGCAGCAAGAGGCATCATTGAAGAGGGAAGGTTCGGAGAAGGCCCTCATTCACAGGTAACAAGTTCTGCTCAATGAGAGGAATTATCTCTCATTTCTCTGCACTCTTAAAAAGGGCATTTTCTGAAGGGGCTGGCTCTGGTGGCAAGTGGGGAGGTGGTCGGACAAGTCCTTCTTACAGGTTTCTAGGGTTCAAGACAGGGGGTGCATGTTTCAGGAAGACTCCACATTCCAATGGAAAGGAAGGACGTTAAGAGGAGAAGAGATTAAGCTGTGTTGAGTAGCATCTGGAGGCGCAGATGCAGGCCTCTGGACAACTGGGACGCAGGGTTGAGGAACAAGGGGCAGGAAGGCAATGGAGGTGACGCCCTCAGCATAGGCTCCACCGCCAAAGGTAAAGCTGCCAGGAGCCTCAGCACCACAGAATGCTGTGCCTATCCAGGCAGATGGTTACTGACCTGAATGCCCTTGTTGAGGGTCATCCAAGGGTTAGCAGGAACCACCACCATGGCCTTCTCATGACTCTAAGAGTCACAGTGGCCTTGCACTTTCCCGCAACTGGCTCCTTCCAAGGAGCATCAACAGACATTGGTGGCTTCTCTTATGCAGCAGCACATTACTGCATCACCGAGGTGTTGGATGCTCTGTTCGAGAGAGCAGGGGGTTACATTGGGTTTAAGGTGGATAGCGGCACTCAAGTTCAAAGGGCAGTGGGATTTGCCTCCCTGGCTGGATGTCCTCAGGTGCGGGAGATCATTGATGACACCCATGTGGCCATCGAGGTACCAACTGACCAGCCAGATTCCTCAAGAGGAAGGAGTTCCACTTCCTAAACGTCAAGCTGCCATTCGATTACAGGAAGTCCATTATGCAGGTGTGCATGCTTTCATGGAAGCTGTCATTACGCCTTATAATCCAGCAGCCACAAATGCTGCAGCTCTTCATGAAGCCATTGGAGATCCATGCATAGCTGTTGGTGGATAACGCTTACCCCTTGTACAGATGGCTGATGACTCCGATGCAGCACCTTGCCATGCAGGCTGAGACACAACAACCGATGCCACCTGAGCACAAGGGTCATCACTGAGCAGTCCATTGGCCTCCTGAAGATGAGGTTCATGTGCTGTCATGGGTCAGGTGGCACCCTCCAGTACACTCCTTTAAGGGTCTTGTGCATTGTGGTGGTTGAGGAGGGAGAAGCGCCTGCCCTGGCACAGGGGCCCTCCCTTCCCACAGTCTTCTGCTCTGCTCCTTCTTCCATTCTTTGGAAACGGCAACCTCAGCAATGGCTGCCGCTAGTCTTTTAAATCAGGCCCACTGCTACCTGTGCCCCGCCTCCTTCCTGCGTCCGCCACTGTTAATTGGACAACAAATTTGACTCTGGGCAAATTAACTATTTTCCATATTAAAATCGCATCGCATTGTATCGGGACCCGAAAGTGACTGCAACATCATTGTTCCAACCCCGGAATGAAAATCCTGTCCGAAGAGTGTGACTCAAAATTCTGGCGGAGGAAGTAAGGTTTCTGGACCAGAAGTGCGCACATTTATTCAAAGGGAGGGAGACAGAAAGCAGGAAACTACAGGCCAGTTAGATTCACATCTATCATCGGGAAAATGTTCAAAGCTATTATTAAAGACATTATAGCAGGGCACTTAGAAAAATTCACGGTAATCAAGCAGAGTCAACATGTTTTGTGAAAGGGAAATCATGTTTAACCAATTTATTGGAGTTCTTTGAAGAAGTAACATGTGCTGTGCATAAAGGGGAACTGGTGGATGTACGGTACTTGGATTTCCTGAAGGCATTTGATAAGGTGCTATATCAAAGGTTATTGCGGAAAATAAAACCTCATGGTATAAGAGGTAACATATTGGCATGAATGGAAGATTGGCTAGGTAACAGGAAATAGAGAGTAGGCATAAATTGGCCATTTTCTGGTTGGCAAGATATAATGGGCTGAATTTAAATTGCGGCGCGCGCTCTAATCTCAGCGGCCTGCCTGCACTGATCCGCCGTCGCTGAGCACCTGTGATATTTCGCACGGGGGCTCACTTAAATGGAGGGAACAGAGGTTTGGGAGCCGCAAGGAATCTTTGCGGGACATGGGGAAAACACTCCTGCTTCTCCTGAGACAGCAGGAAATTAACTTTTTTTACTTATCTTGCCCTCTGCTGGCCAATCAGTTCCTGTGGCTGTGGTTCTGCTGCTGGGCTGCAGACTTCCCAGCTTTAAGTTACGATTATGCTGTGGTGCCAGTGACATCAACAGGCCATGAATTTTGAGTGTTAAGTGGACCTGTCTGTA
The DNA here is from genome assembly GCF_036365525.1 of Heterodontus francisci. NCBI lineage: Eukaryota > Metazoa > Chordata > Chondrichthyes > Heterodontiformes > Heterodontidae > Heterodontus > Heterodontus francisci. The sequence goes on along the minus strand of NC_090400.1, from coordinate 29,004,715 downwards.
ATGGGAATATTGTCATTGCCATGAGTCACCATCATTAACATGACAGATTGGAGTCGAGAGCTATAATTTTCAAATTTTATCCCATCACCCGACCTCTGTCCGCGGGAGCAGGGCAGGGAGGGTTTCAAATCAGGACCAATGTGTTTGCGAAGGGTGATTGTTTTGTGACACTTCAGGCAGTGGGATAAAAGCAGACTAAGGGATTCGGAAATGAGGCGTAGTATGGGTAGTGAGTAGTCTGTGAAGAATAGTGAGTAGTTGGCAGAGAAAAGTGGCTGAGGCAGTTGAGGTGAACAGTGAAGTGGTAGAGAGGTGTAGTGAGCAGTTCAGAAGATAGGGATTACTGTGGATAGCATTTGGCAGATTGGATATTGAGAAATCAATGTGGGTGTTATGGCTAATAAGAATGAATTTGGGAAATTGAGTTATTGTAAATGAAATGGTAGTGGACATGAGGGTAATGAATAGTTGAGGTGCAAAGACCTGCATTTATATAGCTCCTTTTAATTACTACTGGATATCCCAAAATACCACAGCAGAAGGTGGAATTTGAATTTAATTAATAAATCTGGAATTAAAACTAGTCTAATGATGGCCATGAAACCATTGTCGATTGTTGTAAAAACCCATCTGGTTCACCAATGTCCTTTAGGGAAGGAAATCTGCTGTCCTTACCTGGTCTGGCCTACATGTGACTCCAGACCCACAGCAATGTGGTTGACTCTTACATGCCCTCTGAAATGGCCTAGCAAGCCACGAAGTTGTAACTAACCACGACAAAGTCTATAAAAAGGAATGAAACTGGACGGACCACCCGGCATCGACCTAGGCACCGGAAACGACAACAGCAAACCCAGCCCTGTCAACCCTGCAAAGTCCTCCTTACTAACATCTGGGGGCTTGTGCCAAAGTTGGGAGAGCTTTCCCACAGACTAGTCAAGCAACAGCCTGACAGTCATTCTCACAGAATCATACCTTACAAACAATGTCCCAGACACCACCATCACCATCCCCGGGTACGTCCTGTCCCACCGGCAGGACAGATCCAGCAGAGGTGGTGGCACAGTGGTATACAGTAGGGAGGGAGTTGCCCTGGGACTCCTCAACATCGACTCCGGACCCCATGAAGTCTCATGGCATCAGGTCAAACATGGGCAAGGTAACCTCCTACTGATTACCACCAACCCCCTCCCTCAGCTGATGACTCAGTACTCCTCCATGTTGAACACAACTTGGAGGGAAGAACATACTTGACCTCGTCCTCACCAATCTGCCTGCCGCAGATGCATCTGTCCATGACTGTATTGGTAGGAGTGACCACCGCACAGTCCTTGTGGAGACGGTCCCGCCTTCACATTGAGGATACCGTCCATCGTGTTGTGTGGCACTATCACCGTGCTGAATGAGATAGGTTTCGAACAGATCGAGCAATGCAAAACTGGGCATCCATGAGGCGCTGTGGGCCATCAGCAGCAGCAGAATTGTACTCAACCACAATCTGTAACTTCATGGCCTGGCATATCCCCCACTCTACCATTACCATTACCATCAAGCCAGGAGACGAACCCTGGTTCAATGAAGAGTGCAGGAGGGCATGCCAGGAGCAGCATCAGGCATACCTCAAAATGTGGTGTCAACCTGGTGAAGCTACAACCCAGAACTACTTGCATGCCAAACTGCGTAAGCAGCATGCGATAGACAGAGCTAAGCGATCCCATAACCAACGGATCAGATCTAAGCTCTGCAGTCCTGCCACATCCAGCCGTGAATGGTGGTGGACAATTAAACAACTAACTGGAGGAGGTGGCTCCACAAATATCCCCATCCTCAATGATGGGGGAGCCCAGCACATCAGTGTGAAAGATAAGGCTGAAGCATTTGCAACAATCTTCAGCCAGAAGTGCCGAGTTGATGATCCATCTCGGCCTCCTCCTGAAGTCCCCAGCATCACAGATGCCAGACTTCAGCCAATTCGATTCACTCCACGTGATACCCAGAAACGACTGAAGGCACTGGATACTGCAAAAGCTACGGGCCCTGACAATATTCCGGCAATAGTACTACTGAAGACCTGTGCTCCAGAACTTGCCGCGCCCCTAGCCAAGCTGTTCCAGTACAGCTGCAACACTGGCATCTACCCTGCAATGTGGAAAATTGCCCAGGTATGTCCTGTACACAAAAGCAGGACAAATCCAACCCGGCCAACTACCGCCCCATTAGCCTACTCTCAATCATCAGTAAAGCGATGGAAGGTGTCATCAACAGTGCCATCAAACGGCACTTGCTTAGCAATAACCTGCTCAGTGACGCTCAGTTTGGGTTCCGCCAGGGCCACTCATCAACAGTGCCATCAAACGGCACTTGCTTAGCAACAACCTGCTCAGTGACGCTCAGTTTGGGTTCCGCCAGGGCCACTCAGCTCCTGACCTCATTACAGCCTTGGTTCAAACATGGACAAAAGAGCTGAACTCAAGAGGTGAGGCAAGAGTGACTGCCCTTGACATCAAAGCAGCATTTGACCGAGTATGGCATCAAGGAGCCCTAGCAAAACTAAGGTCAGTGGGAATCTGGGAAAACCCTCCGCTGGCTGGAGTCATACCTAGCACAAAGGAAGATGGTTGTGGTTGTTGGAGGTCAATCATCTGAGCTCCAGGACATCACTGCAGGAGTTCCTCAGGGTAGTGTCCTAGGCCCAACCATCTTCAGCTGCTTCATCAATGACCTTCCTTCAATCATAAGGTCAGAAGTGGGGATGTTCGCTGATGATTGCACAATGTTCAGCACCATTCGTGACTCCTCAGATACTGAAGCAGTCTGTGTAGAAATGCAGCAAGACCTGGACAATATCCAGGCTTGGGCTGATAAGTGGCAAGTAACATTCGCACCACACAAGTGCCAGGCAATGACAATCTCCAACAAGAGAGAATCTAACCATCTCCTCCTGACATTCAATGGCATTACCATCGCTGAATCCCCCACTAACAACATCCTAGGGGCTACCATTGACCAGAAACTGAACTGGAGTAGCCATATAAATACCGTGGCTACAAGAGCAGGTCAGAGGCTAGGAATCCTGAGGCGAGTAACTCCCCTCCTGACTCCCCAAAGCCTGTCCACCATCTACAAGGCACAAGTCAGGAGTGTGATGGAATACTCTCCACTTGCCTGGATGGGTGCAGCTCCAACAACACTCAAGAAGCTCGACACCATCCAGGACAAAGCAGCCCGCTTGATTGGCACCCCGTTTACAAACATTCACTCCCTCCACCACCGACGCACAGTGGCAGCAGTGTGTACCATCTACAAGATGCACTGCAGAAATGCACCAAGGCTCCTCAGACAACACCTTCCAAACACGCGACCTCTACCAACTAGAAGGACAAGGGCAGCAAATACATGGGAACACCACCATCTGCAAGGTCCCCTCCAAGTCACACACCATCCTGACTTGGAACTATATCGCCGTTCCTTCACTGTTGCTGGGTCAAAATCCTGGAACTTCCTTCCGAACAGCACTGTGGGTGTACCTACCCCACATGGGCTGCAGCGGTTCAAGAAGGCAGCTCACCACCACCTTCTCAAGGGCAATTAGGGATGGGCAATAAATGCTGGCCTGGCCAGTGACGCCCACATCCCATGAATGAATAAAAAAAAATTGAAGTGTAGTCACTGTTATAATGTAGGAAAGACAGTAGCCAATTTTTGCACAGAAAGTTCCCACAAACAGCAATGAGATAATGACCAGATAATCTGTTTTTGTGATGTTGATTGAAGTTTTAAGTGTTGGCCAGGATACTGGGGAGAACTCACCTGCTCTTCAAAATAATGCCATGGGATCTTTTACGTCCACATGACAGAGCCTTGGTTTAATGTCTCACCTGAAAGAGATGGATGGGTAGCGAGTACTGAGTAACCTGTGAAGTAGAGATGAGAGTGAAAAGTTTAGACGATGCATAGTATATATTAGTGGATAATGGGTGTTTGGGGAAGGGAATAGTTTGAAGATGGACAATTAGGACTGGAACAACAGTAGGTATCTGATGGGCATCGATGGTGTAGTAGGTATTAGAGAGTAGAAGCTATTTAGTAAGTTCAGGCTACAGTGATTCTTTTAGTAAATTTGCAGCTGTCTTGTTCTCCCATAGCCCAATTCTATAATTCAATGCTACATTCTAATAGCTTCCCATCCATCTGCTTTGTTTTCCCTGCACCTCCTGCAGCAGCATTGATGGTCAAAGTTAGAGGTAATTGATGGTTGGTAAAATGTAGGCTACAGCAAACTGGACCAAAATAGAGGCTTCCACAAATATGCAAGATGCATAATACAGTAACACAGAAATGCCCAGTACCCATAAACTACCCAAAATCTTCAATTAAAAATCAAATACAATCTCGTTTTAGAAACCTTGCTACTTTAGGAACCTGTATAAACAAGACAGGCCTGTCTCCCTGAGAAGTTTCCTCTTGGCGTAGGTGAGAACTGGGATGTGAATTAGGCTTAAGGCCTCATCCAAATAATTTTGACAAGTTTTGTTTGCTGTATCTGGCCTTCTTTTCCTGCTCAAAAATTGAGCCCAGTAAGAATGTGCGGTCAGAGGTCTCACTTCCCAGTCTGATCTTTCCATCAGTGAGACCCACTCTGCTACTAGCGGGACCATGGAAAGTTAGGACTCAAATGGCATCATTGGTAATGCAGGAAACTAAAATCCCAAATATAGAAGGTATGGTTAGAGTCCATTCTAATGAGGGTACATGCTCAATTTTCTTCTTCAAATGAGAGCATTGCATAGTGTATGGAGTTAGAGTAGAGATCAGCAATGATCTCATTGAATGGCAGATCAGGCTCAAGGAGCTAAATGACCTACTCCCTTTCTTCTGTTCCAACCATATGTGTTTCATTCTCATGGTGGTCAAAGTTAATAATTTTGCCTCAAAATGTTTGGGGTCTAAGTTTATAAGCAAAAAATGTCTTGAAAAATTGAATCGACAATCCAATGTTTCATTGAGTATCTGCAGCATTGATCTATACATATCAAGAAGGTTCCGGGTTCAATCTCTGGTCTGTGTGCAGGTGGATCCCAGCTCAGATCTCTAAAGTTGCATTTACTGTCTCCTTGAGATTGAAAGGGGGAAATTAAACAGAGTCTCCTTTCCTGTGTGCCTTCAGTTGAGATGTGGGCATTTTTCAAGTGAAAGTGAGGCTCAACTATGATGCCCTCCATTGTCGGATAGATTGACAACACTCCCTGCACATGAAAAATGCTCAGTTAGGCAAAATATTGGATTATTGTGTTTATTATTCCATACAATGATTGTCGATTATACCTAGAGATTTTGACTACACACCTAACTCCTGTTCATTTACTCAGGATGCAGATAACTGAGCTGCTCCACATAATAATTAAATGTTGGTGTTTTATTACACACTATGCAATTCATATGTAATGCATTGCTGGCCACGACAATTAGACAATCTATTAACCTGGAACATTTTTCTGAAACATAACTGAGATTCTCTTAAAAATCTAATCAAATAAATTGGCTATTAATCCGCAAATACAACATAATGCTTGTTACTCCAGTAACATAAATTGAACTGTAATATCAATGTCATTTAGCTAAATGTGCAATTTTGTGGTGTTACACTCCAATGTCCTTGTCCTTGCTTCATATAAATTGCAGTGATATCATGAATGTGGAAACACTTTCCTTTAATTTTAATGGCCACATATTTCTCATTCAGCATTAATCAAAGTTAATACGATGGTATACCTGTTTATTGGAAACCGTGGACTATATACACAGCAGGCAAATTAGTTCTCAGTGAAACCCTGCCCGATCTGCCCACTTTAGCTAGCATTTTACGCTGCCTCCAGGAGTGGGCTGGGAAACGTGGATGGTATGGCGGGGCATGACGTGCCTGTCGCTTACCCATCCCCGCTGTATTTTATCAGCGGTGGGGGAGGTGTCAGGTGGTCCACCTGCCTTTGGGTCAATTAAAGCTCATAAATGGCCACTTAAGGGCCTCTTCCCGTTGCTGCTGGCATTTCAGGTCATCAACTCTGTTTCTCTCTTCACAGATGCTGCCAGGCCTGCTGAGTACTTCCAGCATTTTCTGTTTTTATTCTTTTGTTTAACATTTCATTCGAAATAGGGCAACCTTGACAGTGCTGTACTCCCTCAGTACTGTCCGAAAAGTGCCAGCTTAGTTTATGTGCTGAAAGTGGGTCTTGAAACCACAATCTTGACTTAGAGACACGAGACAAGCTGGCAGCTACCAGTAACAGTGACATCTACCACCCAGATCACATGGGCGATCCTACAACCCATGCACGGGCAGCCCAGGCATCGGAGTATCAGAAAATCAGACCAACATTTCTTTGAATTAGACAAAGGGCTGTGTGTTTAATAAAAGAATAGGATCATTGGGGGTGAGATTTCGCCTTTTGATCCTGAGCATGAAAACAGTATTCAAGCTGTTCTAAACACTAATAAAGCAGGTGAAAGGTTAATGAAATCCCCAGGGTCTGATGGTATGCATCCCAGAGTACTTAAGGAAGTGGCCTTAGAAATAGTGGATGTATTGGTGGTCATCTTCCAAGATTCTATCGACTCTGGAACAGTTCCTACAGATTGGAGAGTAGCTTCTGTGACCCCACTATTTAAAAAGGGAGGTAGAGAGAAAGCAGGGAATTATGAACCAGTCAGCCTGATGTTGGGAGCGGGGAAAATTCTAGAGTCCATTATCAAAGATTTTATAGCAGGGCACTTAGAGAACAGTGGTAGAATCGGACAGAGTCAGCATGGATTTACGAAAAGGAAATCATGCTTGAAAAATCTACAGGAATTCTTAGAGGATATAACTAGTAGAGTTGATGAGGGGGAGCCAGTGAATGTGGTTTATTTGGACTTTCAGAAGGCTTTCGACAAAGTCCCACAAAAGAGATTAGCATGTAAAATTAAAGAGCATGGGATTGGGGGTAGTGTATTGCGATGGACAGAAAATTGGTTGGCAGACAGGAAACAAAGAGTGGGGATAAATGGGTGTTTTTCCGAATGGCAGGCAGTGACGAGAACGGTACCGCAGGGATCGGTGCTAGGACCCCAGCTATTCACAATATATATTAATGATTTAGATGAGGGAACTAAATGTAATATCTCCAAATTTGCAGATGACACAAAACTGGTGGGAGGGTGAGTTGTGAGGAGGATGCAGAGAGGCTTCAGGGTGATTTGGACAAGTTGAGTGAGTGGGCTAATGCATGGCAGATGCAGTATAATGTGGATAAATGTGAGGTTATCCACCTTGGTAGCAAAAACAGGAAGGCAGATTATTATCTGAATGGCTATAAACTGAGAGAGGGGAATATGCAGCGAGACCTGGGTGTTCTCATACACCAGTCACTGAAGGTATGTATGCAGGTGCAACAGGCGGTAAAAAGGGCAAATGGTATGTTGGCCTTCATAGCGAGAGGATTAAAGTACAGAAGCAGGGATGTCTTGCTGCAATTATCCAGGGCCTTGGTGAGGCTACACCTGGAATATTGTGTGCAGTTTTGGTCTCCTTATCTGAGGAAGGATGTTCTTGCTATAGAGGGAGTGCAGCGAAGGTTTACCAGACTGATTCCTGGGCTGGTGGGACTGACGTATGAAGAGAGATTGAGTCGGTTAGGATTTCAGCTAGAGTTTAGAAGAGTGAGGGGAGAATCTCATAGAAACCTATTAAATTCTAACAGGACTTGACAGAGCAGATGCAGGAAGGATGTTCCCGATGGTGGGGGAGTCCAGAACCAGGGGTCATAGTCTAAGGGTACGGGGTAAACCTTTCAGGACTGAGATGAGGAGAACTTTCTTCACCCAGAGAGTGGTAAACCTGTGGAATTCGCTACCACCGAAAGCAATTGAGGCCAAAACATAGTATGTTTTCAAAAAGGAGTTAGATATAGCTCTTGGGTCTAAAGGGATCAAAGGGTAAGGGGCGAATGCTGGAACAGGTTACTGAGTTGGATGATCAGCCATGATCATAATGAATGGCGTAGCAGGCTCGAAGGGCCAAATGGCCTACTCCTGCTCCTATTTTCTATGTTTCTATGAATTGTAAGACCCCAATCTGTCTCCCCTCAAGTCCAGAAAGCCACATGGGCTCAGATCCTTCTTGGCATGATCTAACCCTGCCCAGATTTCTTTTTTCATTCTTGAAATTTCGTCAATATTGCCGTGTCCAATCTCTTCTGCCAAAATGCATCAGCTCACACTTCACTGTATTGAATTCCATCTGCCACTTGTCTGCCCGTTCTGGTAGTCTATCTATGACCTGTTGCAGTCGATGGTATCATCGTGCTGAATGCAATGGGGTCATTTGAGATGGCAACAGAGGTGGGGGGGGGGGCCTAAATTTGGGACGGCGCTTCTGGTTCTTCCACTCAACATCCAACATGGAGGTTGGGCTTTGCACATTCACGAGGCAGGAAGTAAATTCAGATATTTAAGAACCCAATTGACAATAATTTTGTTCTCGGTTTTGAATTTTCCTGATGAAGCATGATAACCAAGGGGCTTCAGGGCCTCACCTGGTAAAAGGAGGTGACTAGAAGGCTGGAGCTCAGTGTTGGCTTCGCTGGGAAGCCATCAGGTGAGGCAGCAGCACTTAGCAGCGAGTGTGGAGGAGGAAGGGCATCAAGAATCGCTGTCAGGATTGGAGGGAGTGGGGGGGGGGGGGGCGCCAAGGTGCCAGCACTGTGGGACAGCCACACCAAGGTGGCATTGGGGCAGTGCCACCACATTGAAGGTCACAAGTAAGGAGGGGGTTGGAGAAGGTTTGTTTGCCCTGAAGGCCTTGCACTCAGGGTGCAGCATCCTTTTATAGGCCTCAGTCACCCTGGCTTCAAGGCCCCTGTGGAGGAGGAGGAGCAGCAGAGAAAAAGGGAGCTTCAGGCACAGGCAAGGGAACAGCAGCAATTTTGGGGCCCACAGGAGGGCCATCCTTGGGCGCAGGCCAGGTTTCAACTACCTGCAGATGTCCGAGTGGCAGTGTTTCCGAAGACTGTGCCTCTCCAGGGAGGCCGTCAATGATCTATGCGCCATGATCTGAGGTCCATGGGACTTGGTGGGCACCTGATACCAGTGGTGCTGAAGGTCACCATTGCACTGAATAGCTACGCCACCAGATCACTTGAGGGATCCACAGGAGATATGTGTGGAATCTGCCAGTTTGCAGCACATTAGTGCATCAAGGAGGTCACCAATGCCCTGTTCAGGAGGACCGGCGACTATGTGCGCATCCACAGCAATCCAAACAGGCAAGGCTATAGGATTCAGGGTCATCGCTGGATTTCCCCCATGTGCAGGGGGCCATTGAGGCTCCCACGGACCAGCCTGTTGCCTTCATCAACTGGAAGAGCTTCTACTCCCTCAATGTACAAATGGTCTGCGACCACACAAACAGACCTTACAGGAATGTGCATGGTTCTTGGAAATCAGCATGCATACTAAGGCAGTCCCAGGTGCCAGACCTCTTCTGTGTCCCTGAGCACCTTCAGGGATGGATCCTTGCAGACAACGACTACCCACTGAGAACATGGCTACTGACACCTGTGAGGAACCCATGCATGGATGCAGAGGAGAGGTACAACACCTTCCACAGGTCAACCCGAGTGACCATCAAGCAGGTCATTGGTCTCCTGAAGCTGAGATTTAGGTGCCTAGATCAATCCGGTGGAGCTCTTCAGTATGCTCCAGTGAGGTCTCGCATATTGTGGTGGTCTGCTGTGCACTGCACAACCGGCACTACAGAGGGGTGAGGCTTTGACTTGTGAGGATATTGTGGAGCGCAAAGTCTCCTCCAATGATGAGGATGCGGAGGAGGATGCTGCCCAAGCACTGCCAGAGGAAGGGCCACAGGCATAGCACAAAAGGCACCAAGAGTTGCATGCAAGGGAGGTACAAGACGTCCTAATACATTCATGTTTCCTTTGACCCTTACCACCTTCTGGAACCGCAATAATAAAGCTTTACTCTTAAGCAGCCCTGTTGTCGCCTCCTTCCTTCTGAAATGCAGCACCCAGGTGCATGTGGCACAGTGGCAAGGCTGAAGCTTTGAGTACTCGGGGATTGCTCCCTTGCTTCCAGCCCTTGGGAGGAAGCTTTCAAAGAAACTCCCAAAGGGAATCAACAACAGAAGGGAGACATGGTGAGTGAACAACATAATTTTATTACGCATGACAATCATCGCAACAATTTCCTTTTCCACAGCATTTTCACCCATGATCCTCGAAGTGCATCCAAGCGCTCTTCTTACGTCTTTTCTGGGTACTCCTACGTGGTGCTCCGTCTGAGCTGTCAGCTGAGATGGCGGCAGGCTGCGCACCTTGCTGTCCCATGTCTTGGGACCTTGGTGGCTGTCCTCTGGCTCCCTAAGGCCCTGGAGAGCCACAGCACACTGAGGGCCTTTGGCAAAGGTGCAGATACAACCGCAGTCGGCAGAGATGATGGAGGCACTAGCGTCACTGGCAGAGGGGCTTTGAAGTCACTGTCCACACCAGGAGCACCCTGAGGGGAGTCCCCAGATGCAGACGGCAACCGCTCCTCCCCGCTTATAAGACACACTTGTACCTCCCTGCTGACCTGAGAAGGACGTGGCCCTGGTAGAGACTCTAGGTACCTTGTCTTTCTCTGGCCTTGCCATTGCTGCATGGAGCTCACGGACAAAGCGATGGTGAGCAGGTCTGCACGCATCTCCAGCAGCCACTAATTGGTCTTCTGGATCTGGCTCTCCATCAGAGTCGCCAGTCTCTCAATGGAGGAAGCCAGATGCGCAATCAGCAAAGACAGTGCTGCATCCAAGGCCTGGATAGACTCCTCCAACGTCCATGCTTGTGGTCATAGAGCCTCAGGCACCTCTGCCAGATGTTGCCTGACCTCTTGCTGCAGCCGCAGCATTTTCCATGTTGCCGCCAACACCAGAAGCACGTCATGAGCCTGGGGCTCAGCATGGGCCTTGCCTCCCACAGTCCCCTGACTGCCAGTGACTTGGGCTGTCACAGCCTCCATCAGTTGCCCTGGCGCATCAGTGCTGTGCTCATCAGGTTGTTTGCGACTACGCACCGATGTGAAAGTATCTGCGCTGGTGGAGGGTGAGGGGTAATGATGTAATGCTGCACCCTCGGAAGCTGCCTCCACCTCCTCAAAGGTGGCTGATTGTCTCCCAGTCTCTTGAGCACCTCTCTCTTCTCAGTCACCTTGACCTGGACGAGAAATCATAGACATAGAAGTATTAGGGTCTGCCCAGCGTTACATTCTCCCCCACCCTCCCACGCCAAATGTGCCTCTCCATTGATGCAATGGGGATCACATGCGCTACATGGCTCTTCGCCACCAGCTACTCCCTTGTGCCCCAGGAGACGCACAAGTACTCTCTTGGGTGGGCACCCCATCTCTCCATCAGCTATGGGATAGCCTCCTGGTTACCCTACCAGTTCCATGGCTGCCTCCTCCATCAGTGTTCGCACAGGGACATGATGGAGGCAACAGCGGAGGCAGTGAAGGAGGTGTCAGGTGACCACAAGGAAGCTCCAGGCACCTTACATGCAAGGCTGCCAGTCCTGCCTAACTGCTGCTTCCATCAATACAGCCCCTGCAGTCAGGAGTGCCAGGCAGCAGTTAGGCAGGGCTGGCAACCCTGTAAATATGGTGCCTGGAGCTTCCGTGGCACAGTGAATCCCGATCCTTAATTGGCTGGCCATTGCTTAATCACGTTTGGCCGACTGCTGATTGCCCCAACAGATGCTGTACTTCTACCCGGTCTCCATGTTGGGACCTGTGGCCTACAAATAAAATTCAGCCCATCCTGACTGTTTGCCACTCCTCCAAGTTTGATATCATCGGCAAATTTTGAAATGTTACTCTCTATTCCAGTATCTATCACTGACCCTTTGGGAACATCACTGTCTACCATCCTCCAGTCTGAAAAAAACCCATTGCTACAACCAAGGTGGAGAGGGGGTCAGAGTTGCCCCTCTTGCCCTTCATATCAATTCCCAAATTACAAATTACCTCTAGAAACTTAACACAAGCCATGAACCAGGTGATCGTAACCCCTGATTATTGTTTCTAAAACCTTTACCCACCACTAATGTTAAACTGACTGACTGGCCCGTAGTTACTAGGACTGTCCTTACACCATTTCTTGAAATAGGGTGTCACATTTGCCACTCTTCAATAGTCTGGCACCTCACCCCACCCACCCTCCCCCATCTCCCCCCCCCCCCCCCCCCCCCACCCCCGCCACCCCATCTAGGGAAGACTGGAAGATTATGGTAAGCCCTTTAACTATCGCTAAAACCAATTCCTTTAGCAACCTTGGATGCAAGCCACCTGGACCAGGCGACTTATCCACATGACATGAAAAGGCCCCCTTATGAAGTTCTTTTGCTTAGGTAGGTAATAATGTTCATGGTTCCGTGTTTTACAGAACTAAATAAATTGAAGCAATTTGCCATAGACTCTCAGGTCATATCACAAAGTTTTGTCAGCAGTGGCTCCATCAACATGGAAGAGGTAGCTAAGTTAAAATGAACTCCCAAACCAGTAATATTCTAACAAAGCCAAAACCTGTCTATAACTAAAGCACATTCTCACCACTTTCACTGCCAGTAATTCCAGTATCTTGTGGACTTGACAGACACAGTATGCTGTGACTACTTCATGTCTGTGTTATTTAAGTTCAATGATTCATAAAAATCCTGATTGCTATGGGATCTCTCTCTGTATTATAGAAAGTATATTAGCTGTACTGTATAGCACCTGAATTTTCCCCACATAGCCCCCAAAATTACAACAGAGGAGTAGGGGAAATAGGGCAGGGGAGGCCTACTTCCAAATTCTCGTCCCTGAACCCACTGCTCCAAATTTTCCACTTGTATCCCAGCAGGAAACTCAGCCACCCGAATCCAGACCGCCTGCCCCATTTAAATGATGGTGGGAAGTGAAATTAAGGAATCTAGCTGATTTCTCTGATTGCTAGTTGATGTACCACTGACCTAAGTACCAACAGCCGAAATGTGATGGTGTGTGCTGGTGCAGCAGCCTAAAGCCTACTGATGCCGCTGTTGGAGGGAGAGTGCCTGCTTAATGGACACATTTCCCTTTCTTCTGTCCCCATGCCTGCACCAGAAGAGGCTAACAAGCTCTTGGAGGTAGAAAGGCTGCAAGGGATGGCGAAGTGGTTATAAACATGGTTGTGAGAGTTTATGTGAAGGATGAAATTGAATGAGGACAGAAAAGTCACAGGACAGGAGCTATAGGAAGTTTAGAAGCTGAAATTACCCAAGATAAAAAAATGATTATTTTCAAAGTTGATGGAGTTGAAGTGAGGCTGAGGTGAAAGAAATTGAAGTGTTCAGAGGAGCAGGTGCTGCAGTAAGATCAGAGGCCGAGGTGGGACTTGGCAATAGCCTAACTACCACGATGGCAATTTGAACAACTGTTGGAATAGAACATGGAGATAGAAAGTGATCCATTGCTGAGGAGGAAGGAAATGTTAAATAAGCTTCAGGGTCAGGATGGGGAGATCTGCAGCAGCCCACAGGCTTTGGGGCCTTCTGGCTGCTGCCCAAGCTCAAAGATCTCTGGGAAAGTGCAAGCAAAGAAGTGCCACTTACCACCTTTTTCAAATTCCGTGGCTTTCTTGGCCGACCTCCCTCAGATCCTCCAGTACCTTCAACTTCTTCTTAAACACCCTTCCTATTGGCCAGCATACCTGCAAGAAAATAGCTGCTCCTTCTTGCATCTGCTCTGGTCACCAGGTCTCCTCTTCATCCTGGTGGGAAGACCAGGAAATGCCTGGGCAATATAAAAGCAGTAGAAACTTGCCATCATGTTCTCCACCCCTTTTCCCTCAGCTTTGTTCACCTGGTTCCCAGGTTTAAGGCAGAGGGAATTATGCTCCATTTCCAGAAGAGTATTATAAACGGTCTGGGTGCCTTGTTTTCACACAGAAATGTCACCAAAGGCTGTTCTAACATATAGAAGTAGATAAATCCTTACTCCCAACAGTGAAGCACATTTTAGATCACTCAATCGCTACCCAATTCCTAACAGGCTAAGTCACCATGAAAACACAAAATAGTAGTGGGCGGCAAAGTGGTGCAGTGGTTAGCACCGCAGCCTCACAGCTCCAGGGACCCGGGTTCAATTCTGGGTACTACTGCCTGTGTGGAGTTTGCAAGTTCTCCCTGTGACTGTGGGTTTTTGCCAGGTGCTCCGGTTTCCTCCCACTGCCAAAGACTTGCAGGTGATGGGTAAATTGGTCATTATAAATTGCCCCTAGTGTAGGTAGGTGGTAGGGAATATGGGATTACTGTAGGGTTAGTATAAATGGGTGGTTCTTGGTCGGCACAAACTCGAAGGGCCTGTTTCAGTGCTGTATCAATAAATAAATAAAAACAAAAATATACCCTCGATGGCTCAGTGAGTTTCTCCAATGATCTGGGGAGCCATGCAGTACAATAAGATCTCAGGTACCACTTCCAGGTGTGTGCTGAGTTGACTGATATTGACCAGAGCGATGGTAGGCATGATACAAGTTGCCTCAGCACAACAAACACACAAAAATCTTTGTCTATTGTCAACAGATGAGGGTAAGATTGGGGTCATCTGTAATGCCAATCATAACTGGATAACCTGTTGACAGTCACTATTAAGGCGCACAGGAAAATTGGCCACACACACACAGTTGGAATAACATTTACAAAACTCTCCAAAAGAAAAAAATAGTTTACTTGTGTGTGCAAAGTGATTTAATAATTTCAAACGATCTTAAACACTAATTGAGCTTCTGAATATTTTATTAACATAAATAATTTGACAAAACCCTGAGAAATATTATTAAAAATGAAAAAAATGAACAAATGCATAAACAATTTTGTTTTACAGATTTGTACAGTATAATTGTTGGCATGCCCAGCAGGTCAATCCAAACAACAAATAGGTCTATCAGTATGTTCTGAAAATGATTACACACAGAAAGACATTTTGCTTTCTACAAGACTTAATTAATTCAGTCAACAAGTCATAGTAATATATCGAGACATGCACAGTCTGCTGGGAGAGAAATTATATTTCCTTGTGAAACCCGATGCATACATTATATGTTTGTTAGTATTCTATTTTTTAAGGGGTGAGAATAATTTCAGACTAAGCAGGACTGAAGACATGTTTGTATGGTCCATTTATACTGCAGCCACCAATGAGGTCCTATGTGGCTAGAATCAGCATGGACTGACCTGAATCCTATCTCCCAAGGTCTGTTGCTGAGCATTACTCAAATTCAGGCTGGGCACTAACACAGTATACTGAGAGCCCACACTTGATTTTACATCAGCTAATCACACCAATCTGGTTTCAATCTCTGTTATGCAACCCAGGTCAACCTGGAGATCAATGGTAAGAATTTTAACTCCATCAGTGTTAATCAGACTAAATCAGTCCACAGATTAAATACTTCAATCGTTTATTATTGGTTGTCATCAGTCACAAATTCACAGTTGTATCAATTTGTAGCTCCGCTATAAATGGGAGCTATACAAACTTGTAGCAAGTGGCACACAGTGGAGGTAGATTTTGACTTTGTGCGATAGTATGTGAGCCAGTTGGCAGCCTTTTGTTCCATCTCTCCCAATTTTTAATATCCATTGACCTCAATGGAAATAAAAATAGAGGTAGATGTAAAGCAAGCTGCCAATTCGTTATCACCTGTTTCACATTATCGCACAAAGTCAAAATGACCCCCATGATGCAAATGGAAGCCTGTCTCTGCCGCTTATGCTACTGTCATTATTCCCGAGCTTCCATCAGCCTCAAGCTACTCAAGGTACTTGGCATGTCATGATTTTCATTGATGATTTCATCACAGGACCACAACCATTAACATCCTAGTTTTGATGGTGCAATCCGCTCTTCTATTAGATTAACTCAGCTCAATATTTGAACTTGCCCAAGATTATAGTCTGTGTCCCAGCAGGATAGTTCAGAGGTTTCTGCTGCACTGCTGTGGTAAGTAATTTGGTGCCAGCTTCAGTAGGGGCTGTCTTAAACTTGATCATTATTGTGTGACTGTGTTCAGTTACTTCTCTACCTGCCAACTAGGTGGCCTCCTTAAGTAAAGTTAACAAGCTATTAGCTTGTACTTTCTTGCCTTGTGGACCTAGTGAGGATATTCTATATGGGTAGTAGGGTTGCCATCTCTGATTGGATGTATTCTTAGAGGTTTCATCACATGACCTATTGACTCCAATCATGGAAGGTTGGCCACCCTAATGGGCCACCTTACATTCCATTGTGTTTTGAAATGTTTAATATCTGGCACAAGTGGTGTGTGGAGACATTGGCCCCACCTTCCCACCAGCGCTGGCACATAAAGTGGCACAGCACTTGAGACTCAATGACCTGCCCTTCAGCCAGCCATTCATCAAAATATATACCTGTGATCTGGAGCAGTGAAATCCGAACTTTTAAGTTCTTGTTAAAATTGTCAATTATGATCCAACAGGTCATGTTATCTCGTGGTCCCACTGCAATAGGATGAAACTCATTACACAAATGGTTGAGTGTCAGACACTGCTGGGATTTGAGCCTACTCTATAGGAGTGGAAAGCGAAATGCCTGTTGGTACAATGCTGAGTTACTTAAATCGTATCAAGATTCAGTTTTCATCAAACGTTTTTTAATGAACTAGTTTGGCCCTTTGAGGGCCACCTTCACCTTGTTACAGAAACTACTCTGCACAAGTTTCAGCTGCTGATTCTACAACACTCTGGAAGTGAGAAAATAAGGAAAATGTAGGGGGCCGAATTTCTGTGCAGGGTTTGGGGGGGTGGTCCTCCTGATCTCCCACTCTACCGGAATTTCCACCAAAGTGACATCGGGAGAACCGCCCATAGAAATTCTACCTTGTCGAACTTTGCTGTTGTGTTGTACATCACAGCATTGAGGGTCAGAGGAAACAAAAACGCTGTGGGTTATAACATGGACAAGTATGAACATCTTCATTCATTGGTAAAGAACATATAGCTTTTACAATCATAAGACTGCAGCATATCCAAAATAATATAAAAATAATTTAAATTTTACTTTAAAATTAGAATATAAATGTTGTTGCTTTAAGTGTTTTCTTGCCAGAAAGAACTATGTAGTGACAAGTGGTGAAACAAACCACACTAAAGGGAAGGGGACGAATGGTTTCATTGCAGAAAGTGATGGAATTGCACATTACAAGAGGTACATGATTCAAGCGGGGTAAACTTTGGTAACTATGAGAATGTGTATATCATTTAAGTTAGAATGAATAAATAGTATTTTCTCGTTATTCATTTATTAAAGCATGCCAAAATGTACTATATATTGAATATTTACAATAATTGTATGCTAGTTTGTCCTGTAGATTTCTTTTACTGAAACAATGAAGTACTTTGTAACTATTCTGACACATAGAAGTTCTGAATTACAGTCATTTTGGAGAATTGTGGAGCTTAGATCGATGGTCTATGTTGAAACTTCACCTTCAATTCACAGTGATGAAAGAGTTTTTTTTTGCTAAATTTCAAATATAACATCTGCTGTATATCATCTCGTTTGTGGGCAATACCAGTTTCTACTAAACAACTGGTAAGAAAATCCAATGGTCCTCATTAGCACAGAGGCAAAAGAAATATTCTATTGGTGAGAAGTCACTTTTTAATGTGTGTAGATGAGAATGGGAGGCTGCACCGTGCACGAGTTATGTAAAAGGATCAATGTAACATCACATGCTAATCTCTGCAAAGTGCACATTATATGTTCAATAGTGGTTTACAGTCCAGTTCCTAGACGCACAAATACATTGCCCAACTTGCATCCTTTGTTTCCTCTTAGGAATCTGTTGAAGGTAACCTATTTAGAGCTCCCCTTTCACTCAGTAGTAGATTTGTTGCTTAGTGTGTTGCTGAGCCACAGAGGGCAGAGAGATCCCAGGCTCAGCCCTATACAGACTTAGTTGGTCACAGCTAGGAGAAGTAAGAGGGGGATTTTTGAACTCCAGGAGGAGAAAGATCAAAAGAGATGCCTACTACTGATTGCCACCCATTCACCACTTCTAGAATGAGTGTGCTTGTGGGCACTGGATAACCTCACAGTCAAATGGCCTGCTGAACACATTATCTAGGCCTCTGAAAAGAGGGAACAGAATGTTGCCAACACCTGTGGATCTAGGGGGGAAATTTTAGCACACGAAGATGGGTAGGTTGGGTTCAGGTCCAAAGTTGAAATTTTAAATATCTGAACCCTGACTGCAACGCCCCTCCAACCTGCCCATTTCCAGGTTTTACGGAGACAGGACAAGGGACAAAAGCAGCCCAACCACTCCCAGGAAGCGGTTTAAATGTTTTATGTTTAAATGTTTTATGTTTAAATGTGTTACGTTTAAATGGCAATTTAAATGTTTTACTGAGGCTGACAGGCTCTGATTAACCTGCTTTGTAGGTTTTACAGTGGGCAGTTGGGTTTTCCAGGCCTCAAGAAACCCAGCAGCTGATGTAAGGTGAGGAGAGCTTTGGGGAGAATGTAAGTGCCTTCACAATGCTGCTTGTGAGTGTTTCCTTCCATTCCCCGCACCGCCCCCCCCACCCCCTCCACTCCCCCTCCCCTCCCCCACAAGCTGCCCCAAATCCGAATCCTCTCCATTCAAAGGCCCCTGGGGTCAGGGATCGGCACTCTCACTATCACTGGGATTGCTACCCACCCCACCTGCACCACATGCCACCCCCCCACACCAGGTCTGGGATCTACTTGGTCTTGTGGCCTGTTCTGGACTGCTCCCCGTCCAACTGGAAGCCAAGCCTGTCAATCAGGCTGACTAGAGGGCAGAGAACCTGTCAGGGCCAAAAGACCACGTTGCAGAGTTGGTTAAGGGGCAGCACAGTGGCGCAGTGGTTAGCACCGCAGCCTCACAGCTCCAGCAACCCGGGTTCAATTCTGGGTACTGCCTGTGTGGAGTTTGCAAGTTCTCCCTGTGTCTGCGTGGGTTTTCTCCGGGTGCTCCGGTTTCCTCCCACATGCCAAAGACTTGCAGGTTGATAGGTAAATTGGCCATTATAAATTGCCCCTAGTATCGGTAGGTGGTAGGGAAATATAGGGACAGGTGGGGATGTGGTAGGGATATGGGATTAGTGTAGGATTAGTATAAATGGGTGGTTGATGGTCGGCACAGACTCGGTGGGCCAAAGGGCCTGTTTCAGTGCTGTATCTCTAAACTAAACTAAACTAAACTAAAACTCCCCAGCAATCAAAACTCTGCCTACCCACCAATGTAACCCATCACATTAATATCCAGACCATAAAGTTAGCTGCTTTGGAAGATCGAAGGAAAGGAAGGCTCATTAAGAATGCATTTTGTGTGTCTTCCCAACACTTGGATATAAAAAATTGGGACTACTTCCTTATGACTTTACAGCACCTTCCACAGTTGTGTAGGTTTTAAAAATGGTTACTGAATAAAAATCTCTCTTGAAAATATAGTTTATAACTTGTGGAGGAGTTACGATTGAAGGAATTCAAGGGAGAACTAAACATAAGTAAGGTTCTCCATTGGTGTGACTAAAGCTCCTATAAGATTCACTGTACTTATGCAATATTAGGAAACTTAAATCAAATAGTAGTTCTGACAAAGGGTCATTGACCTGAAAAGTTAACTCTGTTTCTTTCTCCACTGATGCTGCCAGACCTGCTGAGTATTTCCAGCATTTTCTGCTTTTACTGCATATCGTAGTGGTGGACTGGGGTACACTGCTGGATACGAATGGAATCAAGCCTTCAAGCTAATGATCCCCAGACATCTATTTCCTGACCTCACCTCTGTTGGTCATGGAGGCCAAGCACAGATTCCCTTTACAGAACTGAAGCAGTTTTGCTAAGTCATCGTAACTCACCAGTCAGCCATTTTATTTTAAAGTCTCATGCTTCGCTCAGGATGTTTATTATGCTGGCAAATCACAGGACTCGTGTGCAATTGTGAGTGTTGACAATCTGAAGGAAATGACTTGTTAACCACTTGGCAATTCTTTCAAAGGTCCATCAGAGAGCAGCAGTAGCATAGCCCTAGGATGAAATGTCTGTGGGAATGGTGGGTGAGGGGGGAGGTGGCGAGCAAGGTGCCCTTAAAAGAAAAAATCATGAATAGTGGTAAATTTAACAAAAAAAAATAGAAACAAGGTGATCCAACTAAACATTGGCACAATCCCTGTTCTAGTTAAATTATGTGAATGACTGTATTTGTTTTTGACATGTTCAATGACTTAGCAATGCATGCTGTCGAGCAGTCACCTCCCAACGAAGATAATTGCACGTTTCAGTCCCAGAGCTAACCATTGCTGGGATGTTTGTTAGTTGGGAATGAGTTTTGTCTATCCTCATCCAGTCACTAGGTGGAACACTTCACCAAGGCTTTGGTTTACCTCCCCGTGAGCCCACTTGCTTTCTACAGCAACATTGAGGGTACTAGAGTGAAGCAGTGCAGCGCCATGGAGCAAAGGGCTGAATCTGTGTTTCACAGCTACTCAATGGAGTGTACAGGGCTGGTTTACATTAATGAGCACAGCATAAAATGGAGCCCTCGTCCAATGTTCCATCATATTCATCTTTCTAGTCCACTCAAGGCATCATAATAAACATTCCACAGACATGAAGTTAATGCAGGAGAGGCAGGTGGAGGTCCTATCTGACAACAGTACTTGTTGATCGAGTTTGTGAATTATATAATGGCTAAATCATCCAAATGTTTTATTTTTATGAAACTGTGATTTTAAAATATTTGTAAAATCACGAAGCAACCATTTTTTTGTTTCTGCCGTGCGTCCTGAGGTATGTACAATCAACAGATTTGTTTTTTGTTTTCCGTTCTGTGCTTAAAAATTTTTAAATTACCAATATGAGTTTAAACAAGTGTCCCAGGCCATGTGTAACAGGCCTGCACCTTAACTGAGTGAAAACTGGGCCCTGTTTAATAATATCTCTGCCTTAGTAGCACCCAACCTGAGTTCACTGTACCTTACTGCCTTACACATTCACATCCACGGGGAGGGATGTTTCAATGTAAAACAGACAATAAAAGACATTCAAAGGGTTACATGGCTTGGGATAGTCTGAAAAAATACATGATCAGTCCACTCATCTCATGAGTCTATCAGGCTCTGTCAACACCCTCAAATGCCCAGGAGAGCACTGAGGAACAGCCATGTGAGCAATGATAAAGGAAGAGTGAGAGAGAAAACGAGCGGCAGCATGACCGGTGAAAGCGAGAGAACGAAGAGGAACAGCGGGGTTGGTGTTTGAGAGAGAAGAACGAGGAACAGTGGGGATAGTGAAAGGGAGCAATGTGGAACAGTGGGGTTGGTGAAATAGGTAGTCCTGTAACTGGTGAAGAATGAGGAGCTGTGGGACTGGTGGGGAATGAGGAGCTGTGGGACTGGTAAAAGCCAGTACCAGGCAATGTGTATACCAGTGAATGAGAATTTGATGAATATTAGAGTGGATGAATATACTAGGAATATTCATACATTCCTAGTATATTTGCATGTTTATTTAATTGGTTCAAATCAGGGACACTCATACCCCCTTTTCCCTTACAGTTGTGTTAGTAGCAGCACTGTGAAGTAGATCAGGGAAATGCTGATGTTATTGGAGGCACCTGAATCCCTTGGTTTCCACTGGCACTGCAGCAGGCAGTTAAAAGATAAGCTCTCCTTTGTGAGTCAGAAGCAGCTATTACTTTGAGCCACCATTGGGATATCCACTCTGCACCAGTAGAGGCCGGTGTTGCACGGTTCTATCGCACCCATCAGCAGTGGTCCAACAGGTACAAGTGAAGTCACAAATTACGACTTTAAAGTTTGCGCATATGCAGTCATTGGTCTATGGCTTCGACAAGGCAAACAGAATAGATTCCACAGCACCAGAAGCTTGGGATGTAGCTACTGTTTCTTGTGGTAGTTTTCTAATAATAAACATGCATCTGATAATGATCCACTCGGTCCCTCTGACTTAACAGAAATTAACGGTAGGACACCTTGGAGCTTGATTTTCCTTTGACTAATGTTGGAAAGAAAGTCACATCAGTATAAAGTAGGACCTGGCATTTGGTAGTTACGCCAACTGTTTCCACTAACATTAGCAGATGGAGAAAACAATATTCCCAAAATCATGATATAGTCTATCTCTCTCATATTGTTACTACCAGTCATAGCTATAATTCAGAACTTCTGTACTTTATCACCTTATTAAAAGCAGCTTTTAATTATTCAGCCCTTTTTTTACAAAAAAGAATCCCCGTCTGCGAGATTCTCATTGCGTGAACCTAAAAAGAATCACTTTCATTTTGGGCTCCATGTTCCTGGTAGAAATATATTCTACTCCTATTTACATCACCCTGTGTTCCTAACTTAGGAGTCCGCTGGAGTTTCCCCACTGACTGATAGTCATGCATGGCCAGTTCATGTCAACAGGTGGCTGGTTAGGGAGCTACTCCATGCCATTCCTGAGAATTTGATTTGCGGCAATCAACATGACACTGATGATGAAAGCCACACCAAACGCGCAGATCAGGCTCTTCCTCACACATGTCTGTCTATTCTTCTTTTGCGAATGCACTGTCAAAAGGAAAGAAGAAAGCTGTAAAGTCAGAGTTTTAGGCAGACAAGTACATCCGTGCTTTCAACATAACATAGCGTCAGTCAAGCTGCTGATCTGTGTGTGCCATTCTAACAAAAACAGACAAGGCCGCAAACAGTTGCAGTCAATCCTTTGTTGGGACTGAATGGGCATTAGTGAGCAATCCAGATTATTCCACCAATGTAGGAAGTTGTTCAGTCCATGTGCATCAAAGTCATCAGTGGGTAATGGTATTAGTTTCAAATGGTATAAGCTGTTGGTCTCCAATGTCTCTTGTACTTCTGTGGTCATTAAGGAAGAAATTACAAATAATGTTAATGTTTCTTTAAAGAAAAGCAGTTATACCCACAGTGAATTACATTGTAAGTGCACTACCCAATAGTGGGAAACTGTGTCATAGAGACTAGGAAGGTCCCAGGTTTAATCCCCAATCAATACTGATCTTAGCCAGTGCAGCATTACAGCTCAGGCCGCCCGCTGGCTTGGAAGGTCGGAAGGGGAAGAACCAGCTGAGATGCTCGAGATAATGACCCAATGATTCCTGTGTGTATGTCAAATGTGGACAACATTGGACTTGATTATGATCATCTCATAGTTAAACAGCTTGCCATTGCTCATTGGGTCAGCCATGAAGAATGATCACTTGGTTGAGGTACGAGTAGGTGTCTGGGTCCTGCACCCTGGGGAGAAAATTGGTAAAAACATCGACAAAGAAAGGAAACCAGAATCACTTCTCCCCCTGGAAGCCACTCCAAGCCCTCGTTAGTACCACGCAGAAGCCATTCAGTTTTTGCTTGGCTCTAGTAAGGTAGAGACTCCATAGGCCTGTGCTACATGATCTTGATGCCAAATACACAGAGCCAGATTTGATGGCAAAATAAACAGAGGCCTATTTTATTTGGTTTTCTAGACATGTACATTTCTGTTTCTATTTAAGTGAAAAGAGCTGATCTTGCATCTGAGTATTATTAAGACAGGATTAGAATTTAATTTTATGAAATCTGTTTTTTTGGGAGGAGGCATTGTGTTTCATTTTATTACAAAATAGGCATAGATTCTGTTTTATTACAAAAGGACAGCACCAATAAATATAGCAGCATTTCATTTTACTTCAGGAGCAACAGAGCTGAGTTCCTTAAATTCCATTTATTATTACTTAAAGGGAGCTGGGTTCCATTTATCTTCAGAAACAAAAGAGAACAAGCTTCCATTTCCTTCTTAACTAATGAGCAGCAGCAGTGTGAAAAGCCACATATGAAATCCCTGGCCCTGTTGTTGTTAGGAATAGGATATCATTACAATCCAGGATTCCTCACAAAATAACAATGAATAAAATGAATAACTTGAAGAGTGCACATTGAGAAAGGCCAGTTCATAAAGAAAGCAGCATTAAAGGATCCGAGAGTTCAGGATTATGACAAGAACAGTAAGATGGTGAGAGAAAGCTGAAAAAAGGAAAATGTTTCAATGAATATAGTGCCAGCTTGGATAATAATAAAGTGCGACAGCTTCTGACTTTGGCAGTTAGATGTGGGGGATGCAAGGAAAAATAAATAGTGCGTTGAGGGAGAAGACCAGTTTGCTGTGTGTTAGCAATATCAGAAACACAGCAGTGGCATTTCCTTTATTGTTACTGAAATCATAAATGCATTTGAATATTAGAAGAGTACAATGAACAGCTGATTGTTTTCCCTAGTTTTTGGAAAAGGACAATCATGTGATGAAAGTCATATCACAACATGTAAGCATTTTGGTGAGGTCCTTGAAATGGCTGTGAAACTGAGTGGAGAGAGACCGAGCTATATTATGGACATGAAGCAAAGACAACACTGGCTTTGTTGTGATGGCTTCCATAGTTAAATAATATTCCTGACAGTAAATGTTTAGGTGAACACGTGATGAATGGCTGATTGGGTGAGCTATGGGCAAGCAATTGCATCTTTGTGCTTTCATCCCAGCAAGAGTCAGCTCACCCGAGAAAAAGGTGATGGCTTCCCCAAATATAATGAATGATATAATGAATAGCAATATCCCTGTAGGTAACAGCCTTGGTAGGTTCTTCTCTCCATTTTTTATCTATTTTATTTTCTCCCCTCTCTTTATGTCTCCAGATGCAATTCCCTGGCCAGGAGATCATTAGCCTGTTGCCCAGGCTCCTGCAATTGATTTCTCGAATGACTTGGTCATACATGCACCCAATGACCTTTGGCTCAGCTCCATTCTATTTTTCTGTTCCTCTCTGAGGGCAGCCAAGATCCAGCTTCAGGCATTTTTAGGTCTCCATTTGTGGAACCAGAGACAGGGATATTGATTTTAGTTTCCTAAGGGAGATGAGTCAGGGGATAAAGCTGCCTCGTGCCAATGTGAATGAAAATTCCAGCATATCCATCTGGTATTCCAATCTACATCACTTGATCCTGCCCAGATCCTAACATTTCAGGGTCCCAACAGGACTAGAGCCAATAGTGTTGTCTTTGTTGTACTTTTAAAAAAAATCTAAGTGTCTACACCTGGATTGTTTTACATCAACTGCGTCAGATCAGGGTTTTACAATCTTCAGAAGTTAACAGTAAAAGATCTCAAAGTCACTTGAATGTAAAAGCAGCACTTGGATTTAAAATACAAAGAACCAGTTGAAATTCAGCATTACATAACTGACAATATCAGTATGTATTAAAGCCAGAAATGAACATGATCCTGTAGCTTGAGGCAATGTGCGTCAGATAGTTCTAAATAACTGAGGAGTTTTCAGCAATCTTGCTTCCTAATCTCAAAGGGCTGACAGAAATTTTAATTAATTTAGTGACTCATCATTATGTTTCACAGATTAATTTGTAAAGCGGTGAGCTACATAGAGATTCACCTGGTCTTGAAAGACACGCTAGTTATTTATATTTTGTCTATGCCTCTTGTAATTTTGGAGATATCAATCCCTTCACCAGCCTCTATGCTTAAAAGCTCTGAGTCTAAATAGTTTCTGGCTGATGATGAAATGATAGTCAAATCTGCAGTCGATCTTCTAAAGAGGAGCTCACCCATCCCAAAAAAATACTGTTTGAACAGCACACTAAACTCTACCAATATTCTGAACTGTTGTTGCTGCTGTGTTTACAGAGAAATCCAGCTTGTAACTGTGTGTTTATTTGTTTAGTTTAGTTTAGTTTAGTTTAGAGATACAGCACTGAAACAGGCCCTTCGGCCCACCGAGTCTGTGCTGACCATCAACCACCCATTTATACTAATTCTACACTAATCCCATATTACTACCACATTCCCACCTGTCCCTATATTTCCCTACCACCTACCTATACTAGGGGCAATTTATAATGGCCAATTTACCTACCAACCTGCAAGTCTTTTGGCTTGCTACAAAGAAAAACTCTACTGTTTATTCAGGATGCATTTATATTGTGCCTTTAACATAATAAAATGTCCAAAGGCACATAATCAGACAGAAATTGAGGATGGTGTGGTCAACTGTGTCAAAGGCTACAGGCGGATCGAGAAGGATAAAGAGAGATACTGCAATACTGTCATGGTCACAGTGCTGTGGCAGGAGAAACCTGGAAAGGATCAAACATGGAGTTGCAGGAAAGATGGGCACAGATTTGGAAGGCAACAAGGACTTTGGAAAGGAAAGGGAGGTTGGAGATGAGGTGGTAGTTTGCAAAGAAAGTGGGGTCAAGGATAGGTTTATTGAGGAGGCAAATGATGATGGCAGATTTGAAAGGGAGGGTGAAAGTACTTCAGGAGAGAGAACCATTTACAATGTCACTAGCATGGGAGGTGGTGGCGTGGTGACAGGAAGGAATGAGGACTGATTAGCAGTTTAGTGGGATTGAGGGAGCAGGAGGTGGGTCTCATGGACAAGATGAACTTAGAGAGTGCATGAGGGGAGATAGGAGAGATACTAGAGAAAAATATGAGTTCAGAGTTAGGGCTGGGGGAACCTTACAGGAGGATTGTCTTGGTGGCCAAATGGAGGGGAAGGATGCGACAGAGGCAGCTGAACGGAGGGTCCTCCATCTTAGTGGCAAAGAGGTCCATGAGGTCTTTGCAGGTCCAATCACTAGTTTGTGCTGCTCATTAACCTCAGCTAGAGCACTAATGAGGATGCAAAAGGCCTCTATCCCAGAGAAGAAAATATCAGTTGATGGTCCTGCTTCTGACCACTATCCAGTGGCCCTGCAAGTCCTCACCCAGTACATGTCAATGTGTATAACGTGTCAAAACAGGAGCAGGTTCAGATCTGCTGCCTCAATCCCACACCTAACAGTCCAAAATAGGTGAGGTACCAAAGGGCTATTGATGCCCATAAAGTGGTACGCCAGCTTCAGACCTATTTCTAACAGAGCAGGACAGAAAGGAAAATTAACTATTTTGGTCTGATTGAAATAAGGAGAACAATCTGAACTGCAGTCTTTGCCACAGCTTGAATAAAAATAGGACAGCTGTTGTCTGCACTGAAGAAAATAATAAAGATCTGTGACTTTGCGCAGTAACTAAATATAATAGAAAGTTAAATTAATTCTTTCAAATAAAATTTGTGGTGTCCTTAATCTGATTCTGTTTTTCTTCTTCGGCTGAGAGTGACTCAGCGAACTTCAAAAATAAAAATAAACCCAATCTCTATTCAGTATGTATGATGGGCTTACCTTCAAATTCGGTATGACAGTTACTTGAACTTTCATTCAGACTCTCCTCCTCCGTTATGATGATGTTCTCAATATCTTTCATTGTCAAATGGTCCCGAAATGCATGAAATAATATGTGCTTCAGTTCTTCCAGTGTAATCCTCTGCATATCAAACTGATAGAAAAATAAGAATCAAGCTGTATCCAGAATGACAAAATCTTTAGTTATTTTAATGGGAGAGAGTTCGGTATATCACAGATCAGGAATTGTATCTGAATTATATGCTTAATTAATCTTTCTCAACAAGGTCATTTGCAATCATACAGATTACTTCCACCAGCATGGAGATTCAGGTCACTGGTTTCTGCATAAACACTGCCATTGGATGCTTTGTGAATGGCAAACAGGATATGAAGATGAGAAGCACAACTTAAGTTCCTGATTTGCTCATTAAAATTAGGACTAGTGATTTAAAAAGAAAACCAAACATGTATCCACCTAAGGGTAAAGTAGGCTTATCATTACTGTACAGAAATTTCCTCCGACTAAATATTGGGAAGACTGACGCCATTGTCTTTGGTTGGCGCCGCAAATTCCGTTCCCTTGTCACCGACTTCATTCCTCTCCCTGACAATTGTCTGAGGCCAACCTAGACTACTCATAACCTTGGTGTTACATTTGACACCGAGATGATCCGACCACATATCCATGCCATCACCAAGACCATCTACTTCCAACTCCATAACAGTGCCCAACCCTAGCTCTGCATCAGCTCACCTGTTACTAAAACCATCATTCATGCCTTTGTTACCATTAGACTGGACTGTTCCAATACTCTCCTGGCCAGCCTCCCAACTTGCACCCTCCATAAACTTCAGCTCACCCAAAAGTTTGCTGCCCATATCCTAACTCGCATCAAGTTCCATTCACCAATCACCTCTGTGCTCACTGAACTACATCGGCAACTGGTCCAGCAACACATCAGATTTAAAATTCTCATCCTTGTTTTCAAATTGGTCCATGATCTCGCCCTGCCCTATGTTTGTCACCTCCTTCAGCCTTATAATGCTCCAAGATCTCTGGGCTCCTCAAATACTGGCCTCTTGCGTATCCCCGATTTTAATTGTTTCACCACTGGCAGTCATACCATCAGCTGTCAGACCGTGGGCTTTGAAATTCCCTCCATAAACCCCTCCGCCCCTCTACCTCTCTCTCCTCCATTCAGACACTCCTTAAAACCTACCTCTTTGACCAAGCTTTTGGTCATCTTTCCTAATATCTCCTCATGCAGCTTTGGTGTTCAATTTTGTTTGGTAATGCGCCTGTAAAGTGCCTTGTTTTACTATGTTAAAGGTGCTATATAAATACAAGTTGTTGTTGCATGACTCCATCTTATAGTGTGGAGTGTGCTCTTAGATGTTTAACTAAATACAAATATAAAGAATGTCAAAACTGCAGGAACAAGATGTCTCACACCTTATGGGCTAAAAATAAAATTAACCAGTCAGTAACCATTTTTATAAAACCAATTTCATATTCTCATCCTTTTTTTAAAAAATTGATTTCTTCGAGCTCAGTGATGATATCTTCTCTCGTTTGCTTTGCTCCAGGACAGGACAGTTTACAACAGCATCTATTCTTGCTTTTTAAGTGTCAGCTTGATTCACTGGTAGCCCTCTTGTCTCTAAGTCAGAAGGTTGTATGATCAACTCCCATTTTATGACTTGAGCACATCATCCAGGTTGACACTTCAATGCAGAACTGAGGGAGTGCTGCATTGCCTGCTTTCAAATGAGATGCTAAATTTACGCCCCACCTGTTCAGGGGGACATAAATGATCTCTTGGCACAACTTGTGAAAGAGCAGTGAGTTCTCATTCTGTCCTGACAAACAATTCTGCCTCAAATAACAGAAACAACATCAGATTAACTGGTCATTATTACAAGCAGATTGATAACACAAATGAGAACCAGGCCAAATATAGAAAGTTCAGAGGGGAACTGAAAAAAGTAATAAGAGAAGCAAAGAGAGAGAATTAGAAGAGTCTGACAACTAACATAAAGGGAATCCGAAAGTCTTCTATAGGCAAAAAAATAGTAAAGAAGCAGTGTCATGCTAGGCCCTCACCTGCCAAGAATGAGGCACATTAATTTTGTCATGAACATTGAATTAAATCTGTTACTGGAGTGAAGAAAGGACTTGCTAAACAGATTAGCCATGGCTGGAAAAGACATTTGCATATTGACAGTGTTTGGAAGGACAAAGCAGCCATTCCCTGACATTCAACCCACAATGGACTTTTGATCACCAGACATTGAAGGTGGGGAGCTTGCATTCCAGGTGACTGCTAAGATGGCCGAATACACAAACGGACATGGTCAAACCAGCTAGTCACATGACTAACCTGCTGGGCAACCTGAGTTTTTTGAATTTGTCAAACAGTTTGGGCAGAAGATTTGTTTGCTCCTGGACTGAGAAGATCTCTCCTGTGTGCTCCCATCTCTTTCTCACAAGCCTTTGAATCCACTGAAGACACATGAACCCCAAGAGAGAAAAGTTTCCTACAGTGAACAAGGTTTAAGAAGAATACTGGGCGCCAACGAAAAGCAAGATCTACCTACAATCAAGGACTCTGCAGTGAGCCTGAAGAACCATAACAACAACTCTTCAGATATTGCCCCAAACATTTCCACTTTATTTTTCTTCTGCTCTTTTCTGTCTCTATTTGCATATATCATGTATGCATGCTAGCATTGGCACATCATATATCCGTAGGCATTAACCGAATTAGAGTTTAAGTTCAAGTTTAATAAATTTCAACTTTTCTTCTTTAAGCCTAAGAAAGCCTGTATGTGCTGGTTTCTTTGCCTTATTATTGGAAAGCGATGAACAAGGATTCACCAAGGGGGAGCTAAAAACACATTGTGTAAGACCAGGTGAAGGTTGAGAGGGACTCCTAGACACCTTTCTCACCTGATAGTAACAGTAGTAAAAGGATGGGTGGATCAGATTAGGGACCAAAAAGGGGATTTTTGCACAGAGGCAGAGAACATGGCTGAGGTACTGAATGGATATTTTGCACCTGTCTTTACCAAGGAAGAAGATGTTGCTAAAGTCATGGTGAAAGAGGAGGTAGTTGAGACACCTGATGGACTAAAAATTGGTAAAGAGGCAGTATTAGAAAGGCTGGCTGTACTTAAAGTTGATAAGCCACCAGGACCTCCTGACTCCCCAAAGCCTGTCCACCATCTACAAGGCACAAGTCAGGAGTGTGATGGAATACTCTCCACTTGCCTGAATGAATGCAGCTCCAACAACACTCAAGAAGATCGACACCATCCAGGACAAAGCAGCCCGCTTGATCGGTACCCCATCCACCACCTTAAACATTCATTCTCTCTACCACTGGTGCACATTGTGTACCATCTACAAGATGCACTGCAGGAAATCGTCAAGGCTCCTTCAACAACACCTTCCAAACCCGCGACCTCTACCACCTAGAAAAACAAGGGCAGCAGATGTGTGGGAACACCATATCCTGCAAGTTCCCCTCCAAGTCACACACCATCCTGACTTGGAACTATATCCTCATTCTTTCACTTTCACTGGATCAAAATCCTGGAACTCGTTCCATAACAGCACTATGGGTGTACCTTCACCACATGGACTACAGTGGTTCAAGGACGCGGCTCATCACCACCTGCTCAAGGGCAATTTCAGATGGGCAATAAATGCTGGCCTTGCCAGCAACACTTACTTCTAAAGAACAAATAATAAAAATAGATGCGTCCGAGGATATTAAGGAAAGTAAGGGTGGAAATTGCGGAGGCACTGGCCATAATCTTCCAATGCTCCTTAGATATAGGGGTGGTGCCAGAGGATTGGGGTATTGCAAATGTTACACCCTTGTACAAAAAAGGGTATAAGGATAAGCCCAGTAACTAGAGGTCTGTCAGTTTAACCTCAGTGGTGGGAAAGCTTTTAGAAACAATTATCTGGAACAAAATTAGCTGTTGCTTGGATAAATGTGGATTAATTAAGGAAAGCCAGCATGGATTTGTTAATGGCAAGTTGTGTTTAACTAACTTGATTGAGTTTTTTGATGAGGTAACAGAGACGGTTGATGAGGGTAATGTGGTTGGTGTGATGTACATGGAATTCCAAAAGGTGTTTGATTAAGTGCCACATAACAGGCTTATCTGCAAAATTAAAGCTCATGGGATAAAAGAAACTGGTAGCATGGATAGGAAGTTGGCAGAGTGTCAGGAAACAGAGAGTATGGCGAACGGTTACTTTTTGGACTGAAAGAAGGTCCAAAGTGGGATTCTCCAGGGGTCTGTACTAGGACCACTGCTTTTCCTGATATATATTAATGACTTAGACTTGGGTGTACAGGGCACAATTTCAAAATTTGCAGATAACACAAAACTTGGAAGTATTGTGAACTGTGAGGAGGATATTGATAAACTTCAAGATAGTTGAAGTGGCGTAACTATATTTACTGGACAATGGTTATATTTTTTTATTTTAGAGATACAGCACTGAAGCAGGCCCTTCGGCCCACCGAGTCTGTGCCGACCATTAACCACCCATTTATACTAATCCTACACTAATCCCATATTCCTACCACATCCCCACCTGTCCCTATATTCCCCTACCACCTATCTATACTAGGGGCAATTTATAATGGCCAATTTACCTATCAACCTGCAAGTCTTTTGGCTGTGGAAGGAAACCGGAGCACCCGGAGGAAACCCACGCAGACACAGGGAGAACTTGCAAACTCCACACAGGCAGCACCCAGAATTGAACCCGGGTCGCTGGAGCTGTGAGGCTGCGGTGCTAACCACTGCGCCACTGTGCCGCCACAACGGGAGGAGATTTAAAAAATATTTGCTGGTATAGAGTGTGGCGTAACTATATTTACTGGACAATGGTTATATTTGCTGGTAGAGAGTGTGGCGTAACTATATTTACTGGGAAATGGTTATAGACTGGTTGGTGGAATAGGTGGGCACATGGCAGTTAAAATTTAATGCAGAGAAGTGTGAAGCAATACATTTTGGTAGGAAGAACAAGGAGAAGCAATATAAAATAAAGGTTACAATTCTAAAACTGGTTCAGGAGCAGAGGGACCTGGGGGTATATGCGCACAAATCATTGAAAGTGGCAGGGCAGGTTGAGAAAGTGGTTAATAAGGCATACAGGATCCTAGGCTTTATAACAAAGGCATAGAGTACAAAAGCAAAGAATTAGAATTAGAACATTACAGCACAGTACAGGCCCTTCGGCCCTCGATGTTGCGCCGACCTGTGAAACAATCTGACCTACACTATTCCATTTTCATCCATATGTCTATCCAATGACCACTTAAATGCCCTTAAAGTTGGAGAGTCTACTACTGTTGCAGGCAGGGCGTTCCACACCCCTACTACTCTCTGAGTAAAGAAACTACCTCTAACATCTGTCCTATATCTATCACCCCTCAACTTAAAGCTATGTCCCCTCGTGTTTACCATCACCATCCGAGGAAAAAGACTCTCACTATCCACCCTATCTAACCCTCTGATTATCTTATATGTCTCTATTAAGTCACCTCTCCTCCTCCTTCTCTCCAACGAAAACAACCTCAAGTCCCTCAGCCTTTCCTCGTAAGACCTTCCCTCCATACCAGGCAACATCCTAGTAAATCTCCTCTGCACCCTTTCCATAGCTTCCACATCCTTCCTATAATGCGGTGACCAGAACTGCACGCAATACTCCAGGTGCGGTCTCACCAGAGTTTTGTACAGCTGCAGCATGACCTCGTGGCTCCGAAACTCGATCCCCCTACTAATAAAAGCTAACACACCATATGCCTTCTTAACAGCCCTATTAACCTGGGTAGCAACTTTCAGGGATTTATGTACCTAGACACCAAGATCTCTCTGTTCATCTACACTACCAAGAATCTTCCCATTAGCCCAGTACTCTGCATTCCTGTTACTCCTTCCAAAATGAATCACCTCACACTTTTCCGCATTAAACTCCATTTGCCATCTCTCAGCCCAGCTCTGCAGCCTATCTATGTCCCTCTGTACCCTACAACATCCTTCGGCACTATCCACAACAAGGAAGTTATGGTGAACCTTTATAAAACACTGGTTTAGCCTCAACTGGAGTATTGTGTCCAATTCTGGGCATTACACTTCAGGAAGGAAGTGAAAGCATTAGAAAGGGTACAGAAAAGATTTATGAGAATGGTTCCAGGGATGAGGGACTTCAGTTATGTGTATAGATTGGAGAAACTGGGCTGTTCTCCTTACAGAAGAGCTGAGAGGAGATTTGATGGAGGTGTTCAAAATCATGAGGGGTCTGGACAGACTAGATAGGAAGAAACTGTTCTCATTGGCGGAAAGGTCAGTGCCAGAGGACACCATTTAAAGTGAATGGCAATAGAGCAAAAGGTGACATGAGGAAAAACTTTTTTACGCAGCTTGTGATTAGGATATGGAATGCACTGCCTGAGAGTGTGGTGGAGACTGATTCAATCATTGCTCTCAATAGGGAATTGGGTAATTATCTGAAGTGAAAACATTTGCAGGGCTATGGAGAAAGGGCAGGGGAGTGAAACTAGCTGAGCTGCTCTTGAAGACAGCATGGACACAATGGGCCGAATGGTGTAATCATTCTATGATTCTATTCTATGATTCTATATTGCTATTTTGGGTAGCTTGATGTGTGCAAATTGGCTGCTGCGTTTCCTATGTTGCAATAGTGACTACACTTCAAAAGTAATTCATTGCTTATGAAGATGCCATTTAAATGCAAGTTCTTTTTTTTCATTCATTAATATTCGTGGAAAACCCAAAACAAGTATTTGCACTGCCTTGTTCACAAATAATAGTGAAAAGAGGAAAATATCCCCCAATTTACATACTGCACAAATTTATGAAGAAGCAAGACTGAACAAAGGAAACTGGAGAGTCTATTTCAATACAAATATAAAATCACATGCAAAATTAGAAATCACATGAAAAATGTTTCAAATGCCATAGCTTTAAGCAGTACAGTGGCACAGCCAAGATGATGTGCCGTGAACTACTAAGAGATGGAGTCATGCCTGTGATCTTCCACACACTAAATTACCAATCTCAGACACACAGGCATGGGAGGTCCTAAGTGCAGGGCCACACTTTAGCTCAGCAAGAAACAGTCACCTGGACTGCTCTCATGTAGCTCAAAGTGTGCATTTTAGAGTCATATTGTTAAAGGTTTGGCAGCAAGTGACAGATCTCCTCACACTTTGACAGGAACGATGTTAAATAACAAGACTAAAAAGGAGATTGAGGACTAAATATTCTAAAAAGAGAAAATGCATTAGAATTTGGCTTGACACCTGTGGTGTGAAAAATATAGGAGTCCATTAGAAAAAGAAATTCAGCAGCACCCGATGAGAATGAAGATTGATAAATTCCAGGCAACGCAGTTTCTGTAAGACAGATTGTATCTAATAAATATACTGGAATTCTTCAATGATACAACAGATTTATAGATGAGTAAGATGGTGGATATTATATATTTTGACTTTCAGAAAGCCCTTGACAAGGCCTTTCATCGGAGACTTATGACTACAGTGAAAGCTCTCAGGATCCAAGATTGTGAATTGGATAATTAGCTGGCTAGATAATAGGAAGCAGAAGGTAGGCATTGATAGTATTACTAATTAGAAGTTGTGAGCAGCTTAGTCCCTTGGAAATGATCCTACGACCTTTATTTATTTATGACCTTGATGAAAGCATTATAAATGCAATATCTAACTTTATCGATGATATGCAGAAAGCAGAATATTTCCAAGGTGAAGAATTGTTTAGAGAGCAGTGTAGACACTCAGCAGCTGATGTGATCACTATTAGGTTTTAATGCTCAACAATGTAAGGCACAGCAGGATATTACGGGGGGCTTAATGTTGACTAGAGGGATTCAGGAAAAGGATATTTGTGTGTTGGTAAACCAAATAGCGGCTGTTACAAAATTCAAATATCACATCAGATAGCAACACTTATCAAACAAAACACAATGGCCCAGAATTTGCTGGGAAAGTAATGGCAACTTAAATGTGCACGCCATTATTAGTGTGTAAATAGCTCAGCAATTTGTGGCGAGAAAGAGATAAGGCATGAGTTGCAAATCACCACAAATTGCTGAGTTACTTACACACTAATAATGGAGTCCATATTTAACTCACTGTTATTTTCCCAACTGCAAAAACAGCAGCTCGCCACCAGCCTCCCTGTGCGTTTCAACAACTTGCTGCATTTGCACTGTTAAAAGAAAATCACCACTGAAAGTTAGGGCTGATATTTAGTGTTTGTTATAAGGACCCTTTTAATGACGAGGTTTATGTTCCTGCAATTTCACTCAGCCCTTAATCTTCTCTGCTCTAAGGAGAACAACCCAGTTTCTCTAGTCTGTCCATGTAACTGAAGTCCCACATCCCTGGTACCATTCTCATAAATCTCCTTTGCATTCTCTCTAAGCCCTCTTGAGATGCCCTGCTCCAGCAAATTCGAGGCCAATGTTTACATTATGCCTTGGGCGATAACAATGACATTCTGCAGGAGACTTTACCTGACTGGAATACCACTGACTGATGAAGCACAGGTGCCACAGCATGGACAGCAGTGTAAAGGATGGCAACCTCCATTCGGCCAAAAACAGTGGACAGCCAATTCTTCTTGGGTCTCACAGTCTGATATCAGTACTATCTTCTGACCTGCCAAATGCACAGACCTGATTCAGTGCACTAGTGTGCTTGTACTGTGATACAAAATAGCATCATGGCGTGAAAATGCTGATGCACAGTATGAGCTCAGCATTAAAAGCGGAAATTGGAAGCTTTTCAATGATAAAACAAACACTGCAAGTCAATTCAATTTTATCAGAAATTTGTGCATGTGAATGCAACATTTTCCAATAAAATGGTGGGGAAATTGTATGCAGCGCACATGAAATTTCTGAAATGCTCTCCCAGTGGACAATTCTCCCCACTAACAGAAACCTACCCTTCGGATACACATGTTTAGTGTAATCATGGGAATACAATTAGAATATAGGCTTTGTAGGAATGTAGGCTTTATTTAGAATCCTTCTCTGATTTAGAAGGAGCAGATGGGTGAATTTTCTATTCTGGGATGCTAAAATGGCAAAACTATGAGCTGCAAGAGGGGGCGGGGCTGACCTTGTAGGATTTCTTGCAAAATAACATTATTTATATATATGTGGTAACCGCTTTGCTGCTACTGAACCTGATGCTGAGACACAGATAACAGAGAAGGCTGCAGGAGATTGCTCACATGAACAGTCCTTCGGCATGAAGTGGGGGGAAAATGGTTTCAGCCTTTCAAAAGAGATTTCAAATTTATTTTAAGCCTTTCCAAAGGCAGCGTGAAGCAGGGGATAACTGTGCAGTATACCTAGAAGGAGCTGGTGGCTGGGTCAGTATTGTGCAGCGTGATAGAAAATACAGTCTGTGCCCAAGTGATGGTATGGTACAGCATCTGTGTTTCATAGGAACATAGGAGCAGCAGTAAGACATAAGAACATAAAAAATAGGAACTGGAGTAGGCCATTTGGCCCTTCGAACCTGCTCTGCCATTCAATAAGATCATGGCTGATCTTCTACCTCAACTCCACTTTCCTGCACTATCCCCATATCTCTTAATTCCCTTAGTACCCAAAATCTATCAACCTCCATCTTGAATATACTCAATGACTGAGCATCCACAGCTCTCTGGGGTAGAGAATTCCAAAGATTCACAACCATTTACGTGAAGACATTTCTCCTCATCTCAGTCCTAAATGGCCAAACTCTTATTCTGAGACTGTGACCCATGTTCTGGATCTACCCCATCATACCCCTGAAGAATGTTATAAGTTTCAATTAGATCACCTCTCATTCTTCTAAACTCCAGGGATTATAGGCCTAGTCTACTCAATCTCTCCTCATAACGCAATCCCCTCATCCCAGAAACAAGTCTAGTGAACCTTTGTTGCACTCCCTCAAGGGCAATTATGTCCTTCTTTAGGTAAGGAGACCAAACCTGCATACAGTGGGCTGAATTTTATGAGCCCGTCACAGCTCCTGGCAGCAGACCCGGAAGCGGGTGCCATCACTGCATGTCACATATGCAGTTGGAGGTGTAAATCTCATCCAATTGCACGACGGGGGTGGGCTCCAAGGCGCTGATTGCAGTGCCAGATGACTTCAACGCAGATGCTGCCGTCATTTTTAAAGCACTGCCAACCTTGCCTGTATTGCTGCCTTTCAATGAGGCAGTGAACCTAAAGTGCTGCTGGACCCTTTTGATGGCAGTCTGAATGGCTGGGCTCTCCTGTAATGCTAGTGTAGCTGCTGTTCCCTGGAATTCCTGGACCCCCTGCACTGGGACTGACGACCGTCGGAACAGAGCCTGATCGACCTAGGACAATCTCTGAGGCAAGACACCGAGTGCCCCCACAATTTAGCAACGCCTCCCTGGAGCTCCTCCTCCAGGCTGCATGGGAAAGGCGGGAGGTCCTCTTTCCAAGGGATGGCAAGAAGAGATCCACTCGTCTGACCAAGCAAACCTGGATGGAGATTGCAGAGGTCAGCAGTTGCAGGGTCACCCCTGAAACTGGGTCCAGTGTTGCAAGAGGGTCAATGACCTCCTTTGTTCCACCAAGGTGAGTCCTCCATACTGCTCTCCTCTTTGGGACTTACATGTGGCTACAAGGGAGGGAGTGCTACATGGTGAGGGAGTGACCACAAAGGTGGTGGCAAAGTGGTGAGGCATCGCCACATCCTGGCAGATGTACAGCTGCATCTCAGCGGCAAGCAGCCTCTTTTCAAAGCTCAGCCCCATTACGTCTCCTGAGAGCGGAGGTGGGGAGGAGCCCTGCAGGAAACCCCATCAGGGGACAAGAGGCTGCCATGAGCAGAACTGCAGTGTTGCTCTTCCTGCGAAGTTTTACTATGTCCGGCTTTCCAAATGCAGGACAAAAAGGCCCATAACACAGGGAGACCTCGAGGAATGGCGGAGAGATCCCTGATCTTCATCCACTAACATTGGCTGAGGAAGAGGCTCTGGAGATGGTGGGGGCCCAGGGCGGCCATTCAATCGCGGGCAGTGAGACTGAAGTGTCCACACAAGAGAGCGAGGATTGTTTTCATGTAACCTCCACCACACTTCTGGAGGTCCACAACACACATGGTTGGCATGAGGAGATCTGCACAACCTAAACTACAAGTGTTTGTGTTCTCTCATGCAGGTCATTGAACGCCAGAAGCAAGCGCAGCAACTACGACAGGAGGCCTGCCATCTACCTCTGAGGAGGAGGAGAAGCAGTCAGAGGATACACTGTCACATCATTCCCCTGCACCTTCCACCAGCACAGATACTTTCACCTCGGTGGGTATGTGTTCGAGCTTACATTCAGGGTCACAAGCTGTTGAGAGCAGCACACACGCGCTTGAGCAGCTGGCCAAGGCCTCTGACAGTCGGAGGACTGTGGGTGGTCAGGCCCATGCTAATCCCTGGGCTGATGGCGAGCCTCTGGTGTCAACAGCACATGGCATGCTGGAGTCGCAGAGAGAGGTAAGGCAATATCGGGCGAAGCTACCAGAGGCAATGCGCAGCCATGAGCGGGCGATGGAGGAGTGCATCCATACCATGAGTGCTGCCATGTTTCAGGCATGTAAGTGACCCTCACAGAGAGCCAGATCCCACAGATGACCAGCACACCATCACCTTGGCCATGAACTCAACGCTGCAGTGGCAAGGCGAGAGAAGAACAAGGCACCCAAGAGTCTTCTCCAGGCCCTCGACCTTCTCTGGTTGGCAGAAAGGTTCAAGCAAGTCTTGAAATAGAGGAGGGGAGGCCGACTTCATCAGCTGGACGATCCCCTCAGGGTGCTCTGAGTGTGAACAGCGTCTCCTCAGCCCCTCCACCAATGAGCTCTACTCCAGTAGCCGTGACAATTGAGGAGGCTCCTGCACCTGTGCAGCCACCTCTCAGCCAGCCGGGACCCTCCAGGCCTCAGGCACCCAGAGGACGGCCGCCGAAGTTATCCCAGACCAAAGGGCAGCCTCATAAGCAGCCTGCCTCCATCTCAGATGTTAGCCCAGGGGTCATATCACATAGAAGCACATGTAAATATACAAAGAAGAACACCTAGACTCACCTGGCATTTCACAGGTGTATTACTTTTGGCCTTTATATTGTTTTCTGTAATTGCTGTTATAGAGTTCACATTCATTGTTGTAAAATATTCATTCTTTCATGCCTGAATGGGAGATGCTGCCTTCACCCTTGCTCCCTCAATAGGCTGCCAGTGTAGGCATCTCAGATGTGCCACAGCGTGGGGTGAAGCTGGACGCTGGGCATAGAATTGAGATAGAGAGAAGGCAACAGGTGAAATACATTGAGGTGCGAATTTATTGAGTTCATCATGGTGGAAGGAACTGAGTTTGTATGAGATTGTTTCTTGCCTCCCTTGCGTGTCTCTCAATGGCCTTGGTCTCTGCTGCAAGGGAACCAATATCCAGTGGTGCCTGTTCATTAGCCTCCTCCACATCATCCTCATTGGATGAGGACTGGCGATCAATCATGTCCTCTTCTTGCAAGGCCTCCCCTCCCTCTGCAGTGCTAGATTGTGCAGAGCGCAGCAGACCACCACAATGCACAAGACCCTCGTTGGGACATACTGCAGGGTTCCACCGGATCAATCTAGGAACTGGAATCTCATCTTCAGCAGCCCAATGGCCTGCTTGTTGGACGCTCGGGTGAAGCAGTGGAAAGTGTTGTACCTTGCCTCTGCTGCAGTGCCAAGGGTTTGTCACAGGAGTGAGTAGCCAATTCTTCAATGGGTAGCTTTTGCCCCCGAGAATATATCCCTGAAGGCGAGTGGGGAGCCTGAAAAGCTGTGGCACCTGGGACTGTCGAAGTATGTAGGCATCATGACTGCTTCCTGGGAAGCAGCCATACCCCTGCAGGAAACGCTTTCGGTGGTCGCAGACCAGTTGAAACCCTACCTGTTGATGAAGGTGTCTGGGTGCTCTTTCAGAGCCTTCATGGTCATATATGTGCAATCTATCACACCTTGCATCTGGGGGAATCCAGCAATAGCCCCGAACCTGATGGCCTGACTATCGTGGTCGGTTCGGTAATGTACATAGTCGCCAGTCCTCTTCAACAGGGACATGGTTACCTCCTTGATGCAGCAGTGAGCTACTGCCTGGGATACCCCACATATGTGAGTAGAATTGGAAATAATTAGTTATTAGGTGGGTTCAGAGAATCACAGAATCATAGAAGTGTTACAGCACCGGCTCTTCGAATGAGCAATTCACCTCATGCTATTCCCCTGTCTTCTCCCTGTAGCTCTGCACATCCTTCCTTTTCATATAACAGTTTAATTCCGTTTTGAATGCTTCAATTGAATCTGCCTCCACCACACTCTCAGACAGTGCAATCCAGACCTTAACCACTCGCTGCGTGAAAAAGTGTTTCCTTATGTCACTTTTGCTTCTTTTACCAATTAGTTTAAATGTGTGCCCTCTCGTTCTTGATCCTTTCACAAGTGGGAACAGTTTCTTCCTATCTACACCTGTGTAGTGAGAAACAGAGTTAACGTTTCAGGTGTTTGACCCTTCATCAGAACATGTGAATGATACGACACTTCGAAGCATTGTGAACTGTGAGGAGGACAGTGTAGAACCTCTAAAGGACATAGACAAGTTGGTGGAATGGGTGGACAAGTGGCAGATGAAACTTAATGCAGTGTGAAGTGATTCATTTTGGTAGGGAGACAACATAAAATAAAGGGTACAATTCTAAAGGGAGACGGACCTGGGTGTATACGTGCAGAAATCATTGAAGGAGGCAGAGCAGGTTGAGAGAGCGGTTAATAAAGCATACAGTATCTGAGGCTTTATTAACAGGGGCATAGAGTACAAAAGCAAGGAAGTTATGTTAAACTTGTATAGAACACTGGTTCAACTTGAACTGGAGTATTGTGTCCAGTTCTGGACATCACACTTTAGGAAGGATGTGAAGGCATTGGAGAGAGTGCAGTAAAGATTCATGTGAATGGGTCCAGGGATGAGGAACTTCAGTTACGTGGATAGATTGGAGAGTTGGGACTGTTTTCCTCAGAGAAGAGAAGTTTGAGAAGAGATTTGATAGAGGTATTCAAAATCATGAGGGATCTGGACAGAGTGGATAGGGAGAAACTGTTCCCATTGGTAGAAGAATTGAGAACAAGAGGGCACAGATTTAAGGTAATTGGCAAAAGAAGCAATAGCGACATGAGGAAAACCTTTTCATGCAGTGAGTGGTTAGGATCTGGAATGCACTGCCTGAGAGTGTGGTGGAGATAGGTTCAATTGAAGCATTCAAGAGGGAACTGGATTGTTATCTGAAAAGGAAGAATGTGCAGGGCTATAGGGAGAAGGTGGGGGAGTGGCACTAGGTAAGTTGCTCATTTAGAGAACCAGCACAGACACGATGGGCTGAATGGCCTACTTCTGTGCTATAACAATTCTGTGATTCTATGTCCCTGGCAGATCCTTGGAAAGAACCAGAGGCGTAGATGTTGCGTGCCACGGTGATCTTCAGGACCTTGGGCATTGCATGTCCACAGAAGCCTGTGGGTTGCAGCTCATCCTGCAGCATGGCACCTAAGTTGGTGACGGCCTCCTTGGGGGGGCCGCAGTCTTCGCTGACACTGCCGCTTGAACATTTGGAGGTAGCTGAATCGAGTCCAGTACGCTCCCTGTCGTGGATAGGCCCTTCTTGGCTTGGCTGGATGCTGTTGCTTTCCTATTGGAGCTTCATAGGCAGGCGCAGCTACATCCTGGCCCGTCCTCCCTCCCTCTGACACGTTGCTGCACAGCATGGGGGTCCACAAAGACTGGGTCTATGAGACCCATGCCAGCTGATTAGTAGGCTTCCAGAGCGCTGTCCTTGCAGAGACGAACCTGCCTTGGTACCTTTTCCTTGTTAACCCCCTTAGAATACGCACTAATGCCCCTCAGTACCCACCCTTGCAGAGAGTCTAGCACCCGAGAGATAGCCCACCCGACCCTTGAACCTGAGAGATAGCCCAGTCGTGCAGGGTGCCCACCACTGCAGTCTGACGATGCCTCCGCTCTCCTCCCCCCCACCCACTTCCCTTATCCAATGCTCCCCCGCCCGCCTTCTCGCGATGTCACTGAGGCCTCCACCTCAGTGCCGCCACCTTTAAATAGCTGGGGATCAGAAGGCGCATGATTCCCACACGCTGTTGACAAAATTTAAAACCGCCCCATAAAACTGCGATCACTTCCATTTGCATGGAAGTGAACAACCTGTTCAGCAATTTAAATTGCAGTCCTGCCACATCGAGGTGACAATGCCGCCTTGGAGCTTTTCCGCCACTGACAAAATCCGGAACCGCTGACACGACATCCGGTTTCTAGGCGAGGCGCCATCCTAATTTTTCAGCTCCCGTGCCTCCATTCCCTTTCCTGCTGGCTGCACAAAATTCAACCCAGTACTTCAGGTGGGGCCTCACCAATACCCTTTACAATTGCAGTAAGACTTCTTTACTCCTATACTTTTTGTAACAGAGGCCAACATACAATTTGTCTTCCTAATTGCTTGCTGTAACTGTATGTTGACTTTCTGTGATTCATGTACAAGGAAACTCAGGTTCCTCTGAATGTAAACATTTCCCAGTCCCTCACCATTCAAAAAATATTCGGCTTTTTTATTTTTCCTACCAAAATGGATAATTTCACACTTCACTGCATTGTATTCCATCTGCCATGTCCTTGTCCACTTACCCAACCTGTCTATATCCCTCTGCAGCCTCTGTGCATCCTGCTCACCACCTAACATTGTACCATCAGCAAATTTGGATGCGTTATACTCAATTCTCTCATGAAAGATATTAATATAGATTTTAAACAGCTGAGGCCCAGGTCCTGATCCTTGCGGAATCCACCATTCAGCCCTTCAAGTCTGTTCCACCATTCAATGAGACGATTACTGATCTGTATCTAGACTCCATCTCCTGGCATTGATTCTGTAACCCGTACTACTCTCGGCTAACAAAAATCTATCGATCTATTTTTTTCAACTGACTTGACCTCAATATCTTTTTGGGAGAGAGAGTTCCAGATTTCTACTGCCCTTTGTGTGATGAAGTGCTTCCTGACATCACCCCTAAAAGGCCTAACTCTAACTTTAAGGTTATGCCCTATTGTTCAGGACTTCCTATGGATTCATGGCTGCTGCAGTGGCAAGACTGCTGCATGAGTTGGGTGTGAGGCTGCTAATCAATTCCAAGAGCCAACAGTGCAGTATACTTAGGAGGAGTTTATGGCTGGGTCAGTACCGTGTATAGTACTTGCGTGACCCAGTAATAGACTTAGAGGATGGCCCATCCTAAGGAAGCTACCAAGTTAAGACTAGTTACAACATTGCCACTTATCACCCAGATGGCCCTACTATGTATGAGACAAAGTGATATCTGTCAATCTGTTCCACATGTACTGTTGGCCTATGTCAAGCCCTCAACCAAGCTCTTTCATTGCTTCTCATTCACATGGTTCAGTAAAGCACAATTTCAAGTTGCAATCTACAACTGATATTCTCACCACACTCACATCTTAATGGGTTTCACACATAAAATAATAGTCGCATAAACTACCTGGTTGATGAATGCTTGAAAATAGTTTTGAAATAGCTGGCATCAATATTTGAAGTGAAACCCTGAAGGCATTTGTCTCTGGGACCAAGCCAGGCTGATTGATTTCAGAATTAATCAAGATTAATGGGCTTAGTTCCAGGTGCTAATTAAATTGTATAGAATGTGACGAAAACCACACCTGCCAAAAAATGAGCCATATTAATTTTGTCATATAGAACATTATTTTTGACCTGTTACTAGACTTGAAATAACTTGTTTAAAAAGACCATAACAGTGGCTGAAAACGTGGCTGC
This sequence comes from Heterodontus francisci, assembly GCF_036365525.1. Taxonomy (NCBI): domain Eukaryota; kingdom Metazoa; phylum Chordata; class Chondrichthyes; order Heterodontiformes; family Heterodontidae; genus Heterodontus; species Heterodontus francisci. The sequence goes on along the minus strand of NC_090400.1, from coordinate 28,960,378 downwards.
ACATTTGAATTCTAAAAGACAGTTGTCTGAAGAAGACAATGGGAGTGCCTCCCTGATTCAATTAGCCAGATGGATTTTGATTAAGAGACACTGAATGTGTAAGAGCCAGCATTCCACCATCGCACGCACCCTCCCCTCGCCCCCAACTGAGAGTGTCTGCTAAGCTTGAAGGTATCCACAAAACCTCACAGGAGAAGCTGTTCCAAATAAGGAGCTAGTCACATGACTAATCTGCTGGCCAACCTGGGGGTTGTTGAATTGTGCGATACAGAAAGGAACAGACTACAATTTGAAGACAAAAGAGAAGGATGGTCACTCCATGTCTGTCTCTCTCTCAAGTAAAGTTCCAGGGACCCACAGAAGTAACTCAAGCCTCAAGCCAGAAAACCAATGAAACAAGTTTGAAAATGTGCACTGGGCCCCAACTAGAACTGCAAGACTTAACTTCAATCAAAGACTTTACATCAAACCCAAAGCCAGTAACTGAACTCCGCTATTAGTTCAAACCTTTCCCCTTCTTTCTGCTCCTCTATCTCTATTTGCGTGTGTGTTTATCGCGTATGCATGGTAGCATGGTCATGTCGCGTATTTTTAGTAGTTTTAACTGAATTCGAGTTTTAAGGTTAATAAACTTACACCTTTCTTGTTTAAATCTGAGAAAACCTGTCCGGTTAATTTCTTTGCCATTACAATTAGAGAGCAGTGAGCAAGGACTCACTGAGAGGGAAGCTAAAACATAGTGTTTTAAAAGTTAAACCCTGTTACGGCCAAACCAGGAGGAGGCTGAGAGGGGAAGCCCTAGACCCCTTTCTCACCTGCTCATAACAATAAAAAAGACTTGCATTTATATGGCATCATACATGACCTTGGGAAGTGGCAAATCACTTTATAGCCAATGAAGTACTTTTCAAGTGCATTCACTGTTGTAGCTAAATGTGGCAACCAAGCTGCACACATCAAGGGCCCACAAACAGCAATAAGTGACCAGAACATCTGTTTAGTGATGTTGATAGGGAGATAAGTGTTGACCAGGACACCATGAGAACTTTCTTGCTCTTCTTCGAATAGTGCCATGGGACCTTTAACATCCACCTGAGAGTGCAGACAGGGCCTTTGTTTAACATCTCATCGAAAAGGTGGCCACAGAGCGATTTGAAAACAAGGATGAGAATTTTAAAATCAAGACGTTACTTGACTGGGAGCCAATGTAGATCAGCGATCACAGGGGTGATAGGGGAATGGGACTTGGTGCAAGTTAAGACACAGACGGCAGAGTTTTGGATGACCTCAAGCTTACGGAGAGTAGAATATGGGAGACCAGCCAGGAGTGTATTGGAATAGTCAGGTCTAAAGGTAACAAAGGCATGAATGAGGGTTTCAGAAGCAGAAGAACTACGACAGGGACAAAGTTGGGCAATGTTACAGAGGTGAAAATAGGTGGCCTTAGGGATAGCATGAATATGAGGTCAGAAGTTTACCTTGGTCATACCACGCTAAATAACTTTACCTGAAAACATCTGAAGTTTGTTTTCAAATAATTTGGCAAAACTCAACAAGGAACTCAAAAGTCTTTTTGCATCATCAGATGGTAAACCCTTCCAGTTGTGAGTCAGCTGGCTAGTCACCCTGACAGATGCTATTAACACGTGTGAAATCTCGCACATGCTTAGACTGCATTATTTCCTCAAAGCTGACAGAGTGATTGCCCTGGACAAAAATACAGAGTCTGAAGCCTTAATGTGAAAACATTTGTGAAGCTACTCAGGCACACAAAATACAACTTCAAAGGTGGGTATGATCATGTTAGTGTGAAATATGTACTGTTAAAATATTTTATGATGTTAATACATTATTTTGGACATTAGAAATTACAGTCACTGCAAAAAAAGTTACAGATGAACAAATTTTCAAAAGTATTTTGTCTGATTTGATTACTTGGACCTCTTTTATTTATTGGTAGATTTTCCTGACCTGTCACTGAGCATTTCTTTTTATTCGTTTCATGGGCTGTGGGCATTGCTGGCTAGGCCAGCATTTGTTGCCCAACCCTAATTGCCCTTGAGAAGGTGGTAGTGAGCTGACTTCCTGAACTGCTGTAGTCCATCTAGAGCAAGTACACCTAGAGTGTTGTTAGGGAGGAAGTTCCAGGATTTTGATCCAGTGAAATTGAAGGAACATACATTTCCAAGTCAGGATGGTGTGTGGATTGGAGGGGAACTTGCAGATGGTGGTGTTCCCACATGTCTGTTTCCCTTGGCCTTCTAGTTGGAAGAGGTCGTGGGTTTGGAAGGTGCTGCCAAAGGAGGCGTGGTGAGTTCCTGCAGTGCATCTTGTATATGGTACACACTGCTGCCACTGTGCATTGGCGGTGGAGGGAGTGGATGTTTCAGGTGGTGGATGGGATGCCGATCAAGCAGGCCACTTTGCCCTGGATGGCGTCGAGCTTCTTGAGTGTTGTTGGAACTGCACTCATCCAGGCAATTGGATGAGTATTCCATCATATTCCTACACCTCTACACCTCCATCCTCCACCAAGATGGTATGAGGGCTCTCCGCATCTTCCTTGAACACATGCCCAACCAGTCCCCATCCACCACCACCCTCCTCCGCCTGACTGAACTTGTTCTCACATTGAACAACTTCTCCTTCAATTCCACTCACTTCCTTCAAATAAAAGATGTTGCTATGGATAGCTGCATGGGCCCTAGTTATGCCTGTCTTTTTGTGGGGTATGTTGAACATTCCTTGTTCTAGTCCTACTCAGGCCCCCTTCCCCAACTCTTTTTCTGGTACATTGATGATTGTATCGGTGCCGCTTCCTGCTCTCGGACCAAACTGGGAAACTTCATCAACTTTGCTTCCAATTTCCATCCTTCTCTCACCTTCACATGGTCCATCTCCGACACTTCCCTTCTCTTCCTTGACTTCTCTGTCTCCATCTTTGGGGATAGGCTGTCTACTGGTATTTATTATAAGCTCACTGACTCCCTCAGGTACCTTGACTACACTTCTTCACATCCTGCCTCCTGTAAGGACTCCATTCCATTCTCCCAGTTTCTCCATCTCCGATGCATCTGTTCTGATGATGGAACCTTCCACAACAGCGCCTCTGATACATCTTCCTTTTTCCTTAACCAAGGATTCCCCCACACTGTGGTTGGCCATCGACCGTGTCTGACCCATTTCCCGCACTTCTGCCCTCACACTTTCCCTCCCTCCCAGAACCGCGACAGGGTTCCCCTTGTCTTCACTTTCCACCCTACCAGCTTCCACATCCAAAGGATCATCCTCCGCCATTTCCACCACCTCCAGGGTGATGCCACCACCAAACACATCTTCCCCTCCCCTCCCCTCCCCTGCCAGCATTCCGAAGGGATGTCCCTCTGCGACACCCTGGTCCACTCCTCCACCACCCCCGATACCTCTTCCCTTTCCCACGGCACCTTCCCATGCATTCGCACAAGGTGTAATACCTGCTCTTTTACCTCCTCTCCTCACCATCCAAGGCTCCAAACACTCCTTCCAGGTAAAGTAGCGATTTGCTTGTACTTCTTTCAATTTAGTATACTGTATTCGCTGCTCACAGTGCAGTCTCCTCTACAATGGGGAGACCAAAAGCAGATTGGGTGACCACTTTTCAGAACAGCTCAGCTCAGTGCGCAAGCATGACCCGGTTGCCTGCCATTTTAATTCACCACCTTGTTCTCATGCCCACATTTTTGTCCTCTGCCTGCTGCAGTGTTCCAATGAACATCAACGCAAACTCGAGGAACAGCACCTTACCTTTCAATTAGGCACTCCACAGCCTTCTCCACTCAATATTGAGTTCAATAATTTCAGACCATGAGTCCCATTATTTTTTTATTATTTTTATATATAGATTTTCATCTTTTTAAAATAATCTACTTTTTTTTTAACCAGGTGCTAGTCTTAAACTTATTTTTCATCTTTTTGCTTTCATACAGAGCTGTTCATTACTCTGCCATTAGCACTCTCTCTGGACTCATGCTTTGTCTTTCGCTACACTTTTCGCTATTTAGCACTCCATTTGCATTTTGTTCCATGACATCTGTCTTTTAATCTCTCCTCCCTCATCCTATCACAGTCCTTCCTTCTTGTTCTTCTTCCCCCCTCCCCCCTTGCACTTGCTCAAAGACTGTTACATTTCTAACTTTTGCCAGTTTTGATGAAGGGCCACAGACCTGAAACGTTAACTCTGTTTCTCTCTGCACAGATGCTGCCAGAGCTGCTCAGTATTTCTGGCACTTTCTGTTCACACTCCTTACTTGTGCCTTGTAGATGGTGGGCTTTGGGGCGTCAGGAGGTGGGTTACTTGCCGCAGAATTCCCAGCCTCTGACCTGCTCTTGGAGCCACAGTATTTATGTGGTTGCTCCAGTTCAGTTTCTGGTCAATGGTAACCCCCAGGATGTTGACAGTGGGGGATTCAACAATGGTAACACCATTGAATGTCATAGGGATACGGTTAGATTCTCTCTTATTGGAGATTGTCATTGCCTGGCACTTGTGTGGCACTTATCAGCCCAAGCCTGAATGTTGTCCAGGTCTTGCTGCATATGGACATGGACTGCTTCAGTACCTGAGGAATTCTGAATGGTACTGAACATTGTACAAGCATCAGCGAACATTGCCACTTCTGACATAATGATGGAGGAAAGGTCATTGATGAAGCAGCTGGAGACGGTTGGGTTTAGGACACTAACCTGAGGCACTCCTACAGCAATGTCTTGGGGTTGAGATGATTGGCCTCCAACAACCACAGCCATTTTCCTTTGCTCTAGGTATGACTTCAACCAGTGGAGAGTTTTCCCCTTGGTTCCCACTGACTTCAATTTGGCTTGAGCTTCTTGATGCCAGACTCGGTCTAATGCTGCCTTAATTTCAAGGGCACTCACTCTCACCTCACCTCTTGAGTTTAGCTCTTTTGCCCATGTTTGGACTAAGGCTGTAATGAGGTTGGGAGCCGAGTGGCCCTGGTGGAACCCAAACTATGCATCAGTGAGCAGGTTGTTGCTGTTTAAGTGGTGCTTGATAGCACTGTCGATAACACCTTCCATCATTTTGTTGATGATCAAGAAGCCTGATGGGATGGTAATTGGCCGGATTGTACTTGTATTGCTTTTTATGGATTGGTTGTTTTCATAAGTCCTTAGCAATTTTTCACTGGGCTACCTGCTTTTCTCATGCTCAATTGGTATAGTGCCTGGCTATTCAAATGTAATTTTCCACTAATTTATGAATATGTAATTTGAGTCAATTACACTCAAGTGTGCCACTGGTTTTAGATATCAAATCGGATGGCCAAGGCTCGAACTGAGGAAGCAGGAATTGTGTGTTTACCTATTTTTATAATGTTACCAGTTGGTGCCCAGTGGTATTGCATGTGTGTAGTTGTGGGGTAGTGGGTGAGAATTCAATTCCGGGGTCAGGACCCCGACTTCACATTCATTTCCAGGTCCCGACCCTGCACCGCGCTGGCAACGCGCCAAGTGGCAATTTCAATTGACAAATCACTTAATTGGCTCAGAGTCATGCTCGCTGTCCAATTAGTTGCGGTGGGCGCAGGAAGGAGGCAGGACACAGGAAACAGAGGGGCCTGATTTAAAGGACAAGTGTCAGCCATTGCTGTGGTTGCTGTTTGTTTCAATAATGGAAGGAGGAGCTGAGCAGAGGGCAGTGGGTAGGGAGGGGCCCGTGACAGGGCACACCCCCGTTTCTCAGACATTCACTTGAGGTGTCGCTGGAGGGGTGACATCACAGAGAAATATCCTATTTCCTGACAGCATCAGAGAAGGCCTGAAAGACAGACCAAGAAGGCATGGCTGGAGTGGCACATGAAGTCAGCAGCAGAGGAGTGGTTAGGAGGAACTGGGTCCAGTGCAAGAAATGTTTCAATGACCTACTTAGGTCTGGCAAGGTTAAGACAGACCCAGATGGCATGCTTCCTGGGAAACAGTCACCAGAATGCAAAAGAGAGGGGCATCCTGAGGGCGCATAGAGTTCTCCTGACCATAGGAGAGATTTGTGCACAACAGCAATGATGATCCATAAGATTAGTTCATGACCCTCAGGCTATTGAACAGTAGGCTACAGTGAAGACTGCAACATCTTATGCAAATGAAAAGCTGCAAGTGGTGAGGTAGAGAGATAGTGTTCTAACGCCATCTTCACCTCGCAAGCCAAACCAGAGAACAACACAAGGGAGATCGAGAGGGTAGGTTTGGGTGGTGGGGTGCCGCAGCTCACATCACTGACGCATTTTGAGGAGCTGGCCCTTGATCTGGCCAGAGTGGCAAGCCACCGGGATGTTGGATACAGAGAAACTGGAGTCCAACATAGACAGGGTGAAAAGATCTCAACATCTCCAGGTTCAGGGAATGCATGGCAATCCTCCCCATGCAACGAGCTGTCAATGTATAAGCTGTCAACTCATTATTTTAAGTAGCAGAAGCATCTGTTGCTTGTGCTGATTTCTCATCACCACCTTTTCTTATTTCTCCCACAGGGCCAACTGCAGAGGAAGAGGAGTTGACACACCGCCAACATGTTCTGGAGGAGTCAGAGGAGGAAGAAACATGGAGCCTGCACTGTCACCTCTTTCTTGCACACCATCCTGCAGCACAGACATTCACACCTCTGTGGGTCCTTATGTGGTATCTGAGAAGGTGGCACAGGTGAAGCACACATCACAACTGGAGGAGATGGGGAGAGGCAGAATTGGCTGTGATTAGTACCCCTCAGAGGATGGAGGACAGGCACAGCCCTACTCAACAAGGCAGAGATGCAGCACTTCAGGCATCAGAAAACAGGCGGCTCTACCTGGAGAATCAGCGTGAGATGTGTGCCCGCATGTCGGAGTTACCTGAGGCACTGGAGCCATGGGATGAGAATGAAGGAGTCAATTCATCTCATGTGCTCCACAATGTCTCATTGCTTTCAACGCATGAGCTTCTCCATTGAGTGGCCAACCTCGTGGAGAGCCATATGCAGCATCATTTATAGTAAATGCAAGATCAGCGCACTGACATGCACAATCTGTAACGTTGTCCAGTCAGTGGCACAAATGGTGCAAAGAAGCATAGAGTGGATGCTAGCTGCGCCCCAGCTGGTGGTTCCCTCTAGCAATTATGGGCGCAATGAGAGGGCTTAGCAGCCAACAGATGGTGATGATGGGGCCTTCCTTCATGGGATTCCATCATCATCATCTGCTTCCGTGGCCCCTCTGACGGATGAAGCATCTGTAGAGTCATACCCTGTGACAGAGGTTGCCCCTGGAGCTCTGAAGCTGCCCCCACTACTCCCCGGCCATCTCAGGCCAAGACAGGCACTAGCAAGCAGTCTGCCTCCACCTCATCCTCAGCCACAGGGGGAGCAACTTGCATGAGTGGCCGTGAGCGGAGGCCACCTCACCAGTGACGTCACTTTGTGGGCCACTTAGGTGTTTCTGTTGTAAATGATATCAAACTGTTATGTGGTAAAACACCGGGTACGTTGTTGCAATTAGGCAGATTTGTGTGTTTCCATTTAATCATGGAAAAAGGCAGGAGAATGGAAAATAAGGGTTAACAAAGCAGTGTGTCGAGGAAGAGTGTGTCAGGTGGAGAGTCTGGAGCTTTGCAGTGTTAGTGATGACTTTTATTCTTCACAGTTGATTGCTCTCACACAGATGAAGGAGAATCTTCTCTCCAAATGCCCTGCAGACAGAGTCTCGCTCAGGTGAAATGATTCTAGATCAGAGTAGCCCTAGTATCTCTGCCATCCTGAGGAGCACTTCACCTTCTGAATCTGACACGGTGACATCCCTGCAAAACATGGGAACCATTCTCCAGTTCTCCTTCAGCCTCCCCCTCCTTGTCTTCCTTCTGTTCTTCACCCTCTGAGGAGCTGTGGCATTCCAGTGTCTCTTCCTCTTCAAGGTCCACACCTTTCTGGAGGATCATGTTATGGAGAGCGCAGCAACCACAATGCGATTGAGGGAATGTACTGGAGGGCACCACCTGACTGGTCAAGGCACTGGAACCGCACCTTCATGAGGCCAATGGCCTTTTCAATGATTATCCTTGTGGTCAGGTGGCATCAGTTGTAGCATCTCTCAGACTCCGGGGCAGGGTTATGCACCAGTGTCATCAGCCATCTCTTCAATGGATAAGCCTTTTCCGCGAACAGCCATCTATGGATTTCCCATGGCTCCATGAAGATCTGCAGCACTTGTGATTGCTGCAGAATGAAGGTGTCATGGCATCTTCCAGGCTAGCGCACACACCTGCATAAAGCACTTGCTGTGGTCACATACCAAATGAATGTTTAGGGAGTGGAATCCCTTCCTATTGAGGAATCTCCCTGGCTGGCCTTGGTGGCCATCTGGGTGCAATCAATGATTCCTGCATCTGAGGGAATCCAGCAAAGGAGGAAAATCCCACTGCCCTTTGAGCTTGAGTGCCATTATCCACGTGGAAATCAATGTAATGTCCTGCCCTCTCAAACAGAGCATCCGTTTACCTCCATGATGCAATGATGTGCTGCTGCCTGTGAGATGCCACTGATAGCTGCTGCCACTTCTTGGAAGGAATCAGTTGCAAAAAATTGCTAGGCCACTGTGACTATAACAGCCATGGAAGGCCATGGTGACAGTACCTGCGAACCTTCGGATGACCCTCAGCGAGGGCACACAGGTCAGCAGCTATCTGGGTGGACAAGTGCAGCCTACTAGGGCAATGACGCTCTTACATGTCCAGGTAGCTCTCATTTGACAGTAGGTCCTGTGCTGAGGGTATCGCCTTCACTGTCTTCCAGCCCCTCCTTCCTGAGCCGTGCCCCTGTTGCCCAGGGGTCTGTCTCTGTTCCTACAGATGCTGCTCCTCATCGCTAGTCGATAATATCTGAAACGCATTTCCTGTTAGGTCCTCCCTTCCTTTCAATTAGAATGTGGAGTCTTCCTGAAACCCCCCGTCATGTACCCGTGAAGCCTGTATACAGAACTGCCCATCCACCTCCCTAAGCCGCACCCCACCCCACAAATGCCCTCGCTCAGAGTGAATAGATATTACAGATAATTCTCTTGATGCTGTACAACTTGTTGCCTGTGAGTGAGGGCCTTCTCTGAGCCTTCCCTCTTTAATGGTGCCTTTTGCTGCTGTCCTGCCGTCCTTCCTCGCTCCCCGCTGTGTTACCGCTTCCTCCTCGTTTTTGGGGTTGAGATCCTCCTTGCATCGCGTGCCTTAATAAGAAAATTCCAAACTGGCCCTTAATGAGCTGACAACAAACTCGCTAAGAGCTTTAACTAGTCATTTACACATTTCACAAGGGTTGCCTCTTCCCACTCTCCTCAAAGTCTTTTAAACATTCAGCATTTCGGTTTTGCCTCGAGACACCAGCACGTCAAGCTGAAGGCCAAGTTTAAGTGTCTGCCCACCAAGACTCCCGCCATTGCATTTAAATAAAAATTCTGGCCAGAGAGTGCAAAGTAGAAGCTTTGCACAGTACAGGGAGAGGATAGTGAGAACTGGAGTAAATAGTAAGTAAACAGTGGTGTGTGGGACAGGGATATGATGAATGTCCTTGCTTGGCCAAGCCCCACTGCTGGGATTCACATATGTCTTTGTGGAAACCCGTAAGCCTCAACTCATTCAGCTGAAACTGTGTGCAGCAAGTCTTGTTCTGATGAAGGTCACAGGCCTGAAACGTTAACTCTGCTTCTCCCTCCGCAGATGCTGCCAGACCTGCTGAGTATTTCCAGCATTTTCTGTTTTTATTGCAGCAAGTCTCGGCTGTGAGCAATAATGTGAATAGTGCCAGCAGAAGACAAAGGGACTCCAGAATATAGTGTGTACAGGAAGGTCTGTATCAGGGATCCTGAGGAAGGGAATTAGATCCCAAAATGTCGACGGACTGACTGACTACTGTATTTCCACAACTGCTGAATATTTTCAGCTTTTTCTGTTTTCAAATTTCCACCATGTGCAATACATTGTTTCTGTCATTATAAAGAGGTATTCATTGCCCATTTCCATTTCTTCATTTTAGTAATTCAGTTTGTTTCACTGCCCATAAGTACTTTTAATGCTGATTTGTACTTCCTTGATGGCTCAGCTGGTTAGTAACTGAGTCAAACAAACCAGGAAAGTCTCTGTTCAATCCTGAGGCTACATTGAGTTTACTGATCTCAGCTCGGGTGTCTATACGAGCTTCAGCGCCACTAGTGTGGGAGGAATTTATTTATTTAGAGATACAGCACTGAAACAGGCCCTTCGGCCCACCGAGTCTGTGCCGACCATCAACCACCCATTTATACTAATCCATATTCCTACCACATCCCCACCTGTCCCTATATTTTCCCTACCACCTACACTAGGGGCAATTTATAATGACCAATTTAACTAACACCTGAATGAATCAACTAGAGCTCCAGGTCCTGCTTACAATAAGAACATAAGAAATAGGAGCAAGAAAAGCCTGCTCTGCCATTCAATAAGATCATGGGCTGGACTTTTATCTGTTTATTTTTATTTAGAGATACAGCACTGAAACAGGCCCTTTGGCCCACCGAGTCTGTGCTGACCAAGAACCACCCATTTATACTAACCCTACAGTAATCCCATATTCCCTACCACCTACCTACACTAGGGGCAATTTACAATGGCCAATTTACCTATCACCTGCAAGTCTTTGGCGGTGGGAGGAAACCGGAGCACCCGGCGAAAGCCCATGCGGTCACAGGGAGAACTTGCAGACTCCGCACAGGCAGCACCCAGAATCGAACCCGGGTCCCTGAGGCTGCGGTGCTAACCACTGCGCCGCCCATATTCCATCAACTTTTACATTAACTCCACTTTCCAGTGGGCCACTGCTAGAATGTACACACTTGCAGATGTTGAGTGATACCTAGTTCAGGTTTGACAGGAAAACAAAAGCAAAATATTGCAGATGCTGGAAATCCAAAATAAAAACAGAAAATGCTGGAAATACTCAGCAAATCTGGCAGCGTCTGTGAAGAGAGCAACAGAGTTAACAATTCATGTTGTCAGAATTGGCAAAAGGTGTTTATTTTATTCTTTTTTGGGACGTGGGCATCAGTTTTTTTATATTCTTTCATGGAATGTGGGCATTGCTGGCAAGGCCAGCATTTGTTGCCCATCCCTAATGTCCTTGAACTGAGTGGCTTGCTAGGCCATTTCAGAGGGCAGTTAAGAGTCAACCACATTGCTTTGGGTCTGAAGTCACATGTAGGCCAGACCAGGTAAGGGCGGCAGATTTCCTTCCCTAAAGGACATTAGTGAACCAGATGGGTTTTTACGTCTATTGATGGTGGTTTTCATGGCACCATTACTGAGACTAGTTTTCAATTCCAAATTTCTATTGATTAATTGAATTTAAATTCCATCAGCTGCCATGGTGGGATTTGAATGTGTCCCCAGGGCATTAGCTTGGGCTTCTGGATTACTAGTTCAGTGACATTACCACTACATCACCATCTCCAAAACCTGTAGCAGGCTTTAAGCAAGTACAGAGATAGGGAAAAAAAGGGGAGGGGAGGAAAGAACAAAAGGGAGTTTGTGATATGGTGGAAGGCAGGAGTGATTAAATGAGAATGGGAATGATGGTGCAAAGCAAAAGGGGGTTGGTAATCAGACATGTAAAGAAACAAACAATGGATCTAGAGGAGCTGTAAATGGCAAAAGCAGAACCATACCAGCAACTGCAATCTGAAAAAATGCAAGCAGTGGTTATGATCTGAAATTGTTGAACTCAATGTTGAGACCAGCAGACTGTAAAGTACCTAATCATAGATGAGGTGTAGCTCCTCAAGGTGCCTGACCTGCTGAATATTTCCAGCGTTTTCTGTTTTTATTTCAGATTTGTCAAGGATACTCTCCTGAAAGCAAATAATCTCTTTAAGCTCCCATATAAAGATTGGTTGGTGTGAAACAGTAGCTCAGCCAAGAGTCAATTCCAGCATGCATGGAGCTATTTCCTAGCTAAGAGTCAATTCCAGCACCCAGGAACTATTCACAGCGAAGAAACAGTCTCAGCACTCATGGAAGTCTATCCCAGTCAAGAGGAAAAGTACAAAGAAGAAAAATAAACAATATATTTGGAATGCAAATATTACAAAAATATTAAGATTATCTCCTTGGTCATAACGAAGGGCTTCCTTTTCAATTCCAATTCAATTCCCATTCCGCATGGATTTTAGCAAGGCTTTTGATAAGATGCCACATGGCAGACTAGTTGGAAAAATAAGAGTGCATGAGCTTCAAAAGAAAGAGGCAATATGAATCTAAAATTGTCTCAGTGGCAGGTGTTTTGTGACAGCAATGTCATTTCCAGCAGGGCACAGTACTAGGACCCCTTGCTTTTTGATGCATATATTAATGATTCAAACTTGTAGGGGGTATGATTAAGAAGTTTACAGATAATACAAAAATTGGCCATGTGGTTGATAGTGAAATAGAAAGCTGTAGACTGCAGGAAGATGGTCAGAAAGTAACAAATGGAATTCAATCTGGAGAAGTGTGAGGTAATGCATTTGGGGAGGGCAAACAAGACAAGGAAATACACAATAAATTGTAGGATACTGAGAAGTGTAGAGGAACAGAGGGAATTTGGAGGGGTGCAAGTCCACAAATCCCTGAGGGTAGCAGGACAAGTAGAAAAGGTGGTTAAGAAGGCATACGGGATACTTTCCTTTATTAGCCAACGCATAGAATATAAGAGCAGGGAGGTTATCCTAGAACTGTATAAAACACTTATCAGACCACAGCTAGAGTACTACTCGAGTTCAGGGTACCACATTACAAGATGAATGTGATCTCACTAGAGAGGTTTTACGACAGGTGGGAAAGAGATCTAGGGTTCCCTTTCAGCCTTCACCTGGTCTTACCATAACAGGGTTTAATTTTAAACACACCATGTTTTTAGCTCCCCCTTGTGAACCCTTGTTCATCACTTTTCAATTATAAGGCAAAGAAACCAGCACAAACATGTTTTCTTAGGTTTCAAGAAGGAAAGTTGAAAATTATTAAACTTGAACTTAAACTCTCATTCGGTTGACGCCTATGGATACACGGCGCACCCACGCTAGCATGCATACACGATACACGCATGCAAACAGAGACAGAAAAGAGCAGAAGAAAAATAAAGTGGAAACATTTGAGGCAATATCTGAAGAGTTTTTGTCACGGTTCGTTGAGCTCACTGTAGAATCCTTGATTGTAGATAAATCTTGCTTTTCGTTGGGGCCCAGTATTTTTCTTAAACCTTGTTCGCTGTAGGAGACTTTTCTCTCTTGGGGTTCATGTGCCTTCAGAGGCTTGTGAGAAAGAGATGGGAGCAGACAGGAGAGATCTTCTCAGTCCAGGAACAAACAGACACTCTGAGTTCAAACTGTTTGTGTAATTCAGAAAAACCCAGGTTGCCAAGCAGGTGAGGCATGTGACTAACTGGTCTGACCATGTCTTGGATTGTATCACCTTAGCATTCTCTGGAATGCTCCTCTTACACACAATACCTGGTGATCAAGGTCCATTGTGGGTTGAATGTGTCAGGGAATGGTCCTTTGTCCTTCCAAGCACAGTCTGTTAATATGCAAATGTCTTTCCCAGCCATGGCTGATCTGTTTAACAAGTCCTTTCTTCACTCCAGTAGCAATTGAAAATCTATGTTCATGACAAAATTAATGTGCCTCATTCTTGGCAGGTGGGGGCCTCACATGACACCTCCACACCCAGAGGAATGAAATGTGATTTGAGGAAAGTTGCATTTCATTAAAAAGGTTGAGAGAAAATATAAGATACAGAAAAAAACCCATGCATTTCTCTCATTCATTCACAAATCCTAAAACGTATGAAAATTGCCCCTTTATTGGCATCCCAATAAACATGTGGTTCTTTTTTGGTGATGTTTCTCTTCCGTTTGCCCATTTTCATGGCTGCCTGGGGTCTTTGTTCCTGCTGAGGTAATTATTTTTTCAGGAGAGTCAATAGTGGGCGGGTCTATCCTGAACTCTCTTTCAGTGCTTTGTCAGTCATGCAAAAGCTTTTGACTTTGGGGATGGGTAGTTTTCTTTCTTCTGACTGTGGGGAGGAGTCTTTGCTAATCTCCCCTTTGTCCACTGGGACACTCCTGCCTACAGGTATTTGTGCAGACTCTACTGCACTCCCGTGTGGCTCTTCAACTAGGTGAGGCATCACCCTCACGGTTTCTATGTCCCCCCAGAGATCTTTCTTTATCTCTGCAGGTTCCTGTAAATGCTTTCAGCAACTCTGGTGGGGTGCTTCTGGTGTCTGCATTTACGTAGGAGGGTGTGGAGTCTAACTTTCCACATTTTTTGGGGTTGGCTGACCAGACAGTGAGGGTCTTCATCCGGGATTCCTCCCACACTTCCTTTAACCTGCCCTCTTGGTCACTTTTTCCCCTTCTCTTTCGAAACTCTAGCCAGCCTTGTGCCTGACTGACACTTTTGTTCTCGGCAGGGGTCTGTTACTGTTCACCAGCCCTCTGCTGGGGGTGTGGGGGGGGGGGGGGTTCTCTTGACACCAGTATGAGACTTAAGGGTGCAGGTTTCACTGTAGTTTGGGGTTTCCCCTCAACCTGGCACATGTGGCAACTCCTTCAGTACTCCACCACATCTTTGTGGAGTTTCGGCCAGTCAAACTGCTGTCTTATGCGGGCTTTGATCTTTCATATACCGGCATGTACAGCCACTGTTGTCTTGTGGACCCTTCTTACTATTTCTCTCCGGTACCTCTGCGGCACCACTAACTGGTGAACGACTGTCCACTCCTTGCTCCCAGGTCTGTGAAGAGAACTCCATTCCCTCATCAGTACCTCATTCTTTGAATACTAGCAATCAGGGACTCCCTCTGCTTCACTTTCAGACTGGGCAGCCTGTGCTAACTCTCGCAATACTGGGTCAGCTCGCTGAGCCTCACCTAGGGAAAATCCATTTAATTCATTCCCTGGGTCTCCTAACTTTCCAAAGAAAGTCTCAGACAGACCTCATGGTCATCTGCCTACAGTGCCAATGCAGTCTCCTCGGGGGAAGCTGGTTTGATCATGGCCTGAACCACTACACATTCAGGGAAACTGCAGGGGTCCATCTCCTGCCACCGCCCTGTCTCTCTGACCTCCTGCCGTCTTTCTTTCACTACTGGAGGGGCTACCACCTTCACCCCTGCCAGATCATTACCTAGGAGCAGGTCAACCCCGTCCACAGGCAAACTAGAGACAATCCCTACGGTCACCAGTCCCGAAACTAGGTCACACTCCAGGTGCACCCGGTGTACAGGTACAGGCATACACTGCCCTCCAATACCATTCACCACCATTTTAGTATTCACTGCACTCTCTGGGGGAAAGGTCAGGCCTTTTCCCAGTAAAAGTGATCTAATGGCCCCTGTGTCACTGAAAATTACTATGGGCTTGCTTGCCCCACTCGAGGGGTATGGGGTTACTTTCCCTTCAGACACAAAACTCAGATAACCTTCAGGAATCCCACTAACCTTTCCTGCACTTGCAGTCGTAAGCCTCCTGGGTCTCACTCTTACTGCAGTTAAAGCCACAGTTTGTTCTGCTGTGCTTTCCATCAGGTTCTCTTCTTCACTGAGCGAGTGTGCCCTGATTAACCCTACAAGTTTTTCCTTTAGTTTTCAGCAGTCAGCTTTTAAATGCCCTGCTTTATTATAATGGAAGCACACAGGTCTTCAGGTCTCACTTTTGCTCATAGCACCTTCCTTTTTGGCTAGAGGAGGGCCCCCTGTGTCTCCTGCTTTACTTTCTCTCCCAGGACTGCTTGGGCTCCTATCACCTTCCCATCCTTTGTCCCTTTCGGATTTGTGGGGGTGACTAGGAAAGGTTCTCCCTGGGAATTTGACTTATAAATTAAAGCAAACTCATCATCCAGAACGGCCACTTGCAGGGCTCTCTGGACCCATTGCTCCTCTACATGGGTCTTTATTGAGAGTGGGAGAGAGTGTTTAAATTCCTCTAACAGAATTACTTCTCTGAGATTCTCATAGCTGAACTGTACTTTAAGAGCCCTCAGCCACTGGTCGAAAGCCAGCTGCTTACTTCTTTCAAACTCCAGATAAGTTTGATTAGCTTGCTTCTTGAGGGTTCTAAACTTTTGGCGATAGCCTTCAGGTACTAATTCATATGTCCCGTGGTAGCATTTGTGGTCAGTTCATAATTTGATGAACTCTCTTTGGCAACAGGGAAAAAAGCTCATGGGTTTTTCCAGTTAGCTTGCTTTGTAGTAAAAGAGGCCAGGTCCCAGCTGGCCATTTTAGCTGCCTTGCCAGTTTCTCAAAGGACACAAAAATCCTTCTACATCTTCCTCATTGAGTTTTGGAATTAGTTGAGCTAGTTTTAACAATTCTGTACCCAGCCCTGAATAACGCTCCTCCATTTTGGCCATGCTTTCACTGGGGTTACTCCGTCACCCCCTAGTTAACTCAAGCCGCATCAGCTCTCGCTCTTCACATTCTTTCCAGAATCTCTCTCTCCTCTCTCTCTCATTCCTTCTCCTGTCTTTCTTTTTCTTCACGTTCCTTCTGGATGGCTTTCTTTCTCCCTCTCCTCTAATTCAAGTTTCCTCTGTTCCAATTGTATCTTTGCTAGCAGTACCCTGTCTGGGTCTGCTTCTAACCCTGTTTCTACTTCTTCAGATTCAAGGGAAAAGTGGTTGGCCACTAGTCTTAGGAGTTCAGCACCCAAATTTCTGTTACAACCAGGTGAGAAAGAGGTCTACGGTTCCCTTTCAGCCTTCACCTGGTCTTACCATAACAGGGTTTAATTTAAAGCACACCTTGTTTTTGGCTCCCCTTTGGTGAATCCTTGTTCACCACTTTTCAATTATAAGGCAAAGAAACCAGCACAAACATGTTTTCTTAGGTTTCAAGAAGGAAAGTTGAAATTTATTAAACTTGAACTTAGACACTAATTCGGTTGACGCCTACGGATACACGATGTGCCCAGGCTAGCATGCTTACATGATACACACATGCAAATAGAGACAGAAAAGAGCAGAAGAAAAATTAAGTGGAAAAATTTGAAACAATATCTGAAGGGTTTTTGTTACGGTTCTTCGAGCTCACGGTAGAGTCCTTGATTGTAGGTAGATCTTGCTTTTCATTGGGGCCCAGTATTTTTCTTAAACCTTGTTCGCTGTAGGAGACTTTCTCTCTTGGGATTCATGTGTCTTCAGAGGCTTGTGAGAAAGAGATGGGAGCAGACAGGAGAGATCTTCTCAGTCCAGGAGCAAACAGACACTCTGAGTTCAAACTGTTTGTGTAATTCAGAAAAACCCAGGTTACCAAGCAGGTTAGGCATGTGACTAACTGGTCTGACCATGTCTTGGATTGTATCACCTTAGCAGTCTCTGGAATGCTCCTCTTACACACAATACCTGGTGATCAAGGTCCATTGTGGGTTGAATGTGTCAGGGAATGGTCCTTTGTCCTTCCAAGCACCATCTGTTAATATGTAAATGTATTTTCCAGCCACGGCTGAACTGTTTAACAAGTCCTTTCTTCACTCCAGTAACAGTTTAAAATTAATGTTCATGACAAAATTAATGTGCCTCATTCTTGGCAGGTGGGGGCCTAGCATGACAGAGGGTACAGAGGAGATTTATGAGGATTTTGCCAAAACTGACGAATTTTGGCTATGAGGACATATTGGATAGGCGGACATTGTTTTCTTTGGAACAGAGGAGGCTGAGGGGAGATTTAATTCAGGTGTATAAAATTATGAGGGATCTAGATAGAATAGACAGGAAGGACATATTTCCCTTAGCAGAGAAGTCAATAATCAGGGGGCATAGATGTAAAGTAATTGGCAGAAGGATTAGAGGGGAGTTGAGGAATTCTTTCATCCAGAGGGTTTTGGTGGTCTGGAACTCACTGCCTGAAAGGGTGTTAGAAGCAGAAACCCTCATCACATTTTTAAAAAACTTGAATATGCACTTGAGGTGCTGTAACCTACAAGATTATGGACTAGAAATTGGGATTAGGTTAGGTAGTGATTTTTTTGACCGGCACAGACACAATGGACCAATTGGCCTCCTTCCATGGCATAAACTTTCTATGTTTCTAGATTTGTTTGCTACTAACATACTTGGGGCAGGTGACGTATAAGCACTGTGATAGGAAGGCTGAAAATGTACTGTGTTTTCTATAACATTTACAATGGCCGTCATTTTCATAGTAAGAAATTTAAAGCTGCTTTGTGACACATGGTCGAAATCCAAGGCCTGTTATATCTTTGGTTCTCCATTTTCTATCCTTAACTTCCAAATTTGGAGCACAGCCAAATCCTTTTGAGCAAAGATCAAAGCCACATCACACAAACTAGCTGAAAAGTGCCTGCGTGCTTATAATTCAAAAAAATATGTTGTACCAAAAGCCACACGAAATATTTTATACCCTGCTAACTGTATCAATACCAACATAGCTCGTTGGCTATTTACCCCAAATATTGGGTATTTTTATACAGCTAAGGCACACCTACAACATTCTTTGTAGTCGACAATAATTTAGCATAGAAAACATTTTTGTTGTAATTAATATATTTCCAGTAAGCTTTAATTCACCCATTTCACAGGGAGATGTGAAAATATATTCGCTGCTATTACATAATGTATGAGAGGTATAGCATTTCAACTGCAAATTTAAAGTTACCATAACAATACCGCTTGCCCCTTCAAAAAAATTGATCGCACAAATTTAAACAGAGCTGCAGTATTTAGTAAAACAGTGAGACTTTTGCTCTGGATCCTAAAATAGAACCTGTGCTGCTATGTATCTTTTCTCCTACCCCAGTATACTCTCAGAGGTGCTGTCTTTTGGAATGAGACTTTAAGCTGAGGTCCCATTTGTCCTCTCAGGTGGATGTGAAATATCTCATGCCACTATTTCGAAGAAGAACACGGGAATCCTAGCTAATATTTATCCCTCAACTAACATCACTAAAAAAAACAGATTACCTGCATTGCTGTTTGTGGGACCTTGCTGTGTGCAAATTGGCTGCTGTGTTTCCTACATAACAACATTAACTGCACTTCAAAAGAACTTCATTGTTTGTAAATCTCTTGAGGTTGTCCTAAGGTTGTGAAAGGTGCTATATAAATGCAAGTCTTTCTTTTTTTACATCTCCCTCAGTGGATTCTATCTTCACAGTTCCAGCTGTGAATAATTCAAGAACTGGAAGTACCTTTCCAGTTGACTTCAAACACGAGCCTTTATTTAAAATTCAGGATTATCCTTTTTGATTTGGTAAATTTGGAAGTTGGGATTTGGGGGTAGGGGGGCAGTGGCAAGAGAATTGTGGCCCTGAGCAACATCTCTTTAAATGCAGAGCTATTCGACAGAAATACCTGAATGTATGAAAACGGAGCATTCTGTAAATGCACAGTCAGTGCTTGAGAAAGGTAGGTAAAATGTCAGGTACAGCAATCTCTTTTGTTTTTGTTTCAGTTTTTCAACATCACCATGTTTACTTTTTCTCTCTCTTAAGGAAATAGCTAATTATCTTCATTTTCTTTATACAAGTAAGAAAATTAAATATCCATTCAATTCCCTGCCATTTTTCCAATACAGTACTTAATACAATGAGGTAAAACAATAGATATTAAAACTGTAGGAAATAAGTTGTTACTAAATCTCATTAGAAATATGACAGGGTCAGTTCTTTGATTCCACACTCCTAGGGGGAACCGCTCTCAAAGGGAGTATTAAGCAGGGAATTGGCTGACTTATCTATGATTACTGCTTCCATTAGGTTCATTTACTCCTAAATCAGCAGTTCCAACAGAAGATAGTGAAGTTGGTAGTTTTTGCTTTATAAAACACAACCAGTTCTAGAGTTCTCCAGCAGTCCCTAGTTTAAGGGACACATGCTCCGGGTCATTTTTCCAGCCACAACCACTATCAGAAACAGTCTAAACTCCTAGTTTGAAACCTGATCTGTACAGAAGTAACTGTGTCAACTGGGCAGATGCACTATAATTGGCCTCAGGACCCCCAGGTTAGGGAAGTGGATGCCTGCTGGAAAGTTTACATGTCAGGATGTCAGGTGGGGACAGAATTGACTTGGTCACACTGTCTGCATGCACTGTCAAAGATCGCACATGGCCAACTGGCCTAGGTAAGAGACAGCAACTGGTAATCATATTCCAGTAAGGAGTCTATACAATCAGGGGAAGGAAGGGAGTGGAGAAAAATAGAAATACCACATACTTATTCTAGGAATCCCTCGATAATTTGCTCAGCAATTTACCTAAACCTAGGACAAAGCATTTCGTCTGTATATTGGGAATGTGAGACCAAGAGCTACATATATGTGAAAGAATTGTTTCCTATGGCACCTAGACTTGCTACTGCAGAAGTCCACTTCAGTTGGGAAGTGTCTTTGAGGCAGTAGTGAGACCACTTCACCGTCTGTATGCAGAGGGACAGCAGAGTATTGCGGCCCATAGGTCTGCCAGTGGCCACAGGGTTTGTATTAGTAGCTGAGATCCTATTACTGTAAGTGGTGGGCTGTTCAACTGGTCTGTCCCACGTTATGAGCCTGCCACTGAAGGCAGCTGAGGGGGTGGGGGGAATAAATGTAACGTAAATGCAGTATTAGGGATGATCCCAGAGATCCAGGAATATTTGGGATTTCTGCTCTTTGACCCAAATATTCTGACAGATGGTTGCTCACCTGGGATTCACCAACAGCTCCTGGTGTTTAATGTAAGGAGCCAGGGAAAAGAAATAGATCATGAAGCGTGCTGCATTGCGAAAAAAAAAAATTGCAAAGTGCTTTTCAGCCACAGTAATAGGCAAGAATTTAGAGGTCTGACATTTACATTGGCTAGACTGTAGTTGTTAGTGAATAATGAGGCATTAAAGTGACCCACTTAGATGAATAGTAACAGATTAGCATTTGCAGATGTGAAAATTGGATCATTAACCACCTCTTAAATATTCATTGTTTGTACAATCTATAAAAGCATACTGGTAGAGAAAAATTACCCTCAATATTGCATATATAATGGAATAGGCCGCCATAGCTGCAAAGGGAAGAGGACTTTTAGAAAACTATACATCTAAGTTAGAGGAACAGCCAGCGACAAAGATGCTTAGAATAAATTTCAATATATATTTTAAAAATCCTTACCATGCAAATCAAACACTGACTAAGAAATTATAATTTCTTCTGCCATCAGGCACAACTGGACACATACTTGAAAATGAAAAATTTGCAGAGTTTGAGGAAAACGTAGGGGAGTGGGACAAATTGGATAGTTTTTTCAAAGATCCAGCACAGGTACGAGGGCCAAATGGCATCTTGCTGTGCTAAATGGGGCAGGTAATGGTGGGAAATGGCTTGGGGACTTGCTTCACTGCATCCTGGCCCATCCCTGACAGTGCAGCACATGCTAACCATGGACTCCTCCAGCTAGCCAGTCAGGTACAACAAATGCTGGGAGACTGTTGACAGTATATGAATGTAGTGTGATGCTTGATGCACCTTTCTTTTAAATGCAGCATTTGTAAGAGCAGACAGACTGTTCAGCCAAAGGTTTACATCTCCTGATCCTCCAATCAGAAGTATCAGTCTTCAAATTATTTCCCCTTCAACCTTCCACTTCTGCATAAACTTGTGCAATATCCTTATGCACATTATCTGAGGATTCCCCAAGGTGCTCAACTCTTGTCTGGTGCTTAGAAGGGAGAAGGGAATGATGGCATGGGGAATGCAGCGTTGCCAGGAACTAAAGCTGAGGGACCTGACTGCTTTTCTTCCTGATCTGTTGTGTTTCATCTAGAGGAGAAAAGAAAGAGAGATGAGAATGGGTGTTTGAGCTACAGAGCTGTCTAGTCACTTTCAGCAGATGCAGTTGCATTGAGGCTGTTAGCAGGAGAATCACTGCACTCCAGTGACAATGGGTGGAAAAACAGCAGAATTAGATGCCAAAACCAACAGCCACTACCTGGTTTCATTACTCCTTCTCCAACTCCAATAGTGCTAGGGCTTCCTCCTCACAGAGCATAAGATGCCAACAGGAAGTGTAAAAGGCTTGTTTGCAGCTGCCTATGGAGCACTACTCAGAGACCTAAGGCAGAGTTTGAAAAGGTGAGGACAGCGCCATTTTGCATACAAGATTCTACAAACAGCAATGCTAACCAGAACACCAGTAGAACTCCCTGGTGTTCTTTGGATGTCTGTTTCTCCATGGCCATTGTACCTGGAGGGTAGGCAGGTAAAGTGTACCCAAAGGGCGCCCTGCCTTCAGTGTTCTGAACCCACCAGTATTTACAGGTAAAGGCCATTTAAATGACCTCAGATGCTGCTGCAGCACATGCATACCCTCCACCAGAGCTTAGTGCCTGCAATTGAGGGTGGCAAGTCCACTACCCCCTGCAGTTTGGGCCTCCTGGTTTCTGTCCAAAAACAGCAGCTAGAAATCATCTGGCCCCGATCCCTGGACCAATATCTCTGTAAGAACAAGTTGGGGCTTAGCTCCAGGGCCTGTGTATTGGCTGCCTGCCAATTCTCTGATCTGAGAGGGGCTGAGTGCAGAATCCAAGGCCCACTTCTTCTGGGCAGTCCCTCAAAAGGTGCATCTCAATGATGATGTCGGAGAAAAATATGGCAAAAAGGCCAGAAAAGCACCCTCTTACGTCATTCGAATGATCATCTTCAGCCTGTGCCAGCTGCAGGTACAGACACTTTCACCACCCCCCCAGCACCAGTGGGAGAAGCCCGGAATTCCTGGTGTTGCACATCTCCATCCCCATTTTCTGTGCTTAGTGCTGAGGGGATTAATCTCTTTCGAGTGCAAATCACAAGAAAACCAAAGTTAGGTTCTTTAACATTGACCTAAACCATTTATAACTAGTTATGTTTCACACCTTTGCAAATATTGATATGCACCCATGAACTCTCTGCCCTAACTTCAGAAAAACAATGGGCAGAATCTTAAAGCCTTTAAACATTTTCAGAGGTCAGGACCAAAAGTAACTCCCGATCCCACTGGTGATGCCCAGCCGCCCGTCTGCTCCATCTTACTGGAGGTGGTCAATTAAGAGGCAGCCTCCAGAAGTACAATCTAATAAAGGATGGCGGGCATGACATGCACCCAGCTGGGCCAATGGGAGGGCCCACAGCAATGTCCTGCTGGCAGCCCCACCAGGAGAGGTGGGCGTTGCTGTGGCAGGCAGGGGAATGTGAGTGCACCTAAAGATGGAGGCATCCTCAGAAGATGTATGAAAATGTTAAAATTAATTGCGGCCACAGCTGAACCCCTTCTACAAGGTGGCCTGCGTCCAATGCTGTAGCCCTGTGACAGAAATGGCTCCGGGGGTGGGGGATAAATAAAGGGGGCTTTGCTGGCCTCCCCAGCCTGCTTCATCTGCAGTGTGGGACTCGTCCGCTGCCAGTAAGATCCCACAGCGTCCTCAATCTGGCCCCAAGTGGGCAGTAGATTGACACCAATTGGTTATCTGCCGTTTCCATTGCTCACCTGCCTTTGGTAAGATCGGCCGGAGGAGGGAATGTGCCGGTCCACTGAACCGATAAACCATTTTCAAAATCTGCCCCTCCCAACTGCCACCAAAGCAGCCTCCACGCGGCTGGTAAGATTGCATCCAATGTCAGCTACTTAACAGAAAAGATCAGAATCATCGCAGATATAGCCACAGGAGTAACATTAATAAATCAACAAATACAGGGGAAAAAAATCAGAAATCTGATGATGGATTGACAGAAATTCATGACATGGGTGATCCCTTGGGAACTCCGTATTGTCCAAGGACCTCAGCTTGAAAAAAAATCTTCTACATGATTGCCTTTTTCACATGCCTTTTTTGTGTGAAAGAAGCAGTTTTTGGTGGGATTTCAATCACTTAGTTTTATATGGAACAAAACAGTGTTGAGACGTGCTGCACTGTCAATTGTTGCACACGGTATGAAGAGGTCATCAGATCCTCTGAATTATAAAGCAAGGAAGAAATCAAAACATGAAATCAGAAAGGAAACTAATGACAGCCATTATCGTCTAGCTGGCATCCTCATTCTTTTACACTATTGGTCTCCCACAATCTCTTCCTTCCTCTCCTTCATCCAGTGTCTTGTACTCCCAGTCTGACGCACACATTCTCACATTTTTACTCCAGTCTCGTCATTACGGTGACAAGGGAGAATCACAGAGAGAGAAAGCGCAGATAAACACAGAAGCAGGGAGAGAAGCTCCAATACATGGCAGAGCAAAAAAGAACTGTAATAAGAGATTAATAAACAAAATATACATAGACTCCTAGCAGAATTTTTGAATGCTTCCACAGGTACACGATGTGGGGTCTGGAAAATGGTATATTAGTGAAATTTTGCAGCTCCCCATTGAGAGCACAGGATGCTACTTTCCATATTTGGCTGCCTGCCAATATTAATTTCACTTGCACAGACTGTGTGAGCTTAATTTAAATGCTCAATTTTGTGTAGAAAACTCAGTCTGTCCATATTTAATGGTCTTCAAAGATCATTCCTGCTCTAAACTTCCAGGAAGCGCTTGCTTAAAGATGAATTGCTGCATTTTTGGTTTCAACAACCAAAATTGAAAATAGTGGGTACTGCAGTCAGAACTCCTCTCTTTGTGGAGGTGGAAGAAGAAGATGAAAGAAGGGATAACTGGGAGTTTCATCTCCAGCAAAGGCAAACTGCCCACAACCACCAGCAATCATAGAACCATGGTTACAGACCTAGGCATAGCTACCAGGTAATGTTTTGATAGAACTGCCACTGCAGTCTTAAGTTCAGCAAGAAAGCAAATCGGAGTTGGGCCATCTGCTGTAAGCTGACCTGCAGCAACAACGACTTGCATTTATAATACTTTAGTATATTAAAGGTGCTATATAACATTAAATGCAGGCAACCTCGTTTACAGTGATGGCAAATGCCAGTGCAGGCAAGGTCACCACCACCCAGAACATTTATGCCTCCATCCAGGCTCCTGCAAGAGACATGTGTCATATAAGTCAATACGCAGTGAATGCTTTTATCACCAACAAGCATCTCAATAATTTCCTAATGAAAAAAAATCAAAATGACAAGGAACATCGATCTTTCATACTACAGCATTCCTCCAAAGTCCAAGAAGTTACTGATGGCATGCTAGTGGACTAGACACTATTCCATGGCATTCATCATTCTCCATGTAATCTCCATATGATTAGTGATCACAGAATAGTATCATGCAGGTTAAAGGCAGCTTTCCAGGCAGCTGTCATAAATTCTTTTATTTTAAGGCAATCCTCTCTGCCAGGTTGATTTAAAAGAAATAGCAGACTTGAAGTTAGGCCAAGGTTACCATCTGCAGCCCCAGCTAATGACATTCTTGTCAGAGCCATATACAGAATACAATAAAATTCCTACAGCTACCAGAAGGATAATAGAATCTATAATTGGCATCAGATACCTCAAAGGATCAAGGGGGTATCTTGCAGTATGACCCTTACAGGGTCTTCAACATCAAAACAATCTGTTGCATAACTCTTCCTTCCAAAGAGGTTGATGTATGGAAGAGGAAGACTATCTACCAATAAAGCCAAATCAGAACACTAACAATGACCCTGAAAAATGTCACCATCTTTACAAAAAGTAGACTGCCAGGCTCTCACAGAGAAAACGATCATCATGAAATCCTGAGCCTTAGCAGTCTCCTTCAAGCCCCAGCATGTTATAGCTGAGCAAGAGAGTCCATTGCAACAGGGTATGGATCCACATTTATTTTAGAAAGGTATTAAGGAACAATCAAACTGGAAATCTGAAACATGATATATAAAGCTAAAAGAGAAAAAGAAAAAATAAAACTGTGTGGACAGTTTTGAACACATTATAGACCCAAAGGTTGCCCAGCCTTTGGGAAAGTATACAGAATAGCCAGGTATTGCAAATCTTCTTCTTCTTCTTTGGCCTCCTTGTCTCGAGAGACAATGGGTAAGCGCCTGGAGGTGGTCAGTGGTTTGTGAAGCAGTGCCTGGAGTGGCTATAAAGGCCAATTCGAGAGTGACAGACTCTTCCACAGGCGCTGCAGATAAAATTAGTTGTCGGGGCTGTTACACAGTTGGCTCTCCCCTTGTGCTTCTGTCTTTTTTCCTGCCAACTGCTAAGTCTCTTCGACTCGCCACACTTTAGCCCCGCCTTTATGGCTGCCCACCAGCTCTGGCGATCACTGGCAACTGACTCCCACGACTTGTGATCAATGTTACAGGACTTCATGTCGCGTTTGCAGACGTCTTTAAAGCGGAGACAAGGACAGTGATGAGCTCGCTGTACAATGTGTCCTTGGGGATCCTGCCATCTTCCATGCGGCTCACATGGCCAAGCCATCTCAAGCGCCGCTGGCTCAGTAGGGTGTATATGCTGGGGATGTTGGCTGCCTTGAGGACTTATGTGTTGGAGATACGGTCCTGCCACCTGATGCAGTGAAGATGGAATGAATTGAGACGTCGCTCTTGGCTGACATACATTTATCCAGGTCTCGCTGCCGTAGAGCAAGCTACTGAGGACACAGGCTTGATACACTCGGACTTTTGTGTTCCGTGTCAGTGCGCCATTTTCCCACACCCTCTTGGCCAGTCTGGACATAGCAGGGGAAGCCTTTCCCATGCACTTGTTGATTTCTGCATCGAGAGACAGGTTACTGGTGATAGTTGAGCCTAGGTAGGTGAACTCTTGAACTACTTCCAGAGCGTGGTCGCCGATATTGATGGATGGAGCATTTCTGATGTCCTGTCCCATGATGTTCATTTTCTTGAGGCTGATGATTAGGCCAAATTCGTTGTAGGCAGCCGCAAACCTGTTGATGAGTCTCTGCAGACACTCTTCAGTGTGGCATGTTAATGCAGCATCGTCAGCAAAGAGGAGTTCCCTGATGAGGACTTTCCGTACTTTGGTCTTCGCTCTTAGACGGGCAAGGTTGAACAACCTGCCACCTGATCTTGCGTGGAGGAAAATTCCTTCTTCTGAAGACTTGAACGCATGTGAGAGCAGCAGTGAGAAGAAGATCCCAAGCAGTGTAGGTGCGAGAACACAGCCCTGTTTCACGCCACTCAGGATATTGCAAATCACACTACAGGTAAAATCAAATGCACATTATGGAGGGGAAACCACTGAGCAAATTTTCTGTGAATATAATAACTTTGAATCAAGGAGCCCGAATGGATGCTCACATGAATGGTAGATGAAATGGTAGAATGATTTAAACTGGATTTAGAAGCACAAGTGGTTACCATGTATGTGCAACATTACAATTGTGGACATAAATTACTCAAATACAAGGACTTAATTGTTTGTCAAGTGAACAGTCGATCAGTTTTAATGGCCCGGATTTGCAGTCAGCAGCAAAGTGATGGCATTTGAAGAAGGCTGTCCATCTTTCCCCTTGTTAATTTAAATCTGGTGCCATATGCAGTGGATCTCCAGGCATCCAGCAACAGTGATTTAGTAAGCAGGGTAAGCAACTAATCACATTGAAGATTCTCACAGACCACAAACCAAGGAGTTAAAAGCACTGATTATCCTTCACTTTTTAATATAATTTTACAGAGAGTGAAATAAAGATTGGTACATACATACAGGATTAAGGTGGAAGATGAAATATCATAAACAAACTTTTCAAATATTATTTTAAAAATAAGTGGAGTTTTTCATCACAATGTTGGAATCTGATAGGTAAATAAGGTTGATAGGTAAATTGGCCATTATAAAATTGCCCCTAGTATAGGTAGGTGGTCGGGGAATATAGGGAAGGTGGGGACGTGGTAGGAATATGGGATTAGTGTAGGATTAGTATAAATGGGTGGTTGATGGTCGGCACAGACTCGGTGTGCCGGAGGTCCTGTTTCAGTGCTGTATCTCTAAATAAATAAATAAAAAATAAAATCTGTCATTCCACAAAAATAAATATGAGTTTTTCAGGGCCAGAGAGGTGCTTCGGCATAATTTTGAACTTAGTATTCCATTAAAATGCAAATTATACATCATTCAAAAAGTTTAACCTTTTCAAGGGTTTTTATAGCGAGACTAATAGTGGAAAAGTGGAAGTTCTTGCCAGTTCAACGATTTCTAATTGATTGCAGTCTCAGGGAGGTCCTCAACAGTGCACCCTCTGAAGAAGTGCAGAATCACAGACAGCAACTTCTGGATTTCTATGTTTATGCATGTGTGTATTCCAGAAGGTGCTGTCCACTTGAGAGGTATAATGATGCTGAACGGTGAAAGTCATTCCTACCACAAAATCTGGTACCCGTGTATAGTCTGCATGCTGGGAAAAATGAGGTATGGAGCTTGGCAGAATGGAGAACCTAAGTAGTATAAGAACAAAATAGCTGAACAAACGGAATCAATGAACTCTATTAATTAGTGACAAAAATGATTGGTGGATTATAAACTTACTTAAAGCCGAGAAAATCAAACAAGCCCTACTCCAGGACATAAGTATATAGCTAGAGTGGTGCTTCAATTCAATTCTAAAGGAGTACCATATTTTTAAAGGTACCAGCTTTCAGGTGACATGTTAAACAGAAACCAGTCGGTGTTCAGGTGAGTGCTAAAGATCCCACAGTACATTGCAAAGAAGATCAAGGTATTCTGGCCAACATTCTCCCCTCAGCTAACACCACCAAAAAGAGATTTAATTTCCTCTTTGTAGAATCATGCTGTGTACAAATGTTTGTCTCTACAACTTCAAAACTAATTAACTGGATGTGAATTGTTCAAAGGGTTGTCCACGACCGAATGTTGCAGACTGGCACATTCCAAGGTCCAGGACTATGTGCTGAGGGACGCACTAAAGCTTGGGGCAGCCGCAGCAAAGGCTCAATGGGGAAAGACCACAGTGTAAGGTCCCCCCACCAAGCTGAACTGAGGGGCTGGATCCATGGGAAACCCCTCGAACTGTATCGGAAAAATTTCTGTCTCCTGTATAATGTAAAAATGTATCTGGCATGACAAATGTGAAATGGAAGGGTTGTGAGGCAACTCATGATTGTATAGAAGGAACCTGATCACCTTTGCACTGTTTGTATTTTTTGACTTGATGTTGTTTTAAACTGTTTGGGAATGTAATTTTTACAGATTTTTATGAATAAAGTATATTTTGGAAATAAAAAAAAAACGGGATGTGAAGTGTTCGTGGATGTCCTGACGATGTGACAAGGTGCTGCATAAATGCTAGTTCTTTAAAAAAAATTTACATTGTATTGTTCCTCTGCATGAGGTTAAGTATAGGGCTTGAGCTTTTGGTCCCATTTTGGAGCCAGGCTTGCAGTGAGAATCAGGGCTACAATCTTGTAGCACAATCTCCAGTCCAAAATCCCTGTGAGTGTAACTCCCAGATGGGAATGCAAGATCATGGATTTATCCCTTTCAGCACACTACGTTAATGCAAAATATTTTAGTAAGTTAGATGTGTCTTCAGCTTTCTGGCAAATGAAACTAGATGAATCCCATTCCAATTTCAGCATGTTTAACACTCCTTAAGGAAGGTATAGATTCCTACAACTTCAGTGTGGTATTCTTCAGCTCTGGGTGGTACATTGTATGATATATGAACACATAGTATGTGTTGGCACATTGATGGATATTATAGTGTGGAGTTCATCTAAAGAGGAGTATGAAGGCTGATTTCAAAAGTTATTAGAAGAGTCAACCTGATGCTTAATATAGACAAAAGTGAATTTGGAGTCACTGAGCTGACATCTGTTCCTGACACCATCAATAATAAAGATGTTGAGCCTGACATGATAAAAATCCCATCAATTGGGCACATGTCATGTCCACACTGCAAGACAGGCTCCCCATCAATTCATACCCAATCTTTAGGGAAAAGTATTGCCTTGTGCAATCCATTTAGAAAGGGCTGCTGAATGACCAGAAAGAAATATGACAACCTTTAAAGATAACGTATGCACAAACTAGTTTTACAGCTCTCTGATCTTAAATCCCAATAAAATTTCACTGCTGTGCCACAAATGGGATTAGGGACTGTGCTGCTGCAGAATGACGCATATCTTGTCTCCATTTCAATCAATGCATATGCCTATTGCATATGTATTGACAGATGTGCAAAGAAGATATGCACGATTAAGGAGCAACTGTTAAATATTACAAACAAAAATTGCTGGAAGCCACTCAGTAGGTCAGGCAACCTTTTTTTACGCAGTAACTCGATCTTTGCCTAATTTTCCAATCCATCACGACCTGGTCCACTTCAGTGCTACCGATGATGACAAATGGAAAACCTACCCTATATTTACCTTAAAGGCTAAAAATGTAACTATGTAGAAATCGTCACGAGTCTCAAGACACATCAGTTTAGTATACTATAGGATGAATGAGAACAAACAGGAAAAAAAGCAACACAGCCATGTGAATCTAGATAAATGCAAATGTTTTGTAGGCAGATGCAAAGATATAGTACGGTCATTTTTCTTCATTTAATTCAATCAGTCTCAGTAGGGTAGATTTTGCACAGATTAAAAAAGAACACCAAGTAATGGGGCAGCAAGCTTTGTACTCATTACTTCACAGCTGGGCAGATTTACTGCAAATGGCCTTAATTCAGTATACATGAGACTTCCAGCCTGTCACTACCAAATTGTTGGGGAAATGGCCAAACATGAGAAATTGAGGGCACCAGCAGCCTTAAAAGGCTGATGGAAAATTTAATGGGATGGAACCACTTAATATGGGAGCAAAAATGTTGTTACCATTTACGAAGGCTGTAAGTATCTTAAAAAGGAGATTCCAGCCATTTCAAAGGCTGTTTGTGGCAAAGAAAGTTGCTTCAGAAAATCCAATCATTGGCACGATAAATGTGAGAGCAAGAAGAGTCTGTGTGTAAGTGATAGAGCCGTGCAGCACCAAACACAAAGGCAGGTGAAGTAAGGTATGACGGGAGTATGAAATCATCCAGTTTGCCATTCATGGAGACCCTAACCAGAAGACAGCAGTGTGGCATGCATGGAAGGATGGGACCTCGACTGTCACTGTCAGCGTTGTCCTAATGGTGCATTTTGGCTCAAGTGTCCATGGAGCAGCTGGCTCAGATCTGCAACTCTAGTTCCTAATGATCATTGCCAGGAAGGTGTGGTAGGATCTGCAGATACAATTGTAGGGTGTAATGGTGGGAGCCAGCAATCTGGCTCTGGTGCCTATTGATCTCTTTGACATACCTTCTTTTATCTTGCACTATTCATCCGTGAAATAAGAGACTGGGTTACTTATTCATGTTTTAGAGCCAGAGGACTTACCCTACCAGTTTGAGTTTGTAAGATAGAAACATTCCCTTAACAATCAGTATATCAGTGTACAAATTAGCCACATGCGTTGAGGGAATCTTCTCCAGACACAGACTGCACCTTATGAATTGTATTAAGATAGAGAACTGCTAAATGCTGTATACTATGAGGTAACCTCTTTAACAAAAACACGGATTAGAGATCTGGATGCAGAAATTACTGTTTATTGAGTCTGGAAAATAATCAAGAGCACCATGAATCAGACATAATGACTCCTAATTCCCTATTGAGCTAGACTCCTTGCCAGCTCTAAAGTCTCAGCACAATGCTCCAGCCTGAATAGACAGAACATCAAAGAGGCTCTAGATTAGGGAACAGAGCACAGTACTCAGGCAACAAGGGGAACAAAAGGTCTCACATGGTAAACTGGTCACTGGTCCATGGGATCCAAGACAAAGCGGTTAGTTGGATCCAAAATTGGCTCAGAGGCAGGAAGCAAAGGGTAAGGGTTGATGGTGTTTTTGTGATGGAAGGCTGTTTCCAGTGGGCTTTCGCAGGGCTCAGTAATAGGTGCCTTGCTTTTTGTGGTTTCTAACAATGATTTGGACTTGAATCTACAGGGTACGATTAAGAAGTTGGCAACAAATACAAAAATTAGCTGTGTAGTTGATAATGAAGAAGAAAGCTGTAGAATGCAGGAAGTTATCAATGATCTAGTCAGGTGGGAGGAATAGTGGCAATGGAGTTCAATCTGGATAAATGTGAGGTAATGCATTTGGGGAAGGCTAACAAAGCAAGGGAATACACAATAAATGGTAGGATACTGAGAAGTGCAGAGGAATAGAGGAACCCTGGAGTGCATGTCCACAAATCCCCGTCCAGCTACACGTATATAGGTGGTCAAAAAGGCATAGAGCGTACTTGCCTTTATTAACCAAGGCATAGAATATAAGAGCAGGGCGGTTATGCTGGAACTGAAAAAACACTAGTTAGGCCACAGCTGGAGTACTGCGTGCAGTTCTGGTCACCGCACTATAGGAAAGATGTAATTGCGCTGGAGAGGGTTGAGAGGAGATTTACAACGATGCTGCCTGGACTGGAGAATTTTAGTTATGAGGAAAGACTGAATAGACTAGGGTTGTTGTCTTTGGAACAGAGGAGGCTGAGAGGAGATCTAATTGAAATGTATAAAATTCTGAGGGGTCTAGATAGAGTGGATAGGAAAGTCCTAATCCCCTTGGTTGAGGAGTCCATAACCAGGCATAGATTTAGGGTAAGAGGTAGGAGGTTTAGAGGGGATTTGAATCGAAATGTTTTCATCCAGAGGATGGTGGGGATCTGGAAATCACTGCCCGAAAGGGTGGTAGAGGCAGAAACTCTCATATCTAAAAAGTACTTGGATGTGCACTTGAAGTGTTGTAACCCACAAGGCCACGGACCAAGAGCTGGAAAGTGGGATTAGGCTGAATGGCTCCTTGATGTCCAACGCAGATACGATGGGCCGAATGGCTTCCTTCTGTGCTGTAAATTTCTATAATTCTATGATTCTATGAAATGGGAGGCATTCAGAAGCCATAAAAATCACATGTAATGAAATAAAATTTGACAGCACTTCATTTGTATTTTGTCCAGTAAATGTTATGATAATAGAATTGCATCTAATGGGAAAAATTAAGAATGGTAGCATAGTGGATATGCTACTGGACCAGAGACCTAGACAAATAATACAAGAAACAGCATGGTAGCTGGGGAATTTAAATATAATTAATTAAATAAATCTGGAATCAAAAGCTAGTAACAGTACTGGTGACTATGGATTGTCATTAAAAACCCATCTCGCTCATGAACGCCCTTTAGGGAAGAAAATCTGCTATCCTTACCCAGTCTGGCTTATATGAGACTTCAGACTGAAGACCTGCCCAGGTCACGAACAAAAAAAATGACCCAAACCCGACAGAACCACATCAGACCCGAACCCAACCCGGCCCGAGTCCCTCCATTTTTTCCCATGCCCCTCCCGACCCAACCCGAGCCCGACTCAACCACCGGAATATTCACTTTATCTACCTTCCCATTCCGAATCTGTAGGAAGCTGCAGCATGAGCGTGATGATGTCATAGAGATGTTCACTCACTCACTGCGCAGACTCAGAGTTTCCCTCCTTGACGTCCCGGACTCCCAGCTCAGGTAGACTTTTCAACTTTTGACACTTAACAGCAGAGCAAAATGCAATACTTACCCGGCCTGACCCGGACCCGGCCCGACCCGGACCCGGCCCGACCCAACCCCGAAAGAGTGACCCGACCCGAACCCGACACGTCGTCGGGTCCCGTCGTGTTCGGGTCGGGTAGCAGGCCTTTACTCCAGACCAACTGCAATGTGGTTGACTCCAAACTGCCCTCTGTATTGGCCTAGCAAGCCACTCAGTTGTACCAAACTACTATGGAAAAGAAAATAAGAATAACATTGGACAGACCACTCAGCTTCAACCTACCCAGAGGAATTCCTATCATCAGACCTTTTTTGCTGCCAGTGGTATACTGTGGTGGGAAAACCAGGGAGAAAGGAAGAAGACTTACAAAAACTATGGGCTGAACAAAAGCTACAAGTAATGATACTGTAAAACACTACTGCAAAGCAATCCAAAAACACTAATGATCAAACCCCAACAAGAAATGGTAAAGTTCACCTTAAAATATCTTCTTCTCCAAGACCAAAAGGTGCATTCATTCCAACAATCCATTTTATGTGGATCTGCAAGGTTGTTTGTGGATTCTCAATGAAAAGCCACAGTCCATTTTAGATCCCCAGATGAAGCGGAAAATGGATCCGGTGACCACCACAACACAGGAGTGGGGTATGGGCCAGACCTGCGCCACGTACAGCAACAGCGTGAGTGCCTCGCACCTGATGACCAGGTTCTTACCCACAATGGAGAGAGATCGCTGCCCCCACATGCTCAACTTGTGTTGTACCTTGGCTACTCGCTCCTCCCAGGTTTTGGTGCACGCCCCGGCCCTTCCGAACCATATCCCCAGCACCTTCAGCTAGTCTGACCTGACGGTGAAGGGGACAAAGGATCGGTCAGCCTAGTTCCCAAAGAACATGGCCTTGCTCTTGCCGTGGTTAACTGTGGCTCCCGAGGAACTGGTAACACAGGAGTCTGTGCTCTACGGGCTGTTCCCAGGGACACACACCGAGATAAACATCAACTGCTGCTGGAGGACTATCAACTCGTTGAAAGACGCCCTTTGGTCTGCCCGAAACTTGCTGGTCTTCCAGCGCAAAGAGTTGTACACGACCGAATGTTGCAGACTGGCACAGTCCAAGGTCCAGGACTACGTGCTGAGGGACGCACTAAAGCCTGGGGCAGCCGCAGCAAAAACTCAATGGGGAAAGACCACAGTGTAAGGTCCCCCCACCAAGCTGAACTGAGGGGCTGGATCCATGGGAAACCCCTTGAACTGTATCGGAAAAATTTTCATTTGCTGTAAAATGTAAAAATGTTAATGGCATGACAAATGAAATGGAAGGGTTGTGAGGCAACTCATGATTGTATAGAAGGAAACTGACCGCCTTTGCACTGTTTGTATTTTTGACTTGGTGCTGTTTGAAACTGTTTGGCAATGTATTTTTTACAGATTTTTATGAATAAAGTATATTTTGGAAATAAAAAAAATTCTCAATGAAAAGCCACAGTAAACCATAATTGACAGCTATTTACATGAATTTGCACTGAATTCCATCTTTAATGAGACCTACAAATGCTTTGTGGCTATTGTTTTCTCCCAATTAGAAAATGCACAGCATATAAAATGGGTGAGAAACTGGCCTTGGGCCTTTTCCATGATTCACTGATCTCCCCCTCTTCAAATCAGCACTTCAGCAGCTATCACCAATGCAACTGATTGGACGAACTATCCAAGTTGAAAGGTGAAGGTTTATGACAGTTTAATTAGTTTGAGTACTCCAGCAGGCAACTTCTTTCTTACAGAAGTTCACGGACGGTACAATCTGTGAAGAGGAAAAGGAACTTGGAAAGATTAACTAAAAACTAGTGGTGTTTAAGTGAGTGAAATGAATAGGTAGTGCTCATCAATAGATGGGCAGCTTTACCATTCCTCATAGAACTTGGAGGGAAATAAGATTACATAATAATCAATGGTATTTTAGCAGCTTGGAATCACCAATAAAGGATTTGGATTGATAAGCCTTAGGCACTGTGATGTGTTCTGCATTGCCTCAAACCACATACTGTGTAACAGCGCAAACAAGTGAAGCAGTTTAATTCTGAACTTTAGGAGACTGCATTCGTTTTTCTCAAACACTCCAATAAATATGGCAAGACACTCCTCCAAAGTATGAATAATGTGCATCCTTGAGCAAGAGGTTATCAAGTTTCCAAGATCCTTTGATTATGTTCCAAATGTTAGGCTTCCCCAGAGGTGCAGAGCAGAGTCTGCACCTGTAATAGCTGCAAGCCAAGCACTGCCATGGTAATGAGGTGGATCTATCATTCGCAGCCCTTCAATCTTATTTTGCTGTGCTTACATCCTAGACCTGCCCATTTATAGTGGCATACCTAGAAGCTAGTGGTCTTTGCACCTGGATCCCCTCAGATTAAAGGGTCTGAGGGAACAGAGCAGCAAGGTGAAGAGGGGCAATAAGAACTGGTCAACTGACCTTACTGAGCCTCACTGGGTATTCGGCCTTGAAGGCCCTCGGCCTGCTACTCTCCAACAGCTACACTCCTGATTCCATCCCCAGTTCCCAGAGCAAAGTTCTGCCAGAGGGTGGGCCCATGCCAGGGGTGTGTCCAGATCACAATAGTGTCCAAATTTGCATGTCTCTCGACCTGTACAGGCAGAGCCCACTTGAGGACACTCTTCCTGTCCAGTGCCCTGCCAAGGTTGGGGTAACAATACTGGGGTCAAATTATGCTGTGGTGAATTCTATTCTATTTGCAACTCCCACCTGTTTCACAGCCCCATTGATGCATTTTCTCAATTTTGTGCATGTATTTCTTTGTCTGTTTAATTATATAACATTTTGAGAAAAATAATAGGAAATGAAATAATATTTGCAGCACGACATTTATAATAAAAATACTTTGCTCACTGCTCAATGTTTCATTTCAAGAATTGTAAGACTTATAAAACCAGAGGTTTAAAAAGGAGCCTGTTGTCATCTTCTTCCATAACACCACATTGCGAACTATATAAACAAATAGTTTCTTGTAGCAATCTGCTGCATGTCCCTTTCAAAATATGAAGATGTCTAACAGTGGCTTCACATTACAAATTTAATGTTTCTGTGAAGCAGCTTTAGCTTTTTACCCACTTTAAAATTGTGAATTGAAAGACATGTGTAAAGGCCCAAATTGAATCTGAAGTGAATTGGCACTCCTCCCTCTAAGGCATCTCACTCCACTTTGCTCTGGTGACAGCTGCAGTTACACAATAACTGTAAAACTGTTTTGCACAAGAACTACACTTGTAGTAAGTGCACCAGTAGTGAGGGTGATTTAGCACAAGTTCAAGTGGCTCTCCGATTCTCAGCTGATCAATTCACACTATTATATGGCACTAAGCCATACAGAAGTGAAGATCTCAGGTTTGATCTCTAGGACATGTTGAGTTAACTGATGAAGATTTTAGCAGCAGATGCACTGAGGTAAGGGCAATGTTACACGACCAGTATGTGGCCTCTTAAATACAGAGGATAAGGGATTGTACATCAGATCAGGATTGAATCTGGTGCAAAGATTGAATAGATTGCCAAAACTCAACAGTCACTTGAGTGTAAGTAAGTACTCCAACACTGACCAGTAAAAGAATTAAATTAATTTGCTTTGTTCCATTTTGAGCTGAGCAAGAAGGAAGCAATAACATGGAAAGAAAGAATAGTTTAATCTATGAATTAAGTCTTTATAAAATTCCTTTTTGATTTAGAAATATCTCACACTATATATGGAAAGCTGCCGCTTCAAGCCTCAGGCAGTTACTGTATATACACTAGTACTCAGTATGGTCCAGGGTCTATATGAGGATGGTAATGCAGATTATGTTTCTCCTGACCTTTTGAAAGCCAACAAGCAAATGTCTATGATTGCTGAGACATATGTCATGCTCGGTCCCCACCTGCCAAGAATGAGGCACATTAATTTTGTCATGAACATTGATTTTAAACTGTTACTGGAGTGAAGAAAGGACTTGTTAAACAGATCAGCCGTGGCTGGAAAAGACATTTGCATATTGACAGACAGTGATTGGAAGGACAAAGGACCATTTCCTGACACATTCAATCCACACTGGACCTTGATCACTAGGTATTATGTAAAGACCTGCTACCCGACTCAAACCCAACAGGACCCGAGGACATGTGTCGGGTTCGGGTCGGGTCAGGCCCCTCTGCCAGGTCTGGCTTTCGGGCTCGGCTCGGGTCGGGCTGAGTCCGGGTCATGCTCAGGTCGGGCCGGACAAACACAGTAAGTGCTCTGCCGGTAAGTAGTGAAATTAAAAAACTTGTCTAAGCTGGGAGTCCGGGACGAAACTGAGTCTGTGTAGTGAGCGAGTGATGTCACTATGATGTCATCATGCATGCGCTGCAGCTTTGTGAAGCTTCCCAGTCGGAAGGTAAGTAGAGGGATGGTCGGGTCAGGCTCGGCTCGGGTCGGGTCTGGCTCAGGCGAAACTGGAGGGACTCGGGCCGGGTCAGGCTCTGGTCCACTCTTGATCAGTCGGGTTCGGGTCGGGTTCTTTTTCCCGACCTGAATAGGCCTTTAGTATTGTGTGTAAGAGAAGCATTCCAGTGACTGCTAAGGTGATACAAACCAAGATGTGGTCAGATCAGTTAGTCACATGACTAACCTTGCTTGGCAACCTGGGTTTTTCTGAATTGTACAAACAGTTTGAACTCAGAAAGACTTTTTGTTCCTGGACTGACAAGATCTCTTCTGTCTGCTCCCATCTCTTTCTCACAAGTCATAGCGTCGTACAGAATAGGAACAGGCCCTTCGGCCCACCACGTCCATGCCGACCATAATGCCTATCTATACTAATCCCACCTGCCTGCATTAATTCCATATACCTCTATGCCTTGCTCCTTCAAGTACCTGTCCAGATGCCTCTTAAATGTCGCTACTGTTCCTGCCTCCACCACCTCTTCAGGCGGCTCATTCCAGATACCCAATATTCTTTGTGTGAAAAGTTTACCCCTTTGATCCCCTTTAAACCTCTTCCCTCTCACCTTAAATCTATGCCCTCTAGTTTTAGTCACCCCTATCACGGGAAACAGACTCTGGCTAAAATTCCACTTGCCAATCCCTTGCCCACTTTCCCAGTTTATCTATATCCTGTTGTAACCTTAGTCTCTGAATCCACTGAAGACACATGAACCCCAAGAGAGAAAAGTCTCTTACAGTGAACAAGGTTTAAGAAGAATACTGGGCCCCAATGAAAAGCAAGATCTACCTACAATCAAGGACTCTACAGTAGCCTCGTAGACCGTAACGAAAACTCTTCAGATATTGCCTCAAACTTTTCACTTTATTTTTTCTTCTGCTCTTTTCTATCTCTATTTGCATGTGTGTATCACGTATGCATGCTAGCATGGGCACGTCGTGTATCTGTAGGTGTCAATCAAATGAGAGTTTAAGTTTAAGTTTAACAAATTTCAATCTTTCTTCTTTAAACCTAAGAAAACGTGTTGTGCTGGTTTCTTTGCCTTATAATTGGAAAGTGGTGAACAAGGATTTACCAAGGGGGAGCTAAAATTAAACCCTATTACAGTAAGGCCAGGTGAAGGCTGAAAGGGAACCCTAGACCTCTTTTTCACCTGGTTGTAATGCATATAAAGGTCTGTGTGCATCTCTGCCTGGTGAGAGTAAGATACTGAATAATAATTTGTTATACAATATTTTGAAGGTGACCTCCACACAAAAGTGCTCCAATACAGACTGTGGAAGAATTAAACTTACTTGTTTTATTCTATCTTTAAAAGATGTTCTCCCTCTTGTGACAGAGAGGAGTGACAGCGTCCTGTTTCTTGGTCGTATGAGTACTGTACAGTGACCAATAGGACAGTGTGGTTGATTAACTTGAGCTGACTCTCCTGACTGACAACCTAGACTCAGTGCTAACACTTTTGCCTCTAAATCAGAAGATCATGGGTTCAATCATCATTCCAGAGACTTAATCTAAACTGGCACTCCAGTGCATTAATGGGAATTGTTGCACTCTCAGAGCTCCAACTTTCAAATGAAACGTTAAACCGATCTATCCTCTCTGATGGACATAAAAGTTTCCATTGCACTACTTTAAGAATAGTAAAGGAATTTTCCTACACTCTTGAACAAAATTTATACAATTTCCTTTTGAAAGTTATTATTGACTCTCCTTCCACCTTTCTTTCAGGTAGTGCATTCAGATCATAACAACTCATTGCCTAAGCCATTTTTTCTCATGTCGCCTCTTGTTCTTTTGACAATTACCTCAAATCTGTGTCCTCTTGTCACCAACCTTTCTGCCACTACTAACAGTTTCTCCTTATTTACTTTATCAAAATTCTTGATGATTTTGAACACCCCCATCAAATCTCCCCTTAACCTTCTCTGCTTCAAAGAGAAAAACCTGCTTATCCAGTATCTCCACATAACTGCCTCATTGCTGGTACCTCTTATCTATATGAGGCTGAACCAGACTGTCCACAACCTTGATGCCATTTGTGACTTCAAGATGAACTTCCAACTACATATCCACTCCATTAAGATCATCTATTTCCACCTCCGTAACATCGCCCAACTCCACTCTGCATCAGCAGATCTGCTGTTGAAACCCTCATTCACGCCTTTGTTACTGGACTTAAAAGCACGCCTTGTCGGGCTCCATAACCTTAAGTTCATTGAAAACTCAGCTACCCGTATCCTAACTCATATCAAGTCTCATTCACCCATCACCGCTGTGCTCACTGACCTACATATAAGCAATGCCTCGATTTTAAAATTCTCATCCTTGTTTTCAAATCCCTTCATGCCTTCACCCCTCCCTACTTCTGGAACCTCCTTCAGCACTGCAAGATATCCTCATTCCTCCAAATCTGGCCTCTTGGCGAATTTTAATTACTCCAACACTGGCGGCCATGCCTTCAGCTGTCGAGGCACTAAGTTCTAGAATTCCCTTCCTAAACCTCTCTGCCTCTCTACCTCTCTTTCCTCCTTTAGGACCCTCCTAAAACCTACCTCTTTAACAAAGCTTTTGGTCATCTTCCCTAATAACCCCTGATGTGGGTCAGTGTCAAATTTTATTTGATAGCACTCCTGTGAAGTGCCTTGGACATTTTACTATGTTAAAGACGTTATACAAATGAAAGTTGTTGTTGTTGTTGGTACCATTCTAGTAAATCTCCATTGCGCACTTGCTAAGGCCTGGACATCCTTCCTAAATCATGCTGTATAGAGTTGGCCACAATACTCCAGCTGGGGCCTAAACAGAGTTTTATAAAGGTTTAGCATAACGTCCTTGCTTTTGGACTCTATGCCCCTACTTACTAAGCCAAGAATCCCATTTACCTTTTTAACATCCTTCTTAACTTGTCCTGTCACTTTCAAAGGTTGTGTATACACACCCATAGGTCTCCATATTCCTGCATCCCCTTTAAAATTGCACTTATATAGTTTATATTGCTTCTCCCCATTATTCCTACCAAATGAATAATTTCACACTTCTCTGTGTTAAATTTCACCTGCTATGGGTCTGCCCATTTCACCAGTCTGTCTATGTCCTCCTGAAGTTTATTACTATCTTCTGCACTCTTTATCTTTTGAAGTCTTTTTAAAACTTTCTTCCCTTCCAATTTGCTCCCTTTAGCTTTCTTCAAGGCATTGACCCATGATCTCCTACAGCTCTCTTGTATCATGAACGAGTAGCCATTCCTTAAGTGTGCTCGCAAAGTGGGGTATCAGCAGATAATTTGACAATGAATGACTGAATCACAGCGATCCTCGATGCATGGTCAACATGTGACTTACCAGCAAAGTGAACTGAATAGCAATCAGAAACAGGAATCCTGGCTGTATAATTCTCTTCAAGCCCCCGCCCGCAACCTCCCGTCCCCCCGTCAACAACACCACAACACCATTCAGGGACACAAATACCAGTAGTATCTCCATTGCTAATCGAGCTGAAATACGCTAATGCAGCACAAAACCAAACCTGGGTCAATTCTGGTCAATCTGGCTTCGCTTTGAACTAGACAGTGCACTTATCAACTGAACTGTTCCCCCAAACAGGTAAGGCAAAAATTGAGAATTCTTTGGCGTCATATTCAAAGTCAGCAGGCTCACAAATCGGACAGTAACAGATTGGTGGCCTGTTATGTGGGCCACCTGAATTTCCTCTCCATTACAGTCACTAGCACTGTAACTGAACAGGCTGCGCAACCCTAGAGGGCATCACGGCAATCCCCAAATCGAATTTCATTCAGCATTTGCAATTATGCGCTTTCCATTGGAGTTTAGGGATGAGCAATCAGAAGTGGGAACTGCTTGTGCTTTTTCCTCCCCAGCTCAGGAACACTAAGGCTAATTGTTGCCCTCCATGACTAACCTATCAGAGACCAGCTAACTCAGTGCCGACCTGGGATTTGAACCTCAAAGCCTCTTGATCCAAATGGCTCAATATTATTGATCTACTAAAATTTTAATGGGCTTCAATTTAATCTACGTTCGAAAAAAATTATTTTATTACATCTGCATGTCTTGCTGAATTATCCATATAGTTAATACAACACTTTACTGACTAAAATTAACCATGTAGAAAGCATTTTAGCACAAAGAAAATAATAGTGATTAATAATGTGTTTTTCTTGACAATGCAAGAACATTCACCACTAATTTGTGCATAATAAATACTTAAAATTCTTGATTTTCAGGAAGAATTTGTGCCACGTTCAAGTTTACATGAAATCTAAGAGGTGGAAACTAAAATTTATGGTTATTTTAAATTGTAAATCTGACCTAGAAACATAAATCAAAATATCAGCTGGCCTAAGAATAGAGAAATATGCTACAGTGAATCACATTTCTCATTTTTTTGCCAGCCTCCATTTCTCTTCTCATCTTATGAAATGTTGGCTAATACTTCACCATGATCTGGTAGTCACTTTCAGTTCGCAGATACCGCAGGTGAATAATTGTTCTTCCGTTTTAAATCCAGAAGGAAGTGTCAGCAGATTACTTGACTCTGCAGAGCATCACAATTTAGCACCACCACGATCTCATCTGTACTCCACATAAGCATATTTGGATCACACTGAACACCAATCAACAATGCAAATACTGGCTGAAATTTTCCTTCCTTCTGACCCTGAGGGCATCAGCCTTGGCTCAGTTTGCAGCACTCTCACCTCTGGTTTGGAAAGTTGGTAGTTCAAGTCCCACTCCCGACATTTGAGTCTATAGGCTCAGCTGACAATTAAGTGCAGTACTGAGAAGAGTGCTGCACTGTTGGAGGTGCTGTATTTTAGATGAGATATTAAACTGAGGCCCTATCTGCTCTGTCAGGTGAATGTTAAAGATCCCATGGTACTATTCAAAGATGAGCAGGGAAGCTCTGTCCCATGTCCTGGCTAATATGTATCCCTCAGCCAACATCACTTAAAAAATGATTGATCGTTCATCTCACTGTTGTTCATGAAACCTTGTATACAAATTGTCTGCCACATTTCCCTACATTAAAACAGTGGCTGTAAAGTGCTTTGGGACGTCCTGTGGTCATGAAAGGCACCGCACAAATACAAATTCTTTACTCTTTTCTGCAGAATCTCTACAGTTGATAGTCTGTGACGAAAACCATACATGCCAAAATGAGACATATTAATTTCATCATATGGAACATTATTTTTGACCTGTTACTGGGCTTGAAATAACTTGTTTAAAAAGACCACAACAGTGGCTGAAAACATGGCTGCACATTTGCATTCTAAAAGACATTTGCCTGAAGAAGACAATGGGAGTGCCTCCCTGATTCAATTAGTCAGATGGATTTTGATCAAGAGACATTGAATGTGTAATTGACAGCATTCCATCACCACCCCTAACTGAAAGTGTCTGCTAAGCTTGAAGGAATCCACAAAATCTTGCAGGCGAGGCTGCTCTAAATAAGGAGTTAGTTACCTGCTGGCAACCTGGGGATTGTTTGAATTGTGCCACACTGAAAGGGACAGACTGCAATTTGAAGACAAAAGAAAGGAAAGGTCTATCCCTGTCTCTCTCACTCTCACACGCATAGTTCCAAGGACTCATGGAAGTAACTCAAGCCTCAAGACAGAAGATCCATGAAACAAGTTTGAAAGTGTGCAAGGGGCCCCAACAAGAACGGCAAGACTTAACTGCAATCAAAGACTTTACATTCAATCCAAAACCAGTAACTGAACTCCAGCTATTACTTCAAACCTTCCTTCCCTTTAATTCTTTCTCCTCCTCTGTCCGTATTTGCATGTGTGTTTATCATGTATGCATGCAAGTGTGGTCATGTCACGTATTTCTACTAGTTTTAACTGAATTACAGTTTTAAGGTCAATAAACTTACACCTTTCTTGTTTAAATCTGAGAAAACCTGTCTGGTTGATTTCTTTGCCATTACAATTAGAGAACAGTGAGCAAGAAGCTAAAACACTGTGTTTCAAAAATTAAACCCTGTTATGGCCAAACAAGGAACAGGCTGAGAGGGGGAGCCCTAGACCCTTGCCTCACCTGGTTGTAACAGTCACACTTTTCTTTAAAATTCGAGAACCAAACCACATCAAGCAAAAGACTACAAGAATGCCTGAAGGTGGAGCAGCCTCAGGGACACCACCGAGGATCTCTCACAAACCAATGTTTGGAACTCCCTTCACAAGCCTTCCTTGCATTTAGGTCCTTAAAACTCCAACCTCTCACTTCCCAGGGTCCTTTTACACTCAGTTCTCTGTCACCACCTGAGGGATTTCCTTCAGATGTTTTCCTCCATCGAACAACAGTACTCTTGTTCCAGGAGAAAACCACATTCAAGGAGGGAGAAATTTG
This sequence comes from Heterodontus francisci, assembly GCF_036365525.1. NCBI lineage: Eukaryota > Metazoa > Chordata > Chondrichthyes > Heterodontiformes > Heterodontidae > Heterodontus > Heterodontus francisci. Next base: position 28,916,010 of record NC_090400.1, on the reverse strand, counting down.
ACTTGCATTCGAGACAGGTGTGGAGTAACTGCTTTGTGTGCCACGTCTCAGCCAAATTCAGCTATGGGCCTCTTTTAAATGCTGCTGGTTAGGTGCAGGCACCAAACACGGAGTGCAGTAAGGTAACTGGTTAGTACATGGAAATTCATGTCTGTCATGATTGTATGTGTGGGCTTAAGCACGAAAGAATATATGGTACTTGGAAGGGAAACCAAAAGTAGTTTTGTGCTTTGGGGAAAACACCTGACCTGGTGGTTGTTCTAAGGGCAGATAAGCTTATGCTGCTGTAGTGAGAGCAGTAAGCACGAGCTCTACAGAAGTCTTTAATAAAACACTTGTTAAATCTTTGTTAAAGTTAAAGAAGTGATTTCAAGTGTGATTAATTTCGGCCTGAAATGTGACATTGGTGACGAGGTAAATTTGCGAGGTTATAAAGGCAAACAATAGAGAGGTAAATTCAGAGATATTTAGAATTGTGTCATGGCATTTGCTGGAGCTGATATGTCTGCAGTCCAGAGAGTTGAGCCATTTGATCCGACAGAGTTTGAAGAAGAGGTTGGATAAACTCGGATTGTTTTCACTGGAACGACGGAGGTGGAGGGGCGACATGATAGAGGTTTACAAAGTTATGAGCGGCATGGACAGAGTGGATAGTCAGAAGCTTTTTCCCAGAGTGGAAGAGTCAGTTACTAGGGGACAGAGGTTTAAGGTGCGAGGGGCAAAGTTTAGAGGAGATGTGCGAGGCAAGTTCTTTACACAGAGGGTGGTGAGTGCCTGGAACTTGTTGCCAGGGGAGGTGGTGGAAGCAGGTACGATAGCGATGTTTAAGAGGCATCTTGGCAAATACATGAATAGGATGGGAATAGAGGGATACGGCCCCTGGAAGTGCAGAAGGTTTTAGTTTAGGCAGGCATCAAGATCGGCGCAGGCTTGGAGGGCCGAATAGCCTGTTCCTGTGCTGTACTGTCCTTTGTTCTTCGGATGCTGACATTCACCTTTTGTTTGTGGACAGGGCGACAGAAGTACAGAAAACACAGCAATAGGCCTTATTGTTGTTCAATGGGGGTGCTTCAGTGAGGGACTTTCAAGACATTGCCTGACATGGGAGAAAAGGCAGATTATGAACCTGCAGTGAAAGCTTTGAAGGACCATTATGTGGTGATGCCAAATGCCACATTCCAAAGGCATGTTTTCTGTCAAATGAGACAGAAAGAGGAGGAAACAGTAGCCCAATTTCTGACTCGTTTGAGGCCAGCGTCGGATGGATGCAATTATGTTGCAAAGGATCTGAATAACCAGATAATGGATCAGGTGGTCCAACTTTGCAAAGTTGGATAAGTTGAGGCACAGGCTGCTGGAAAGAGGAGGTGACTTGGAGTCACTTTGGAGATTGTGGCTGCATTGGAAGCAGTGGATGGACAAGTTCACAGCATGAAACTTGGTCCCATTTCCACCATCAGCACGGCGAAATCTGAGGTTAATCAAGTGACACAGCGGAATCTAGGTATGCATAATTGTAAAGAGCAACAGTCTGAGAGAGAGTGTTTCAGATGTGGAAACTTGGGACACAATGAAAGAGATGACTGCTGCCCTGCCAAGGGAAAGGTATATAGAAAATGTAGGGGCAGAGAACCATTTTGCCAAGAAGTACAGAAGCAAAGCTGAATAGAGTGGGTAGCCTGGAAAACCATAGAAAGAGAGATGAAAGTAGTACAACTGTGAGATGAGTTGAAGAAGATGCAGTGAGTGAGGACAAGAATAGCAATTGTGGACACATGTTTTCTGTCAATGGAAGCAACCATGAGAAAGTTCCAGTGATTGTTGGGGGTGTTGAAGTGAGCATTATTGTTGATTCAGGTAGTGACAGTATTGTCACTGTGGGAGGAACTGAAGACAAAGAGAATCAAGTGCACATTACGAAAATGTCTCAAAAAGCTTTATCCTTACACATCTAAAATTCCACTTCAAACTGTTGGATGCTTCACAGCGAGTGTAAGAGCTGGAGTTTGAAGTGTGGAGGCAGAATTCATAGTGATTGAGAAGGATGGCGAGCCTCTTCTGAATAGAGAAACTGGCCAAGCCTTGGGGGTGCTACACATTGGATTGAAAGTGAATTCTGTGAATTCCTATGTGGAGCTTCGAGAGGAGTTTGGACCAGTGTTTCAAGGAATTGGGAAGTTGGTCTGAGAGGGAAAATTGAGGTAAAGATCAAGCAACTGGTTGACCAAGATATCATAGAACCAGTTGAAGGACAAACACACAGATCTTCACGAGAGAGGGAAGCTGAATCATGTGTGTGGTTTGTGGCAGTTCATGCTACACTGAGAGCAATCACAACTAGAGAGATTGAAAAAGAGTCAGACAAAGATCCAGAAATGAATGACATCAGACAGAGAATCCAAGCTGGAAATTGGGAGAATTGCCCATTTAGGGCATACATTGTTACACGAGATGAACTGTGCACAATTGGGAAGTGTATTCTCAGAGGTAACAGACTTATAGTGCCACAAAAGCTTAGCCTAGACTGCTGATGCTAGCTCATGAAATTCAAATGGGAGTGGTTGGTACTAAGCAAAATTTATGAACCAAAGTATAGTGACCAGGGATTTTTTTTTTCCAAAATATACTATATTCATAAAAATCTGTAAAAATACATTACCAAACAGTTTCAAACAGCACCAAGTCAAAAAATACAAACAGTGCAAAGGAGGTCCGTTTGCTTCATTACAATCATGAGTTGCCTCACAACCCTTCCATTTCACATTTGTCATGCCAATTACATTTTTACATTTTACAGCAAATGAAAATTTTTCAGATACAGTTCGAGGGATTTCCCATGGATCCAGCCCCTCAGTTCAGCTTGGTGGGGGGACCTTACACTATGGTCTTTCCCCATTGAGCCTTTGCTGCGGCTGCCCCAAGCTTTAGTGCGTCCCTCAGCACGTAGTCCCGGACCTTGGAATGTGCCAGTCTGCAATATTCAGTCGTGGACAACTCTTTGCGCTGGAAGACCAGCAGGTTTCAGGCAGACCAAAGGGTGTCTTTCACTGAATTGATAATCCTCCAGTAGCAGTTGATGTTTGTCTCGGTGTGTGTCCCTGGGAACAGCCCGTCGAGCACAGACTCTTGTGTTACAGAGCTGCTTGGGATGAACCTCAACAAAAACCACTGCATCTCTTTCCACACCTGCTTTGCAAAGACACATTCCAGGAGGAGGTGGGCAACCATCTCTTCCCCACCACAGCCACCGCGGGGGCATTGCGCGGAGGGGGCGAGACTTCGGGCGTGCAGGAAGGATCTGACGGGGAGGGCCCTTCTCACCACCAGCCAAGCTACATCTTGGTGCTTGTTTGAAAGTTCTGGTGATGAGGCATTCCGCCAAATGACTTTGGCGGTCTGCTCGGGGAACCATCCGACAGGATCCACCGTCTCCTTTTCCCGTAGGGCCTTGAGGACATTCCGTGCAGACCACTGCCTGATGAATCAGTGGTCAAAGGTGTTTTCCCGCAGAAACTGCTCCACGAAGGATAGGTGGTACGGCACGGTCCAACTGCATAGAGCCTTCCGCGGCAATGTGACCAGGCCCATCCTTCACAACACCGGGGACAGATAGAACCTCAGCACGTAGTGACACTTGCAGTTTGCGTACTGGAGGTCTACACACAGCTTGATGCAGCCGCACACGAAGGTGGTCCTCAGGATGAGGGCCACGTTGGGTACATTTTTCCCGCCCTTATCCAGAGGTTTGAACATCGTGTCCCTCCGGACCCAGTCCATTTTAGATCCCCAGGTGAAGCGGAAAATGGCTCGGGTGACCGCCACAGCGCAGGAGTGGGGTATGGGCCAGACCTGCGCCAAGTACAGCAACAACGTGAGCGCCTCGCACCTGATGACCAGGTTCTTACCCACAATGGAGAGAGATCACTTCCCCCACATGCTCAACATTTGTCGGACCTTGGCTACTCGCTCCTCCCAGGTTTTGGTGCACGCGCCGGCCCTTCCGAACCATATCCCCAGCACCTTCAGGTAGTCTGACCTGACGGTGAAGGGGACAAAGGATCGGTCAGCCCAGTTGCCAAAGAACATGGCCTCGCTCTTGCCGTGGTTAACTTTGGCTCCCGAGGCCAGTTCGAACTGGTCGCAGATGCTCATCAGTCTGCGCACAGACAGCGGATCCGAACAGAAGATGGCGACGTCATCCATGTACAGGGAGGTTTTAACCCGAGTGCCTCCACTGCCTGGGATTGTCACCTCTCTTATGCTCACATTCCTCCTAATAGACTCAGCAAAGGGTTCAATACAGCAAACAAACAAGACCGGGGAGAGAGGACAGCCCTGTCTGACTCCAGATTGGATTGGGAAACTGCGCTACTGATGCTTGCATAGAGCAGTTTGATCCAATTGCAGATTCCCTCCCCAAACCCCATTTTGGAAAGCACGTCCATCATGTAGGTGTGCGATATCCTGTCAAAAGCCTTCCCCTGGTCCAGGCTGATGAGGCAGGTGTCCACCCTCCTGTCCCGCACATAGGTGATCGTATCCCTGAGTAGCGCGAGACTATCAGAGATCTTCCTGCCGGGTACGGTACAGGTCTGATCGGGGTGGATCACCAACTCCAGAGCAGACTTGACTCGACTGGCTATGACTTTGGACAGAATCTTGTCGTCAACATTAAACAGTGAGATGGGCCGCCAATTTCTGATTTCTGCCCTCTCCCCCTTCCGCTTGTAAATGAGGGCGATGATGCCTTTCCTCATTGATTCTGACATGCTGCCGGCCAGGAGCATACTCTCGTATACTTCCAGCAGGTCCGGGCCGACCCAGTCCCACAGGGCCGAGTACAACTCGACCGGTAAGCTGTCACTTCCGGGTGTTTTACTCGTCTCGAAGGACTCGATGGCCTTTGTCAGCTCGTCCAGAGTTAGCGGCTTGTCCAGTCTTTCCCTCCTGCTGTCAGCTAAGACCTCTGTGATAGATAACAGGAAGGACTGGGAGGCTCTGCTGTCTGTGGACTTCGCGTCATACAGCCCAGCATAAAAGGATTTGCTGATCCTTAGTATGTCGGAGTGCGAAGACGTTACCGAGCCATCCTCTTCCTTCAGGCTGCTGATAACAGAGCTCTCTCTGTGTACCTTTTGGAAGAAGTAACGCGAGCACGTCTCATCCTGCTCGATTGAGCGGACTCTGGACCGGAAGATGATCTTGGAGGCCTCCGTGGCAAAGAGCGAGGCCTGCTGGCTCTTCACCTCTTTGAGGTCCTCCTTGACCTCGACCCCCATTGATTGCAACCGGAGCAGATTTTGCATACTTTTCTGGAGTCGGGACATTTCCCTCTGTCTCTCTCTCGCTCTCTGAACACCTTTGTGGATGAAGAACCTCTTGATGTTCTCCTTGATCGCTTCCCACCAGTGAACTGGAGATTCAAAGAGGGGTTTCACGGTCCTCCAATCTTTGTAATCCCTTTTGAGTTCCTCAACGTTCTCTGGGGTCAGCAGTGTAGCATTGAGCTTCCACGTCCCTCTGCCAACCCGCTGGTCGTCCTGTAAGTGACAGTCGGTCAGTAAGAGGCAGTGGTCAGAGAAGAACACCGGCTTGACGTCGGTGGATCAAACCGTGACAGCACGGGACACAAACAGGAAGTCAATCCTGGAACGGGCAGACCTGTCCGATCTTGACCATGTGTATCTACGCTGCGCTCCGTCTGCAGGTTTGCTGAAGACGTCATGCAGTTTGGCATCTTTAACTGTTTCTATTAGGAATCTGGACGTAGCGTCCAGTTTGCTGTCGTCACTGCCGGATCGTCCAGCCGCATCGATAATGCAGTTGAAGTCACCGCCTAGGATGACCGGCCTGGATGTCGCCAGCAGCAGTGGGAGCTGCTGGAAGACGGTCAGCCTCTTGCTGCATTGTACCGGGGCGTACACGTTGATCAACTGGAGCGGAGCGTTGTTGTAAATTACGTCTGCTACGAGGAGGCAACCGCACACCACCTCCTTAACTTCGGAGATGGTGAAGTTACCTCCCCGCAGCAGAATACCCAGGCCGGAGGAACGGCAATCATTACCCCCTGACCAGATCGATGGCCCGTGGGACCAGCATCGCGACCACTGCCTGTAGGTGCTGAGGTGTGGTATTCCACACTCCTGCAGAAACAGTAGGTCGGCTTTGACCTTGGCGAGGTAATCCAAGGTTGAAACACATCGCGTAGTAGATTTAATGCTACGCACATTAATGGAAGCAATCCTTACACCCATTTTTTTAAAGTTAGTTGTTGCTTCCCATACTATTTGTCCTTGCTAGTCCCAGTCCTTCGGGATGTTCCTGCATACCCATCATGTGTGCAAGCTGTTTCACATTAGTTGGGCTCAGAAACCCCTCCTGGTTTTTAATGCAGGGTTTGTTCCGCTGGGGTGACATCGGGGGGATCTTGTAGGCAGCAAGGATTGGGTTGTCCTCTGCTGCTTCCCTCTGTTTCTCCTCAAAAACATCACTGCTCCTGGCTTCCCGGAGCTGAGGTGCACCAGACGTGTCTTTGCTCTCGGTGTCCCGGAGCTGGGATGCGCTGGCCGTGTCGTTCGGTGTGGCGCTTTGGGGTTGGGGCACGCCGGGCCCATCACAGCTTCCCGTGCCCAGGGGCTGGGGGGCTTTATCTTCCATCTCCCTGGTGTTCTGCCACCTCTTTTGAAGGGGGCGTCGTTCCAGCATTTCCCCGTCCAGTGAAGAGGAGTTGTTGTAGTCTGTCTCAGAAGATAGCCTCCTCTTGCCATTGGTTTGGGTGGTGGCCTGTTCCGCTTTTGGAGGTCTTTTCTTTGTGGTTTTCCTCTGGACCACTTGCCACTGACCTGTTTGCCCATCTGCTGCCTCCTCCTCCATTGATTCTGTCTGTGGAGGAGGGGTTTCTGGGTACGGGGTAGGTGCTGGGTCGCTGGTTTCAGCTGCCTCCCCTTTCTTTTCCTTCTCAGGTTGAAGTTCCTCACTGCGGAGAAGGTTGCTCGTCTCCTTTCGAACACCGGACGCCTTCGTCGAACCTTCTCCCGGCATTTCCTGGGACCTTGCCGCCTGAGCCTAACTGAGGCAGCGTTTGGGGCAGGTTTTGTAGAGATGGCCTGCCGCACCGCACAAGTTGCAACACTTAGTCTGCTTACAGTCCTTGGTCTGATGGCCTTCCTCCTTGCAGTTCTTGCAAACAACCGTGCTGCAGTTGGCTGCCACGTGACCAGATTTGCCACAGGTGCGGCAAACTCTGGGCTGCCCAGCATAGACCAAGAACCCTCGACTTCCCCCGATAGCGAAGCTGGAGGGAGGGTGGATGATGGCTCCACTGGGATCGACCTTCAAGGTCACCTTGACCTGCCGCTTGCTGGTCCAAATCCCAAAGGGGTCCTTGACATCAGTGCTGCTGCCGGCCACCTCGACGTACCTGGCAAGAAAGGTGAGTACATCCACCACAGGAACATGGGGGTTGTAGAGGTGAATTGTCACCACCCGATCACGTTGTGACGGAAGCGTGGAGAGTGGCTCCGCTGTGAGGATCGACAGTGGCACCCGGTCCCCTTTCTCCTTGAAGGCCTTCAGGAACTTGATGCATCCCGCCACGTTCCGGAACGTCACGTCGAAGTATCCTCTGCTGGGGAAATCCTGCAGGCAGAAGACGTCCGTAGCTTGAAATCCACAGCAATCGATGAGGATTTTCTTGATGAAGAAGGTGCGATCGACCGGTGCATCTCCTTCCTTGTACTTCATGACCACCCGAACGGTGTTCCGCACTCCCTGGCCTGAAGCTCGAAGATTGGTTATAGCCATTTCACTCAAAACCTACCCAGGATCAAAAGGCAATGATCATGGTCTCTTCTCAACCAAGTAAGCACTGATAAGAACAGATACTACACTTGATCTTAGCCAAAAGACCGAGAAGCGATGACCAGGGATTTTTTTTTCCAGAATATACTTTATTCATAAAAATCTATAAAAAATTACATTCCCAAACAGTTTAAAACAGCATCAAGTCAAAAAATACAAACAGTGCAAAGGTGATCAGTTTCCTTCTATACAATCATGAGTTGCCTCACAACCCTTCCATTTCATTGTCGTGCCATATACATCTTTACATTTACAGCACACAAAATTTTCCCGATACAGTTCGAGGGGTTTCCCATGGATCCAGCCCCTCAGTTCAGCTTGGTGGGGGGACCTTACACTGTGGTCTTTCCCCATTGAGCCTTTGCTGCGGCTGCCCCAAGCTTTAGTGCATCCCTCAGCACGTTGTCCTGGACCTTGGAATTAGAATTTTAGAATTAGAATTAGAATATTACAGCGCAGTACAGGCCCTTCGGCCCTCGATGTTGCGCCGATCATCTGACCTACACTATTCCATTTACATCCACATGTCTATCCAATGACCACTTAAATGCCCTTAAAGTTGGCGAGTCTACTACTGTTGCAGGCAGGGCGTTCCACGCCCCTACTACTCTCTGCGTAAAGAAACTACCTCTGACATCTGTCCTATATCTTTCACCCCTCAACTTAAAGCTATGTCCCCTCGTGTTTGCCATCCTCATCCGAGGAAAAAGACTCTCACTATCCACCCTATCTAACCCTCTGATTATCTTGTATGTCTCTATTAAGTCACCTCTCCTCCTCCTTCTCTCTAACGAAAACAACCCCAAGTCCCTCAGCCTTTCCTCGTAAGACCTTCCTTCCATACCAGGCAACATCCTAGTAAATCTCCTCTGCACCCTTTCCAAAGCTTCCACATCCTTCCTATAATGCGGTGACCAGAACTGCACGCAATACTCCAGGTGCGGCCTCACCAGAGTTTTGTACAGCTGCATCATGACCCCGTGGCTCCGAAACTCGATCCCCCTACTAATAAAGGCTAACACACCATATGCCTTCTTAACAGCCCTATTAACCTGGGTAGCAACTTTCAGGGATTTATGTACCTGGATACCAAGATCTCTCTGCTCATCTACACTACCAAGAATCTTCCCATTAGCCCAGTACTCTGCATTGCTGTTACTCCTTCCAAAGTGAATCACCTCACACTTCTTCGCATTAAACTCCATTTGCCATCTCTCAGCCCAGCTCTGCAGCCTATCTATGTCCCTCTGTACCCTACAACACCCTTCGACACTATCCACAACTCCACCGACCTTCGTGTCATCCGCAAATTTACTAACCCACCCTTCTACACCCTCATCCAGGTCGTTTATAAAAATGACAAACAGCAGTGGCCCCAAAACAGAACCTTGCGGTACACCACTAGTAACTAAACTCCAGGATGAACATTTGCCATCAACCACCACCCTCTGTCTTCTTTCAGCTAGCCAATTTCTGATCCAAAGCTCTAAATCACCTTCAACCCCATACTTCCGTATTTTCTGCAATAGCCTACCGTGGGGAACCTTATCAAACGCCTTACTGAAATCCATATACACCACATCCACGGCTTTACCCTCATCCACCTGTTTGGTCACCTTCTCGAAAAACTCAATAAGGTTTGTGAGGCACGACCTACCTTTCACAAAACCGTGCTGACTATCGCAAATGAACTTATTCTTTTCAAGATGATTATAAATCCTGTCTCTTATAACCTTTTCCAACATTTTACCCACAACCGAAGTAAGGCTCACAGGTCTATAATTACCAGGGCTGTCTCTACTCCCCTTCTTGAACAAGGGGACAACATTTGCTATCCTCCAGTCCTCCGGCACTACTCCTGTCGACAATGACGACTTAAAGATCAACAACAACGGCTCTGCAATCTCCTCCCTGGCTTCCCAGAGAATCCTAGGATAAATCCCATCTGGCCCAGGGGACTTATCTATTTTCACTCTTTCCAAAATTGCTAACACCTCCTCCTTGTGAATCTCAATCCCATCTAGCCTAGTAGGCTGTATCTCAGTAATCTCCTCGGCAACATTTTCTTTTTCTACTGTAAATACTGACGAAAAATATTCATTTAACGCTTCCCCTATCTCCTCTGATTCCGCACACAACTTCCCACTACTATCCTTGATTGGCCCTGTTCTAACTCTTATCATTCGTTTATTCCTGATATACCTATAGAAAGCCTTAGGGTTTTCTTTGATCCTATCCGCCAATGACTTCTCGTGTCCTCTCCTTGCTCTTCTTAGCCCTCCCTTTAGATCCTTCCTGGCTAGCTTGTAACTCTCAAGCGCCCTAACTGAGCCTTCACGTCTCATCCTAACATAAGCCGCCCTCTTCCTCTTGACAAGCGCTTCAACTTCTTGAGTAAACCACGGCTCCCTCGCTCGACAACTTCCTCCCTGCCTGACAGGTACATACTTATCAAGGACACGCATTAGCTGCTCCTTGAATAAGCTCCACATTTCGTTTGTGCCCATCCCCTGCAGTTTCCTTCCCCATCCTACACATCCTAAATCTTGCCTAATCGCGTCATAATTTCCTTTCCCCCAGCTATAATTCTTGCCCTGCGGTATATACCTGTCCGTGCCCATCGCTAAGGTAAACCTAGCCGAATTGTGATCACTATCGCCAAAGTGCTCACCTACATCTAAATCGAACACCTGGCCGGGTTCATTACCCAGTACCAAATCCAATGTGGCATCGCCCCTGGTTGGCCTGTCCACATACTGTGTCAGAAAACCCTCCTGCACACACTGGACAAAAACAGACCCATCTAAAGTACTCGAACTATAGTATTTCCAGTCAATATTTGGAAAGTTAAAGTCCCCCATAACCACTACCCTGTTACTCTCGCTCCTGTCGAGAATCATCTTCGCTATCCTTTCCTCTACATCTCTGGAACTATTCGGAGGTCTATAGAAAACTCCCAACAGGGTGACCTCTCCTCTCCTGTTTCTAACCTCGGCCCATACTACCTCAGTAGACGAGTCCTCAAACGTCCTTTCTGCCGCTGTAATACTTTCCTTGATTAACAATGCCACACCCCCCCCCCTCTTTTACCCTCTTCTCTGTTCTTTCTGAAACATCTAAATCCCGGAACCTGCAACATCCATTCCTGCCCCTGCTCTACCCATGTCTCTGAAATGGCCACAACATCAGGATCCCAGGTACCAACCCATGCTGCAAGCTCACCCACCTTATTCCGGATGCTCCTGGCGTTGAAGTAGACACACTTTAAACCAAGTTCTTGCTTGCCAGTGCCCTCTTGCGTCCCTGTAACCTTATCCCCTACCTCCCTACTCTCAACAGCCTGTACACTGGAACTACAATTTAGGTTCCCATTCCCCTGCTGATTTCGTTTAAACCCCCCCGAAGAGCACTAACAAATCTCCCCCCCAGGATATTGGTACCCCTCTGGTTCAGGTGAAGACCATCCTGTTTGTAGAGGTCCCACCTACCCCAGAAAGAGCCCCAATTATCCAGGAAACCAAAACCAAAATGTGCCAGTCTGCAACATTCGGTCATGGACAACTCTTTGCGCTGGAAGACCAGCATGTTTCAGGCAGACCAAAGGACGTCTTTCACTGAATTGATAGTCCTCCAGCAGCAGTTGATGTTTGTCTCGGTGTGTGTCCCTGGGAACAGCCCGTAGAGCACAGACTCCTGTGTTACAGAGCTGCTTGGGATGAACCTCGACAAAAACCACTGCATCTCTTTCCACACCTGCTTTTCAAAGACACATTCCAGGACGAGGTGGGCAACCGTCTCTGCCCCACCACAGCCACCGCGGGGGCATTGTGCGGAGGGGGCGAGACTTCGGGTGTGCATGAAGGATCTGACGAGGAGGGTTCTTCTCACCACCAGCCATGCTACATCTTGGTGATTGTTTGAAAGTTCTGGTGATGAGGCATTCCGCCAAATGACTTTGACAGTCAATCTGTGTGTAGACCTCCAGTACGCAAACTCCAAGTTTCACTACGTGATGAGGTTCTATCTGTCCCCGGTGTTGCGAAGGATGGGCCTGGTCACATTGTCGCGGAACGCTCCATGCAGTTGGACCGTGCCGTACCACCTATCCTTCGTGGAGCAGTTTCTGCGGGAAAACACCTTTGACCACTGATTCATCAGGCAGTGGTCTGCACGGAATGTCCTCAAGGCCCTACGGGAAAAGGAGACGGTGGATCCTGTCGGATGGTTCCCCGAGCAGACCGTCAAAGTCATTTGGCGGAATGCCTCATCACCAGAACTTTCAAACAAGCACCAAGACGTAGCTTGACTGGTGGTGAGAAGGGCCCTCCCCGTCAGATCCTTCCTGCACACCCGAAGTCTCGCCCCCTCCACACAATGCCCCCGCGGTGGCTGTGGTGGGGAAGAGATGGTTGCCCACCTCCTCCTGGTATGTGTCGTCGCAAAGCAGGTGTGGAAAGAGATGCAGTGGTTTTTGTCGAGGTTCATCCCAAGCAGCTCTGTAACACAGGAGTCTGTGGTCTACGGGCTGTTCCCAGGGACGCACACCGAGACAAACATCAACTGCTGCTGGAGGACTATCAATTCGGTGAAAGACGCCCTTTGGTCTGCCCGAAACTTGCTGGTCTTCCAGCGAAAAGAGGTGTCCACAACCGAATGTTGCAGACTGGCACATTCCAAGGTCCAGGACTACATGCTGAGGGACGCACTAAAGCTTGGGTCAGCCGCAGCAAAGGCTCAATGGGGAAAGACCACAGTGTAAGGTCCCCCCACCAAGCTGAACTGAGGGGCTGGATCCATGGGAAACCCCTCGAACTGTATCGGGAAAATTTCTGTCTCCTGTATAATGTAAAAATGTATCTGGCAGGACAAATGTGAAATGGAAGGGTTGTGAAGCAACTCATAATTGTATAGAAGGAAACTGATCACCTTTGCACTGTTTGTATTTTTTGACTTGATGCTGTTTTAAACTGTTTGGGAATGTAATTTTTACAGATTTTTATGAATAAAGTATATTTTGGAAATAAAAAAAAAGATGTAGGAGCTGAGGCGAAGCTGACATCCAGCAATCCAGATGTCCAAGTCAGTGATGCTGTTGGCAGGCAGACAGCTTGCTATCCAGAGGGAGAAAAATCGGTTCCAGAGTGGCCAACGACATTTTCTAATCCAGATGTGGTGACCAGAGTTTCTGAGACAACAGGAACACCAATGCCAAGAGGAGACAACCAAAATGATATGAAGATTATATGTTGTGATTATGTTCAAAAATCATGGACATGTTTTGGTCTGATAAGGGAGGAATGTCATGATTGTATGTGAGGCTTTAGTATGAGAGAATACATGGTACTTGGAAGGGAAACTGAAAGTAGAGTCATACAGCACAGAAACAGTCCCTTCAGCCCATCGTGTCCATGCCGACCATCAAGCCTATCTTTTCTAATCCCATTTTCCAGCACTTGGCCCGTAGCTTTGTATGCTATGGCATTTCAAGTGCTCATCTAAATACTTTTTAAATGTGGTGAGGGTTCCTGCCTCTACCACCCCTTCAGGCAATGCATTCCAGATTCCAACCACCCTCTGGCTGAAAAGGTTTTTCCTCAAATCCCCTCTAAACCTTCTGCCCCTTACCTTAATTCTATGCCCCCTGGTTATTGACACCGCCACTAAGGGAAAAAGTTTCATCCTATCTACCCTATCTATGCTTCTCATAATCTTGTATACCTCAATCAGCTCCCCCCTCAGCCTTCTCTGCTCTAAGGAAAACAACCCTAGCCTATCCAGTCTCTCTTCATAGCTGACATGCTCCAGCCCAGGCAACATCCTGGTGAATCTCCTCTGCACCCTCTCCAGTGCAATCACGTCCTTCCTATAGTGTGGCGACCAGAACTGTACACAGTACTCCAGCTATGGCTTAACTACCGTTTTACACAGCTCCATCATAACCTCCCTGCTCTTATATTCTATGCCTCAGCTAATAAAGGCAAGTATCCCATATATCTTCCTAACCACCTTATCTACCTGTGCTGCTGCCTTCACTGATCTATGGACAAGTACACCAAGGTCCCTCTGACTTTCTGTACTTCTTAGGGTCCTACTATACATTGTATATTCCCTTGCCTTGTTAGTCCTCCCAAAGTAGATCACCTCACACTTCTCAGAATTAAATTCCATTTGCCACTGCTCTGCCCATCTTATCAGTCCATCTATATCGTCCTGTAATCTAAGGCTTTCCTCCTCACTATTTACGACACACCAATTTTCGTGTTATCTGCCAACTTACTGATCATACCTCCTATATTCACGTCTAAATCATTAATGTACACTACAAACAGCAAGAGTCCCAGCACCGATCACTGTGGTACACCACTGGTCATAGGCTTTAGGCTTTGGGGAAAACACCTGACCTGGGGGTTGTCGTAAGGTCAGACAAGCTTATGCTGCTGTAGTGAGAGCAGTAAGCAAGAACTTTACAGAAGTCTTTAATAAAACACTTGTTAAAGTTAAAGCAGTTATTTCAAGTGTGATTAATTTCAGCTTGAGATGTGACAATGCCATTGAGATGTACGTTTTATTTGGGGTCTGGGTGTCAGACAGTGGCAAGTAACCTCTCTCCAGCTGAGGTTCAACACAGTAACTTACCAATGAAAAAAAATTAAAAATACGCAGACAAACTTGAGACTCAGCCTAAACTCCAAGCAGTGAACTCCTTTAAACTCAGCATTCTCACCACGATCAGCTGCTCCTGCCAAGCCATAGTGCCTCATTTATATGGTCATACATTAAAGTGAGGATAGTCATGGTGAGAAACTGGACAAAGGGGGCTGAACTTGCCTTCCAGGGTCAGGACCTCCACACCCATAACATCTCCGGGTCCCGACCCTGCGCCGATGCAATGATATTTTCAAAGGAAAAGGGTCTAATTGACCCAGGGACAAGTTTGGCGCCCAATCAGGGGTGTCGGGAGTGGCCTTCGAGCGGAATCTGGCAACTGAGAGTGGTTTTAAAAGGAAAACGGCAGCTATGACTGAACTTGCCGTTGCCTGAAGCTATGGAGCAGCAGCGAAATCAGAGGGCCAGCGCAGGCATGGGCATGCATACCCGGGCGGCACCACGATTTTCTGATGCCTCCCTTGAGACGTTAACGGATGCAGTGGCAAGTGGGAGAGATGTCCTTTTCCCAACATCCGGAAGGAGAAATCCACCGAGAGATACCAGGAGGGCACGGTTGGACATGGCCACGTAGGTCAACAGTCCGGGACTCATCTGAAAGAGGTGAGCCCAGTGCAGGAAGAGATTCAATAACCTGATAAGGTCTGGTAACGTGAGTGGCCAGCAGCACCCAGTGATAGGTCACCAACTCTGTAAACACCAGCATGCATACAAGCTGACCTCACAGAATCTCCATAGTTTCCCCTAGACTTAGGGCCCTGGGATTGTTAGATTTCCATGCTTTGTGATATTGGAGAGTGCTGGCAGCAGAAACTTCATGCTCCATGCTCATGGCTGGCAATGACACTTCACAGATCGAGTGTCTAGTCGCATCATTGAGACAGCAGCCACCCTCACATATGGAGCACTATTCACAAAGACTGAAGGGAACATCAGCTACGTGTATGTCATGCTGGAAGAGATGAGAGAGGGAAGCCTACTGATGAATCATTCTCCTCTCATCCCGCAGAAGAGAGCCCACAATGCTCGGAAATGGCCTGAACAGGTGGTGTGGTGGCCCAACTCTGTAATCTGGAGGAGGCGGCGCTGGAGATCACCAGGGTGCCCTCGAGGCAGTCAGAGGGGGTTGGCGAGAGGTGAAGTCATGAGCAACCAAGTCATTGGTTATCTCTATCTTATGTTGAAGGGCATGGAGGAGGTGCCTGCCCAGTGCATGCTATGGATCTCTGACCACTATCATCTAAGAGGCTGGTTGTGCTGGGGCAATTGTTGAGTAGGACAATTGCTCATTTCCATTTTCTTGTGTTTCCCATGGGCCCATTTACAGAGATGGAGGACAGTGCACAAGCACAATCGTCACCGCCTTCCTTGGCAGGGGGAACCAGCACTGTCACATCATACCACCATCCACCAGCGCAGATACACTCACCTCGGTTGGGCCCCAGAGTAGCATCGAAAGGGGAGCACAGCGTGAACCTCACATTTTACCTGAGCAGGAGGAGGAAGATGAGGCAGAGTCAGGTATGGGCAGTTCCCTCGGAGGAGGGAGACAGACATAGCAATGCTCTGCTGGGCGAAAATGCTGGGTCTCGGGAGTCACAAACGAGGAGGGTCTTCCTTGAGAACCAGAGACAGATGAGTTCCCGTTTGTCCGAGTTCCCTGAGGCCCTGAGGAGCTATGGGCAGGCAATGGAGGAGTCCGTGTAGCATATGTGCTCTGTCATGACTCAGAGCTCCTCCATTGAGAGACTGGGCAACCTCTCGGAGAGCCACATGCAGCACCACTCTGAGTGGGTGCAGGAGCAGCATGCAGATATGCACAGAAAGTGTGAGACGCTAGCACAGACTATTCTGGTGGCACAGTGATGCTCGGAATGGATTGCAGCTGCAGCCCAGTCGGTGGCCTCATCGAGTGTCCATGGGCGCCAGAAAACGGTTGAGAGGGTTGAAGCGGCAGATGAAGGGGCCATCTCTCAGTGGGCACCAGTGCCACCCTTTGGCCCCTCACCCCCTCCGACTCAGGAACCATCTGTGTGCCAAGGCCTAGTGACAGAGGCAGCCCCTGCAATGACGCAGGCACGGCAGACTGTGGAAGACCCCAAAGGCACCTCCATGATGAGGACAGAAGCCTCAGGCATCTCAGCCAGAGGCAGAGACTAGGGAGCAGGCTCCTTCAACCTCATCCCCTGCCACAGGGTGAGCACCCCATAGAAGTGGTAAGAAAAGAAAGATGCCATGTGGGTCTAATGAAACATCTGGGTGCTGTTCTCCGCTCTTTTATTTCATTACAATATCACTTGTTTATTTTATTAATCGGGTATGTGTGTTATTGATGTTTCGTGTCAAAGGGGAGATGGAGTATGGTGGGGTGGGTGGGGGAGGCTTAGGACCCTGGGATTGCTGGATTTCCATGCTTTGTGATGTTGGAGAGTGTTGGCAGCCGAAACGTCATTCTCCATGCTCATGGCTGGCAATGAGACTTCAAGATGTGGGTCTTCAAGGAGTGATAGCTCTTCATGCTGGAAGGTGAGTTCACGTTTCTTCAGTCATAAAGGCTCGGAGGCGATCAAGTGAAACGCTGCTGAATCAGCGTCATCGCCATTCACCCTGAGGCCTGGGATGGCATTGACAGGCATCCTCCGCTGTTGGTTGTCGCCCACCTCTTGAGTGAACCCTATCTCCACCTCTTCATCCTCCTCCCAGTCCTCCGAGGTTGCGTGGCGTTCCAGGTCCTTCTCCTCCTCATCCATCGCCAGGCCTTTTTCCAGTGTTATGTTGTGCAGGGCACAGCAGGTGACCATGATACGAGACGCTCTGGCTGGCTCATACGGCAGGGCACCAACTGACCGGTCAAGGCAACAGAAATGCATCTTCAAGATGCCAATGGTCTGTTCAATGCAGGTCTGTGTTAGTAGGTGGATCAGGTTGTAGGTCCTTTTCCATCCATGCCTGGGTAGTGGACAGGCATCAGGAGCCATCTCTTTAGGGGATAACCCTTATCGCCGAGCAGCCAACCTGGACGTGGGCATGAAGAGATGTGATGCCTGGGGTCCGGGCCCAGACCTGCAAGATTCGCTTCCTGCGGTCACAGACCTGCCCAACATTCAACAACTGGTAGCCCTTTCTGTTCAGGAATCTGGCTCGTTGCTGGCTGCCTTGATGGCTACACGGGTGCAATCGATGACCCCCCCTGGCCCTGAGAGAATCCATCAATGGCAACAAACCCCAATGCCTTTTGTGCCTGCACTGGTCCATCTGTGTCAAAGTGGATGCATCCCTCCGTCCTCCAGAATATGGCCTCCATGACCTGCCTGATGACCTATTGAGCTGCCGATGGCGAGATGCCATCTAGGTCTGCAGCTGATCACTGGAACTACCCGGTTGCATAGAAATTCAGGGCAAAAGTAATCTTGTTGGCTGCAGGTAAAGGACGGTCATGGAGACCGCAAAGCCTCAGGTCACTGTGGATCGAAGTACAAATGTCCGACACCATCTGCCTGGATAGGCGCAGCCTCCTACGGCACTGGCGCTCTGTCATCTGCAGGTAGCTAACTCTTGGCTGGTAGACCCGATCTCTTGGGCAGTGTCTTCTTCCCCTTGCAGCCCCCCGCTATGCCCCTCTGACCTCCTCCTGTCCAGGAGGTTGCATCTGCTGAAGCTCATCCTGCTGCTCATTTCAAACTCAGAGTAGCCTGCCCAAGTGAGGCCAGCGGTCTCACATCCCTCTCCAGATTCCTATCATGCACCTTGGACAAATGCAAGCTTTTCAGCTCCAGCAATGGCTGCTCTGAGGCACTTTTTAAGCAGCTGAGCTTTATTCTGGGCTTCTACAATATGGTAAGCAGCCCTTCCAATAGCCCTCTTGAACCCCCCCACCCCCTTGCAGTGTGCATGACTTCTACACCCTGCCGTGTTCCAAACATGACGTTTTCCCCATGCACTCCTATTAAAACTTACACAGTGCTCCTGACAAGCCTTTCAATGAGCTCCACAATGAGCTCAACTGCTAATTAACTGGAGGTGTTTGAACTTCCCATTCCCTCCCTGCCGGCGAGTCTTTAAAAACTACTTTGCGTTCCATAGGCGGCGGGAGCCAGTGCCAATCTCCGAGAATGCAGTTTTCAAATCATACATGCACTCATTCCCACGCCCACCGGGATTTCAAAATTTAGCCCAGGGTATCATCCTATCATTGGCATATTCCTTATGTAATAACACTGCTGAAGGGACCAGTGGAGGAAATGCCTGCCCCAAAATATACAGGAAACTACTTCGGCATTTGCACATTAATTATCCATTAGTTATGTCTAGTAATTATCAGTATAAGTAGACTTTTAATGATGTGATAATTTGTAATTACTGCCAATCAATCCCTCTTGCTCAGAAATTAAGCACTTATCAGTGTCCCATTCTTTCAGCTTGTGAATTAATTTAGGAAATTTTATAAATGTCATTTTTACTTAGTTTTTTTCTCTCTCTTAATCTATGCTTTCTTTCCCTCTATTTTCCTTTCTGTACCTGATTTGACATTGAATTCATCCACTCTAATTCATCCTCCTTCTGTCCTTCCTCTATTTATTTCTCAGATCTTAAATCTCATTGGTTAAGAAGACTCTTTGTCCTGTTGTTCAATAAGATGCCTTGCTGACCTTTCTTCGCCATTACCAGCTGGAACTTCCAGCAATTGTGAGGCCAGAAATTTTAATAAAATTAAATGTGCAATTGTAAGTCTAACAGGACACACTCCTATCATGTTCCACTCCAGCAAACTCTGGCCCACTGCAGCTGTATTTACATAACACCTTAATGGATCCTCAGTGCAACTTGAGATGCTTTACACACAATGAATTACTTTTGAAATGTCGTCCCTGTTCTTGGAAGTTAACCAAACTAATTTGGTTAAGGTTTGGTAAAGAAGCAAGGGGAGATAATCCTTCCATCTATTTAAAATAAAATATTCACAGGATAAAGTGGATGGAGACCAACTGGAACAGGTGTCAGAGTTCAAATACCTTGGAACAATACTGACAGAGATGGGAGATGCACAAGAGAGATAAGATCAAGAATTGCAATTGCAAAGAGTGCATTCAACAGATGAAAGGAGTTGTTAACCAAGCAGTTGAGCATCAACCTGGGAGTGAGAATCGTCAAAACAATTATATGGAGTGTGCTCCTATACGGAGCAGAGACATGGACCCTGGGCAAGGCAAACATCAAGAAGTTAGAAGCGTGTAAGATGTGGTTCTGGAGATGAATGTTGAACAGCAAATGGTCAGAGAGGGTGGCAAACGACAAAGTGCTCAGAAGGGTCAAGGAGAGTCATTCCGTCATCGAACCCATCAGAAGAAGGTAAAAGAACTGGATTGGTTACATCATCAGACATGAAGGCGTGCTCAAAATGGTGGCTGAATGAAGGGTAAAAAACAAGGAAGGAACAGACTAGCAATGCTAGATATGGTGAACGAGTATCTAAAGGGCTATAGACAGGCAAATGTAAGAATGGGGCAAGGACCTGCCAAAGAAAAAAGAATTCACAGGATCTTTCAGTTTGTGAACGCATCATTCACAAAAATCACCAACAACAGAGGAGCTGCCATGATATAATCAATCATAATCACATACAGCTTTAGCAACATTTTTATATTTTTTAGTATGGTGCAATTAATAAGGATGATTGTTAAAGGATAAAAGAAAACTGAGGCTGGACAGATCACTCGCAGAAAATTGAAGAGGTGGGACTACAAACTTTACAGTCATTAGAATGAAGCAAGAAGCTCGAGTCATTACAGTGAAAGACAGATTCCATTGCTAATTATCTTATTAAAATATTTTCAAAAGACAGGACCAGCCTTCCCAGAAAGTATTCTGGCACAGCTTAAGAGTCTAATATTATATATTCACTTTAAGTGAAGCTAACTCCAGTAAGCTGTTCAGATCAACAAACTGTTGCGAGTTATGGAATGATAAGACAGGGCCAATGTGTTTATAGATTCATGAGCCACCAGCATCCACAAAAACTAATGGGTACAATGAGTAGAATGGGCCAAGAGGTACTTCTAATGGCTTTGACTATAGCTCGTTACTCAGAAACTGGTTGTTCAAAGCTCACCTGGACCAAGAAGTTCCAACCCATGTTTTGTGCTATGTCAGTAGATATCAGCCACAGCAATAAGGACACGACAATTGGCCTCAGTGGTTCTTCAGCTTGCTGGGGAAGGAGGAGGGTTAGGGGGGAAAGAACAGCCAGATTTCTCTCTCCTGGTCACGATACAGTGACCCTTGCTAGAAAATGCACATGTTCGGAGATCTACGATCAACCTGTTTTCTAAAGCCCCACATGCATTTAGGCCAGCCACCAGAGTTCTCTGATGACAATGAGTGTTACAATCCATCTGTCAACTTATTGCTTTTACACAGGGAATCAGATGTTCTTTTCACTGGGAATGAAGCTATCATTTCCAACCAATCAGGTTGGTTGGAGGGCAGGACTGGAATCCTTCAAGACTGTCAGCTCTGTTCAAGGATAAGACGGAAGATAGTAATACAAAGAAAAATCAAGTCCTTTATGGAAAATACAGAGTGGAAGTGAAAAGCGTTTAGAAAAGCTAAGTGAAGCTATGAAGAGAGTCTGCCAGGTAAAAGGAAAGGAAATAGTAAGGATTTTATAAACAAATAAAAAGTAAAAGGACAGTTAAAGAAATGGTAGGGGTGACTAGAGATGATAATGAAAATCCTCTTAGGGAGGATAAAGGAACAGCAGATTACTAAGACCTAGAAAATTCAACCACAAAGCCTCAGCATTTTTAGCGACTAAAGAGCCTCCAAAGGCTCCAATATGGCAGACAGGAAGAACATGGTCATTACGAGCTGAAATGCACTACCCACCATATCACTGTAAGCAGAAAACAACTGACATACAAAAAATGTTTATACTTAACTGAATGTGCAGCGAGGAGGAGCAAGAGAACTGCTCCCGACCTCACATTCAAACCACATGGGCCACTGCTTACCACCATTTCCCCCCCAACCATCATGACCTTGATCTTCCTGATTACCAACCCTTCATTATCATCACTACCCTCACCCCTCCTGGCCACCACAAACATCCTGACCCAATCATTCCCACTTCCTAACCTGACAGCTCCCTTTCTTGACCTGGTCAACCCATTTCTCAATCCCCTTCCCCTTTAACAAATTATCTGAGGGCCAACTGAGTTGACATTGCAGTAGCTCAATCTTTGAGTCTTCTTCACTAGTGAGCTGTCTGGTGAAGCCTATTAGTGGCTGCAGGTCGCCAGCTTAGATGACAATATCATGTGGGCTTCGATCCTATCTATTCAAGTGTGGAGTTGTTCCCTGTGCCCTGGAACACCCATTTGTGGGTACACTCAAAGTTTTAGGTCTTGGGCTTTTTACTTGAAAACAATGGGAAGAACCAATAGAGGTGTTCCTAAGCGGCGATCCAATGGAGGCTGGTATGTGTTGTTGTAATTGTAGTGTAGATAGGGTGTTATTGATAAAGTCTAGGAGTCTAAATAAGGTCAACTAATAACTCTTATTATTTTCACGTCTCTATGTACACTCTCCTCAAGCCTCTCCAGCCCATTACGATGTTATTAGTACACCATGATCACTACAGTGGGAGGGGTTGCTCTCATTGCAACATTTACCCTTTCAGGTCCCCCCTAAGTCTTTATCCAAACATTTTCTTAAACATATATACATTCTTGGCTTTACCTCCTACTCTTTCTCCCCCTCCTGTCCCCCTCAAGTCTCTGACTTCACAGATTTAGTCTGTTAGGATGTTTCACAACTCTCCCTGATCTTGTTCTAGTCTGAGTGGGATGATCAGTAGTCTTCCTTGTAAGTCTGGATCACCGACTTGGTTGATTACCACTAAGGATTCTCGTATCCTGTTTGCTCTGGGTTTCTTCATCATCATCTGGGTCTTCCGAATGATGGTAAGTCTCTGGCATGAAATCTTTTGTGGTAATTTTGAGTTTGTTGCCTTCCATAAGAGTTTTCCCGGTCTCTTACTCTCTCGTAATCCCAGACATCCAATCCTGGAAGCAATTTTTAGGCAATCAGCATGCTGCATTCTTATCTTCCTACCCATCAGTAACTCTACTGGTGATAGTCCACATATCAATGGTGCAGATCGATAAATTAGAAGTGAGCTTGGAAGCTCTTCATTCTTCTTCAATAATGACTTTATGGTTCTTAAACCTCTTTCCACTTCACCACGCGACTGTGGATAATGTGGTGAACCTGTGAGATGTTGAAATCCCATTCTTGTCGCCAACTGTGTGAAATATTCATTCGCAAACTGTGGTCTATTGTCTGACAGTACTTCATCAGGGATACCATGTGTCACAAAGATGTCTTGTCGAACTCATAACTGTTTCTGTTGTTATTGAATATAACCTTCTCACTTCTATCCACCTTGAGAAGTAATCAATGGTGCTTACATAGGACTTTCCGTTGAACAGGAATAAATACATACCTAGACATTGTCAAGGTCTGGTTGGAATTGAGTAGCTATCAGAGGTTCACACTGTTATGGTCTTTGTATTGCATAGATCTGATTGTTTTGAATCAAATTTTCGATGTCTTTGGATATTCCTGGCCACCACACGAATGATTGTACCCTTGCTCTGCACTTCGTTATTCCCATGTGACCTTGATGTAGACGTTCCAAGATATATGATCTAAGTGAACTGGGAATGACTAGTCTGTCATTATAAACTGGGAAATTGTCGATGATTGTGAAGTATTTTCTATATTCATAGAAAGTTTTCATCGTCTTCCCACTAGGAAGTTCTTGTGGCCACCCTTGTGTGCAATACTGCCTTATACGAATACAATCTTCATTGCTTTTTTGAGCGTGATGAATTTCTTGCAGTTTCTCTATGGTCAGTTTTGTGCAGTACACCACAAAATTCACATCTTGTGTCAGATGGTCAATCGTTGCACTTGATAGCGCATCAGTGTACGTTTGCATCTTTTCCTGGACCTAGTCTCATAGGTATATCTCATCAATCTTAAACAAATTCTTTAAATTCTTGCAGGCAATTTTGCAATCTCCTTTCCATCCAACAAAGATATCAAAGATTTATGGTCTGTCTCGATGATGACTCTCAATCCAACAATATAACCAGAAAATTTTTCACGTGCCCATGTGACGGCAAGTGCTTTTTTATCAATTATCGCATACCTTGTCTCTATCTCGGACAAAACTCTAGATGTGTGGTATATTGGTCTGCGAGAACCATCAGATAGCTCCTGGAAAAGGACTGCCCTTAACCCCGTAGAGGAGGTGCCTGCTACTATCGTTGTTGGTAGTGTAGGGTTATAGTGTGTCAAGTTGTCTGGTGATAATGAGCATTTCGTTAATCTTCTGGAATGCTTGTTCTTGGTGTGAACTCCAACACCCCTAATTATTTTTTGAGAAGTTGTCTTAGTGGTTCTGTTACCTCCGCTAAATGAGGTAGAAATTTGGCTAACTGATTCACCATTCCAAGAAATCTTGGAGCCTCTGAACGGAAGTAGGAGTAGGGAATTCTGTAATGGTTCGTGTCTTCTGTGGGTCTGCCATTATACCTTTACTGCTTACTATGTGACCCAAGAAATGGATTGATGTCTTGGAGAATTTGCACTTCTTGTTCAAAGATAGCCCTGTTTCTTGAAGTCACTGTAAAACTGTTCGAACTCATTGGTCATGTTCCTCTACTGACTGCCCATGCATCAGAATGTCATCCATGTGACAAGTAACTCCTTTGAGCCCTTCAAAGATGTTAGACATAGACCTTTGGAAGATCTCTGGTGCAGAGGTTATTCCAAATGGTGACCAACTGAAACGAAACTTCCCGAATGGTGTTATAAATGTGGTTAGTAATCCTGAGGTCTCATCTAAGGATACCTGCCAAAACCCATTATTGGCGTCGAGTTTGATAAACATGGTGCTCTGAGACAATTTTGCCAAGCTGTCATCCACTGTGGACATTGGGTGAATTTCGCACACCACTGCTTTGTTAAGCTGCTTTAAATCTGCACAGATATGTAGAATACCATTTTGTTTTGGAACAGGAACTATAGTCAAACACCACTCCACTGGTGTCGTAACAAGAGAAATTACTCCCATCCTAGTCATCGCTTCCAACTGGTCTTGAACTTGGTTCATCAACAGATGAGGTAAAGATACACACTGGCCTGGCAGCTTCCTTAAGTGTGATTCTGTACTCTGTCTTGAGTCTACTGAGACCTGTGAAAAGTTTTGGACAGTCTTCTTGAAAGCAACTGTATACCGGTGGCTGCTTGACTTCATGAATCTTCTTCTTGATCAGATGCAGGTTTAAGCACACATTTATGCTCAGGAGGGAAAATTCTTGGTTTTGCAAGACGTAATGTGTCTCTCTCTACTTACCCTTCACTTTCAGTTGGGACCATGCAACTGTGTGTCCGCCGGTTGTAGGCAATGTCCCATCAACCATGGCTCTTGGTCTGACAGAACTGTGACACTAGCAACTGTGTCCAATTTGAAATTCGTTAGATGTCCATTTACATAAATGTACACCATCCAAGATCCTTGATTTGGGTCATTAATTTCTCCAAGGAAATCCCCTGGTTCCTTTTCTGCTGGAAGTTGATGTACTGCATTCATCACTCTTTGTGTGTAGGTCTTTTGCTTTGTGACTTTGAGCAAAGATCAGGCACATTTTCCTGTAATGGCCAGTCTTTTTAAAGGTGAAACAGTCCACTTTACTCGTAGGACACTGCTCCTGTCTGTGGGTCTTCCTGGCTCCACAGCGCTGGGACGGTTTCCTGGTGTCATGTACCTTCTCACCTCTGTGTGTCTTCTCAATAGACTGCCTCTCCGTCTTTGACTTCAAGAACTGTACAAGCCACTGGATTTCTTCTAATCCAAGGCTTCTCCAGCCCACAGAAGGACTCTGTTTTGTCTTCGGACTTCTGCCTGTCCTATGATCTGAATTGCCTCTCAAATGTAAGATCATCTTTCAACTGTAAGACATCTGATAAAGACTCATCAGCTATTCTGACAACTATTTGGTCCCTTTCCAGTTCTGCCTTTAATTTTCCATCGTAACATCCCTCTGCCAATCTGTTCAGATCATTTATAAAATAATCTACAGATTCACCCATCTTCTAGACTCGCTTGTTAAATTTAGCTCTTTCCAGAATTTTGTTACTGCATAAATTGAAATATTTGTCCAAGGCTTGTAGCATATCTCCAAATTTATCAGCTGCCTCGTTTATCCCTTGTCTCAAAATCACGTCTTTCGCAATTGTACGCATAGAGTATAAGAGGGTATTTATCTAGTATGCAGCTGGGAAGCAATCCTAAATCGTAGGAATATTTTTCTCCGCAGGACCAATTTTGTAGCTGATTGGGTCTCTCCTGATTGTGGAAGCTGTCAGGCATTCTAAATTTCGAATCCATTTTGTTTTCTTAGGCTTTTTTGGGTGTTCTTTCTTTTTGAAGCATTTTGGCTTTATTGGAAGTGTTGGCACTCTTTCTGGGGTTCCTGCGCTTTCTGGGAGTTCCCACACTTTCTATCCTCAGTCTGGTTGAGTAATGGCTGCTAAATCTGCCCAACTCCTGATTCACCTCTTCGCTCAAGATTGACCTCGCTCCCTGCTTTTTTTCAATCAAATGCGCCATTATGCAACAATGGCACCTTTTAAAAATTCTCTCACCTAATCCTGGAACGTCGCCCGGCACTGTGACTCAGAACCCAATCGATGGAGCTGGATGTTTTGTTGCAGACCACCACATTTCTGTGGTGCAGTCTGAATGCCTGCATGGCTGACTCACCAATTGTCCACATCTTCTTCGACTACAGAGCAGCTCTAGAGCATTTTGCAGTCCCTTGACGAGATCTGCTGTTCTCTTGGCGCTACTTCATGAAGTGAGGTGTTCTCAGTACTTTCTGTTCACTTTAACCGGTGCCACCATGTGTTGTTGTCGTTGTAGCATAGCTAGGATGTTATTGATAAAGTCTAGGAGTCTAGATAAAGTCAACTAACAACTCTTTTATTATCTACATATCTCTATGTACACGCTCCTCAAGCCTCTCCAGCTAGCATCCTTCGAGTTGCTACTCTCTTCTTCCAAAGCCCATTACCATGTGACTGTTACATCATCATCACTACAGTGGGAGGGATTGCTCTTACTGTCTCCAACATTAACCCTTTCAGGTCCTTATACTACAGAGGCATTCAAATTGTGAGAAGCTTTGATAAATTAAATCAGGAAAAATTATTTTCACTTGTCAGTAAATTAGTAACAAAGCAAATTAATTACTTTACCATCGTTACTAATCACCAAAAGAATGAAGGGAGAGATTAGGAGAATCTTTTCTCACACAGTGGGTCATTTGAACATAAAGTACCCTATAAAAAAACAATGCTGGAAGCAAAGTTCATTATAGATTGTAAAAGAAATGGAATGGTGCTATGTTGATATCTCTCCTCAAAGATTTATGAAAGTGATCCTTTTTCCAGTCAACACACAAATCTTTCTATTAATAGTTATAGGTGCATTGCCATGCAGTGCAGCACTGAGGGAGTGCTGCATTGTTGAAAGTGTTGTCTTTCAGGTGAGACATTAAACCAATCTGACTATTTAGACAGATGTGGAAGGTCTCTCATCATTTTTATGAAGAACCATTAGTTCTGGCCAACATCTATTCTTCAAACAACATTACCAAATTCAAAGGGGTATGATAGCATAGTGGCTGTATTAGTGCTAGCATGCTGGACTAATGATCTAGTAGACATGAGCTTAAATCCCAGCATAGCAGCTAGTGAAGTTAAATTCAATTAAATAAAATCTGGAATCAGTAGTGATTTTGAAACGAACAGATTGTTGTAAAAACCCAACTGATTCACTAATATTTTTTAGGAAAGGACATCTGCTGTCCTTATCTGATCTGGCTGACATGTACTCCAGACTCATGGCAGTGTGGTTGACTCTTAACTGCAAATCACTCAGATGTATTCAAGAACAAGGTCCATGCTGCGTGCACATTGTTTGAAAAAACACTTGGAAAAAGTAACTGATTTGCTTTGAAAGCAAACTAACTTGCTGGAGTTCTTTGATGCAGTGAGGGAGAGGATTGATAAGGGTAGTGTGGTTGATGTTGTGCATATAGGTTTTCAAAAGGAATCTGATGAAGTTCCACCATAGTAGACTTGTTAGCAAAATTGTTGCCCATAGAATTAAAGGGGCAGTGGTAGCATGGATATGAAATTGGCTAAGGGACAGAAAGCAGAAAATAGTAGTGAACCACTTCTTTTCAAACGGGAGTGAAGTGTGCAACAGAGTCTCTAAAGTATCTGCATTAGGACCATTTTTGAAATATATTAATAACCTAGGCTTGAGAATACAGGGGATAATTATAAAGTTTGCAGATGACACTAAACTTGGAAACGTAGTAAACAGTGAGAAGGACATAGACAGATGGTAAAATGAACAGACACATGGCAGATGAAATTTAATGCAGAGCAGTGTGAAGTGATTCATTTTGATAGGAAGAATCAGGAGACATAATATGATGGTACAATTTTAAAGGGGCTGCATACATACACAAATGTTTGAAGGTGGCAGGACAAGCTCAAAAGACTGGTCAAAACTTTATAAGCCTTTATAAAACAATGGTATATTGTGGCCAATTCTAGCCACCACACTTAAGGAAGGATGTCAACGCACTGGAGAGGGTGCAGAGGAGATTTACTAGAATGATTTCTTGTAACTAGAATGGTATCAGGGATGCTGGACATCAGTTAGACAGACTGGAGAAACTGGGATTGTTCTCCGGAGAGGGGAGAAGGCTGAGGGAGAAATGTTCAAAATCATGAAGGGTTTTGATAGAGTAAATAAGGAGGAATTGTTTCCAATGGTAAAAGGGTTAATAAGCAGAGGACACATTTTTAAGGTAACTGGCAAAAGAACCAGAAGCAAACTAAGCGAAAAAATATTTACACAGCAAATGGCTATGATCGGGAATGCTCTGCTTGAAAGAATGGTAGAAGCACATTTTAATAGTAACTTTCAAAAGGAAATTGGATAAATAAATTAAAGTAAATAATTACAGGTCTATGGAGAAAGAACAGGAGAATGGGACTGATGGAATACCTCTTTTAAAAAATGGGCACCGGTGAAATGGGCCAAATGGCCTCCTTTTGTGATGTATGACTATGAATTCTGGAATATCCTAAGGATGTGAGAAACACTCAGGGCCATGAAGAGAGCAGGAGGGAGGATTTCTGGACAGGAAACCTGGAAATATGTGTTTCCCAGTTGTCCTACTGAAATTAACCACAGGATATCTTTAACATTTTAAAAACAGGGTTCCTGCCCAATCGTGGGGTCTGTAAAGAGATAAGCTTGTTGGGCCTGGATTAAACACTTTTGCCCCTCCAGGCCCATACGCAGTGCTGTAAAGGCATTTACTTCATGGATCAAGCCTGTCACTCTCCTTTTACTGGCCAGGATTCCTGAGGCCTGGGAAACCTAGCAGCCGTAGGTTAAAAACAGAAAATGGAGTCATGCAGCCTTTAAAAGCTTTTGCTGACTGACCTGCTGCCTGAGAGGAGAATAGTGTCCACCCACAACTCACCTCTATTAAAACCAGAAATGAATGGGTTGGGTTGGATTTGAGATATTTTTTATTTTTACCTCCCACCGGCCCCCTATACCCACCTGTCCTTGGTGGTTAAAATCTCACCCTCACCCTCACCCTCACCCTCACCCTCACCCTGTGTGAATGTAAGCCTTCCTTTATTTTACTTGGTAATGTTCTGATGTCTTTGAGATACAAGCCTCACATCAATGTGAAGGTATCTGTTTCAGGAGAGCCAAGCTGTGTGACATGTAAGTCAGATGTCAAAAGCAATCGAATCCCATCAACTGATGGAAGTCTGCAAGGCCACATTCCATCTAGATGAAAGGTAAAATTGATTAATAACATGTTTACCTGCCTAGTGTGAGAGAAGTGCTCTGATCTGAGGTTGTCAAAAGCCTGCATGTAGCTGTATAAGTGCTGCCATTCTCTATTCTGCAGTTCCCTGCTTCAACTGTGTGTTTACAAATCTCAGCAGAGGTGAGACTCCACAGAGTGAAGAATTAATCCATGTTAGGATTATCAAAGTCACAGTTACAAGATTCAGGAAAAGACTGTAAGGTATCAGGCACTGAATTTTCCTGAATCTTCCACAGAAGAGTCAGGACGAGACTTTCGGCCACCATTCTGACCACATTCCCAGACTCCTGAACTTGGTCCCAGACTCCCAGCCCCAAACTCCTGATCCCAGTCCCTGTCTCCCAGGCCCAAGCCCCAGACTCCCTGGCCCCAGCCCCAGACTCTCAACCCCAATCCCATACACGGGGGGCCCCAATATCAAATGACTGGCCCCAGTCCAAGACTCCCAGGCTCCTGTCCCAGACTCCCAGTCCCAGACACCTGACCCCACTTCCAGACTCTCAGGCCCCATTCCCAGACTCCTAACCTGACTCCCAGGCCCCATTCCCAGACTCCCAAGCCCCACTTCCAGATTTCCAGGCCTCACTCCCAGATTCCTGGACCTACTCCCAAACTCCCAATCCTGGTCCAGTTTCCTCCTTCGGCCCTATTAAATATGCATGGCGGGGCTCCTGGTCAGATTTTCCATTATCAAAAGGCAGCCTGCCACTTCTGAGGAGGAAGAGATGGTAAGACACCCACTGCTGCATCAGGAGAGGTGGAATATATAAACAAAGGAGCAGAACACCTGAAAGAACTTGTCAATTTTTTTACCGAAGGCCATGGACTAGACCAAGGCATTCAACAGGTGTAGGTTTGATGCTATTATGCAGGAAGAGGAGATCACTACGAAGCACACTTCCTCCAATGATGGGAGTTGCCACTACTAATCCAGAAATTATCATCACTCCTCTCCTGGCTGTCCCTGGCATTGTGCAAACAAAGAAACTGGATGGTTTGCTGGACCTGGCCTCCTCACCACGATTTACACACTTTCCTCTGACCACTGACCGCTCCTTCCTCACCATGACTGGCTACAAAGAGGCAACTAGTGGCCACAGGAAATAGAGGTCGAGGCGACTATCAGGCTTCATGACCTGATTTATCCAAATTTTTTCGTTATTATACCGGTTGATTTTTTGAGGAGGGATAGTGAAAGCAAATCCGGGCTTCCTTAGACTGTTTAAAGCATTGTATAAGTTGAACTGAATCCCGATTGCATCTGCATAATTAGAGTGCTTGTAGATAAAGTTGACTGCTAGTTTGGTCTGAACATTACAGTCTTGTATAGTTTCGCATGGTGGACAGGCATGACATAAGCATGTAAGTTATGGATCATTGGAGCTAGGGCTAGTGTGACAAATAGAGAGTTGGGAGTTTGAATTGTAACACCAGGCTGTTGTTTTATGTAAAAGTCTATTGCTTGCAGCTGCTTCATTTTTGTGTTAAGGAAGAGGTGTCAATGCATTAATTGACTTTGTTTGTGTATTCCTGTCACTGCAGTTGCAGAATTGCCAAGGTTGGGAAATAAACTGGGAGTGCAGTTTGAATAATGATCAGTTGCATTTAATTTAAAAATAATGTACGCCCATGTTTAGGATTTTGCTACAGGATAGCGCCATGATATGTGATGAAGGACATCAGCCTGCTTGTAAGTGGGTTACAGCGTTTGATTATGCTGTGCAACCTTGAAAACTGTTTTCAATTTACACACTAGTGGTGGAGGACCATTTGTTATCATGCAGAGCCGACGCTATCTGTATTAGAGTGGACAACCTCCATGGGGAAATATAAGGAATGACATTAATGATCAATATGTGTGCAATAGATTGCAAGTCCCAAACTAGAGGCAGTCAGAATCACTTGAGAGCAGAAAATTCAGCTCCCAGTTCCTGCCAACCACATGCTTGTGTACTTCAGTGTATTTTTAATGATTGCAGAGTCATGGGACAAAGGAAATAAATCTTTCTAATAGGACAAAGAGAAAGCAACATAGGCTGGGATTCAATGTTGGTCATAGTAGCAAACACAACCATGCATTTATTTGGCATTAACTTGACATGAACCAAGGAATAAACTTGTTTATTTTAACAGGATTAATACCTCCATTAAAATAGCGGTCAGAGGAATGTCACATAAACATGCTCACCCACTCTTACTGAGAATTCTAATGTCCATCCTCATGTGTTTCTCCTGTTTATCTTTAAACAAACACAAATGTATTGACTAGCAATATCTGTACACATTCTCTGTTCATGAATAGCACACATTTCGAGCTCCATGTAAGCTTGAGGAACACCACCTCATCTTTTGATTGGCATGTCATAGTTATCCAGAGTTCAACAGCTTTAGATCATAACCAACGCCCCCATTTTCTTAGACAGCAGGTGTTAGGTAAAGGTTCTGATGCAACCGTTTGCATCTCCTCTGGACCCATCATTTGTTCCTTTCCTTATCCCATTACTGCCCCCTTTTGTCTTGCACTATCAACAGTTGTCATTTAATCACTCCTGCCCGCCACCTTTTCACATTCCTTTTGTTCTTTTCTGCCTCCTTTTCACTTGCTTAAAAATTGTTAAGTCTGTAACATCTTCCAGTTCGGATGAAAGGTCATCAACCTGAAAAACTGGAGGAGGAATTTGTCCATATAGCGTCACTTCAAGCAGCGCTACATCGATTCCCCGGGGACAGACAACGCCGCGGGATGCTACCTGTGTAGCCCACACGGGTGTCTTTAATGACATCAATGAGGAAACTAACACAAGGTCATGCCAGTCGCAGTCGGTAGCACTGTCTGCCCCCGGGGAATCGGTGTAGGTCTGCGTAGCACCGTTTCATGTGAATGAATTTCTCCCCCGTTAACTGTTTCTCTTTCCACAGTTGCTGTCTGATCTGCTATGTATTTCCAGCATCTTCTCTTTTTATTCCTGAGAATGCTATCCCACACTCCACTCTAAACCATAGAACATTATCCTGAAGTAAGTTGGCTTCATCTTGGTGGCAGACTTCAAACATCGCCGCTGCTCTTGAACTCACAAGTACATGGTTACATTTTTTTATTTTAAGGAATTTGTCTTGATCATATCAACATCCTGGGGGTCACCATTGACCTGAAACTGAACTGGAGCAGCCACATAAATACTGTGGCTACACGAGCAGGTCAGAGGCTGGGAATTCTGCGGGAACTCACCTCCTGTCTCGCCAAAGCCTGTCCACCATCTACAAGGCACAAGTCAGGAGTGTTATGGCATACTCTCCACTTGCCTGGATGAGTGCGGCTCCAACAACACTCAAGAACCCTCGACACCATCCAGGATAAAGCAGCCCGCTGGATCAACACCCCATCCAAGCCTTAGCTTATGTTGCTTCCACCACTGACACACAGTGGCAGCAGTGTGTACCATATACAAGATGCACTGCAGCAACTCACCACACCTCCGTCGACAGCACCTTCCAAACCCGCGACCTCTTCCTTCTAGAAGGACAAGGGTAGCAGACGTATGGAAACGCCACCATCTTAATTTCCCCTCCAAGCCACACACCATCCTGACTTGGAAATATGTTGCCGCTCCTTCACTGTTGCTAGGTCAAAATCCTGGAACTCCTTCCCTAACAGCATTGTGGGAGTACCTTCACCACACGGACTGCAAAAGTTCAAATAAACAGCTCACCACCACCTTCTCAATGGAATTTAGGGATGGGCCTTAAACGCTGACTCACATCCCACGAATGAGTAAATAAAAAAGTGCGAGATTAGAATTTTCAGGGCTCGAATGCCCAAAGGTCTTTCTTAGAATAAATCACATGCCTTTAGCATTCATAGGTGCAACCTGCACTTTTGGATAGTTTAGTTTTGTGTTCTTTTCTCCCCCCTGCAATTCTACCATACTGACAGCTAAAGATTACGGCAAACATGTTCTGCGTGGCTGCACTTTCAGCCTAGTTCCTTGCCTTCGCACATCATGAGGCTCATATTCAGGATTGCTTTTGAGTTGTCAGCTCCTTTAGGCTGTGTCAGTTGTTTTGAAACTGTTGGGATATTTTTATGCTCACTTTCAAGGTTGGCACCTATGGTCAAAGAGCCACCAAGCACTCATTCTAGGTTCACACTTGAGAAGCTATTAAGGTAAAATACAGACAGTATAATATATATAATTTGGGCATTTTCCATAGACCTGGAATTCTGAAGCAATATTGCAGAAATGTTTCTGGGAGGAGTTCTAAAGTAGACATGGCCTTCAGTAAAATAACATCGGTATAGCAAAAGTGATAGGGGAATTAGTGAATAATTGCATAAGTGCACATTGGTCAAATATACAAGATTCAGCCGGAGGAATTATACCAGCTTTACTAGAAATGGATGCAATTCAAATATAAGCTCCTTAGGTTGGAATATGGAATCATATTTGGGCATTTGAAAGAATAGGCACAGGTATTACGATCAGGTGAGGAGGGGTCACCGGGCTCCCACTTTTACCCTCTCCTTGTTGGACTGCAACATGGTTTATTTCTTTTTAAAAAGTGAATGTACTTGCCAATTCAGTGAGTGTTTCACTATTTACATGCCGCGATCATAAAAGAACCAATCAGACAGGTTTTTCTGAGTTTAACAAAGAAAGAAGTTAGCTTTATTGTACCTAAATGGATCTAGGTAAAATAATAAACTACACTCCAACTATGCTGCGGCACAGTGGCGCAGTGGTTAGCACCACAGCTCCAGCGACCTGGGTTCAGTTCTGGGTACTACCTGTGCGGGGTTTGCAATTTCTCCCTGTGACCGTGTGGGTTTCCGCCGGGTGCTCCAGTTTCCTCCCACAGCCAAAGATTTGCAGGTTGATAGATAAATTGGCCATTGTAAATTGCCCCTAATGTAGGTAGGTGGTAGGAGAATGGTGGGGATGCAGTAGGGAATATGGGATTAATGTAGGATTAGTATAAATGGGTGGTTGTTGGTTGGCACAGACTCGGTGGGCCAAAGGGCCTGTTTCAGTGCTGTATCTCTAAATAAATAAATAAACTTTCACACACAGTTGTCTCCCAAATAAACTCGGTGGTCCTGAGGCTTCTGGTTTGTCGAGGTGGCCAGCAGATTCAGGTTTTCCTGGAGAATAGTCATGTGAATGGCTACCTTCACGGGATATCTGTCTGCAGCAATGATAGACTTAGGTAATCACGGTCAACAGGCAGGGTTCAAAACTTGCCAGGTGGACTGGTGAGAGAGAGGGACCCCACTTGGGTCTCTTCTGAACAGTGTTGGTTGTTTGTCTGCCGCAGAGAGAGAACAGCCAGTTTAAAACACATAGATGGTGGGCCTGTCACATGATGGCTCAGCATATTCCCTCTTGCAACCTAATTTGTTCATGTCTAGGAATTCCCCTTCTCTCAATCAGGGTCCCATTGTTCAAGCAATTATCTTTGAGTGGTCCATCTCCACCAGCTGTAATATCACAAGATTGCCTTTAATGTTTTGTTAATGGGGACTGGCCTGGTGAGGCACTCCAAACTTCTCAAGTCACTGTTCTAGAGAGGACTGGCCAGACAATTCGACTCCCTCTCAATGCAGTGGAATGCAAGGGACTGCGATGCAAATTTCAGTGGCCACTTTAGCTGCTAGCAGACATCTTTTGTCTGTTCCTTTTTCATTTTTTAAAATTTAATTCAGGTTTCCAGCCAATGGATTAAAAAAGTCATAATTCGGCATAGCACGTGTTTCTAACATCAGGATACCAGCACCATCAAGTGCAATATGTATCTGTATAGAAATCACAATGTCATTTATATTTTATTTACTGTTATAGCCTTCTGTTTGAATGTACAGCAGCTTGAGAAGTAGCAACAAAGTATTGGTTGAGTCAGGAAACTGTTACTATGCTAATTTTTAATTGTAACCTTATTTACAGGTTGCTATCTGGCCTCTTGTAGCCTTTCAAGTACAGACCTCAGATATAGGCAAACAAAAGGTAACAACCCACTGATTTGCTCAATTCAATAAATTGCTAAGTATTATTATATAAGCATCAAATGCACTCCCACTTTCTTCACCTCATCATTAGTGGCTTTTTCCTCAGCTGTGTAGGTCTTAAGCTCTGAAATTGATTCCTTAAACCTCTGACTTCTCTCTCTCCTCCTCTAAGACGCTCCTTAAAATCTACATCTTTGACCAAGTCTCCTTATATGCCTCGGTGTCTGATTATACTCCTGCAAATTGCCTTGGGATGTGTTACTGCGTCAAAAGCGCTATATGAACACAAGTCGTTGTTGTTATGTATATAGCTAAGAGGAGACATTTCCAAAGCTGCTATTCAGAAACATGAAGCAGGCCAACTTGCTGTAAAAACCCTTTGGACTCAATGGCCATTCACAGAACAAAGTAAGCAGCTTTCATAACTTGATTCAATTATGATGGATACATTCTTGCTTAGATTTCCACCAGGAACAAAGATAATGGCCGAAATCGTCCCAGCCCAGCAGAGGTGGCTTTGGAGGCGGGGGCGAAAGTAAATTTTGAAAGTTGTGCATCAGGTTGGCTACCCAACGCGTTCCTGCCTCCGTGTGCTTTTGCCAGAGGCGGGCGCAGAACGGCAGAGGCAACAACCCAGCAGTAGCTGGTAGCCAAGTAGGCTAATCGAGGGCCCACTTAGGGCCAAGTTGCAGATGCTGCCTGGGTTTTCCCAGCCTCGGACCAGCCCTCCGCCGAGTCCGGAGATGAGCAACAATGGGGAGGCAGCCCCCCGGCGACAAGTAGGCGGAAGGGCCATCCGTGACTCCTCTCACTGGCCCCATTATTCCACCACCTGAATGCCAAGGCTGCAGCCTGGGCCGCGACCATTCCTGTGGAGGGGTTTCTCCTCCACACTGATGGCCCCAGTAGCTGTGGGCCTTCCTTATTTTTAAACATTAGGCCCTCTGCCCTCGCGCTCCCCTACCTGCCTCAGCAGCGCCCACTTCTCCCTGTGGGGCTGCCATCTGTCTCGTGCTGCGGGTCCTCTGATTGGGCCTCCCACCTTGGGAATCTGCCCACCATCTTTAATTGTCCTGTCAGCACACCTCTGACCTGTGCGGGGTCAAGATCCAGAAATGGTCCCAAGGCCTGAAATTTTTCAATGAGCAGAAGATTACACCCAATGAGTTTTTTGAGAATGATACCTCCATTACTGTTTGCCACAGTCGGAGATGGGTTGCTGCTTGCTTCAGTGGTAAAACATAAAAAGACAAACATAATATGGAAAATCCTTACATTACTTTGCAGCAACTTGATTCTAACATCAACCAAGTCGGCTCCTGAGGTGGTCAATTTTGGCCTTTGGGTGACCGCCATGACTTTGAAGCACTGACCTCATTAACATTGGGTTAGCTAGTTGCAACCCACCAAATGGAAATATCAATGCAGCTCAATGGATTGAGGCTTCCGAATATTGGGGCTGCCCACAAAGTAAGCGAGGAGGGAGGGGAAATCACAATTGAAGAGGATGAGGGTTCCAGAGATGCTCCTGCTCCTCCAGGACCCACAAAAATAATTCGAGACTTACCTTAGATGTTCCTCTTCTACTCCACAGCGTGCACGCTGATCAATTTTGATCTAAGAGGGAGCTTTGGGTGAGTAAGCCCCTTTCAAAATATTGGTAGCAGCCTCTTCGGTGTTAATGGGGCTGTAAGGCTACTGACAACATTTTGAAGTCGCTACTACCCAGTTAATGCCAGGTGATAGAAGACACCCCACCACAGCTTTGAATAGAGGACCCAAAATACCTCAGCGAGCCTAGCAGCCAGTGCCTGTATCATATGGGTGTAGGGTAACCGAAGCACACTGCATGGTCATCAATTCATTTGACAAATTCTTTTGGTCTTAATAAATGTTAGGTGTGCAGGCACACAGCACAACAGACACCTTCCAGTCACTGAAACAGCTGCAGAGCAGCTCTGAGTATCTGCTGAGCTAGTTGTTTGCCTCTGAGGCACATTTTAGTTACCAACATTGACCCTTGTAAAATCATCCTACTTGAAAGAAAATTCTCTACTTGAAGGATGATAAAGGTTTGGAATAAAATACCAGATGAGATTGAAGATGTTAAGGGAGTTCAAGAGACAGCCGGGTCCAAGGCTGTTGAGTTGGAATGCTGGAGGAATAGCTGAATAGCCTTTTCTGTCCTTGAACTTTTCTTATATTAGACAATCTGAGCCTAGTGTCCAATCTCATGTTCTGTGCCTTTGCTAGTTCCCTTTGTAACCTTCCTGTTCAGGCTTCCTACCCTGCACAAGATTGTTGATTAATATAAAAAATGTTCAAGAATTTTTGCGACATGCACTTGAACAACATTAAATAGTTGGTCTCAATTAATATTTCAATACAACATTTTCAACAAAGGAACTTCTGTTTGCTTCCTTCCCACCTTATTCTGTAGGTGTCAGAAAATAATACATAAATCTAGTTTCTTGACCTATGTCGAAAATAATATGCAGCTGCGGATTGCCTTTCACTACAACTGTCAGCCAGAACACAGACGAATTCTGTCAGCAGCTTATGACAGCAGCAATCCACTGGGGCTGGTGGAGGGGAACAGTTTTCAGTCTACCTCTTATAACAGCACTATAACTGGCACCATGGGGAGGTTTGCTACTTGTTCTGACTTCAAAATTAGATATACAGCCACATTGTTACAGACCAGGTTTGCAGTAAAAGACTTCAGCCGAATCATAATGAAATGATAGACGAAGGCATGAAATATATTCAGGTGTGGGTTCCCAACCCTCTGCCCCACACCCACACCTCTCTGAACACTACCCTCACATCCATCCCAATGCCCCAGAAACCTCTCCATCCCAATGCCCCAGAATCTTCTCTGAACATTACACACACACACACACACACACACACACACACACACACACACACACACACACACACACACACACACACACACACACACACACACACACACACACACACACACACACACACACACACACACACACACCAGTAAATTGAACCCAAAATGCACTCGACACTACTCCCTGTAAGACCAATGTGAAATTGCACCCATGTTTGTGCGCAAACTAATTAACATAAGTCTTAGCTTTATATCAGGAAGATACAAATGTTTAGAAAGTAGCTACAAGGAGTGCCATAAAAATTATTCCTAGCTTAAAGAACTTCAGCTACTCAGACAGGCTCAAGGACCTTGATCTATTTATTTAGAGCAGGTAGACTTAGAGGTGACCTGATAGAGGCCTATAAAATAGTTAAAGAGTTGGACAGTGTCTCTACTGCTGGAATATTGGGGTTGGTTAGCTCAGTTGGCTAGATAGCTTGGGTATGATGCTGAAAGATACCTAACAGTGTGGGTTCAATCCCTGTACTGGCTGTGCTAGCTTGTGGAGCCCTGCATCCTCATCTTGCCCCATGGTTGCTAAGTGGTGAGCTGTACATTAACAACTGTCTCTCTCTAATGGGGAGAGATGCTTATGGCCCTTTGGGGACCATGGCTAGAGTGTGATAGAATATTGCAGTTTAACAATTGGGGAGGACCGGGGACAAGATTTTAAGCTAGATAGGAATGGACTGGATGTTAGGCAGTTTGTCATTTCCCAGTGAGCAGTGAGCCTCTGGAACACACTGCCTGCTGATTTGGTGGGTGTTGACTCTCTGAATGCCTTCAAGAGGGAATTGCACCAGTTCTTGACTGGGGCAGAGATCACATCATATAAAGGGAAAGTGTTACATGAACACTTGGTGGTTTATCTAATCTACTGGACTGGTTTTCATCACTTAAGGTGGTCGAAGAGAAATTATCCAGAGTACATTTTCCCTTCTTGGCCCAGGGTTGTCCCTCTGCTTTTTTCTCCCTCTTTCAGAAGGTTACATGGCTGCAGGGGTGGGCAAGCCTTGAGGGAGGAGGGAAGAATTTTTTTTAGCCATGTTGCTCTGGCCATCATGGTGTGGGACAAGCTTGATGGACCAGTGGTCTTTTCCTGATTGTCAATTTTGTATGTTCTCCGCCAATCTGTATAGATTATTTTTCTAATCCAATATTTGGACAGAATTTCTCAGTTTGCAGCAATCAACACAACCACTTTTGTTTTAGAAAAGTTATCTCTCCAGCAGTTTTAATATATTAAGCACTGTTTCAAGATAATTTGTTTAGAAGGATGGAATACATATGTTCACCAGTTTCAAATACTTTAATAATAATAAAACAAGAAATGCTGGAAATACTCAGCAGGCCCGGCAGCATCTATGGAGGGAGAAGCAGAGTTAACGTTTCAGGTCAGTGACCCTTCTTCAGAACTTCAGGTTTCCAGCATCTGCAGTATTTTGCTTTTATTCAAATACTTTACTATTCCTCTTTCACCCGCCATCCTCTCCTGAAGAGCTGAGGTACAGTTCCAGGATCTGAAGAAACAATATTGATATTTGCTGATAGCACAAAATTGGGGGTATGGCATGGTGTGCCGAGGACTGTGAAAGACTGCAAGAGGAACCAGATAGGCTGTAAAGCTGAGCAGATAGTTGGCAAATGCAATCCAATATAGAAAAATGAGAAGTAACACTTTTTGGAAATAAAAACAGGGCAAGGAAATGTTTCGTTTTTATTCCCTTACTAAGAATCAAAGTGTCAAAGGCCACTCTTATAAGGAAGGTTTTGCTCCCTACAATAACAACTTGCATTTATATAGAAATCTTTTAACATAGATAAGCACCCAAGGCACATCAGACAGTCGTGAGAAGACAAAAATCGATGCCAAAGGAAACATTAACTGGTGTGACTCAAAAAGGTGCGTTTTAAGGATTGTCTTAAAAGAAGTGAGGAATGTGGAGAGGTAGAGAGGATTAGTGAGGGAATTACAGAGCTTAGGATGTAGATGGTTGAAGAAATGGCCACCAGTGATGGGACAAAGAAAATGGGGGATGTACAAGAAGCCAGTGTTGGAGGATCACAGATTTTCCAAAGGGTTGTAGGGCTAGAGAAGGTTACAGAAATAGGGAGGGGTGAATCTATGATTTAAATACAATGATGAGAATTTTAAATTTGAGGCATTTGGAAACCAGGAGCCAGTGCAGTTCAACAAACGCCAAGATGATGGGTTAGTGGGACTTGGAGTGGGAAAGGATATGGGCAGCACAGTTCGGATGGGTTTCATAAGTTCAGTGACAACAGTCAATTGATCCATTCCATGACCAGCCAGTAGCCTAGTAGATCAGGGTTGCCTAATCATAGCCTCTTCGTGCCGTGTTCTTTTATTTCCGGGTGGCAGTTGTTCTTCAAACTGTGAACCCATTGTGTCACGCACCAATAGCACTTTGTGTGCCACCAACACTATGGGCTCCTCCTTGCTGCTTTGTGGTCCTTCTCAACAAATTGCAGTGCTAGTACAGCACTGAATCCAATTATCATTGGCCCTTCAGAGAGTTCTGTGATATCTGTTCCTTTTGCACAGAGATATCACAACTACACCCAGATGAATGCATGCAGCAACAATTTGCATTTCTATAGCATCTTTAACTTAATACAATGTCCCAAGATGCTTCACAGGAGTGTTATCAAACAAAATTTTACACCAAACCACAAAAGGATATATTAGGACAGACGACCAAAAGCTTAGTCAAAGAAGTAGAATTTAAGGAGCTTCTTAAAAGGAGGGAGAGGAGCATATGAAGAGGAATCAGCCATTCACCTCCTTGAGCCTGTCCTGCCATTCAATGAGATCATGGGTGATCTGTATCTTAGCTCTATCCACATGCCTTGGCTCCAAATACTTTTATATCCTTAACTAGCAAAAATCTACTGATCTCAGATTTAACATGAGCTAGGATCTACTGCTTCTTGTGGGACAGAGTTCCATACTTTTGCCATACTTTGCATGAAGAAGTGTTTCCTAACTTCCCTCCTGAGTGGTCTGGCTCTGATTTTAAGGTTATATCCTCTTGTCCTAGTCATCCCAACCAGCAGAAAATGTTTC
Source organism: Heterodontus francisci (assembly GCF_036365525.1). Lineage (NCBI taxonomy): Eukaryota > Metazoa > Chordata > Chondrichthyes > Heterodontiformes > Heterodontidae > Heterodontus > Heterodontus francisci. The sequence continues at coordinate 28,874,485 of NC_090400.1, read as the reverse complement.
TCTCTATGTACTCAATTTCTTTCAAAATCTTAAAAACCTCAATCAAATCACTCCTTAATCTTCTATATTCCAGGGAATACAAGCCTGGTTTTTGTACTTTTTCTTCATAACCTTTGGGAGCCTAGTAATATTCTGGTGATTCAGTGTTACACACATTTCAAGACCAAGATATCCTTTCTAAGATGCAGTGGCCAGAACTATACACAGTAATCCAGATGTGTCTAGCCAGGACTTTGTATAGCTGTAGCAAAACTTCCTACCCTTTATATTCTAGCCTTCTAGTTATAAAGGCTAACTTTCCATCGGGCATTTTGATTATTTTTGTAATTGACTACTACATTTTAGAGATCTGTGTATATGGACTGCTGAATCTCTTTGAACCTCCACTGTTCATAGCTTTTCACCATTTAAATAATACTTGGATCCATCTGTTTTTGGTACAAAATGGATGACTTTACATTAACCTCCCCTGAAATCCATTTACCACAGTTTCACCCACTCACTTAATCTATCAATATCTCTTTGTAATCTTAAGCTACCACCTACATTGCTTACTATGCCACCGATCTTTGTGGCATCAGCAAACTGGATATATGGCTCTCTAAAGGCAGAGGTGGAGAGGTTTAGAGGGGGAATTCCAGAGCTTAGGGCCTTGGAGCTGAAGGCACAGCCACCAATGATGGAGCGATTAAAGTCAGGAAGGTGTTAACAGGCCAGAATCTAATCAGCTCAACTATTAGTAGCTCATCCCTTTGTGCAGGCAAACCTCAGCAACAATACCTTTTTCATATGAAGGATAGCATGTGCAAGGTCAGAATCCTGGGAACATGGAAAACAATTAGTCTGACACAAGCCATCAGTATTGTACTGCCCAAAGTTACTTCTGTTAAACAGAAATCTGGCAGCCTGTGGTAACTGTGCATTGTGCCACACTCCTGATATTATATCCACAATGCTGACAGTCTTCATATTGCTGGCAGTAATGTCACTAATGCATTTCATTTTATTAATAGAAGACTTGTCACATCATTTATGTTACCATTCATCATCTGACTACTGCAGAAAATCTGCCAGCAGGTAGCACGTATATCCCGTGATGTTGCTTACGCTAAGTCAGATGATGTGCCATTTGATAGAGATTGGAGCATTAAAGCATGCATTGCTCTGCTCCAAAGGTGCAACTAGCTTTAAATGCACCTTTCCCTTTAGATGATTCACAAAGACTAATCGCTGTAAATAGGAGATCCTGAAGTTAGTTAGAGATTAATTGCTGCTCGTGAGGAAACTTTGCAGATGGTTTTAAATTTTAGGGCTGTAAATCAGCAAAATAAATCAAGTGACTACTTTCTTTTTTTAATATATTTTGGACACTTTGAAATGTGATGGATTCAAAACATTTATATACTAGTAAATTTATATGGCATTGCTGATGCAACATTGGATGATATGCATTTTTATTAGAACAGGAACATTGTACTAGGCAGTGCTGCTAGAGTGAACTGCATCCTTCTATAGTTACAAACTCAAATTGCTAATAAGAAAATCAGTAGGTGAGGTTAGAGCTCTTAGAGTCCGACAGCACAGAAGGACGCTATTCAGCCGGCCCTTTGAAAAAGTTATTCAATTAGTCTCACTCCCCCACTCTTTTACCATGGCCCTACAAGTTTCTCCTTTTCAAGTTTATGTTTTTAAGGTGATCAGCAGAAGAAGCAGAGGCAACATGAGGAAACATTTGTTTACACAGTGAGCTGTTACAATCTGGAATTGCACAGCCTGAAAGGGTGGTGGAGGAAGCCGATTCAACAGCAACATTCAAAAGAGAATTGGACAACCACTCGAAGTGTAAATAAATCCCAGGGCTATGAGGACAGAGCAGGGTAGAGGGATTAATTGGATAGCTCGACAAAACAGCCACAGCAGGTGCGACGGGCTGAATGGCCTCCTTCTGCGATGTATCAATCTATGATTCTATGATCTAATTCCCTTTTTGAAGTTACTATTGAATCAGTTCCCACCACCCTTTCAGACAGTGCATTCCAGATTATAACTCACTCCATAAAATAATTTATCCTCATCTCAGGTTTTTTAGTCAATTATCTTCAATCTGGGCCATCTGGTTATCACCCACTCATCAGTGGCAGCAATTTCTCCTTAACTGCCAATCAGGCTGCAGGGCAAGCTTTTTCACTCATTTTTAAGTGTCATGGGTATGGTCAATTTGGTATTACAGGGAAACTGGCTCCTGAGTCAATTAAAACATTTTAAATCACTGGGAAACTTGACACATTCCAAACAACTGCTTTCTAATGTTACTTCTTTTAAGTGTGATACTTAAAACTGCAGTGTGTCTCTTAAAATGTACGGATAATAGTGATGTACGAGAAATGCAGACTTTCATAACTAGATGATTTTTCCTGATCTTTTTTTACAATAAATCAAATGATGGCTGATTCACAAGGACAGCAGCCTTACACCATGTAATGCAGAAGTATTATTCTGCTGGTAGGGTGATGTTAGGTCCCTTAAGGGTACAGAGTCTACCTGCTGTCAGTAAACACTGGGTGAGTTCATATTGAGTTTAATTAAAAGGCTTCAAAAATGATGGCTCTGGTATATTGCATTCCTATATCAAAAAAATACGTTTTAGATTGTTTAAACATTCTGATATAAAAACAATTTATTTTCACTCTTATTCATTGAAATTTTTAAAATTTCAAACGTTTCCAAAATTTATCTCAGAACACATTTTTTGCCTCAAATAAAAGCCTCGAAGGCAAATTGAAAATTGTACCGGCTTGCTGTGATTAGCATGGGTAGCAGTTAAATCAGGAGATGGCAAGTTGTTTACTCGGCCTAGTCAGCAATTCATCTCCCATCTGTGAAAAAGAAACTGAAACTTAAGCAAAGACACCCAAGTTCCTTCAGTGAGAAAAATTAAACATTTCTATAATGGTTTTGTAACTATAAAAACAAAATAAAATTTGCATTTATACACCTTTAACAGAAAAATGTCTCAACATGCTTCCCAGAAGCATGCGGGGAAAAATTAGATGCTGAGTGCTGAGGCACAGAAGCAACTATTAAGAGGAGTGAGCAAAAGACTTGGTCAAAGAGGTGGATTTTAAGGAGGGTCTTTAAGGGGAAGAAGGAGGTGAAGAGGCGAAGGAGTTTAAGGGAGGGAATTTGAAGCATGGGACCTCAGTAGCTGAAGGCAAGGTCACCAATGATGGGGCAAAAGGAGAGGGGCTGTAAAAGAGGTTGGAATTAGTGGAACAGAGAGTTTGGAGAAGGAGTGTTGTAGCACTGAAGAAAATTGTAGATATGGTGAGGGGGAGAAAGCATGGAGTGATCTAAACACAGGTATGAGAACTTTAACTTTAAGATGTTTTGGGAGTGGAAGCCTATATAGTTCAGTGAGAACAGAGGGTGAAGGGTGAGTTGGATGGTGCAGGACAGGTTACGGACAGTAGAGTTTTCAATGATGGGAGGCTGACCAGGGGAGTCTAGGAGTGGAATTTTCCTAGGCCAGTGGAGGTGGGTTCAGGGCAGTAGGGCGGGAAGAATGCAGAAAATGACGTTAGATCGGGATCCTATGTGATCCCGCCCCTTTCCGCCTTTCCAAGGGGCGGGTTGGGAGTGCAGCAGAGCACCCCCATAGCTGAGGCAGGAATCCAATTAAAGTAATTAAGTAGGTAATTAGGAGGAAATGCGCACATGGATTCCTTCTTTCCCAACAGTGCAGGAGTTCCACGCTATGTCTGCACCCAGCAGGTTGGGGAAGGCGAGTACACAGTGGGAAGAGCCCCCTCAGTGAAACTAGCAAGCTGGGAAGGCTTTGATCAGTTACAATAAAGTGCTCCAGCCATGGCCAGGTGAGACGCCGCTGTTCAAAGCTCCTTCTGTCAGACAGTGCTTTCATTGCTTGACAAGTGTCACGTAAATGTGCTTTGTTGAATGATGATTTTTAATCCATCTGCTGGAAACCTGAATTATTTTTTTTAAAAGAAACAGATAAAGGGTGACTCTATACTAGCAGCTAAAGATGGCCAGCCAAATTTGCATCACTGTCCTCCACATTCCAATGCCTTGAGGTGGAGACAGATTGTCTGCACAGACCCATCAACAACAATGACCTGGGGAATCTGAGTGAACTACCTATCCTGTTCCCATTAGCAAGACATTAAGGCCATCACCTGTATATTAAACTGGTGGAGATGAACCACTCACACCTAACCACCTGAACAACGGAACCTTGGCTGTGAGAAGGAAATTCCTAGACATGGACTGATTAAGTTGCAAGAAGGAATATACACTGGTAACCACCATGCTTGAATCACTGGGTGATGGTCATTTGACAGGCCCACCATCTGTGTGCTTAAGCTGGTGTTTTCTCTGCAGCAATGGGACAAGCAGCTAGACGCTGACAAGAGAAGACCCAAGTGGGGAACCTCCTTCCTTTCTCTCTCTCCAATCCACTTTGCAAGCTTCGAACCCTGCCTGCTGACTGCGACCACCAAGGCACATCCTGCTGCAGACAGAGACTCCTTAAAGGAAATCAGCCACATTGCTGTCTCCAGGAGAACCACCGAATCAGCCGTCTACATCATTGAACCGGAAGCCTCAGGATCACCAAAGGAAAGTCGCACGACCACCAAATTGAGCCTGATGCCAACCAAGTCACCAACCCCCACAGACTGTATACCCCTTTTATTTCCCTGCACTCGAATTCTACCAATCTATCCTTCCCCACTCTGTAATCTATTTGTGTGTGTGTGTGTGAATTTCAAGTGTGTGTGTGAGAAAGTTAGAGCATACCTCCTTCTTTGTTAAACTCAAGAAATCCTGTACTCACTGAATTGAGAAGTATAAAAAAAGAACTAAACTTGTTGCGGTCAAACAAGGGGAGGGAAAAGAGAGGAGCCCTTTGACCCCTCCTCACCTGATCATAACACAGGTGATTTCCAAATGCTTGGAAGGCACTATACCCGTTCAGCACTTCACCGACTTTCAGCTGCACTTCTCTGCTGCCAGTCTCGGACTGTCAAGGGAGCAGCTTAAGCAGCTTCACCTTCCACCTCTGCTGAGGGTGCTGAGGGCAGGGTGTTCACCACCGCCAACTTCTCCAGCCACAGCAGAAGCAACACCAGTATCGGCATCAGCTTCCTTTTCCTCAGCCACAAGCCTTTCTGCAGGGCGGAGAGGGTGGACACAGAGATCCAGCTGGAAGGAGGCAAGACCCCCAGCACAGAGTCTTTCTTTCTTTTCTTTCTTTTGGGCCTCCTTATCTCGAGAGACAATGGATACGCGCCTGGAGGTGGTCAGTGGTTTGTGAAGCAGCGCCTGGAGTGGCTATAAAGGCCAATTCTGGAGTGACAGGCTCTTCCACAGGTGCTGCAGAGAAATTTGTTTGTTGGGGCTGTTGCACAGTTGGCTCTCCCCTTGCGCCTCTGTCTTTTTTCCTGCCAACTACTAAGTCTCTTCGACTCGCCACAATTTAGCCCTGTCTTTATGGCTGCCCGCCAGCTCTGGCGAATGCTGGCAACTGACTCCCACGACTTGTGATCAATGTCACACGATTTCATGTCACGTTTGCAGACGTCTTTATAATGGAGACATGGACGGCCGGTGGGTCTGATACCAGTGGCGAGCTCGCTGTACAATGTGTCTTTGGGGATCCTGCCATCTTCCATGCGGCTCACATGGCCAAGCCATCTCAAGCGCCGCTGACTCAGTAGTGTGTATAAGCTGGGGGTGTTGGCCGCTTCAAGGACTTCTGTGTTGGAGATATAGTCCTGCCACCTGATGCCAAGTATTCTCCGAAGGCAGCGAAGATGGAATGAATTGAGACGTCGCTCTTGGCTGGCATACGTTGTCCAGGCCTCGCTGCCGTAGAGCAAGGTACTGAGGACACAGGCCTGATACACTCGGACTTTTGTGTTCCGTGTCAGTGCGCCATTTTCCCACACTCTCTTGGCCAGTCTGGACATAGCAGTGGAAGCCTTACCCATGCGCTTGTTGATTTCTGCATCTAGAGACAGGTTACTGGTGATAGTTGAGCCTAGGTAGGTGAACTCTTGAACCACTTCCAGAGCGTGGTCGCCAATATTGATGGATGGAGCATTTCTGACATCCTGCCCCATGATGTTCGTTTTCTTGAGGCTGATGGTTAGGCCAAATTCATAGCAGGCAGACGCAAACCTGTCGATGAGACTCTGCAGGCATTCTTCAGTGTGAGATGTTAAAGCAGCATCGTCAGCAAAGAGGAGTTCTCTGATGAGGACTTTCCGTACTTTGGACTTCGCTCTTAGACGGGCAAGGTTGAACAACCTGCCCCCTGATCTTGTGTGGAGGAAAATTCCTTCTTCAGAGGATTTGAACGCATGTGAAAGCAGCAGGGAGAAGAAAATCCCAAAAAGTGTGGGTGCGAGAACACAGCCCTGTTTCACACCACTCAGGATAGGAAAGGGCTCTGATGAGGAGCCACCATGTTGAATTGTGCCTTTCATATTGTCATGGAATGAGGTGATGATACTTAGTAGCTTTGGTGGACATCCGATCTTTTCTAGTAGTCTGAAGAGACCACGTCTGCTGACGAGGTCAAAGGCTTTGGTGAGATCAATGAAAGCAATGTAGAGGGGCATCTGTTGTTCACGGCATTTCTCCTGTATCTGACGAAGGGAGAACAGCATGTCAATAGTCGATCTCTCTGCACGAAAGCCACACTGTGCCTCAGGGTAGACGCGCTCGGCCAGCTTCTGGAGCCTGTTCAGAGCGACTCGAGCAAAGACTTTCCCCACTATGCTGAGCAGGGAGATTCCACGGTAGTTGTTGCAGTCACCGCGGTCACCTTTGTTTTTATAGAGGGTGATGATGTTGGCATCGCGCATGTCCTGGGGTACTGCTCCCTCGTCCCAGCACAGGCATAGCAGTTCATGTAGTGCTGAGAGTATAGCAGGCTTGGCACTCTTGATTATTTCAGGGGTAATGCTGTCCTTCCCAGGGGCTTTTCCGCTGGCTAGGGAATCAATGGCATCACTGAGTTCCGATTTGGTTGGCTGTATGTCCAGCTCATCCATGACTGGTAGAGGCTGGGCTGCATTGAGGGCAGTCTCAGTGACAGCATTCTCCCTGGAGTACAGTTCTAGGTAGTGCTCAACCCAGCGGTCCATCTGTTTGCATTGGTCAGTGATTATGTCCCCCGATTTAGATTTGAGGGGGGTGATCTTCTTGATGGTTGGCCCAAGAGCTCTCTTCATGCCATCATACATTCCTCTGATGTTTCCGGTGTCTGAGGCCAGCTGAATATGACTGCATAGGTGTTGCCAGTAGTCGTTTGCGCAACGCCTAGCTGTTCTTTGTGCAGTACTTCTGGCTGCTTTAAGTGCTGCGGATGTTAAATCGCTGGGGGCTTTCTTGTAGTTCAAAAGTGCAATGCGCTTAGCGGCTATGACAGGTTCCAGCTCTTCATTATGAGATTGAAACCAGTCTGCATTTCTCTGCGCACTTTTGCCGTAGGTGGTCAAAGCTGACTCATAGATGGCGTCTCTGATGTGGGCCCACTTGGTCTCAGCATCCCCTGTGGGAGTGTTTTGAAGGGCTGTTACAAGTGAATTTAGAAATTTTTGTAACAGCTGTGGGTGAGAAATTCTGCTCGTGTTGATGCGCGGGTGGCCCTTCTGCTTGGAATGATGCAACTTCTTTGGTCTGAGTCTAACCTTGCTGCACACCAGGGAGTGGTCGGTGTCGCAGTCCGCACTGTGGAAGCTGCGTGTGATTTGAACACTGTTTAAGGCGGCTCGCCTTGTGACAATGAGGTCTAGCTGGTGCCAACGACGTGATCTTGGGTGCCTCCATGAAACCTGGTGACAGGGTTTAGTGTGAAAGAACGAGTTGGTGATGCAGAGGTTATGATAGGTACACAACTCAAGCAGTCTCTGCCCGTTCTCATTCATCCTTCCAACGCCATAGCGCCCAAGGCAGGAGGGCCATGAGTCATGGTCGGCCCCAACCCTGGCATTAAAGTCCCCCAGCAGGAATAGGTGTTCGGTGTTGGGGATGCTGCTAATGATGTTATGGAGTTGTTCATAGAACTGGTCTTTAGCTTCAGGTGCGGAGCAGAGTGTCTACAACCAGAGAATCAGCTCTCCTGACATGTCTGAGCACATGAGGAAGCTCAAGCTTCTGACACCTGCAACCTCCTGGAACAAGGCCTCCCTCTCAGTGAACTAGGTGGGCACATGTTGCCAGGGGCTGATAAGTTGCCTGTAACTGGAGGCCCACCCACTTTGCCTCCCCCCCATCCCTCATCTCTGCCTCTTGCCAAGTTGTGTGCTTTCCTCTCTTGCAAGGCAAGAAAGCCGGGAGGTGTGAGTTTTGGTATTGGCTTGTGTGCAGAGGAGGGAAGGGCACTATTTGTGGAGGTTGGCTGTGATGCATGAGCATGAGAGGGCAATAGGCTAAGGGTAAGTATACTCAGTTGGGAATGTGAGGTATCTACAGAGAGAGGAATGTTTGTAGCTGCAAGGGGTGTTGACCTGAGATGTGCTGTGCAAGGTAATGCTGGGCAAATCAGAATGTGGGGCTTGGCATCCTATGCCACTCATCTGTCATGCCCTCCTGAGGTACTGGATCCTCTTGTGCACTGGCTCCAGGTTGGAGGGAACATACTCTGGCTGCTGATTTCCTCGGCACTTCTATCCACATCTGTTTGGTTGGAGAGGCTGTCCTCTTCCTCTCCTCCTCAGGAGAGTTCAGCTCACTGCAGCCTCAGCTCGCTCAGCTGGATCCCTGATAAGAGTGAGAGACCTGGGATGCACCTTTCCCACATCTCCTCTCTATTCCTGTGGGTGCTGCAATCTGAAAAATCCAAGCACTGCTGAGCTTTTCTGAAACATTCCGAGGTCCCTTTAAACAGAAATCCTTCCTCTGACAGAATGTCTATGTCATCCCACCCACCCTCCCGAATTGGTTGGGCAGCCTCGAGGGCCCTGTTAATTGGTTTGCTCTGGTAAAGAGCAATCGGAAGGCCCTCTAATTAGCCTGCGACCTGAAAATGGGTCCCCCCGTTGTGCGAGAGACTAAGGTGGTAAGATTCCACCCAAGATCTTCCAAAACCCTTGACTCATGAATTGTCCCCTTTGGATTGGAAAATTGTCAATGTCACTCCATTACTTAGGAAGGGTGGGAGATATAAACTAGGAAATTGTCTAACATTTTTTTTGAGGATGTTATTAGATTCATACTGGGGCATCAGCTTTTCATTGTATCCAGCAATGATTAGATGAAGGGTTAGAGAGCCATATAGCCAGGTTTGCTGATGACACTAAGGGATGGATTTTATAGGCCTTCCTGAGGTGGGGTCAGAGGCGGGGGGCCCACAGAATCACGACGGGTGGCGGGGCATGGAAGGCCCAACTCTGCCCCATCGCCAAGCGATTTTCCTGGGTGCGGGATAGGCCGACAACGGCCTTCCCACCCGGAGGCCAATTGAGGCCCTTAAGTGACCTATTAATAGCCAATTAAGAGCCTCTCCGCTGCCGCTGGGATATTACCAGCAGCCGAGGGTGCCTCCACCACACAGGGAGGGCACCTTGTAAAACGAGGCACCCTCCCTGTGGGCTTTGGGTGGGGGGAGGGGGCGTTCCCTCACTCATGGGAAACCTGTGGCCCATGGAGGACCCCCGCCGGGAACCACTGGGACCCCCTCCCCCTATACAGCACAAACACCCCCTACCTCCCGGACTGGCCATGGCGACTCCACCTCACTTACCTGAGGTCTGGGGTTCCAGTGATGGGCCTGGATCCGAGGCCTCTGCAGTATCAGCAGTAGCCACCGCTCCCGGTGATGCCACCGACACTGTTGAGCTGCCAGCTGTCTGATTGGCCGGCAGCTCTTAGAGGGGGGAATCCTTGTCTTTAAAGGGATCCCGGCTCATGAAACTTAGATGTAAAAACAGAAAGGATTTCTGCGGGGGTGCACGAAAAGGCCGAGGCAGGGTTCCCCCTGCCTTTTCAGCCCGGCGCCAGGAGCCCCGCCTCCTCCACAAAATCCAGCCCTAAGTGTGCACTGTATGTACTGTAGATGGGAGCAGAAAGTTGCAAAGGGACTTTGATAGATTAAATGACTAGGCAAAACTGTGGAAGATGGAGTTCAATGTAGGGAAGGATGAGGTCAATACTAGTTTCTCCAGTCTGTCAAGCAGTGGCAGAACCAGTGTAGGGTGATGGGGTTGGGGGGAGGGGGATGAGATTTCCCCCCACCCTCCACCACCGCCCCCCCCAATTAATTTGAGGTCAGCCAACTTGACTCTGGAGGACTCCTCCATTTCATTCCCAGGAACCTCTGGCACCTGTCTTTGGCCTCCAGGTTCAGCCTGCATATTTGTGCACTCCCTACCCAACCTTCAGACTAGATTTGTTGGCATCCTCAGTTCCCAGTTCGGTCCCCTTCCTGCCAAGTCTGCCAAATCTCAATTTCACTCTCCCAGTTAGCCAAGCCATGAAGATTGTTGCTGTTTATGGTATAATATTTTAAGGTTCTTTTTCCCAAAACGTCATACTCTTTGCACTAAATTATATCAGGCACCAAACTGCTCACTCTGTTATTCTGTTTGTGCCATACTGCAATCTGCTGTATTCTTCCTAATCGCTTGCAATGTTCTTAATTTAGCATCTTCAATGAACCAATATTATTCCTCTTCTGCCAATGCCTAGGTTATTTCTCTGATTGGAAAAGATGGCCGAGCACTGATCTCTCGTGTGCACCACTAGCCATGCACTGCAATAGCAAAGAACGCTGTTTGCTTTCTGTCCCCTAGCCATCTCTTGAGCCATGAGGGTACATTCCATTTAACACCATGGAGTGTGTTTTCAACTTATTGCCTGGGCACAAATTGCTGTGAAGGTGAGTCATCCTTTATAAAATGGAAATGAAAACTAGTTGTACATGTGGTGACAAGTTGAAAATCTGTCTAAATTTTCATATCATATGGCATTTTATCAAATGCTTTCTTAAAACCCATATATGCAATCTCTATCTCATTCACTTTATTAATACACTCCTACGTTTCCCCCAAAAAATCAATTAAATTAGTCAAGCACAGTCATGACAGATCCATGCTGACTTTCCCTGATTAGTGCTCATCTTTCTAAGGGTTAAATAATTTCATCCCATATATTAAATGCCATCAGCTAGTTATATCAGGAATTTATGGGCATGTAACCCACAGTTTTTCCATCCATTAGTTACTAAGGAACTTACAGGATTAGAAAGGACAACTCCAGTCTGGACTGATAAGTGGCAAGTAACATTCACACCACACAAGTGCCAGACAATTATCACCTTTAAGAAGAAAGAATTTAACCATCTCCCCTTGACATTCAACTGCATTACCATTACTGAATCTCCCATCAACATCCTAAGGGTTAACTGAGCGAGCTACATATATCTTCTTTTTCTCCTTCTTCTTCTTCTTTGGCCTCCTTGTCTCAAGTGACAACGGGTAAGCGCCTGGAGGTGGTCAGTGGTTTGTGAAGTAGCGCCTGGAGTGGCTATAAAGGCCAATTCTAGAGTGACAGACTCTTCCACAGGTGTTGCAGATGAAATTGGTTGTCGGGGCTGTTACACAGTTGGCTCTCTCCTTGCGCTTCTGTCTTTTTTTCTGCCAACAGCTAAGTCTCTTCGACTCGCCACTCTTTAGCTCCGCCTTTATGGTTGTCCGCCATCTCTGGCGATCACTGGCAACTGACTCCCACGACTTGTGATCAATGTCACGGGACTTCATGTCGCGTTTGTAGACGTCTTTAAAGCGGAGACATGGACTGGCGGTGGGTCTGATACCAGCGACGAACTCACTGTACAATGTGTCCTTGGGGATCCTGCCATCTTCCATGCAGCTCACATGGCCAAGCCATCTCAAGTGCCGCTGACTCAGTAGGGTGTATATGCTGGGAATGTTGACCGCCTTGAGGACCTCTGCGTTGGAAGTATGGTCCTGCCACCTGATGCCAAGGATTCTCCGGATGCAGCGAAGATGGAATGAATTGAGACGTCGCTCTTGGCTGACATACGTTGTCCAGGCCTCGCTGCCGTAGAGCAAGGTACTGAGGACACAGGCTTGATACACTCGGACTTTTGTGTTCTGCGTCAGTGCGCCATTTTCCCACACTCTCTTGGCCAGTCTGGACATAGCAGCAGACGCCTTTCCCATGCGCTTGTTGATTTCTGCATCGGAGACAGGTTATTGGTGATAGTTGAGCCTAGGTAGGTGAACTCTTGAACTACTTCCAGAGCGTGGTTGCCGGTGTTGATGGATGGAGCATTTCTGACATCCTGTCCCATGATGTTCGTTTTCTTGAGGCTGATGGTTTGGCCAAATTCGTTGCCGGCAGCCGCAATCCTGTCGATGAGTCTCTGCAGACACTCTTCTGTGTGGGATGTTACTGCAGCATCATCAGCAAAGAGGAGTTCCCTGATGAGGACTTTCCTTACTTTGGTCTTCGCTCTTAGACGGGCAAGGTTGAACAACCTGCCACCTGATCTTGTTGTTCGTGGCATTTCTCCTGTAGCTGGCGAAGGGAGAACAGTATGTCAGTGGTGGATCTCTCTGCTCGAAAGCCACACTGTGCTTCAGGGTAGACGCGCTCAGCCAGCTTCTGGAGCCTGTTTAAAACGAATCGAACGAAGACTTTCCCCACTATACTGAGCAGGGAGATTCCACGGTAGTTGTTGCAGTCACCGCTGTCACCCTTGTTCTTATACAGGGTGATGATATTGGCATCGCGCATGTCCTGTGGTACTGCTCCCTCATCCCAGCACAGGCAAAGCAGTTCATGGAGTGCTGAGAGTATAGCAGGCTTGGCACTCTTGATTATTTCAGGGGTAATGCTGTCCTTCACAGGGGCTTTTCCACTGGCTAGAGAATCAATGGCATCACTGAGTTCCGATTTTGTTGGCTGTTCATCCAGCTCATCCATGACTGGCAGAGACTGGGCTGCATTGAGAGCGGTCTTAGTGACAACATTTTCCCTGGAGTACTGTTCTAGGTAGTGCTCCACCCAGCGGTCCATTTGCTTGCGTTGGTCAGTGATCGTGTCCCCTGATTTAGACTTTAGGGGGCGATCTTCTTGATGGTTGGCCCCAAAGCTCTCTTAATGCCATCATACATTCCTCTGATGTTTCTGGTGTGGGAGGCCAGCTGAATACGACTGCATAGGTGTTGCCAGTAGTCATTTGCGCAGCACCTGGCTGTTTTCTGTGCAGCGCTTCTGGCTGCTTTAAGTGCGATGGATGTTAACTCGCTGGGGGCTTTCTTGTAGTTCAACAGTGCAAAGTGCTTGGCAGCTATGAACGGTTCCAGCTCTTCAAAGTGAGATTGAAACCAGTCTGCATTCTGCTTCTCACGTTTGCCATAGGTGGTCATTGCTGGGCCCACTTCGTCTCTGCATCCCCTGTAGGAGTGTTTTGAAGGGCTTTTTCAAATGAGTTTAGAAACTTATGTAATAGCTGTGGGTAAGAAATTCTGCTCGTGTTGATGCGCGGGCGGCCCTTCTGCTTGGAGTGTTGCAGCTTCTTTGGTTTCAGTCTAACCATGCTGCACACCAGGGAGTGGTCGGTGTCGCAGTCCGCACTGTGGAAGCTGCGTGTGATTTGAACACTGTTTAAAGAGGCTCGCCTTGTGATGATGAGGTCCAGCTGGTGCCAACGACCTGATTTTGGGCGCCTCCATGAAACCTGGTGACAGGGTTTAGTGTGAAAGAACGAGTTGGTGATGCAGAGGTTGCGATAGGTACACAACTCCAGCAGTCTCTGTCCATTCTCATTCATCCTTCCAATGCCATAGCGCCCAAGGCAGGAGGGCCATGAGACATGGTCAGCCCCAACCCTGGCGTTAAAGTCCCCCAGCAGGAACTGATGTTCGGTATTAGGAATGCTACTGATGATATTATGGAGTTCCTGATAGAACTGGTCTTTAACTTCAGGTGGGGAGCAGAGTGTTGGAGCATAGATGCTGAGTAGGTGTACTGGACCAGAGGCAGTGAGCAGTCGGATGGACAGTATGCGTTCCAAGCCATTGAAGGTGGCTCTATCATGCTGAGCAAAGAGTTTCTGATGGCAAAGCCCACTCCATGTTGTCTTGGTTATTCAGGATACCAACCCTAACAGAAGAAGGTGTAGTCTTGCTATCTAAGAGATCCGCTCGCAGGGAGGCGTGTCTCCTGAAGTGCAGCAATGTCCACATTGAGTCTACTGAGCTCGTTATTAATGATGGCGGTCTTCCGAGAATTGTTGATTTGTGTAAGGTCTTCCGACAGGCCAGGACACATAGTTCTGATGTTCCAGCTTGCAAAACGAAGGCCTGGTACCTTCTCTCCTTTTTTTGTCGTGCTATTTGGTGCGGTGTTACAGTCCACTTGTCGGGCAATGACCCTGAGCTCCAAGCACCCATTGAAGCAAGTGGACTGTGGCGGGATAGAACCTTACTGACCGGGGGCTGACCGGTTTGAGGCAGATGGTAGCTTTCCAGCGAGATACGATGACCTCTCCCACCGACAAAGGCAACCCGTGGCACCCAATCTCTACGCCAATTGAGCTGACTTATAACCCGTGACTGCTGCCCTCCATATTGTTTTGGTTGCTGTGAGGTGAATATGGAGTGACCTCTCCATGGCCCATGCCTGGGCGGAATGTGAGTTGCCCAAGCATCAACACCCCCCTCTTGGCCTTCCTAGTGGGGTCCAAAGGAGTGCAGAGCACGACGTTTGGCACCGGTATGGCTGTAGGGACTGCCGGAAACATGCCAAAGGTGACACATGACTGCCTTTGGGGTTCCACTCCGGATTTTCTGTTAGGGTTTACTCCCTTAGCCTTGGTCTCTCCCAAGATGCCCACAAGGCAGTGGGGTTGTTAGCTCCTATCCCTGAGCAGGGGCCCTAACAAGTAAACTGTGTGAATTTATGGAGGGTGAGGGAAGGGGGGACGGGGTGCGGGGGGAATGGGGTGCGGTGGATGCCGGGGGGAGTAAGTGGGAGGAAGAGGGTGCGAGGGGGAGGGGTGTGGGGGGAGGGGGTGGGGGGAAGGGGGTGCGGGGGGAGATGGGAAAGTGGCGTGCGGGGGGTAGGGGAGGGGGTGCAGGGGAAGTGGGTGTGAGGGGATGATGGTGCAAGGGGAAGATGGTGCAAGGGGGAGGGGGTGCAGGGGAAGGGGGTGTGAGGGGAAGATGGTGCAAGGGGAAGATGGTGTGAGGGGGAGGGGGTGCAGGGGAAGGGGGTGTGAGGGGAAGATGGTGCAAGGGGAAGATGGTGCGAGGGGGAGGGGGTGCAGGGGAAGGGGGTGTGAGGGGGGAGCTGGGA
This sequence comes from Heterodontus francisci, assembly GCF_036365525.1. NCBI lineage: Eukaryota > Metazoa > Chordata > Chondrichthyes > Heterodontiformes > Heterodontidae > Heterodontus > Heterodontus francisci. The sequence continues at coordinate 28,859,134 of NC_090400.1, read as the reverse complement.
AGGTGGTTATAGGGGATGAGCTGGGAGGGGGCTGTGAGGGGGGAGCTGGGAAGGTGATGCGGGGGGGAGGGAGTGGGGGGAAGGGGGTGCGGGGGGTGAGCTGGGAAGGGGGTGCGAGGTGGGAAGGGGGGAGGGGGGAGGCGTCTGGCAGGGGTCGCAACCCTGGCGAGCGGGCCAGCCCACAGCTTACACGGCCTCCTCGATATCAGCGTCCTCCAGGCTGACGCTGTGCTTGTGGTTGCCATCCTGCTCATGGTGGAGCTTCTTTCCTGGCTCCCAGCAGTGATGGCAGAAGGACGACCGAGGCCGGATTGAGGCCCTGAGCCTCGACAACCGCCTCATGGGCACTCGGGCCACCTTTCACGTCCCTGGCCAGCGCCTACATAAATACTGTGGCTACAAGAGCAAATGAGAGGCTGGGAATTCTGTGGCAAGTAACTCACCTCCTGACTCCACAAAGCCTGTCCACCATCTACAAGGCACAAGTCAGGAGTGTGATGAAATACTCCCCAATGGCCAGGAAGACTGCAGTTCCAACAATACACAAGAAGCTCAATGCCATTCAGGACAAAGCAGTCCATTTGATTGGCTCCCCAGCCACCACCTTAAACATTCACACCCTCCACCACCTGCGCACTGTGGCAGCAGTGTGCACTATCTACAAGTTGCACTGCAGCAACTCACCAAAGCCCCTTCAACAGCACTTTCCAAACCCACAACCTCTATCACCTGGAAGGACAAGGCAGCAAACATGGGGAGCACCACCACTTGCACGTTCCCTTCAAAATCCTGAAATCCCTCCCTAACAGCACTGTGGATGTCCCTACACCACGTGGACTGCAGTAATTCATGAAGGTAGCTCACCACCACCTTCTCAACTGCAATTAGGGATGGGCAATAAATTCTGGCCTTGTCAGCAATACCAACATCACATGAACGAATAAAAAAAAGTCCATCTGGCTGGTGTCTGTGCCTAGGAATATCATATCCCACTTTACGTCTATATATTTATCAATTCTTATTCTCCAGGTACTTATACAATTCTGGTGCAGTTAGCCCTTATTCACAGAATCATGGAAGTGTTACAGGGCAGAAGGAGACCATTCAGCCCATCGTGTCTGCACCAGCTCTCCAAATGAGCAATTCACCTAATGCCATTCCCCTGCCTTCTCCCCGTAACCTTGCACATTCTTCCTTTTCAGATAATGGTCTAATTCCCTTTTGAAAGGCTTGATTGAACCTGCCTCCACTACATTCTCAGGCAGTGCATTCCAGATCGCAATCACTCGCTGCGTTAAAAAGTTTTTCCTCATGTCACTTTTGCTTCTTTTGCCAATCACTTTAAATCTGTGCCCTTTTGTTCTCGATCCTTTCAGAAGTGGGAACAGTTTTTCCTTATCTACTCCATCCAGACATGATTTTGAATGGCTCTATCAAATCTCCTTTCAGCCTTCTCTTCTCCAAGGAAAACAGTCCCAACTTCTCCAATCTATCTTCATAACTGAAGTTCCTCATCCCTAGAATCATTCTTGGGAAACCTTTCTGTACTCACTCCAACGCCCTCACATCTTTCCTAAAGCGCAGCACCCAGAACTGGACACAATACTCCAGCCAAGGCCGAACTAGTGTCTTATACAAGTTCAATATAATCTCCTTCCTTTTGTATTCTATGCCCCTACTAATAAAGCCTAGGACACTGGATGCTTTATTAATCACTCTATTAACCTGACCTGCCACCTTCAATGACTTATGCAAAGATATACCTAGGTCCCTCTGCTCCTGCACCCGCTTTAAAATTGTACCCTTTATTTTATATTGTCTCTCCATGTTCTTCCTACCAAAATGAATCACTTCACATTTCTCTGCATTGAACTTCATCTGTCACTTGTCTGCCCATTCCACCAACTTGTTTATGTCCTTTTGAAGTTCCAGACGACCCTCACAGTTCACAATTGTTCCCAGTTGCGTATCATCCGCAAATTTTGAAATTGTGCCCTATAAACCAAGGTCTAGGTCATTAATATATATCAGGAAGAGCAAGGGTCCCAAAACTGACCCCCGGGGAACTCCACTACAAACATTCCTCTAGCCCAATAAATATCCTTTAACTACTGTTCTGTTTTCTGTCACGCAGCCAATTTTGTATCCATGTTGCTACTTGCCCTTTTATTCCATGATCTAGAACTTTGCTCACAAGTCTGTTGTGTGGCACTGTATCAAATGCCTTTTGGAAGTCCTTGTACACCTCATCAACAGCATTGCCCTCATCAATCCTCTTAGTTACCTCTTCAAAAAACTCCAGGAGGTTAGTTAAACATGATTTTCCCTTAACGAATCCATTGTGGCCTTCCTTAATTAACCCGCATTTGTCCAAGTGGCTATTAATTTGGTCCCAAATTATTGTTTCTAGAAGTTTCCCCACCACTGAAGTTAAACTGACTGGCCTGTAGTTGCTGGGCTTATCTTTACATTGTTTTTTTGAACAAGGGCGAAACATTTGCAATTCTCCAGTCCTCCGGCACTACCACTGAGTCTAAAGAAGGCTAGAAAATTGTGGCCAGTGCCTCAGCAATTTCCACTCTCACTTCCCTCAGTATCCTTGGAGCAACTCATCCAGCTCTGGTGCTTTATCAACTTTAAGTATAGACAGCCTATCTAATACCTTTTCCTTATCAATTTCAATCTTTCTAGTGTATTGCCTCCCATGCATTCACCTATCCCGAAAGTAATTGAAACTATTTTTGCACCTTCTCTACTAAGTTTGAGGCTACAGTCTCTTGTTGTAGATAATGTATTGGAGTAAATTCAACAAATATTCCAAAACCACATCAAGTAGCATAGATTCTACAAAATATATGAGGTGTGAATCAGGATGGCTATAAATCTCATTAATGTTCAGGAGACAGCTCTTATTACGCATTCATCATCTGAAGCTTGTGTTGCAGTAATTGGAGCTCAAGTGCTGTCAACAGCAGTGTGTCCAAGCTTGTCTATCACAGAAAGCTTGGGAACCCATAGGCAAATAAAACCGCACTGTGCCAACATTGTTGCTGTTAACTGAATTAAGGGTAGATTAGTCAACTAGTGATAGGACAACTAGCCACATGCAGTCAGCTGGTGATCAAGTTACAATTAGCTGGAAGGCTACCCACATAATATTAGGCTTTTCACTTGATGCACAAAGCCTTCCTGGTCAGGATAGCTCAAGGATATTAGCTCTAGTAACACATGAGAAAAAACAAGACATATTCGCAAAACACAAGGGCAAGCACAGCAGTTTGAATACATCCAACATATGGACATTAACAAAAGTAAATACTAAATGCTGTAAACATTTCTGTCGGTATTCTCCACGTAAAATTAATGTAAAAACAGATTGTTTTATGCATGACAATGAGGAACAAGAGAGGTAATTGCAGCAAAACAATAATGCAGAGCAGTTCTTATTAAAATGTTTGCTGCTTTGTGTTGCAGAGTGCCAAAACCAAGCCTCCAGCTGTTTGATGCCAATACTGCAGCTACAAAAGAAATGAATAATTGCTTTGTCACTGCATCCTGTGCAGTGACGTCTTAACTTGATTGGATGGCTGCCTAATAATAGGAAAATGATTAGCTCTGAATGGTAGCAAAAATTGGAATTTTTGTAACATTGTAAGTAAGCACACAATAGACTTGGCTGACCCGCCGCTATTGGTACAATCTTTTAAAAGGAGAATGAAAAGCACAAGATCCATATTAGCTATGTACACTCCAGCTGAGAGAACCACTTTCACAGTCAAATGTAGCCCTGACTAGAAGATCAGCTAATTCTGCTGCCGGGATTTTTGGAAATGCGTGCTTTTCATAAATAGTGTTGATCTCACTCATATCTAGGAAGGGTCAGACTGGAATAAAAACAAGAAATGCTGGAACCACTCAGCAGGTCTGGCAGCATCTGTGGAAAGAGAAGCAGAGTTAACGTTTCAGGTCAGTGACCCTTCATCAGAACTGACTGGGTCAGGTGCAGCAACTGTTTTAAATAAAGAGCTGTTCGACAAGCCAGCTGAACTGCGAGGTGAATGGATTTGTCCTACAGGCTGCTGCTTGGGCATTGCAGGTACAACAGGGCCAATTCTCTAACTTTTCCCTCCTGGCTGAGAGCCTTGCCAGCCATGAGCGTGCACCGGGAATTCGAGCACCCGCTGGCAACAGCACAAAGTTGGAAAACGACCTCTGAAGGAGCGCTTATAAGTGATTTGAAGCCAGCAGCCTTACAAAGAAAATAGACAATGTCAAAAACAGTGAGAACAACACAGTTTGTAACTGTCAACTAAACCCCAACACCTGCAGCTGTGGTATCACTCTCACTACATCTAGCATTTTTATAACACCTACAGTTCACTGAAAGAATTTTAATCAACACTGGGCTCACTTGCTTTTGCTGGCAGTTAATACCATGGCAGACGTTAATGACCTGTGCACGATCTGTGCTGCTAACATAACATCCATGCAGAAAGATTCATGCCTGAGGTCATTAGTATAAATCTATTGAGTGATGATCACTTTCATTTGCTCTGACTCAATCTTTCCCACAATTCTACACCTTGCCCAGTGTTCCCTTCCTTCTAAAATCTTTTAAAGAAAGACTTGCATTTATATAGAACCTCAGGATGTCCCAAAGCACTTTACAGCCAATGAAGTGCTTTTGAAGTGTAGTCGCTGTTGTAACATGGGGAAACACATCAACCAATTTGCAAAGTCTCACAAACAGCAATAGGATAAATGAGTAGATAATCTGTTTTCTTAATGATGTTGATTGAGGGATAAATATTAGCCAGGATACTGGGAAAATTCCCCTGCTCTTCTCTGAATAATGCCATGGGATCATTTACATCTACATGAAAGGGCAGACAGGACCTTGGTTTAATGTGTTGTCTGAAAGACAGCATCTCCAACAGTGTAGTACTCCCTTAGTACTGCACTGGAGTGTCAGCCTGGATATATCTGCTCAAGTCTCTGGAGTGGGTCTTGAACCCACAAGCACTGAGCCAAGGTTGACAAATCCATAATTTTAAAACCTTAGCCTAGCATCACCTAAACACTACCTATTGATTTATCTCTCCTACTATTTTCAATCTCAGTGTATCTTATATTATGGGGTTTGGCCCACACATTGGTTTTATCAGTGGTCTCTGCCGAGTTAGCTGACCTCAGCCAGGACAGAGCTTTAACTGGACTCAATGGCTCGGGTTTTGCAAAGGATAAAATCAGCCAGGGCCCACACTATGATTGTTCTTCAATGATGAACTGCGGCTATCTGGATCCCAGCTCAGAGCAAAGTCAATTTGGCCGTGACATCCTCCAGAATTGGACAGTCTGCTGGCACAAGCTGTCCTTTTGAGGTTTAACAATGTCCGATGATGTTATTCACCTTATTATTTAAATGTGGAGGTTGCATAGGATGAGGAGCTTCAATTGTCTGTTTTAAATAAACCAATAGGGTGATGCTGGATCACAAACAGTGTCGTTAACAGTAAAGCAACTATCAAGTGCCCCCCCAAACAGAAGAGGCACCACTAATATAATTAAACATAAAACTAAAATAAACTCCCAATTTAAAGTGTTATTGATAAGCTGTCAGTTCACCCAAGTGACAAGCAATGAAATAATACAGGATCACCACTACATTGGAGCCACAGCAGAGTGAGGCACTAAATGCCTTCAGGAGAAGGGAGAAAATACGAGGAAAAATGGTGAAGAGAAATGTTAATACAAAAGCATAATACTGCAGATGCTGGAAATGTGAAATAAAGCAGGAAATACTCAGCAGGTCAGGCACCATCTGTGGCGAGAGAAACAGGGCGATGACCTTTCATCAGAATTCCGGAACAAGCAGCATAGAGACTAGCCTGATGGAGTACAGCTTCTACAGAATTCTTATCTCGGACATTTGGTGAATGAGGGAATTTGGCACAGTGAGGGAAGAGGTGCTGTTCTGGTATTTTAAAAAACGAGCGGTTCAAGAGAGGAAGTGAGAGACAGTGAGAACTGAGAGCTGAGGTCTAGAGGCATTAATTAAATGAGCAGGTGGTGGTTGGTGGGTGAGTTTTATATTTCTTTTTCCTCTAAACTAGGACAGTAGTTTAAACTCGAACTGGGAAGATATAAGTACTGTATTAAATTTACAGCTTAACTAGTTAAACTACTTAATATAACTACAAATATTCATTAAGTGATATTTCAAAACTTGAAACCTTAATTAGCTAAATAAAATAAAATAGAGATAGCAGGGCAGGTGATGTGTTGCAGCTGTAGCATGTGGGAGCTGGTGGACACCAGTGTGATCCACAGCAACCACATCTGCAGTAGGTGTCTGCAGCTTGAGGAACCTGGACTCAGTGTTGATGAGCATCGGACACTGCGCTGCATCAGGGAGGGAGAAAGTTACCTGGACACATTAGGTTAAGTACTTTGCTCAACCATTGACGGATGACCCCTTCAACTGCCTATGTCGCAGTCTCTGGAATTTTCTCCAACCACCCCACCCCCCTTATCTCTCCAATGCTCTCCTCCTTTTAGACCAAACTTTTGGTCATCCTTCTTTGGCTTGGTGTCAATTTGTTTTCCTTATGCCATTGTGAAGCACCTTTTGATGTTTTTCTAAGTTAAAGGCACTATATAAATGCAAATTATTACTTTTGTTGCTGTTGGTTGTAATTGTATCAGCCAGGTGGATGACCACATCAAGCAGGCAGATCATTGGAAACACAAGTATAATGTCTTCTTGTGTGTTCCAGTAGCTCCACTAATATCACACTAAACTGTGACATACTGCTTCTGTCAGTAGAAACTGCAGTAACTAGTCTCCAGTGACATTGAAACCTACTCCAAATCAAACTTATAGCATACTTGCACAAGGTTTAAAATTTGAAAAGTACCATTGGACACTACAATTGGCCTTAGTGCACTGGGTCCAGTTCGAATTCTTGCTCGAACTTACCTCAGAATAGCCTCCTGACTTTCACTGTCTAGATTTATAGCTGAAGAACAGTCACCTGAGTGATGTATTAGAAGGCCTGCTGGTAGCATTAGAGTCATAGAGTTATACAGCACAGAAACAGGCCCTTCAGCCCATCGTGTCTGTGCCAGCCATGAAGCACCTAACTATTCTAGTGTCATTTTCCAGCACTTGGCCCGTCGCCTTGTATGCTATGGTGTTTCAAGTGCTCATCTAAATACTTCTCAAATGTTGTGAGGGTTCCTGCCTCTACCACCCCTTCAGGCAGTGTGTTCCAGATTCCAACCACCCTCTGGGTGAAATTTTATTTTCACAAATCCCCTCTAAACCTCCTGCCCCTTACCTTAAATCCATGCCCCCTGGTTAGTGACCCCTCCGCTAAGAGAAAAAGTCTCTTCCTCTCTAACCTATCAATGCCCCTCATAATTTTGTATACCTCAATCATGTCTCCCCTCATCCTTCTTTGTTCTAAGGAAAACAACGCTAGCCTTTTCCATCTCTCTTCATAGCTGAAATGCTCCAGCCCAGGCAACATCCTGGTGAATCTCCTCTGCACCCTCTCCAGTGCAATCACATCCTTCCTATATTGTGGTGCCCACCACAACTGCCCCCATAAAGGATTCAGAATTTTCACCAAAGGAGGGTTGAAAGCTATTTCTTAAAAAAAAGGACAGCAATAGAAGACTGACAAGACAATGTTTTTCCAGCTGAGACCAAACAGCAAATGTTTTGGAAAGGAAAATACAGCCAAAAAAGTGTATATTCTGAAAGGGAAAGAGATGAATCACAAATTCAAGTGCCGTGACAGATTGCTGGACATTGTATATGTTTTTAAACTAAAGGGCCTCATTGCTTTAGATCTTCACAGACTACAAGATAAAATAATCAGAGAAGAAAACCATCTGTACTGATACTACTCTTGCTACCAATCTCATGATGACAAAAAACATTCAGTAGTAACCAAATTTGATTCAGCAAACCATCAAGGAACGGTTGCACCTACCATATGAAAAGCAGAATTTCTGCTTTTCCATTTCCATGGTCAACTATCAAAAAACCCAGAAAAGTAAAAACAGAAGTACTCAATATAACATGCCAACATGCCCAACAATATTATTTTGACTTCTAAACATGAACTGCTATTTTTATCACCATTAATAAGCTCAAATGTTTAATCTGCAGACACTGCATGAATCAATATGGGTTTGTGGATAGGTGTGATATCTGCTTAGAAAGGGATCAGGAGAGCAAATAATCCTCTGTAGAACACAGTTATTCTTACATCTTTAAAAAGTTTCACTTTTTTCTCTCTCGTAAAACTGGAAAACTATCAGTGCATCATTTTCTTCTAGCAACTAGTGTGTCATCCAATTTACTATTCCTCGTTGGCAGGCTAGTTTTCTGTGGCGGGGTCATAGCCGGGTCTACTCTTGTCACATTTGTTGCCCGCATATGTGCACTGTCCAACCAGGGGTCAATGGAGAACAATTCGGAATAGGAACTCTGGCTGATTTTTCCCTCCCGAGCTGAGTGTAAAGACCACCAATTGCAGTACTTCCAACTATCACAACACCTATTATCAGTTTGCTCAGAGTAGACTGGAGGTATAAACTGTGATTTTATTGGTCTGTACGCCTCAGTACAATACTGGAAAGTTACCTATTAAGCTATGAATGAAGCATCAGGGAATCTGTCCGTTAAAATTCCATAGAACCTACTGCATTGGCCATTCATCACAACTGGCCTATGCAAGGTTTTATACTTCACACAAGCCTCAGTTATCTGCCTCAACCACTCCATGTGAAAGCAAGTTTCCCATTCTCACTAATCTCTGCGTTAAGAAATTCCTCCGAAGTTCTATATTTGATCTATAGGTGGTTAACTTGTATTTATGCCCACTTATTCTGCACTCACCCGCAAGCGTTTTATACCAGTTAAAAGAAAAATTCTAAACAATGTACCAAATGAGGGCTGAATGGCCTATTTCTCTTCTGTTTCCTATGTTTTATGTTCCCACTTACCTTCTGTATGCTATCAACCACAGTCAGGAATTTGTCCATCTTGCAGGGAACTTACCATTTGCATGTACTCCCATCTTGCTCCAAAGGTCAATGTTCTTCAGCAAATAAAAGCTCCTGATACCTAACCTTGTTCTTTGCTTACATAAATTATACACCCAACCCCGGTTCTCCCAAACCTATCCAATTCAAATAGTCTATGCACATGCACACAGAAGTGGATTAAGTAATAGTAGGGGAACATTTAGGATAATATAATCATTACGTTTATGCTATCTATGGAAAAGGACAAGGAGCAATCTAGGGTAAAAATACTTAATTGGAGGAGGGCCAATTTCAGTGGGATGAGAACAGATCTGTCCCAAGTAAACTGGAACAATGGGCTATCTTTAAAGAGGAGATGGTTCAGGTACAGCTGAGGTACATTCTACAAGGGGGAAAGGTAGGGCAAGCAAAGCCAGAGCTCCCTTGATGATGAAAGAGATAGGGAGTAAGATGAAGCAAAGGGGTATTTAAGGCCATGAAGGTAAATGGCACAGAATTCAGATGGATGCAATACCAGATGCTACGCTAAGAGTGTAAAAACAGCAACAGAATGGTAAATAAAAAATTTGCATTCAATATGACAATAGAAGGATGTGTATGACAGATGTCAAGTTGATAATTCAAATGAGAGCCAGGCAGAATAAAGTTCAGAGTGGAAGTGAAAATGGAAATAAAAAAGGCAAAGAGAAAGTATAAGAAGAGACTGGAAGTTAACATAAAAGGAAATCCAACAGCCTTTGAAAGGCATATAAATAATAAAAAGGTAGTAACAGGAGGGGTGGGGCCAATTAGAGACCAAAAAGGAGATCTATCCATGGATCACTCCACGTGATATCAAAAAACGGCTGAAGGCACTGGATACTGCAAAGTCTATGGGCCCAGACAACATTCCAGCAATAGTACTGGAGACTTGTGCTGCAGAACTAGCCGCGCCCCTAGCCAAGCTGTTCCAGTACAGCTACAACACTGGCATCTACCCAGCAATGTGGAAAATTGCCCAGGTAAGTCCTGTCCACAAAAAGCATGACAACTTCAACCCAGCCAATTACCGCCCTATCAGTCTACTACCGATCATCAGCAAAGTGATGGAAGAAGTCATTAACAGTGCTATCAAGCGGCACTTGTTTAGCAATAACCTGCTCGCTGACATTCAGTTTGGGTTCCGCCAGGGCCACTCAGCTCCTGACCTCATTACAGCCTTGGTCCAAACGTGCTCTAAAGAGCTGAACTCCAGAGGTGAGGTGAGAGTGACTGCCCTTGACATCAAGGCAGCATTTGACTGGGTATAGCATCAAGGAGCCCTAGCAAAACTGGAGTCAATGGGAATCAGGGGGAAAACTCTCTGCTGGTTGGAGTCATACCTAGCGCAAAGGAAAATGGCTGTGGTTGTTGGGAGATCAATCATCTCAATCCCAGGACATCACTGCAGGAGTTCTTCAGGGTAGTGTGCTAGGCCCAATTATCTTCAGCTGCTTCATCAAGGAACTTCCCTCCATCATAAGGTCAGAAGTGGGGATGTTCACTGATGATTGCACAATGTTCAGCACCATCCACAACTCCTCAGATACTGAATCAGCCCAGGTCCATATGCAGCAAGACCTGGACAACATCCAGGCTTGGGCTGATAAGTGGCAAGTAACACAGGCACCACACAAGTGCCAGGCAATGACCATCTCAAACAAGAGAGAATCTAACTATCTCCCCTTGACATTCAATGGCATTACCATCACTGAAGCCCCCACTATCAACATTCTGGGGGTCACCACTGACCAGAAACTAAACTGGACCAGCTACATAAATACCATGTCTACAAGAGTAGGTCAGATGCTGGGAATTCTGCGGCAAGTAACTCACATCCTGTCTCCCCAAAGCTTGTTCACCATCTACAAGACACAAGTCAGGAGTGTGATGGAATACTCTCCACTTGCCTGGATGGGTGCAGCTCTAACAACACTCAAGAAGCTCGACACCATCCAGGACAAAGCAGTCTGCTTGACTGACACCCCATCCACAACCTTCACATTCACTCCTCCACCACCATTGCACAGTGGCAGCAGTGTGTACCATGTACAAGATGCACTCCAGCAACTCACCAAGGCTTCTTTGACAGCAACTTCCAAATCCACAACCTCTACCAACTTGAAGGCCAAGGGCAGCAGATGCATGGTGCTACGACTGAGGCGGAAGGAGTGCACTGTTTTTTGAGTCCCACTTGTCCACAGGTCACAAAGTGTTTTTAATTTTTTTCCCAGTTACCGATACGGTTACTCATAGACTTTATTTTTATCCCAGAATAAAATACACTGACCAGGTATCTTTAATAAACAACAAAATTATCAGTTTATTATAAAACAAGACATAACCTGTAATGAAGCAAAGCATTAACACACAGATTGAAATATTAAAGTTCCCTTTTTACCTTAGCCCCTCACACACACATATGGCGAAAAAATAAAGCGATTTACTCTTTAGAGCTCTATTACAAAAAAAAACAGACAAAAAGAATACTTTGTCCAAATACTCGCTAATTCTTGACGAAAAAAAGAGAAGATATGGAAAGATGTCAGATGTCCTTTGTTTTGGTTTGGCATCCCAAGTAGACATAGACGGCTGCCACTGGGATCTTCCTAGAACAATTCTTGTCAGGCGATGTTGAAGATAGGTTTGGGCAAGCTTTCGAGAAAAAAAATGCAGCAACGGGGGTTTCAAGCAGTTTCTTACACCTGCTTCTCAGAGCTTCTCAAAGAGATGGAAAACTGGCAGGCTTTTCAAAGAGCTGGAACAGGCTGAGGTGGGGCTTGTCCTTGGCAGGTTGATTCCTTAACTCCTTTTCAAGCCATTGTCCATATCCCAACTCACTGTCCAAAGCGAAACCAAAAACATCTCAGCAGTCAATCCTCCTGACCCCTATAAATCTTGACCTGTCACTTCTTTGTAAACATCTTTCCCAAAGTCAAAAAATCCCTGCTGGGCAATTATCTGAAGACAGGTGCCTTCCAGTAAGGGCTTGTTTTTAGCACTCCTTGATTCTTCCAGTAACTGTTTGTTTACAAGCTTAGTCCAAACAACCTTTTGATGACCTCTTCTGAACAAAAACCACAGTTCCAGCATCTATTGAATCTTTTTTCAGTTTTAAAACATGCATCCTCATAATTTAACAAAAAAAAAATGAAGCAATCGTAACAATGGGAACACCACCACCTGCAAGTTCCCATCCAAGCCATACACCATCCTGACTTGGAACTATATTGCCGTTCCTTCACTGTCACTGGGTCAAAATCCTGGAACTCCCTTCCTAACAGCACTGTTGGTGCACTTACATCACAAGGACTGCAGCGGTTCAAAAAGTCAGCTCACCACCACCTTCACGAGGGCAATTAGGGATGGGCAACAAATACTGGTCTTGCCCACATCCCCCGAACAAATAAATTTTTAAAAAGGCAGAAGGCATGGCCTGAGGTAGTAAATGAGTACTTTGCATCTGTATTTTCCAAGGAAGAAGATGCTGCCAAAGTCATAGTGAAAGTGCCAGTAGTTGAGATACTGGATGGGCTAAAAATTGATAAAGAGGAGGTATAAGAAAGGCTGGCTGCACTTCAAGTTGATAAGTCACCAGGGCCGTACGGGATGCATCTGAGGATGCTGAGGGACATAGGATGGAAACTGCAGAGGCACTTGGTCATTATCTTCTAATCCTCCTTAGATACAGGGGTGGTGCCAGAGGACTGGAGCATTGCAAATACTACACTCTTGTTCAAAAAAGGATGTAGAGATAAGCACAGCAACTACAGGCCAATCAGTTTAACATCAGTGGTGGGATAAAGTTAAACAAATGTGGATTAATTAAGGAAAGCCAGCATAAATTGCTAAAGGCAAATCTTGTTTAACTAACTTGATTGAGTTTTTTGATGAGCTGACAAAGAGGGTTGATGAGGGTCATGCAGTTGATGTAGTGTACATGGACTTTCAAAAGTGTCATATAATAGGCATAAAAAGGAAAGTGGCAGCACGGATATGAAATTGGCTGAGTGACAGGAAACAGTCTGTAGTGATGAATGGTTGTTTCTTGGAGTGGAGGAAGGTGTATAGTGGGTCAGTACTAAGACCGCTGCTTTTCTTGATACTTATTAATGACCTAGACTTGGGTGGAAAGGGCAGAAGTTCAAAATATGCAGATGACACAAAACTTGGAAGTACTATGAACTGTCAGGAAGATAGTGATAGACTTCAAGGCTAATGGAATGGGTGGACACGTGGCAGATCAAATTTAATGCGGAGAAGTACATTTTGGTAGGAAGAATGAGGGGGGACAATATAAAATAAGGGTACAATTCTAAAGGGGGTGCTGGAACAGGGACACCTGGGTGTATATGTACACAAATCATTGAAGATGGCTGGGCAGGCTGAGAACGTAGTTAGAAAGACATATGGGATAAAAACAAGAAATGCTGGAACCACTCAGCAGGTCTGGCAGCATCTGTGAAAAGAGAAGTAGAGTTAACATTTCGGGTCAGTGACCCTTCTTCTGAACCGACAAATATTAGAAAAGTCACAGGTTATAAGTAGGTGAGGTGGGGGTGGGGCAAGAGATAACAAAGGAGGTCGAGATTGGACCAGGCCACATAGCTGACGAAAAGGTCATGGAGCAAAGGCAAACAATATGTTAATGGTGTGTTGAAAGTCAAAGCATTAGTACAGATTAGGTGTTAATGCGCTGAATATTGAACAGCAGCAAGTGCAAACCTGAAAAAAAAAGTGGGTGAGCAAACTGAACAAACTAAGATGAAATGAAATAAATGCAAAAAAAAATTGTAAAAAATGTAAAAAAGAATGTAAAAAAAAGAAGAAAAAATAACTAAAAATGAAAGTAAAATGCTCTGAAATTATTGAACTCAATGTTCAGTCTGGCAGGCTGTAGTGTGCCTAATCGGTAGATGAGATGCTGTTCCTCGAGCATGCGCTGATGTTCACTGGAACACTGCAGCAATCCAAGGACAGAGATGTGAGCATGAGAGCAGGGGGGAGTGTTGAAATGGCAAGCAACCGGAAGCTCAGGGTCCTGCTTGCGGACTGAGCGGAGATGTTCCGCAAAGCGGTCACCCACTCTGTGCTTGGTCTCCCCAATGTAGAGGAGACCACACTGTGAGCAGCGAATACAGTATACTACATTGAAAGAAGTACAAGTAAATCGCTGCTTCACCTGAAAGGAGTGTTTGGGGCCTGGGATAGTGAGGAGAGAGGAGGTAAATGGGCAGGTATTACACCTCCTGCGATTGCAGGGGAAGGTGCCATGGGACGGGGACGAGGTGGTGGGGGTAATGGAGGAGTGGACCAGGGTGTCGCGGAGGGAACGGTCCCTTCGGAATGCTGACAGGGGAAGGGAGGGGAAGATGCGACTGGTAGTGGCATCACGCTGGAGGTGGCGAAAATGGCGGAGGATGATCCTTTGGATATGGAGGCTGCTGGTGTGGAAAGTGAGGACAAGAGGAACCCTGTCACGGTTCTGGGAGGGAGGGGAAGGGGTGAGGGTAGAGGTGCGGGGAATGGGCCGGACACGGTTGAGGGCCCTGTCAACCACAGTGGGGGGAAATCCTTGGTTGAGGAAAAAGGTCATATCAGAAGCACCGTCATGGAAGGTAGCATCATCAGTGCAGATGCGTCGGAGACGGAGAAACTGGGAGAATGGAATGGAGTCCTTACAGGAGGTAGGGTGTGAAGAAGTGTAGTCGAGGTAGCTGTGGGAGTCGGTAGGCTTATAATAGATATTAGTAGACAACCTATTCCCAGAGATGGAGACAGAAAAGTCGTGGAAGGGATGGGAAGTGTAAGAGATGGACCATGTAAAGGTGAGAAAAGGGTGGAAATTGGAAGCAAAGTTGATAAAGTTTTCCAGTTCGGGGCGGGAGCAGGAAACGGCACCGATACAGTCATCAATGTACCGGAAAAAGAGTTGGGGGAGGGGGCCTGAGTAGGACTGGAACAAAGAATGCTTGACATATCCCACAAAAAGACAGGCATAACTAGGACCCATGCGGGTACCCATAGCGACACCTTTTACTTGAAGGAAGCGCGTGGAGTTGAAGGAGAAGTTGTTCAATGTGAGAACAAGTTCAGCCAGGTGGAGGAGTGTGGTGGTAGATGGAGACGTCCATAGTGAAGAGGAGGTGGTTGGGACCAGGTAACTGGAAATTGTCAAAATGACGTAGGGCGTCAGAACAGTCACGGATGTAGGTGGGAAGAGACTGGACCAGCGCAGAAAAGATAGAGTCTAGATAGGAAGAAATAAGTTCAGTGGGGCAGGAGCAGGCTGACAAAATGGGTATGCCGGGACAGTCCTGTTTGTGGATTTTGGGAAGGAGGTAGAAGTGGGCTGTCTGGGGTTGCGGGACTATGAGGTTGGAAGCTGTAGAGGGAAGATCTCCAGAGGAGATGAGGTCAGTGACAGTCCTTTGGATGGTGGCTTGATGTTCGGTGGTGGGGTCATGGTCCAGAGGGAGGTAGGAAGAAGTGTCCGTGAGTTGGCGTTGAGCTTCTGCAAGGTAGAGGTCGGTACGCCATATGACAACAGCACCACCCTTGTCTGCAGGTTTGACATATGGGATCCTGGGCTTTATAAATAGAGGCATAGAATACAAAATCCAGCAGGTTATGATGAACTGTTATAAAACATTGGTTCAACCTCAACTGGAGTATTGTGTTCAATTCTGGGCACTGCATTTTAGGAAGGTTGTGAAGGCTTTAAAGACGAAGCAGAAAAGATTTATGAGAACGGTTTCAGGGATGAGGGACTTTAGTTATGTGGATAGATTGGAGAAGCTGGGATTGTTCCCCTAAGAGAAGGTTGTGAGGAAATTTGATAGAGGTGCTCATAATCATGAGGGATCTGGACAGAGTAGTTAGCGAGAAACTGTTCCCATTCTCGATTGGGTCAAGAAGCTGAGGACACCAATATAGGATTGGCAAAAAAAGCAATGGCGCCATGAGGAAATACTTTTTTACACAGCGAGTGGTTACGATCTAAAATGCACTGCCTGAGAGTGTGGTGGAGGCACATTCAATCGAGGCCTTCAAAAGAGAATTGGATAAGCACCTGGAGAGAAAGGATTTGCAAGACTACAGGGAAAGGGCGGGGTAGTTGGACTAGCTGAATTGCTCTGGCAGAGAGCTGGCGCGGACATAATGGGACGAATGACTTCCTACTGTGCTGTCATCATTCTATGATGTTATGGGCTGAATTTTCCTGTGGTCTTTGGTGTTGGTCCAATTAAGGATGTTGGGCAGGCTCTCCATACTGCTGCCCAATCAGAGGGCCAGCAGCTCTGAAGCCTCAGCAGCCCCACTGGGAGAGGTGGGCACTGCTGATACAGGTCGGAGAACTCAGACAATGATTAATTGAAACATATAAGATCCTGAGGGGTCTTGACAGGGCAGATGTAGAAAGGACGTTTCCCCTTGTGGGAGAATCTAGAACTAGGGATCACTGTTTAAAAATAAGGGGTTCCCCATTTAAGACAGAGATGAGGAGAAATTTTTTTCTCTCAGAGAGTTGTGCATCTTTGGAATTCTCTTTCTCAAAAGGCAGTGGAAGCAGACTCTTTAAATATTTTTAAGGCAGAGGTAGATAGAATCTTGATAAGCAAGGAGGTGGAAAGTTATCAGGAGTAGGTGGAAATGTGGAGTAATCAATTCAGCCATGAACTTATTGAATGGCGGAGCAGGCTTGAAGGGCCGAGTGGCCTACTCCTGCTCCTAATTCGTATGTTCGTACGACCCTGACTTTGGGACTAAATAGGGGTCTCAAGCCCACGCTTACTAGCAGTGGGGCTTGCTCGGCGATTTTTCTGGAGGTGGCCTCCTAATTGGCCACCTCCAGGCCCACCATCCAATTAAGGATGCTGGGCAGGCTCTCCATACTGCCACCCAATCAGAGAACCAGCAACTCTGAAGCCTCAGCAGGACGTAGACCTTGGACAAGTCAGATCAAATAAAAAATTCAGGATGGCCAAGGGCAGTAGGCGCCGCGGATTGGAGGGGAAAGCTCTTGGTGGGGGGGAATCGTTGGGCCATGGGAGCTGGATTTCCTGCCTGCGGCCCCTTCTGTGAGCCATGGAGCCTCTGGCTCCAATGGACCCCAGGCTACCTCAGGGAGGCTTCCTCTATGAAGCTGGTGGCCTCCCCACACGGCAGTGGGGGCTGCCCCACAATTGGCAAAATGCCGCCGGCCCCATAAAATGACCCTTAATTATAGAAATTGGCTGCCCACCTCCATGGAGTGAATAGCTGATCTGCCTCACAGCCCACTACTGGGAAACATACCTGGCTGCGCGACTGTGTCAGGAAGCCGTTCCAAAATAGCTCACTGTTATTTTACCAGCCCTCCCCCACCTCGATTCCCGCCACCTGGGGGCTGGTAAAATTCAGCCCAATGATTCTTCAGGACTTAAGCACAAAAATCAAGGCTGAAATAGGAATGTTGCATTGTCGGAGGTACTGTCTTTCAGATGAGACGTTAAAACAAGGCCTATCTGCTCTCTCAGGTGGTGTAAAAGATTCCATGCCATTATTTTGAAGAAGAGCAGGGGAGTTATCCTGGGTGACCTGGATGATATTTGTCCCTCAATCAACATCACAAAAATAAAATCTCTGGTCATTTTCACACAGCTGTTTGTGCGACCTTGCAGTGAGCAAATTGGCTGCCGCGTTACCTGCATTACACTGGTGACTACACTTCATTGGTTGTACTTTTGAGACATCCAGTGGTTGTGAAAATTGCTAAGAAATGCAAGTCTTTCTTTCTTTCTTTCAGTGTAGAGCAACACCTAATACCTGGGGTCACCACTAGTAACTTGTCTACTATCAATTACAACCTACTACCTACAAGAATGCAACCAATTGCTTCTCCTACCCAAGGTTTTCCCCCTAAGTCCCAGAGGACTTTGTCTAATAATGTTGCCTGTCGTGAGGCATCTTATCAGAAGCTTTTCTGAAAATCCAGACTTAATGATGTCAACTGGGCTACTTATATCCTAGTAACTTCCTCAGAAAATTCAACCAGCTTGGTAAGACATGACCTTTTTCCAGAAGCCATGTTGAAAGTCTCTGAAACCTCTGCTCTGTCCAGGTGGTCATATAAAGTGTCGCCAATGATCCTTTTGAGCAACTTGCCTCTAACCAAAGTCAAGCTAATGGACCTATAATTTTCTAGGTTCGACAAGTTGCTCTTTTTGAATTTTGACACAGGACGAACATCCCTCCAGCCCATGGGAAGGTAACAACTGAAAACAAATATTCTCCTGCAGCATTCTGAAGGCTTGGCAATTCTTCCACAGGCACCAGAAGTCCTGCTGTAGCCGTTCTTCATAATTCAGCTCACATAGTCGGTGTTGGCAGGCTCTTTGTTCATGGAGGGCTTCACAACTGAAACCAAATCTGTTTTCACTCCAATGGTAACATTTCAGCAAGAGTCAGCAGACAGATGCAGGAGCAGGAACCTTGGTTGATTTTTCTCTAATGTTTCTGCTGTTACTTTGGCTTAGACCTGGTCTGCAACACTCAAGAACAGTACCATGATAGCCACTGTTTGCAGACCCAATTCAACTTGTATAAAAGAGAACTGTAAAAATATTTAGCAGTAAACTACTGACATTTTAAGGTAACTGAATTTTCCTTGCTAAAAGAGTAAAGCCATACCTTGCAAACTCTCTAAAGTTCAGTCCAAAAGTTCAATTTCTCTCCTAATAAATGCTTTAAAAAATACTTGTTATTTTCCCTACTTAAAGCATCACTTTTTTATTCCAATGATACTTTACAGATTGTCTCATTATTGCCTGGATCCATTGTACTTATTTAATATCTATCTTTTAGTAAGTGCTTTGAACTGTTCGTGGTGGGTAAATATTGAGACATTCTGAGTGCACATTTGGCCTTTACTACTGACAGATTCAAAGGCTAATGCTTGATCGTGTTTATTTCATGCTAATAGAGCTGTAAATTATAAGTCTCCAGTGCTTACATCTTGCTGCATCAAGTTTGTAAATACTGTAATAAGAAGGGGCTGTGGTTTTGCAATTGGCACCACAGCTGTCGACATTCACTCTTTCCAGTTTATTGTCAGTAAAGAATTTAATTCAATTAAGACAAATAAAATATTGGTTGTAAAGCACAGTGGTCGTAAAAGGTGCTATAGAAATACACGTCTTTCATTCTTTTATTTATTGAAATGTGATGGAACAAGGCATGGGATGTCCTAAACAGTGAGGAATAAATGTATTTACATTTATCATGAACAAATAGAGGAAGATAACCCAATCCTTGCACAGGGACACCATGAATGCTCTTCCTTAAGTGCTATGTGCACACATTGCTGATCTGAGTGAGGTCAGCTTGTTTACATAAATCAGTGATCCTATAACATAGAAGAATAAAATGGAATTGACTTTCCTAAACCGGAATGCAGCCTAAACAAACAGTATTGAAAGTCTGAATTTGGATCTATTCAACCAAATATACACTTTATAAATGGCTCAAAAATTGAAGCTTCATTTCTGCCAATCTGGAACATGTTAGTATCTCAAATGAGAATATCAACAAGCAGACTGGGAGATATAAGCTTAGTCAAATGTCTTTTCGCCTCTGGAGTCTTGGTTCCAGTACACAGTTATGGGATGAAAATCTTCGCTCCCTGTTAGCCAGTATACAATTACTTCTGGCTGCCTTTCCCCCAGTTCCTGATGGGTATGGCCACATATCCCCAAACTCCACGATTTGGCCACAAATTGGTTTAACATGGCAGTCTCACTCAAAGCTCCCAAAGGATGTCCAAGTATGAAACATAAACTATCTCCCGGGTTTAGCAGTGAGTAGTCATCTGAGGCTACTAATAAGGTATATTGTTTGTATGGACTGGAGAGAACTACATTCTTTAGCTAACTTGCATTTTACTTGAGTTGTGCGTGTTTGGTATTGATAATATTCCATTCCCCAGCATTAATGCCCCACACTTTGCTAACTACATAAAAATCACCAGAAAAAGCATGTAAACTTGCAGTGCACCTGGCTGTGGATCTCCCTGTTTAATCTGCTGACACCAGCCATTGTAAGTATGATACTCTGAACTCAAGTAGTTTAAAACCATCCTATTATTATAAATATACAAAACCAGTGTTTCTAATCAATGGGTTGCATGAACGTTCCCCTTACTCTATATTCTATATGGGTGATTCTGCAATCTAACAGTCCCAGAAAGGAGCGAACATATGAATATACGAATTAGGAACAGGAGTATACCACTCAGCCCTTCGAGCCTGCTCCGCCATTCAGTAAGTTCATGGCTGAACTGATTACTCCACATTTCCACCTACCCCCGATAACCTTCTCCCCCTTGCTTATCAAGAATCGATCTACCTCTGCCCAAAAAATATTCAAAGACTCAGCTTCCACCACCTTTTGAGGAAGAGAATTCCAAAGACTCACGACCCTCTGAGAGAAAAAATCCCTCCTCATCTCTGTCGTAAATGGGTGACCCCTTATTTTTAAATAGTGACCCCTAGTTCTAGATTCGCCCTCAAGAGGAAACATCCTTTCTACATCCACCCTGTCAAGACGCCTCAGGATCTTATATGTTTCAATCAAGTCGCCTCTTACTCTTCTAAATTCCAGCGAATACATGCCTAGCCTGTCCAATCTTTCCTCATAAGACAGCCCGCCCATTCCAGATATTAGTCTAGTAAACCTTCTCTGTACTGCCTCCAACGCATTTACATCCTTCTTTAAATAAGGAGACCAGTACTGTACAGAGTACTCCAGATGTGGTCTCACCAATGCCCTGTATAGCTGAAGCTGAAAACCTCCCTACTTTTGTATTCAATTCCCCTCACGATAAACTATAACATTCTATTAGCTTTCCTGATTATGTGCTATACCTGCATACTAACCTTTTGTGATTCATGCACTAGGACACCCAGATCCCTCTGCAACCCAGAGCTCTGCAAGCTCTCACCATTTATATAATATGCTTCTTTTTTATTCTTTCTGCCAAAGTGGACAACTTCACACTTTCCCACATTATACTCCATTTGCCAGATCTTTGCCCACTCACTTAACCTACCTATATCCCTTTCTAGCCTCCTATGTTCTCTTCACATCTTACTTTCCTACCTATCTTTGTGTCATCAGCAAATTTAGCAACCATACCTTCGGTCTCTTCATCTAAGTCATTTATATAAATTGCAAAAAGTTGAGGCCCCAGCACAGATCCCTATGGTACACTATTCGTGACATCTTGCCAACCAGAAAATGACCTATTTATGCCTACTCTCTGTTTTTTGTTAGTTAACCAATCTTCCATCCATGCCAATATGTTACTCCCTACACCATGAGCTTTTATTTTCTGCAATAACCTTTGATGTGGCACCTTATCAAATGCCTTCTGGAAATCTAAGTACAATGCATCCACCAGTTTCCCTTTATCCACAGCACATGAAACTCCCTCAAAGAACTCCAATAAATTGGTTAAACATGATTTCCCTTTCACAAAACCGACTCTGCCTGATTACCTTGAATTTTTCTAAATGCCCTGCTATAACGTCTTTAATGACAGCTTCTAACATTTTCCTTAAGACAGACGTTAAGCTAACTGGCCTGTAGTTTCCAGCTTTCTGTCTCCCTCCTTTTTGAATAAAGGAGTTGCTTTCGCTATTTTCCAATCTACCGGAATCTTCTCTGAATCTAGGGAATTTTAGAAAATTAAAACTAACGCATCAACTATCTCACTAGACACTTCTTTTAACACCCTAGGATGAAGTCCATCAGGACCAGGGGACTTGTCAGCCCGCAGCTCCAACAATTTGTTCAGTACCACTTCCCTGGTGATTGTAATTTTCTTGAGTTCCTCCCTCCCTTCCATTTCCTCATTTACAGCTAATACTGGGATGTTGCTTGTATCCTCTATAGTGAAGACCGATGCAAAATATCTGTTCAACTGCCATCTCTTTATTATCCATTATTAATTCCCCAGACTCACTTTTTATAGGACCAACACTCACTTTGTTAACTCTTTTCTTTTTAAAATATCAATAGAAACTCTTACTATCTGTCTTTATATTTCTAGCTAGCTTTCTCTCGTACTCTAATTTTACCTTCCTTATCAATCTTTTAGTCATTCTTTGCTGTTTTTCATATTCTGTCCATTCATCTGACCTGCCTCCCATCTTTGTGCAATTATATGCTTTTTCTTTAAGTTTGATACTATCTTTAACTGTTTTAGTTAACCACAGATGGCGGGTCCCACCCTTGGAATTTTTCTTTTTCATTGAAATATATCTATTCTGTGTATTCTGAAATATCCCCTTAAATGTCTGCCACTGCATCTCTATCGACCTATCCCTTAACCTGATTTCCCAGTTCACTTTAGTTAGCTCTGCTTTCACGCCCTCATAATTGCCCTTATTTAAGTTTCAAATACTAGTCTTGGACCCACTCTTCTCTCCCTCAAACAGAATATAAAATTCAATCATATTATGATCGCTGCTACCTAGGGGTGCCTTAACTATGAGGTCATTAATTAATCCTATCTCGTTGCACAATACCAGGTCTAGTATAGCCTGCTCTCTGGTTGGCTCCAGAACATACTGTTCCAAGAAATTATCCTGAAAACATTCTATGTACACCTCATCTAGGCTACCTCTGCCCATCTGATTTTTCCAATCTATATGTAGGTTAATATCCCCCATAATTATCGCAGTACCTTTCTGACAAGTTGCCATTATTTCTTCCTTTATACCCCTTCCTACATAATGTTATGTGGCCTGTACACCATTCCCACAAGTGACTTTTTGCCTTTATGATTTCTCATCTCTACCCAAACTGCTTCTACATCCTGCTCTCCTGAACTTAGGTCATCTCTCTCTATTGCTCTATTGCCATCATTAATTAACAGAGCCACCCCTCCACGTTTTCCTAGCTTCCTGACCTTCAATATTCAGGTCCCAATCTATGTTGTCCTGCAGCCAAGTGTCTGTGATGGCTATCAGATCATACTTATTTATTTCTATTTGCACTCTCAGTTCATCTGTTTAGTTTCAAATGTTACGTGCATTCAGATGCAGAGCCTTTAGTTGTATCCTTTTATTATTTTTGTAACCTCTAGCCTTATCTGTTGATTTACTCTTAGATTTGTATGCTTTGTCCCTTCCTGTCACAGTCTGTTTATCATTTCCTATATTAATACCTTTCTCTCTTGCCTTGTCTCTACTCTTTGATTTACCATATCTTCCCAAATTTGATCCCTTGTCGCCATTATTCAGTTTAAAACCTTCTCTATTTCCCTAGTTATGTGGCTTGCTAGAAAACCGGCCTCAGCACAATTCAGGTGTAGACCGTCCCAATGGTACAGCCACCACTTTCCCCAGTACTGGTGCCAGTGCCCCACGACCCAGAACCCACTTCTACCACACCAGTCATTGAGCCACGCATTCATTTCTCTAATCTTATTTACCCTATGCCAATTTGCACGTGGCTAAGGTAATAATCCAGAGATGTCCACAGGGAGCACATTTCAGGAATCATGGATATGCAGCCTGCAATTTTTCATCCATTACAATGAATAGTCAGACTAATATGTGTTGCATGCCTCAGATTTCTAGAGATACGTTGCCTCTGAATGCCACTACGTGCTAATTCCCAATTAACACACCAAAAACGATGAAAAGAGCCATTAGCATATAAACATGATAAACAGGTATTACTTTAATAAAGATATTAAGCTGTTTACACACTAATTTTACATGTTCATTTGGCAATTTTATGTTCGTTCATGTTACTTTTACATACTAAATTAATAGTTTATATGCCATTTTTCCATTTATATATCAACATTATGTTTAGATGTTAATCTGACATGTCTAAATGCTAATTTTGTGTTTATAAGCTATCATCGCGCAGCATGATGTCGTCCCATAAAAGGAAGAAAATTAATTAGGCGTCAACAAAAGTACTATAGGGCTGTCTCTGATATAAAATCAGGCCAAGATAAAGGTGGGGCAGGGGAAGTTATCAAGGCTTGAGTTCTGATGTTTACGAGCTGGTTGATGAAAAATCAATGAAAACCTGTGCTCATGCATCATAAGACACAGAAGTGGAGAAAAAGTATCCTGCATTTTAAAAATCAGATTTTTTTTGGTGTCGAGTTAGATATTAGAATTTTCCAGATACCTTGCTTCATCTCTGGTCCAATTCCACGATTCTGTTCCATTTTGTATTGTTTGATTGGATGGAGGAATCCAATTCTCAGTGAATACCGTGGGATGTTGAGAATAAGAGGGAAATCTGAGAAAAATTACTCAATAATAAATTCTTCCAAAATCTTGGAGATTATTCTGACCATAAGTTCACTCGCATTGCCCTTCCTCAGTGCTTTCCAATTGACACATACAAAATAGCTGCTGAATCTCACTAAACTGATTCTTTGCCAATTACCAAGATTTGCTGGGCAGGTTTTGTGGGTTTGAATGCTGTTATTTGTGTGTTGGTGTGCATAACGTTTGACAAGAAAAAACAGTTGTAAGTTGTTGTAGCTGTTGTCCCAAAGGACCCTGGACATCTCTCCCCATTAGAGAGAGATAGCTGGTAATGTATAGCTTGAGGGTCATCACTCTTAAAGCATGAAGCAAGGCAAGGAGGCAGGCCTCCATGAGCTACCACTGTTAGGATAGTGCTACGACCAGGTGAGAAGGGGTCTCGGGTTCCCTCTCAGCCTTTGCCTGGTTTAACCGTAACAGGGTTTAATTTTAGAAACACCGTGGTTTTAGCTTCCCCTCAGTGAATCCTTGTTCACTGCTCCAATTGTAAGGCAAAGAAATCAAACAGGGTTTCCTTAGATTTAAACAAGAAAGGTAGAAGTTTATTAATCTTAAACTCTAATCTGGTTAATGACTACGAATATGCGACGTGACCAAGCTAGCATGCATACGCAATAACAACACACACAGATAGAGACAGAAAAAACAGACGAAATAAAGGAGAAAAGTTTGAGACAACATCTGGTAGTTACAGTCCTTTAAGTTCAATGTGGAGTCTTTGGTTGCCAATAAGCTTTGCAATTCGTTGGGGCTAAGTTCACGCTTCAACTTGTTCCGAAGTAGGAGTCTTTTCTCTCTTGAGGTTTACGTGTCTTCCGTGGGTCCGGTGGCTTGGCAGAAAGTGAGAGAGAGAGAGAGAGGCTTCCTTGTTCCAGCTTCAATTGCACACTGCCTTCTGAATTCAAACTGTCCTGTGCCTAGTTCAAAAAACCTGGACCAGCCAATTAGTCAGGTGACCAGTTGGTTTAACTAGTCCTGGCTCTCTGGATTCTATCATCTTAACACTTCCTTACACCTTCAATGTCTGGTGATCAAAATCCATTTGGGTTAATTGGAGCAGGGAATAGTCCTTTGTCTCCACAAGCAGTGTCTCTTAGTATGCAAATGCCCTTCCAGCCCAGTGTCTGGTGATCTTCAAACAAGTCATTTCTTCACTCCAGCAACAGTTTAAAATCAATGTTCATATGCCAAAATTAATATGCCTCATTCTTGGCAGGTGGAGGTCTGCATGACAACAGCGATTGAACCCATACTGTTAGCATCTTTCTGAACCACACTCTAGCTATCTACCCAACTGAGCTAACTGGCCCCCAGTTGTAATACTTGATAAAAATACAACTGAAATCTTAAGTACATTTGCAAGTATCATGTAGCAGTCTTTTGTTGTTATGAACAGGACTGTAGCTTTCTTCTCAAAGGATTAAAGGATGTGTTGAAACTGACTGAAACAAAGTGGAGAGCAGTTGTTTTTCCGGACTGGAGGGAGGTATACAATGGTGTTCCCCAATGGTGTTAGGACTAGTGCTCTTTTTGATATATATATTAATGAACTGGACTTCAAGCTCAAGTTTACAGATGACCCAAAGCTTTGAAATATAGTAAATAGTGAGGAGGATAGTAACAGATTTCAGGAAATGAACTGGTGAAATGGGTAGTCATGTGGAAAATGACATTTCATGCACAGAAGTGCGAAATGATTCATTTTGGAAGGAAAATAAGGAGAGACAATATAAATTAAATGGTACAATTTTAAATGAGATGCAGGCACAGAGAAACTTGGTGGTTCACATAAACAAATCTTTGAAGGTGCAGGACATGTTGATAAGGCTGTTGAGAAAGTAGACAGGATGCTTTATAAATAAACACATAGATTGTAAATGCAAGGAGGTTATGCTAAATCTTTATAAATCACTGGTTATCCCTCAACTAGATTATGATGTTCATTCCTGGGCATCACGCTTTAGGATGTCAAGGTCTTGGAGAAGGCGCAGAGGAAATTTGCCAGAATGGTACCAGTATCAGTCATGTGGAGAAATGAGAGAAGCTAGGATTGTTCTCCTGAGGATAGAGAAGTTTAAGGGGAGATTTGGTAGAGGTGTTTAAAATTATGAGAGGTTTTGATAGTTTCTCCCCATCAACTCTTCCTGGCAGAAGAGTCCATACCAGATGACACAGATTTAACAAAACTGTCAAAAATTCTAGTGGATAATGAGGAGAATTTTTTAAGCAGTGTTATGCCCAATAAAGACATTTCATATTCCTAACTTTTAAGATACGAACTTTATCCAATGTGGACTCTATGAAATTGACTTTTCCTTAAAAAAAAAGTGGACAATGTGCTGCAAAGATGGCCACCAAAGCTCAGATGACCTGGCCTGTGTATTCAAAAACTGCTTCACTGTCTCGAAAGGACACATTCCAAACTACACACCCATCCTGAAACCATCAGGAGACATTCCCAAATTGAATGGGTTTCTTCTGAGACAAAGGTGGTGTGAAGTAGCCACACAAACATACAAACATATGAATTAGGAGCAAGGGTAGGCTATTCGGCCCCTTGAGCCTGCTCCGTCATTCTATATGATCATGGCTGATCTGTTTGTGGGCTCAACTCCACTTTTCTGCCTACTCCCAATACCCTCTGACTCCCTTGTTTGTCAAGAATCTGTCTACCACTGCCTTAAAAAGATTCAATGACCCTGCCTCCACGGCTTTCCAGGGAAGAGACTTCCACAGACTCACGAACCTCTGAGAGAAAAAATATCTCCTCATCTCTTTCTTAAATGGAAGACCCCTTATTTTTAAACTGTGCCCCCTAGTTTTAGTCTCTCCCACAAGGGGAAACATCCTTTCAACATCCACCCTGTCAAGTCCCATCAGGATCTTATATATTTCAATAAGATCACCTCTCATCCTTCTAAACTCCAACGAGTACAGACCCAACCTGTCCAACCTTTCCTCATAAGATAACCCTCTCATCCCAGGAATCAAGTCGAGTGAACCTGCTATGAACTGTTTCCAATGCAATTATATCCTCTCTTAAGTAAGGAGACTAAAACTGTACACAACAATCTAGATGTGGTCTCACCAATGCCCTGTACAACTGTAGTGAAACATCTCTACTTTTATATTTCATTCCCCTTGCAATAAATGACAACATTGCATTTGCCTTCTTAATCACTTGCTGTACCTTCATCCTAAATTTTTGTGTTTCGTGTACTAGGACACCCAGATCCCTCTGCATCTCAGTGTTCTGCAATCTCTCACCATTTAAATAATTTGTTGCTTTTCTATTTTTCCAGCCCAAGTGGACAAGTTCACACATTCCCACATTATACTCCATCTGCCAAATCTATGCCCACTCACTTAACCTATCTATGTCCCTTTGCAGACTCCTTATGACCTCTTCACAAGTTACTTTCCTAAGTATCTTTGTGTCATCAGCAAATTTAGCATAGATACAATCTGTTCCTTCATCTAAGTCATTGATATAGATTGCAAATACTTGAGGCCCTAGCACTGATCCCTGTGACACCCCACTAGTTATAGCTTGCCAACCAGAAAATGACCCATGTATGCCTACTCTCTGTTTCCTGTTAGCTAACCAATCCTCTATCCATGTTAATATGTTACCTCCTATACCATTGGCTCTTATTTTGTTTAGTAACCTTTGATGTGCCACCTTGTCAAATGCCTTCTGGAAATCCACGTACACCACATCCACAGGTTCCCCTTTACCCCTGTTGCTTGTTACGTCCTCAAAGAACTCTAATAAGTTAGTCAAACATGATTTCCCTTTAACAAAACCATGTTGACTCTGCCTGATTGCATTGAGATTTTCTAAATGAACTGCTATAACCTCCTTAATAATACATTCCAGCATTTCCCTAGGACAGATGTTCAGCTAACTGGCCTGTAGTTTCCTGCTTTCTGTCTTCCTCCTTTCTTGAATAGCGAAGTTACATTTACTATTTTCCAATCTGATGGGACCTTTCCAGAATCTAGGGAATTTTGGAAAATTAAAACTAATGCATCCACTATCGCAGCAGCCACTTCTTTTAAGACCCGAGGATGAAGTCCATCAGGACCTGGGGACTTGTCAGCTTTTAGTTCTAATAACTTTCTCTCTCTGGTGATGGTAATTGTTTTAAGTTCCTCCCTTCCTTTCAACTCTTGATTCACAATTATTTCTGGGATGTTATTTGTATCCTCTACAGTGATGGATTTTAACCTTAGAGGTAGTACTTTAGAGAGGGGAGATCACAACAACATCACAGAAAGCAGTCTAGCAAGAGGCTGTGGAAAGAGATCCATCCAAAACAAGGAAGAAGCCCTGCTGCTAATTATGCATTTCAACATGCTGCAGCAAAGAACTGAAAGTGACCACCACCTCCAGTCTGAAGTCTTAGCCACCAGAAATCTATAACACTTCAACAGGCTCAAGACTACAAACACCCAGGCCTGCACCTTTGAAAGAGAGTGTCCTTCCGAGAAGATTCAACATGTTTACCGTAAACTACACAGACCTACATCACTTTGAACTACATCCTACCCTTTTCTCTCTATCTATCTATTCTTGTGTATGTGTGGGTGAGTGAGTGAATGTGTGTGTGTGAGGTTCCAACTATTTCGGGAACTGTGTAAAAATAGTGATCTTCTGTATCACCTACGAGAAAACCTGTCAATTGTCTGTTTATTTGACCCTAGAAATGCTCAGGGGCTAACTCATCATTTTTAACAAAACATAACTGTGGTCAGTTGGGAGGTGAACAGTAGGAACCACCACACCCCTTACCACCTATCCATAACAGCAGCGAGTTGTTATGATCTGGAATTCACTGACTCAAAAGCTGGTGGAAACAGATTCAATAGTAACTTTCAAAAGGGAACAGGATATATACTTGAAATGGAGAAATTTGCAGAGCTATAGGGAAAAGGCATAGAGTGGGACTAATTGAATAGCTCTTTCAAAGAACTGGTCCAGATACAATGTGCTGAATGGCCTACTTTTGTGGTGTATGATTCTATGGAATGAAGTATCCCTGACCTGACGATCTGAAGGGAAGACTCCACAACATTGAAGGTACCTGCAGGTCTATCGGCCCTCTCCTAACTGTGGCACAGTAGAAATCAGTTAAAGGACTCTGTGCTCATATCTGAAAGGCATGACATGAGGAAGGCAACACTGGGTTAAACAAATTGCCCCAACAGAACCAGCTCGTGTTTCTCCAGTTGCTTGCTGAGAACTTGCATATCCAACAACATAATTACTTTCACCAGTGCCATGACCCCCGCTTCATTCAGAGCCCCCAATATGCTCTGTAAAGTCCAATACAAGCCAACGGCATTACTGCTGACTCTCTACAACACAGAGCCACCCTAGAGGCATACCTCAGCCCTCCACTCAATACTCTGCACCAGACATCAAAGACAATCTACGTGGCTCTTAGGAACACAATCCAAGCTATCCACTAGCGGAAGAAGGCTAAAAGTTAATGGGACTATCCCACATGACTCCACTGCAGCAGTATGAGAGAAGATGAACTCGCAATCTTCCATTGCTTACGCCTCATGCCACACAAGCTCAGAAAATTCCATCTGATGCTAGAAGATGAGTGTGGGTAGAACTGCGGCTACAAGCGCACATTTCTGCATACATTCTTGTCCTGTTCGAGCCACCAGTCCTTTAAAATAGAAGTGCTGGAGGCAACTAAAGCTATGACAGACCTAACTATTCCTCTGGAATCAAGCAGTACATACTCAGCCTACTATTAGCAGTACAAACAATCGCTACCCCTTACAAGATTAGTGATTGAACACTTCAGCCACAGGCTCCTGGTATCCTGCAGGTCAGTCACACCCCTGATAGGACGCTGCCATATTGGTCACAATGCTTGGTCCCAAATGAGTCAATTGAGCTGACAATGACTCCTATCGTTTCAGGGGGCAAATAAACTTGAAAAAAAAATCAAATTGCCTTTAGGATTACTCAACTGCAGCTTTAGAAAGTGCTGAAGTGAGAGGAGTGGACGGAAATATTTCAAAATTATATAGCACTGCTATTTAAATCTAACCTTTTGACTGACTAGAATCTGACACTTAGTGAATAATGAGGCATCAAACTGACACAATCGGTACCCAATGAGTGATTAGCATTTATGGCAATTAGGGACATTAATTTAACGCCTAAGTACATCTTAAGTGCGTGAACTGCAAATGTGTACAGTGGGCTACCATTACCATGACTACCTCTGGAAAGAAAATGAATTTAAAGCAAATGTCATTTTTTTCAACCTCTGCCTTTCAGCAGTTTTTTAATAATTTTTTTTAAACAAATAATGTTGATAACATAATTGCACGGGCATTATTTTGAAAGTGTTGAACCGCATAGTGTGAGGGAAATAAATTAACAAAGACACTTAAATCTCAAGCACCCCAGGTTAATGACACTCGACTGATGCTAATCAGCTCACTCACATTGTCAGATGAGTAATCTCTCTATTGCTTATCGCAAAATTCACAGCACAGAAGGAGGCCATTGAATCCATCACGCCTGTGTCAGTGCCAGACCTTCAACTGGAACTATCTGCTATAATTCCACTTTCTTGCATCCCTTCATATTCTTCATTTTTTAATACTTACCTACTTATCTTTGAACTGGCATAAGCACGGGCAACAGTACTACAAGCAGGGGCCGATGCAGATAGAAAACCGTCCAGACCTCAGCAGCAAGAGGTCTGGGGGCCACATCTCCACAGTTCCAGTCAGGTCGACGCCAGAATCTGGTCGGAAGTGTCTGCGGGCGGGAATGCTGTGGCAAGCAGCAGGAGGCCACTGCCAGGGTCCAAAGGACTCACGATCATGGTGATGGGTGGTGGTGGGGTGAGGCAGGCAGAAACCTGGTGCAGAGGGGGCCGTAGCTTTCCTGTGGTGCCTAGTAGTGCATTCCTGCTCCTCCTGGTCCAGCTAAGAAAATCAAAACAGTTCTATAACTTTATCATTTTGGGCCTTACCTGACACAGATTCCTCTTCTCATTAGGTTGGCCTGGTGGAAAAACTAAAACAGCTTCCCCCACCCAAGCCTCTCGTTAAAATAGCAATCTAGGCCCGATGATATCATCAGAGCCTAGCCAACATAGTTAGAGAAGAATCACGCCAGTTTCTGACAGATGCCCTTACTGGCTGCTCAGAAGACCAGGTTAAAATTGAAACCTGTGGAAACAGAAAGGGACATCAATGGGTAAGTCCCACGGGCAATTTTAACTGGACACGTGCTCAGTTTCCGCCAATAATAACCACCTGTGGTAAATAAGCACTCCATGTTCTAGTAAGTCGCTATGTGATATTTTTCCCCCTAACTTCACCTCCTGTTCATCTGATGGAAATCTTGAATCCAAACTGCTTTGAGACCAATTCACCAACCATTGAAAAGAATCTTTCACGATTTTCCATCTTAAAACTTTTCATAATTCTGAGAATTTGTACTTGATTTCCTCTTAACAACAACTTGCATTTACGTAGCACCTTGAATGTAATAAATTGCCCCAAGGTGCTTCAAAGGAGCAATATAAAGCAAAACTGCACACTGAGCCACATAAGGCATAAGACTGCCAAAAGCATGGCCAAAGAGGTAGGTTTTAAGCAGTGTCTTAAAGGAGGAAAGTGAGGTAGAGAGGCAGAAAGGTTAAGGAGGGAAACTCCAGAGCTAAGGGTCTAATTGTCTGGGTAGCTGAAGGCACGGCATTGTACTGCCACGATACTTTATTTTAAAATCGGGGATGCTCAAGAGGCCAGAATTAGAGAAGGGCAGATATCTTGGAGGGTTGTGAAGCTTAAGGAAATTATAGAGATAGGGAGGGGCGAAGCAATAGAGGGATTTGCAAACAAGGATGAGAATTTTAAAATAGAGGCGTTGCTTGACCAGGAGCCAACGTGGTCAGTGAGCACAGGGATGATGGGTGAAAGGGGCTCAGTGCAAGTAAGGGCATGGGCAGCAGAGTTTTGGATGGCCTTAGGTTTACAGAGAGTAGAATGTGGGAGGCCAGTCAGGAATGTAATGGGATTGTAAAGTCTCGGGGTAACAAAGGCATGGCTGAGTGTTTCAGCAGCAGATGAGCTGTGACAGGGGTGGAGTCAGGTGATGTTGAGGTGGAAATAGGCAGTCTTAGCAGTGGTGCGGATATGTGGTCAGAAGCTCATCTCTGGGTCAAATACGATACCAAGGTTGTGCACTTTGTGCGCTTGTCCGGAAGAGAGATGGAGCTGAGGAATGGAGTTTGCAGCGGAGATGAAAGGCAATGATATAACCATCTCAAGACCCCAATTTTCCAATACTTGTTTTGATACGTACAAGCTTTCATACCTTGTATCATTCTATACAACCATATCCGTGCAAAGTGTCTGCAGCTTGAGCATCTTCAGCTCAGAGTTATTGAGCTGGAATCAGAGCTGCAGACATTGCGGAGCATCAAGGAGGGAGAAAGTTACTTGGACACTTTGTTCCAGGAGGCATTCACACCCCTAAGGTTTAGTAGAACTTTAGAGTTGTTTAATAGTCAGGGACAGGAAGGTGTGACTGCAGACAGGCATCGGGATCCAGGATGTCGTGATGAAGGAGCTTCGGCCCTTGACTTTGACCAACAGGTACAAGGTAATTGCTACCTGTGTGGATGAGAACACGGATGGCAGCATGGATGGGCAAACTGACCATAGCAACATGGTGCAGGAAGTCATTAAACTGGAGGTAACAAAGGAAGGATAAAGTTGCCTTGGAGGCAGTAGATCGAAGGTTCACTAGATTGGTTCCTGAGATGAGAGACTATGTAAATTGGGCTTATATTCTCTGGAGTTTAGAAGAATGAGAGGTGATCTCATTGAAACATACAAGATTCTGAAGGGGCTTTACAGGGTAGACACTGAGAGGTTGTTTCCCCTGGCGGGGGAATCTAGAATACGGAGGCACAGTCTCAGGATAATGGGTGAATCATTTAGGACTGAGATGAGGAGAAATTTCTTCACTCAGAGAGTTGTGAATCTTTGGAATTGTGGATACTCCAATGTTGAGTATATTCAAGACTGAGATTGATAGATTTTTGATCTCTTAGGGAATCAAGGGATATGGGAGTGGGCAGGAAAGTGGAGTTGAAGTAAAAGTTCAGCCATGATCATCTTGAATGATGGAGCAGGCTCGAGGCACCAAATGGTCTACTTCTGCTCCTGTTTATGTTTTTATGTTCTGATGAATCTTCATTGTACTTTTTCATTGCTCTAATATTCTTCCTATAATGTGTTGCCCAGAATGGCTCACAATACTCCAACTAAAGCCTATGCAGTGTCTTGTACAAATTTAACATCAATTCAATATTTTTATATTCAATGCACTTGTGTATAAAACCCAGAATCCCATTTGCTTTTCTAGTCTTTTCTACCTGCATTCACACTTTTGAAGATCAATGTAGCCAAACCCCTAGATATCTCTGCTCTTCCACACTCTTACCATTTAGGGGCATATTTCTATTTACTATTCTTTTTCCCAAAATGAGCTACTTCACATTTCACTGCCTTTAACTGCAGTTAAAATTAACCAAATTAACCTGCAGTTTTCCGCTTTGTTCCTAATGTCACCTAATCTGGTATCATTAGTAAACATCACTATCAATGTTTTTGTTCCTATGTCCAAATCATTTATGAATTGGAAACAGAAGTTGATAAACCACATCCTGCCAATCCAAAAAACATTTTCTCCTTTTATCTTCATATATTTCCTTTTTGCTTCTTTGTTGACAGCACGATTAAGCACAAATCTCACACAGCTTTCAGTCGCACAAACTAGGGCAAACTTGCTCCCTTCTCTTCTCTCAGTAAATTCTCACCCTGCCAGTGTGTCCCTCAGTTAGCCTCTAGTAGTTCAAGTTCAGCATTCTACATTAACAAGAGTACAGATTGAGATCACTGTAGGTACACTTTGTAGGCGTTTCAGTTCACAACTTAACAGGAGATCTCTGGGTTTGGATTCCCAACGAAAGGAGCTATATCCTGAAATGCTGTGTTGAAGTTCTTGGAGCCAATTAGAATTATTATACCCTTTCTGGGTAAACTATTTTTGGATTGGAAGAGTGTAGGAAAGTGCACCATGGTATCAAAAGGCTGACTTTTCTGAAAGGGGAAAAAAGTGTGCCCATATAATTTACTGGAATATAACTCTCATGCTTCTTTGTTCTAAATCCATCACTGTTACAGACTGTGCTTTTATATCCTTTAGGTTCCCTCCTTCCCACAACAAAAATGATCAAATCTTCAATGTGTTTGGAATTTCAATATAACAGCCTCCTCTCCTATTCACACTTGTTTACATGATTTGTGAGGTCCATATTCAGTGCTGTGTTTAAGTTGTCAGCTTGTTTGGGCCATGTCAGCTTTATTTGAAGAAATTTGTCAGCTTTTTCTAGTTTCCTAGGCTGCCGTGAACACTAATTAAAGATGAGAATTTACATTTGATAACATTTGTTGAAGAGGTTTTGCTCCATGTATTCTCAAGGCTCCTTCATTCGCCAGCAGATTGAAGATTCAGTTAACCAGGCTGGGGCTCTTTCCTCTAGAAAACGGAAGACTGAGGTTTGAGATAATAGAGCTCTTTAAAATTATGAAAGGGTTTGATAGCATTTCCATTTGCAGGGGTGTTCAAAGCTAGGGTTATAAATATAAGAGTCACTAATAAATCCAATAAGAAATTCTGGAGAAACTCCTTCACCCAGACAGTGGTTAGGACATGCAACTTGTTGTCACATGGAACAGTTGAGGTGAATAGCATAATGTATTTAATGGGAAGCTATAACTACATGAGAAAGGAATAGAAGGGTATGCTGATAGGGTGAGATGAAGTGTGGTGGGAGGAGACTAGTGAGTAACAAACAATGGCACAGACCACTTGTACCAAATTGCCTTTTTTGTGTGCTGTAGATCTTAAGTACGAACATCATGGGGCAGGACGTCAGAAATGCTCCATCCATCAATATTGGCGACCACGCTCTGGAAGTGGTTCAAGAGTTCACCTACCTAGGCTCAACTATCACCAGTAACCTGTCTCTAGATGCAGAAATCAACAAGCGCATGGGTAAGGCTTCCACTGCTATGTCCAGACTGGCCAAGAGAGTGTGGGAAAATGGCGCACTGACACGGAACACAAAAGTCCGAGTGTATCAGGCCTGTGTCCTCAGTACCTTGCTCTACGGCAGCGAGGCCTGGACAACGTATGCCAGCCAAGAGCGACGTCTCAATTCATTCCATCTTCGCTGCCTTCGAAGAATACTTGGCATCAGGTGGCAGGACTATATCTCCAACACAGAAGTCCTTGAAGCGGCCAACACCCCCAGCTTATACACACTACTGAATCAGCGGCGCTTGAGATGGCTTGGCCATGTGAGCCGCATGGAAGATGGCAGGATCCCCAAAGACACATTGTACAGCGAGCTCGCCACTGGTATCAGACCCACCGGCCGTCCATGTCTCCGCTATAAAGACGTCTGCAAACGCGACATGAAATCGTGTGACATTGATCACAAGTCATGGGAGTCAGTTGCCAGCATTCGCCAGAGCTGGCGGGCAGCCATAAAGACAGGGCTAAATTGTGGCGAGTCGAAGAGACTTAGTAGTTGGCAGGAAAAAAGACAGAGGCGCAAGGGGAGAGCCAACTGTGCAACAGCCCCGACAAACAAATTTCTCTGCAGCACCTGTGGAAGAGCCTGTCACTCCAGAATTGGCCTTTATAGCCACTCCAGGCGCTGCTTCACAAACCACTGACCACCTCCAGGCGCGTATCCATTGTCTCTCGAGATAAGGAGGCCCAAAAGAAAAAAGAAAGATCTTAAGTAATTCTATGTAAAAAAATTCATTTCAACAAGGGATAGCACAGCACAGTATGGTTTTATTAGTTGTTTTATCTTCACTGTGAGAGGACAAAGAAAAAAAAACAAGTTGCAGGAAGGAGCCATGTTTATGTATTTCACCAATTCCTTGGTTTAAATTTAACAAGGTGGGTACAGTATCTATGGGGTTACCAGCAACGTACCACATCATTTTTTCTTGATAGTGCATGGCCAATTCAATACCTTTAAATTTTCTGCAGCAGGACTAGTTTTCCCTTTCTTATAGATGTGTTTATATTTGCTTAGGGTTCCTAGTGGATCAGTGCTCAAACGGAGACCAGTACCCTTGTGTGCCACCTATCCTGGTTATTTGAGCTGGTTTCACTGCGGCTAAGAGTGACCTGTTGGAAGCTGATAACCCATGATTCCCACTGCTACAAGAAAAGGCAATCTGGTGCCAAGCTTTTCATTTTAAACTGAGGCCCACTGCAGCTCACAGGACCCACAGCAAATGTGTCTCTGCTGGCCAGCTCTATTGTAACGCAGATGAAGAGTGTACTTGGCTGAATTGTTCTGACAGAGATGTTCCTTGCTACCCTATTCAAGTTCCAGTGGCAGCAGCTCCACAATACAAGGTGGTTGGTTGGCAATATTCTGAATTTGCCCTGTTTACAAAATTGAGGTCATTTAAATTTGACACCAGCAGCACTTTTTCTCTGGAGAGATGGAAGGATATCACATTATGGGCAGGTATTCCCTTCTTCAGGAGGTGTGAACACAGCCTCATTCATATAACACACATCATCACCTTATTTATATTACATAACTGTGATATAGTGTCCACAGTTGTGTGATGACAGATGAAGAGACAGAGAGTAATGTATCTAAGTTTGCTGATGATGCAAAGCTCGGTGGAAAGGTAAACATTGGGGAGGATACACAGAGGCTGCAAAGAGATATAGACAGGTTAAGTGAGTGGGCAACAAGATGGCAGATGGAGTATAATGTAGGGAAGTGTGAAGTTATTCAATTTGGTCGTAAGAATAGAAACGCAGAATTTTTTTAAAGGTGTGAGACTTGTTGCTGTTCAGAGAGTCTTGGGTGTATTCATACAAGGAACACAAAAGTTAGCATGCAGGTACAGCAAGCAATTAGGTAGGCAAATAGCATGTTGGCCTTTATAGCAAAGGTATTGGAGTACAGGAATAAAGAGATCTTGCCTTGTACAGGGCTTTGGTGAGACCACATCAGGAGTACTGTGTACCATTTAGGTCTCCACACTTAAGAAAGGATATACTTGCACTGGAGGCGGTACAGCAAAGGTTCATTAAATTGGTCCCTGGGATGAGGTGGTTGTCCTGTGATGAGAGGCTGAGTAAATTGGGACTATATTCTCTGGAGTTTTTAAGAATGAGAGGCGATCTCATTGAAACATATAAGATTCTGAAGAGACTGGATAGGGTAGACGCTGAGAGATTGTTTCCGCTAGTCGGGTAAGCTAAAACAGGGGCACAGTCTCAGGGTAAGGGGCCAATCATTTAGGACTATGATGAGGAGAAATTACTTCACTCAAAGGGTTGTGAATATTTGGAATGCTCTACCACAGAGGGTTGTGGATGCTCCATTGTTGAATACATTTAAGGCTACGAAAGACAGATTTTTGGTCTTTCAGGGAATCAATGGATATGGCGAGCGGGCGGGAAAGTGGAATTGAAGCCCAACATCAGCCATGATCATATTGAATGGCAGAGCAGGCTCGATGGGCCATGTGGTCTACTCTTGCTCCTATTTCTTGTGTTCTTGCATTGTGTTCTCGTGTGATAATGTAGTTGAGCTACAAAGTGCATTAATTTGGACATGTATGCAAGCTACACTATGTCCACGGGAAGATTTGCCTGTGTATTCAATCTGCATGTGATCACATGCAGAAACAATTTTAAAAACAGGTGTACCATATTTTTTACCCTACACATTTGATTCATCCTTTGTACAGTTGATGTCAAAGGCATTTTCTTGAAATTTGCTCCAACATGCTACAACTATCCCAAGTTCGATGCAGCAGTCAGATACTTCATGTGTGGACCCAAAACGTTAACTCTGCTTCTCTCTCCACAGATGCTGCCAGACCTGCTGAGTATTTCCAGCATTTCTTGTTTTTAAGTCAGATACTTCTGTGTGCAGAAACCCAGATTCCTTTCTGTAGATTTTTTTTTACATTTCCTTTTCCACCGGTTTTCTCTAATAAAGGTGCTGACTCCTTATTGGGATACCAGGTACCCCTTCAGTACCTTGCCCAAAAAGACAGTCTTCAAGCATGGACCTGCACTGTGAGTGTTGAAAGGCTGTTCAACCATAGGGGAGCATCACAGCTGAGCACAATACTGTTCCACACTTGACCTGATACTCAACGTCCAGCAGGGGTATGTGACCAACAACCAGGAGAGGAATGCTGGTCAGTTTTGTGCTGCTACTGCCCATGGGAATTGAAGCCTATCACAGCAGCCATACCTCCACCCTGGCAATGATTGTTAAATCAGCGAGGGGATTGTCGGTGCGACTTTATTGTTCAGTACGGCTCAGCTACTTGCTGCCTTAACCAGCAGTGCCGCAATGGGTGGAGTACAATGGTTTTAACACCATTATTTTATTTACAATCATTAGTGAACTAGAAGCTTAATGGGTTAATCTAGGTTGTCAATTTTCAGTGAGACATTAAAACCTGTACCCTGAGCCAAGCAGATTGGGCTGTGTGCAGCTCTGGCTTGGTGCTTGTACTATGGTTAGGCACAGATTTGGTCCAATAATAACACTTGTCAAATGAGCTGCTGAGTCTTAGTTTGTACAAGCACTTGCACGCTTCTGAAACTGTGAGCTACTGAACCACTGACAAAGCACCATCAACACACAGCATCTGGAAATGAAGCAATGTGGTTTTAAATCCCCACATTGCAGTTCCCAATCGCAGAGCACAGAAAGTCATGCGAGGTTCTTCTTCCCTGATAGCAAGGTTCTAAATGCCTTGAAGCAGGATACCAGCCCTGATCTCTCAGCCAGGTGAAGACAGGTGAAGTTCTGGATGGGGTCATGCAAGGATTATAAATAGTAGGAGGAGAGAAATTGAACATGGCATCATTGGAGGACGTCATGTCCTCAAATAAAACTTACCTCTGCAATGACTTCCCATTGATTTCATTCCAAAGACATGTCGATTAGTAAGGTTCAAAATTTAGAACAAATTTCTACTGAATTCATTCATA
Source organism: Heterodontus francisci (assembly GCF_036365525.1). Lineage (NCBI taxonomy): Eukaryota > Metazoa > Chordata > Chondrichthyes > Heterodontiformes > Heterodontidae > Heterodontus > Heterodontus francisci. The sequence goes on along the minus strand of NC_090400.1, from coordinate 28,819,597 downwards.
CAATGGGCTGCAGACTGTTTCCAAGGCAACTCATACGTCAAATACATTCTACTGCGGAACAAAGCCTCCCAGCTACACGCTGGGAGAGCATTCCTGCAACCCGCAAATATAAAAGATACCAACAAACCAGCTCTGCACTTCTCTGACAATATCTGTTTGCTTTTTCTAAGTGGTGAGAAGTACTGTAAAGAATTTATCAGTAAAGTTAAAAAGGTCACTCACTAAATCCACTGCCAGACTGTGATTTCTCAACGTGTGCTTCCTGTGAATGTGAGAGTGCCTAATTGGGGAATCAGCTCTGAAGAGTGATTAATACCTGGGTAGGATAGTTGAGCAAACTTTCAAGCTCATCCCTAAAATAGTGTGCAAGTCTCTTAAAGAGCCAATTAGCTGCTGTGATGGTGGATTGTAGATAGACCACATGGCCTCAGGGTGTTCCAAAGCCCTTTACAAAACCAATTAAGGACCTATTTTGATCTGCATTATCTAGTCCCCAAAAACAGCATTCATATCCCCTCTCCACATTCTCCTCTAGTGAGAACATGCCCAATTTACATAACTTATATTTTCCTCTTGCGGAATTGGGAGTGCAACATCAAGCAAGCTGAGGCCCATCTTCCTTATTCTGTGCATCAGAGGTACGTCAGCGAGCGGCTGCTCCACAAGCCGCACCACCTTAAGGATGCTAGAAATAGCGGCATTGAAGGGAAGGCAACTTAGAGCAGACCTGACCAAGGCATTGTAAGGTCTTCAAGGAGCAGATAAACTGAATCTCAGAGCAACACTCAATGAAAACACAAGCTGCAGGGCAGGAGGAAGTGGATTCAGAGTGACACAAGAATATTAAAGATGAAAGGAATGATTCCACAAACCCAAATCCCCAGTAGGAAACCACATTCACAGGTTTAGTGGATCAGGGAATCAGAGCTACAGTACTTAGCCCCTGTGGCCATAGCACATCCACTGGGAGAGTGGGATTGTGGAACCATACAGAGGGTGGGAATCATGTGGAATAGCCGATCCAGGTAATGCAAGTGTAGATCACTATATATTTCAAACTGTAATGAATAAATTGGCAGTCTTTTTTCGGCTTCTCCAGGAGTCAGCATTATTTGGGTTATTAGGGGTTGAGGAGGGTGGAATAGAGTCATAGAGTTATACAGCACAGAAACAGGCCCTTCAGCCCATCGTGTCTGTGCTGACCATCACGCACCCAACTATTCGAATCTCATTTTTCAGCAATTGACCCATCGCCTTGTATGCTATGGCGTTTCAAGTGCTCATCTAAATACTTCTTAAATGTTGCGAGGGGTCCTGTCTCTACCACCTCTTCAGGCAGTGCGTTCCAGATTCCAACCACCCTCTGGGTGAAAACATTTTTCCTCAAATCCACTCTAAATCTCTTGCACCTTACCTTAAATCTATACTCCCTGGTTATTGACCCCTCCGCTAAGGGAAAAAATTTCTTCCTATCTAACCTATCAATGTCGCTCATAATTTTGTACACCTCAATCATATCTCCCCTCAGCTTTCTCTGCTCTCCTGGTGATTCTCCTCTGCACCTTCTTAAGTGCAATCACATCCTTCCTATATTGTGGTGCCCAGAACTGTACACAGTACTCCAGCTGTGGCCTAACTAGCGTTGCACCATCTAATAGATAGGGAGTACATGAATGGGTCTGGGGTGGTTTTTTCTCACCTTTCTTTTTACCTCTTGATAACCTGGGAGTGGCACTCACCCCAATATCAGTAGAATTAGCACAATTTAAATGCGACCATTCTTCTTCTTTGACCTCCTTGTCTCGGGAGACAATGGGTAAGCGCCTGGAGGTGGTCAGTGGTTTGTGGAGCAGCACCTGGAGTGTCTATAAAGGCCAATACTAGAGTGACAGACTCTTCCACAGGTGTTGCAGAAAAAATTGGTTGTCGGGGCTGTTACACGGTTGGCTTTCCCCTTGCACTTCTGTCTTTTTTCCTGCCAACTGCTAAGTCTCTTCGACTCGCCACACTTTAGCCCCGCCTTTATGGCTGCCCGCTAGCTCTGGCGAATGCTGGCAACTGACTCCCACGACTTGTGATCAATGTTACAGGGCTTCATGTTGCGTTTGCAGACGTCTTTAAAGCGGAGACATGGACGGCCGGTAGGTCTGATACCAGTGGTGAGCTCGCTGTACAATGTGTCCTTGGGGATCCTGCCATCTTCCATGCGGCTCACATGGCCAAGCCATCTCAAGCGCCGCTGACTCAGTAGTGTGTATAAGCTGGGGATGTTGGCCGCCTCAAGAACTACTGTGTTGGAGATGCGGTCCTGCCACCTGATGCCAAGGATTCTCTGGAGGCAGCAAAGATGGAATGAATTGAGACGTCGCTCTTGGCTGGCATACGTTGTCCAGGCCTCGCTGCCGTAGAGCAAGGTACTGAGGACACAGGCTTGATACACTCGGACTTTTGTGTTCCGTGTCAATGCGCCATTTTCCCACACTCTCTTGGCCAGTCTGGACATAGCAGTGGAAGCCTTTCTCATGCGCTTGTTGATTTCTGCATCGAGAGACAGGTTACTGGTGATAGTTGAGCCTAGGTGGGTGAACTCTTGAACCACTTCCAGAGCGTGGTCACCGATATTGATGGATGGAGCATTTCTGACGTCCTGTCCCATGATATTCGTTTTCTTGAGGCTGATGGTTAGGCCAAATTCGTTGCAGGCAGCCGCAAACCTGTCGATGAGACTCAGCAGACACTCTTCAGTGTGAGATGTTAATGCAGCATCGCCAGCAAAGAGGAGTTCCCTGATGAGGACTTTCCGTACTTTGGACTTCGCTCTTAGACGGGCAAGGTTGAACAGCCTACCACCTGATCTTGTGTGGAGGAAAATTCCTTCTTCTGAAGACTTATTTCAGTGGGTACTATTTCCTCTTGCTGTATCACTCAGTCCTGTACAAATCTGGAGGACAGTTAGGATTATACATTCAGGGCACAAAGCCTCTAAAATCAGTTGGCTTTTACCTAAACTGTATCACAATCGTTCCAATATCATGAGACACCAATAATGCTCTCACTGATTTTTAGAATGCAACTTTATTTTTTCCAGGTAATATCATTGCCATCTGTGAGATTTAATTCTCTGCTCCACTCCCAGCCTGACCTCTCAGTCCTCGGCCTCCTACGCCGTCCAATGAAGCTCAATGAAAGCTAAAGGAACAGCACCTCATCTTTCGAATAGCCACTTTACAATACAGCCTATAATAAAAACAGAAAGTACTGGAAATACTCAGCAGGTTTGGCAGCATCTGTGGAGAGAGAAACAAGTCTGACCTTTCATCAGATGCTGAGTATTTCCAGCACTTTCTGTTTTTTTATTTCAGATTTCCAGCATTTGCAGTATTTTGCTTTTATTTATATTACATCACAGCCTTTCAGATTGAACACCAAGTTCAAAAATTTCAGATCATAACCTCTGCCCCATTTTGTTTTGTGTTTTTTGGTTTTATTTTTGACGGAGGCTGATAATGATTCTGCTTTCCCATTTACACCATCTCTAGCCATATCTTTTGTTTCTTTATTTGTCCCATTATCACCCCTTTTGCCTTGCACCAGCATCCCTTTTGTCATTTAATCCCTCCTGGTTTTGACCCTATCAAAGACCTTCTCTTTTGTTCTTTCCTCTTCTCGCCCTTTCCGTGCCTCTGTACTTTCTTTAAACCTGTCACATTTCCAGTTAAGTGTTTGCCTTTTCTCCGTGACCTTTTGGTCAGCTATGTGGCCTGGTCCAATCTGCACCTTCTCCTTTGTTATCTCTTGCCCCACCCCCACCTTACTTGTTTATAATCTGTGACTTTTCTAATATTTGTCAGTTCCGAAGAAGGGTCACTGACCCGAAACGTTAACTCTGCTTCTCTTTCCACAGATGCTGCCAGACCTGCTGAGTGATTCCAGCATTTCTTGTTTTTGTTTCAGATTTCCAGCATCCGCAGTATTTTGCTTTTATTTAAATGTTAATAGATGCTGCTTGGCCGGTATTTTCTGTTTTTATTTCTGATTTCCACATCTGCAATATTTTGCTTTTGTGCTTGTATGACATTGTAGTGTGGTTTCCACTTCTGATCTTCAATGCATCATCCTGGATAGCCGGGGGGCACAACAAAAGAGTAGGCTGCTGGCCTAGGAAGGATTGGTGTTGGGCTGTTGATGGACATACAGCCAGAAAACTAGCAGGATACTACACATAGAGTTTAACAATCTAACCCCGGCCATCTGCTATATAAATGAAATATATATGAATGTTATTTCAATCAACAGAATACAATGGTTTTACTGAGAGTTGGTGTGCGAAAGGACTGTCTCAATGAGGATGCCTCTATGCTGAAGGTTTAAGTATCGATAATCAAAAAAACAATTCATAAATTTGTACAAGACATAAAGATGGCAGACGTGAGTACACACTGTGACATCTAAATTTAAGATAAAACAATACTCCTCTTAAATATTCTAGGATTTAGTGTGATGTGCATATCATTGGGACATTTAGTTCTTAGGCCGGGATTTAACCATTGGAAGATGGGAGCCGGCCACTGACTGAAAAGTCGGTGGCGAACCCGCTTCCACCTCGCCTGGGGATCCAACCCATATTTTGCGGGTCCCCAGGCTTCAATTGTTCTGAGGTGGGACTTCCACCCGCTTGAGGGAAGAAGTTCCGCCTAATGGAGCTGCTGGCCAATCAGCGATCTGGCAGCTCCTAGACTCAGCAGCACCACCGGCAGCGGTGGCCACTGCTGGGACTACAGCCCAGCTAGAAGTAAAGATGCTGGGGAGCCTGGAAGGCAGCTATGTTTTGGTTGTCTCGCCGGGGGGTATTCAGTCAGGTCCTGGCGAGGCAAGGATGGTCGGTTGGGGGGAGGGGGGAAGCGTGTTGGGGTAGGAAGGGCGGCCCTCCATTGGGCACAGGGTGCCTGATCATGAGGCCCCCGCCCCCCCCCAGGACATTCGAGAGTTGCCTGCTTTTGGCAGGTGGCTTCTCTCAGGTCTAGGACGCCTGCTTGTCAAGCGTAAAATCCTCGTGGAGGCGGGCGAAGGCCATTTGGTGGCCGTTAAGTGGCCACTTAAGGGCCTTGATTGGCTTGGGGTGGGTGGGCCATCTTTGGCCACCGCCCTGCATAAAATGGCGGCGGAGGTGGGAGTGTGTCTGGAAGGGCTCCTGGAGCCTCCCACTCCATTTTATGCCACACCCCCGCCACCATCCCACTCTTTCAGATGCCGTAAAATTCAACCCTAGAGAGTGACCTCAAATCAAAACTAAGGTCTCCTCCCTAGTACTTATGTTGTGTCTACAATTGGTCATATAGAATAAAAACACTTTACAAATGCTTTAATTGCATTACAATAGGTGAACAGTCATCTGGGGTCACTTCAATTAACCTATTTACAGCAATAGAAGTCGATACATGTTCAGCATTCAACATTGAAGAAAATGAAAAAGGTGACAAATTAATTTGGATTCGTTTAAACGAAAGTACTTCACGCCATTTAGTTATTCAGATCCTGATTGGATCGGAAACTTGACGAGATCCAAATCAAACATCAAACCAAATTTTGAAGTTTTTGCACACTTCGAGTCCCTGAAGGAGCTGTGGTGTCCGTTTTCATTGACGAGATGTGCTGTCTAGTCGTGAAAATATAATTGTTCTGATGTCAATTTCCTGATAGCCTTTTCTTTGGTATCTATTCCTATCTAATATAGAAATCAGACTATTTTCAGGTTCCCTTCCTGCAGTTCTAGGAATGCATCAGTGTATCTGAATGACAAGTTTTGAGAAAAGGAATTCTTCCACCCCCTGTGCATCTAAAGGCATTGCCTCCTTCTCCAGGGCAGTAATTGTTTTTCTGATACCTCATCCAAGTGGCCATTATTCACATGTCAAGTGTCAACGTTGTTGGCTGGCTATTTAACTGTAGAGGGCATTGGAGTTGAGCTTGGTCCTGTCCTCATCTCAAATGCAGAAATTGCAGTACAGTGCTCAGGAGAGGCAATGTTTAAACAATTGAGTGGCGCAATGGTTAGCACCGCAGCCTCACAGCTCCAGTGACCCGCGTTCAGTTCTGGGTACTGCCTGTGCAGAGTTTGCAAGTTCATCCTGTGACCGTGTGGGTTTCTGCCAGGTGCTCTGGTTTCCTCCCACAGCCAAAGACTTGCAGGTTGATAGGTAAATTGCCCCTAGTGTAGGTAGGTGATAGGGAATATGGGATTAATGTAGGATTAGTATAAATGGGTGGTTGTTGGTCGGCACAGACTCGGTGGGCCGAAGGGCCTGTTTCAGTGCTGTATCTCTCTATGACCCTAAAAAAAATTAGTCATAGATTTTTCAGTCATAGAGAGATACAGCACTGAAACAGGCCCTTCGGCCCACCAAGTCTGTGCCAACCATCAACCACCCATTTATATTAATCCCATATTCCCTACCACATCCCCACCTTCCCTCAATTCTCCTACCACCTACCTACACTAGGGGCAATTTACAATGGCCAATTTACCCATCAACCTGCAAGTCTTTGGCTTTGGGAGGAAACCGGAGCATCCAGCGGAAACCCACACAGTCACAGGGAGAACTTGCAAACTCCACACAGGCAGTATCCAGAGCTGAACCCAGGTAACTGGAGCTGTGAGGCTGTAGTGCTAACCACTGCACCACTGTGCCACACTTTCTAACCAAAGGCCACTGAGGCAGATGGAGTACTCCTACTGGTACCACAGATGTGAATAGTTAGCTCAACACAAAGTTGGAATTGAACCTTTTGTACAGCTCAGGGATGGAAGCTTTACCTCTGAGCTAGTGAGATGGATATATCTTTAACTGACTCACCCAGCACTTAACTAAATTATTCTGTCGTCCTTAGGCCTTCTAAGTTATTACATGGTACATCAAGCTCTTCACCAAACAATCCTATATTTAGGCCTAATCAAAATACATCCTCAATGGTATAGCTTTTCCATTAACACAAGTGTGTGTCTAATTATCCATATAAGGACAGCCAGAACATTAAAGAAAGAAGTTCCATTTATGTAGCATCATTCATGTCCTCGTGATATCGCAAAGTATTTCAAAGCCACTGAATTGTTTTTGAAGTGTAGTTGCTGTTGTTTTGTAGGCAAATGAGACAGTCAATGTGTGCACAGCATGGTGCCACAAACAACAACGAGATAAATGACTAGTCAATCCGTTTGGTGATGTTAGTTGAAGGATAGATGTTGGCCAGGACACCAGGAGACCTCCCCTTCTTTGAATAGTGACATTTTTCAAAGTGTATTAGAAGAAGGATCATGTTATGGGCGGCACAGTGGCGCACTGGTTAGCACCGCAACCTCACAGCTCCAGAGACCCGGGTTCAATTCTGGGCACTGCCTGTGCGGAGTTTGCAAGTTCTGCCTGTGACCGCGTGGGTTTTCGCCGGGTGCTCCGGTTTCCTCCCACCGCCAAAGACTTGCAGGTGATAGGTAAATTGGCCATTGCCCCTAGTGTAGGTAGGTGGTAAGGAATATGGGATTACTGTAAGGTTAGTATAAATGGGTGGTTCTTGGTCTGCACAGACTCGGTGGGCCGAAGGGCCTGTTTCAGTGCTGTATCTCTAAATAAAAAAATAAAGGAGCTGTGCTTGGAGGGTATTACATTTCTATTCAATCAGAGGTGAGGGATAAACCAGGCAATTATTGATTTATTCACCTTACATTAGTAGGAGGGAAGTTACTAAGGCCATAATTAGGGATAAAATTAATGAATACTTAGAAAGGCAGAGACTGATCAAAGATAATCAACATGGACATGTGGTTCAACAGTAAGTATAAACAGAAGTGATGTAATTTAGATGGACTTCCAAAAAGCATTTCATATGGCATTATAGAAATTGATTGAGAAACTTATAGCACATGACATCAAATGGAATGTGAGTGTTTGGATAGAGAAAGACAGACAACAAAAGTTTGCTGTAAATGGAGGCTTCTCAGACCAACAGGTAATGGCTGGTGGCGAGTCCCAGGGATTAGTGTCAGAAACATTAGTGTTCTCCGAATATATAATATCTAATCGATCTGGATTAGAAGTAAAGGATGCATATCAAAGTTTACTGATTTTGTAAACTTGGAGGAGTAACAAACTATCTATAAAAACACAGGAGAGAACGAGGAGACATAAACAGGCTGACAGAATAGACAGATCAATGGCAGATGCTGTATAATACAGAAAAATGCAAGGGAATATCTAAAAACTTTAAAAATGGGAGCAGACGTAGGTCATTCGGCCCTTCAAGCTTGCTCTGCCATTTGATAAGATCCATGTTGATTTTCTACTTCAATTCCACTTGCCTTGTCCTTATCAATCTCAGTCTTCAACATACTCATTGACTGAGATCCACAGCACTCTGGAGTAGAAAATTTCAAAGATGCACATCCCTCTCTCTGAGTGAAGAAATTTCTCCACATCTACGTCCTAAATGGCTGACCCCTTATTCTTAGACTGTGAATCCCTGGTTGTCGATTCCCCAGCCAAGGGAAACATCCTCCCAGCATTACACTGTCAAGCCCTTAATAATATTTATATGTTTCAATTAGATCACCCCTCATTCTTCTAAACTCTAGGGAATATAGAGAGATACAGCACTGAAACAGGCCTTTCGGCCCACCGAGTCTGTGCTGACCATCAACCACCCTTTTATACTAATCCTACAGTAATCCCATATTCCCTACCACATCCCCTCTTACATTAATGCCATATTCCCTACCACCTATCTACACGAGGGGCAATTTACAATGGCCAATTTACCTATCAACCTGCAAGTCTTTGGCGGAGGCAGGAAACCGGAACGCCCAGCAGAAACCCACGCGGTCACAGGGAGAACTTGCAAACTCCACACAGGCAGTACCCAGAACCGAACTCAGGTCGCTGGAGCTGTGCGGCTGCGATGCTAACCACTGCGCCAATGTGCCACCCTATATAGACCTAATCTATTCAATTTCTCCTCATAGGACAAACTCCCTCATCCCAGGAATCAGGCAAGTGAGCCTTTGTTGCACTCCCTCTAACACAAGTATATCCTTCCTTATGTAAGGAGACCAAGACTGTATACACAACTCCAGGTGTAGTCTCACCAAGGCCCTATATGATTGCAGTAAGAATTCTTTACTCCTATACTCCAAGCCATTTGTAAGAAAGGCTAACATACCATTTACTTTCCAAATTACTTGCAGTACCTGCATGTTAACTTTTTGTGATTCATGTATAAGGGCACTAACGTCCCTCTGAATACCAACATTTCCCAAACTTACACCTTCTAAAAAAAATTCTGCTTTTCTATTTTCCTTCCAAAGTGGATAACTTCACATTTTCCACACCGTGGGCTGAATTTTGTGCCCAGCCTGGGGTTCCTGGCCCCATGCAACAAAGGCATGGGGAATCCCGCTTTGGCCAACTGCAACCACCCCCACCCCGCCCGTCTCCAATTAACAGCCCAGCACTGGGAATGCCCATCCCTTTAAAGACAGGGATCCCGCCTCCAAGAGCTGCCAGCCAATCAGAGGGTGGCCACTGCCAGTACTACACCAGGCCTTGGACCTAGGCCAGGGCTGGAGCCTGGATCCAAGGTAAGTGAGGCAGGGTCACTGGGGCCTGACCGGCAGGATCCGGTAAAGGTGGGGGGGGGTGGTTCAGGGAGGTGCAGGTTTTCCCACTGCGGACCTTCCACAGGCCACAGATTGCCCATGGAGGAGGGCCCTCTCCCAAGCCCACAGGGAGGTCACCTCATTTTAATGGGTGACCTCCCCATGTGGCAGAGGCCCACCCTACCACTGATTAAATCCCAGTGGCGACAGGAAGAGGCATTTAAGTGGCCGTTAATAGGCCTATTAAGGGCCTCAATTGGCCTCTGAGCAGTATTCCGCCCCTGACAAAATTGCTTTGCAATGGGGAGGCAACGGACCCTCCGCCCTCCACATCCTGCTGCAGTTCTATAGACCCCCCCCACCCCCCACCAGCTCTGAATCTGTCTTGGGGGGCCATAAAATTCAGCCCTATATTCCACTTGCAACATTCTTTCCCACTCACTTAACCAGTCTATATCCCTTTGCAGCTTCCTCACAGCTTATTTTCCTACCTAGTCTTGTATGTCAGCAAACATGGATACATTGCACTCGGTCCCTTCATCTTAGTCGTAGATTGTAAATAGCTGAGGCCCCAGCACTGATCCTTATGTTAGGGAAACTTCCAAGCCTGTTTGTGAAGAAGACACTGAGACTAGGATGCTTTAGTCGAGATTGTTTATTGCTTGACACAGAGCTCACTTCTGCTCTCCAAACAAACATCCCAATCAGTGCTGGCTGGCTCTTCTTTATATATATACACTTGAATAAAATTAACGAATTAACACTCAACATCTGTTCACCCTATTATCTTGAACTACCAGGTATTTATTATCCATTAATAGAACTTCAGACCCAAACACATTACGTTACCCAACTAGTTACAACCCTGCCAACCTGAAAATGATGCGTTTACTCATACTCTCTGTTTTCTATCCATTAACCAGTCCTCATTCCATGCTAATATATTACCCCCAAGCCTAATTTTATCTAACAACCTCTTGTGTAGCCCCCTGTTGAACGCTTTTTGAAAATCCAAATACACTACATCCACTGGCTCCCTAAAGTATATTTTAGGAATAATAAAGGACAGAAGTAGAGCTATACAGTAAATTTCCCAAAGCCATAAAGCTGATAAGGAATCTATAACAAAAACAGAAACTGCCAAAAATGCACAACAGATCAGTTAACATCAGTGGAGAGTACAAACTGGTCAATGGCATTTCCAAGGATGTTGACTGACCAATAGTGCGTGTCTAAAATTTTCTGTTTATGTTTAACATTTCTGACATTTGAAGTTGTTTTTACTTTTTGTGAGAAATCTGACCGGGAAGAGACATATATCTTTAAAAGTAGGCGGACAGGATTAAAAAGCTGTTCGGATGGGAAATGGATTTTGAAGTTTTCATTGGGAAGGACTGAAAAACAAAGAGGTCATGATGACTCTGTACAAAATTACAATTAGGCTACATCTGGAACTGTGCAGTTTCGGACACCTCACTATCAGACAGAGGAAGTGCAATACATATTTACTGTGTGATACCAGGACTATGGGTAAAGCCAATAGTATCTAGGGCTGCTTTATCCTGGACTGAGAAACGTAAGCTAAAATGATTTATAAAATGGATGATGTGGATCATTTCCATTGGTGGACAAATTGAAGACAAGAAGCCATAATGTCAAGATAAGGGCTAGATAAAGAGGGGGATTCAAAATAAACCTCTTCACAAAATGAGTTATCAGAATCTGGAATGCATTGCCACAAGTAGTGATAGACACTTCATCTACTACAGAATTCAAAAATATACTGGATAATTACCCAAAGAAGAATTTGAAATAGTTTTTGGAGAAAGCAGGAAAATGGGAATATTTAAAATCAGTGCCTGAGCTGGGCCTAAATTCAATGCAGGCACCAGGTACTGAACATTCAACTCCTCTGCTAATATTTTATGTTTCTATGCAAGGATTCTATAGAAGGATATGTCGATAGGGTGAGATGAAATAATATGTGGGAGGAGGCTCATGTGCAGTACAAACACTTTTTGCACCAAATGGTCTGTTTCTGTTCTGTAAATGATATATAACGTAGTACCTCTGTATCTAGCAATTAATATTCTGAGCTCCGCTCTTTAACCAAGTCAAACCATAATACTGCACTTGGAGGGCACCCATCACCACTTCCCACTGGCTAACCCAATGGTGAGTAGAGTGCACTACATCCCCAGCTGAGCTGCCAACAACACACTGTCATCTGCAAAAAGGGGCCAAATTACCTGGAACAAACATTCCAACAGTGTCACCAAAGACATTAGTTAGGATGGATGACAGTGGATAACCTTGCCTCACTTCTCTTTTCAGACACAATGTACAGCATTAGTGAAATAACTTGAATTTAAGGTAACGTTACCATATGTAAATGCAAATAGTGGACATAATGTTCATAATGTTCCCTCACACGGCATCACAGCTACAATGATTTAAGTATTTATTAGTGTAAAAAGTGTTTCAAACCTGCATGCTTAAAAAAAAATAACATCAGCCACTTGCAGGCTGAGCCTTAAAAATTGGGCTCATTCTTCTGACAGTAAATGTCTATTTACAGGTGAAACCTTTCCTACCTTTAAAAGCTCCTTTCAATGTTGCTTGAGGCAGCTGGAAAATGCATTCATCAGCAGCGGAATCATGGCATGTGAATGTATCTGAGGCACGCAGAGTGAAAACAGAAATACAGTTCCATTAGGATCCACTAGACTATCTTCCAGTGTTGAAGTTCACCCACTGGAGAAGCTTCCCAGGAGTTGTCTTTAAAATTTGTTCCAACAGCTGATGAGAAACACATTGAGGGAGGAAGATTGGTAAGGCTGCCTTGAGCAGCTGTATAGGGGGCATTTTCAGACTGATGGCAAGGAGACTTACTCACCAGCACACGGTGACAAATTGCGGGCCCATTGACTGCAACTTCCTAATATTGATGCGCATTGGAGGGTGACCTTCCCTGCTGCCAGCAAGTGTTCGGGAAATTTAGAGAGGAAGGAAGAAAGGAAATGAAGGACATGGATTCCATTTACATAGCACCTTATATGACCTCAGGATGCCCCAAAGCACTTTACAGTCAATTAAATACTTTTTGTTGCAGTGTAACCTTTTTTTTTGAACTGTAATGTAGGAAAACAAGGCAGTCAATTGAATACAGCAAGATCCCACAATGAAACATGCACAGAATTGGATAACTTGTTTTTTAGTAATGCTGGTTGAGGGGTAAATATTGGCCTGGCCACCAGGGAGAACCGCCTGCTCTTCTTTGCCATAGTGCCATGGGATCTTTTACATTCACTTGAGAGGGTAGAAAGGGCCTCGGTTTAATGTCTCAGCCGAAAGATGGCACCTCCGACAGTGCAGCACTCCCTCAGTACTGCACGGGAGTGTTAGCATTACTATCATTTAATATGGTAAATTGTATAAAACAAAGGCCCGTTTCATACAAATGCTTAGTGTGCTAAAATGGTTTGTAATATGTAGAGTTGACTTGTGTTGTAGTTTGTTTCAGTGTCACGATGTGGATGCTAAAAACTTTCAAAGGATAAGGCTCATATAGGGAGGTTAAAATTTCCCCAGAGCTGCTGTTCAATTTGGACATCATGAGGATGCAGCTTGAAATAGTTCAAAATATTTCAGACAAGAACTCAAAAGTTTCAGTAGCACTGCCACACGAATATACAACAGCGAACCACATCATAGGAATTCATCCTGACATGAAACAGGTTCACCAGTGCCAAAGCCAGGTCTCCTCAACAAAATAGCAGTAGATAACATTTTTCATGAAGATTATTAATATGAAACTCAGATAAACTAATTATAATCTAAATGTGTGCTGGAATATTAATCAAGGAATAGTCATTTATTGGGACAAACCACCTTGTGATCTGAACATTATAGGAGGGAATTTCTGTTTCAGATTCCGAGCACATACAGGGAATTCATAGTGCGAAGTGACTCACCCCCAGTAGCTGATTTCCTTCTCCTTAAAATTTATAGGTGGAAAAGTTCAGGCTGGTATGCACTTCAAGTGTATGCTAGGAGTGTCGATGTGTAAAATCTCCTCTTATAATTCACTCCTGCCGTCAAAATTAGTCGTCAGGCCCATATCACTTGGCTCCCCATCCCCCTCCTCTAATTTTCTTCTCCTTTCCTCCCCCCTTTTCTGAAGGCGGTAGGTCAATGGGTACTGCTATCCCCTGACTCCTTATGCAAGGGACCAGTTTCCATTTTTCAGCCTTGGCAAGTTAGCACTAGCAGGCTATATTAGGCAAAGCATACAAACCTGATTCTGTCCTCACTGGACACACCGGCTTTCCAGCAGCAAACACTGAATAACATTGAGGAGCTGGATCCTTAACTGAATTTCCCCTTCCTCATTAGCTCAGGTGCTGAGGTGACTTGTAGTGTTCTAATTGCCACCCTGGATGACATATGCTAACTAAGCAGATTTACTTATTTCTCAGTAAACCACTGTTCTCTGTTGTGTATCCCATAGCTCAACCAGAGGTGGTATCTGTGAGCACAGATTCAGCTGTGCGTCAGTGCGTGAACACTAATCCAAGGTACTGCAGTGGAACTGGAAGTTTTTGCAAATAAATTATCAATCATATCACAGCCCAAAGCAGCAAGAGTCTCATATTATCTCTTTCAGTTCAGATTGTTCTCATTAACAGTTTTGTAGAAGAATATCTGTATCCTCCCTATTGCAAGTGGCTTATGCTGGAGACCAACATTGCACACACCAGTACCCATAGAGATGTGCCACGATTAATGATTAATCTCATTCAGATATAGAAAAGACAACTGGTCCAACTGAGCTCATCCATTTGGAAAAAACCTGCAGTCTTTTTTAGAACATTACAGCGCAGTACAGGCCCTTCAGCCCTCGATGTTGCGCCGACCTGTGAAACCATCTGACCTACACTATTCCATTTTCATCCATATGTCTATCCAATGACCACTTAAATGCCCTTAAAGTTGGCGAGTCTACTACTGTTGCAGGCAGGGCGTTCCACGCCCCTACTACTCTCTGAGTAAAGAAACTACCTCTAACATCTGTCCTATATCTATTACCCCTCAACTTAAAGCTATGTCCCCTCGTGTTTGCCATCACCATCCGAGGAAAAAGACTCTCACTATCCACCCTATCTAACCCTCTGATTATCTTATATGTCTCTACTAAGTCACCTCTCCTCCTCCTTCTCTCCAACGAAAACAACCTCAAGTCCCTCAGCCTTTCCTCGTAAGACCTTCCCTCCATACCAGGCAACATCCTAGTAAATCTCCTCTGCACCCTTTCCAAAGCTTCCACATCCTTCCTATAATGCGGTGACCAGAACTGCACGCAATACTCCAGGTGCGGTCTCACCAGAGTTTTGTACAGCTGCAGCATGACCTCGTGGCTCCGAAACTCGATCCCCCTACTAATAAAAGCTAACACACCATATGCCTTCTTAACAGCCCTATTAACCTGGGTAGCAACTTTCAGGGATTTATGTACCTGGACACCAAGATCTCTCTGTTCATCAACACTACCAAGAATCTTCCCATTAGCCCAGTACTCTGCATTCCTGTTACTCCTTCCAAAGTGAATCACCTCACACTTTTCCGCATTAAACTCCATTTGCCATCTCTCAGCCCAGCTCTGCAGCCTATCTATGTCCCTCTGTACCCTACAACATCCTTCGGCACTATCCACAACTCCACCGACCTTCGTGTCATCCGCAAATTTACTAACCCACCCTTCTACACCCTCTTCCAGGTCATTTATAAAAATGACAAACAGCAGTGGCCCCAAAACAGATCCTTGCGGTACACCACTAGTAACTAAACTCCAGGATGAACATTTGCCATCAACCACCACCCTCTGTCTTCTTTCAGCTAGCCAATTTCTGATCCAAAGCTCTAAATCACCTTCAACCCCATACTTCTGTATTTTCTGCAATAGCCTACCGTGGGGAACCTTATCAAACACCTTACTGAAATCCATATACACCACATCCACTGCTTTACCCTCATCCACCTGTTTGGTCACCTTCTCGAAAAACTCAATAAGGTTTGTGAGGCACGACCTTCCCTTCACAAAACCGTGCTGACTCATTGTAGCAGTCCTCACACATTGCAGCATTCAACTGTTTTTCTAAAGGATTCCAAGGTTTTGCATCTCTTCATTTTGTGCTTTATGTAAGGGAAATTTCTGGAAATCAGTCTGAAACCTTTAAACGGGAGATGATCAAGCAACAATTCTCCCCACTAGAAGTAAAAGATGGAGCAAAAGCAATTGCCCCTGGATGAGGAAAGTAAAATCAAAACAAGATTTTTAAAAAGAGGCAAATATCAATCTAATAATGCAAAAGAAAATAAAGTGGAGTGTAGAAAATACAGAGGAGAAAAAAGATTGGAAAGGCTAAGAGGGAGCATAAAGAAGGAAGGCAGGAACATGCCTTTATGCAGCTCCTACCTCAGCGATGGAAAATCCCAAAGCGATTCACAGCCAATGAATTACTTTTGAAGTATAGGCATTGTTATATAGGCAAATGCAGCAGCCAATTTGCATACCACCAGGTCCCACAAACAGCATCAGCGGTGTTAGTTGACGGATAAATATTGACTGAAACACCAAGCGAACTTCCCTGTTCTTCTTCAAATAGTAGCTTGGGATCTTTTACATCCACTTGAAAGGGCAGATAAAGATTCAGTTTAACATCTCAGACAGTGCCCTGATAGTGCAGCCTGAATTGTCAGCCTGGATTGTGTGCTCAAGTTGCTGGAGTGGGGCTTGAACGCACAACCTTCTGACTCAGGGGCAAGAATGGCACCACTGAACCATAGCTAGCAGGTAACATAAAGGGGAATGGCAAAGGATTTTATAAATGCTAATAAACAAACAGCTAAAGAAAAGGGTCAAGTATATTAGAGATAAAAAGGAAACCATGTCTTGGAAAACAAGGAAATGGCAGGCATAGTAAATGAGTACTTTGAGGTTCCCAGAAGGCTGTGCCTTGCTTTATTAATGAGTATTTAGGTTCTCTCACTGTACTTCAAAATGTTCTTATTCAGCAGTACAGTGCATTATTGTTACACTCTGGAACTGTGAAGGCTGGAATGTAGGAACAGCAAATTTTAACACAGTTGTCAATGACGTATTATTAACAGGCAGAGCTAGTTAACCTGAACAAGTATGTAAAAATATATGTTGGGCTATTATAATAATTCTTCTTTGGCCTCCTTGTCTCGAGAGACAATGGGTAAACACTGAGTTGCGGTCAGTGGTTTGTGAAGCAGCGCCTGGAGTGGCTATAAAGGCCAATTCTAGAGTGGCAGACTCTTCCACAGGTGCTACAGATAAAATTGGTTGTCAGGGCTGTTACACAGTTGGCTCTCCCCTTGCGCTTCTGTCTTTTTTCCTGCCAACTGCTAAGTCTCTTCGACTTGCCACTCTTTAGCTCCGCCTTTATGGCTGTCTGCCAACTCTGGCAATCACTGGCAACCAACTCCCACGACTTGTGGTCAATGTCACAGGACTTCATGTCGCGTTTGCAGACGTCTTTAAAGCGGAGGCATTGACAGCCGATGGGTCTGACACCAGTGACGAGCTCGCTGTACAATGCGTCCTTGGGGATCCTGCCATCTTCCATGCGGCTCACATGGCCAAGCCATCTCAAGCGCCGCTGGCTCAGTAGGGTGCATATGCTGGGAATGTTGGCCGCCTCGAGGACTTCTGCTTTGGAGATACGGTCCTGTCACCTGATGCCAAGGATTCTCCGGAGGCAGCGAAGATGGAATGAGTTGAGACGTCGCTCTTGGCTGACATACGTTGTCTAGGCCTCGCTGCCGTAGAGCAAGGTACGGAGGACACAGGCTTGAAACACTCAGACTTTTGTATTCTGTGTCAGCGCGCCATTTTCCCACACCCTCTTGGTCAGTCTGGACATAGCAGCGGACGCCTTTCCCATACGCTTGTTGATTTCTGCATCAAGAGACAGGTTACTGGTGATAGCTGAGCCTAGGTAGGGGAACTCTTGAACCACTTCCTAAGCATGGTCACCGATGTTGATGGATGGAGCATTTCTGACATCCTGTCCCATGATGTTCGTTTTCTCGAGGCTGATGGTTAGGCCAAATTCGTTGCAGGCAGCCGCAATCCTGTCGATGAGTCTCTGTAGACACTCTTCTGTGTGGGATGTTAATGCAGCATCGTCAGCAAAGAAGAGTTCCCCGATGAGGACTTTCCGTACTTTGGTCTTCGCTCTAAGACGTGCAAGGTTGAACAACCTGCCATCTGATTTTGTGCGGAGGGAAATTCCTTCTTCTGATGACTTGAACGCACGTGAGAGCAGCAGTGAGAAGAAGATCCCAAACAGTGTAGGTGCGAGAACACTGCACTGTTTCACGCCACTCAGGATAGGAAAGGAGTTTGATGAGGCACCGCTATGCTGAATTGTGCCTTTTATATTGTCATGGAATGAGGTGATGATACTTAGTAGCTTTGGTGGACATCCGATTTTTGCTAGCAGTCTGAAGAGACCACTTCTGCTGACGAGGTCAAAGGCTTTGGTGAGATCAATGAAAGCAACGTAGAGGGGCATCTGTTGTTCGCGGCATTTCTTCTGTATCCGACGAAGGGAGAACAGCATGTCAATGGTGGATCTCTCTGCTCGAAAGCCGCACTGTGCCTCAGGGTAGACACGCTCAGCCAGCTTCTGCAGTCTGTTTAAAACGACTTGAGTGAAGACTTTCTCCACTATGCTGAGCAGGGAGATTCCACGGTAGTTGTTGCAGTCACCGCGGTCACCCTTGTTCTTATAGAGGGTGAGGATATTGGCATCACGCATGTCCTGTGGTACTGCTCCCTCATCCCAGCACAGGCCAAGCAGTTGATGGAGTGTTGAGAGTATAGCAGGCTTGGCACTCTTGATTATTTCAGGGGTAATGCCGTCCTTTCCAGGGGCTTTTCCACTGGCTAGAGAATCAATGGCATCACTGAGTTCCAATTTTGTTGGCTGTTCATCCAGCTCATGCATGACTGGCAGAAACTGAGCTGCATTGAGGACGGTATCAGTGATAACATTTTCCCTGGAGTACAGTTCTAGGTAGTGCTCCAACCAGCGGTCCATTTGCTTGCGTTGGTCAGTGATCGTGTCCCCGATTTAGACTTGAGGCGGGCGATCTTCCTGATAGTTGGCCCAAAAGCTCTCTTGATGCCATCAAACAATCCTCTGATGTTTTCGGTGTCAGAGACCAGCAGAATTCGACTGCATAGGTGCTGCCAGTAGTCATTTGCACAGCGCCTGGCTGTTCTTCGCGCAGCGCTGCTGGCTAATTTAAGTGCTATGGATGTTAACTCACTGGGGGCTTTCTTGTAGTTCAACAGTGCAGTGCGCTTAGCGGCTATGACAGGTTCCAACTCTTCAAAGTCTGCATTCCGCTTCACACATTTGCCAAAGATGGTCATTGCTGAGTCATAGATGGCGTCCCTGACGTGGGCCCACTTCGTCTCTGCATCCCCTGTAGGAGTGTTTTGAAGGGCTTTTTCAAGTGAATTTAGAAACTTATGAAACAGCCGTGGATAAGAAATTCTGTTAGTGTCGATGCGCGGGCGGCCCTTCTGCTTGGGGTGATGTAGCTTCTTTGGTTTGAGTCTAACTTTGCTGCACACCAGGGTGTGTTCGGTGTCGCAGTCCGCACTCGGGAAGCTACATGTGATTTGGACACTGTTTATAGAGGCTCACCTTGTGACGATGAGGTCCAGCTGGTGCCAGCAACGTGTTCTTGGGTGTCTCCATGAAACCTGGTAACAGTGTTTAGTATGAAAGAACGAGTTGGTGATGCAGAGATACACAACTCCAGCAGTCTCTGTCCATTCTCATTCATCCTTCCAATGCCATAGCACCCAAGGCAGGAGAGCCATGAGTTATGGTCGGCCCCATCCCTGGCGTTAAAGTCCCCCAGCAGGAACAAATGTTCAGTATTAGGAATGCTACTAATGATATTATGGAGTTCCTCGTAGAACTGGTCTTTAACTTCAGGTGGGGAGCAGAGTGTTGGAGCATAGATGCTGAGTAGGTGTACTGGACCAGAGGCGGTGAGCAGTCGGATGGACAGTATGCGTTCTGAGTCATTTGAAGGCGGCTCTATCATGCTGAGCAAAGAGTTTCTGATGGCAAAGCCCACTCCATGCTGTCTTGGTTCTTCAGGATCCCTACCCTACCAGTAGAAGGTGTAGTCTTGCTCTCTTAGAGATCCGCTCGCAGGGAGGCGTGTCTCCTGAGGTGCAGCAATGTCCACATTGAGTCTACTGAGCTCGTTGTTAATGATGGCAGTCTTCCGAGAGTCGTTGATTTCTGTAAGGTCTTCTGACAGGCCAGGACATGTAGTTCTGACGTTCCAGCTTGCAAAACGAAGGGCTGGTACCTTTTTTTTTGCCGTGCTGTTTGGTGCGGTGTTACAGTTCACTTGTCAGGCAATGACCCTGAGCTCCAAGCACCCATTGAAACAGGTGGACTGTGGCAGGACAGAACCTTACTGACCGGGGGCTGACCGGTTTGAGGCGGGTGGTAGCTGTCCAGTGAGATACGATGACCTCTCCCACCGACAAAGACAACCCGTGGCGCCCAATCTCTACGCCAATTGAGCTGGACTGAGAACCTGTAACTGCTGCCCTCCGTGTTGTTTTGGTCGCTGTGAGGTGACTATGGAGTGACCTCTCCATGGCCCATGCCTGGACGGAATGTATGGAGGTTGTGAGTTGCCCAAGCATCAAAACCCCCCTCTTGGCCTTCCTGGTGGGGTCCAAAGGAGTGCAGAGCACGACATTTGGCACCGGTACGGCTGCAGGGACTGCTGGAAACATGCCAAATGTGACACATGACTGCCTTAGGGGTTTCGCTCCGGATTTTCTGTTAGGGTTTACTCCCTTAGCCTTGATCTCTCCCGAGACACGCACAAGACATTGGGGTTGTTAGCTCCTATCCCTGAGCAGGGGAAGGGGGTGCGGAGGGGTGCGAGGTGGGGGAAGGGGGTGAAGGGGGGAGGGGGTGGGGTGAAGGGGGTATGAGGGGGAAGGGATGCAGGGGAAGGGGGTGCAGGGTGAAGCGGGTGCGAGGGGGGAGGGGGTGTGCGGGGGGAAGGGGAAGGTGGTGTGAGGGGGGAGGCGTCCGGCGGGGGTCGCGACCCTGGCAAGCAGGCCTGCCCACAGCCTGCACGGCCTCCTCGATGTCGCCGTCCTCCAGGCTGACGCTGTGCTCGTGGTCTCCATCCTGCTCATGGTGGAGCTTCTTTCCCGGCTCCCAGCTGTGACAACGGAAGGGCGACCGAGGCCAGATTGAGGCCCTGAGCCTCGACGACCGCCTCATGGGCACTCGGGCCACCTGCTCCTCCCCATCAAGCTCCCAGTAGACTCCCCAAATCCTCGCCAATTTCATAGTAATCGTCTACATTTTCCTGCTTGAACACGGTAATTGTAACTGGTTACTGCATCCCGGCGCATTATTAGCCGTATGAAGGTAACCAATTTCAGCACCGAGCAGGGCGACCCTCCCTCATTCCTATCCGCATTAAGTGCATTCCTGCAGTTCCTTCTGCAAATTATTGTTTCCTAAAGTTTCAGTTAAAGATAATTTTGCTGCCTTCCACTGATAAGGTGGATCCTGTCAAGCCGTAAGATAGAACCAATCGCTGACCTAGTCTGAAAAAGTTTCTTTGTGTATCCCCTCATACGCAATATGAATCTTACTGTTGTCATGCAGACCCCTACCTGCCAAGAATGAGGCATATTAATTTTGTCATATGAACATTGATTTTAAACTGTTACTGGAGTGAAGAAATCACTTGTTTGAAGATCACCAGACACTGGGCTGGAAGGACATTTGCATACTAAGAGACGCTGCTTGTGGAAACAAAGGGCTGGCTATTCCTTGCTCTAATTAACCCAAATGGATTTTGATCACCAGACATTGAAGGTGTCAGGAAGTGCATTCCAGGCCCTGTTAAGATGATACAATCCACAGAGCCAGCTGTTAAACCAGCTGGTCACATGACTAACTTGCTGGTCCAGGTTTTTTGAACTGGCCATTGGATAGTTTGAATTCAGAAGGCAGTGTGCAACTGAAGCTGAAACAGGCAAGTCTCTTGCATGACTGTCTCTCTCTCTCTCACTTTCTTGCCAAGCCACTGGACCCAAGGAAGACATGTAAACCTCAAGAGAGAAAAGACCCCTACTTCGGAACAAGTTGAAGTGTGAACTGGGCCCCAACGAATTCCAAGACTTACCAGCAACCAAAGACTCCACACTGAACTTAAAGGACTGTAACTACCAGATATTGCCTCAAACTTTTCCCCTTTATTCCTTCTACTTTTTCTGTCTCTATCTGCATGTGTGTTTATCGTGTATGCGTGCTTGCGTGGTCGCATCACATATTCGTAGTCGTTAACTGGATTAGGGTTTAAGATTAATAAACTTCGACCTTTCTTGTTTAAATCTAAGGAAACCTGTTTTTGATTTCTTTGCCTTACAATTGGAGAGCAGTGAACAAGGATTCACTAAGGGGGAGCTAAAACCACGGTGTTTTTAAAATTAAACCCTGTTACGGCTAAACCAGGCAAAGGCTGAGAGGGAACCCTAGATCCCTTCTCACCTGTTCATAACACTGAGATATCAGAGTAAGTGAAAACATTCCCTGCAATGTAGAGAGCTGAGCTCTGGGTAATCCGAAACACAAAAGCCAATAATATCTGCAGTGAAAAAAGTAAAAGAAACCCAATAGCATAACAGACGACAAGGGCTCATTGGTTCAATCTGGGAAAAAGTAATACTGTTGTCAGGAAGTTCTTCTTTAAGCAGAGTGAGCAAAATTTGGAATAAAAACAAGAAATGCTGGAACCACTCAGCAGGTCTGGCAGCATCTGTGAAAAGAGAAGCAGAGTTAACGTTTCGGGTCAGTGACCCTTCATTGGAACTGGGTCACTGACCCGAAACGTTAACTCTGCTTACTCTTTCCACAGATGCTGCCAGACCTGCTGAGTGGTTCCAGCATTTCTTGTTTTTCTTTCAGATTTCCAGCATCCGCAGTATTTTGCTTTTATTTTAGTGAGCAAAACTTGGAATGGCCATCCCAGTGGAGTAATGGAGCGAAAAACCCTGGAATAACTAAATAAACAATTGGATGCCATGATGGGGAAGGGTCGGGTCTTTTTGGATAGATTAGGTAAGATTAGATAAATGCCTATCTCATCTATAACTGTCTTGTGAACAAGAAAAAGTAGTTTCCAGAGAACCATTCAGAAAGCACTTCTTCACAAAGTGTAGTGGAAATCTGGAACGTTCTCCCCCAGAAAGCTGTTCAGGCTGGGTCAATTGAAAGTTCCAAAACTGAGATTGACAGATTTTTGTTAGACAAGGGTATTAAAGGTTTTGGAACCAAGGTAGGTAGATGGAGTTAAGATACAGGTTATCCATGATCAAACTGAATGGCAGAACAGGCTTGAGGAGCTGAATGGTCTACTCCTGTTTCTATCCAGAGCCACAATAGCCTTACTGCAATATTTCTGGAAACTAACGGAATCAGTTTTCAAATGAATAAGTACCTACATAAAAATGACCCTAAAAATGAAAGCAGCACGGTGTCAGAAGAGGTAGGTCTTGCCTGAAGAACCTAAGTAACTTAGTTCAGGAGCTGGCATCTTAAATGGATTGGGGTGCATGCTAACATTGCTGACAAGGGCAGGGGAGTGGGACTAGTTAAATTGCTCTTGAAAGAGCAGATACGGATTCAGCAGACCGAATGGCCTCCTTCTGTGCTGTAACCATTCTATGATTCTATGAGAAGTGCAACACAAGATTCTAGGATCAACAATCAGAAAAGTAACAAGTGGATAAGCGTTAATGATTGCCTAAATGGAAGGAAATGGAGGGATTTTTCACATTTGTTCATGAGATGGGGGCATTGCTGACAAGGCCAGCATTTATTGATCATCCTTACTGGCCCTAAAGAACATTTCAGAGGGAAGTTAAGAAACAACCACATTTCTGTGGGTCTGGAGTCACATGTAGGCCAGACTAAGAACTGTAGATTTCTTTCCTTAAAGGACATTACTGAGCCAGATGAGTTCTTATGACAATTCAGTAGTTTCATGGTCACCATTACTGATACTAGCTTTTTATTCCAGATTTATGTGATTAACTGAAATTAAATTCCCCAGCTGCCATGGTGTGATTTGAACTCATGTCATTGGCTCATTAGTCTAGGCCTTGGGATTACTAGTCCAGTAACATAATGTTATGAATGCTGGACTTTGCAACATGATTATGTTTTAAAAATTGTGATTTTGAAAAGTTCAAGATGGAGTCTAGAAGGTCAGGTGACCACACATCCACTCTGTGAAAGGACAAGACAGAAGTTTTGGTTACCAGGACAACAAAGAACACAGATCAAAGACGTTCTTTTGAACAACAAAGACAGCAGGGCTAACACCTGAAGAACAATATGTTTTGCCCTCCCAGACTTTTGGGTCATAAAACAAGGCATCAGTAATTCAGAAAGTGCAAATGTACAAAGCAACTGTTAACAACTGGGAACAATGGAAGGCCCAAGTGGCTCTGTGAAAACAGACGTCTGGAGTCTGCATATTGGAACAGTACAATAAGCTATTGACTTTTGAGTCCAGATAAATTTAACAGACTTTCTGAAGGCAGACAGGCTCTAAGAGAAGAAGGCTCTAAGGGTTGCGGCCTCAAGGCAGGCTGTGAGAAGGGAACTCAGCGGTTGCAGCCTCACAGAAGGCTGTAAAAATGCCAACCTGCGGTGGCAGCTCGAGAGAGAGAGGAAACACCTGCTCCCGAAAGCCAGATACAGTGAAAGGCTGTGAAGACTTGAACCTGTTTCGAAAGTTGAAGCTTGCAAAGAAGTAGAAGATCAGTGGGATCACAAGAAATGCCTTATTCAGGGACTTCCAGGTCAGAAGTGCTTGGAGAAGTAAGCGAAGAGGACATTGATATCTGAAAAGGTCTGGGAGATCCAATCCATTGCAACTGAGAGGAGTTTAGGACTTTTAACTGCAAAGGATTTCACCATCAAAGAGGACTGTGTTACGTATAGGTGTGATGTGAGTTTTCAAGTACTTTAATAAATTAAGAAAATACCTTTCTTTGTAATTTGGGGTATCAAAGTATTTTTCACTTAATTGGAGATTTCTTTTAGTTTAGTTATTGTAATAAAAGTCTTAAAACGTGAAATGTTGTGGTGTAATTCTTGAAATTGGTCTGGGGGTTCATATCTCATATTTTTCACGTTAACGATCTCACTGAGGTCATAACAAGAACCGCTATGATACCGTATCCCCACCCTTGGAGCTGGAATGTGCAAAAAGGTTAACTTTACAGGTCAAAATAAATTGAAGAGAGGACAGTGGACTCAGAGGAGGCAGCCAAGATCTTTCAAAGAAAAGATCAATAACCAATGGCTGGTGACACACAGCCTGGGTTACTTGCTTGTTTATTCTTTGATTTATTTGGGAAGAATTCAGCGATCCACAAAAACTGTTCAGTCATTGATCGTAATCAGATCTCTAATTACTGATGGCATCCATGAGGGCTAATGGTTAAGAGATTCATCTGTCATCATGATTCAGAGTTGTAAAGAACTCATCTGTGTTGTTGAATTAGGAACACCCAAAAACAGATACTGTAACATTCTTCTGAAAATTTCCCCAATCTTCAAAAACCAGTCACCCAGTGGTGACTGACCAAGTGTTACTGAGCCATATGCAGCAGGGAAACCCTCATTTTGTTGTGTCCAGCGTCTCAGGCTATTTGCGTGAAGGAGTAAGAACCGTGAGAAACTCCAGGCACAGGCCCATCTTCTGGCTAGGTTTTATGTCTAAAACTCACAGACAAAATCTGAGTACAGCTACAGACCTTAAAGATGCCGCCTCACTTCTTTAGTAAGATTTGTCCTAGAAACTGTTCAATTTGCAGTACTCTTTCCATACATTATCCAAGAGGATTTTTTTTTTACACAGGGAAGCTCATATCAGCATAAGCATCTGCCCCTGACCTCATCACAGTTCAAGGGGCTAGGAGGAGGCCTCACAATTCACATTCCTTTGGTGGGCTACGGGCACGTCTGTGGCACCTCCAGCAAAGTGGCCAGAAACCTCGACAGAGGACTCCTGGGTTTGGGGGGAAATAAATATCCCCCCCCCACCCCGCAAGAAGGAAACATAAACTACCCATTAGTTCAATATAAAGAGAACTGTGATAAAATGTTTTTAAAAGTTTAGGGTCCAAATCTTCAGGTGGGCCCTCCAACCACCGGTTACCTATCTGCAATAAAAACAGAAAGTGCTGGAAATACTCTGCAGGTCGGCAGCATCTGTGGAGACAGAAATAGAGTGAACTTTTCAGGACTATCTGCTATGCCTGTTGCACGCTAAGGCCAATCATATGCCAGGGCCCAAGATGGCTCAAGGAATAGCAACTTCATTTAACTGCTTTTACCTAAACCACCCGCACCACCCCACCCCCCCCCACACCCCACCTCGCCCCAACCCTCTCATTAACATTGATAGTCTTGAGCAGAGGTTCTATTCCCTGCAAGTCCACCCCAGTAGCTTCAGCACTAGACTGCAACCCAGTATAACCAGGTACTGGTCTACCAGAGCTGTGGATTGTTGAAACCATTGTATTTTGATGCAAATTTGGGAGATCAAGTGGCCTGCCCATTTAAGCCAATGCAACAGCGCTTTCCCATCCACCAATGCTTCTAATGACAGATGTTTCCCACGGTATTAAAAATTAAACTGACCTGGCAATACATGAGGAATACACATCGCATAGGTGCCATTCTTGCAGCACCACAATTCCGGGGCTTATGCTCAAATGAAAAATTAGGCACCACCATCTGTACTCACACATGAGCAATAGTCACTTGGGCAAAGTATCAGGGGCCTCTGTAACCTGGGAAACTGTACCCCAGCACTCATAGGTAGTGAAGAAAAGAGACAAGTGGGAAAAAAAATCAATAAACAATCAAAGTGACCAAGAAAATTGCATTTAAAATATAGTTCAGTCCCAGCATCTCGAGCAGCCTTCCTTTACAATTAACTATGCCACTACAATATAATAACACATCAAATTCAATTTTGACTGACTCAATCCACACTGAGTCATCTGCTATTGCAAGCCTTCACCGATCACAGCCTGCCAGCAGTAATAATAAAACTGATCTTTTATGGGAGACCTAGCTGGCAAAAGCAATAAACTTTACTCAAATAGTTGTGCAGTCAGAGACTCGGTCTCTGAACTAACTGCAAAGATCTTTGAAAGGATGCTGAAATCAACATTCCCGAGCAGCCTGACAAATGGTGGAAGGACTGTCTCACCGTGAGACTCAAAGTGAATGAAATTGACGCAAACATTTCTACTTGTGACAAAATCAGATTATTGTTTCTCACATAAAGCTTAAAAATGATGGTCCAGAATTTGCCAGCATGGGACATCTTGGTAGTTTTTTTTTCTCCTCACCCTTCAGCCAGTAAGATTTTGCACCATAACTTGCTGGATGTGTGGGCTGATAACGGTGCAGTGAGGGCAATGGGGCATCTGGGACCTTGGTGACAGAAGCAACAATCTATCTCCTTAACCAATGAGATTTAAAGATACAGAAACAATCAGAGGCACAACAGAGTAGGAAATAGGGTGATCTGGAGTCAAATTAGATAAAGAAAGAGAAATAAAGAGAAGGAAGAAAAGATTGAATTAAGAGAGAAACAAAAAGAGACAAAAGAAAAGCAAGAAAAACTTCTAGGAACAATTTACTTTGTGCAAGAATGAGGCTCCACAGTTTCAACTGTTCCCTTTCTGGGACGAAGAGATTGAGTGGCACTGCAGGAACATAAACCTTTTCACGAAAAAGGTCTTTATGCTTTTTTTTATTCATTCATGGGATGTGGGCGTTGCTGGCCAGGCCAGCATTTATTGCCCATCCCTAACTGCCCTTGAGAAGGTGGTGGTGAGCTGCCTTCTTGAACTGCTGCAGTCCATGTGCGGTAGGTACACCCACAGTGTTGTCATTAGACACCAGCCCTAACTTTCTGTGGTGAGTTTAATTCATTTTAACAGCACAAATATAGCAATTTCTTGAAATGCAAAGGGCAGCTGACGGTGAGCTGCAGCTTTTGCGACAAAGGGACAGAGTGATGCAAGTCATCCAGCAATGTGCGGCTATTTGCAACTTACGGCACATCCCTTCCTTACCACAGCCTTCTGGATTTTTTACACGTGCAACTCGCTGTTACTTTCCCAGCAAATTCTGGGCTATTATTTTGAAAGATGGAGCCTTGCTACTTCAACTGCAGAGAAAGGCGATTCCGTGAGAGTTCCCAATAGCTTCAAGGGAAACTCGGGCTTCTTTACAAAAGAGGCTGAGAACTGAATAAATTAGGATCATTCTCTGATTATTTTTAAAACTTTCAGCATTGAACAGTTGAGTGCAAAAGCTTATGTGAAAAACAAGTAATGCAATTGTTTCAAAACGAGGAACGAGAATTTGTAAAGAGTCATGGGGAGAAACAGAGCCGTGAGGGATCTCTGTTGCAAAAAAAGTCCACCTTGTAACAATGATATTTTGTCCATGATATGAATGAATGAGACATTTGTCCATATTTTTTACTTCAAAGTTTATATTTGCTGTGGATTCATTTCCCAGTTAAGCGAAAGTACTTGGCAGTCAAGCATATTAAATGTTATGCAAATGCTCCATTTGAGACTCCTTGCATTGAGAAACTTGTCCATAAGGAAGTCAGTCTGAAAGCAGCATGCTACCATCCTTGTGTGGAAAAGTATCTGACTTACAAATTGGATTTTACAGCAATGCAGCTGCCTTAGAGCTCTGAGCACTGAGCAGAGAATTTGGTTTAAATTAACACTTTTTTCCCAAAAAAACAAGGTGCCGTTCTTCTTTAAAATTTCTTTCAGTATGGAGGAACTGCAGGAATGTTGTAAGAACACATGCAGGTTTCTTTTGCCTTTATGTTAAGTGTGTTTGTGAGACTCCCTGCTGCACTCTAGAATGGCTCGACAGAAGTTGAGCAGTTTTATGAAATGGTAATGAGAAATATGCATTCTCAAAAGTGCAACCATGGAGGGACATTTCATCATGAGCCATCCCTCCCATGCACACAAACAAATTGCAATTCAACACATTGAGAGTTGCCATGGAAATGAAACATGAGCTTGCTGTGAATGTACAAACCAGGCTCTCCTGTCAGGTCATCGAGTGCGACCTCTCACATCAGGGTGCCACACTCCCGGGTTGGTCAGGAAGATTGTGAGAATGGATCTTTTGTGAAGCAATTCCAAAAGTGATTTCTGACATTTATCTTTATGTTCCCCCTGCCCGCCCACCTCTCAATTTTGTCAATTTCTTCTCTCCCTTCCTCCTATTCTAAAGGCATTAGGGTCAATTCAGCTGTTGACTGGCGGAACAAGCTACTCGGACGCCTATTCGTGTCTTGAACGGACCTTCACGATTTTGAAGCTCCAGTCTCAGTTAAATTTGCTGTGTGACCACAGCCAGGTGTTCTCGACACAGTTTGCTAGATTCGGCTAAGGAAGATAGGCCAGAGCTGCCTCTGGTAAAGTAAATTGTGGAGAAAGCAGCAGCAGGGGGTGCGGGGGTGGGGGAGGGGGGAGATGGTGGTGTCATGATATTTGAGGGTCCTGGGCAATAGTTGCCCAGATAATTTCAATGGGCCCACTTGCTCCTCTGAGGCCGACAAAGGTAATTCGACACCTACCTTTCCAGGGACTCTTTTCCATTGCCTTTGCACTGCAAAGGTCCTGATTGGTTCCTAACTAAAAGGGCAATCGAGGTTTACGCCACAAAACCCCAATTTCCTTACAACATGGGTACTTTGGACACCCAGAGGTAGCCCCCTTTTAAAATGGAGTTGGCTGCATCACTACTGTTGCTGGGCCGTAAGAGCTACTGACCCCATTTTGCGGCTGTTACCGCCCGTTTAACCCCAAGCAAGGGTACTCAAAATACACCCATTGACTCTTTGCTGGGGTCCAGTTCCACAAGTATTGGCTGCCCACCAGTATCATGCTCGATTGCCATTATTCATGGGAATATAGACAGCAAATGTTGTCAGATCGTTCAGCTGTGGAGGGTATCACAGTTCAGCCCGATCCTGTTCTTATCTCGAGTCTCCATGTCTGCAGCATCCAGCAGAGATCATTGGGCAGTGATCAGCAGCAGGAACTCTGACCAATTTCCTCTTCGCTTGCCCAGGTTGCTGTTGACCCAGATAAGATCAGCCAACTCAGCACAGAGCATGGATCCAACTTGGGATCTCCTCTCTGTATGCCTTAGGTTGAGTAGATTAGGATTATTTTCATTAGAAAGACGGAGGTTGAGGGGGGACCTGATTGAGGTGTACAAAATCATGAGAGGTAGAGACAAGGTGGATAGCAAGAAGCTTTTTCCCAGAGTGGGGGATTCAATTACTAGGGGTCACGAGTTCAAAGTGAGAGGGGAAAAGTTTAGGGGGGATATGCGTGGAAAGCTCTTTACGCAGAGGGTGGTGGGTGCCTGGAACGCGTTGCCAGCGGAGGTGGTAGACGCGGGCACGATAGCGTCTTTTAAGATGTATCTAGACAGATACATGAATGGGCAGGAAGCAAAGAGATACAGACCCTTAGAAAATAGGCGACATGTTTAGATAGAGGATCTGGATCGGCGCAGGCTTGGAGGGCCGAAGGGCCTGTTCCTGTGCTGTAATTTTCTTTGTTCTTTGTTCACAGTGGGTGGTATTAGAATCATAGCATTTTACAACATAGAATAGAGACCATTTGGCCCATCGTGTCTGTGACAGCACTAGCTGCTGACTAAATTCCATCCCCCTTTACTCTTTTATATCATTTACGTATATTTATTGTGTTACGACTGGGTGAGAACGGTGTCTAGGGGTCCCTTTCAGCCAACACCTGGTCTTACTGTAACAGAATTTAATTTTAAACACACCATGTTTTGAGCTCCTCCACCCTCAATGTCTGGTAATGAAAAGTCCATTGTGGATTAAATTGGGGCAGGGAATAGCCCCTTTGTCCATTCCAAGTACTGTCTGTTAATATGCAAAAAAAGGTTTCTCCAACCAAGGATCCATTGTGGTTTTTTTTTTAAACCAGTTCTTTCTTCACTCCAGTAACAGTTTAAAATTAATGTTCATGTGGCGAAATTGATACTCCTCATTCTTGGCAGGTGGGGGCCTGCATGAGAATTGTTGCGGACAGAATTGAGAGAGAACTGAAACCCCAGTTCCCTTCCCTTTACTGTCTTTAATCAGTGTGTTTTTGACGAGGAAAATGTGTGTGTTTCTTACCCCAAGAGTATGGCCAATCTGAATAACAAGCAGCATGCTTTTCGTGTGATTAAATAAAGAGGATTATTTTTATTCACATGTTCATCCCAAAAATCTAACACTTCATCATTCACTCACTACTCACACACACTCGAGAAGAAAGCCGTTAAAGAGGATAGCACACATTTACCAATTACAAACAAAGGAATAGTTCATAAGTCATGTGATTTTGGCTCTTTCTGTGGAAAAAGCATGCATTGTAGGCCCCGTGAAGAAGGCATTTTCATTCCTGTAATGTAGTTCGGTGGATTCTGTAGCCAGAGTCATATATTGGAGTTGTTGCAGGATTCTCTCAGAGGTGGATTTTCAGCAGGTCCCGAAGTTAGTTGCTTGTAGTCTCACTAACAGGAGGTTGGTTTTCTGTACTGGTGAACTTGAAAAGGAACAGACTTTGAGAATTTAGGATGTTACAGCCTCCAGTTCTTGTAAGGCACAATATTACTGCCTTGTCTGCTTTCTCTGCAGCCATTGTTTGCTGACCAGCCAGTTTCTTCCAGGTGGTTGGAGTAATAAGATCCATTGTCTGTGTTTATTTTCAGTCATGTGACCACCTGATCAATACTCCTATTGTCCACCCAGAATGATTTGAAGTTCGAAGCCATGGCGACACAATGGGGGATGGATGGTGGCCACTCACACCTACTTATGATTTAGCTGATTTGTTGCAGCTCTCTTTGTTAAGTTTTGAGCTCAGAGACAGTGAGTCTAGGCGTCTACAGTGTTATGAAAGTACTGCCATTTTTTGTTAAATTTTGAGGACTTGTGTTTTATTTGGGAAAACTGAAAGGATTCCATGGATTTTTTTTCACTGGTGTCTTTGAAAGGACTGAGAGGTCTTGTTTGCACTGGAAAGTCACCTGTCTTCAGATAAATACCCAGCAGGGGCTTTTTGCCTTGGGGGAGATGTTTACAGAGAACTGACAGGTCAAGATTTATAGGGGTCAGAAGGCTTGACTCGAGATATTGATTTTGTTTTCACTTTGGTCAGTGTGTTTGAGTTTTAAAAACCAGACATGACAGCAGTCACCCCAGCTCAGCCTTTTCCATCTCTTTGAGAAGCTCTTGGAAGCGAGTGTAAGAAACAGAGCCTGGAATTTTACATCCCCCTGCCAAAGAGCAGGCTGGTGGCGGGGATTTTACCATTGGCAGGCGAGCAGTCCAGGCCTGAGAAAAGCATCCTGTGCCCGACGGAGGGATGGCCCGATGCCCCAACCACCCAACGCCCAACACACCACCGGCTCCCCCAATCAACCCCCAGTGCCTTGCCAAGGCCCGATCGATCACCCCCTGGCGAGGCCCCAAAAACTTACCTTTCTCCGGGGCCATCCTTCCTCTTCATTCATCAGCTGGATTGCAGTCCTAGCAATGGCCACCACTCCCGGTGGCGCTGCTGGGACTAAGAGCTGCCAGCCCCCTGATCAGCTGGCAGCTTCATTAGGCAGGACTTACTGCCCCAAATAAGTGCCTGGGAACCAAAAAATCTGGACTGGATCCCCAGGCCCGGCAGAGGCAAGATCGCCACCGACTGTTTGGTAGGTGGACAGCTCCCATCCGCCATGAGAAAAATTCCAGCCAGAGCAATTGATGCTGCATTCGTCCTGAAAGGCCTGCTTGAAACCCCTGTTGCTGTATTTCTCCTGAGATGCTGGAAAAACCTGCCGGATAAATCCTCGCGCCACCTGCACGAATTGCTCCAGAGAAAGATCCCAATGACAGCCATCTACTTGTATTTGGGGACGACAAACCAAAAAAGGGACCACTGACATCTTTCCATATCTTCTCTTTTTTTCTTCAAGAATTAGCAGGTATTTGGCCAAAGTATTCTTTTTGTGTTTTTTTTTTAATAACAGAGCTCTAAAAAGAAAATCTCTTTTTTTCAGTTAACTGATATGTGTGTGTGTGTGTATATATATATATGTGGGGGGGGGACTAAGGTACAAAGGGAACTTTCATATTTCAATCTGTGTGTTAAAGCTTTGCTTTGTTATTGAGTAGGTCTTGTCTTATAATAAACAGATAATTTTGTTGTTTATTAAAGAAACCTGGTTGGTATATTTTATTCTGGGATTAAGAGCAGAGTCTATGATTGACTGGATTGGTAACTGGGTAAATATTTAAATATATGTTGTGACCTGTGGAGAAGTGGAACTAGAAAAGACAGCGCACTCCTCCCGCCTTGGTCATAACCATAGATATTGAGTTTTTGATAGGACCACAGTCAATAGGATGTGTGTATTCCACAAATGGTTTCGTCTTGATATGCCCATCCAAGGGAGGCAGTCCACCCATGGTCAATCAATTGCAAAAGTCACCTGGCCCTCAGCAGCCATCTTATCCAGCCCTTTTAATGCCCATTGTGGTTCATTTTTTTTAAAAAGGAGAATTTAATTCCAGAAGACTCTATGCTAGATTCGGTCCATGTGTAAAGTTATGAATAGGACATGCCTTTACTGAGCATGACATTATCCACTTTCCTTTGAAATGTTATTATGGATTCTGCCTTCACCACGTTTTCAGGTGGAGCATTCTAAGCCCTAACAACCCTCTGTGTAAAAAAGAATCCTCCTTTGTTCTCTCTTCATTTTTTGCTGATGATCTTAAATTTATGCTGTCTGGTTATAGCCTCACCAACTAATGGAAATAGGTTTGCCCCATTTACTTTGTTAAAACTAACATGATTTCTCATAGCTTTTGTGCCCTAGTGAAAAGAGCTCATATATAAAGCTTCTCATCCTTGGTATTATCTTAGTGAGTCTCTTCTGTATTCCCTATGGCCTGGATATCCTTCCTAAGGTAAGGCATCGAAAACTGGACAGAGTATTCTATCTGTGGCCTTATCAGTGATTTTTACAGGTTGAGTATTATGCTACAGGATACTGGAATATCAACAGTTAACAACCTGCCTTACATTACACTGTGGGATATTAATATATGAACAGTTAACAATTCTCCTGACATCAACCTGTTGAATACGGCTGTATGCACCTTAAATTACACAATGGGATATCAGTATCAATTCCAGAGGAAAATCCCGAAAGTGGTGAGTACTGGTGGAGAGCTTGTGGAACATCTCCCTGCCCAATTTCCTTCTCCCACCTGGCCCAAAACCACAAAAGGTAGGTCGTAAACGAGAAGCTAAATCTAAAGACTATTCATACTTCTTACATGCACATGTGCACATGCCCTCTGTAAGCTATTGAATGAAACAGCTCCCTTCAACAAATACTAATTATGGCCACCTTGCCAATCGACAAAGCATTTACTTTACAGACGGAGTCGAATGATATAAAAGCACTATTGGCCAATGTATCATTTTGGTGCATCTGAGTTTGGTCTATCCTCAGGCCCAAACCACATCCCAGTAAATAATTATTACTAGAAAGACAATCATTTTCTTCTTGCAGTGAGATATATGGAGATATTTACTGCTGCATATGTTATAGTTTCAGGTATATTTTTCATTAGTTTCTTGTTGAATGCCTTCACCTACTGCTCCAAATATTGGACCTGCTTCCACCATCTGCAAATTGCTGTTTATTGCCAACTGTCCTTCCAACTACGATCCCACTTACAACTGTCTTAATTCAGGTCAGCAAAATATTAACTCCAAACCATAATAATTAATGAAACATATTTACAATGTTGTAGAGTTCAAAAACATAGAAAAGTAGGCTAATAGTACCGAGCACAAGGCAATTAATTTAGGTCCATGTAGCAGGTGTATGACCTCTTTTCATGCAGAATCTCTTGATATTAAACGAAGGATTATACAGCACACTGGCACATTATATGCAATTTACTCAACCTTCTCATGCTACTTTCAATGTCAGATTAATAAAAGTATAAAAAGAAAGAACTTGCATTTACATAGAACCTTCCCCAACCTCAGGATGTCCCAAAGTGATTTACGGCCAATGAAGTACCTTTAAAGTGTAGGGCTGAATTTTCAAACGCCTGTGGGGCAAGGTTGGGTGCACTTTGAACATAGCGCTCCTGGATGGCGTGTCAGTCTTCCGATGCCTCCATAACACGCCATCTGTCAATTTGCTCACATCTAATTAACTTCCCGCTAAGCTCATTGAAGAGCTTGTTAATGAGCTGAAGAGGTCCAGAAGGAAATTTTCAAAGCGGCAAATGGGAAAAGTGAATGGTCTAGGCCACATTAGTGCACACCTGTCAGACGCACTGTGGGGAGCCATACTGTGATGTTGCTGCTGAATTAAAGTGGTGAAAAAAGGGTTATTCAAACCGAGGTGCTCAAGCAGTGGCACAAAGTTGTATTGCAGAGCAGGTTAAGTAGACTGTAACTAACTGCTTGGCTGCTATTTGCCTTTGAGCATTGCACTCCAGAGCCAGTTCCCGCCTCCAGTCAGGGCCTGGCACTACTAATTGGGCGCCGAGCTTGCCTCCAGTCCAATTAGCGGCTTTGCATATTAAAATAGCGTCACGTCAGCAATGCAGACATGGCACGGGATGGGACCCGGTAATGATCCAGGCATCAGAGCACCTCACAATGAGGATAATGTAGGAAATGTGGCAGTGAATTTACACACAGCAAGGTCCCACAAACAGCAATGTAACAATGACCATATAATCTGTCTGAGTGCTGTTGGTTGAGAGATAAATATTGGCCAAGACACCAGTAAGAACTCCACTGTTCTTCTTTAAAAAAATGTCACGGGATCTTTTATGTGCACGAGAGGGCAGACAGGGACTCGGTTTAACGTCTCAACCAAAAGACATCAGCTCTGACAGTACAGCACTCCCTCAGTGCTCAAGTCTCTGGTGTAATTTGAACTCACACCCTTCCGACTCAGAAACAAAAGTGCTACCACTGAGCCACTGACAACACACAAATGATCCTTTAGGAAGGGAGTTTCATGTTTGTCTAATTAATCCTTCAGAATTTCAGTGAAGTTCCTGTTCATTAGCTACTTAATTTTCTTTGAAGTGAAATAGCAGAAAATGGTTTACTGCCAGACTGGACTTGCGGCAGGTAGTGAGGGAGCCAAGAAGAGGGAAAAACATACTTGCGTGACCACCGCACAGTCCTTGTGGAGACAAAATCCCGGCTCCACAATGAGGATACTCTCCATCGTGTTGTGCTAAATGGGACAGATTCAGAACTGATCCAGCAGCTCAGAACTGGGCATCCATGAGGCGCTGTGGCCTACAGGCAGCAGCAGAACCATATTCAACCGCAATCTGTAACCTCATAGCCCAGCATATCCCTCACTCTACCATTACCATCAAGCCAGGGGATCAGCCACAGTTCAATGAGGAGTGCAGGAGAGCATGCCAGGAGCAGCACCAGGCATACCTAAAAATGAGGCGACAACCTGGTGAAGCTACAACACAGGACTACATGCATGCTAATCAGTGGAAGCAGCATGCAATAGACAGAGGAAAGTGATTATACAATCAATGAATCAGATCAAAGCTCTGCAGTCCTGCCACATCCAGTCGTGAATGGTGGTGGACAATTAAGCAACTTAACTGGAGGGAGCAGGCTCCATAAACATCCCCATCCTCAATGATGGGACAGCCCATCACGTCAGTGCAAAATACAAGGCTGAAGCATTTGCAACCACTTTCAGCCAGAAATGCCAAGTGGATGATCCATCTTGAACTGCTCCTGAGGTCCCCAACATCACGATGCCAGTCTTTAGCCGATTCGATTCACTCTACTTGATATCAAGGAACGGCTGAAGGCACTGGATACTGCCAAGGCTATGGGTCCTGACAACATCCTGGCTGTAGTACTGAAATCTTGCACTCCAGAACTAGCTGCACCCCGAGCCAAGCTGTTCCAGTACAACTACAACACTGGCATCTACCCAGCAATGTGAAAAATTGACCAGGTAGGTACTATCCTAAAAGAAGAACAAATCCAATCCAGCCAATTATCGCCCAATCAGTCTGCTCTCGATCATCAGTAAAGTGATGGAAGGTGCTGCTGACAGTGCTATAAAATGACACTTACTCAGCAATAATCTGCTCACTGACGCTCAGTTTGTGTTCTGCCAGGGCCACTCAACTCCAGATCTCAATACAACCTTGGACCAAACATGGTCAAAAGGGCTGAATTCCAGCAGTGAGGTGAGAGTGACTGCCCTTGACATCAAGGCAGCATTTGACTGAGCGTCGCACCAAGGAGGCCTAGCTAAAATAAAGTCAACGAGAATTGGGGTGAAAATCTCCACTGGTTAGAGTCATACCTAGCACAAAGGAAGATGGTTGTGGATGTTGAAGGCCAATCATCTCAACTCCAGGATATCGCTGCAGGAGTTCCTCAAGATAAGGTCCTAGGCATAACACTCAAGAAGCTCGATACCATCCAGGTCAAAGCAGCCCACTTGACCAGCACACGATCTACCACCTTCAACATTTACTCCTTCCACCAGTGATGTACCGTAGCAGCAGTGTGTACCATTTACAAGATGCACTGCATCTCACCAAGGTTCCTTCAACAGCACCTTCCAAACCCACAACCTCCACCACCTAGAAGGACAAGGGCAGCAGATGCATGGGAACACCGCCACCTGCAAGTTCCCTTCCAAATCACACACCAGCCTGACTTGGATGGTGTTCCTTCACTATCGCTGGGTCAAAATCCTGGAACTCCCTTCCTAACAGCACTATGGGTATATCTACACCAGATGGACTGCAGTGGTTCAAGAAGATGGCTCACCACCACCTGCTCAAGGGCAATTAGTGATGGGCAACAAATGCTGGTCTTGCCAGCGATGCTCACATTCAATGAATGAATTTTTAAAAACTCGTAACTACAACATATTGACAATATCATGGGTCAGAACATTCAAGCTGCTGGTTTCAGGTACAACATCCAGCCATTGTTAACACATGACACCACTGTGTCTGATACAATTTATGTTATCAATGTTCCCAGACAATTGAACTAATAGAGACACAGTTACCCAGGAAAACCAATTACTGCAGAAAAAACACAGGAACCCCTCTGAAAGAAACCATTCACAATTGTAGTGGTTATTGGAGGATGTATGCATTGTTACAACCAGGTGAGAAGGGGTCTAGGGTTCCCTCTCAGCCTTTGCCTGGTTTAACCGTAACAGGGTTTAATTTTTTTTTAAAACACTGTGTTTTAGCTCCCCCCTTAGTGAATCCTTGTTCACCTCTTTCCAATTATAAGGCAAAGAAATCAATTCAGACAGGTTTTCTTAGATTTTAAACAAGAAAAGTAGAAGTTTATTAATCTTAAACTGTAATCCGGTTACTGACTACGAATATGCGACACGGCCATGCTAGCATGCATATGTGATAAACACACACGCAGACAGAGACAGAAAAGTAGAAAAGAATAAAGGGGAAAAATTTGAGGCAATAGATGGGTTTCTATTTTACTGTCCTTTGAGTTTGCTGTGAAGTCTTTGGTTGCCGATCAGACTTACAATTCATTTGGGCCCAGTGCACACTTCAACTTGTTTTGAGGTCGGAGTCTTTTCTCTCTTGAGGTTTATGTGTCTTCCATGGGTCCGGTGGCTTGGGAGAAAGAGAGGGAGAGAGAGAGAGAGAGAGAGACTTCCTTGCTCCAGGTTCCAGTTCAAATAATTCTGCCTTTCTCTGTGGCACAATTCAAAAAAAAACAGGTTGCCCAGCAGGTTAGTCATGTGACTAGCTGGTTTGACCACTTCTGTTTGTGGATTCTGCCATCTTAGCAGTCATCGTGGAATATGAGCATCCTCACCTTCAATGTCTGGTGATCACAGCCCATTTTAGGTAAAGTGGACCAGGGAATAGTCCTTTGTCTCTCCAAGCACTATCTGTTAGTATGCAAATGTTTTTCCAGCCAAGTGTCTGGTGATTTTTTTTAAAACAAGTCCTTTCTTCACTCCAGCAACAGTTTAAAATCAATGTTCATATAACAAAATTAATATGCTCATTCTTGGCAGGTGGGGGTCGACATGACAGCATTATGGTTTAAATGCCCTTGATTAACCTATTCCCTAATGCCATGTCCTGTCTGAATCTTGTATAATAAAAAAAGCACAAAATTAAATTTATGATGATTCACTTCAGCTGCCAATACAAAACTCCATTTTACAACAAAACCTCCCAGTTACTA
This sequence comes from Heterodontus francisci, assembly GCF_036365525.1. Classification (NCBI taxonomy): domain Eukaryota; kingdom Metazoa; phylum Chordata; class Chondrichthyes; order Heterodontiformes; family Heterodontidae; genus Heterodontus; species Heterodontus francisci. The sequence continues at coordinate 28,780,415 of NC_090400.1, read as the reverse complement.
TGTAATTTACACTCCCATGGACATAGATGTCCTCAAGAATGCTACCAGATGTTGTCTCCAAATGAAAATGTAACTGCCCTAGCTAGAGAATATAATGATCTCAAGAAGTTCCCTCATAATAATGTTCTACAAATGAACTGGAAATAATTACCACTGTAACAAGTTTATGAAGCAGAGCAGTAGAATAAAATAGTCTCTTGAACCTCAGAAGATTAAATGCATTTCAACGCTTTGGGGATTTAGAATAAATTTTGCTGTCAAGATGTAATCAGGACTACAGTAGAAAACTATGAAATTTCTGCATTGCGTCAATACAATCATTTACAAGTAGCAAAATGATTTAAATATTCTGATCTTTGGTGATATATGAATACTCAACCTATCAACTTAGATAAGGTAGTATATTCTAAATAAGTAAAATCAGTTACAGCACATTGGTGTGTGATTTTCAACCATAGCATTAGTGTCTGACATTAAATGTCAAAGTTATGCAAATAATACAGTTGAAATTGGTCTTTGTCAGGAGTGTTCTTTTTCAAGGGTTTATACTATTGCAACAAAAAAGCTGAGGTTGAAAATTTCTAGAAGATTTAGAGCAGAGAAGACTAACTGAAAATGGATCAGAATCATGAGTCACTAATCTTACTGTCCTGCCCGCTCCCCAATTCTGTTTTTCAAGCAACTTATTTTCATTTAAAAGAATTTATAGACATTGTAGCAGGTGTTACAACCAAGTGAGGAAGAGGTCTAGGACTCCCCTCTCGGCCTTTTCCTGGTTTGGCCATAATAGGGTTTAATTTTTAAAACACCATGCTTTAGCTTCCCTTTCAATGAGTTCTTGCTCACTGCTCTCTAATTGTAATGGCAAAGAAATCAACCAATCAGGTTTTCTCAAAATTAAACAAGGTGTAAGTTTATTAACCTTAAAACTCTAATTCAGTTAAACCTACTAAAAAGACGCGACGCGACCATGTGAGCATGCATACGTGAAAAACACACATGCAAATAGAGACAGAGGAGCAGAAAGAAGAGGAAAGGTTTGAAGTAATAGCTGGAGTTCAATTACTGGCTTTGGATTTGATGTAAAGTCTTTGATTGAAGTTAAGTCTTGCAGTTCCTGTTGGGGCCCAGTGCACACTTTCAAACTTGTTTCACTGGTCTTCTTTCTTGAGGCTGGAGTTACTTCGGTGGGTCCCTGGAACTTTGCTTGAGAGAGAGAGAGACTGACAGGGAGAGACCTTCCTTCTCTTTTGTCTTCAAGTTCCAGTCCGTTCCCAAACTGTTCTCTGTCAGGAACATTTTTTTAAAAACCAGGTTGCCCAACAGGTTAGTCATGTGACTAGCTCCTTGTTTGGAGCAACCTCACCTGTGAGATTTGTGGATTCCTTCAAGCTAAGCAGACAATCTCAGTGGGGGCTGGTTGGGGGGGGGGAGGTGGGGTGGAAGGTGGAATGCTGGCTCTTACACATTCAATGTCTCTTGATCAAAATCCATCTGGCTAATTGAATCAGGGAGTACTCCCATTGTCTTCTTCAGGCAACTGTCTTTTAGAATGCAAATAGAAACATAGAAACAGAGAAAAATAGGAGCAGGAGTAGGCCATTCAGCCCTTCAAGTTTGCTCCGCCATTCAATAGGATCATGGCTGATCATCCAAACTCAGAAACCTGTTCCTGCTTTCTCCCCGTATCCCTTGATCCCATTAGCCCTAAGAACTATCTAACTCTTTCTTGAATATATTTAATGATTTGGACTCAACTGCTTTCTGTGGTAGAGAATTCCACAGATTCACCACTCTCTGGGTGAAGAAATCCCTCCTCATCTCAGCCCTAAATGGCTTACCCCTTATCCTTAGACTGTGATCCCTGGTCCTGGACTCCCCCGCCATAGGGAACATCATTCCTGCATCTAGTCTGTCTAGTCCTGTTAGAATTTTGTAGGTTTCTATGAGATCCCCTCTCATTCTTCTAAACTCTAGCAAATACAGGAATCAGTCTGGTGAACCTTTGCTGCACTCCCTCCATAGCAAGAACATACTTCCTCAGATAAGAAGACCAAAACTGCACACAATACTCCAGATGTGGTCTCACCAAGGCCTTGTATAATTGCAGCAAGACATCCTTGCTCCTGTACTCAAATCTTCTCGCTATGAAGGCAAACATACCATTTGCCTTCTTAACCGCCTGCTGCACCTGTATGCTTACTTTCAGCGACTGGTGCACAAGGACACCCAGGTCCCACTGTACCTCCGCCTTTCCCAATCTATCGTCATTCTGCCACTGTTGTGGTCTTTTTGAACATGTTATTTCAAGTCCAGTAACATGTCAAAAATAAGATTCCATATGACAAAATTAATATGACCCATTTTTTGGCAGGTGTCGTTTTCATCATACCTCCACATCCAGTGGAATGAAATGCAATATTAGGAGAGTATTTCATTTAAAAAAAAGAAAAAGTACAGGAAAACAAACATGCATTTCTCTCATTCGTTCTCATTCATTCGGAAATCCTAAAAATTATTACAGCCTGTCCTTCCTTTGTAGCAATGCTGCTTTAAACTGCCTCTTTTCTTTTAGTGGGTCTGAGATAGTTATGTATTGCCCAAGGGGCTGAAAGTTTCTTCTCTATCAGCCTGCAATATAGAGTCATAGAAAGATACAGCACTGAAACAGGCCCTTCGGCCCATGAGTCTGTGCTGACCATCAACCACCCATTTATACTAATCCTATATTAATCCCATATTCCCTACCACATCCCCTCCTATATTAAACCCATATTCCCTACCATTCTCCTACCACCTACCTACACTAGGGGCAATTTACAATGGCCAATTTCCTTATCAACCTGCAAGTCTTTGGCGGTGGGAGGAAACCGGAGCACCTGGCGGAAACCCACGCGGCCACAGGGAGAACTTGCAAACTCCACACAGGCAGTACCCAGAACCGCACCCGGGTCACTGGATCTGTGAGACTGCGGTGCTAATCACTGCGCCACTGTGTTGTGAATGGGCATCCCAATAAACATGGGATTTTTGGGGAGGTTCGCAGTTTGCATATTTCCATGCCTAGGGTGCCTTTATTCCTGTTGAGGTCTGCAGGGGAAGGGTTAGATTTAATTAGCCTTAGTTTGGAGTTCTGCTCATGAGAGACGGCAGTGGGTGGATCACCTCTTTCAGTGTTCGGATGATCATGCTAGGGTTTTTCACTTTAGCCTATGGTTCGTTCCCTTTTCTCCTGACCATGAGGGCGGATTCTTTGCTAATCTTCCCTTTGTCCTCTGTGACACTCCTGCTTGCAGGTATTTGTCCAGATTCCACTGCACTCCCCTGGGCACTTTGACTAAGTGAGGTATCACCCTCACAGTTTCTCTGCCCTTCTCAGGATTCTCTTTGGTTCTGCAGGTTTCTGTAAATGCTGTTAGCAACTCTGGTGGGGTGCTTCTTGTGTCTGCATTTACATAGGAGGACGTGGAGTCTAATTTTTCCAACATTTCGGGGTTGGCTGACCGGACAGTTGGGGTTTCCATTTGGGAATCCTCTCGGATCTCCTTTAACCTGTCCTCTTAGTCCCTGTTTCCCCTTTCCTCTCTAACTACTTGCCAGCCCTGTGCCTGTCTGTCTCCTTTTGTTCTCAGCAAGTGTCCCTTAGAATTCACCAGCCCTCTGCTGGAGGATTTCCCAAAAGCCAATACAGGAATTAGGGATGCAAATTTCACTGTGGGTTGGGATTTCCCCTCAACCTGGCACATGTGGCAACTCCTACAGTACTCCACCACATCTTTGTGGAGTTTTGGCCATTCAAACTGCTGTCTTATGCAGGCTTTGGTATTTTGTATACAGACATGTACAGCCACTGTAATCTCTTGGGCCAGTCTTAATATTTCTCTCCAGTACCACTGCGGCACCACTAACTGGTGAACCACTGTCCACTCCTTGCTCTCAGGTCTGTGAGGAGAATTCCATTTCCTCATCAGTTCTTCATTCTTTAAATAATAGCAATCAGGGACTCCCTCTCCTTCACTTTCAGACTGGGCAGCCTGTGCTAATTCTCACAATACTGGGTCAGCTCGCTGAGCCTCACCCAGGGAAGATTCATTTAATTCATTCCATGGGTCCTCTAACTGTTCAAAGAAAGTTTCAGACTAACAGACCTCATGGTCATCTGTCTGCAATGCTCATTCAGTCTCCTCTGGGGGAGCTGGTTTGATCATGGCCCGATTCACTACACATGCAGGGGAACTGCAGGGAACCGTCGCCCACCACTGCCCTGTCTCTCTGACCTCCTGCAGTCTCTCTTTCACTACTGGTGGAGCTACCACCTTCGCCCCCGCCAGATCATTACCTAGGAGCAAGTCAACCCCATCCACAGGAAAACTAGGCACAATCCCTAAGCTCACCGGTCCCAAAACTAGGTCACACTCCAAGTGCACCCAGTGTAAAGGTACGGTGTACACTGCCCTCCAATACCATTCACCACCATTCTGGTATTTACTACACAATCTGGAGGAAAGGTCAGCCCTTTTCCCAGTGAAAGGGATATTGTGGCCCTGTATCCCTTAGGATTACAATGGGCTTGTTTGCCCCACTCGTGAGGTATGGGGTTACTCTCCCTTCAGACATAAAATCCTGATAACCTTCAGGAATCCTATGAAATTTTCAGAACCCGCAGCAGTATGTTTACTGGGCCTTACTACTGCTGCAGCTAAAGCCACAGCTTGTTCAGGTGTGCTTTCCATCAAGATCCTTTCTCCTTCAATGAACGGGTGTGCCCTGATTAACCCTACAGGCTTTCCCCATAGTTTCCAGCAGTCAGCTCTCAGATGGCCTGCCTTATTACAATGGAAGCACACAGGTCTCCGGGTCTCACTCCTACTTACCAGCACCTTCCTTTTTGGCTAGAGGAGGGTCCCCTGTGTCTTCTACTTTTCTCTCTCTCCCAGGACTACCTGGGCTCCCATCAGCTTCCCACCCTTTGTCCTTTTTGGATCTGTTGGGGGTGCCCAGGACAGGATTTCCCCTGGGGAACTGACTTGTATATTAGAGCAAACTCATCAGCCAGAACTGCAGCTTGCCTTGCTCTATGCACTTTTTGTTCCTCTACATGAGTCTTTATGGAAAGTGGGAGAGTGTTTTTAAATTCCTCTAGCAAAACTACCTCTCTGAGGTTTTCATAGCTGAGCTGCACTTTAAGAGCCCTCAACCACTGGTCAAAAGCCAGATGCTTACTTCTCTCAAACTCCAAGAAAGTTTGATCAGCTTGCTTCCTGATGGTTCAAAACTTCTGGCAATAGGCTTCTGGTTCATAGGCTCCAAGGATAGCATTTTTTGTCAGTTCATAATTTGATGAACTCTGATCTGGCAACAGGGAATAAACCTCATGGGCTTTTCCTGTTAGCTTACTTTGCAACCAAAGAGTCCTGCTTTCAGCCAGCCATTTTAACTGCCTTGCAAATTTCTCAAAAGATACAAACAATTCTTCTACGTCTCCCTCATTGAATTTTGGGATCAGTCCCAAATTACTATTATCCATATTGGCCATGCTTTCACTGGGGTTACTCTGTCGCCCCCTAGTTAACTCAAGCCACCTCAGTTCTCTTTCCTCACGTTCTTTCTGGAAGGTTCTTTCCCTTTCTCTCTCCTTTCTCTCTTTTTCGTTCTCCTGATTCTCCCTTTTTCTCTTTCCCTTTCTTCTAATTTAAGTTTCCTCTGTTCCAACTGCATCTTTGCTAGCACAACCCTGTCAGAGTCTATATCTAATCCTGTCTCTGCTTCTTCAGATTCGAGGGAAAATAGGTTGGCCACTAGTCTTAGGAGTTCAGACTTCCTAGCCTTGGCATGGAAAGTGATCCCACACTGCTCAGCCATATTCCTCAACTCTTCCATAGACAGTGCCTTTAATTTATCCCAAATTACTTCACCCTGGCTTGGGGAGTTACTGGCTTCAGTCGCAGACATGTTAGTATTCAAACATACACAACCACAAGAAAACCTGTATTGAAATCTTTTCTCTTTTTGTTTGGGATCAATTTGACTTCCCACTTCCAATTTCTCATGTGTCTGTGGGTTCAATCCGGGGCGCCAGCCCCCAAATTTCTGTTATGACCAGGTGAGAGAGGGGTCTAGGAGGTTCCCTCTCAGCTTTTCCTGGTTTGGCCGTAACAGAGTTTAATTTTTAAAACACCGTGTTTTTGGCTTCCCGCTCAGTGAGCCCTTGCTCACTGCTCTCTAATTGTAATGGCAAAGAAATCAACCATACAGGTTTTCTCAGATTTAAACAAGAAAGGGGTAGGTTTATTAACTTTAAAACTCTAATTCAGTTAAAATAACTAAAAATATGCAACGCGACCATACGTGATAAACACACATGCAAATAGAGACAGAGGAGGAGAAAGAAGGGGAAAGGTTTGGAGTAATAGCTGGAGTTCAGTTATTGGCTTTGGGTTTGATGTAAAGTCTTTGATTGAAGTTAAGTCTTGCAGTTCTCATTGGAGCCCAGTGCACACTTTCAAACTTGTTTCCCTGGTCTTCTGTCTTGAGGCTTGAGTTACTTCCGTGGGTCCCTAGAACTTTGCTTGAGAGAGAGAGATAGGGAGAGACTTTCCTTCTCTTTTGTGTCCAAATTGCAGTCTGGTCCCAAACTGTTCTGTGTCAGGCACAATTCAAAATACCCCAGGTTGCCCAGCAGGTTAGTCATGTGACTAACTCCTTGTTTAGAGCAACCTCGCCTGCGAAATTTGTGGTGTCCTTCAAGCTTAGCGGACACTCTCAGTGGGGGCGGGGGGTGGGAGTGGAATGCTGGCTCTTACACATTCAATGTCTCTTGATCAAAATCCATCTGGCTAATTGAATCAGGAAGTATTCCCATTGTCTTCTTCAGGCAACTCTCTTTTAGAATTCAAATGTGCAGCCACGTTTTTCAGCCACTGTTGTGGTCTTTTTAAACAAGTTATTTCAAGTCTAGTAACATGTCAAAAATAATGTTCCATATGACGAAGTTAATATGTCTCATTTTTTGGCATGTGTGGTTTTCGTCACATAGGGAATTAATTACACACTCTACTCACATTCTGTACAAAGACATTGGACAGAATTTTATTGAAAGTGGAGAACTCCTGACGTAGGGACGATATGCGGGTCCCAAGACTGCACAGCCGGGCAGCGGGACTGCATCGGCAATTTTCCCGGACGTGGAATTAATTTGCCTCTGCTGGGCCAGCTATCCATTTCAGAACAGCAAGCTGGCTGCTGCTGAGCCAATCAGAGGGCAGGCAGCTCTGGAACCTTAGCAGTGCCGCCAAGAGGTGGGTGCCACTGAGGCAGGCCGGAGAACATGAGCGCGCCTTAACATGGAGGCGGCCTCGAGAAAATAATGTGAATTCAAAAAATTAGCCGGCCGAGAGCAGTAGACCCAGTGGATAGGAGGAGAGATCTTTGGGGTGCGGGGCAGCCTTTGCTGGCTGCGGCCTCCTCTTCGAGGCATGGATCCTCCAGCTTTGATGCCCTCCCAGGGAGCCACTGGGAGGACTCCCCATGGCGGGGGGGGGGTGGGGGGAGGCTAGGGAAAATGGCCCTTAATTGGGTCCTTAAGCATTCAAATTGGCCACCCACCTCTGGTCAGCAGGCAGCTGAGCTGCTGCCATTCCCACCACTGGAAAACTTCCCCAGCAGCATGACTGCGTCAGGGAGCTGTCCCAACTTGGCTCCCCAGCATTTTAACCAGCCTGACCCCCTCCCAACCCGTCAAAATCCCAGCCATTATTTCAAATCTCCCCTTTAATTCCCTGACAGTACCTTAATTTTGTGCTCATTTAACAATGTCTTGCTGACCAGTGGGGGGGAAAAAATCTTATTATTTATTTTATCCACAACATTGAAGATGAACATTTCCAGCATTTTCTGTTTTTATTTCAGATTTCCAGTATCTCAACTTTCGTGAAAAAAGCCTTAACCTCTGATCCTTGGCAACATCCCAGAAAATGTAGACTGCAACTTTTTCATTGCTTTTGTATCCTTCTTCGAATGGGGTGTCCAAAAGTATCCACACAGTGCAGCACTGAGGGAGTGCACCTCTCTTTTGGATAAGACAATAAACCGAGATCCTCCTGGTTGCATGCTAAAGATCCTAAAACCCAAGAGCAGAGTTCTCCTGGTATCCTGGCCAACATTTATCCCTCAACTAACACAACTGAAACAGAGCATCTGGTAACTTATCTCATTGCAATTTGTGGGACCTTAATGTTGGTAAATTGTCTGCCACAGTTGCCTTCGTGAGAATAGTGACCAGATAGTCTTTTTAGTGGCGATAGCTGAATGTTGGCCAGGATACTGGGAGAACTCCCCTGCTCTTCAAATATTGCAGCAGGATTTTTTACATGAGGGAACGTAAGACCACGGTTTAAGATCTCAATTAAAAGGTGGCACCTCAGAGTGCAGCATCCCTCAGGACTGAATGTCAGCCTACAGCCTGTGATGAAGCCCCAGAGGTGAGGCTTGAACCCACAACTTTCTGACTCAGAGGACAGAGGTCTACCACAGAACTAAGGCTGACACATGGAGGTTTATCAGGGCCATTATGTGCAGAGGTGTCAGTTTGCATTTGTATACATCCTCACTTCACTACCACTCTCCTCACCTTCACCCCTCAAAATGTATCTCGATGATAAAAACAGAAAGTGCTGGAAATACTCAGCAGGTCTGGCAACACCTGTAGAGAAACAGAGTTAACATTTCAGATCAATGACCTTTCATCTGAAAGGTTCAAGCCTCATTTCAGAGACTTAAGCACAGAATATAGGCTGACACTCCAGTACTGAGGGAGTGCTACACCATCTTTAGGTTGTGATCTTAAACTGAGGTCTTGCCTGCCCCCGTGTAAAAGATACCATGGCAATATTCGATGAAGAGCAAGGGAGTTCTCCAGATGAAAGGTCATTGGCCTGAAACATTAACTCTGTTTCTCTCTCCACAGATGCTGCCAGACCTGCTGAACATTTCCAGCATTTTCTGTTTTTATTTCAGATTTCCAGTATCTGCAGTATTTTGCTTTTGTATTTTTATGACATTGCATTTGATTGGTTGTCCTAATTCTACCACTGCTTGATCCATTTGCTCCTATGTGCAGCACCTTGGTACTTTTATTACATCACGGGCACCAAACAAATATAAGGAGTTGCTGTTGAAACATTAAACGTCAGATAGCAGCCTCTCTCTCTATGCAGGCCCCTTTAAGGTACCATTCCCTGAGTCAAGCCATTGAAGGAGATTTCGAGATGGTCCTTGACCAGTTGATCCTTGCTGGGACAGACTGTTTCCCTCTAAAGGGTGCAGGATTCTTTGGGATTCTCATGGAAGAAGGGGGAGCAGGCCAAGGATATTACGAAAACATTCATGGGGACATTTAGAAAATCTCTTGATTTCCCATATGGCCAATAAGTCCAGAGCATTGTTCCACCACCATTTTCACCCCCTCACATGCTCAGTACTTTACCTGTTGCCCCTTCCTTTATAAACACATCAGTAATAAAAGGATAGTCAAAGGAAGGGTGGGACTGATTAGGGACCAAAAAGGAAATTTTTTTGTGGAGGTTGGGGATATGGCTGAGGTACTAAATAAGTACTTTGCATCTATCTTCACTAGAGAAGAAAGTGTTGCCAATGTGGCAGTAAATAATGGGACAGTAAGGATATTGGATAGGATGAAAATGAAGAATGTTTGGCAGTCCTCAAAGTAGAAAAGTCACCCAGTATGGATCCTAGCATTCGAGGTTACTGAGGAAAGTAAGGGTGGAAATTACGGAGGCTCTGACCACATTCTTCTAATCCTTCTTGGGTATGGGGGTGGTGCCAGAAGACTGCAGAATTGCATGTGTTACAGCCCTGTTTAGAAAGGGGAAAGAGAGATAAAAACCAGCAACTACAGGCCAGTGAGCCTAACATCAGTGGTAGGGAAACTTTTAGAGACAATGGTCCGGAACAATATTAATTGGCATTTGGAAAAGTATAGGCTAATAAATGAAAGCCAGAACAGATTTATTAAAGGCATATCGTATTTGACTAACTCAATCAAATTGAGAGGGTTGATGGGAGTAGTGTGGTTGATGTCGTGTATATGGACTTTCAAAAGCATTTGACAAAGTACCACATAATAGACTTGTTAGCAAAATCAAAGCCCATGGGTTTAAAGAGACAATAGCAGCATGGATACAAAATTGCCTGAGGGACAGAAAGCAGAGAGTAGTGGTAAACAGTTGTTTTTCAGACGAGAGGGAAATATATAGTAGTGTTCCCCAGGGGTCAGTATTAGGACCATTGCTCTTATTGATATATATTAATGAACTGGACTTGGGTATACAGGCATAATTCCAAAGTTTACAGATGATATAAAACTCAGAAATGCAGTAAACAATGAGGAGGATAGGAACAGACTTCAGGAGGACATAAAAAAAGAAAAGAAAAACCTACAATTATATAGCACCTTTCATGACCATTGTGCATCTCAAAACACTTTACAGTCAATTAAGTATTTTTGAACCATAGTCACTATATAGGAAACACAGCGGCCAATTTGCACACAGCAAACTCCCACAAACAGCAATGTTATAATGACCAAATAATCTGTGTACATTGATGTTGATTGAAGGATAAATATTGGCCAGGCCACCAGGGATAATTCCCCTCCTCTTCTGCAAAATAGTGCCATGGGATCTTTTACATCCACCCGAAAGGGCAAACAGGCCCTCAGTTTAATGTCTTATCTGAAAGATGGCACCTCCAACAGTGCAGCACTCCCTCAGTACTGCACTGGAGTGTCAGTCTTGATTTTTATGCTCAAGCCCTGGAGTGGGACTTGAATTTAGAACTTTATGACTGAGAGATGAGACTGCCACTGGACAGACTGGTGAAATGGGTAAACACACAGTAGGTGAAATTTAACGCAGAGAAGTGTGAAGTAATGCATTTTGGTAGGAAGAATGAGGAGAGACAATATCAAATAAATGGTACAATTTTAAAGGGGATGCAGGTACAGGGAAACCTGTGGGTGAATGAACCCAAATCTTTGAAGGTGGCAAGTTAAGCTGAAAGACTGACAAGTTGAGAAATGATAATCCAGGACAAAATTAAAAGTCACTTGGATAAGTGCAAATTAATTAGGAAAAGCCAGCACAGAGCTGTTAAAGGAAAATCATTTTTAACTAACTTGATTGAGTGTTTTGATAACTTGATTGAGTGCTTTGATAAGTTAATGGAGATGGTTGGTTAGGGTAATGAGGTTGATGTGATGTATATGGACTTCAATAGGTGTTTGACAAGTGCCACGTCATAGACTTGCCAGCAATGTTGAAATAAAAGGTACAATGGCAGCTTGGATACAAAGTTGATTGTGTGACAGGAAACAAAGAGCTGTGGTTAATAGCTGTTTTTCAGACTGGAGGAAAGTATATAGTGGGGTGTTTTTCCTGATCATAGAATCATAGAAATTTACAGCATAGAAGGAGGCCATTCAGCCCACTGTCTCCACACCAGCCGACATGGAGCTATGCAGCCTAATCCCACTTTCCAGCTCTTGGTCCATATTCTTGTAGGTTGCAGAACTTCAAGTGCATATCCAAGTACTTTTTAAATGTTATGAGGGTTTCTGCCTCCACCACCCTTTCAAGCAGTAAGTTCCTGATCCCCACAACCCACTGGGTGCAAAGATTTCCCCTTGAATCCCCTCTAAACCTCCTACCTCTTACCCTAAATCTATGCCCCCGGTTATGGACCCCTCAACCAAGGGGAATACTACTTTTCTATCCTCTACTAGACCCCTCATAATTTTATACATTTCAGTGAGGGCTCCCTTCAGCCTCCTCTGTTCTAAAGAAAACAATCCTAGCCTATCCTATCTTTCCTCATAACTAAAATTCTCCAGTCCAGGCCATATCATTGTAAATCTCCTCTGAACCCTCTCTAGTATAATCACATATTTCCTATAGTGCAGTGAACAGTACTCCAACTCCTGCCTAACCTGTGTTTTATATAGTTCCAGAATAACCTCCCAGCTCTTATATTCTATACCTCAGCTAATAGAGGCAAGCATACTGTGTACCTTTTTGATCACCTTATCTACCTGTCCAGCCACCTTCAGGGATCTGTGGACATGCACTCCAAGGTCCCTCTGTTCCTTTATACTTCTCAGTATCCTATCATTTATTGTGTATTCCCTTGCTTTGTCAGCCTTCCCCAAATGTATTGCCTCACACTTCTCCGGACCGAACTCCATTTGCCACTGTTCTCCCCACCTGACGAGTGCACTGATACCTTCCTGCAGTCTACAGCTTTCTCTTTCATTATCACCCATGTGGCCAATTTTTGTATCATCTGCAAACTTCTTAATCATACTCCCTACATTCAAGTCTAAATCATCGACATATATCACAAAAAGCAAGGGACCTAGTACTGAGGCCTGCAAAACACCACTGAAAACATTATTCTAGTCACAAAAATACCCATCGACCTTTTCTTCCTGCTTCTGAGCCAATTTTAAATCCAACTTGCCACTTTGCCTTGGATCCCATTGGCTTTTACCTTCCTGACCAGTCTGCCATGTGGGATCTTATCAAAAGCCTTGCTAAAATCCATAGATTACTTCAATAGACTACCTCATCGGCCCTTCTTGCTAGCTCCTAAAAAAATTCAGTCATGTTAGTCAAACACAACCTTCCCTGAATAAATCTGTGCGGACTATCTTTGAATAATCCGTATCTTTCTAAACAAAGTATTAACCTATCCCTCAGAATTTGTTCCAATAATATTCCCACTGCCGAGGTTAGGTTAACTGGCCTATAATTACTCAGTCTATCTCCTTCTCCCTTTTTATACACATGGTACAACATTAGCTGTCCTGCAGTGCTCTGACACCACACCGGGAGCCAGAGAGGATTGGAAAATGATGGTCAGAGCCTCCACTATTTCTTCTCTTGCTTCCCTTAACAGCCTAGGATACATTTCATCAGGGCCTGGGGATTTATCCACTTTCAAAGATGTTATACCCCTTAATACTTCCTCTCTCACTACATTAATTTCACCTAATATTTCAAACTCCTCCTCCCTGATTGCAATGTCTGTATCGTCCCTCTCTTTTGTGAACAAAGATGAAGTATTCATTGAAACCATACCCATGTCTTCCGTCTCCACACAAAGGTTACCCTTATGGTCCGTAATAGGCCCTACTCTTTCTTTAATTATCTTGTTGCTCTTTATGTATTTATAAAAAATCTTTGGGTTTTCCATGATTTTACTTGCCAATATTTTTTCATGTCCTTTCTTTGGTTTCCTAATTTCCTTTTTAATTTCATCCCTACACTTTTTATATTCCTCTAGGTTTTCTGCAGTACTGAGCCCTCGGTATCTGTCATAAGCTTCCCTTTTTTTCTTAATCCTCTCCTTTAAGCCCCTTGACATTCGGGGGCTCTGGATTTGTTAGTCCCACCCTTTTACGTTAAGGGAACATAATTGCTCTAAACACTGACAATCTCTTCTTTGAATGTCTCCCACTGATCTGGCACTGATTTATCTTCCATGTGTATAAAAAGGAAGAAAGAGACAGACTGAGTAATTATAGGCCAGTTAACCTAACCTCAGCAGTGGGAAAATTATTGGAAAAAATTCTGAGGGACAGGATAACACATTGTTTAGAAAAATACGGATTCCTCAAAAATAGTCCGCACAGATTTATTCAGGGAAGGTCATGTTTGACTAACATGACTGAATGTTTCCAGTCCACTTTACCTAAATCACATGTCAGCTTAGTAAAATTAGCTTTTCCCCAATGCAAAAGGGTGGGACGAACAAATCCAGAAAGTCCAGATGCCAAGGGGCTTAAAGAAGAGATAACTACCCTAAATCTAACTGAATTATGATCACTTCTGCCAAAGTGCACCCCAATTGATACCCCTTCCACCTGCCCAACTGGCTGCGAGGTTTGCTAGCGTCACTCGGGAGGGTTTAAACTAGTGTGGCAGGGGGGTGGGAACCAGAGCAGTAGGACAGCAAGTGAAATAAATGAGGGGGAACTAGTAAATAAGGCCAGTAAGACTAAGAGGAAGAGCAGGCAGGGAGATGTTGCGGAGCACAGCGGGACTGGTGGTCTGAAGTGCATTTGTTTCAATGCGAGAAGTATAACAGGTGAGGCAGATGAACTTAGAGCTTGGACTAGTACTTGGAACTATGATGTTGTTGCTATTACAGAGACTTGGTTGAGGGAAGGACAAGATTGGCAGCTAAATGTTCCAGGGTTTAGAAGCTTCAGGCGGGATAGAGGGGGATGTAAAAGGGGTGGGGGAGTTGCATTACTTGTTAAGGAGAATATCACAGCTGTACTGCGGGAGGACACCTCGGAGGGGTTATGCAGTGAGGCAATATGGGTATCCCTTCAGGAATAGGAAGGGTGCAGTCACTACGTTGGGGGTTTTCTACAGGCCTCCCAACAGCCAGCGGGAGGTAGAGGAGCAGATATGTAGACAGATTTTGGAAAGATGTAAAGGTAACAGGGTTGTAGTGGTGGGTGATTTTAACTTCCCCTATATTGACTGGGACTCACTTAGTGCTAGGGGCTTGGATGGGGCAGAATTTGTGAGGAGCATCCAGGACGGCTTCTTGAAACAATATGTAGATAGTCCAACTAGGGATGGGGCCGTACTGGACCTGGTATTGGGGAATGAGCCCGGCCAAGTGGTCGAAGTTTTAGGAGGGGAGCATTTCGGGAACAGTGACCACAATTCCATAAGTTTTAAGGTACTTGTGGATAAGGATAAGAGTAGTCCTCGGGTGAAGGTGCTAAATTGGGGGAAGGCTAATTAGAACAATATTATGCAGGAACTGAAGAATTTAGATTGGGGGCGGCTGTTTGAGGGTAAATCAACATCTGACATGTGGGAGTCTTTCAAATGTCAGTTGATTAGAATCCAGGACCAGCATGTTCCTGTGAGGAAGAAGGAACCTTGGATAACGCGGGATATTGTGAGCCTCGGCAAAAAGTAAAAGGAAGCATTCGTTAGGGCTGGAAGGCTAGGAACAGACGAATCCCTTGAGGAATATAAAGACAGTAGAAAGGAACTTAAGCAAGGAGTCAGGAGGGCTAAAAGGGGTCATGAAAAGTCATTGGCAAACAGGATTAAGGATAATCCCAAGGCTTTTTATACATATATAAAGAGCAAGAGGGTAACTAGGGAAAGGGTTGGCCCGCTCAAGGACAGAGATGGGAATCTATGTGTGGAGCCAGAGGAAATGGGCGAGGTACTAAATGAGTACATTGCATCAGTATTCACCAAAGAGAAGGACTTGGTGGATGATGAGCCTAGGGAAGGGAGTGTAGATAGTCTCAGTCATCTCATTATCAAAAAGGAGGAGGTGTTGGGTGTCTTGCAAAGCATTAAGGTAGATAAGTCCCCAGGGCCTGATGGGATCTACCCCAGAATACTAAGAGAGGCAAGGGAAGAAATTGCTGGGGCCTTGACAGAAATCTTTGCATCCTCATTGGCTACAGGTGAGGTCCCAGAGGACTGGAGAATAGCCAATGTTGTTCCTTTGTTTAAGAAGGGTAGCAAGGATAATCCAGGAAATTATAGGCCAGTGAGCCTTATATCAGTGGTAGGGAAATTATTAGAGAGGATTCTTCGGGACAGGATTTACTCCCATTTGGAAACAAACAAACTTATTAGCGAGAGGCAGCATGGTTTTGTGAAGGGGAGGTCATGTCTCACTAATTTGTTTGAGTTTTTTGAGGAAGTGACAAAGATGATTGATGAAGGAAGGGCAGTGGATGTTATCTATATGGACTTCAGTAAAGCCTTTGACAAGGTCCCTCACGGCAGACTGGTACAAAAGGTGAAGTCACACAGGATCAGAGGTGAGCTGCAAGATGGATACAGAACTGGCTCTGTGATAGAAGACAGAGGGTAGCAGTGGAAGGGTGCTTTTCTGAATGGAGGGATGTGACTAGTGGTGTTCCGCAGGGATCAGTGCTGGGACCTTTGCTGTTTGTAGTATATATAAATGATTTGGAGGAAAATGTAGCTGGTCTGATTAGTAAGTTTGCGGACGACACAAAGGTTGGTGGAGTTGCGGATAGTGATGAGGATTGTCAGAGGATACAGCAGGATATAGATCGGTTGGAGACTTGGGCGGAGAAATGGCAGATGGAGTTTAATCCGGACAAATGTGAGGTAATGCATTTTGGAAGATCTAATGCAGGTGGGAAGTATACAGTAAATGGCAGAACCCTTAGGAGTATTGACAGGCAGAGAGATCTGGGCGTACAGGTCCACAGGTCACTGAAAGTGGCAACGCAGGTGGATAAGGTAGTCAAGAAGGCATACGGCATGCTTGCCTTCATCGGTCGGGGCACAGAGTATAAAAATTGGCAAGTCATGCTGCAGCTGTACAGAACTTTAGTTAGGCTACACTTAGAATATTGCGTGCAATTCTGGTCGCCACACTACCAGAAGGACATGGAGGCTTTGGAGCGGGTACAGAAGAGGTTTACCAGGATGTTGCCTGATCTGGAGGGCATTAGCTATGAGGAGAGGTTGGATAAACTCGGATTGTTTTCACTGGAACGACGGAGGTGGAGGGGTTTGATAGAGGTTTACAAAGTTATGAGCGGCATGGACAGAGTGGATAGTCAAAAAGCTTTTTCCCAGGGTGGAAGAGTCAGTTACTAGGGAACATAGGTTTAAGGTGAGAGGGGCAAAGTTTAGAGGGGATGTGCGAGGCAAGTTCTTTACACAGAGGGTGGCGAGTGCCTGGAACTTGCTGCCGGGGGAGATGGTGGAAGCAGGTCCGATAATGACCTTTAAGAGGCATCTTGACAAATAGATGAATAGGATGGGAATAGAGGGATACGGTCCCCAGAAGTGCAGAAGGTTTTAGCTTAAGCAGGCATCAAGATCGGCACAGGCTTAGAGGGCTGAATGGCCTGTTCCTGTGCTGTACTGTTCTTTATTCTTTGTTCATTCCCTGAAACTAAGTCCAGAACCACCCCCTCTCTTGTTGGGCTTGTTACATACTGGCTAAAAAAGTTCTCCTGAATCCATTTTAAGAATTTTGCCCCTCTGTGCCTTTCATACTAATTATATCCGAGTTAATATTAGGGTAGTTGAATCCCACACTATTATTGCCCTATTGTTTTTGCACTTACTCAGAGATTTGCCTACATATTTGCTCTTCTATGTACCTTTGACTATTTGGGAGTCTATAGTATACTCCCAATAGTGTGAATATCCCTTTTTTGTTCTTCCGTTCAACCCATATGGCCTCATTTTCGTATTCATCAGCTCTATCTTCCTATTGCTAAAGTACCTTTGAGGTCCTGTTTTTCAGTCTCTCACCTAGCTCTGCCTACAGGACCTCTTTCTGCCTATGTCATTGATGCCAATATGGGCCATTGCCTCTGGCTGTTCACCCTCCCCCTCAGAATGTCCTGTATCTGCTTTGTGACATCCTTGACCCTGGCTCCAAGAAGGTAATATACCATCCTGGAGTCACAACTGCGGCCACAGAAGTGCCTATCTGTTCCCCTCACTATCGAATTTCCTAACACTGTTGCTCTTCCACTCTTCTTCCCCTCTCCTGTGCCGCTGAGCCATCTTTGGTGCCATGGACTTGACTCTGCCTGCATTCCGGAGAGGAACCATCACTCTCACCAGTATTCAGAACTGGAGAGCGAGGTGCACTCCGAGGACTTCTCCACCACCTGCCTGGTCTTCCCTAACCGATGGTCACCCATTCCCTCTCTTCCTGTACTCTCTTAAACTGCGGGGTTACCACATCCAGAAATGTGCAATCCACAAAACTTTCAACCTCACGGATACACCGTGGTGACTCCAGCCACCACTCAATCTCTGAAATCCAGAGTTCAAGCTGCTCCAGCTGGTGACACTTCCTGCGCATGTGGTCATTCAGGCAACGAGAAGCATCCAATATTTCCCACACGCCAGAGGGTGTACATTGCAGGGGAAGTGGTGCCCTGGCATGCCTTTATAGAGTCATAGAGAGATACAGCACCAAAACAGGCCCTTCAGCCCATCGAGTCTGTGCCAACCATCAACTATCTGGGGCAGCACAGTGGCGCAGTGCTTAGCACCGCAGCCTCACAACTCCAGCGACCCGGGTTCAATTCTGGGAACTGCCTGTGTGGAGTTTGCAAGTTCTCCCTGTGTCTGCGTGGGTTTCCTCCGGGTGCTCCGGTTTCCTCCCACAAGCCAAAAGACTTGCAGGTTGGTAGGTATTTGGCCATTATAAATTGCCCCTAGTATAGGTAGGTGGTAGGGAAACATAGGGACAGGTGGGGATGTGGTAGGAATATGGGATTAGTGTAGGATTAGTATAAATGGGTGGTTGATGGTCGGCACAGACTCGGTGGGCCGAAGGGCCTGTTTCAGTGCTGTATCTCTAAACTAAACTTAACAACCACCCATTTATACTAATCCTATTATTAATCCCATTTTTCCCTCTCACATCCCCACCGTTCCTCAATTCTCCTACCACCTACCTACACTAGGGCAATTTTTTTACAATGGCCAATTCATCTATCAACCTGCAAGTCTTTGGCATGTTGGAGGAAACCAAAGCACCCAGAGGAAACCCGCAGGGTCACAGGGAGAACATGCAAACTCCGCACAGGCAGTACTCAGAACCAAACCCGGGTCGCTGGAGCTGTGAGGCTGCGGTGCTAGTCACTGCACCACCCCATGCTTTACTTTCTAGATTATTAACTAGAAACACTTGCCAGCTGCTCACCAATTGGCTCCTTCACTGGATGTGACATCACTATAGTTATTTTGCAGATGCTGCTTTTGTTGTTAGTGATTTTTCTGCAGGCTCTCTCCTCTGCTTTAACTCCTCGTTTGCTGCGCTCAGTCTCCACTGAAGTCCACCACCACTGCTGCTGCCAGTGAGTTTCTTCTTGATATATATTAATGACCTAGATTTGGTACAGTTTTAAAATTTAGATAAGAAGATAAGAAATAGGAGCAGGAGTAGGCCATTCAGCCCTTTTTTTAATTCATTCATGGGATCTGGACATCGCTGGTCAGGCCAGCATTTATTGCCCATCCCTAATTGCCCTTGAGAAGGTGGTGGTGAGCTGCCTTCTTGAACCGCTGCAGTCCATTTGGACTAGGTACACCCACAGTGCTGTTAGGAAGGGAGTTCCAGGATTTTGACCCAGCGACAGTGAAGGAACGGCGATATAGTTCCAAGTCAGAATGGTGTGTGACTTGGAGGGGAACTTGCAGGTGATGGTGTTCCCATGCATTTGCTGCCCTTGTCCTTCTAGTTGGTAGAGGTCGCGGGTTTGGAAGATGCTGTCTAAGGAGCCTTGGTGCGTTGAGCCTGCTCTGCCATGGTGGCCTCAATTCCATTTTCCTACCTGCCACCCATAATCCTTGACTCTATTGTAAATCAAAAATCTAACTCAGCCTTGAATATATTCAATGATCCAGCCTTCACTGCTCTCTTGGGTAGAGAATTTCAAAGATTAATGACCCTCTGAGAAGAAATTCTTCCTCATTTCCGCTTTAATGGAAGACCCCTTATTCTGAAAGTGTGCCCCCAGTTCTAGATTCCCCCACAAGGGAAAGCATCCTCTCAGCATCTAGTTCCGAAGAAGGGTCGCTGACCCGAAACGTTAACTCTGCTTCTCTTTCCACAGATGCTGCCAGACCTGCTGAGTGATTCCAGCATTTCTTGTTTTTGTTTCAGATTTCCAGCATCCGCAGTATTTTGCTTTTATTCTCTCAGCATCTACCCTGTCAAGCCTCCTCAGAATCTTACATGTTCCAATAAGATCACTTCGCATTCTTCTAACCTCCAATGAGTATGGGCCCAACCTGCTCAACCTTTCCTCATAAGACAACCCCTTCATCCCAGGAATCAACTTAGTGAACCTTTTCTGAACTGCCTCCATTGCAACTATATCCCTCCTTAAACAAGGAGACTAAAACTGTGTACAGTACTCTCAGTGCAGTCTCACTAACACCCTGTCCAGTTGTAGCAAGACTTCCCTACTTTATAAAAGCAAAATACTGCTGATGCTGGAAATCTGAAACAAAAACAAGAAATGCTGGAATCACTCAGCAGGTCTGGCAGCATCTGTGGAAAGAGAAGCAGAGTTAACGTTTCGGGTCAGCGACCCTTCTTCGGAACTGACAAATATTAGAAAAGTCACAGATTATAAACAAGTGAGGTGGGGGTTGGGCAAGAGATAACAAAGGAGAAGGTGCAGATTGGACCAGGCCACATAGCTGACCAAAAGGTCACGGAGCAAAGGCAAACAATATGTTAATGGTGTGTTGAAAGACAAAGCATTAGTACAGATTAGGTGTGAATATACTGAATATTGAACAGCAGCTAGTGCAAACCTGAAGAAAAACAACCTGAAAAAAACAGTGGGTAAGCAAACTGAACAAACTAAGATGAAATGAAATAAATGCAAAAAAAGATTGTAAAAATTGTAAAAAGGAATGTAAAAAAAAGGAAGAAAAAATAACTAAAAATGACTAAAAATGAAAGTAAAGTGGGGGGCTGTCATGCTCTGAAATTATTGAACTCAATGTTCAGTCCGGCAGGCTGTAGTGTGCCTAATCGGTAGATGAGATGCTGTTCCTCGAGCTTGCGTTGATGTTCACTGGAACACTGCAGCAATCCCAGGACAGAGATGTGAGCATGAGAGCAGGGGGGAGTGTTGAAATGGCAAGCAACCAGAAGCTCAGGGTCCTGCTTGCAGACTGAGCGGAGATGTTCCGCAAAGTGATTCCAGCATTTCTTGTTTTTGTTGCTTCCCTACTTTATACTCCATCCCCCTTGAAACAATGGCCAACATTCCATTTGCCTTCCAAATTACTTGCTGTGCCTGCATGCTAACGTTTTGTGATTCATGTAAGAGGACACTCAGATCCCTCTGTACTGCAGCATTCTGTTGTCTTTCTCCATGTAAATAATATTTCATTTTTCTATTCTTCCTACCAAAGTGATTTTCCCACATTATACTCCATTTGCCAAATTTTTACCCACTCACTTAACCTATCTATATCTCTTTCCAGCCTCTGTGTCCTCCTCACAACTTGCTTTCCCGCCTATCTTTGTATCATCAGCAAATTTGATTAAATACACTCAGTCCTTTCATCCAAGGCATTAATATAGATTATAAATAGTTGAGGCCCCAGCACTGATCCCTGTGGCACCCAACAAGTTACAATTTGCCAACCTGAAAATGACCCATTTCTCCCAACTCTGTTTTTTGTTCATCAGCCAATCCGCTACTATATTACCCCCAACACCATGAACTCTTGCAGATGCTTGGAAGTACTTTGGAAGTATTTTGAACTGTGAGGAGGATATTGTTTCAGACTCAACTGGAGTATAGTGTTCAATCCTGGCAAGGAAGTTATGATGAACCTTTGTAAAACACTGTTTCGGGTCTCAACCCGAGTACTATGTCCAATCAATAATATAATTCAAGAGAGAATTGGATAATTACTTGAAGTGAAAAAAAATACATGGCCATGGGAAAAGAGCAGGGGAGTGGGATTAATTGCATCGCTACACCAAAGAGCGGCACAGGTACAATGGGAAAAATGTCCTCTTTCTGATCTATGATTTCTGAATTTGATTTGTAGTGGATATACCTGCACTGACAATCGCAGCAGATATAGTGACATGGTCTACTGAGAATGAAATTATGGCTCTTCACGGTTAATAGCAAATTTCCCCATCATCTTGGAGACCCTTATTATAGAAATAGAAGAGGTGCATATGTTGAAAAGTAACAGAAAAAAAAAATTCAACCAGAGCTGGCATATCAATATATTCCGCGTCATGCTTCATGGTGCAATGTATCGCCACATGCATGTGGAGTATACAGAGAAGAATTGAGCCAAGAACAGTATTAGCATTGAGCTATAGGGAAATCTCCAAACTCCTCCTAAGCCACTATCCGCATGGTCTCCAGATACTGAATTTGCAAAGTGAGCTCGTTACATCGGATTAAGGAGCAAGAATGCTGCCATTCCCTCGCGTTGTGAGAACCCTTCTCCTGTGGACTATTATGAAGTATTTTGTTACTGCAAGTTTGAAAAACTGGACTACCAAACGGCCACCCCACAACCCAAAACCAATGACAGTGCATCACATAATTATGTTCAATTAATGTTTGCTTTGTGGGTATAACTATACAGGATTAAGTGCAGCAATAGCTGCATATTTAAGGGTCAGAGCTGGCCTTGTTGCAATCAGGCATGTGAGTACATGTATGAAGAGATCAAAGATTTGAGTGCTTTGCACCTGGTCTCTGTCAAGTGCACGACGTTGGTAGGAAACGTCTTGTGTGTATACTTTGTCCATGTAGTTTGGGTAGGAAAATTCTGGGTGGGCTTAATTTGGAAATCCTGCAGAGGCTGGTAACCATATTTGGTCCCATACCTTCAGATGTTATCTATGGCATTAACCCTTTCAGTCAGCTCATCCTATGTAATGCGAGCAACCGCAACTTGCATTAATATAGTGCCCATAACAAGATTTAAAAAAAACTAAGGTGCTTAAGAGCTTTATTATCAAAAAAAACTTGACACCAAGCCACTCAAGGAGAAAGCTCAATCAAAGAAGCATGTTTCAAGGAGTAACTCAAAGGAGCTGAGAGAGTTAGAGAGGCGCAGAGGTTTAAGGATGGAATTCCAGAGCTTAGGGCCTTGGCAGATGAAGACACAATTGTCAACAGCGTCCGATGAAGGAAAGCATGCCGTATGCCTTCTTGACCACTCTATTTACCTGCGTTGCCACCTTCAGGGAACAATGGACCTGAAAACCCAAATCTCTCTGTACATCAATTTTCCCCAGGACTTTTCCATTTATTGTATAGTTCACTCTTGAATTGGATTTTCCAAAATGCATCACCTCGCATTTACCCTGATTGAACTCCATCTGCCATTTCTCTGCCCAACTCTCCAATCTATCTATATTCTGCTGTATTCTCTGACAGTCCCCTTCACTATCTGCTACTCCACCAATCTTAGTGTCATCTGCAAACTTGCTAATCAGACCACCTATACTTTCCTCCAAATCATTTATGTATATCACAAACAACAGTGGTCCCAGCAAGGATCCCTGTGGAACACCACTGGTCACACGTTTCCATTTTGAGAAACTCCCTTCCACTGCTACTCTCTGTCTCCTGTTGCCCAGCCAGTTCTTTATCCATCTAGCTAGTACACCCTGGATCCCATGCGACTTCACTTTCTCCATCAGCCTACCATGAGGAACCTTATCAAACGCCTTACTGAAGTCCATGTATATGACATCTATAGCCCTTCCCTCATCAATCAACTTTGTCACTTCCTCAAAGAATTCTATTAAGTTGGTAAGACATGACCTTCCCTGCACAAAACCATGTTGCCTATCACTGATGAGCCCATTTTCTTCCAAATGGGAATAGATCCTATCCCTCAGTATCTTCTCCAGCAGCTTCCCTACCACTGACGTCAGGCTCACCGGTCTATAATTACCTGGATTATCCCTGCTACCCTTCTTAAACAAGGGGACAACATTAGCAATTCTCCAGTCCTCCGGGACCTCACCCGTGTTTAAGGATGCTGCAAAGATATCTGTTAAGGCCCCAGCTATTTACTCTCTCGCTTCCCTCAATAACCTGGGATAGATCCCATCCGGACCTGGGGACTTGTCCACCTTAACGCCTTTTAGAATACCCAACACTTCCTCCCTCCTTATGCCGACTTGACCTAGAGTAATCAAACATCTGTCCCTAACCTCAACATCCGTCATGTCCCTCTCCTCGGTGAATACCGATGCAAAGTACTCGTTTAGAATCTCACCCATTTTCTCTGACTCCACGCATAACTTTCCTCCTTTGTCCTTGAGTGGGCCAATCCTTTCTCTAGTTACCCTCTTGCTCCTTATATATGAATAAAAGGCTTTGGGATTTTCCTTAACCCTGTTTGCTAAAGATATTTCATGACCCCTTTTAGCCCTCATAATTCCTCGTTTCAGATTGGTCCTACATTCCCGATATTCTTCCAAAGCTCCGTCTTTCTTCAGCCGCCTAGACCATATGTATGCTTCCTTTTTCCTCTTAGCTAGTCTCACAATTTCACCTGTCATCCATGGTTCCCTAATCTTGCCATTTCTATCCCTCATTTTCACAGGAACATGTCTCTCCTGCACGCTAATCAACCTCTCTTTAAAAGCCTCCCACATATCAAATGTGGATTTACCTTCAAACGGCTGCTCCCAATCTACATTCCCCAACTCCTGCCGAATTTTGGTATAGTTGGCCTTCCCCCAATTTAGCACTCTTCCTTTAGGACCACTCTCGTCTTTGTCCATGAGTATTCTAAAACTTACGGAATTGTGATCACTATTCCCAAAGTAGTCCCCTACTGAAACTTCAACCACCTGGCCGGGCTCATTCCCCAACACCAGGTCCAGTATGGCCCCTTCCCGAGTTGGACTATTTACATACTGCTCTAGAAAACCCTCCTGGATGCTCCTTACAAATTCTGCTCCATCTAGACCTCTAACACTAAGTGAATCCCAGTCAATGTTGGAAAAATTAAAATCTCCTATCACCACCACCCTGTTGCTCCTACATCTTTCCATAATCTGTTTACATATTTGTACCTCTATTTCACGCTCGCTGTTGGGAGGCCTGTAGTACAGCCCCAACATTGTTACCGCACCCTTCCTATTTCTGAGTTCTGCCCATATTGCCTCACAGCTCGAGTCCTCCATAGTGCCTTCCTTCAGCACAGCTGTGATATCCTCTTTGACCAGTAATGCAACTCCTCCACCCCTTTTACCTCCCTCTCTATCCCGCCTGAAGCATCGAAATCCTGGGATATTTAGTTGCCAATCATGCCCTTCCCTCAACCAAGTCTCAGTAATAGCAATAACATCATACTCCCAGGTACTAATCCAAGCCCTAAGTTCATCTGCCTTACCTACTACACTTCTTGCATTAAAACAAATGTACCTCAGACCACCAGTCCCTTTGCTTTCATCATCTGCTCCCTGCCTACTCTTTCCCTTAGTCACGCTGACTTCATTATCTAGTTCCTTACAGGCTTTAGTTACTACCTCCTTACTGTCCACTGACTTCCTCATTTGGTTCCCAACCCCCTGCCACATTAGTTTAAACCCTCCCCAACAGCGTTAGCAAAAGCACTCCCAAGTACATTGGTTCCAGTCCGGCCCAGGTGTAGACCGTCCAATTTGTAATAGTCCCACCTCCCCCAGAACCGGTCCCAATGTCCCAAAAATCTGAACCCCTCCCTCCTGCACCATCTCTCAAGCCACACATTCATCCTGACTATTCTTTCATTTCTACTCTGACTATCACGTGGCACTGGTAGCAATCCTGAGATTACTACCTCTGAGGTCCTACTTTTTAACGGCTCCTAACTCCCTAAATTCTGCTTGTAGGACCTCATCCCGTTTTTTACCTATATCATTGGTGCCTATGTGCTGTTCACCCTCCCCCTTCAGAATGTTCTGCAGCCGAACTGAGACATCCCTGACCCGTGCACCTGGGAGGCAACATACCATTCGGGAGTCTCATTTTCGACCACAGAACCACCTATCTACTCCCCTTACAATCGAATCCCCTACGACTATAGCCCTTCCACTCTTTTTGCCGCCCTTCTGAACAGCAGAGCCAGCCACGGTGCCATGAACCTGGCTACTGCTGCCTTCCCCTGGTGAGCCATTTCCCTCAACAGTATACAAAACGGTATACCTGTTGTGGAGGGAGATGACCGCAGGGGACACCTGCGCTGCCTTCCTGCTCTTTCTCTGCCTTTTGGTCACCCATTCCCTTTCTCCCTCAGCAATCCTAATCTGCGGTGTGACCAATTCGCTAAACGTGCTATCCACGACCTCCTCAGCATCGCGGATGCTCCAAAGTGAGTCCATCCGCAGCTCCAGAGCCGTCATGCGGTCTAACAAGAGCTGCAGCTGGACACACTTCCTGCACGTGAAGGAGTCAGGGACATCAGCCGTGTCCCTGAGCTCCCACATTGAGCAAGAGGAGCATAACACGGGTCTGAGATCTCCTGCCATTTTTAATCAAGCTTAACTTAGTCTGAAACTTAGAAAAAATGAAAAAGGAACGAAAAGTTTTTACCAATCACACGATAAAAAAAAAGTAGAAAAAGCCTTACCTTATCTACACACCACCGAGTCCTTTTTTTTTGGTTAGAGGAGGAGGGCGGGTGGGAGACACTACCCGTGTAGTTTCTCGGGTTCAGAAAAGGCCCAAATATATAGGGTTTTACTTACCCAGCAGCCTCTAGGGTTAGAGGACATTGCACAGATAGGAAGGAACTGGCCCTCGAGAGATTTGAAAGCAAGGATGAGAATTTTAAAAGCAAGACATTGCCAGACTGGGAGCCAACGAGCATAGGGTTGATAGGTGAACAGAACTTGGAACAGGCAGCAAAGTTTTGGATTAGTTCAAGCTAATGGAGGGTAGACAACAGGTGGCCAGCCAGGAAGTAACAAAGGCATGGATAAGGGTTTCAGCAGCAGATGAGCTGATGCAGGGGCAGAGGCGGGTGATGTTGCGAAGGTGCAAGTAGGAAATCTTGGCAATGGAGCAGATGAGTGGTTGAAAGCTCATCTCAGGGTCAAATACGACACAGGGATTGCGAACTGCCTGTTTCAGCCTCAGACAGTGATCAGGGAGAAGGATAGAGTCAGTGGCCAGGAAACAGTGTTTGTGGCTGGGACTGAAGGTAACAGCTTTAGTCTTCCCAATGTTTAGTTGGAGGAAATGTTTGCTCATCCAGTACCGGACGTCAGAAAAGAAGCATGGCAAACCAGAGGCAGGGGAGAGGTTCAGAGAGGCAGCAGTGAGGTAGAGCCAGGTGTCATCAGCTTACATGTGGAACTTGCTGTGTGGTGACAAGATGTTCCTCTACCCTAGAGAAGGCAATCCTCCTCTCACCTTTTCCAGCCATTTTTAAACCATCATACTCTAGATTATTTTGGCTGCCATATTTTGTATCACTAACAGGTCAGTCTAAACCTCTCATACCTTTGAAAATGTCTAACCTTGCTTTGCTCGGTAAATATCTGCTAATGCACCCAGATAAATGAACAGCAAACTCTGTTCGTAATTGCTTTAAGGTACTGGCCTATTTTGTACCTCCATAAATTCTCACTTCCGTCTTTGAAAGTGAACATGAGACCTGATTTAAAGTTTGAAATGTGAAGTAAATTTATTAAACAAACAATTAACAGGAAAAGAGTTTAATATTGTTTTAATTATTACATAATTACAGTAGGATGTCTTTTATCTAACACCGTGTGTAAATAAAATAAATCAACTGGGGGGCATTGCCTCAAGATAAGGGGTTGGCCATTTAGGACTGAGATGATGAGAAATTTCTTCACTCAGAGGGTTGTGAATCTTTGGAATTCTCTACCCCAGAGGGCTGTAGATGTTCAGTTGTTCTGTATATTCAAGACTGAGATGGACAGACTTTTGGACTCTAAGGGAATCAAGGCATATGGGGATCAGGCGGGAAAGTGGAGTTAAGGTTAAAGATCAGCCATGGTTTTATTGTTGGAGCAGGCTCGAAGGGCTGAATGGCCTACTACTGCTCCTATTTCTTATGTTCATAAAAGTTCGCAATTCTAAGAACTGATCTAATCTTATAACTGACTTAAGTACTCAGACAGTAGGGATCATTTTGATGTTGTGCAATTGTGTAAATCCTCGCCTGTTTTAAATTTCTCCTGATTTGTATTTAAGTGAAAATTACCCCCACTGGGTGGCCCAGTGGCAGCAGAAAATGGGGCCGGAATTCACTCTGTTGGATCCCTGCCCATTCTCAGGTCCACCTGATTTCCCGTTTGTGATGTTCAGTGAGTCCACCCATAAGTGGATGGAATATTGAAATAGTATGCAAATAATAGAAAAATGACATCCGCCATGTGTTCCATCATTTGACATTAGCAATAGACATCAGGGAAGTATGGCATTGAACATTGCAGAGATGGTGGAGAAAATGATTTCAATGTTTAAACAATTTTACCAGCACCTCAGAAGCTCCACTAGACGTGGCCTCCTTGGCAGAGGCAGGGGAGCCTGTCAAAAACATGTAAATCACCCTGAGGCTGGAGGATTAGCCCATTAACCTGTGTGGCAAGCAGAATTCCAACCACATCCTGGAAATGTCCCAAATCCATGAAAACAGGAAGATCTGGGTCAATATTTCTTCCGAGAGCAGTCCTCAGAAGACGAAAAAGAACAAGTGCTTGTTACTCATTGGCTCTCCTGAGAGCCCCACAATCACCAGCAGCACACTGCAAAAATGGAAAGCGGAGAGCACTGCTGGGAGGCCCTGGGTCCCCACTCAGCCCTGCAAATGCCTTTGTGTAACTCTGTCTGGAAATCTGCTACAATGCATTCTGCAAACCACTTAACAGCAATTTACATTTTAATTCTATTAGTTAAAAGAACTGATCACAATAGTGAGACTTAGGAAATGATTCTGAATTTTCAATTTAATTCATATGACAGAAATACGAACATATGAATTAGGAGCAGAAGTAGGCCATTCGGCCCCTCTAGCCTGCTCTGCCATTCAATAAGATCTTGGCTGATCTGTTTGTGTCTCGAATTCCACACTCCCATCTACCCCCGATAAGCTTTGATTCCCTTTCCTAACAAGAATCTTTCTACCTCTGCCTTAAAAATATTCAATGACCCTGCCTCCACTACCTTCTGAGGCAGAGAGTTCCAAAGTTGTACAACCCTCAGAGAAAAAATTTCCCCTTATCTCTGTCCTAAAAGGGCGACGCCTAATTTTAAAACAGTGCCCCCTAGTTCTGGCCTCACCCACAAGAGGAAACATCCTTTCCACAACCATTTTGTCAAGACTGTTCGATCTTATATACTTCAATCAAGTCAATTATGTAAGGATTTGGTAGAGTGGATGCAGAGAGTATGAGCTGGATTTTGTGGAGGAGGCAGGGCTCCTGGCACTGGGCTGAAAAGGCTAGGGGAACCCTGCTTCGGCCTTATCGTGCATCCACGGAGCAATCCTCCGTCGTTTTGCTGCCCTAGTGTCTTGCGCTGGGATCCCCATCCCTTTAAAGACGGCAAGGCTATCGGCAGCTTATCCCACCCCTGGCAAAATCACTTGGGCCCTCCGTCCCCACCACTCATCGCGATTCTATGGGCCCAAGCCCAACCTCTGAACCCACCTCAGGAAGCCCTGAAAATCCAGCCCAATATTTCCTCTTGTGGGGAAGAGCATAACTAGAAGCCATCAATATGATAGTTACCAAGAACCCCAGTAGGGAATTCCAAAAAAACTTCTTTACCCAACAAGTGCTGAGAATGTGGAACTCGCTACCACAGAGAATGGTTGAAGCAAATAATATAGATGCATTTAAGGCGAATCTAGACAAGCATATGAGGGAGAAGGGAATAGAAGGTTACGATGATAGAAAATGGAAGGAGGCTCGAGTGGAGCATAATTGCTGGCATGGACTGGTTGGGCCGAATGGCCTGTTTCTGTGCCATATATTCTATGTAATCATGCTTATTTAACCAATCTGTGCATAGCATCATGCCAATATATTCTTGTGTGATTTAGAAGGTGCAAGGACTGCATAGATACCGGGGGGCAAGTTCAAGTTTTAAATCATTTTTTTAAGCTTAAGCCAAATATATTCTGAAGCAATTTACAGGTCATTCATCATCATTAATTAGTCAAAAGTAATTTAACTTCCCTTTACATGGAGTTCCCCAATGGCTTAGTGAGTTGTGCAGTGAGTAATTGAGTCAGACAAACAGACCAGATCTGCAGGTTGTCCAAGGTTTAGGCTCGGATAGCTGGTCTCAGGTGGGGTGGTAATAAAGATGCTGCAACTGGCCTCAGCATCCCCAGGTTAAGAGTAGGCCAGCCAACATTGTGTTTCTGATTGCTCTCTAGTGACCCCTACTGGAATGCCAAGTTAGGACATGATTGCATCGAGTCCTGGCATCTCCCTGAATTCAAACAGACTGCCAACACTCTCTTTTAAGACTCACACATGAATGATGTCTCTCAGACGTTATTGGCATCCATGTAGTCATATTTCTCCTGGCAAAACAGCCAGGTCTTCATACCAGGAGGAATTGCAATTTTCGAGTAATTGGCTATGATTCTCATTTAATTGATTTTGTAATATTTTCACATTTTATTTCTTTGCCAACCTTTTGAACGAAGACAAACTTTACAACACAGCAGAATTTTCAATTGTTTGTCGCAAATAAATGAGGTACTTGTATAAAGTAAACAAGGATACATTATATTTATTGGTGCTAATTTGCACTATTTTTGAAAATATGCGCTGCATATTTAGGGCGGCACAGTGGCGCAGTGGTTAGCACCGCAGCCTCACAGCTCCAGTGACCTGGGTTCAATTCTGGGTACTGCCTGTGTGGAGTTTGCAAGTTCTCCCTGTGTCTGTGTGGGTTTCCTCCAGGTGCTCCAGTTTCCACCCACATGCCAAAGACTTGCAGGTTGATAAGTAAATTGGCCATTAGCAATTGCCCCTAGTATAGGTAGGTGATAGGGACAGGTGGGGATGTGGTAGGAATATGGAATTAGTATAAATGGGTGGTTGATGGTTGACACAGACTCGGTGGGCTGAAGGGCCTGTTTCAGTGCTGTATCTTAAAAACTATATAAAATTGGAAATGTGTATAAATGTATATAATAATTATGTACGATTTGTAAGTTTTCTGCATTATTCCTTCTGGTGTGGTTTGGAACTTCTTTTAGTATGTTTAAACACATTATTGCAGCTTCCTTACTTTTTGTCCCAAAAGTATACTTTATGCATAAAAATCTGTTTAAAAAAATACATTACAAAACTGTTCAAAACAGCACCAAGTTGACATTCCAGAAAGTGCATTGAGTCATAGAGTTATACAGCACAGAAACAGGCCCTTCGGCCCATCGTGTATGCTATGGCGTTTCAAGTGCTCATCTAAATACTTCTTAAATGTTGTGAGGGGTCCTGCCTCCACCACCTCTTCAGGCAGTACGTTCCAGATTCCAACCACCCTCTGGGTGAAAAAAAGTTTCCTCAAATCTCCACTAAACCTCCTGCCCCTTACCCTAAATCTATGCCCCCTGGTTATTGACACCTCCACTAAGGGAAAAAGTTTCCTCCTATCTAACCTATCAATGCTCCTCATAATCTTGTACACCTCAATCATGTCCCCCTCAACCTTCACTGCTCCAAGGAAAACAACCCTAGCCTTTTCAGTCTCTCTTCATAGCTGAAATGCTCCAGCCCAGGCAACATCCTGATGAATCTCCTCTGCACCCTCTCCAGTGCAATCACATCCTTCCTATACTGTGGTACCCAGAACTGTACACAGTACTCCAGCTGTGGCCTAACTAGCGTTTTATACTGCTCCATCATAACCTCCCTGCTCTTATATTCTATGCCTTGGCTGATAAAGGCAAGTATCCCATATGCCTTCCTCACCACCTTATCTACCTGTGCTGCTGCCTTCAGTGATCTATGGACAACTACATCAAGGTCTCTCTGACTTTCTGTACTTCCTAGGGTCCTACCATCCATTGTGTATTCCCTTGCCTTGTTAGTCCTCCCAAAATGCATTACCTCACACTTTTCAAGATTAAATTCCATTTGCCACTGCTCCACCCATCTTACCAGCCCATCTATATCTCCCTGTAATCCAAGGATTTCCTCCTCACTATTTACAACATCACCAATTTTCGTGGCATCTGCAAACTTACTGATCATACCTCCTATATTCACGTCTAAATCATTAATGTACACTACAAACAGCAAGGTCCCAGCACCAATCCCTGTGGTACACCACTGGTCACAGGCTTCCAATTGCAAAAACAGCCCTCTACCATTACCCTCTGCCTCCTGCCACTAAGCCAATTTTGGATCCAATTTGCCAAATTGCCCTGGATCTCATGGGCTCTTACCTTCTTAACCAATCTCCCATGCGGGACCTTATCAAAAGCCTTACTGAAATCCATGTATACTACATCTACTGCTTTACCGTCATCTACACATTTAGTTACCTCCTTGAAAAATTCAATCAAGTTAGTTAGACACGATCTCCCTCGATAAAGCCATGCTGACTATCCCTGATTAATCCCTGCCTCTCCAAGTGGAGATTAATCCTGTCCCTCAGAATTTTTTCCAATATTTTCCCAACCACTGATGTTAGACTCACGGGCTGTAATGACCTGGTTTATCCCTACTACCCTTCTTGAATAATGGTACCACATTTGCTGTTTTCCAGTCCTCTGGTACATCTCCTGTGGCCAGAGAGGATTTGAAAATTTGTGTCAAAGCCCCTGCTATCTCTTCCCTTGCCTCAAGTAACAGCCTGGGATACATCTCATCTGGGCCTGGGGATTTATCCACTTTTAAGCCCGCTAAAACAGCTAATATTTCCTCCCTTTCAATGCTAATATGTTCAAGTATATCACAATCCCCCTCCCTGATCTCGACACCTACATTGTCATTCTCCATAGTGAACACCGGTGAAACGTAATCATTTAAAACCTCACCTATGTCCTCCGGCTCCACACACAGATTACCACTTTGGTCCCTAATGGACCCTACTCTTTCCCTGGTTATCCTCTTGTCCTTAATATGCTTATAAAACGCCTTGGGATTTTCCTTTATCTTGCCTACCGGTGTTCTTTCATCCCTCTCTTCGCTCTCCTAATTACTTTTTTAAGTGCCACCCTACACTTTCTATACTCCTCTAGTGCCTCCGCTGTTTTCAGCACTTGGGATCTGCTGTAAGCCTTCTTTTTTTTTCATATCCAATCCTCTATATCCCTTGACATCCAGGGTTCCCTGGGCCTGTTAGTCCTACCCTTCACCTTAACGGGTACATGTTGGCTCTGGACTCTCACTATTTCCTCTTTGAATGATATGATGTGATGTGATGTGATGTAGACTTTCCTACAAGTAGCTGCTCCCAGTCCACTTTGGCCAGATCCTGTTTTATTATATTGAAATCGGCCTTCCCCCAATTCAGTACCGTTATTTCTGGTCCATCATCGTCCTTTTCCACAATTACCTTAAATCTTACAGAGTTATGGTCACTATCCCCGAAATGCTCCCCCACTGTCACTTCTACCACTTGACTGGCTACATTCCCTAGGATTAGGTCCAGTACCGCCCCTTCCCTTGTAGGACTTTCTACATACTGGCTCAAAAAGTTCTCCTGTATGCATTTTAAGAATTCCGCCCCTTTTAAGCCTTTTGCACTAACACTATCCCAGTTAATATTGGGGAAGTTGAAATCCCCTACTATTATTACCCTATTATTTTCACACCTCTCTGAGATTTGCCTACATATCTGCTCCTCTATCTCTTCCTGTCTGTTTGGAGACCTGTAGTAGACACCCAGCCAAGTGATTGCCCCCTTTCTGTTTTTAAGTTCGACCCAAATGGCCTAATTTGAGGAACCTTCCAAGATGTCATCCCTCCTTACTGCAGTAATTGACTCCTTGATCAACAGTGCAGGGAAATCAGTTTTCTTCAATACAGGGGTGAGCCGCCTCACAACCCTTCCATTCCATTTTACATGCAATATACATTTTACAGCAAACCTATATTTGGTGGATGCAGCCCGAGGGGTTTCCCACGGGTCCAGCCCCTCAGTTCACCATGGCGGGAGGACCTTACACAGTGGTCTTTCCCCACTGAGCCTTTGCAGCGGCTGCCCCAAGCTTTAGTGCGTCCCTCAGCAATTAGTCCTGGACCTTGGAATGTGCAACACTCAGTCGTGGACAACTCTTTGCACTGGAAGACCAGCAAGTTTCAGACAGACCAAAGGACGTCTTTCACCGAATTGATGGTCCTCCAGCAGCAGTTGATGTTTATCTCAGTGTGCGGCCCTGGGAACAGCCCGTAGAGCACAGACACCTGTGTTACAGAGCTGCTTGGGATGAACCTCGACAAAAACCACTGCATCTCTTTCCACACCTGCTTTGCAAAGGCACATTCCAGAAGGAGGTGGGCAACAGACTCATCCCCACCACAGCCACCTCGAGGGCAGCGTGCGGAGGCAGTGAGATTCCGGGCATGCAGGAAGGATGACGGGGAGGGTCCTTCTCACCACCAGCCAAGCTACATCTTGGTGCTTGTTTGAAAGTTCTGCTGATGAGGCATTCTGCCAAATGACTTTGGCAGTCTGCTCGGGGAACCATCCGACAGGATCCACCATCTCCTTTTCCCGAAGGGCCTTGAGGACATTCCGTGCAGAACACTGCCTGATGGATTAGTCGTCAAAGGTGTTTTTCTGCACAAGCTTTTCCACGAAGGACAGGTGGTACGACATGGTCTAACTGCATGGAGCGTTCCACAGCAATGTGGCCAGGCCCATCCTTCGCAACACCGGGGACAGATAGAACCTCAGCACATCGTGACACTTGGTGTTTGCGTACTGGGGATCTAAGCACAGCTTGATGCAGCCGCACACGAAGGTGGTCATCAGGATGAGGGCGACGTTGGGTACATTTTTCCCGCCCTTATCCAGAGGTTTGAACATCGTGTCCCTCAGGACCCAGTCCATTTTGCATCTCCGGATAAAGCGGAAAATGGCTCGGGTGACCGCCCCGGCGCAGGAGTGGGGTATGGGCTAGACCTGCGCCACAGACAGCAACAACGTGAGCGCCTCACACCTGATGACCACATTCTTACCCACAATGGACAGGGATCGCTGCTCCCATGTGCTCAGTTTATGATGTACCATGGTTACTCTCTCCTTCCAGGTTTTGGTGCACATCCCAGCCCTTCCGAACCATATCCCCAACACCTTCAGGTAGTCTGACCTGACGGAGAAGGGGACATAGGATTGGACGGTCCAGTTCCCAAAGAACATGGCCTCACTCTTGCCGTGGTTAGCTTTGGCTTCCGAGGCCCGTTCGAACTGGTCGTAGATGCTCATCAGTCTGCGAATGGACAGCGGATCTGAGCAGAAGACGGCGACATCGTCCATGTACAGGGAGGCTTCTACCTGAGTGCCTCCGCTGCCTGGGATTGTCACCCCCTCTTATGCTTGCATCCTTCCTAATAGACTCAGCAAAGGGTTCAATACAGCAAACAAACCAGACAGGGGGTAGAGGACAGCCCTGTCTGACTCCAGATTGGATCGGGAAACTTTCTGATTCCCACCCATTGATTGAGACTGCACTACTGATGTTCGTGTAGAGCAGTTTGATCCAATTGCGGATTCCCTCCCCAAACCCCATTTTGGAGAGTACGTCCATCATGTAGGTGTGCAATATCCTATTAAAAGCCTTCTCCTGGTCCAAGCTGATGAGGCAGGTGTCCACCCTCCTGTCCCGTACATAGGCGAGCGTATCCCTGAGTAGCGCAAGACTATCAGAGATCTTCCTGTCAGGTGCAGTACAGGTCTGATCAGGGTGAATCACCAACTCCAGAGCAGACCTGACCCGACTGGCGATGACTTTTGGACAGAATCTTGTAGTTAACATTAAGCAGTGAGATGGGCCGCCAATTTCTGATTTCCGCCCTCTCCCCCATCCGCTTGTAGATGAGGGTGATGATGCTTTTCCTCATGGATTCTGACATGCTGCCGGCCAGAAGCATACTCTCATACACTTCCAGCAGGTCTGGGCCGATCCAGTCCCACAGAGCCGAGTACAACTCGACCGGTAAGTCATCGCTTCCGGGAGTTTTACTCGTCTTGAAGGACCTGGCAGCCTTTGTCAGTTCGTCCAGAGTTAGCAGTTTGTCAAGTCTCTCCCTCATGCGGTCATCTAAGACCTATGTTGACAGGAAGGACTGGGAGGCTGTGCTGTCTGTGAGCTTCACATCATACAGTTCAGCATAAAAGGATTTGTTAATCCTTAGTATGTCGGACTGCGAAGACGTTACCGAGCCATCCTCTTCCTTCAGGCTGCTGATCACAGAGCTCTCTCTGTGTATCTTTTTGAAGAAGAAACACGAGCACTTTTCATCCTGCTCAATGGAGCGGACTCTGGACCGGAAGATGATCTTGGAGGCCTCCGTGGCAAAGAGCGAGGCCTGCTGGCTCTTCACCTCTTGGAGATCCTCCTTGACCTCGAACCCCATCAACTGCAGCTGGAGCAGATTCTGCATTCTTTTCTGGAGTCAGGCCATTTTCCTCTGTCTCTCTCTGTCACCTCTGAACACCTTTGAGGATGACGAACCTCTTGATGTTTGATCTCTTCCCACCAGTGCACCAGAGACTCAAAGAGGTGTTTCACGGCTCTCCAACCTTTGTAATCCGTTTTGAGTTCCTCAATGTTCTTTGGGCTTAGCAGTGTAACATTCAGCTTCCATGTCCCCCTGCCAACCCGCTGGTCCTCCTGTAAATGACAGTCGGCCAGTAAGAGGCAGTGGTCAGAGAAGAACACCGGCTTGACGTCGGTGGATCTGACCGTGAAAGCGCGGGACACAAACAGGAAGTCAATCCTGAAACAGGCAGACCCGTCCAATCTTGACCAAGTGTATCTACGCTGCGCTCCATCTGCAGGTTTGCTGAAGACATCCTGCAGCTTGACATCTTTTACTGTTTCCATTAGGAATCTGGACGTAGCGCCCAGTTTGCTGTTATCACTGCCGGATCGTCCAGCTGCGTTAATGATGCAGTTGAAGTCACCGCCAAGAATGACCGGCCTGGATTTTGCCAGCAGCAGTGGGAGCTGCTGGAAGACGGTCAGCCGCTCGCTGCATTGAACCGGGGCGTACACGTTGATTAACCGGAGCAAAGCATTGTTGTACATCTGCTACGAGGAGGTGACCGCCCACCACCTCCTTAACTTCAGAGATGGTGAAGTTGCCTCCCCGCAGCAGAATACCCAGGCCGGAGGAACGGGAATCATTTCCCCCGACCAGATCAATGACCCGAGGGGCCACCATCATGACGATTGTCTGTAGGTGCTGAGGTGCGGAATTCCACACTCCTGCAAAAATAGCAGGTCGTCTTTGACCTTGGCGAGGTAGTCCAAGGTCAAAACACACCATGTAGTGGTTTTAACGCTACAAATGTTGATCGAAGCTATCTTGATACCCATTTTAAAGTTGGGTGTTGCTTACTACACCAGGTGTCCTTCCTAGTCCCAGTCCTTGGGTATGTTCCTGCATACCCATAGTGTACACAAGCTGTTTCACATTTGTTGGGCTCAGGAACCCCTCCTGGTTATTCATGGGGGGTTTGTTCTGCTGGAGTGACATCGGGGGGGGGTGGGGGGAGGGGGGTCGTGTAGGCAGCAAGGCTTGGGCTGTCCTCTGTTGGTGGTGCCTTTCCCCTCTGTCCCTCCTCGAAGATATCACTGTTCCCAGCTTCCCAGAGCTGGAGTGCGCCAGACGCTTGTTGCTCTCGGTCTCCTGCAGCTGGGGTGCACTGGGCATCTCGCTGGGTTTGGCGCTTTATGTTTGGGGCGCGCTGGGCCCGTCACAGCTTCCAGCGCCCCAGAGCTGGGGGGCTTTCACTTCCAGCTCCTTTGAGTTCTGTCGCTTCTTTTGCAGGTGCTGTCTTCCTGGCTCTTCCTCGTCCAATGAGGAGGAGCTGCCATAGTCTGCCTCAGACGGTAGCCTCCTCTTGCCACTGGTTTGTGTGGTGACCTGTTCCTTTTTTGGAGGCTTCTTCTTTGTGGTTTTCCTTTTTACCACGTGCCACTGACCAGTTTGTCCATCTGCGGCCTCCTCCTCCATTGATTCTGTCTGTAGAGGAGGGGTTTCCGGGCACAGGGTAAAAACATAGAAAAATAGGAGGAGTAAGCCATTTGGCCCTTCAAGCCTGCATCGCCATTCAATATGATTATGGCTGATCATCCAAACTTAGTACCGTCTTCCCGCTAAAGAAACATAGGTAGGTGTTGGGTTGCAGCTGCCTCCCCTTTCTTCTCCTTCTCAGATAGACTTTCCTCGCTGCAGGGAGGATTGCTTGTCTCCTTCCCAGCACCAGATGTGTTCACCTTTCCTTCTCCCGGCCTTTCCTTGGACCTTGCAGCCTGAGCATAACTGAGGCAGCGTTTGGGGCAGATTTTGTAGAGGTGGCCTGCCCCATCGCACAGGTTGCAGAACTTACTCTAGTGTTTAAAGTCCTTGGTCTGATGGCCTTCCTTCTTGCAGTTCTTGCAGATCTTGCAGACGACTGTGCTGCAGTTAGCTGCCACATGACCAGATTTGCCACAGGTGCAACAAACTCTGGGCTGCCCCGCATTGATCAAGAAGCCTCGACTTCCCCAGATAGCGAAGCTGGAGGGAGGATGGATGATGGCTCTGTTGTCATCGACATAGGGGTTGTAGAGGTGGATTGTCACCACCCGGTCACGTTACGATGGCAGCGTGAAGAGCGGCTCCACTATGAGGATGGACTGCGGCACCTGGTTTCCCTTCTCTTTGAACACCTTCAGGAACTAGATGCATCTGCCACATTCTTGAATGTCACATCGAAATATCCACTGCTGGGGAAATCCTGCAGGCAGAAGTTATCTGTAGCTTGGAATCCACAGCAATCAATAAGGATTTTCTTAATGAAGAAGGTATGGTAAACAGGTGCACCTCCTTCATTATCCTTCACTATTCACTACCACCCGAACCGTGTTACACACTCCCTGGTTACAGCTATTTTGCTCAAAACTTACCTGGAATAGGATCAAAGGCCACTGATCATGGTGTCTCCCCTGTCAGGTAAGTATCTCAGCTTCCTTAACTCCTGCTGGCTATCATTAAACTGTTGGGATTAAAAGTCTGTGGCTACTCTAGAGTGATGAGGCAATCATTTCTGATGCACTTCTTTGTAAATTTGCTCCACTACAGGTTACTTGCTCCCATGTCAGCTAATGTGTGTTGCCTAGTTGTCGTCCTCTTGGGAAAGGAAATAGCTGAGAATGCCATAACTGACCTGAGCTTTTATGCAACAGTTCATTCAGGCTGTCACAGGGGACATCAGCAGTGTTAACCAATTGACTGTGCACAGATGCATAAAGCAAATAACAGATGCATTGTATGCTGAAGGCATCCAGTACATTGGCTTCCTAAGGACACCTTTTACTGTAGTATTACAGAGTGGCCAAATTCCCCAAAACAAAGAATCACAGATTACACTTACAAGGCCATATGTGCTCCTTAGAACAATCACCAATAAAAGATTCTATCGTCTCATTTTAAGATAACTGGCAAAAGAACCTACAGGGAAATAGAGAGCAATTTCTTTACACTGTGAGTTGTTTAACCTGGAATATAATTTGCAGGGCTATGAGAAAGCAGCAATGGTGTGGGACTAATTAGATAGTTCTTTCAAAAAGCTGGCACAGGCACGATGGGCTTTATGGCCCGTTTCTGCGCTGTCTAATTCTATAATTGTCAAGCTTGTTTGGAGCTAACAGCACCACATCATGCAGTTAAATATTCACTTTCCTGGCAATTGTCACAGTGTCTTCATTTTAAGGTAGCCTACTGTTCCACCACTCTTTTGGCTAAAAAGGCAAGTCCTTGGATGGATCCCGGGACTTCATGATTACCCTTTACAACCATGACTAATAATTATTGTGTGCTTTACTGGATACTATCCGAGCATTGCTATATTAGCATCTATTCAACCACTACAGTCATCATGCTATTACGACCTCAGTGAGAGCTTTAATGTTAAACTACAAGTCTGAACCCCACCCACACCAATTGAAAGAATTACACAAGATTTCACTTTTTAAGACTTTATAATAACTAAACTTAAAGAAATCCCCATTAACTAAATAGTGCATTGTAAGTAGCTGATACCCCAGATTACAAAGAAAGGTAGTTTCTTTACTTATTAAAACACTTGAAAACCTCACACCACACTTAAACATTACACAGTCCTTTTTGAAGGTAAAATCCTTTGCAGTTAAAAGTCCCAAATTCCTCCCAGTTGCAATGGGTCAGATCTCCCAGACCTTTTCAAAAGTCAACATCCTCTTCGCTCACTTCTCAGAGCACTTACAACCCACACGTCCATGAATAAGGCGACCCCTAGTGATTCTGCTGGTCTTCCACTTCTCCGCAAGCTTCAACATTCAAAACAGGTTCAAATCTTTACAGCCTTTTACTGCATCAGGCTTCTGAGAGCAGGTGTCCCCACGTCCCCACCCCCACCCCCCCATCTCTCTCTCTCAGGCTGCAACTGCTGGGTTCCCTTCTTACAGTCTACCTTGAGGCTACAACTGCTGATTTCTTCCCTTTCAGCTAGTCTGCCTTCAGAAAATTTGATAAATTTATCTGGACTCAAAAGTCAAAAGCTTATTGTCCTGTTCCAGTATGCAAAGTTCAGAAGTCTGGTTTCACAGAGCCACCTGGGCCTTCCATTGCTCCTAGGTGTTAACAGCTGCCTGGTACATTTGTATCTTCAGAATCATGACCGCAAGTTTCACGACTCGAAAGTCTGAGAGGGCAAAACCCATTGTTCTTCAGGTGTTACCCCTGCAGTCCCTTTTTTTCAAAAAATGTCTTTGATCTGTGTTCTCTGTTGTCCTGGTAACCAAGACTTCTGACTTGTCCTTTCGCAGAGTGCATATGAGGTTATCTGACTTTGTGGACTCCATCTTAAATAAAGTGTATTTATATAGGAACAAAGGAACAGTAGTAGGCCACTGAGCTCCTCAAGCCTATTCCACCATTCAATGAGATCATGGCTGATCTATACCCTAACTTCATCCAGTTCAATCAGCAAAGTGATGGAAGGTGTCATCGACAATGCTGACAAATGGCACTTACTCAGCAATAACCTGTTCAACAATGCTCAGTTTGGGTTCCAACTGGGCCACTCGGCTCCAGACCTCATTACAGCCTTGGTCCAAACATGGACAAAACAGCTGAATTCCAGAGGTGAGATGAGTGACTGCCCTTGATATCAAGGCAGCATTTTAGCGAGTGTTGTATCAAAGAGCCCAAGCAAAATTGAAGTCAATGGGAATCAGGGAAAGCTCTTCAATGGTTGGAGTCATACCTAGCACAAAAAAAAGGTTGTGGTTATTGGAGGCCAATCATCTCAGCCCTGGGAGACTGCTGCAGGAGTTCCTCAGGACAGTGTCCAACCATCTTCAGCTGCTTCATTAATCGCCTTCCCTCCATTATTAGGTCAGACATGGGGATGTTCACTGATGGTTGCACAGCGTTCAGTACCATTTGTACCTCCTCAGATACTGAAGCAGTCAGTGTCCACATTCAGAAAGACCCGGACAACATTCAGGCTTGTGCTAATAAGTGGCAAGTATCATTCGCACCACACAAGTGGCAGACAATGACCATCTCCAACAAGAGAGAATCGAACCATCTCCCATTGGCGTTCAACGGCATTACCATGCCTGAGTCCTCCATCATCAACATCCTGAGCTTTACCATTGACCAGAAGCTTAAATGGACCAGCCACATAAATACTGTGGCTACGAGAGCAGGTCAGTGGCTGGGAATTCTGCGAAGAGTAACTCATCTCTTGACACCCCAATGCCTGTCCACCATCTGCAAAGCACAAGTCAGGAGTGTAATTGAATACTCCCTATTTGCCTGGATGAATGCAGCTCCAACAACACTAAAGAAGTTTGACACCATCCAGGACAAAGTAGCACCTTAAACATACACTTCCGCCACCACCGGTGCACAGTGGTTGCAGTGTGTATCATTTGTAAGATGCACAGCAGCAACTCACCAAGGCTCCTTCAACAGCACCATCCAAACCTCCGACCCCTACCACCTAGAAGAACAAGGGCAGCAGATACATGGGAACACCACCACCTGCAAGTTTCCCTCCAAATCACACACCATCCTGACTTGGAACTATATCACATCTCCTTCACTGTTACTGGGTCAAAATCCTGGAACTCCCTCCCTAACAGCACTGTGGGTGTACCTACACCACATGGACTGCAGCGGTTCAAGGCGGCAGCTCACCACCACCTTCTCAAGGGCATGAACGAATAAAAAAACCAGCCTTGCCTCGATATCTCTTGATACCATTAGCTAGCAAAAATTTATTGATATCAAATCTTAAATTATTAATTGAACTGGCATCAATTGCTTTTTGTGAGAGAGAGCTCCACACTTCTATTG
The DNA here is from genome assembly GCF_036365525.1 of Heterodontus francisci. Classification (NCBI taxonomy): domain Eukaryota; kingdom Metazoa; phylum Chordata; class Chondrichthyes; order Heterodontiformes; family Heterodontidae; genus Heterodontus; species Heterodontus francisci. The sequence continues at coordinate 28,738,277 of NC_090400.1, read as the reverse complement.
CGAAAAAGTGTTTCCTGGTTTCCCCCGCAAATGGTCTGGCTCTGGTTTTAACATTATGTATGCTTGTCCTAGACTCCCCTACCAGTGGAAAATTTTTCTTGCTATCAATTCTATCAGTTCCTTTCAAAATACATAAAAACTTCAACCAAATCACCCCTTAACCTTCTATAATTAAGGGAGTACAAGCCTAGTTTATGTTATCTCTCCTCATAATCTAACCCTTGGAGCCCTGATAACATTCTGGTGAATCTACACTGCATTCCTTCTAAGGTCAATAAATCCTTTCTACATTGTGGTGTCCAGAATTGTCCTCAGTACTCCAGATGGGGTCTGAAGCACCTTTCACGGCCTCAGGATGTCACATTGCACTTCATAGCCAATGAAGTATTTCTGAGGTGCAGTCACTGTTGTAATGTAGGGAAACATGGCAACCAAATTGCACACAGCAAGATCCCACAAACAGAAATGTAATCATAAACAGATAATGCGTTTTTAATGGTGTTGTTTAAGGGATAAATGATGGCCAAGCCACCAACTCCTGCTCTTCCTCAAGAAGACCGTGGACATTTTTCTTACATCCACCTGAGAGGACAGGCAGGCCAGTTTAATTTCGCATCTGAAAGATGGCATCTCTGACTGTGCAGCATTCCCTCAGTACTGCATTGAAGTTTCAACCTAGATTATGTGCTCAGATCTCTGGAGTGGGATTTGAATCTTTTGACCCTGGTCTGTCATCTTTTTAGACATCTGTGCCAATCTGACACAGGCCACTTTTTCTCGAGTAGCAAATGTGTCCATTGCATTAATAGCCCTGTCATCATGTTCCCCCATTCCCATCCCCATCAATGAATTCATTTATAGATACTCATCATTCATGCAAACAAATCCAAGGCATTTCTACACCTGGAGAATAAATAATCCCTGAACACAACTTCAGTGCAAGCATAATTTTAATGCAAAACCAATATGTGTGTCTCCATATGCTTTCTATTATGCACCGTCTTGGTGCCTGCCTGTTGTGTGCCCCTTCCAACCCATGTATCTCCTGCGCGTTTCCTCAATAGCGGAAGGGGTATGTCCGTCAGGAGCCATTTGGAACCAAGATGGCCCTCACCTCGAGACAGCTCAATCCTGAGAGGGACATGCTGCTAGCTGCATCTCCTGTGCATGGGCAGGCTGATACAGATACAATAGAGACATAAAGAGACTACACCTAGACAGAGAAACAGATAGATTACAGCAAAAGAGATAGAGAAACAGAAACAAACATACATAAGAAATACCAACTCCAGCAAAAAAAAAAAATGGGCAGCAATTTTCTATCCAGAACCACTCGGATTCAGAGTCCATCTATCTGTGCAGGAAACATTGCAACTGTAGAATTATGGAAACAAGGTACAGCTTATGAATGCAGACATGTGAACAAAATCTGCAAACTAATTTAGCTTTCAGCAAAGCTCTGACAAAATCAATGAATGGCAATTAAATTATTATGTACTGTTGATTTGTCTTTAACTAGAAAATAATCATTAACCAGCACAAAGCAAAATATGTTAAAACCTGGAAAAGAACTTGCATTTATCACATTTATTGTGAACATTTCAAAGCACTTTGCACAAAGAATTATTTTGGAAAGCAATGACTAACTGGAGATAAATGTGACAGACATTTTGTGCACAGCAAAAAAATGAATGACCATTTAATCTGTTTTTGATAAGGGAGAGATGTTGCTTAAAGCCCTGTCTGTTTTCAAATAATGATATAGGATCTTTAACACCCACCTGCAAATCTCATTTAAAGGACTGTGATTCTAACAATGCAGCACTTCCTCAATTCAGCAATCAAGTAACAGGCTAGATCATGTGCTAAAGTAGGGCTTGAGTCCTCAATGTTCTGATTCAAGAATGAGAGTTCTACCAACAGAGGCAAGCTAACATAAACCTGGCATTTGCTAAATGGCTGAACTCATTAAACAGACTCTTGAGTTTATGTAGCTCCCATGATAGCAGAATTTAGTTTGAGTTCTACTACACAGTGTTGGGTGTTTGTCATGCAGTCTTATCAATATGTCACTTCCAGAACATTATTAGCAGCCATGCACTGTTTGCTACTCACTGCAGTGCTTAAAGGAATGTGTTACTGACAGTGAGTGTGCCTCACTTATGTCCTTCTTGATCACATCAAGGCCAACTGAAACATTCTGCAAATTACAAATTCCAGAGCTATTTACTCCATGACTTTATACTTTAGTTTTCCAATTTGTTCTCCTGAAAACCTGAGCTGGGGCTCCTATGGGCGCTCACCGCCGTCCAAAACCTCCACCAGTTCTTTGTGTGACCCTAACCAGCAGCTACCAGCAGGCCATTAACCATGGATGACATCGCAGCAGAGCCTGAGGCTGTTCTCCCAGCATGGGCCACTGGATAGTGATCAGGAGCAGGAACCATGGCTGATGTTCTCCTTCCCTAGCTCAAACCTGAGCTCCCTCTGGTCTCTTTGGCTGGATACTTAGCAGAAAGATGACATCAATTTGTTTTTTTAAAACTGGAAGCATCTGGAGATGGAATAGCAAACCTGCCAAGTGTCACACTGTCACTCACTAAAAATTGAAGTATGTAAGTTATTTTGATGCGTATCACTTCTAGGAGTGCACCTATCTTTATTTAAATAAGTTTGCAGTCTGCCTCAGCCCTTGTGATCAGAAACTCACTCCTTACAGGTGATGAGTGTTCATTTTTGTTAAGTAAAAGTAACCATGCAAGGAAAATATTTCTGGAGTTCTGGCAAGTACTTGCTGGCTTTCCCTCACTTCATGCATGTTAAGTCAATGAAAATGGAGATCCCACAAATTGAACTGCATTCGAAGGATATGCTAATAGGGTGAGATGAAGTATGGCTTGAGGAAGCTCTTGTGGAGCATGAACACTGGTGCAGACCAGTTGGGCCAAATGGTCTATTTCTGACCTGTAAATTCTCTGTAATTCTACATTATTGCAAAACCTCCAGTGGGTCAAACAAACATAATCAGCAATAGAAAATACTTGTAGCTCGAGTTCTGAGTCCGTATATCATGGAATCTACACATTGCTAGGGATTTGGGGAATTGTAAAGTAAGAGACAGAGCCCAGAATCAAACAACAGGGAGTATAATGTGCACCCTATCCACGCAAGAGCAGGTGCAGAAATTGTAGGGTATTTTTGTCCAGTGTTCCCGTGAGCTAACCTCAGCCATGCAGAAAGTGGAGCTGCTTAGTAAGAGATTACCAGATTGGAGCTCACCAACAGTGCCCCTCGTATGGTCAAACAGACTGCCAATACTTATTGCCAACCTCACACGTGAAGTACGGCTACTTGGGCAAGGTATGAGAGGATTCTGCCAGGATTGTAAGGTGGGATGATAAACAGAAGGGAAACTGGCAGAATAGATTGCACACAGCACTCTCACTGCAGGAAACTCAACTCTTGAGTATATTTAACAGGAAGTCTTTAACAGCTCCTCAGACTGTACAAAGGAAACAAATTGGCACTATTGTATTTGGTATTCCTAAATTAGCCCTCAGACTATATCTATTCAAAGAATCATAGAATCTCACAGCATTGAAGGAGGCCTTTCGGCACATTGGGCCTGTTCTGATTCTTTGAAAGAGCCATCCAATTAGTCCCTCTCCCAGGTTCCATCCACACAGCCCTGCAATTTTCTCCCTTCAAATATTTATCCAATTCCTTTTTGAAAGTTACAACTGAATCTGCTTTCAAGCAATGCATTCCAGATCATAATAACTCAACGCATTAAAAATATTCTCCTCATTTCGCCGGTGAATCTGTTGCCAACTCCCTTAAATCTGTTGCCTCTGGTTACCTACCATTCTGTCAGTGGAAACAATTTCTCCTTATTTACGCGATCGAAACAAATTCATGATTCTAAATGCCCCTGTTAAATCTCCCCTTCACTTTCCCTGATCTAAGGAGAACAATCCCAGTTCCCCCAATTAACTGAAGTTCGTCATCCCTGGTACCATTTGAGTAAATCTTCTCTGTATAATTTTAGCTGGGTAGCTACTGCAGCCAAATACCAACCCAAACACTGGAGGGGACATTAAAATTGATCGCAGTTGTACGATAATTCCTCATGCTTTTTGGAACAAATTGACGTCTAATATCAACAATAGCTTGCATTTCTATAGTGCTTTTAATGTAGAAAAAACACATTAGGCTGCTTCACAAATCGTGTAAGGATACATAGACCCCAAGCCAAGGAAGAAGAGGTTAGGAAATAACCAAAAGCTTGGTCAAAGAATAGGTTTTAAGGAGCCTCATAGCGGAGGAGGGAGAAATGGAGAGGCAGAGGAGTTTAGGGAGGGAGTTCTAGAGCATGGGGCCTAAGCAGCTGAAGGTGCAGCTGTCAATGGTGGGATGAAGAAAAGAGGAATGCATAATGGGCTGGAGTCAAAGGAATGGAGAGTTTGTAATGGTGAGGGGCGGTTACACAGATAGGGAGGGTTAAGACTATGGAGGGATTTAAACATAAGAGTCCTCAGGAATGGGCTGTGGGAAAATAGTGTTGTAACATTTTCCACCAGTGGGGAAGTGGAGAGAGGGAGTTGGGTACATAAAGGTCAAACCAGAAGCTTCTATGGAGAGACTGAGAAAAAGTATAAGTGTTGTTGCAGTTGCTAGCTTGTGATAATTAAACACATCCTGAGCAATGCATTAAACTGTGTTTGGAGTTTTAGTTTAGTTTAGTTTAGAGATACAGCACTGAAACAGGCCCTTCGGCCCACCGAGTCTGTGCCGCCCATCAACCACCCATTTATACTAATCCTACACTAATTCCATATTCCTACCACATCCCCACCTGTCCCTGTATTTCCCTACCATCTACCTATACTAGGGGCAATTGCTAATGGCCAATTTACCTATCAACCTGCAAGTCTTTGGCTTGTGGGAGGAAACCAGAGCACCCAGAGGAAACCCACACAGACACAGGGAGAACTTGCAAACTCCACACAGGTACCCAGAATTGAACCCGGGTCGCTGGAGCTGTGAGGCTGCAGTGCTAACCACTGCGCCACTGTGCCTGTGGCTGGACGACACTGAAAATCCTGTTATCTGGTCATTACATGGGTTTTCACAGAAGCCAGTGTGCCACTGTTCATTATTGTGAACAACCAGACACTTCGAATGCAACTAGTATTATTCTCGAGCCTGATGCTGTCCTTACCTAACAACATGCATATGTATCTCCAGCAACGTGGGGGTGAAACCCTCATCAATTTTCCCCTCCTGATCAATTTTTCCTTCTCTGACCAGATATGCTGAGACCCCAATGTTAGTGCCTTTATAATTGGCTGGCTGAGATCAGCTATTGCATCATAAACGAGGGATTAAACCTGAGACTTTCATGGCCTGCAAGGCTTAGCTGCTCACTGGGACTGGTAAAAGGGTCCTGGCACAACACTGTTGGGGACCAGTGCATCTCAGGAGATGCATACAGGAGTGTGCAGAGCTGGTCAGGTTAACCTGAAGTCAAGTTTCTTGACTCTTGCAGCAAACTCTTTTCAATTCACGAGTAAATCCGTGTTTGCATTTTTAAAGAAATTATACGAAAAGCTGAATTCAAAAAAAATAATTCCTTTAAGTTTCTATGGAGCGAATGATTATTTAAGATGTGCCTTATGGAGGCACTATTATAAATTATGTCTCCCTTTATCATTTTAATGTTCTGTACCCTTTGTGAATGTTATGTATGAAGGGAGAATATCTTGAGAACATTGTAGTAGTGCTTTTCTTTATTCTGTTAGGACTCAATGTGGAGGTACACACTCCGCTCAGTTGCTTGAATTATTCAGCAGTCTAACCAGCAGACCTTAAATAGGACAGTGAAGGCCCGTGACAAAAAGGTTAAAAAGAAATTAGCATTTCATTTCTGCGGAGCCAGTGTAACAGGAGTGCTCCTCCATATTTGAATTTCTCCTTCATAGTTCCACTCTCCTGCTTTTGCCTGATAGCCTTTAATATTTTTCTTTAACTAATTATCCAATTTGAATACTGTAATCAATTTCGTAACGATCACCATTTGTGGCAGCACGTTCGACGTATCTAACGCTAATCCTAAAATCAAGGTCTCTTGTCTTTGATCTACATACCAACAAAAGAAATCTATCTCCATTTATCTTACTTATCCTTCTGTCGTTTTGAACACCGCTTATCAAATCCTTTCTCATCTTTTGAAGTTTCAGTTAATGACCACTGGTTACACTAGCCTTTCCTAATAGCTCAGGCCTTTCACTTACCATCCTGGTAATTCTGTGTTACATTTTCTCCAGGGCTATTGTGTCATTTCTGCAGTGAAGGGCAGAAAACCACACATAATATTCCAGATATTACAGAATCAATGTTTTCATTGTGAACTCTTAGCTTTGATTAAGCTCTCTCTATATAAGCACAAAAATCTCATTTGCCTTCTTAATTACTTTATTTTAAACTTGTCCAGCTACTTTTAAGGATGTTAAGGAGGCTTGTGCGGGGCATAAACACTTGTTGGGCCAGATGGCCTGTTTCTGTGCTGTACATTCCATGTAACTCTATGTAATATTTGTAGCCCAGATCTCTTTGCCTCTCCACTACATTGAAAAATTTACCATCTAAGGTTATTTCCATAATTTATTCTTGTTCTCAAGATGTATTACTTCATGTTTTCCTGCATTATACTTAGCAGCCACTTAGCTGCCCATTTTCAACAACTGTTTATGTCTCCCTGTAGTCTCCTGCATTCTCCCTGGCAGTTTGCGTAGGTAGATTATTTCCACTGGCAGGTAACTTTAAGACAAGAAACTGCGATTGCAAAGAATTGCAAAATGGTGTGGTATAAAGAAACAGGCAACAGAAGCTGGATTTTGCGCTCTCAGATGCATCTTACTGACTGTTTCCTGTCTGGAGCTCTCATTGATTATCAAAGTCACTCCTCAAATTTCACTAAGAATGTTAAGGATAATAATGTGGATAGTACACGCTCTCTCCCCAGCTATGGCACAGTACAAAAGGACCTCCAGTTGGATATGTAAACACACTGAAAACAGTTTTTAAACTCGAAGAACATAAATTGAGCACACGAACAGAGCAACCTCCCACATCATACAAGGCAATACATTGTTGTGGAGTCTGAAATGTGGGGATCCGGATGTAAGTATTTTTAAATTAAGCCATCACTCCAACCCCACTACCTGATTTATTTCCAAACCTTGGCAATTCTGCAGGTGTAGTAACAGGAGTACTGAAATAAAACTCATACCAGGCATTATCCTCCTTCTGTCTCAAAAAGGCGAGAGTTATTAGGCTTGTAGAAAATAAAGCGTCAAGTAAGACTACAGCAGGCAGCTGGAATAGAGCTTTTAAGAGCTGCATTTTTACAGCTTATTTGGTACATATAATCTCTTGGTGTCAATCACTAAATAAACACCACTATAAATGTGACTCGCCCGTGCCATCGGTTCATCTTAGCACTTCTCTACCGCAAGTATCTTGTACGTTCAACGTTGAGAGTTCTGACTAAATCTGACAGCTCCTCTCATGCCATCCAACCAACTTAATTCATTCAGTCTCCAGTTCTACCTTTGAATTGCTTTGATTAGTCAGTATTGACAACCTCCAATTCCAATAGAATTTTCTTGTACAAAGCGAGCACATGGACTGAAACACTAACTGCCAGTTAAAACACAGATTGTTGGCACATATGAATTACCAAAACTACAGGCCACTCTCTCGTAATTCTTAGAAACAGTACTATTATGAAGCCAATCAGAGACCTCAGCTTTCACTGCATCTTGGGAATAGATTTTCCAATTCATAGATGCATACAGCACAGAAGGAGGCCATTCAGTCTATCGTGCCTGTGCCAGCTCTTTGAGAGTGCTATCCAATTAGTCTCACTCTCCCACTCTTTGCAATTTTTTCCTTTTCAAGTATATATCCTCTTTCCTTTTGAAAGTTACCATTGAACTTGCCTCCACAACCCTTTCAGGTAGTGCATTCCAGACCATTAGAACTCGCTGCATAAAAACAATTCTCCTGTCTGGTTCTTTCGGCAATTATCTTACATTTGTGCCCTCTAGTGACCAACCCTCCTGCTAATTGGTGTTATTTTTAATGGGTTATCACCAGTGTTAAGATAACTCTGATTGGAAAGTTTTCATATCAACTAATTTGTTAAGGACATGATATTTTTTTTTTTAAATTGTCCTGCTTTATTTCTGTTCTCTGAATTGTTGAAGTTGAATAATTTATTCTGAAATTATATGAGTCAGTCACAGGCCTTCAATGACATTCTGAGCACTTTCACCAAAGGAAATCAATTTTCACCAGTATTATTTTGTCTTGTTGAACGCAAGACATAGTGACTAATGGTTGACTTAAAACAATATGCTATCTGCCCTCCTCAGCTGAATTGATGACAGTAAATGCACAAATGCCATTGTGTCCATGGAAACAGCACACTTCCAGGAGTGTCTGTTCACTAAGCAACTTCCAATCATTCACTTACATCCAGGAGTATTTAATGGTTACTTCGAGGTTAGTCATGAGCACGTAACCACAATCACAAATTTGCAATTTAACAATTCCAGAAAACTGCCAGATAGAAACTGGCTTTCACACCTCAGGATAGATTTTGACTTTCTGCAATAGTGTAAAATGGACACAAGTGAATCAGGAGCCCGCTTTACATAAATCAGGAAAGATGTAAAGCGGGCTGCTGATTCATTAAAACCCATTTTGCACTATCGCATAGCCAAAAACAACTCCATTCTTGTGTGTTCATTCATGGATTACAACATTTTTTGTCAATGCTATATTAATGCTCAAACACTTCACGACCAGAAATCCAGAATGCTAAAAATGGCAGACCTTGAATTGAACAAGTTATTGTATAGAATCACACCACAAAAACATCCTTATGAACTGAAATAAATTGAGGGGAAGTGCTACTTTATTCTGCTACATTTAGACTCATATTCTTTTGATACCATGTATTTAAGGTTGAGCCTTGCATAGGTTCTTTATTCGAGAGGAACCACGAGTCCCATAACAGGAGTTGATCATATAAAAATATCCCCGTGCTCTCCTGATGGTGTAGTGGAGAAATAAAATGATTGGTCTGCGCTAAGACTGGAACAGCTCAGGTTCAATCCACAGCTCATTATGACAACAAGGCAGAGGGTACAGATGTTACAATAGGGATAGGAAGGGGGAGAAAAACAGCAGCATCTCTGCAGTTGCTGCTGTCCCGTGAGCCCTGCTAGAAAATTCATTTGTCAAAATCGAGGAAGCAGAGAATCAGACTTGGCTGTGATAATCTCCTTGGCAGAATAGTCTGCATTCAGGCGCTGAAACTCTCAGCCAATCACAGTTGAGGCGAGGAGGGGTGCTGAATCTGGGTGGAACAGAAATCCCACCCTCCCACTGTTAATGTCCCTGAACCTATGAAATCCCAGAGTCAAGGAGGTAGATCTTGATTTTGTGTAATAGTATAAAATGAGCGATAGCGAGTCAGCAGCTTGTTCTACATCTCTCCTGACATTTATTTTTTTTATTTATTTAGAGATACAGCACTGAAACAGGCCCTTCGGCCCACCGAGTCTGTGCTGACCAACAACCACCCATTTATACTAACCCTACACTAACCCCATATTCTCTACCACATCCCCACTATTCTCCTACCACCTACCTACACTAGGGGCAATTTATAATGGCCAATTTACCTGCCAACCTACAAGTCTTTTGGAGGTGGGAGGAAACCAGAGCACCCGGAGGAAACCCACGCAAACACAGGGAGAACTTGCAAACTCCACACAGGCAGTACCCAGAATCGAACCCGGGTCGCTGGAGCTGTGAGGCTGCAGTGCTAACCACTGCGCCACTGTACCGCCCCGTCAAAATTTCTATTGATTTTCAACCTGACTGAGCCAGAAGAAATTTTACTGCTTAACAGGGTCAGTGAACTCACAGGCTTCCATAACAATCTTCAATTTTAAAATGCATTGTTGGCTTCTTCCGCTGGTGTCTTCAGTGCAGTTGATCACTCCACGGTCAATTTCATTCTACAACTGACCTTTAAGTTTGTGAATTGCACACCCCACCCATGGTCCAAGTATCCTTGGCAGTCAGTGCTGCTAAGGGTGCATACCCTCATTTAATTTGGATTATGATACAATGGGCCATGTGTCACAGGCCCATCCCCAGAATGGTTTGGTTTTCCAAAGGGGCTGGAAAGGGGCAGAGATCTGCTGGATCCAATCTCCAGCCACTATGCTGCAGAACCACCTTCCTCAGCCCCAGGAATTTCAGGGCCTCAATGTCTGGACTCACACATGAACAGTAGTCCCTTCAATAAGAACAAGTTTTGCCTGTGGAATCATACACCAGCATTCTCAGTGCCTTGAGGGGAGAAGAGAAATATCCTTAAAATGCATTAGCACAGCATGTCTCCTTAAGCAGAGGAAGTTAAGGGGAGACCTAATAGAAGTATTCAAAATTAAGAGGTATTTTGATAGAGCATAGAATCATAGAATGGTTACAGCACAGAGGAAGGCCATTCCACCTGTCACGTTCATGCCAGCTCTCTGCAAGAGCAACTTAGCTAGTCCCACTCCCCCATGCTAACCCCACAGCCCTGCAATTTTATTTTTCTTCAGGTGCTTATCCAATTCCCTTTTGAAAGCCATGGTTGAATCTGCCTCCACCACATAATCATTAAGTGCATTCCAGGTCCTAACCACTCCCTGCGTAAAAAAGTTTTTCCACTTGTTGCCTTTATTGCTTTTGCCAACCTCTTTAAATTGGTGCCCTCTGGTTCTCGATTCTTCTGCCAAAGGGAACAATTTCCCTCTATCTACTCTGTCCAGACCCCTCATGATTTTGAACACCTATCAAATCTCTTCTCCACCTTCTCTTCTCTAAGGAAAACAACTCCAGTTTTTCCTATCTATTGTTACAAGTGTTTTGTTTTGAAAAAGAAAACAGAATTCGGTTTGTTTAAAAAACTGAGATAAGAATTTTTTTGCTCAGTGGACACTAACCTGAAAATAGTTGGAATTCCTGCAATGTTTTGAAAGGAATTCATAACAAGAGTTGAATTTTATGGGTACTTTGCAAGGAAGTTGAACTTGTACAAGAACAGGAAAGCCAGCAATTTCAAGGAAACCACAGGGGTTTGCCCTTTCTCCAGAACAGCTTTTGAGTGACAGGGGGAGACACTGTGGCTGGACATGTGACGATGTTCAGGAAGGTTCTTTTTTCACCTTGGACCCTTTAAAAAGCCTTTGAATTGGACAAAGTGTAGGCATTTGAAATCTTTGCTTTGACCTGCCTGGAGCAAGAGAGGGAGACCCAGAAAACTGTTACCTCTCTTTGTAAAGGAGACCTGCATCTCTTGAAAAGGAATCCTGCATTTGAAAGGTGGCAGAATCCGATTGCCTCCAGTCTCTGAAGAATTCCTGCCTCCAGAGTGGCTCCTATTGTCTCCTGTGTTTTGGGAGATCCTGAAATCTCAAGAAAGCTTCTACTGCTAGACTGCTGTTTTTAAAAGCCCAAGCAGACCGGTTACTGCACCCCTGCTGAAAGACCTGTGTGACGCATGCTGCAGACAAATTGCCTTGAAAGCCTACCCATCACAGACTGTTCACCAACCTCGCCTGGGGAGACTTAGAGTGGCATCTGACTATTCAACTCTGGGACACCTCACCAAACTGAAAACATCCTGCCAGAACATGATGAACTCAATAATTTTTTATTCCTTCTATTCCTAAGAAACAGATGTAAACCAAAATCCTTTTTCCCCGGTTAACCATTTTTTTTAATGTATGTGTGTGTGCCTGAGGGCTAAGGAACGAAGGAACTTTTCATATATATAGATTTATCTCATTAGTAGTTAAGACTTATTATCTCTTTTCTAATAAATAGTTAATGTTGTTGTTGTTTAAAGAAACCTGGTTTGTTGTGCTTTATTCTGGGGGAGATAAATAAAGTGTTTAATTTGGCTATTCTTTGGCAGGTGGAAAACTTTATTTGATATGCTATTACCTGTGGAGTAGTGGGTCTGAATTAACAGTGCATTATTCCCACCTTGGTCGTAAACTATCCATATAATTATTAAAATCCCTCATCCCTGGAGCCATTCTTATAGATCTTTTCTGAACCCTGTCCAAAGCCTTCACATCCTTCTTTTAAAGTGCAGTACCCAGAACTGACACAATACTCCACTTGAGGCTGAACCAGTGTTTTACACAGGTTTATCACAACTTCCTTGCTTTTGTACTCTATGCCTCTATTTATAAAGCTGAGAATTCCGTATGCCTTTTTAATCACTTTCTCAACCTGTCCTGCCACCTTCAACGATTTCTGCACATATACGCCAGGTCTCTCTATTCCAGCACCCACTTTAGAATTGTACCCTTAATTTTATATTGCCTTTCCTTGTTCTTCCTATCAAAATGTATCACTTCACATTTCTCAGCATTAAATTTCATCTGCCACGTGCCCACCCAGTCCACTAGCCTGTGTACGTCCTCTTGAAGTCTATCACGATCCTTCTCATGGTTCATAACACTTGCAAGTTTTGCGTCATCTACAAATTTTGAAATTGTGTACTGTACATCAAGGTCTAGGTCATTAATATATAGCAAGAAAAGCAGTGGTCTAGGAACCGACCTCTGGGAGAGCCCACAGTCTAGTGTCCTCCAATCTGGAAAACAACCGTTCATCACTACTCTGTTTCCTCTCTCTTATCAGCCAACGTTGTATCAATGCTGCCAAATTTCCTTACATTCCATGGGCTTCAACTTTGCATGCAAGCCTATTATGTGGCACTTTATCAAATGCCCTTTTGGAAATCTATGTACACACATTAACTGCAAGAAGGGAGAAACTGTTTCCTCTGGCAAGTAAGTTGGCAACCAGAGGTTACAAATCTATAATAATAATAATATGCTGTTTTTGTCTGTCCGCACTTTCTGATTGATCATTGGGTTGATTTGTTCTGCACCTGTGTGATGACAGTTGCTTAATCGGATATTTTAAAGCTTTATTGTAACAATTGGCAACTGAGTGTACCAAGTATAATAATTTTTTGATCCATCAGATATAAAGCGCTTGGAGTAAGATGTAAGGTCCTCTGTTTACAACCAGGTGTGGCGCTTCTAATCTCTGCCATGTCAGTTGTTTCAGGAAGTGGTTGCTAACTGCAATTTTTAAAACTCCTCACTTTATTTTGTGGAACCTTGCTGTGCATAAAACGGTTGCCATGTTATCTCACAGAACTGCACTAGATAATTAATCTATGCAGGTGCTTTGCGACATTTGAAAGACACAAGAGAGTGCTGAATAGATGCAAATCTCTTCTGTCTTTGGAAAGAGTCAGCATCAGTGCAAACTACAGGGGATTAATAGCCTTTTCTTAGTACATATTCCTTCATGCAGCTAAGAATCTTATAAAGAAGACACTGCCTGGCCAGCTGAGTGCAAAAGCTGTAGAATTACTTCACAGTAATGCGTTAAACTGATGGGGATGAAAAATGTTGTTTCAGTGAAGTGGTTGCTAACTGCAATCTTAAAACAGCAATTTTTTTAAACCCAATTCCGTTAATTGCATTCAATTAAACTTTGAGATATGCGAGCATTGTCCACCTGGGGCGCATTTACTTTTCAGTTCCATTTTAAACTCTATTTTTGCACATCCACAGCTTTATGTAGCTTTTTCCAGAGTCAGAAGTTTTGCTTCGATTAAAGTCTATGGTGAAAGAATAACTAAAAATCCTATATTTAAAGAAGTACTGTTGCACTAAAGATACTACTTTGACTGCAAATGTTTTGCTGGTTTCTGCTATGGCGCAGGCAGACACACATCAGTCGTGTGGAGGACTTAAGTGCGTTTTTTAAGACGAATTCCATTATTGCATTAAATTAAACTCTGAGTGTCATTTACATGGGGTGCATTTAGTTTTCTTCACCACTGAAATATTTTAAAAATCCAATTCGGTTTATTGCATTCGATTAAACTTTTTGTTGGTTGAGGCAACGGCAGGACTGGCAACTCAATATTCCAGGATGTAGATTCGTCAGGTGTGACGGTGGGGGGTGTAAAAGAGGAGGTGGTATTGCACTATTGATCAAGGAGTCAAATTCTGCAGTAAGGAGGGATGATACCTTAGAAAATTCCTCAAATGAGGCCATATGGGTAGAACTTAAAAAAAAAAAGGGGGCAAGCACTTGGCTGAGAGTATACTACGGGCGTCCAAACAGTCAGGGAGAGAGAGAGAAGCAGATATGTAGGCAAATCTCAGGGAGATGTAGAAATAGTAGGGTAATAATAGTAGGGGATTTCAAGTTCCCCATTATTAACTGGGATAGTCTTAGTGCAAAAGGCTTAAAGGGGCGAAATTCCTAAAGTGCATACAGGAGAGCTTTTTGATCCAGCACGTAGAATGTCCTACAACAGAAGGGGTGGTACTGCACCTAATCTTAGGGAACTATGCCGGACAAGTGATAGAAGTGTCAGTGGGGGAGCATTTCAGGGATAGTGACCATAACTTTGTAAGATTTAAGGTAGTAATGGAAAAGGACAAAGATGGACCGAATTGTACTGAATTGGCAGAAGGCTAATTTCAATATGATAAAACAGGAGCTGACCAATGTGGACTGGGAGCAGCTACTTGTAGGAAAGTCTACAGCTGACCAGTGGGAGTCATTCAAAAAGGAAATAGTGAGAGTTCAGGGCCAACATGTTCTCGTAAAAGGAACCCTGGATGTCAAGGGATATACAGGATTGGATATGGAAAAAAAGGAGGCTTATGGCAGATTCAGAGGACTGAAAACAGTGGAGGCCCTAGAGAAGTATAGAAAGTGTAGCGGGGTACTTAAAAAAGTAATTGGGAGAGTGAAGAGGGGGCATGAAAAAAACGCAGGCAGGCAAGATTAAAGAAAATCCCAAGGTATTTTATAAGTATATTAAAGGCAAGAGGATAACCATGGAAAGAGTAGGGCCCATTAGGGACCAAAGTGGTAATCTGTGTGTTGAGCTGGAAGACGTAGGTGAGGTTTTAAATGATTACTTTTCATCTGTGTTCACTATGGAGAAGGACGATGTAGGTGTAGAGATCAGGTAGGGGGATTGTGATATACTTGAACAAATTAGCATTGAAAGGGAGGAGGTATTAGCAGTTTCAGTGGGCTTAAAAGTGGATAAATCCTCAGGCCCAGATGAGATGTATCCCAAGCTGTTATGTGAGGCAAGGGAGGAGATAGCAAGGGCTCTGACACAAATTTTCAAATCCTCTTTGGCCAGAGGAGAGGTGCCAGAGGACTGGAAGACAGCGATTGTGGTGCCATTATTCAAGAAGGGTAGCAGGGATAAACCAGGTCATTACAAGCCAGTGAGTCTAGCATCAGTGGTAGCTAAACTACTGGAAAAAATTCTAAGGAACAGGATAAATCTCCACTTGGAGAGGCAGGGATTAATCAAGGATAGTCAGCATGGCTTTGTCAGAGGAGATCATATCTAACAAACTTGATTGAATTTTTTGAGGAGATGACTAGGTGTGTAGATGAGGGTAAAGCAGTTGATGTAGTCTACACAGACTTCAGTAAGGCTTCTGATAAGGTCCCGCATGGGTGATTGGTCAAGAAGAATAGAGCCCATGGGATCCAGGGCAATTTGGCAAATTGGATCCAAAATTGGCTTAGTGGCAGGAGGCCACTAAGGCCACCAGATGATGGTCAAGGGTTGTTTTTGCAATTGGAAGCCTGTAACCAGTGGAGTACTGCAGGGATCGGTGCTGGGACCTTGCTGTTTGTAGTATACATTAATGACTTAGACGTGAATATTGGAGGTATGGTCAGTAAGTTTGCAGATGACATGAAAATTAGTGGTGTCATAAATAGTGAGGAGGAAAGCCTTAGATTACAGGACGATATAGATGAGCTGGTAAGATGGGCAGAGCAGTAGCAAATGGAATTTAATCCTGAGAGGTGTGAGGTGATACATTTGGGGGTGACTACCAAGGCGAGGGAATATATAATAGATGGTAGGACCCTAGGAAGTACAGAGGGTTAGAGGGACCTTGGTGTACTTGTCCATAGATCACTGAAGGCACCAGCACAGGTAGATAAGGTGGTTACGAAGGCATATGGGATACTTGCCTTTATTAGCCAAGGCACAGAATATAAGAGCAGGGAGGTTATGATGGAGCTGCACAAAATGGTAGATAGGCCGCAGCTGGAGTACTGTGTACAGTTCTCGTCGCCACACTATAGGGATGATAGAAACATAGAAAAATAGGAGCAGGAGTAGGCCATTCGGCCATTTGAGCCTGCTCCGCCATTCAATATGATCATGGCTGATCATCCAAACTCAGTACCCTGTTCCCGCTTTCTTCCTGTATCCCTTGATCCCTTTAGCCCTAAGAACTGTATCTAACTCTTTCTTGAATATATTTAATGATTTGGCCTCAACTGCTTTCCGTGGTAGAGAATTCCACAGGTTCACCACTCTCTGGGTGAAGAAATCCCTCCTCATCTCAGTCCTTAATGGCTTACCCCTTATCCTTAGACTGTGAACTCTGGTCCTGGACTCCCCCACCATCAGGAACATCCTTCCTGCATCTAGTCTGTCCAGTCCTGTTAGAATTTTGTAGGTTTCTATGAGATCCCCTCTCATTCTTCTAAACTCTAGCGAATACAAGCCTAATCGACCCAATCTCTCTTCATACGTCAGTCCTGCCATCCCAGGAATCAGTCTGGTGAACCTTCGCTGCACTCCCTCCATAGCAAGAACATCCTTCCTCAGTTAAGGAGACCAATACTGCACACAATACTCCAGATGTGGTCTCACCAAGGCCTTGTACAATTGCAGCAAGATATCCTTGCTCCTGTACTCAAATCCTCTCGCTATGAAGGCCAACATACCATTTGCCTTCCTAACTGCTTGCTGCACTTGCATGCTTACTTTCAGCGATTGGTGCACAAGGACACCCAGGTCTCGCTGCACCTCCCCTTTTCCAATCTATCGCCATTCAGATAATAATCTGCCTTTCTGTTTTTACCACCAAAGTGGATAACCTCACATTTATCCACATTATACTGCATCTGCCATGCATTTGCCCACTCACTCAACCTGCCCAAATAACACTGGAGCTTCTCTGCATCCTCCCCACAGCTCACCCTCCCACCCAGCTTTGTCGCATCTGCAAACTTGGATATCTTACATTTAATTCCCTCAGCTATATCATTAATATATATTGTGAATAGCTGGGGTCCTAGCACTGGTCCCTGCAGTACCCCACTAGTCACTGCCTGCCACTCGGAAAAAGGCTCATTTATTCCTACTCTTTGTTTCCTGTCTGCCAACCAGTTCTCTATCAATGTACCTTTACCCCCAATTCCATGTACTTTAATTTTGTATGCCAATCTCTTATGTGAAACCTTATCGAAAGCCTTCTGAAAGTTCCAAATACACCATATACACTGGTTCTCCCTTATCTATTCTACTAGTTACATCCTCAAAAAATCCCAGTAGATTTGTCAAACATGATTTCCCTTTTGTAAATCCATGTTGACTTTGTCCGATCCTGTCATTGTTTTCCATGTGCTCTGCTATTACATCTTTTATAATGGACTCTAGCATTTTCCCCACTATTGATGTCAGGCTAACCGGTATATAATTCCCTGTTTTCTCTCTACCTCCTTTTTTAAATAGTGGGGTTACATTAGCTCCAATCCAACCTCCAATCTGTTGGAACTGTTCCAGAGTCTATAGAATTTTGAAAAGTGGTTAGCAATGCAACTACTATTTCAAGGGCCATTTCCTTAATGTGATTGCACTGGAGAGGGTGCAGAGGAGATTCACCAGGATGTTGCCTGGGCTGGAGCATTTCAGCTATGAAGAGAAACTGGATAGGCTAGGGTTGTTTTCCCTAGAGCTGAGAAGTTTGAAGGGGGACCTGATAGAGGTATACAAAATTATGAGGAGCATAGATAGGGTAGATAGGAAGAACCTTTTTCCCTTAGCTGAGGTGTCAATAACCAGGGGGCATAGATTTAAGGTAAGGGGCAGGAGATTTAGAGGGGATCTGAGCAAAGAAATTTTCACCCGGAGAGTGGTTGGAATCTGGAACACACAGCCTGAAGGGTTGGTAAAGACAGGTGCCCTCACAACATTTAAGAAGTATTTAGATGAGCACTTGAAATGCCATAGCATACAAGGCTATGGGCCAAGTGCTGGAAAATGGTATTAGAATAGTGCTTGATGGCCGGCACGGACACGATGGGTTGAAGGGCCTGTTTCTGTTCTGTATAACTCTATGATTCTATGTGCATGTTTCAGAGGGGTGGTTACTAACTCCAATTTACATTAAACCCAGTGTTTTCACACATCCACAGCTTTATGTGACTTTTTCCAGAGTCAGAAGTTTTGATTCTGTTAAAGTCTTTAGTGAAAGAATAACTAGAAATCCTGTATTTAAATAAGTGCTGTTGCAAGAATACTACTTTGACTGCAAATGTTTTGCCAGTCTCTGTGACGGCACATACGTGGGGCTTGCGGAGAACTGAAGCGGGTGATGCAAATGCAGCTGCCAACAGTTGGCGCTGGCGGCGATGACAAAAAACAGCGGAAGGTAAGGCTGTAACATGAGAAACTTAATCTACAATAATAATATGCAGTTCTTGTCTGACCGCACTGTTCTGATTGGTCAGTGGGTTGATTTGGTGGAGACACATGGGGTGCATGGAGGACTAGAGCATGTGTGCCACATGCAGTTACCAACAGTTGGTGGCAGTCGGATGGTGCGGGGGGGGGGGGGGGGTGGTGGTGGGGTGGTGTTGGTTGAGAAAAAACAGCGGAAGGTAAGGCAAGCCCAAAAAAAACGTTGGAGGGATTGGGGGAGGGGTGGGGGAGATGACATTGGGGAGGATACGTCATGGGAAGGGGGTGTGGATGGCATGGGAGGTGGAGGGGAGTGGACAGCATAGGAGAGGGAACTACTGCATGGGGTGGGGATGGGGGTGGGGGAATGCATGGGAGGTTTGGAATGGGGCATGAGGATGGCATAGGCCAAGGGGTGGGATCGGGATGGGAATGATATGAAAGGGATAAAAGGAATGGGATGGGGATTTAAAGAAGTACAGTTGCAATAAATATACTAATTTCATTGCAAATGTTTTACAGGTCTCTGCTTGTTTAAAATAATTTGCAAAAGAACTACAGGGGAAATGAGGAGATACTTTACACACAGAGGGTTGTTAAGAACAAACTACCTAAAAGTGTTGTAGAAGCAGATTCTATAGGAACTTTCAAATGGCAATATACTCAGAGTAATTTGCAGAATTATGGGTAAAAAGCTGGGGTGTGGGACTAAATTGGACAGCTCTATGAGCCGGCACATGCATGACAGAACGAATGGCCTCCTCCTGTGATGTAAGATTTTAAATGATTCTACGTTAGGACACTTACAATTGATATTATTCCATGGGGGTGACACTGGTAAGTGGTATTGCTCACCATGCCACTCATGAGTCATTCCTGGTACCTACAGTTAACCCACTGATAACTCAAACCTGTGCCTGTCAGTTGTCTAATTAATAATTTGTACCGACCATCACTGGGGGAGACGACGGAGTGAGCAAGGTCTCTTTAGTCGTGTTAGCTCTATTTACATAAAAATCATGATGATCATTTCAATGCACTGATATCATTCATGACAAACTGTGTTTCCCCAGCAAATTCTATGGGCTTGTCAATCCATGGATAGAGCAGCTCCCACTGAGCTGAGCAACAGAAGGGACAAAAAGCAGGAACAACCGAGTGCTTTTCACTAACAGTGCTAGGCGTCAAACAGCAATTACAGAACAAAAATCACTGCAGTACCTCAAACTGCCACAAACAAGTTCTCACCAGCCATAGTTCAACTGTATTTTTCATCAAATGTTAATCATTACTTTAAAATCCAAAATGATAAAACATTATTAAACAAAAATGCAGTAATGACACAGTTCTCATTCTATTGGTCCCCACTGAGTATCCTTTTCATCCTACAGGCACATATATAGATAGACCTGCCAAGAAGAAAATGCTTTCTTTTTTATGATTTGTAGAGAAATTGTAAATGCATTCTTTATAACTGTGCAATTTTTTTTATAAATAGTACATAAACAAAATCCTCTCTGCAAAACTAATTTTAAATATAACTTCCTGGCATGAATGGGTAGAATGATTAACATCCCTATGTTAAATATTAACTCCTGTGGCATCATAAATGAATGAATCTGCATTATGTTGTCACAGGGAAGCTGCTGTCGTGTCACTGGAGTCACTGCGATGTCGCAAAAGAACATGAATATATTTTTATAATAAAGCAGACTTTTTAATGCAAATTTATAAATGTAATTTTACCTCATGTGGTGTAAATCAATCATTACTGCACTCTGGAACTGAAATCAGAACACTTAACTGCTAAGCACTGTGATTGTACATCTTCTACATTAAAGTATCAAACAGACCTTGCTGCTGTGTGATCCTGCACAAGACTTTAATATGCAGGTTGTGCTGCCTATTACCACAAAGTGTCTAATCAAATAAATACCTTACCTGCCAGAATATGGAGTCTATTGTACTGCCATGAAAACCTTCTCGCACTTCTGATGACAACAGTTTAGGGCCTAGTATTGTCATAAATTCATCAAAGTCCACTTGTCCATCACCTGCAAAACACAAGTTAGTAAACAATCATTCTTGCTGAAGCTCTGGTTTTGATATTTTTCTTTTCATGCTGATAAAATTAAGATACTGTCCTTTTGCAAGGGTTTCTCCAGCTTCCTGCACCTGCATCATAGTCCACTGTAACATAATTTCTGTTATGGTCAAGTGAGGAGGGATCGAAGGACTTCCTTCTTTTCCCTCTCCTTGTTTGACCACAACAGGTTTAATTCTTTCTTAAAGTGGATGTACTGGAACAATTCAGTAGGCGTTTCATTACTTACTTGCTATGATCATAACAAGAACCAATCGGACAGGATTTCTTGAGTTAAAGAAAGAGGTTAAGTTTATAGCACCTAAACCGAACTAATAAAATAATAAACAACGCACCAACTTTCACTCACACACACACACACACTGGAAGTTTACACACACACAAATAGGTTACAGAGTGGGGAAAGGTAGATTGGTTGAGTTAGAGTCCATAAAAAAGGTATTCAGTCTGTGAAGGTTAGTGATTCAGCTGGCTTCTAGCTGAATTCAGTGGTCCTGAGGTTTTTAGTTTTAAGAGGTAGATGACTGGTTTGGTGAGTCCCTTGGAGATAGCGATGCAGAAGATTTCCTCCAACGGAATTTCTGATTGTAGCCGGAGTGTGCAAAGATGGTCTTTCAATAGGCAGAATAGAGAGAGAAGGACCCCCACTTAGCGTGTGCTCATGTCAGAGTCCAGTTGCTTCTCCTCTACTGCAGAGAAAACACCAGCTTAAAAACCACAGATGGGGAGGGGCTTGTCACATAACAGTCACTCAGTGATTCAAACATAGCAGTTAGCAGTATTTCTCTGCTTACTGAGAGAACAGGTAGTTCCTAGAAACCTCCTGGGTCTTGGTTCATGCTGGGGACTGAACAGACATTTTGTCTCTCTCCTCACGGGCCTTTGCAATGTAGGATACAGTGTAGCAAACTAGGTGATCATCTTCAGTTGAAAGGATGGCTTTGCTGGCTGCTTGTCTTTATAAAATGTCTTTATAAAAATAATAAATTCAGAACTTCAGTCAGTGGATTAAAAAAAATTATCATTCAACAAAACACATTGCCGTTAACACACATCAATTCATTCACCAGCCCTCCACCTGAAGAGACAGTGTATTTAGGAAGAGGCAGCAAATATGGGAAGAAATGTTAAGGAAAAATGTATTAATCTTGCTGACCAGTTTGTTGCTGGTAGATTCTTTGTGAGTTCTTTCTAAGTGCACATGTTGGCAATTAGCGGTGATAGGCCTGATAGACCATGCAAAAGGATGAGTGGGTGGAGGTGTTGAATCAATTGGACTTAACAGTGAAATACTGCAGTATTAGTAGGGGAGGATACATTTCTTGAAACTGTGGAATACAAGGAGGACTCAATTAGAAGCTTTATTATATTTCCACTCATTGGCACAAATCGCAGGATCTCTAGCATACTGCACCAAACTTCAGAAAACACTCAGTCCTTTACCCCTCCTTTTTTTCCTGTTGTTTCCTCCACAGGTCTTCTCTACCTATCTTGGCCACTCTGAAGCTGGCTGTTATGTGGTGTAACTGCAGACCCACTTTATAGTACAGTTATGAGTGCCAGCAGCCTTGCAGTGCCTTGTCAGAGCATGGGCAATGAGTTCAAGTAGGCTCTGGGAGTCTTTTGGAGCAGGAAACATGCCTGATTTTCCTTTCATTAGCTTGAGGCGACAGAAGCCAACACACCCACCTCCTTCATGTTATGCAAGTTAACATCAGGTATTCAGGTACAGAGATTAGTGCCCCACCATTTTCATTCTTTAAAATGAATGAAAGTGCACTCCAGTCCCACAATGTTGTCCATTAGGAAAGCCCAGTTGTAAAATCTACCCTAGTGTTTTAAATGAGGCGTGAGCAACACTCTGTATAAGCTTGTTTTTATATTCCCTATTTCTTGTAATCAAGGCCAGCATCCTATTAGCCTATTTTGAATGTGGTTTTTTTTGCTCTACCAGCTAGCATTTATGCCCTTGGTCTGCTGAATCCATTTGTTCCTTTAACCCTCCTCGCTAATGAATGCTTTTGTTTAAATTGTACTTCCAGGTGCCATTCTGAATCTACTACCTCACATATTCAGCTGGATTTTAAGAACCCCTGTTGTTCCCAGCGGTGATCGCAAAAAACTGGTGGCCCATATACACCAAAGAGTCGCCGCGATCTCTCGCGTGGCGGCTCATTTAAATGGCCGGGGCAACCCGCCAATCACGAAGAGGGAGCAGGCTGTCCATCAACGGCAATGGTGTCAGCTGTCTCTGCACAGGCCCTGGTGCCATTTTAAAGGGCAGCCAGCCCTGCTAGCAGATTTGAATTTTTAAAGTGAATCCTCCACCCAAAAATTTACAAAATAAAACTATAAAACTGTAATGCCCCTTTCCAACCACCCCCCCCCCCCGCAATAAAAATTACATTAGATATTTGCCCTTCCCCCCCAAAAAAAAACTTACCTTTTAAATCTGACCTTTCCCCCCTAGACATTGTATTCGTTTTTTTGTGAGATGTGGGCATCGCTGGCTAGGCCAGCATTTATTGCCCATCCCTAATTGCCCTTGAACTGAGTAGCTTGCTAGGGCATTTCAGAGGGTATTTTAAGAGTCAACTACACTGCTGTGAGTCTGGAGTCACATGCTGCACAAAGTTTAAAGTTCACCCCTTCCCACCATCCCCTACACTCGTTGCATATATTTGACCGTTTCCCCCCCACCCCCACACTGGAAATCTTAACTCCTCCTCCCTCTCCACCAGTGTCACGCCAGCTTTCCTCAGACTGGGAATTGAAGGCACGGGAGTGCCGGCCTCCACACTGAGGATTGCGGCGGGCCCAGAAGAAGATTCAAGGTAAGTTCATTTAAATGTATTCATCTCATTAATTTAAATATTGAAATTGAGGTCCTGTGATGGCGGGGGGGAGGGGAGCGTGATGCGGCGCCACAAAGCCTCATCGCCACGAGGATCAGGCCAGGCTCTCCCAGCGTCAAACTTCGTGGTGGGCCTCTGCCGCAACCATCTGCCGGCGCCCCCGCCCCAGAGCTCAACATCGTCGGCTTGGTAAAATCCAGCCATTATGTTAAGCAATACCTGCTATTGTTTCATTACGAATGATTTGCCAGGGACACTTCAGTTGTCCTTCTCAACTCAGAGATTCCTCACTTCATGCGCAATCATCGGATAATCCATAAAAAACATGGGCAACACCTCCCCTTCTCTAAAAGAAGAAAATATTCTCTTAACATGAAGCCCACTGGTTTTATTAGTAGCTTTCTGCAAATATCTGTTCGATGAGAAGCTCTGTTATATTTCCCACTGCATTTTTAATATAATTATTATTTCTACTGCCAGCTTTTTCATTACTATTTTCTAGTCTGAAATTATCGAATTCGGAAAAGAACCTTTTCTTATATATCTTTTGATATAAGCTAGTGTCAGGCAAGCTCCCCTACCTGCCAAGAACGAGGAAATTAATTTTGCCACATGAACATTGATAATAAACTATTGATGAAGAAAAAACTTGCTTTAAAAAACTATTGGAGACTTTGGCTGGAGAGAGACATTAGCATATCAACAGACACGTACATAAACGGACAAAGGGGCTGTTCCCTGCTCCAATTTAATCCACAATGGGCTTTTGATTAACAGACGTTGAAGAATTCCAGGTTAACTACTAGGATGGCCGAATACACAAACAGACGTGGTCAGACCAGTTTAGTCACATGACTGACTTGGCGTTTTTGAATTTGAACTTCAAACAGACTGTTTTGAAACTCAGAAAGCTGTTTGCTCCTGGACTAGAAAAGACCTCTCGTAGCTGGCTCGCCGCAGCCTCTCCTGTCTGCTTCCATCTCTTTCCCACAGAACTGAAAACCACTGAAGACATATGAACCTCAAGAGAGAAAAGTCTCCTACAGTGAAGAAAGCAAAAGACCCCGAGACCTCTTTCTCACCCGGTCGTAACAGAAATTTGGGTGCTAGCGTCTGAAACTTTACCCACAGACAAACAAGAGAAATTGGAAGTGGGAAGCTCGAATGTTCTGTCTATGGAGGAGCTGAGAAAAATGGCTGAGCAGTGTGGGATCACTGTACGTGGCAAGGCTAGGACGTCTGAACTCCTAAGGCTAGTGCCCAACTATTTTTCCCTTAAATCTGAAGAAGCAGAAGAAGTGCTAGAAATAGACTCTGACAGGGTATTGTTTGCAAAGATACAACTGAACCAAAGGAAACTTGAATTTGAGGAAAAAGAAAGGGAGAAATAAAGAGCCTTCCAGGTGGAATGTGAAGAAAAACAAAGGCAGGACAGGGAACGAGAGAGAGAGGAGAGAAAGAAAGGCAGGAGAAGGAACGAGAGAGAGAGAGGAGATAGAGAGAAAGAATATACCAGAAATAATGCGAAGAAAGAGAGTTGAAGTGGCTTGAGTTAGCTAGGGGGCAACAGAGTAACCCCGGTGAAAGCATGGCCAATATGGAGGAGCAGAATTCAGGGCTGGGTACAAGATTGCTAAAATTCGCCCAATTAATTCTAAAATTCAATGAGGAAGATGTGGAGGCGTTTTCTGTGCCTTTCAAGAAACTGGCAAGGCAGCTAAACTGGCCAGCTGAGACCTGGTCTCTTTTACTGCAAAGCAAACTAACCGGTTTATTCCTTGTTGCCAGATGAGAGTTCATCAAATTATGAACTGACCAAAAATGCTATCCTTGGGGCATATCAATTAGTACCCGAAGCCTATTGCCAAAAGTTTAGAACCCTCAAAAAGCAAGCCAATCAAACTTATCTGGAGTTTGAAAGAAGTAAGCAACTGGGTTTTGACCACTGGCTGAGGGCCCACAAAATACAGCTCAGCTATAAGACTCTGAGAAGTAATCCTGTTAGAGGAATTTAAAAACTCTCTCTCATTCTCAATAAAAACCTACATAGAGCAGCAGCGGGTTCAGGGAGCCCAGCAAGCGGCCATTCTGGCTGATGAGTTTGCTTTAATTTATAAGTCGGTTTCCCAGGGGAGAACCTTTCCTAATCACCCCCACAAATCCAAAAAGGTAAAAGGGTGAGAAGGTGACCTCCGCCCAGGCAGTCCTGGGAGAGAAAGGAAAGCAGGAGATACAGGGGACCCTCCTCCAGCCAAAAAGGAAGGTGCTGTGAGCAAGAGTGAGACCTGGAGACCTGTGTGCTTCCATTGTAATAAGGCAGGGCGTTTGAAAGCTGACTGCTGGAAACTAATCAGGGCACACCTGCTCAGTGACGACGAGGGCCTGATGCAAACCACAGAACATGCTGTGACTTTAACTGCAGTAAGAGTGCAACCCAGGAAGCTTACTATGGCCAGTGCAGGAAAAGTTAATAGGATTCTTGAAGGTTATCAGGGTTTTGTATTTGAAGGGAAAGTAACCCCATATGCCTCGAGTGGGGCAAGCAAGCCCATAGTGATTCTCAGGTACACAGGGTGCACCAGATCCCTTTTACTGGGAAAAGGTCTGACCTTTCCCCCAGAGAATGCAGTGAACACCAAAATGGTGGTGAATGGTATTGGAGGGCAGTGTATGCCTGTACCTGTACACCGGGTGCACCTGGAGTGCGACCTAGTTTCGGGACCGGCGACCGCAAGGATTGTCCCTAGTTTGCCTGTGGACAGGGTTGACCTGCTCACAGGTAATGATCTGGCAGGGGTGAAGGTGGTAGCCCCCCCCCCCCCCCAATAGTGAAAGAAAGACTGCAGGAGGTCAGAGAGACAGGGCAGTGGCAGGAAACGGTCTCCTGCAGAGTCCCTGAATGTGTAGTGGATCAAGTCATGATCAAACCAACTCCCCCAGAGGAGACTGAATTGGCACTGCAGGCAGATGACCATGAGGTCTGCCTATCCGAGACTTTCTTTGGAAAGTTAGGAGACCCAGGGAATGAATTAAATGGATTTTCCCTGGCTGAGGCTCAGCGAGCTGACCCAGTATTGTGAGAGTTAGCACAGGCTGCCCAGTCTGAAAGTGAAGCAGAGGGAGTCCCTGATTGCTCCTATTTAAAGAATGAGGTACTGATGAGGAAATGGAGTTCTCCTCACAGACCTGAGGGCAAGGAATGGACAGTAGTTCACCAGTTTGTGGTGCCACAGAGGTAGCAGGGATAAATATTAAAAAGGCCCACGAGACTACAGTGGCTGTACATGCCGGTACAGGAAAGACCAAAGCTCGCATAAGACAGCAGTTTGATTGGCCAAAACTCCACAAAGATGTGGTGGAGTACTGCAGGAGTTACCACATGTGCCAGTTGAGGGGAAACCCCAACCTACAGTGAAACCTGCACCCCTATGTCCTGTACTGGTGTTAGGAGGACCCTCAAGCAGAGGGCTGGTGAACTGTAAGGGACTCCTGCCGAGAACAAAAGGGGACAGGCAGGCACATGGCTGGCAAAAGTTTAGAAAGAGGAGAAAACGTGACCAAGAGGGCAGGTTAAAGGAAGTCCGAGAGGAATTACGGATGTAAACCCCTACTGTCTGGTCAACCAATCCTGAAAAATGTGAAAAGTTAGACCGCAGATCCTCCTATGTAAATGCAAACTCTAGAAACACCCCACCAGAGTTGCTAACACATTTACAGGAACCTGCAGAGACAAGGAAAGACCTCTAGGGGGCACAGAAACCATGAGGGTGATGCCTCACCTAGTCAAAGTGCCACAGGAGAGTGCAGCCAAGTCTGCACAAATACCTACAGGTAGGTGTGTCCCTAAGAACAACGCCTCCTCCCCCACAGTCAGAGGAAATGGGAACCACCCCGAGACACCTGAAGTCAAAAGACAGTTCAGGATAGACCAGCCCACTACCAACTGTCCTGAGAAAAAAAAGGGGGAAATAAAAACAGCCCTGGCAACCAGAAAAGACCATTTTTCAGACGCTTTAAGATTGGTGAATGAATGGAAATGAATGAGAGAAATGCATTGTTTTTCTTTCTGTATCTTACATTTCTGTCAACCCTGTAATGAAATGCACCGGTTTTCCTAAAATCGCATTTCATTCCCCTGGGTGTGGAGGTGTCAGGCAAGCCACCCACCTGCCAAGAATGAGGAAAATTCATTTCGCCACATGAACATTGATTTTAAACTATTGACGGTGAAGAAAGAACTTGATTTAAAAAACAAGTGGAGACTTTGGCTGGAGAGAGACATTAGCATATCAACAGACAAGTACTTCAAAGGACAAAGGGGCTATTCCCTGCTCCAATTTAATCCACAATGGACTTTTGATTAACAGACGTTGAAGAATTCCAGGTTAACTACTAGGATGGCCGAATACACAAACAGACATGGTCAGACCAGTTTAGTCACATGACTGACTGTTGGAGTTTTTGAATTTGAACTTCAAACTGAGTGTTTTGAAACTCAGAAAGCTGTTTACTCCTGGACTAGAAAAGACCTCTCGTAGCTGGCTCGCCGCAGCCTCTCCTGTCTGCTTCCATCTCTTTCCCACAGAACTGAAAACCACTGAAGACATATGAACCTCAAAAGAGAAAAGTCTCTAACAGTGAACAAGGTTTAAGAAGAATACTGGGCCCCTACGAAAAGTAAGAACTCTCTACAATTAAGGACTTTACGGCGAGCTTGAAACACAGCTACAGTAACAAGAAACTCCCTTTACAGACTACCTCAAACCTCTACATTTTAATTTTCTTCTGCTCTTTTCTGTCCTTCCTTGCATGTATCGCATGTGCATGCTAGCGTGGGCGCGTCGTATATCCGTTGGCATTAACCGTACTAGAGTTTAAGTTTAAGGTTTAATAAATTTCACTTTTCTTCTTTAAACCTAAGAAAGCCTGTTTATGCTCATTTCTTTGCCTTATAATGGGAAAGCTGTGAACAAGGATTCACAAAGGGGAGCTCAAAACACAGTGTGTTTAAAATTAAATCCTTTTACGATAAGACCAGGAGAAGACAGCAAAAGACCCCTAGACACCTTTCTCACCTGGTCATAACACTAGCAATAACACTAATTTAAAAAGAAAATTAATGCTATGCATTACTGCTGACCACTCTCTGCCAGTTAGCTCCTCATGCAGTAACTCGTTTTCTAATAAGGTTCATTCCATGACAAATACAGTCCCCACGGCTTATTATGGGTGTTCTGGTACTGTTACTACTGAGATGGGAGTGCACTGTTTACTCTAGTTCCACTTCTCCACGGGGGTCACAACATATATTTAAGTTTTTTCTCTCTTACCAAAATAAGATCAATCATGAGTCTGTTTTTATCCCAGAATAAAACACACCAACCAGGTTTCTTTAATAAACAACAAAATTATCAGTTTATTATAAAACAAGTCTTAACCAGAAATGAAATAAAGCATAAACACACAGATTGAAATATTAAAGTTCCCTTTTTACCTTAGCCCCTCACACCCACATAGACATACACCGGTTAACCGGAAAAATAAAGGGATTTGTGTTTTAGAGCTCTGTTATTTTAAAAAAAGTCCAAAAAAAACTTGTGTTAAATACTTGCTAATTCTTGAAGAAGAAAGAGAAGATATGGAAAGATACCCTTTGTTTTAGTTTGACATCCCAAATGTGTATAGACAGCTGTCACTGGGATCTTCCTGGAACAGTTCCTTCCAGGCGATGTTGAAGATCAGTTTGAGTAGACCTTCCAACAAATGCAGCAACAGAGGTTTCAGATAGGCCTTACGGCAGAAATGCAGCATCAGGGGTTTCAGTTCCCACACATTCAATATGCAGGGTTTCTTCAAATACTGGAGGAAAGAGACTGACACACTGGATACGCAGGGTTTCTTTCCAAGAGAGAGAAAGAGATGAGCTGTATTTCCTTTGCAAAAACCAATTGTCTTCCAAGCAGTTTACCCTCTAACTCACTGTCCAAGGCAAAACCAAAAAAAATGCCACAAGAATCAAGCCTCCTGACCCCTATAAATCTTGGCCTGTCACTTCTCTGTAAACATCTTCTCCAAGTCAAAACAAGCTCCCTGCTGGTATTTTATCTGAAAAAGGTGCCTTCTAGTATGGACTTGTTTTCAAGCCAAGTCCAGGAAGCCTACTGGTCACCTCCTCTAAAAAAACATGAGGTTCAGCATCTCTTCAAGCTTCCAGATGAATCAATGGCCATAATTCAACCAAATGTCCTTAAACATATTTTACCAAACAAAATAGAAGCACTCTCGTAACAGTACGAATGCGATTTGCCCACTATACACTTTGGGCAGTTTAAAAGGGTAGTACGAATACCATTACTGTTGAACAAATCTGTAACTAGTGTTATCTAAACCACACCTGCCAGTCTGGCTTTACGTAAGGAGGCTACACCACAGCAAGCCGCAATGTGAGTACTGCTGAGCAAATATCGGTCGACCTTACCATAACCAGATGCTTTTTATTTATTGAACATGATTTTTATTGTACTCTGTGCCAAGTAGTGCAAGCTGTAACCCGTTACCAATTAGAAGTGATTAAATGTAAAAGGCAATTGCACTTTAACGAGGTGTGAAGGACTAAGTAAGCACCTCTTTCTGCCCACAGCACTTAACACGCTCTAAATGGCAACTTTATAATTGACTATAATGACTAACCTTTTTTGGGCCAAAATGTACTAGCCGAAGGCTGATGGGCAAAGCACACACAATCATCCCTTATCTAGAGATGAAGATACACATGCATACATACATACACTTGTTCAATGGCATTGCAAAAGAACAGCCAAGACCAAATGTGTTTTTCAAGTGAAATGGACTTCAAGAGCAAAGGATAATTAGAATTGGGTATGCAGATGTAATTCAGCTCCATTATGAAATCATATATTCTACCTTTATTTTTAAATAATACTTAAATTTAATATTTTTAGAGTTAAACCCCAAAATTTACAGCAATTGAGAACAGAAGTAGAGTTAGCTGGAGTGTAGGAGTTTATCTGCAGTGCGGAATGAACAGCTGGGACAAAATGGAGGCACTTACAGTGCCACCCTTGGTGGGAGAGTACATTTACAGCCTGGCACATTTGTAGAGGCATTTTCGATTATATATTGACATAGGCATTAATAATGAAATATAAAGAAATACTTTATATAGCATTTATATACCACCTTTCATGACCTCAGGATGTCCTGAAGTGCTCTGCAGCCAATGAAGTACTTCTGAAATGATGTCACTGTTGTAATGTAGGAAACATGGCAGTCAATTTTCACATAACAAACTCCCACAAACAGCAATCTGATAATGACTAGATAATCTGTTTTAGTGATGCTCATTTAGGGATAAATATTGGCCAGGACACTGGGGAAAACACCCCTGCTCTTCTTTGAAAAAGTGCCGCAGGATCTTTTACGTCACCTGAGCGAATAGACAGGATCTCTGTTTAACATCTCAACTGGAAGATGTCACCTCCAGAAGTGCAGCACTCCCTCAGATCTGCACTGGAGGATCAGGTTAGATAAAGTTGACACAAAACCAAGAGAAAATATGACAAAAGTGAGAGTCTGTAAATGGGAAATGCGTGCAGATATAAGATTTTCTAATATATCATAGATGTAGAACTTTTCAAATATTTTCCCAAGAAGTTTTACTTCCTAAGAGACTATAAAGTAGAAGAAGCATATTGCTCAATATCCTGTCGAATACAGCAGAAACTAGAGGACGTGAATATCCCTGAGGTTGTTATTCTAATTAGATATTCATGTATGCTGACAGTCATTTAGATTGATGGCAGTCAGAGATACTCAGCTGATTATTTGATAGTCTATAAAATACTAGCTTTAAATGTAAATTTGTAACAAAAGAATAATAATCCTGCGGGATAATCTATGAGAAACAGAAGTATATTAAGTATTTAACTATTATTAGAAATATCCATTCAAAATTCTTGTTATATTCCAACTAAACTCAGACAATTATCTTATCAAACTAATTGAAAGACTACAGAAAATTAACAGGGACAGCTCTTCAATTAAAACAAATCTAAATTCAATCTGTAATTTTTTTCCCACTTGCACCCAATTGCCCAAAATTGCAGATTGTGACAGAAACCACACCTGCCAAAATGAGACATATTAATTTTGTCATATGGAACATTATCTTTGACTTGACTTGAAATAACTTGTTAAAAAGACCACAACAGTGGCTGAAAACATGGCTGCACATTTGCATTCTAAAATACAGTTGCCTGATGAAGACAATGGGAGTGCCTCCCTGATTCAATTAGTCAGATGGATTTTTGTCAATAGTGATGATCAAGAGACATTGAATATGTAAGAGCCAGAAATCGACCCACCCACCTCCCCCCACCCCCCCCCCCCCCCCAAACTTCACTGAGAGTGTCTGTTAAGCTTGACAGAATCCACAAACCTCACAGGAAAGATTGTTCCAAATAAGGAACTAGTCACATGACTAACCTGCTGGCCAATCTGGGGGCCATTTGAATTGTGCCACATAGAAAGGAACAGACTGCAATTTGAAGACAAAAGGGAAGGAAGGTCTCTCCCTGTCTCTCTCTCTCATGCAAAATTCCAGGGACCCATGGAAGTAACTTAAGCCTCAAGACAGAAGACCAGCAAAACACCTTTGAAAGTGTGCACTGGGCCCCGAGAACTGCAAGACTTAACGTCAATCAAAGACTTTACATCAAACCCAAAGCCAGAAACTGAACTCCAGCTATTGCTTCAAACCCTTTCCCCTTTAATTCTTTCTCTTCCTCTGTCTCTATTTGCGTGTGCGTTTATTGCATATACATGCTACTGTGGTCGTGTTGCGTATTTTTAGTAGTTTTAACTGAATTAGAGTTTTAAGGATAATAAACTTACACCTTTCTTGTTTAACCTGAGAAAGCCTGTCTGATTGATTTCTTTGTCATTACAATTAGAGGGGCGTGAGCAAGGACTCACTGAGAGGGAAGCTAAAACACAGCGTTTTAAAAAATTAAACCCTGTTACGGCCAAACCAGGAAAAGGCTGATAGGGGAGTCCTGGACCCCTGCCTCACCTGGTCGTAACAATATTCATTAAGCTACATTCTAAAACATCTAATATATATCAAGCGTTATCTTTTCAGCATCACTTTAATTACAGAAGGGTTAATGAAAGACTAAAACAACTTTTTTTAATGTTGTATTTTACTCCAGGATGAATCTCCAACTCACAACATTACACAGTTAAATTCATTTCAGACCTGTTAGCTGTAATCAAGATATCAAAAACTATATAATTTAATAGTAAAATATGCTTGATAGATAAGACATAATAATATTGCACTTCTGGAAAAAATATTTTCTGTAAAAGAAAAATTTGGTGAGTTTATTAAAGATAATGGAACAAAAGGAACTATTTTGACATGAGGTTAAATCCAATCTTATGTTCACATCTGCGAAAGATGGTAGTACCTTACAGAAGGTCAAGGGGTACTGGCAATATTACAGAGAGACACATGCCTACCCAATTGAATCCTCATTGATTACAGATAATCGGCCAATACATCTACTAGATCCAGAATTAAAGGGATTAACGTGCAATGTCAAGATTACTGATGCAGATTAAGCTGAGGTGACCAAGATTAGGAGATGCAGCAAGCCATTTGTCTACTGTGTCATTGAGCACTTGTGGACTAGGAAGGCACATTACAGCTCTTGAAATTATTTATATGGTCTGATGGTTGAGTAGCACTGCAGTCGCCACAGTGTTTATATGGTTGCTCCAGTTCAGTTTCTGGTCAATGGTAGCCCCTAGGATGTTGATAGTGGAGGATTCAGTGAGCGCAATGCCACTGAATATCAAGGGGAGATGGTTAGATTCTCTCTTGTTGGAGATGGTCATTGTCTGGCACTTGTGTGGCACGAATGTTACTTGCCACTTATCAGCCCAAGTCTGCATATTGTCCAGGTCTTGCTGCATTTCTACACTGACTGCTTCAGTATCTGAGGAGTCGCGAATGGTGATGAACATTGTGCAATCATCAACGAACATCCCCACTTCTGACCTTATGATTGAAGGAAGGTCATTGATAAAGCAGCTGAAGATAGTTGGGCCTAGGACACTACCCTGAGGAACTCCTGCAGTGATGTCCTGGAGCTCAGATGATTGACCTCCAACAACCATATAAGATAATCAGAGGGTTGGACAGGGTGGATAGTGAGAGCCTTTTTCCTCGGATGGTGATGGCAAACACGAGGGGTCATAGCTTTAAGTTGAGGGGTGATAGATATAGGACAGATGTCAGAGGTAGTTTCTTGACACAGAGAGTAGTAAGGGCGTGGAACGCCCTGCCTGCAACAGTAGTAGACTCGCCAACTTTAAGGGCATTTAAGTGGTCATTGGATAGACATACGGATGAAAATGGAATAGTGTAGGTCAGATGGTTTCACAGGTCGGCGCAACATCAAGGGCTGAAGGGCCTGTACTGTGCTGTAATGTTCTATGCTCTATGTTCTATAGATGCTCAATGCCCATATCAGTTGGGTGCTGCATTATTGGTAGTCCCATTCAGCCATATTGGGTCCTCTTTCTTAAAGGCGAGTCAACTTGGTAATTGTGGTAGGTCACTGTATGTTGACTCTACAATTAGTTTATTTGCTGCATGATTTTGCTATCAGTGCTGAAATTATTCTATCCTTAAGGCTGCACCCTACTTCCTACCTGAGGGTACCTCTAAGGGAATTTTATTTGTTCATAGACTAAATAGGAAATATTGGTAACCACCTAAATATCCCTCTCCATCTAAAGGTTCTGCAGAAGGACGAGAATGGTCTGGGCTTGCAAGGCAGGTGCAGTTTTACCTTAAGTTCCACAGATGAAGCTGTATCATCATCACTACTAGTGTATGCAGCTAATGCAATCATTTCTGGATATGCGTGCGAACATTTGTGCAGAGACAAAGATTCTCATCACAGAACTGCTCAGTCCCCTAGGAACCACTTCCAGGAAAGGAACTGATATGTCAGTAGCTGCCAGGGTGACCAATACCTTGATCTTTTATGCCCCTGGGCCTTTTCAAGTTAACAACAGGGGATACCTATCAAAATATCACATCTTGCAATGCACAGTTACTTCAGCTGGTGACATGTCTTACTTGCCCAGGCCAGCGATTTCATACATTTGCCCATGAAAAGCAGCCAGCCACAAGGGAAAGTCTTTCCCTCTTACCATCTGGTTAGATTCATGCGGGGTATTATGGTAGGCAGGTGGTCAAATCAGCCCCTATGCCCAATATCACCCAGCTTATGAACATAAAGGAGTTCTATTTTATGTCATGAATGTGCAGCTGGTCTGTACAGAATAATGCATAATAATGCCATTACCCGAATAGCTGTCGTGATTCCTTTACAGCAATTGTTATGACCTTATTTTAAGGACCTGGAGAACTGGGTAGATGGCTGCTAGGGGACCAATGCTATTCAATGAAGTCCTATACCTTTGAGAAACCTATAGAGAAGACATCAAGAAATATAATTTAGGCACATGAAATACCCAGGACTTGATGGAGCAGAATGGTAAATCAATGTTTCCAATGCATTAACCAATGTATTGTTTCTAGGGGCTTTTTTATTTCTTTTCCATCGAGTGGGAAAAAAGTTATTTTTGTTCTGTATTTTTCAAAGCAATCTGTATTCCTACAAATATAATAACTGTAGGCACCTAGATGATAGATTGTTAATATGCTAATCGCAAATTGCTTCTCCCAGAAACTACACAATAAGCGATTTGATTGTCTGGGTATTCAGAAAGGCAACTCACCATTGTGTTAGAGAACTCTTTGATCTCTGGTGTGAGACTCAGGCTTATTGACACACAGGGACAGCATAACAAAGATACCAAAAAAAAAGACAGTCATGCTTGAAAAAATAGGATTGTGGCTGAGCATGCACTGCAGCAACTTGCTAAGGTTTCGTTGATAGCCCCTCTCAAACCCATGACCTCCACCATCTAGTAGAACAAGGTCAAGAAGTGCACGGGAACATATCCATTCCAAGATCCCCTCCAAGTCACACACTATCCCAACTTGGACATACATCATTGCTCCTTCATCATTACTGGGTCAAAGTTCTTTGTAGAGGACAAGATGATGATGTGAAGGGGTTGGGGTGGGGGGACGGGCAGGCAGGAAACAGTAGAGGTCCCCTGGAGGTAAGTCAAGATAACTCATTGGATCTTCAAGCCTGGAGGCTTCTTGGCTGCTGCAAGAGAGCAGCAGACGGAAGGGCCAGGCCCACAGTTGCAGGCCTCACAGCTTGGCAACTGTTCTGTTTTTTGTGCCCAATTTTACAGTGCTATGCAGTGTTGCGGGTTGGGCCTGCACAAGGATCTCTAGGCTGTGTTAGTAGTCTGGAATACCAAGATCAGTCACAGCTCGGTATGGACAGGCAAAGCACACTTCGAACGCACTGCTCCCACCCAGCAAATGGCAAGGTCTCTAGGAAAATCAGAGTATAGACTTCGTTTCAGTTGTATTTGAATTACCATATTCTTCGGGTTATATTAAAAAGAAAAACTGAACAATGATTAACTATCATGTAATATAACAAAATTAATTCTAACATTTAACTTGAGTTTCACTTAGCAAATGTGCTACTTCTCGGGTGGTGGGTGTAATATGTTTATTGAATTTTAACTTTTAAGCTTGACATACGGGACAGCTTTAAATCTGAAAATAAATGTGTAATCCAAGGACGGACTTCCACTCTTATGATCTTCTGATTAAGTGTAGTCCATTCCACGTATGGATATATAACTGTTAAGTGTGTTGTATCCTTGTGTTGGCGAGTGGGCTCAGGACCCTTCTATTTCTGGCATGAAGGTGCATTCCTGTTATCTGCTGACAAACAGACTTCATTGCAATTGCACATATTCACATCCTTTGAAAGACAGGTCAGTCAGAGAAGATGGCGTACTCTCTCCAACTGGATGAAGGTAATTGTCTCCATATGTGGAATCAATTTTAGAGTTTGCTGGAAGTGTGCATGAGCAATGAATAAAATGGTTTATGTTTTTGGTTGATTGATCTTACTCTGATACGATGGATTAGTCCTGGCACAGCAGTGCATTGGGCACACTACGGGCAAGCAGCTGTGCTCATGAGGACAACTCATTGAAATATTTTGACAGTGCTCCAAGTGCTTTAATGTTTGTTGCGCTGGGAGAACTCAAAGATTGAAGTGGGATTTCTAAGGCCAGGAGCTCTGACAATGCTACTAGTTGCACTTGAAGCTTTACTATAGAATTGTTTTAAATAAATGGTCGGGGCTGACTACTGCCAAACACTCGTCAGGAGATCTTTCAACGAAGGATGATGCTATTTGGAAGAGAGGTCCATCCAAAGAAATCTGCGAGTGGAGAATGAATGGAAGTGACAAGGAACATAAGTATAGTGTGACCTGTGAAGCATCTGAGGATGACTTTGTGTGGCACAAGGGTGCCACAATAAATGTGCAAGTATGCAGCTGCATTTTAATAGGCTGTCTCACTGGAAACTTGGTATATCATCACAAAGGGAGATTTTAGTAGAGTTTGTCCATGAGTGGCCTTTATAAATGCACCCACAAGCTGGTTTTCTTCCATGGCACTAACACGTCACCATGCCAATTATTAAACATGGCAAGTATGAAGGATCAGGTAGAATGGAAGCACAAGGTTCCTTATTGCTGAACATTCACACACGCACATAAGGTGGCTATTGTACAAATGTCTTCTTTCAAACTGTACTTTCTATCAGTTGGCCCTTTTGTATCTGTTTTCAGCTTCACATGACTGGAGGCAGTGCATGCAAGTTACTATGGATGACCACTGAGGACCAGCAGACTCTGCAGGTTACGGCCGTGGAGCCTGTAGTTGAATGGAAGAGGAGATCAGAGGCCTCAAGTTCATGGATAATATAACTTTTTTTTTCTTTTCATGCTCAATTAACTCATCAAACACTTAGACCTTCACCACCTCACACACAGCATGCATTGCATCTCAGCTGCTTAACACTGCAGTCACTTGCAGGGGACAATAATATGGCGCTCCCGAAACAGCAGCAGGACCACTGTATGTTGAGTGCTAATCTCATTTTATACCATGAAATCAAAATTTAAGTAAATCTCGCATACATGTTCTAGTGACTAGATCCTGACATGCTGAAAGCACATTGTAATGAGACACATCTGTGAAGGGTTGCTGGAAAGAATGACAAGGATTAAGGGAAATCTGAATTTTTTAAATTAATTGTTTAATCTTTAAAAATCTTTTAATTTGTTTATATATAGCTCTACTTTTCAGGTACAGCTAGAAAGTTTGCCCAGCTGGAGTCCTGGCACACTTTTTGAAGCGGGGTACAGCTATAAGATGAGCGTATGAGTGCTTTGCAGTAGAAGTATACCAAATTGAGAAGAAGCCATTTGTTGAATGCCATGCCTATCCTGGAGTTAGGCCACTGGTCCTTCTACAGCATGTTATCCAATTCAGTCACTGCCTCCCTGGTAAATCGGAGCCTCTGAAGGCATCGCTCCTCGGTAAAGTCCAGATAATTTGTTCGTGACTGATGGTATATTCAGTTGGTGGGATAATGGGCAGGCAGGAACCCTCCCACTATTATATCAAACCTTCCCGATATCCAAAAGTTATTCCTGATGCACCAGCACCTCTTCCTCAAGTAGTACATGTATAATGGGTTCTGAATGGGATACCCACTGTTTTAAAGGGGATGGTGGGAGCAACAAACTGTGTAACTCCAGTTTTCATTAAACGCTCCTGAACACTGCGCAGGCTGACTGCAGCAAAGAAACTAGTGCCCACAACCATCAGCCAAACATAGTGAATCACAGAGCATGTGTGAGAAGGTGGTGTCGTTGAGGAAAAGAAACCTTTTGGGCACAGGATCAGCTCATGTCCTTCCTCAGTTGTAGAATACAAGGATTTGCATCTCATGGGGTTCTCACATATAAAGAGTTCTATCTGAGCATGATTGCTTTCTGCAGTTATCTGGGACTGTGTAAAACTGATTGTTGTGTCTGACAGCAACTG
This sequence comes from Heterodontus francisci, assembly GCF_036365525.1. Classification (NCBI taxonomy): domain Eukaryota; kingdom Metazoa; phylum Chordata; class Chondrichthyes; order Heterodontiformes; family Heterodontidae; genus Heterodontus; species Heterodontus francisci. The sequence goes on along the minus strand of NC_090400.1, from coordinate 28,699,528 downwards.
TAGATTAGTCCACGATGCACAATGGCCCATCGGAACTGCAGTTCGCTCTGGAAATGCATGGCAACTGCACCGGCTTCTGCCACTGAGAGATTATTTTCACATGGGAATCTCTCTCATGAACACTCACATTGCTGATGCAGTGCCCTTGGGCTCTACATTTCTGTACGTTCTCTTGTGTGACTCTGATCTGCTGGGAAATCAGATTATGATAGCCGTTACACACAGCTTCACAAACTTCACAGCTTTCCAGTAGGTGTCTTTGCAGCCAGATCAGTGGACATACTGAGTGAGCGCCCAGAAGCACTGGCATACCTCAGTGACAAGACGATTAGTAAATTGGGCAGTCAGGCAATTACATGAAAGTCTTGTCCATGGGAGCTGGTATACAAGTCATCCTGTCTGAAACATTTTTTTTTAACAGTAATATCTTCCAGGTCATTGGCACCTGCTGTGTCACGGCTGTGGTGAGTGAGTGGGATCTCCTGCTCCACCTAGTCCATGCTTAGGCCTCTCTGGATGCCTAAGTTCTGCAGCATGCAGCAGACAATGATGACCCTGGAGAACTTGGTGGGACTGTAATGCAATACACCCCCAATATGCCCAGGCATTTGGATTGCTGTTTCAACTGGCCGACAATACGCTCAATAATGATCCTGATGTGTGCCTAGGCATTGTCAGGTTTTGGTTCACCTGCTGTTGCAAGGGCATCATAAGCTAGGGCCAGAGGGTAGATTCAGCCTCCAAAGAGACCAGCTCGAGGCACAGAGCATTACTACCTGAGAAACAGGCAGTTACCTCCATTATTCTACATTGCTAATCACTGCATAATGATGGAATGAAATCTCCTGTGGTTCATGATTACCAAATCATTGTGTGCCAAAATGACTGCATGAGTGCTCTCAATAATGCTCTGTATTTTGGAAATTCCAGAGATGTGGAGAAATTGCAGTGCCTCGTGTTCTGGCATTATCTTTCTATGAAGAGACTGACATGGTATTTGCACTTATCAATGATCTGCTTGATGCATCTATGCACTGGTCAATGTTGGCTGCAGTTCAAATTCCAGCAGATAACGCAACTCAGTCACTGCTACTCAATGAAATGCAGACTGTGCAGGCAATTGTCCTCAGACATACAGGTATGGGTGTCTAGGTCTGTAAACACGGCTGTACAAGTATGGATGTGAGAAGTCTGCCTTTGATGCAAGTGAACCTGCCTTTCATCCCTTCTACCATCCTCTTCTCAGAAAGGAGCACTTAATACAATTCACATTCATTGCGTTTAGGTTGCAACAATCAACGAAAATAGCTGTTCAGCTTTTAAGTAATAAGTTTCTGAAAGACCAGAACCCTGCTGATTTTAATGGCCTTTTCATTCTGAGGGGACTGAATGTAGTGTATCCCTGGTGTGAAAATCAGGAAATTTCAAGAGAGGGCATTACCGTGCATCTGCATCAAAGTCAGCACTCCAATTACATTCTTGCATGTTATGTAGGAAGACATCGGGTCAGCCTAAAATGTCAGACAAGCCAGGCGTGGATCCAGCCACATCTGCACCCTTGTTCAATGTGTACGATCCCACCCACCAGAAACCCAACCTACTGCGCTTCAAAATACTCCATCAGTTCCATTCTGCCATATTGTTATAGGTACATAAAATAATTATATTTCCAAGTAAATTACTTTTTTGTGTTGCAGTATTCTTCTGACCTACAGCCATCAAATATATACTCCCGCTAGGTACATACATAATTGTGACAAATCAGTTACAGCCACAGCAACAGGGCACTGTACTAAATTACTTGTCCCACATTTGTCAGAATTTTGCTGCATAACAAACAACTTTAATATACAAAATGATAAATATTTCAGATCTCAATCTCCATTTCCTTTTGGGTTCTGGAAGCCTGCTTCATGCATATACTGTAATCAACCAGAAATTCAACTGAAGAACTTTCGTAACAACAGCCCGTGTTAAAATAAAGCACTTTAGTATATTTGATGATCTAGTGTCTAATTCTTTGAACTGAATACAATTTTACAAAAGACTGAAACATTGCTCAAGAAATGTCCAACCCCTAATAGACTCTCAACCCCAAATATTTGTTAAGGCAAATTTGGGTAAAGTGCAAAGGCTGAAATATAATAAAATGCAATCACCTTGACAGCCAGTACAATAATTTAGTTTACAGTAACCTTTACAACAAAGCTTATGGCACTATTGCACAAATTTATTTCCAACAGTAAACATAAACCATTAATTAAATAACATAAAGGCTTGGCAGCATAGCTGCTCAGACATGAATTTTAGTCCGTGGTAGATTGACTGTCAGGACTGCATTTCCTCCCACCATTGCGCCACTGCTCTATTTTCCCGGTCAACTTCATTTCAATGTCAATGGGCTCCCAAATGCTATTTGTCACCTCTATTAGGAGCTCACTTCTGTGCTGGAGGAGGGATGTCAGGCACCTTGTCACAGATTCTACTCAGTGACCTTGGCTGAAGCTTGGCCATGGATACCTGTTCACCCAGCTACCCTTCTTCATCTCCTTCCATCTCCAGTGCCTCAATGTAGAATCTTTATCAAAGTGCAAAATTACAGCATTCAGCAAACAATGATCATCAGAGGGACCTTGGCTGCACTGCACTACAGCACATCCCCAGATCACTCAAACCACCTGAAGCAGGCCTTCAGAATACCTATAGTCTGCTAAATAGCACCATGCTCGTTGTATTAAAGTTGAGCTGAGATGGTCAGGAAATCAACTGGATTGTGAGCCAGTGCTGCAGAGGGTAAACCTGATCCCTGATCTCTTACCAGCAAACGGTGCAGGTAGGTTTAACTGGCACATAATTAAAGCACCATGCCAGCTGTCTGAATAGTGGGCATTGACATGTAAAACAAAGTGGATTGGATCACACGTCAGCTGGTCATTGAGTGAATGAAATCTTCTCTAGTTCAAAAATGTCTCAAATAATGACTAGTGATGTGGATATGATCTAATGCACCGGACATCCAGAGAAATCCCACCATTCGGTGAAAGTTGACTACCCTCTCATGTTAATGTGCTAGGCCCAATAGGAAGGATGAGCTGTGCTGCTTATGCAAGCAATGCATCCATCACCTGCTTAATACAATGAAAGATAGCCAACTAGCCTATGTGCATTTCTCGCCTCAAAGTCTTATGGAAGTTGAATGCCATGGTGACTGACTTACAATGCCATGCTTCTAGTAGAGGTGGGTGCCAGCAGATGGCAGAACATCTCTGTATCTTATGGGGGAAGATGCGTCTTCTTACATTGTCTGTTGGAGAAGATTCCAAACAGAACTTTCTTCAGCATCAGCAGCCAACGCTGGAGCTATTAGCTATTTGAGATAGCAAAAAAAAGATTTCAACCGAGTATGCTGTCCTAAGTAGATGCTGAAAAACCTGTGGAATTTGCATCCTTACATTAGTGTCAAGATGCTTTGAATTGAGAACCTCCACCACTGACCCTGGCAGACTGTCCAGGACCAAAGGGAGGTTCTCTCCTTTGCATGTCAGTACCAGACAATTACACCATCAGGTGTGCAACAGGAGCTCCTGCCTGCCAAAGGCTATCTCTAGCTGCAAACTGTAGTGTTGGTCACTGAATCCAGGTTAACTGTGGCAGTTCTCTCCTCTGGAAAGAAAAAAAGGTCACACTGTTCCCTTTTGTAAGGACGTCCTTGCCATTCTCAGCCCTGCCACCACCTAAGCCACTGGCCTTGTTTTGGGAGGCTGAAGGATCCATCAAGGACCCAAAGTAAGGCCAGGTCTCTGCATGTCTGGATCTTGGCCTAATATGTGGCTATCCAGTGCAATATGACCAGGAGAACATTCCCATGGTACTGTCTGGACTTGTATGCCACCAAGATTGAGACCGTCCATTCAGCTGTCTCTGCTGCACCTCTCTTCCCAATTTTTGCCAAGCCAAAACTCTTGTAAGGTTTCCTTTGGCCCTCACCCTGAAACTGCGTCTTTCCCCAGTACCTCTCCTATCTCCTCTTATTCCTTCTCTGAGACCATCTTTTCCATCCTCCCCCGGCTCTCTGCCTGAACTGCTGACCACATAATGTCCTTTTCTGGTCCCCATGCTAGTTACAGCTGTACAAATGGCTTCCTCCCCCTTTCAATACCACCTTCACTCTTCTCATAAAACCCAAGGTCATCAGTTCTGCCCTTGCAACCTACCATCCCATCTCCAACCTTTTCATCCTTTCCTTTCCCCTTCAAAGTCCTTGAACGTACTGTTACCACCCACAACTATGCCCAGTTTTCCCACAACTCCATGTTTGAACCTCTCCAATCAGGTTTCTGCTCCGTTACAGCACTGAAATGGCAACTTAGAAAAATCACATATGATATCCTCTGTGACTGTGATCATGGTGCACTATTCCTCCTTATCCTCTAGACCTGTCATTTGACACAGTTAATTGCACCATTCTACTCCAACCCTTCTCCTCTGTTGTCCAGCTCAGTAGGAATGCTCTCACCAGGTTCCATTCTTACCCATCCAATTGTAGCCAGACCATCTCAAGCAATGGCTTCTCTTCCCACCCCTGCACCACTACCTCTGGAGACCCCCCCCCCCCCCCACCATGATCTATTCTTAGCTCCCTCCTTTTCCCTCATCTGCATGCTGCCTCTTGTCACCATCATCCAACAACCGGGATCACCTTCCACACTTGCGCTATCAACACCCAGCTTCACCTTTCCATCACCCCTTGACCTCCTCCACTGCCCCTTTGTTGTCAGTGTGTTTATCGTCACCCAGTCTTGGATGAGTTACAATTTCCTCCAGTTAAATATTAGACACTATCATCAGTACTCCCGCCACACCTCCATGCTCTCCCCACCTATTCCACCTCCCGCCTCCGGCCACTGTGGAACTAGATGGTTCGCTATCTTGGCATCCTTTTTGATCCTGAGCGGAGTTTCTGACACCATATCCTCGCCATCACAAAGGCTGCCTACTTCCAGCTCTGCAATATTGCTGCTAATGATCCTCAGACATGTCCAGGTAACTGACATTGTCTCTGCACCAAGCTCTTTGGGTAGACATATGTCTATTCAGCCCTCCATCACTACAGAAGCACCCATCTCTGGTCATGTCTGTAAAACTCTTCATCCCTTAGCTCCATGCAGCAACAGCAATTCCCAAGGAAATGCCAGCATCAGAGGGGGCTGTCAGAAAGCTTATTTAAATTCCCTTTATTGTCAAGGTGGCTTAAGAACAAGAGGAGGCCATTTAGCCCTACAAGCTTGTTCCACCATTCAGTAAGATCATCGCTGATCTACAACCGAACTCCATATAACATATATACTCCTTTGATTAACAAAAATGTAGAAAGCTCAGATTAAAAATTAACAATTGATCTAGCATCAATTGCCATTTGTGGAAGAAAGTTTCAAGCTTTCACTACCTTTGAGTGTAGAAGGGAATCCGACCTTCACTCCTGAAAGGTCTGGCCCTAATTTTTAGGCTATGCCCCCTAGTACTAGAGTCCCCAACCAGCAGTAATAGTTTCTCTCTATCTACCCTCTCAGCTCCCTTTAATATCTTGAAATAAACCCTAGTTTGTGTAATCTTGCTTTGTAATTTAACCCTTGGAGTCCAGGTAGCAATCTATTACATCTGCACTCCCTCCATCATAAAAGATATAATCCTCTATCAAACACAGCTAAAGTCAGATGGATATTATTCGGTCAATTGGTCTTTAGTATTCCAGTAACGTGCAATTAAATAACCTCTAAATAAATATTTAAGGACCATGGTTTAAAAATCAGGAACATTAATCACACTGCACACACACAGCAACATGATAAATGTGTTCTCACCATCCATATCGAGTCGCTGCATGATGATTGCAAGTTCCACCTCACTGGGCATGTAACCCAGGGACCTCATGGCCATGCCCAGCTCTTGCTTTGAAATGAATCCATTGCCATCACGATCCAAAACTCGAAAGGCTTCTCTTATTTCTGTTAATATATGTGAAAAAAATAACAGTTCCAATCTGGTAAAGAAAGAACGTACTTGCATTTATATAGTGTCTTTCACAACCTCAGGATGACCCAAAGGGTTTTTCAGCCAATAAAATACTTTTGAAGTGAAGTCACTGTTGTAATGTAGGAAAGAGGTAGCGCACAGCCAGGTGCCACACACCATAATGACCAGATCACCTGTGCTTTAGAGGCCTGCTACCCGACCCGAACCCAAAGGGACCCGAGGACTTGTGTCGGGTTCGGGTCGGGTCGGTTCGGGTCGGGCCAAGTCCAGGCCGAGTCAGGTCGGGTTGGGCCGGACACACACGGTAAGTACTCTGCTGGTAAGTATTGAAATTTTTTTTTAAAACTTACCTGAGCTGGGAGTCCGGGACGAAATTGAGTCTGCACAGTGAGCGAGTGACTTCTCTATGACGTCATCACGCATGCGCTGCAGCTTCGTGGAGCTTCCCAGTCAGAAGGTAAGTAAAGGGATAGTCGGATCGGGCTCGGGTCAGGTCGGGCCTGGGGCAAAATCGGAGGGACTCGGGCCGGGTCGGGCCCGGATCCACTGTGGTTCGGTTGGGTTCGGGTCGGGTTCTTTTTTCCCCCGACCTGAGCAGGCCTCTACTGTGCTTTGCTTTTCGCTGAATGAGTTAGATTAAAATTAACCCCTGATCTGCTTATGGAACTTGTAATCCAACAGAGTGAGGAAGCTTTCCTCTGTGCACTTATACTTAACAAAATTCTAAACTATTTCTTGATAGATGGCTTTATGATTTCATTATCGCGCACACAGGATTTTTCCCAGGAGGTCGCCATTAAAATAATTTATGACTTCATTAAACAAAATTACTGTCAGTCATGACAAAAAATAAACTCTGAAAAATACAACAGACCAGCTTATTCCATCTTTATCAATAAATGAGTAAAACAGATCTTAGGCAGCACGGACAGAAAGCCCCAGCTTCATTTCCTGGTCTCACTAATCTCAGTGGAAGCACTGTTATTGACCTGAGCGAGGGAGGAGAAAAAACAGCCAGTTTCACATTGTGATTCCCATCCAGTGTGACCTCTGCTGGGAATGGTAAGTTGTCTGTAGACATCAGTTGCAGACAGCATCAATCTGGAGTGTCCCCCGACTTGAAATATTCTCCATATAGGCCAAATTTGGTCAGCTGTTGAATTGGACTTCCATTGTCTTGTGGAACTCAGACAGGACAGGTTCTGACGTAAACTAGGATTTCCCACTTGGCCTTGTAGGAGATGGGGCCTTTGCCCAAACATGGTGGGTGGGGGATTCCCTATGTGGAGAGTTCCTAACTCCCCAGCCCATATAGGACTTGGCATTGGTCTGGAGGCTGGTATGCTTAATGCAGTGAGGCAACCTAGCTTCCAGAGAAGCAACGTGAGCCCTATCATAGGAGTCAAGGACAGAGAAATGGCTCCGATCCACAAAGGCGGAATTTTTTTTTAATCTTGGAAATTATTTTGGGATTGACCTCCTGATTAAGGAGTTCTCCAGGTTGCGGACAACACATTTCCCCACCCCCACCCCACCCCTCAACCCCCACTACCCCGTCCACCCACCCAGATTATGGAGTTTCTGGCAGCTGACAGGCTGAAATGGAATGGAAAAATCACCCCACTTATTGAGCCATATAACCAAAATGTTCCACCCAAACACTGGCCACAGGGACCCATGTGGTCGGGTTGGAAAATCTCCAGCATTGCAGTCCACAGGAATTGAAGAATAACCTCAAGGACACTGCTGTGCGTATTTCTGGAGAAGAATCAGGAAGATATTTATTAAATTGTGCTTTTCTCTTCATTTTCTTTGAATACTTTTGTTTATTAGTTAGGAAAATATTAGAGATAGAGGTAAAGACAGTTTGACTAACAGTTAAGAATCATCCAATCGGGTGATAGGGTCTGTTCACTTTACATTTAGTGTGGGAAGGTGATGTGCTACAATGATGGATGTATCAGGTGACCAATGACAAGAGGATGGGGCGGGGCTGTTGGGGCTGATCTATTTCAGAAGCTGACATTTGGCATTTAGTACAGCAAATATTAATGAAGACGTAATGGCAGAAAATGTAACTCATGACATCAAAGTGCATTATTCCTTCATTCACAAATGTGGCTGCTGGTTCTGGAACCCATTAGTTCTGGAAAAAGAGCAGATCACTCTCTCACGTTCTGACCCATCTACCTCAGATATGCCCAAAATCAGGCAGACAAGGAGTGCAAGGTGGGCCTCTCAATGCTTATCCACACTGCAGTTAAAACTAAGTGACCTTTATCCAGATCCTCTTTCTCAAAACTGGGTGCAATGTTTCTCACCCTCCAATATTCTGGGATGCATTTAAGGTCATGTAACCTCCAGGAATCAGTCCTACCAGAGTTGAGAACCCTAAGGCTAACCAAATGCTCAAGCAATATGATGAAAGGTTATCTATCGGAAGCGTTAACTCTGTTTCTCTCTCCACATACTCAGCATTTTCTGTTTTTATTTCAGATTTCCAGCATCTGCATTATTTTGCTTTTGGCCGAATAAAACTATCAGTACCACTTCCTCATCATCTTCGGCATGATGTCAAAAAGTACCAAAATGTCAGAGTCAGTGAAGATACTCTCAAGACGCAGGAAGGTAAGACACAGGGGTCAATTTTCATGGGAAATGCAGCATTAACAGCCATTAAGGGTTTGAATATGGGATCTGTAAATTTATCACCTCGTGTACCCCTGATGATCTATAACTTCACAGGGGTTTTTCAATATCTGCCTCATTAACAACTAAACTCCTCTCTGTCTCCACAGTTGCAGGTCATGGCTTCAAAGAGAATTGAAAACAGGTGCAAACTCAATTTTAAAATGAAAACCATCAAATGTAACTCATTCTGCTGGCAGCACCCAGAAAAAAAATGAAATTTGGACACGGGGATCATAGCCTTGGATAAGCAGCAGTCCCAGCCCTACTACACCAAGAGCTCATTATCATGCCCACTGACTCCCTCATGATGTATTGCCAGCACTTCATAGATCTTCTACCTAGCTTCATTGAGCACTATTGAGTATCTCTCCCTGAGGATTTATTAGTTTTGAGCCTTGAATAATAATCTGCCTTTCTGTTTTTGCCACCAAAATGGATAACATCTCTGTTAGCGATAGCAAGTTAATTGTAGATCATCCCATGAAGAGAGGGATGTCAATAAAATATTTTCTCTCGTGAATATTTCCAGGCAATAGCAATTCAATACTTTAACCTTTTTTTGTTCAATCCTATTTGCATCTTTAAGGAATCTCAATTCCACTTTGCTAGCCCTCTTGTTATAATATGGAAGTATTTTCTACTACTGTATTTGATTTCTTCAGCAACGCTCAATTCTATCTCTTTACTGCTCATCCAGTTACCTTTTTCTTTTAACACTTTTCCCTATAGAAATGTATCACGTGCCACCTCACGCATTCTAATCAACATATTACCTTGATTCCATATCCCTTGCCTAACAGAAATCCATCAATCTCAATTTTGAAATTTTTGATTAATTTAGCTTCAACAGCTTTTCCAGGGGAGAGTTCCAGATTTCTAATACACTTTGTGTTAAGTGCTTCCTGAATCCATGTGTAAATGACCTAAGTCTAATTTTAAGTCTAATTGTTCTGATTCCCTCACCAGAGGTAATAGTTTCCCCATAGTTACCCTATCAACTCTTTAAATACTGTGATCTCTTTCAGAAACTGACATTTGGCTTTGAGTACAGCAGGTACAAATGAAGATGTAAAGGCAGAGAATGCGATTGTTGACATCAAAGTGCATTATTCCTTCATTCACGAATGTGGCTGCTGCTTCCCGTACCTGTTAGTTCTGGGATGCATTTAAGGGGAAGCCAGATAAACACATGAGGGAGAAACTAATAGATAATGCTGATAGGGTTATAAGGTTTTAAAATTCTCATCCTTGTTTTCAAATCTCTCCTTGGCCTTGCCCATTTCTGTAATCTCCTCCAGCTCTACAACCCTCCAAGAACACTGCATTCCTCCAATTCTAGCCTCTTGAGCATCACCGATTTTAATCGCTCCACCATTGGCGGCCATGCCTTCAGCTGTCAAGGCTCTAAGCTCTGGAATTCCTTCCCTAAACCTCTCGCCGCTCTACCTCTCTTTCCTCCTTTAAGACACTCCTTAAGACCTACCTCTTTGACCAAGTTTTTGGTCACCGGTCCTAATGTCTCATATGGCTCGGTGTCAAATTTAGTTTGACAACATTCCAGTGACGCACCTTGGGATGTCTTACTATATTAAAGATGATATATAAATGCAAGTTGTTGTTTTTAGTGACGGATGGGAGGAGTCGTGTGTGGAGCACAAACACCTGCATGGATGTGTTGGACCAAATGGCCTGTTTCTGTGCTGCACATACTATGTAGTACTCTCAGTCAGCCTCACAGCTCCAGAAGTCTCTCTAACAAAAACTTACTTTACACCTGAAGACCTTACCTGAAAACTTACTGAGGAATTCATTTGGCTTGCTTAACTACTCCTTCAATTCAAACAGGACGTCAGCAAAATCTAGTTGTTCATTTGACAGTTAACCTATTTCATTTGAAAACATCAAGACCATCGTCACACAGCCTTACATAAATTATTCACAATATATATTAATGATATAGATGAGGGAATTAAATGTAATATATCCAAGTTTGCAGATGGCACAAAGTTGGGTGGGAGTGTGAGCTGTGAGAAGGATTCAGAGAAGCTCCAGCATGATTTGGACAGGTTGAGTGAGTGGGAAAATACATGGCAGATGCAGTATAATGTGGATAAACGTGAGGTTATCCATTTTGGTGGCAAAAACAGAAAGGCAGATTATTATCTGAACGGCGATAGATTGGGAAAGGGGAGGTGCAGTGAGACCTGGGTGTCCTTGTGCACCAGTCGCTGAAAGTAAACATGCAGGCAGTTAAGAAGGCAAATGGTATGTTGGCCTTCATAGCGAGAGAATTCGAGTACAGGAGCAAGGATGTTTTGCTGCAATTATACAAGGCCTTGGTGAGACCACATCTGGAGTACTGTGTGCAGTTTTGGTTTCCTTATCTGAGGATGGATGTTCTTGCTATGGAGAGAGTGCAGCAAAAATTCACCAGACTGATTCCTGGGATGGCAGGACTGACGTATGAAGAGAGATTGGGTCAATTAGGCTTGTATTCGCTAGAGTTTAGAAGAATGAGAGGGGATCTCATAGAAACCTACAAAATTCTAACAGGACTGGACAGACTAGATGCGGGAAGGATGTTCCTGATGGCGGGGGAGTCCAGGACCAGGGGTCACAGTCTAAGGATAAAGGGTAAGCCATTAAGGACTGAGATGAGGAGGGATTTCTTCACCCAGAGAGTGGTGAACCTGTGGAATTCTCTACCACAGAAAGCAGTTGAGGCCAAATCATTAAATATATTTAAGAAAGAGTTAGATATAGTTCTTAGGGCTAAAGGGATACAGGGAGAAAGCGGGAACAGGGTACTGAGTTTGGATGATCAGCCATGATCGTATTGAATGGTGGTGCAGGCTCGAAGGGCCGAATGGCCTACTCCTGCCCCTATTTTTCTATGTTTCTATGTAGACATCAGCACAGTTACAAAATTGCAATCACCTCCAGCTCCAGGTTATGTGAAAATCACTCATTCGTTTTCTCCTGGCAAAAAAACTCATTCCAACAGATTTTGAATATTGTCCCCAACAGCACATATCAGAAAATGGTGTGCACATTGCCTATGACTTTCTACCCATTGAAATCATAAGACTAGAAATTGGATCACTCCCAAATCAAGATGTAATCCTGCTGCTGAAAACACCATTGGGGTGGGTGATAGGACCACCGGGACTTTATCCACTAGTCTCATATGTTTATTATCACTGCCCCAGAGACAAGTCACAGGTTGCAGAAAGTAGGAAGAGCATCCAGCGCCAGCCAAGATGGTAAGCAGAATCTGGGCTGTGTGGGAGAAAGCAAATCTGTGGGGAGCGGGATTGAAGGCGGGAGTTGAGAAGGGGGGTGTTGCGGGGGGAGGGATGCGTGGGGGGGGGGGGGGGGGGGGATGCAGTGTTCGGCAACTGCCCATGAAATTAATGTGGTAAGTATAAAGATTACAACTGACCTTTAAGGACCATTGGATGACTGACAGTTGCCTGAGAATACTGGCGGTGCATTCTGCACTCAGTCACAAATGAATTTTGCCAAGTAAGCCTGAAATATGCGTTAGGCCCCCTATTTGCATATGCAATGGGTCAACACCTGTTTCAGGTGCAAGCCCTGGACGCCTATGAACGAGCCTTTGCCAATATGGCGGGTGGTGCACTTTCAACACAGAATGTGCACCTGCATGCCACCCTGCCATTTTAGACACCAAGATGCCCATATTATGCCTCATAATTCTAAAACAGAATTGACAGCAGTACAGGTCTGGGAAAATCTACGCGATTCTTTCCTGCTGTCACTCAGTGATCCCGCACAGATCTAAATTAAGACAATTATTCATTTAAGTATTCTTGCATGCATTCTGGAGCTTTAAATGCCTGGCACAAGCAGTTTGCACACACTGTAGTGCACAGAATGTAGCCAGTCGCAATGAATTGGAAACCAAACATGCTCAATGTCTATTTGCCCGATTTTCCAATCCCCTTGTTGTGCACCTGCGCAACTGGCATAGCGGATGACAAATCAGTCCTTACGTATGTTAAATTGAGTTATTAACTGAATGTCTTTGCAGAAAATATGAATTAGATATCTAGAGATGTATAGACTGAAGGATTCAGCACCAATCTCAGGAGGTAAGATGAATTTTTCTCCAATATAAAATAAAAATGATAAATTCCAGAAGACTGGGTATTTAAAGATTTAAATTTGTGTGTTGGCTAAGATTCACCATCCATTTGGCATCCCCGGGATCCAAAATTCGCTGGTGGCAGGTTCCTCACCCTTGGATTGTATTCAAATATTTAGGCCCAAGTGTGGTATTAATGAAACAGATGGACTCAAAAAGCTAACTTTGAATATAACATGAAATTACTATGAAGCTCGGCCTGTCTAATTTACAAACTGGAATCTCATTCTTCAGCTGCAGTGTGCTCCAGTGATCTAAATCTTGGTTTTACTACAGGCACTTTTGGTCCTGACACTAAAATGCTGTCAAGTCTACCAGCAATGTAGATTGTTCCTGTTCGCACTGCCCTGAATCAGCAGGGAGATCAGAGCTGTAAATTTTACTGTCTGCAATTTCTTTCATTGCTGAATAAATGCTAATGAGGGAATGAGTGCGTGAGAAATACATTACTGAATAATCAGACCCTGTCCTTAGCCTCCAGCTGAAAATGTTACCGGGGTCTTTCTAGAAACTACTTTAAGATGAAAGGAGGTTCAAAGCTATTTGAATCTGAATATTGTGTAGTTGGTTTCACCAATGTCCAGAGGGGATCACTGCATGAATTTCACAGTCAAATTAAGGGCAAATTATTGAAGTTGCCAGATTCCTTCCAGCACCAAACTTGGTGGTGTAGATAGGATAAGTAGTGAACTTGGACCCTTTTTGTTCTGTAGCCACATAACAGATAAGGTCAACAGCCTCAGACTGGCTTGACAGTACTAACTGTTGTTTGTCGATGGATGAATAAACATTGAAGACAGACAAAATATAATCTCATTATCTGCACTTAATTTTTTGATAACTGATTTTTGTTCAGTTTGAGCCTCCACAGTGAATGTGCATCATGGACACACCGGGCTGCAATACTTCACTATTCAGGTGACGCTTCCTCGGCTGACATTTACTTTCAGCATCAGCAAGCAATGGATCTCATGGTAGGAGCTGCCTTCATGGATGGCTTCTCGCCATTTTTTCTTATCTTCAGCAATCTGTTCCCACCTCTATTTTGCATTCTTTGAGTCACTTTGAAGCAGACTTTATATTTCCTTTGCTGTCATCCATGAGATTGCTTCCCAGTTGTCAATGCAACATTAAAGATCTTCTCTGGGATTAATAGTACAGATGTAATATCTACAGATCTAGCCATCAATAATACAATACATTTTCCTTTGTTATTTTTAAATCTACTGTGTTCTATCTTGTCTTGGCTTATTCAAATTAAATAATTTAAGAAGAATTTCTGGATTGATTGATGAATCAATTAATTATAAGAGCAAGATGGGCCTAGACATCTGATCATACCCAAGACATACGCACACTCCAGACGGCCACTAGTGTTGGACCAGGTAATGTATATTTGTGCTGCCTACTGATTCTGATATGGTAGGTGTACAGACAGCACTACCCACACTTCTCACTGGCTGGACAGAAGTACATACAGAATACTCATATTCGTCTCATAGTTCACCCAATAAAGCAACAAGATTCTCTGCTTTTTAACATAACTAAAATGAACATAATCTCACATTTCACATTACTTTAGTTTTGGAAGGCACTTGATCCCCTCAATGGATCCGTTTTTATTTACACCTCTTTCAGCACCTCTAAGGAACCAGCAGCAAAAGGGGTATTCTGTCAATTTCTCGAGCTGTTTATTCTGTCAGTTTCTAGAACTGTTCAACCCAAGTCTTTAAGGTACACAGGATAACACCAGTTAACTGAGATGACAATGTGAGAACCAAAAACATAATTTAAATATTTTTAATGAAGCATTAAGTATGGAACAACCTCATGATGAGTGGAATTTCAGTCTATGCTTTGAGAATATTGGTGATACAAGAATTGTTCACTGATCCACAACCTAAAACCATGGGCTGCATTTTAAGAGTCCGCCGCTGAAGTAGGCGGCGGGCGTAAAAAAAATGTGGCCCGTGCACGCGGGCACCATGTTATGGAGCCGCTATTTCAAACATGGCGGCTAATTTGCATGGCCGTGGCGCCCGCCCCGCGATAACATGGAGGGGGTGGGCGGGCCATCGCCGGAAACAGCATCCAGCGCCAATGCGCCAGCACCATTTTTAAAGGGCTTACAGCCCTTCAATGTAGATTTAAAAATTAAAAGGCTAAGTCAGTTCAATTACCAAAAAACAGAATTAAAATACCATTAAATTCATTTTCCCATACTCCCAATGGCATTTCTAAACATTCCTGCCTTTTTCCTCCCTGGAATTTATTCATTAAGAATTTGATCTTTCACCCTCCCTGCCTTTGCACTTTACCCCTTCTCATCACCCCCTCTGACCAATCCGTAGCGATGTCACCCCACCCCACCCCCGCTACACAGAGAAACAATCCTCCTCCCCCTCACCAAAGATGTCGCGCCACGTTTCACCGAATGGGGATTCGAAGGCGTGGCATGGTCGGCCACCAAAATGATGATCAGTACAGCAATTAAGGAGGCGGTGGGACCCTCATTAAATCAGGTATGTAAATTAGTTTATATATTGAGATGGGGGTCCCGTCGGCGAGCGGCGGGGTAGCTGCCACAAGGCCTCGCTGCCGCCAAGATCAGCATGGGGCCTGTCACCGTCGGGATTGGTGGCGGGCCTACACTGCGCCAATCTTCATTGCCCCCCACCAAAATTCCCAATGGCAGAGGGGCTTTAAAATTCAGCTCAATATACCTGCCTTTGCCCCATATCCCTTAATACCTCTGGTTGCCAAAAATCGTATCAATCAATCTCAGATTTAAAATTAGCAATTGATCTAGCATCAATTGCCATTTGCAGAAGAGAGTTCCAAACTTCTACAATCCTTTGCTTATAGAAGTCTTTCCTAATTTTACTCCTGAAAGGTCTGGCTCTAATATTTAGACGATGAGCCACCAATCCCCACCCCCCCCTCCCCGAGTCCTGGACTCCCCAGCCAGAGAAAATAGTTTCTCTCTATCTACACTATCTGTTCGCTTAATATCTTGAAAATTTCAATCAAACCAGCCTTTAGACTTCCAAATTCCAAGGAATACCACCCTAATTTGTGTAATCTCTCCTCGTAATTTAAGCCTTGCAGTCTAGGTATCATTCTGGTAAATCTATGCTGCACTTCCTCCAAGCCAATGTATCCTTTCTAATGTATGGTGCCCAGACTGCTTACAGTACCCCAGATGTGGTTTAACTAGGGCTTTGTGTAGCTGTAACATAATTTCTACCCTCTTGTATTCTAATCCTCTAGATATAAAGGCCAGCATTCCATTAACCTATTTGATTATTTTCTATACCTGTTAATGAAATTTTACTGATTTATGTACCTGAACCCCAAGTCTCTATGGACCTCCACTGTTTCTAGCTTTTTACCATTAGAAACTACTTTGTCCTGTCCTTTTAAGGTCCAAAATGGATGCCCTCACATTGAAATCCATTTGCCACAGTTCTGCCCATCAACTTAATCTATTAATATCTCTTTTTATTTTTATGCTTCCATCAATACTATTTGCCCCCATTTTTGTGTCATTGGTAAAGTTAGATGATGGGATAGAAAGTCACGAATCCAAGTGATTAATAAATGCGGTGAATAGTTGACACCCCAATACAGATTCTTGCAGCACATCGATAGTCATTGTTATACTTCAGAAAGCAACTGGTGAAAGATAGAGCTGCAGCCAATCTTTATACACTTTTATAACCATTTATTTACAGAGTTATACATTACAAGCATGCACCTCCTAATCCAGAGTTTTAGTCTGTGCCTATTTATAGGCGCACAAGTGAATCATCAGTTAATGTCCACCATCTTCCTATGATTAAACACAATGAATATACAATCAACAGTCACAACCTGCCAATTAGAATACCTGCCCATTATCCCTATTCTCTATCTCCTACATTCAACCAATTTCCTAAGCAGGTCAATAATTTGCATTCAATTCCATGAGCTTGAACTTTAGCTAATAGTCTCTTATGGTAGACTTTATCAAAAGCCTTCCAGAAGTCCATATAAGTAACATCCAGAGACATTTCACTGTCCACTACTTCAGTCACCTGTGCAAAAAATTCAAACAGATTTCTCAGACATGACCGACCCTTTACAAGTCCATGTCGGCTCTCTCTGATCAGCTAAAAACTTTTAGTGTGTTCAATCACCCTATCCTTAATTAATGACTCTATTAATTTCCTGGCAACAGATGTTAGGCTAACTGGTCAATAATTGCCTGGTTTCCCTCTGTCACCTTTTTAAATAGGGGAGTGACATGTGCAATTTTCCAATCTAATGGAAGAGTTCCTGAATCGAGAACCATATTGGATGATTTATCTGCAATGTTTTCACCTACTTCCTTTAAAACACTCAGATGGAAGCCATCTGGTCCTGGGGATCTGACAGTCTTTCCTACCATTACTTTCTTCGTTACTATTATTTTTCTTGTGTTAATTTTGGTGAGTCCCTGATTCTATATTAATTTCCTTGGGATATCAGGCATACTGAGCTCTTACTCTACTGTAAATACTGATGCAAGTAATTATTCAGCATGTCTGCCACTTCCTAATTTTCATTGACAATATCACCGTTATCAGTCACATATCATCTGGACAAGTAGAACAGCCTTTTCCAAGAACAGAATCCATAAAATTGATTGAAAACCTCTCAGAAAGACAAGTAAATTAATTAACATGCATGGTTAGTGAAAAATATGAGAAAGGAAAGAGCTGCAAATATAAAACTTATTTACAAAGCACCGTTCAATTTATAGACCTAGGCCTTTCATTGTTTTTCCCATCGAGCAGATAGGTTAAACTTCTATTATAAATATAACCACGTTTCCTCTTTTTCTCTCATCTGTACATTTCAACATTGTACAAGTCCAGATCTTATACACAAATTGAGCAGAGTAATGGTTACAACACTGACCGCAGGGCAAATATGTTTATGTACCTTCAGTCAAAAGAACATTACTATTAACACTATCTTTTCAGTCCTTTAACCATCTTCCGAGAATCATAAACCCTAATTATAACCCAGCCCTCCTGCGGGTTTTTAAATGACCGAGGTTGCAAGGGGTAGGGGTGTTCATAGTTGCACCATGTTCCTAACCCACGCTGTTTTAATTGCCAGGATTCGGGCACCACAAAGGCTGCCTGCTCCAGGCAGTAGGGCCTAATTAAAATGGGAAAATCATGTCTTGTTGACATCAATAGTGCCACAACATGAATTTAATCCCGCAATGGGAGCCTCAAGCGGTGCCGAACCTGTCAGCAAAAGGTGGCAGCAATCAACATATGGCCAGAAGAGGCCCAGCTTTCTCTTTCATTTACATTTTCTTTAAGTTGCTTGTGCCCTAGGAAGGGCACGAGTGCTCCAACAAGGAGATTGTGGGTTTCCTCTCCCTTGGGCTTTTCCCTTGCGCAAGCCCGACCCCCACTGACCTCCGCAACCTGCCCAGAGCCACCCCCCTCCCTACTCACTAACCTATCTGGGTACCAATCCATTAGGTCCCTGGTAGTGCTGACCTCCCATCAGACTTCTCACTCCGTCGCTAAGTCTTCTATCATTCACATCGGCTTCAGGTGGGAGACAGTGTAAAGAGATATAAATGAGGTCAGAGTTAAAATGGCCCAGGCTTCACGCCAAGACGTCAGTGGGAATTTCCCTCCCACCCCGCAACCTGCCCACCTCGAATGCAAACGGAGTTAAAATTGGGACTATAGAATTTTTATAGCACAGGAGGCAGGCATTGGCCCCATCACACTCGTGTCAGTTCTGAAAGAATTTTCCACTTAGCTCCAATCCCCTGCCTTTCCCCCATGCCCTTTCAAATTTTTCTTTTTCACTCTCTTTTAAATAGATTTTGCTTGCTCTTCTTGTTATATTTTTGGGTAATCTGCCACCATTTTGTATATTTGGTTAGGCTAGCTAGGAGAGATTACCAAGTCTTCTGTAATTTTACCACTAACTCATTTATTACATATGAACTATATACAGCTTTACATAAGCCTGTATGACTTCTCTGAAGCCACGTTGCTTCTCCATAGAGTCTCTCTCACATGTGATCTCTTACATCATCATGGTGGGAGGTATTCCTCACACTTTCTCAAGCATTAACCCTTTCAAACCCTTACACCTCATTTTTTTTCATATATATATTTACACATCCATTTTTTATTTTTACTATCCCATCTCCCTACACGTTTCTGACATCACAGATTTAATCTGTCAGGAGGCTTCATAACTCTCACTGATCATGTTGTTGTTAGACACTGAAGATTGGTAGTTTTCCTCTGAATTCTTGTTTCTTGTATTGGATGGCCTTCACTGAGGTTTGTAGTATCTGGTGCTTTCTGAATTTCAGGTTCAGCATCTAGTTTGTCCAAATGCATTGCTACGAGTGCTTCTATATTTTTAAGATTTTTTTTGAGGACTCATGTATTTTAGAACCGGACATTGGTTTATTTTGGGAAAGCTGAAAAAACTCCAAGGATTTTTTTTACCAGGGTCACTGAGGGGTCTGGCTTTGAAAACAAATAGTTACTGCAAGGCACCTGTTTTCAAATAATTACTCAACAGGGGTTGTTTTTGACTTGTTTACAGAGAAGTGACAGGTCAAGATTTATAGAGGTCAGGAGGCTTGTCTCATGACATTGTTTATGGTTTTGCTTTCGACAGTGAGTTAGGATATGGACAATGATTTGAAAAGACAGCTGGAGAAAACATTCCAAGAAGAACAAACCACCCCAACTCAGTCTGTTCCAACAGTTTGGAAAAAGCCTGCCTGTTTTCCACCTCTCGAGCAGCTTAAAAGCAAGTGTAAGAAGCAGACTGAAATTGTGGCTGCATTCCTCCTGTAAGGCCAGTTTCTGAAACCTCTGTTGCGGCAATTCCTGGAAAGCTACCCAAACTGATCTTCAACGTCGCCTGAAAAGAACTGTTCTAGGAAGATCCCAGTGACAGCCGTCTATACGCATTTGAGGCGTCAAACCAAAACAAAGGCCATCTTTCCATATCTTCTCTTTCCTCTTCAAGAATGAGCAAGTATTTAAACCAAGTGTTCTTTTGTCTGTTTTTTTTTTGTAATAGAGCTCTAAAACGCAAATCCCTTTATTTTTCCGGTTAACCGGTATATATGTATGTGTGTGGTGACAGAGTGTGTGACGGGCTAAGGTAAAAAGGGAACTTTAATATTTCAATCTATGTGTTTATGCTTTACTTCATTACTGGTTAAGACTTATTTTATAATAAACTTATAATTTTGTTGTTTATTTGTTGGTGTGTTTCATTCTGGAATAAAACAGAGTCTATGATTGACCATATCTGTAAGTGGGAAAAAATTTAAATATATGTTGTGACCTGTGAAGTGGACCTAGAATAAACAGTGCACTCCTCCCATCTCGGTCGTAACAGTATGACTGATTGATGTCTTTAATCATTAGAAATAAGACTTCTCCTGTTTCTTCTTATTTAGTACAAACTTCAGCAGGTACTATAAGATCTATATTGATTCTCATCTGTCTGGACGATAACTCCTTCTCTGCCTTGGTGTCATACCCATACCTTTTCTCCTATTAACTTTGGTAGGTTCTAGGTATGGTATTTCCTATTATAAGCTTGTTGCTTTTGGTAAGACTTTTCTGTCTTGAACTCTCTGATAATCCTAGACTTCTAGTCCTGCAAGTAATTTTTTGGGTAGAATGGGAAGTTGTGTTCGAAGCTTCCTTTCCATCAACAGTTCTGATGGTGCTAATCCACATAGCAATGGAGTAGATCTACACTTATAGGAGTGCTGTTTGAAAATCTTCATTTTTCTTTAACAGTGCTTTGACAGTTCTGACTCTTTCAGCTTCACCATTGACTGAGAATATCTAGGGGAACTTGCAAGATGTACAAATCTATAGTTTTCTGCGAAGTGCGTAGTTGTTTGCAAATTGTGGTCCATTATAGGAAAATCTCTTGTCAGGAATACCATGTGTCGCAAAGATCTCCGATAAAGCTCGAATGACTATCTCAGTAGTTGTTGTGTGCAAACGTTTAACTTTAATCCACCTTGAAAAATAGTCGATGATAATCAGGTAGGATTTTCCATTAATCATGAATAGATCCATCCCCATACGCTCCCACGGTCTGGTTGGAAATTTGGTTGAAATAAGGGATTTTCTCTGATCCTGCCTGTGCACTGTGCTTACCTGGTAATTAGAAATCATTTCTGCTCTATCTCTCGATATTCCCGGCCACCACACGGACAACTGAGTCCAAGCTCTGCATTTCGTGATCCCCATGTGGCCCTGGTGTATTTTCTCCGAGATTCTGCCCGCAGTGTGTCTGGAATCACCAGTGTCTTGTCATATACCAGCAAATGATCCACACTATTGAAGTGTCTTCTGTGTTCGAGGAAGATTTTCATCACCTGACCACTGGGACACTGCTGCGGCCAACCTTGCATGCAATATTGGCGGATATAAAAGCATTCCTCATCTTGCATCTGAGCATGACAAATTTCTTGGAGCTTTTTTGAACTTGCCAGCCATTGTGATGCAGTGAACTAAGAATATGACTCAAATTCATTAATAAAGTTAACATCCTGTTGTATAAGATGGTCAACGATAGCTCTGGACAATGCATCTGCTGTCGTTTGGTGCTTGCCCTGTACGTATACTGTTTCGTACGTGAATCTCATTAGCCTCAACAGGAATCTCTGCATTCTCGAAGGCATACTAGCCAGTTCCTTTTCATCAAGTAAGGCAACGGTCAGCGACACCCTGGTCCACTCCTCCATTACCCCCCGACACCTCGTCCCCTTCCCATGCAATCGCAGGTGGTGTAATACCTGCCCTTTGACCTCCTCTCTCCTCACCATTCAAGGCCCCAAACACTTATTTCAGGTGAAGCAGCGATTTACTTGTACTTCTTCCAGTTCAGTATACTGTATTTGCTACTCATAATGTCGCCTCTACATTGGGGAGACCAAACGCAGATTGGGTCACCGCTTTGCAGAACACCTCTGCTCAGTCTGCAAGCATGACCTCGAGAATGCTTGCCATTTAAACACCCCCCGCTCCCCCCCACCCCGCTCACATGCCCACATTTCTGTCGTTGGCCTGCTGTAATGTTCCAGTGAACATCAACGCAAGCTCGAGGAACAGCAGCTCATCTTCTGATTAGACACTGTACAGCCTTCCGGACTCATTGAGTTCAACAATTTCAGAGCTTGACTGGCCTTTTTTATTTTATTTCATTGTTTTTTAACCATGTGTCTGCCTTAAACTTGGTTTTTCATGTTTGTACTTTTGGGCAGAGCTGTTCATTATTCTGCCATTAACACTCTCTCTGGGTTACTGCTTTACCTTTCACAAAACCATTAGCACTCTCTTTGCCTTTGTCTCATGACATCTTTGTCATTTAATCTCTCCTGCTCTCTGCCCGATCACACACCTTCCCTTTTGTTCTAACCTTTCTAAGCTTCACACTTCTAACCTTTGCCAGGGTGCCTTCTTTTCTGGTGCTTCTTTTACAGCCCTGTGCTTATGGAACTGAACAGTGGCTGGAGGTTTCCTGAACCAAGTTTTTCTTCACCTCTCAGGATTGCTCTGTTCTTCTGGACCTCTGCTTATTTCACCAGCTGAAATGCTTTGTCCAGGGTGAGGTCTTCCTTAGATGGCAATAAATCTGATATGAATTCATCAGCAATACCTACTACAATGCAGTCTCTTAGTAATTCTGCTTTTAGGTCTCCATATTCACATTCTTCAGTTAGTCTGTAAAGGTCATTAATAAAAGCATCAACTGTTTCACCTGGTTTCTGGACCCTTTTGTTAAATTTGGCCCTTTCTCGAATCGTATTGCTCCTCAAGTTAAAATAGTTATCAAAGGCTTTTAAAATTTGTCTGATCTCTCATTAATGCCTTGTCTTGCAATAACATTGCTTTATTCCATTGGAGCAAGAGCAGACAATTTATTAACTCGTTCTGCTTCAGACTGGCTGTTTAATTTTGAAGCAATTCTGTACCTCAAAAATCTTTTTGCCAATGACCAATTTTGAGTTTGATTTGGTCCTTCCATGTATTGTTCTCTGGTATTGTTAATTTAAGATCCATGGCTTTCTATGTAGTTTACCTTTTTTTTAAATTTTCCCTCCTGTATCAGATGTTTTTCTGCGCTTTTCTGCCTCATGCTGACTCCTGCTGTAGTTACTGTTTCTCCCTGCAAAATCACGCCACTAGACTGTATTTATTTCTTTCTTTCTTTCAACACGGTTTTGCAGTATTTTTCTATACTCTTTATCTCCCTTCACTTGGAGTATTGAGTATTTTCTGCCTCTGGTTTTTTTCTGCCTCGCGGTTGCCACCTGTAATGGCACAACCTCGGATCCATCCTTGTTAAGGACATTTGGTTTTCCCAATGCTGCCTGCCTAGTGACATTAGGAACCAATTTTTACCTCTTTGCAAGTTGCTCACCAGATCTCTGACCATTGCTTGGTTCTCTGAATCAAAGCCTGGTATTTTTTCCACAGACCACCCACCTCTGAAAGCCTCTACAAGCCGATCCCCCGACTCTCCGTGCCTCCTTCATTCGCGGAGCAGCTCTGGAGCTTTTTCACAGCCTCTTCTCAAGTTCTGCAGTTTTTGTGCCTTTTTTCCAGGTCAACTTTCTTCAAAATATTTTTCTTCAAATTCTTCTGGGTGTTGTATGGTAAGAACTACCGCTGTTCACGATGTTGTATGTTTGGTTAGTCTGCCACCATTTTGTATATTTGGTTAGTCTAGCTAGTAGAGATGATCAAGTCTTCTGTAATTTTATTAACTCATTTATTACATTTT
Source organism: Heterodontus francisci (assembly GCF_036365525.1). NCBI lineage: Eukaryota > Metazoa > Chordata > Chondrichthyes > Heterodontiformes > Heterodontidae > Heterodontus > Heterodontus francisci. The sequence continues at coordinate 28,675,797 of NC_090400.1, read as the reverse complement.
AACTATATACAGCTTTGCATAAGTCTGTATGACTTCTCTGAAACCTTGCTGCTTCTCCTTAGAGTCTCTCTCACATGTTATCCTCCCATCATCAGGTGTGAGATATTCCTCACACTCTCTCAAACATTGACCTTTTAAACTCTTGTACTACACCACTGTTTCTGGAAGACCATTTCCATGTCCTAAAAACCCTCTGCATAAAGCAAGCTCCTATAAATCCCCTTCATTTTTCTGGTGCTGATCTTCACATTAATTGTCATCTTGTTACAGTTTCAATTTACTTCACAAGGCCCCTCATAATATTAAGTACTCTATAAATTCTCCTCTTAGCCTTCTATTGAGAAGAGCCCCAGTTTCTCAAGTCTCTCCTCATAACAAAAGTCTTTAATTCCTGGTATTGTCTAATCTCTTCTACACTCTTTCCATGACATCCTTTTTAAAGTAAAGTGGTCAAACTGGACACTATATTCTAACTGCCGGTTAAACTCTTTACTTTTGTTCTCTCTACTCCTATTTATAAAGCTTATGAGGAAAATATTGGATAAGGCCAGAAAAGGAGGGCAGGGATTGCAATGCGCAATTAACCCACACCTTCCCGTCGCGCCAGAACTTAGTTGGAGGTGGGATAGGCCGAGGACGGCTTTCACATCCAGAAGCCAATTGAGGCCCTGAAGAGGCCTATTATCAGCCACTCATGGACCTCCTCCCACCATCACGGTTGCGGGCTGGGGTGGGCCTCCATCATGTGGGGAGTTGACTCAGTAAAATGAGGCAACCTTCCTGCGGGCTTGAGGGGGGCAGCCCTCCTCCATGGGCCATATGTGGGAGGGCTCCCAACGGAAAACCACCCACCTCCATGACCAACACCACCCCCCCGCTCACTCCTGCTACACTCAACACCCAAACTCCTTCCCCCCGTCGCCGGGGCTGCTGGACTAGCCCTGGCGACTCTGCCTCACTTACCTTGGGTGCAAGTCTCCAGCACTGGGCCTGGTTCCAAGGCCTCCTGTAGTACCGAGAGTAGCCCTCTGATTGGCCGACAGCTCTTCGAGGCAGGATCCCCATCATTAAAGGGACGGGGATCCCGGTGCCAAGCTGTTCATTGACCTGACTCTGTTAAATAGAGCTGGGGGAATGGGCTCCGAAAGGTCGAGGCGGGGTTCCCATCACTTTTCGGCCCGGCACTAGGAGCCCACCAGCTCCACTAAATCCTGCCCAGTGAGTCACAGGGCACGAGTGGCTTGCATCCATGCCAGGGGGAAAACATCACGCAGGTGGTTGAATACTGTTTACGAATGCCTCCGATAACTTCAGAACTGGAGCAAAACCAATCAGAAATATAATGGAAAAGTATCAGGTCTGATAACCTACAGGACTTAATCACTGTAATGGCGATTCAGTAGCACAGTGGTTATGTTACTGGACTAGTAATCCAGAGGTCTATGCTAATGATCTAGAGATGTAAGTTCAAATCCTACCGTGGCAGTTGGGGATTTTAAATTCAATCAATAAATTGAACAAAATGCTGGAATCAGTAATGGTGACCATAAAACTACCAGATTGTTGTAAAAACCCATCTGGTTCACTATTGTCCTCTCGGGAAGGAAATCTGCTCTCCTACCCAGTCTGGCTTGTAGGTGTCTTCAGACCCACAGCCAATGTGGCTGACTCTTAACTGCCCTCTGAAATGGCTAAAGAAGCCACCTAGTTGTATCAAAAACAACGTACATTCATATAGTGCATTTAACATAGTAAAACATCTCAAAGAACTTAACAGGAATATCAGTAAAAAAAAAAATCTTTGGAAACCAAGCCAAAGAAAGTGAAATCAGGAATAACTGATCTTAAAAGAGGAAAAAGAGGCAGCGAGGGTTAGAGAGGGAATTCCAGAGCTTAGGGTCAAGACAGGCGAAAGCAAGCTGCCAAATGGTGATGTGATTAAAATCAGGGATGTGAAAGAGGCCAGAATTGAAGGAACTCAGAGATCTCAGAGGGTTGTAGAGCTGGAGGAGGCCACACAGATAGGGAAGGGCAAGGCCATGGAGGGATTTGAAAATAAGAATGAGGATTTTAAAATTAAGGCATTGTCGGATGGGGTACCAGTGAAGGTCAGTGAGCAAAGGAGTGATGGGTGAATGAGATTTGGACCAAGTTAAGATATGGGCAGTAGAGTTTGAAATGAGCCTAAGTTTATGTAGGGTGCTCAGGAGAGCATTCGAATAGTCAAGTCTAGAGGTAACAAAGGCATAAATGAGGGTTTCAACAGTTAATAAGCTGAGGAAAGGTGAGAGTTGAATGATGTTATACAGGCAGAAGTAGGCAGTCTTGGTGATGGTCTGGAAGTGTGGTCAGAAAACTCAACTCGAGATTTAATACAATATTGAGGTTGCGAATGATTCTGCTCAGCTTAAGACAGTCACCAGTGAGGGAAACAGTGGGCAGAGTGTGTGGTGGGGACCAAATACAATGGCTTTAGTCTTCCCAATATAGTTGTAGGAAAGTTCTGGCCATCCAATATTGGATATCTGACAGGCAGTGTGACTAATCAGAGACAGCTGAGGAGTCCAAGGAGGATAAGAATAAAAATAAGAATAAGCTATGATAACAATAGAACCAAACCACCCGGTATTGACCTAGGCATCAGATTCAGACATGACAAAGGCACACCAAGCCCAGTCGACCTGGCAGAATCCTCCGAACTAACATCTAGAGACTGTCCCACAAACTAATCAAGCAACAGCCTGACATAGTTATTCTCACAGAATCATACCTTTCAGCCAACATCAAAGACTCCTCCATCGCCATCCATGGGTATGGCCCATCCCACTAATAGGATAGACCCACCAAAGGTGGCAACACAGTGGCATACAGTCAGGAGGCAGTGGCCTGGGAATCCTCAACATCGACTCCGGACCCATGAAGTCTCATGGAATCAGGTCAAAATATGGGCAAGGAAACCTCCTGCTGATTACCACCTACAAGATGCACTGCAGCAACTCACCGAGACTTCTTCGACAGTACCTCCTAAACTCGCGACCTCTACCGACTAGAAAGTCAAGGGCAGCAGGCACATGGAAACACCACCACCTACAAGTTACCTTCCAAGTCACACAGCATCTTGACTTGGAAATATATCGCCATTCCTTCACTGTCACTGGATCAAAATCCTGGAACTCCCTGCCTAACAACACTGTGGGAGTACCTGCACCACACAGACTGCAGTAGATCAAAAAGGTGGCTCGCCAACACCTTCTTAAGCATAATTAGGGATGGGCAATAAATGTTGCCGGTGACGCCCACATCCTCGAAATTAATTTTTTAAAACCTGCTAACAGTATTGGCTCAACTGAAACCTTTAGGCTTGGTGGTGATTCTGAAATAACTGGCAAACTGCCTTACAGTGCATAAATCAAATTACAAATGAGGTAAAGCGAGAAATGGCCTGCCTTCAACAGCAATCAACTGAAAATAGACCCAGCAGTGTAGAGTTGGAAGACTGGGTCCGAAGGCTGATTACTAGCTGCCTTGAAGGACATTGATGTGCTGGAAAGGAAAATGGTAACAACTAACAATAAACTAGATGATTTGGAAAATTGCTCCAAGATGAACAATCTAGAGATCTACTAGAGTGAGCAGAGGAAAATGGTACAATAGTCTACCTTCAGAATATAGAATTCTGTGATTACCAGAATCTCCAAAGATGGAAACTATTCAAACAACACCATGTGCAATCATCTGCAAAATGCTCAGGTTTCAAGAAAAACTGCAAATCCATGAGACAGCAAGGTAGAAAACTGGCCCAAAGCTAGGAAGCAATCACTTGAAAATCTGCCCTGACATTTCACACAAGCTACAGAAGCACCAGATTCAGACTAATGGAATCAAGAAAATTATTCATGATGGTGGCATTCAAGATGGGCTCCTCTATCCTGCCCACCTTGAAAAGTTGACCTTGGAAGTATTCAAAAGATCTTTTTATTCATGAAACAAGCTCTTAAGACATAGGAAGATTTCCCAAATGCATTTTAACTAAAGATTAACGTTGTATTATTTGCATGGCATGGAATGTATCAGACTATGGTCTGTTGCTTTGAGGTTTGAGATTTGGAACATTATTGCAGAGGAAGTTACACAATGAACATTGATTTACATAGAATTCAAAGAATATGTACAGAAACAGGTCATTCAGTTCAACTAGTCCATGTCAGCATTTAAGCTTCACCTAAGCCTCCTACTTGTTAATCTGTTAATTGTGTATCAATTGTTTGATTATATGCAGGTGGAGGGTGTTAATTGGGGTCTTACTTGAGCACTTATAAGCAGACACTCGGAGACTCAACCACAATCTGTAACCTCATGGCCCGGCATATCCCCCACTCTACCATTACCATCAAGCCAGGAGACCAACCCTGGTTCAATGAAGAGTGCAAGAGGGCATGCCAGGAGCAGCACTAGGCATACCTCAAAATGAGGTGTCGACCTGGTGAAGCCACAACACAGGACTATCTGCGTGCCAAACTGTGTAAGCAGCATGCGATAGACAGAGCTGAGCGATCCCATAACCAACGGATCAGATCTAAGCTCTGCAATCCTGCCACATCCAGCCATGAATGGTGATGGACAATTAAACAACTAACTGGAGGAGGTGGCTCCACAAATATCCCCATCCTCAATGATGGGGGAGCCCAGCACATCAGTGTGAAAGATAAGGCTGAAGCATTTGCAACAATTTTCAGCCAGAAGTGCCGAGTTGATGATCCATCTCGGCCTCCTCCAGAAGTCCCCAGCATCACAAATGCCAGACTTCAGCCAATTCGATTCACTCCACGTGATATCAAGAAACGACTGAAGGCACTGGACACTGCAAAAACTATGGGCCCTGACAATATTCCGGAAATAGTACTGAAGACCTATGCTCCAGAATTTGCCGCGCCCCTAGCCAAGCTGTTCCAGTACAGCTACAACACTGGCATCTACCTTGCAATGTGGAAAATTGCCCAGGTATGTCCTGTACACAAAAAGCAGGACAAATTCAACCCGGCCAAGTACCGCCCCATCAGCCTACTCTCTATCATCAGTAAAGTGATGGAAGGTGACATCAACAGTGCCATCAAGCAGCACTTGCTTAGCAATAACCTGCTCAATGACGCTCAGTTTGGGTTCCGCCAGGGCCACTGAGCTCCTGACCTCATTACAGCCTTGGTTCAAACATGGACAAAAGGACTGAACTCAAGAGGTAAGGTGAGAGTGAGTGCCCTTGACATCAAGGCAGCACTTGACCGAGTATGGCATCAAGGAGCCCTAGCAAAACTGAGGTTAATGAGAATCAGGGGGAAAACCCTCCGCTGGCTGGAATCATACCTAGCACAAAGGAAGATGGTTGTGGTTGTTGGAGGTCAATCATCTGAGCTCCAGGACATCACTGCAGGAGTTCCTCAGGGTAGTGTCCTAGGCCCAACATCTTCAGCTGCTTCATCAATGACCTTCCTTCAATCATAAAGGTCAGAAGTGGGGATGTTCGCAGATGATTGCACAATGTTCAGCACCATTCGTGACTCCTCAGATACTGAAGCATCCGAGGGGTTACCATTGACCAGAAACTGAACTGGAGTAGCCATATAAATACCGTGGCTACAAGAGCAGGTCAGAGGTTAGGAATCCTGAGGCGAGTAACTCACCTCCTGACTGCCCAAAGCCTGTCCACCATCTACAAGGCACAAGTCAGGAGTGTGATGGAATACTCTCCACTTGCCTGGATGGGTGCAGCTCCAACAACACTCAAGAAGCTCGACACCATCCAGGACAAAGCAGCCCGCTTGATTGGCACCCCATCTACAAATATTCACTCCCTCCACCACCAACGCACAGTGGCAGCAGTGTGTACCATCTACAAGATGCACTGCAGCAATGCACCAAGGCTCCTTAGACAGCACCTTTCAAACCCGTGACCTCTACCAACTAGAAGGACAAGGGCAGCAAATACATGGGAACACCACCACCTGCAAGTTCCCCTCCAAGTCATGCACCATCCTGACTTGGAACTATATCACCGTTCCTTCACTGTCGCTGGGTCAAAATCCTGGAACTCCCTTTCTAACAGCACTGTGGGTGTACCTACCCAAAATGGACTGCAGCGGTTCAAGAAGGCAGCTCACCACCACCTTCTCAAGGGCAATTAGGGATGGGCAATAAATGCAGGCCTGGCCAGTGTCGCTCACATCCCATGAATGAATTTTAAAAAAAGAACTTTTAATCAGATCCTACTGTACTCCATTTATATGTCTCTTGGAGAACCTTGCTTAAATCTGCACCAGCATCGATGTACATCTATAGCAGATCAAAATATTCCAAATATATGTTTCTAGAATTAATTTTTTAAACAGTCACTTAATCTGCGAAGAAGGTTTTGATTTAATTGACTAAAATAACTATTTCAGAGGCTTATTGCTTGCATTAGGGTTCATTGAATATGTATAATTTTTAAATAATCAGCTATCTTACCAACACAAGGTGTTACATTAAATGCTAAGGTTCCACTGAGAGTCAAGATGAGTCATAGAGTCCTTTATTTACGACACAGAAAGCAGCCATTCGGCCCATCGTGTCCATGCCGGCTCTCCACGGAGCTATGCAGTCAGTCCCACTCCCCGGCTCAATCCCCGTAGCCCTGCAAGTCTATTTCTGTCAGGTGGCCATCCAACTTCCTCTTGAAGTCATTGAGTGTCTCCGCTTCCACCACCCTTGTGGGCAGTGAGTTCTAGGTCATTACCACCCACTGGATTAAAAAAAAGTGCTTCCTCATATTCCCCCTGCATCTTTTGCCCAAAACCTTCAATCTCTGTCCCCTAGTCCTTACACCATTTGTTAATGGGAACAGCTTTTCTTTGTCTAACTTATCTAAGCCTGCTATAATATTGTACACTTCCAGTAAATCTCCCCTCAATCTCCTTTGTTCTAAGGAGAACAAACCCAGCTTTTCCAACCTAACCTTGTAATTAAATTTCTCCATTCCTGGAACCATTGTGGTAAATCTCCTCTGTACCCTCTCAAAGGCCCTCACATCCTTCCGAAAGTGTGGTGACCAGAACTGGATGCAGTACTCGAGTTGGGGCCTAACCAGATCTTTATACAGGTTCAGCATAACTTCCCTGCTTTTGTGTTCAATGCCTCTATTTATAACGCCCAAGATCCCATATGCTTTACTAACCACTCTCTCAATATGTCCTGCCACCTTCAAAGATCGATGCATATGCACCCCCAGGTCCCTCTGTTCCTGCACACTCTTTAGAACTGTGCTATTAAGTCTATATTGCCTCTTCCTAAACCTTCTGCCAAAATGCATCACCTTACACTTGTCAGTATTAAATTCCATCTGCCACCTCTCTGCCAATTCTGCTAGCTTATCTATGTCCTGTTGCAGGCTGTTCATATCATCCTCACTGTTTGCCTCACCTCTAAGTTTGGTGTCGACAGCAAATTTTGAGATTCTACTCTGTATTCCAAGATCCAACTCATCCCTGTCTCGCTCTCTCTCTCTCTCTCACGAAAGAAAGAAACTGCAATGGGATTTCAACAAGACAGAAAACCATTGAAACAAGTTTGAGAGTGTACTGGGCCCCAATGAGACAGCAAGATCGAACTGCAATCAAAGACTTTACATCAAATTAAAAAGACAGTAAATGAACACCAGTTATTACTTCAAACCTTTCCCCTTGATTCTTTCTCCTTTTCTGTCTCTATCTGCGTGTGTGTTTATCGCACATGCATGCTTGCATGGTTGCGTCACGTATTTTTAGTAGTTTTAACCGAATTAGAGAGTTTTAAGGTTAATAAACTTACACTTTTCTTGTTTAAATCTAAGAAAACCTGTCTGGTTGATTTCTTTGCCATTACAATTAGAGAGTAGTGAACAAGGATTCACTGAGGGGAAGCTAAAAACACGGTGTTTTAAAAATTAAACCCTGTTACAGTCAAACCAGGAAAAGGCTGACAGGGAACCCCTAAACCCCTTTCTCACCTGGTCGTAACAGAAAGCATAAAAAATATTAAACAAAAACAAGAAATGCTGGAATCACTCAGCAGGTCTGGCAGCATCTGTGGAAAGAGAAGCAGAGTTAACGTTTCGGGTCAGTGACCCTTCTTCGGAACTGACAAATATTAGAAAAGTCACAGATTATAAGCAAGTGAGGTGGGGGTGGGGCAAGAGATAACAAAGGAGAAGGTGCAGATTGGACCAGGCCACATAGCTGACCAAAAGGTCACGGAGCAAAGGCAAACAATATGTTAATGGTGTGTTGAAAGACAAAGCATTAGTACAGATTAGGTGTGAATACACTGAATATTGAACAGCAGCAAGTGCAAACCTGAAAAAAAACCTGAAAAAAACAGTGGGTAAGCAAACTGAACAAACTAAGATGAAATGAAATAAATGCAAAAAAAGAATATAAAAAAAAAAGGAAGAAAAAATAACTAAAAATGAAAGTAAAATGGAGGGCTGTCATGCTCTGAAATAATTGAACTCAATGTTCAGTCCGGCAGGCTGTAGGGTGCCTAATCAGTAGATGAGATGCTGTTCCTCGAGCTTGCATTGATGTTCACTGGAACACTGCAGCAATCCCAGGACAGAGATGTGAGCATGAGAGCAGGGGGGGAGTGTTGAAATGGCAAGCAACCGGAAGCTCAGGGTCCTGCTTGCGGACTGAGCGGAGATGTTCCGCAAAGCGGTCACCCAGTCTGCGCTTGGTCTCCCCAATGTAGAGGAGACCACACTGTGAGCAGCGAATACAGTATACTACATTGAAAGAAGTACAAGTAAATCGCTGCTTCACCTGAAAGGAGTGTTTGGGGCCTGGGATAGTGAGGAGAGAGGAGGTAAATGGGCAGGTATTACACCTCCTGCGATTGCAGGGGAAGGTGCCCTGGGACAGGGACGAGGTGGTGGGGGTAATGGAGGAGTGGACCAGGGTGTCACGGAGGGAACGATCCCTTCGGAATGCTGACAGGGGAAGGGAGGGGAAGATGCGACTGGTAGTGGCATCACGCTGGAGGTGGCGAAAATGGCGGAGGATGATCCTTTGGATATGGAGGCTGGTGGGATGAAAAGTGAGGACAAGGGGAACCCTGTCACGGTTCTGGGAGGGAGGGGAAGGGGTGAGGGTAGAGGTGCGGGGAATGAGTCGGACACGGTTGAGGGCCCTGTCAACCACAGTGGGGGGAAATCCTCGGTTGAGGAAAAAGGAGGTCATATCAGAAGCACCGTCATGGAAGGTAGCATCATCAGAGCAGATGCGTCGGAGACGGAGATACTGGGAGAATGGAATGGAGTCCTTACAGGAGGTAGGGTGTGAAGAAGTGTAGTCAAGGTAGCTGTGGGAGTCGGTGGGCTTATAATGGATATTGGTAGACAACCTATCCCCAGAGATGGAGACAGAGAAGTCGAGGAAGGGAAGGGACGTGTCAGAGATGGACCATGTAAAGGTGAGAGAAGGGTGGAAATTGGAAGCAAAGTTGATAAAGTTTTCTAGTTCGGTGCGGGAGCAGGAAACGGCACCGATACAGCCATCAATGTACCAGAAAAAGAGTTGGGGGAGGGGGCCTGAGTAGGACTGGAACAAAGAATGCTTGACATATCCCACAAAAAGACAGGCATAACTAGGACCCATGCGGGTACCCATGGGGACTGGTTGGGCCTCTTCCTACCTCCCTCTGGACCATGACCCCACCTTCGACAGCACCTTTCAAACCCGCGACCTCTACCACCTAAAAGGACTAGAGCAGCAGATGCATAGGAACACCACCTGCAAGTTCCCCTCCAAGTGACACACCATCCTGACTTGAAACTATATCGCCATTCCTTCTCTATCACTGGGTCAAAATCCTGGAATTCCCTTCCTAACAGCACCGTGGATGTATCTACACCACATGGACAGCAGTGGTTCAAGAAGGGGACTCACCACTACTTGTTCGAGGGCTATTAGGGATGGGGAAAAAATTGCTGGCTATGCCAGCGGCACTCACATCCCATGAACGAATAAAAATAAAATGTGGTAAAGACTGTGTGAAGTACGTACAGGAAGCAAAAAGGCACCTGAATTTATTTTAACCATTTTGAGAAGAGTTGGCTGATCAAAGGACCATTCATTTCACATCTATGGAGATCCATAATTAGTCTGTGTTTATGTCTATCTGATTTAGTATTGGGTGTTGACCAAGTCTATCCAATAAACTTGAATCAATACAGAAAGTCACTTTGATGTTATCTCACCACTCTCAGTTTATGTTGAGATTCTTCACATATTATTATTTTCCTGAAAAAAATTCCACAGCACTGGAATAGCCTAGAACTTAGCCATAAATCTGACTGCGTCTTGGTCGCCAATGTTTATTCTCTAAACAAAGTGGATTGTGCCAGTGGGAAAGACAAAAAACTATTTTGTTCTTTTCTCAATTTCCATCTGATTTTCATCACCTACTGTTTCATTCCTGAGGCAATAATTCCTATGAGGATACAGTCCATGGACAAATGAAGCCCTCTAGTTCTTTGCCCAGGCGGTCATTCAGAATTAGACAGTAAATAAATATCACCAGACTATTTGATCAGAGGAACACCGTCACCAAGCCCGTTCTTGTCCTCACCTGTCACCCATATATTTTCCAGCATGGGTGAAAGGATGGTGATCAGGAGCAGTTGATGTTTATCCTACCCTAGCCCAGGGACATATATAAAACATACTATATATAAAGCATATTAATTAAATATACTAAACAAGGTTAGATAGGGATGACAGGGCAAGTGATGTGTCAGAAATGCACCATGAGGGAGTTGGTGGAAACCAGTGAGAACCCCAGCAACCACATCGGCAGTAACTGTCTGAAACTCAACGAATTTCAGCTGAGAGTTGTTGAGCTACAGTACGAGCTGCAGACAGGGAGATGGGGGGGTGGGGTGGTGGGGGGGGGGGGAAAGAGTTATCGGGACACTTTGATCTAAAAGGCCCTTAGCTTAGGTAGTAGTTTAAAATTGGTCAGTAGTTAGGGACAGGAGGATGTGACTGAAAGTCGGGCAAGTATGGGGATCCAGAATGCAGTGATGGAAGAGCCTTTGACCTTGGCCAACAGGTGTGAGGTATTTGCTACCTGTATGGATGTAAACAAAGACTGCAGGCTGGATGGGCAAATTGATCATGGCACCCATGATACAGGAGGTCATTCAAGTTGGAGGAGTACAAAGGAATGTGGGAGTGTTAGAGGACAGTATAATCAGGTGGACAGATACTGCTGAAAATACTGAACAGGTCTACCAGTCTTCGTGGAGGGACAAACAGAGTTAACACTTCAGGTCGATGACCTTTCATCAGAACCGTTACTGTTAGATACTGTTCCTTGCAGCTGCAAACTTGAGTTCCGAAGGTTGTGTTGCCTGCCCAGTGCCAGGGTTAAGTATATCTCCTCGTTGTTGGAGAAGAACTTGGACTGGGAAGGGGAGGATCCAGTTGCCATGGTTCATGTAGAAAGCAATGACACAGGCAGAACTAAGAATGAGGTTCTGCTAAGGGAGTTTGAGGAGTTAGGGCATAAATTAAAAAGCAGAACCTCAAAGATAATAATCTCTGGATTACTACCTGAGCCATGTGCAAATTGGCATAGGGTCAAACAGGTTAGAGAGTTGAATGCGTGGCTCAAAGAGTGGTGTGGGAGACACGGTTTTCGATTCCTGGGCTCTGGATTCAGTACTGGAGAAAGAGGGAGCTGTTCTGTTGGATGGACTCCACTTAAAACAAGCTGGGAAAAGTGTTCTGACAAATCAGATAACTAGGGTTATAGATATGGCTTTAAACTAAAAAGATGGAGGGGGTTGAGGGTTCCAGTGAGGGGGAAATGTATAAATCTAAAAAAAATCAAAGCCATACAGCAACGTAGCAATTTGGTCAAAGATAAAGAGAGTGTGACAGGAAGGGACAGAGAGTTTAATGGTAAAAATGCATCAGTTAATAAGGTCAAATCAGGAAAAAATGGTAAAATGTTAAAATTAGAGATGCTTTATCTGAATGCACAAAGCATTCGTAACAATACATAAGAATTAAAGGCACAAATAGAGATCAATGGGTTTGATCTAATAACCATTACAGAGATGTGGTTGCACAGCGACCAAGGTTGGGAATGAAATATTCCAGAATAACTTGACATTTCGAATAGACAGACAAAATGGAAAAAAAAAGAGGAGGGACAGCCTGATAATAAAGGATGACAAAAGGACAGTAGTGAGGAAGGATCTTGGCTTGGAAGATCAGGAAGTAGAAATCAGTATGGGTGGAGATTAGAAATAACAAAGCAGAAATCAAGAACTAAGAGGCGGTTCTAACAAAGGCAATGCAATAATCATGGGGGATTTTAATCTTCATCTCGACTGGACAAATCGAATTGGCAAAATTGGAGGATGAGCTCATGGAATACATTTGAGACTGTTTCATAGAACAATATGTTGTGGACCCAACCAGGCAACAGGCTATTTTAGATCATGTCTTATGTAATGAGACGGTTAATTAGTAACCTCATAGTAAGGGATCCTCTAGGAATGAGTGATCATAATATGATGAATTTCACAGTGATGTCGACAGTGATGTACTTAAGTCCGAAACTGGAGTCTTAAACTTAAATAAAGCCAATTATGTAGGCATGAGGGAAAGTTAGCTAAAGTAGATTGATAAATTATATTGAAAGATATGCTTGTAGATAATCAATGACAAACATTTAAAGCAATATTTCATAATTCACAACGATTTTACATTCCGTTATGAAATAAAAGCTCTACAGAGGAAGTGATCTGCCATGGCTACCTAAAGAGGTTAAGGATAGTACTCGATTAAAAGAAACTTATAATGTTGCCAAGATGAGTAACAAGTCTGAGGATTGCGAGAGTTTTAGAAACCAGCAAAAGATGACAAAAAAATTGATAAAGGAGAAAATAAGGTGAGTAAAATAGCAAGAAATGTAAAAGCAGATTGTAAGAACCTCTACAAGTATGTAAAAGGAAGAGAGTACTGAAAGTAAAAGTGGGTCCCTTAAAGGCTGATACAGGAGAAATTATAATGGGGAACAAGGAAATGGCAGATACTTTAAACAAATATTTTGTATCTGTCTTCACAGTATAAGATTTTTAAAAAGCATTCCAAAAATGGTGAGGAACCTAGGATCTAACAAGAGTGAGGAACTGAAATTAATCAAAATTAGTAAAGAAAGAGCAATTAAGAACAATGGGTTAAAAACTGACAAATCCCCTGGGCTAGATGGCCTGCATCCTAGAGTTCTAACAAAGGTAGCTGCAGCAATAGTGGATATACTGGTTGTGATCTTCAAAAATTCCCTAGATTCTGGAATGGTTCCCGTGGATTGGAAGGTAGCAAATGTAACACCACTATTCAAGAAAGGAAGACGAGGGAAAACTGGAAATTACAGGGAAGTTAGCCTGGCATCAGTCATCAGGAAAACACTTAAATTCATTACTAAGGAAATGGTAATAAGCACTTAGAAAATCATAATATTATCAGGCAGAGTCAACATGCTTTTATGAAAGGGAAATCATGTTTGACAATTCTCTTAGAGTTTAGAGCACTTTAGATACAGCGGAATCAGTGGATGTAGTATATTTGGATTTTCAAAAGATATTTGATAAGGTGCCACACAAAAGGTTGTTACATAAGATAACGGCTCATGGGGTGGGGGTAATATATTAGCATGGACAGAGGATCAGTGAAAGGACAAGACAGCAGGACTAAATGGGTCATTTTCAAGTTGGCTGGCTGTTACTAGTGGGCAGCTGCAGGATCAGTGTTGGAGCCTTGGCTATTTACTTAGATGAAGGGACTGAGTGTGATATATCCAAATTTGCTAACAATGCAATACTTTGTGGGAAAGTAAGCTGTAAGGAGGACATAGGAGTCTGCAAAGGGATGTAGATAGATTAAGTGATTGTACTCCATCTGGCATCTTCTTGCCCAATGTGGGGAAATGTGAGATTATTCACTTTGGTAGGAAGAATAGAAGAACGGAATAATTTGAAGTGGTAAGCAACTATTAAATGTTGTGATGCATTGGAAACAAGGACATCATCCTTCAAAAGCCAAGTAATTACAAACAGAAAAGAGGGAAAACATAACTGCCCCAGGTATCTTCAAACAAAACACCCAAGCTGACTTCCCATTGAGGACCACAGCTCAGAACCTTCAGCTATATAATATTCAAGATTACACTAAGTCCCTCCACTCTGGAGTAGCCACATTACAAAGCAATGGGCACAGAAACAGTCAGCAATGCTCTGTAATTCAATATATTCACACAAATCCCTGAAAATCCAGAATAAAGTTTAAAAAGAATTGGAAATGGATAGCAGATCAGCCAGCAGCTGAAACAGAAAAAAGATTAACTCGGTCCCAGCTGACACATTGATCTTTCTGTTTCAGAGTAAACTTTGCTCCTGCCTCTCTGCAGCTATTATACAGCAAGAAATATTGGGCCTGATAACCCTTTATTGGTGAAAAAGTAGATGCAAGTATAGAGTGGAAAATGTCAGGAGAAAGGACCAACCGATGATTGGTTGGTACATACAAACATAAGAATTAGGAAAAGAAGTAGGCCACTTGGCCCCTCGGGCCTGCTCTGCCATTTAATAAGATCATGGATGATCTGATTGTAACTTCAACTCCACATTCCCACTTACCCCCGATAACCTTTCACCCCCTTGCTTATCAAGAATCTATCTACCTCTGCCTTAAAAAATATTCAAAGACTCTGCTTCCGCTGCCTTTTGAGGACAAGAGTTCCAAAGACTCATGACCCTCTAAGAGAAAAGATTTCTCCTCATCTCTGTCTTAAGTGGGCGACCCCTTATTTTTAAACTGTGACCGCTAATTCTAGATTCTCCCACATCCACCCTGTCAAGACCCCTCAGAATCTTATGTTTCAATCAAGTTGTCTGCTACTCTTCTAAACTCCAACAAATACAAGCCTAGCCTGTCCAACCTTTCCTCGTAAGACAACCTGCCCATTCCAGGTATTCATCCGGTAAACCTTCTCTGAATTGCTCCCAACACACTTATATCCTTCCTTAAATCAGGAGACCAATACTGTACAAAGTACTGCAGATGTGGTCGCATCAATGTCCCTACTTTTGTATTCAATTCCCCTCACAATAAACGATAACATGCTATTAGCTTTCCTAATTACGTGCTGTACCTGCATACTAACCATTTGTGATTCATGCACTAGGACACCCAGATCCCTCTGCATAAAGAACAAAGAACAAAGATAATTACAGCACAGGAACAGGCCCTTCGGCCCTCCAAGCCTGCGCCAATCCAGATCCTCTCTCTAAACATGTCGCCTATTTTCTCAGAGCTCTGCAATCTCTCACCATTTAGATGATATGCTTCTTTTTTGTTCTTGGTATTTGGAACTGCTCTGAGAGTTCCTACCTCTCCAAAGAAAGTAAGGCGATTCATAAACAAGAAAAAAAGGCAACTTAATTCACTACAGGCCCTTTTAAAAGTAATTAATGATGAACTCATACAGCTTTCTACAGGTATTGGTTCATATCAAAAAATAAATATTTTACTTCAGATCAGACCTGAAGCTATTATTGAGCTAAATATATCTATTAGCACAGAGTGAGAGGAATGAATAGTATAGAGGAGTTTTCTGCTGAAGAACACCATTGGTTAGTATATTGCAGCAGAGCCAGAGGAAGAGATATTGGGAGTAAGGGAAGTGTAGGAAGAAAGAGACCTACAACAGCGGAGCAGCACAGTGGTGTCGTGGTTAGCACCGCAGCCTCACAGCTCCAGCGACCTGGGTTCGATTCTGGGTACTGCCTGTGCGGAGTTTGCAAGTTCTCCCTGTGACTGCGTGAGTTTCTGCCAGGTGCTCCGGTTTCCTCCCACAGCCAAAGACTTGCAGGTTGATAGGTAAATTGACCATTATAAATTGCCCCTAGTGTAGGTAGGTGGTAGGAGAATGGTGGGGATGTGGTAGGGAATATAGGATTAGTCCAAATGGGTGGTTGTTGGTTGGCACACTCGATGGGCCGAAGGGCCTTTTTCAATCTATGAGCTACTACCCCAGATGATATGTCAGCTACTTGGACCCGGCTGAGGGTAAGTGAATAAGGTGACTTGGTCTCAGCAAGAAGGCTGTGACTGAGGTGCGTCCCCTGGTTCGCCAAGCCTTGCAGGGACAGCCAACCACCTGCCATGTACTACCAAAAACATCACAGGCCTCAGCTCTTATGCCATATGAATCGTCCACAAGACATCTCACCGGGCCACTTTTGACTTGAAACCAGGTTCTTTCAACATAACATTTTCATTAAAAATGCCTGACAAAGGAATTTCAGGAGGTAAAGAATTTAATGGCATATTCATTAAATCGCGCAGTCCTGCCAGGGAACTCTGCTCAAAGAGAGCACAAGTTGAGATACAGTGTTGATGCCCTATCTCTGATCCTTCAAACACAGATTCCTGCTAAGATTGTGGGAGTGTAATCCTGCTGGTTTTTTTTCTTCTAACGGTTATTCTAGTGACAATTAATACAAATCTGATTTATCATTTCTAATTTTTGTTCAAATAAATTACCAGACTAAAATGATTCCTTCATAAACAATTCAAATTCAAAAGGATTGGGTGAATAGTAAAGAATATTTTCTCTAGTTAGAAAATTGGTAACATGAGGTCATCAATTAAAAGAATGAGAGAGGTTAACAGAAAAGTCTTTACACAGAAAGTTGAGGGAATGCTTTGCTATAGAAGGCAGTTGAGGCAGAGACCTACAACAACAACTTATATTTATATAGCACATTTAACACAATAAAACATCCCAAGATGCTTCACAGGAGCATTATAAAACAAAATATGACACTGTGCCATGTAGGGAGATATTAGAGCAGATGACTAAAAGCTTGCTCAAAAAGTTAGGTATTCAGGAGCATCTTAAAGGAGGAAATGAAAGAGAGGTGGAGAGCCATTTCAAGAAAAAGCAGATAACCATTTGAAGCAGGGCTATGGAGAGCAAGGAAGTGGCAGTCACTTTGGGTTATTGTAGTTTGGAGCCAACACAGACATGATGGGCCAAATGGCCTCCTTCTGCGCTATAAATCTCTATAGTTTTATAGGGTGGCTGATGTAGGGAGCTTTACTCTGCATTTGGCTGTACTTTACCCAACCTGACAGTATTTGATCTAGGTAGTTAATAGATTGAAATGGAAAAATGTTTCATTCATCAATACTGATATTGCTCCCTTGACATTGCCAAAATTCACTGATATATGTAATATACTCAGACCTCTATCTTTTGTTGTCAGCTTTGACTGTAATTTTGGATGGTCTTACTTTTTACAGCTTCTTAGATCCCTCAGTTTCCATTTTATTTTAAACCTAAGAGTAAGCCCTAAACTTGCAATAAATACATTCCAAGCAGTAAGGTAATATTTTTTTCAAGATGTACAGTACCTAAAACTATATTAATCAAACCACCTGAATAAAATACCCTACAGCTTTGAAACGATTCTTTTTTTTTTCTTATTGAAAGATTAATTAGACTGGAAATGCCAAGGCATCAACTATTCCTAAGAGATAATATGGGGGAAAAAGAAAATACATTTTTGCTCTCTCCGTCCACCACTGCTTAGTCTAACTGATGGTTCGATGTTTGCTTACATGTCTACCTGGAATCACGGAATGTTACAACACAGAAACAGGCCATTTGGCCCATTAACTCAGTGCCCTTTTTCTCCAGGAGTCAGTTAATTTGGTTCCACCCCCCTGCTTGCTCCAGATATCCTTTAATATATTGATAGAATCAGTAATTGTGTAAAATGGACTGTGCATTCACTCCCAGCATGCAGGAAATAGTCCCAAGTTCTGATGGGTTAATATTACTGTCTACATCTTTGTTTCATAGATGGAAATAGATTAGGGAAAAAAAATCAAAATTGTACAGAGGATTCCCCCATTGCATTCTTCGAATTGAAATAATCGTCAAATTTATAGTGCAAATTCCAACTGTAGTTCTTCAAAGGGTTCAGTTAAAATAAATTCAAAGTTTTTTAACAAGTGGAATAAATACTTTTTAAAAAAAGAACTTTTATTCCCTTGTAAAAATACAGGAAAGAAAATTAAAAATGTATTATTCAGAAGTTCATACACTGTCCTTTATCAGCCGAGGGATTTCCTAAAGCTGAAAATAATGAGTGACTAACACTATCTTAATTAACACTGACCTTATTACATCTGAATCTATATACACACTGAAAGTCTGCTGGGACCTGCATAGATAGAACATCGGGTTAACCCTCAAGAAATCATTGCAAATGTAGTCATTACAACATTTAAATGCATGCTGCTCCGATTAGATCATGCCCCCAAGTTAAATAACATTCAAGAGCCCTAGATTCCAAATATTGTTAAAGAAATTCACTTGTGGGTGGGGACAGACCTGGCACAATCGTTTCTCCTGGGAATACTTTCTGTTTAAGGACATTTTAGAATTCTATATCAAATTAACTTTGCTAAATTACCCACTGGGATTTTTTTAAAAATCACAAAAGATACAAATTTATTAATACCTTCTAAAAATAAGGTTCTGACTGAGATATTAAACGAAAACATATTTTCTGGCTAAAAATTTATGAAATGCAGTAGGGGGGGAAAGTAATGTTAGTATGCGCAGCATTCCGGTTACTGACTGCATTTTCCAGGTCCCCATATTCTGCGCTTGTTTTACTAGTCGGATTAAAATTTACCGTTTAGTACTCAGTGGATGCAACTCACGTTGTAAACTGTTCTTTTTTGTGCATTTGGTAATTTTGCTGTGCATCAAAAGTTGATTAGCATCGATGAGTCAACCTGCCCCCTGTTGCATTTCCCACAAGTTACATAAAATGCACAGCACAGAAACAGGCCGAAGAAGGGTCACTGACCCGAAACGTTAACTCTGCTTCTCTTTTCACAGATGCTGCCAGAGCTGCTGAGTGGTTCCAGCATTTCTTGTTTTTATTACAGAAACAGGCCGTTCGGTTCAATTGATCCATGCCGGTGTTTCTGCTGCCCAATAGCCTCCTCCCACAAAGTTTCATGGAGTCCTTCACTGATTTTTTTTTTGTAAATTGAGATTGTATTACACGCAGGTCAGATCATGTTTCTGCCAATTGTGATCCCGGTGTTTTATTAAAGAGGGAACATCGTTCTGCCCGGAAATCCCACCTTTGTTGCAATAATTTAAACAAGTGAAGCTGAAGAGACGGTCCCTACCCTCCAGCTCCTCTTCTGAAATGTTGGCCAACTGTTCACTCTCGCTGCCGTCGGACAGTGACCCGGTCAAGTAATTCCCTTTGTACAGGAGGCCGGTGTGCACAGGATGGAAAGGCATCTTCTCCCTGTGTGTGAGAGAAATAACATGCAACCATTAACTCGAATTGACCCTCTTGGGCTTGGAGGTTGACCTCCTCACCTCAAGACTGAAACATTCTGTTGTCCTTCACTGTGACTCAACCAGAATACCTGGATCGAAAACAAAGGCGATGGGAGGTGATGGAGACGGGTCTAACTTCCCACACCATCGAGAGACAGACTGAGAGAGAGAGAGAGAGAGAGGGGAGGGTGAGGACTTGATTTCTGGAAAAATAATGAAGCAGCTCCCACTTGTTACGAGCGGTCGCTGCAGCCACTTTCTGCACTGCTTTCCAAAGAAGCAAAACTGCTCCGTTTGGTCGTCTCTCGAGAAGTGAGAAGGGAGAGAGAAAGAGGCGGTCAATCCTGCAAATACTGCAACTCCCAGGACCATCCTTACCCGCTGGGAATGCCAGCCCCAGCTCCCAGACATGCTCCTTCCTCCCACTAAAGCCCAGCTCCCGTGACAGCAGCAGCTTCTCGGCTTGTGAAGGTCAAAGACTGGTGCCAGACCGCTTTACCTGCTTTGCTAGCTGGCGGTTTGTAATCCGGAGTAAGGGTGCCTTTCACCGTCCCTGTGTGCGGACCACTGGATCGAGCAGAGGCTTCTCTCCGGGGAGGGAGGTGACCTTTGGCAGAGCGAGGTGCAGGAGGATCACTGTGGCCACTTGCCCAGATGGAGAGGGTGCACCCGGCGGCTGGGGGCTGCCCAGTCCCTCCTGGGTGCCCGGGGCTCAGGGATCAGAGGAGAGAGCTGGCCAGCTCGGCGCTGCTTCACTTCACCATGTCCAAAGCAGAGGCAGCGCCGGATTACCACTTCCATTCGTTTCAAACTCCCACTTATCAAGCGGATGCCTTGGAATTTTTGGGAAGAGCCATTCCCAAAGTTGTTCCCGCTCCAGCGTCGCTGCCAAGCATTGGTGCAGGTTTCGAATTGAAAGCCTTTTGCTGTAGCTCTGAATGGCTGGGCTTTGCACTGCAGAGCTGCCCGCCGATAAATGTTGCGCTTTTAAAGGGGCCACTTTTTTACATATATCTTGTCACAGTCTGATAATGTGGAATGACTTTTCGGCACCAGGTTATGCGCATGCCTTGCACAGGTTCAATTAAAGAGGAGTTACATGCAAGCCAGAAGGTATCTCAGGTACTTTTTTTCCTGTACCTGCAGGATGTGCCATGGATTGTATACACCTGCACCTTGGCACTGCCCCCTTAACAGATAGCAACATTAAAATGTTGGTTAATCTGTTTTTTGAAGCACAAATTCTGACAGGTCTACAATTCAGCACACTTCTAAAAATAAACAGAATTAATATTGATAGCACGTTTTTTAAAAAAAAATCTCACTGCTATCCCAGTGTTCGAATCAAGATCCGCATCATCACTTCCCATCTGCTCACAACCCCTACCCCACCCTGTCGCTTCTTGGGGCATAGGAGCAGGGATAGGCCATTCAGCCACCCCCAGCCCGTTCTGCTGCTCAATGAGATCATGGCTCATCTGCATCCTAACTTCATTGCCCCTGACATGCTCCATGTCCTTTTCTACCCATGTCTCGTAAAAATCGATTGATCTCAGATTTAAAATTATTAACTGAGCCAGAATCAACTGCTTTTTTGTGGTACATAGTTCCACACTCCGATTGGCTTTTGCATGAAGTGTTTCCTAACTCCTCTCCTGAATGGCCTGTCTCTGATTTTATGGTTCTGTACCCTTGTCCTAAACTCCCCACCAGTGGAAACATGTTTCTCCCTATTTACCCCATCAATTTCTTTCAAAATCCTAAAAACAATTAAATTACCCCTTAACCTCCTATATTCTAGAGAATACAAGCCTTAACATTTAACATAATCGCTCTTCCACATTAATGCAAGTTTATTATTCCTGTGATCTCCAGCTGCACCACTCCCAATGCACTTGTTACTCTAATATGTTTTTTCCCTTGATCTCTGCTTCCACAGATCACGATCAGTGGCTGCTATACCACAGAGGACAGCCCGCACTCAGTGATAGCACTTTCTCACCTCTGACTCAGAAGGTTATGAGTTCAAGTTCCACTCCAGAGACTTGAGCAAGGACAGAGGAGAGTGATAATGGCAGTTTTGAAAGGGCGGGGGGGGGGGGGGGGAAATACTGGAGGAGAGGGAAACATTTACAATGTCAGCAAAGAAAGGGGCCAGGATGGGCAGTTTTGTGATTTAGTGGGAATGGGATCAAGGGAGCAAGAAAAGATGAGGTCAGTGAGGACATGAGGGGAAGTGGGAGAGAAGCAAAACAAAGTTGCTGGTGCAGAGCTAGGGTGGGGGATGGGAGTGGGAGCCTTGGGGAGGTTCATCTTGGTGGGCAAGGAAAAGGGAGGGATGTGACCAAAGCAGCTGAAATCGGGTACAAAGTTTGATGGGACATATATCTGGAAGGTTTCATCACATCATCTCCAGCCACAAACAACCTGGCCCCACCCAATATGTCCATCTTCACAGCAATCAGTCAATAATGGCAGCAACTGTACGCACAAACCTCTGTGCTCCAGAAACTGCCCCATCCATTTACCAGTTACAGGGCACGTGCCAGGGCTGCATTGTATCCTGGACAGGTTATAGAAACATAGAAAATAGGAGCAGGAGTAGGCCATTCGGCTCTTCGAGTCTGCTCCGCCATTCATTATGATCATGGCTGATCATCCAACTCAGTAACCTGTTCCCACTTTCCCCCATATGGCTCAGTTGTTTGTTTAACTTTTGGTTGCTCACAGCAATGTCTGAGTGATTATTCCTCAACTCTAGGAGACTCCAGGATAATTTAGGAGTGATGATAACCCTAAGATGAGAAATGGTCACATCAATCTTAGTGGCAAAGTTCATTAGCCCCTTGCACTTGTCATTGGTGGTGAGGGCAGAGGGAGAGTAGCGAACATTTTTGTCAGAGGAGAGCAAGATCTGATAATGTTTGATGTGGTCCTGTCAGATCTGGCAATGGATGGTTAAACCAGTTGTGTACCAGATACATTCCAGTCTAAGCCCATTCAGCTTGAAGGAACGAAGATGGGGGCCATGTGCAGGGTAGGGGTGAGAATAAGGGTTTTACCAAGGGCAAAGACATCAAACACAGAAGTGGTGGAGTAATTGAGCAGATCAACAGCTGCAGAAATATTGTTGGCAAATGGAGGGCCAGAGGCTAGACAATTGGAAATTTGATGTGCAGTTGTAAATGATCTGAGGGAATAGTTTTATCCAGGAGCGGATGCAGAAACAAGTGGGATTATCAAGGGTAGGCTGATTTGAGTGGTATGGAAAATGTTCGGAGAGAGCCTTGTCTGTGATCAACATGATGGGAATAGAGAGGCGACATGAGATGACGAAGTTAAGGTGATGATCATTAACATGGAGAGGATAATTTGTATGGAGGGAGAGGCTAAAGGAGGACAAAGTGATCTGTGATGGAGATAAAGTTCACCATGCACGAGGAATTACTCCAGTGTAGGAAAGGAGAGAAACTTACGAATGGGCCTGGGGAAATGGTAGAGAATAAGGATTTTAAAGAAGACATAAGAGGGGTCGAATAAAGGGTGCACTTGAAGTAGGAGAAAGTATCAGAACGGTAAGGGTACAGACCAACATATGAATTGGTGATAAGTGCCACGCCCCCACCACAGCAGTTTGGGAGGAGTAGGTGGTGCAAGGTATATCCAGGTGGAGAAGCTTCAGTAAATGATAAAGTGCCGACACCTATCAAATTATTGATGGCAAGGGCTTTGCTCTCAAATTTACAATTATGATATCACATTATCGTTTTTCATCATATCTGCTCCTACAAAATTTTTTTTTACTGTATTTTGGAGAGAGCACCGATCTAAAGAAAGTCTAAGAACCCCAGACTGCTTGGTACTTCTTCAGTTATAAGACGAATGTCATTTACTGGGACATGTCCCACAAGTGCTTCATCCACATATGTTGTGAGGAAGGCTGCACTGCACCACAGTGGGGCAGATGGACTGTCCAGCAGCCAGTAAGAGGAACTGTGCTAGTCTGTGTTTTAGAGGGACTGTTAGGGAATGGATGTTCTTACTTATAAATTCATAAGTTATTCCACAAGATAATAGAGTGCAAAGGCACTTATTGGTTTTCATAGGAATTAAGCATACAATGATAACTATTATTAATAATAATAATGATGTATGATCGTGAGTTAGCACTCTCCCATTTTGCTGCAGTTTAGTGTTGAAGGTCAGTCTCCCTGCCTCTCATTACTCACTCCATTAACTTCACAGCATTTAAAAAATTAATCTTAAAGTGAAAGAAAATGATTTAAAAATTATATAAATGCTGCAAATGAAGGTGGTTTAGTGGGCTATATGTCCACCACACCCTTGTGTAAAGCACTGAGATTTTCTACTTAAAAATACTAATATGTTCAGATTGGGTATTCAGCTGAGCTTTTGCAGAAGGATATTTCTAGAGATTTAACGCAACCATGCCTTTGAAACAATGAGGCATGTCTTTGATCAAAATATTTCTGCATTACCTGTTCACTGAAGTAGAATTTAAGTGCACTGATGTCGCAACTCAGCTTTCTTTTGTTGGTCACAAGCATCTTTTTTTAAAAACATTTTTTGTCCAAATAATTGAATCAGCTTGGCTCTGTGGATGCTCATCACACCTGATACAAAGTATGAAGCACAGAACTTGGTAAGCGTTGGATAAATCTGGTTAGTGCAGTGGCTTGCTAAGCAGAGTGATGGCAGGAATTCAGTGGTAGTGGGAATTCAATGCCAAGGGGGCAGGAAACGCTAAGTAATTTAAACAATGAGACCACAGTAAATATATAAATAATTAATTAGATCTAAGGGGATAAAAATAAAATTAACTAAGAACAGAATATCAACATTAAAGAGATCCAAATTGCATTCAATAAAATAATACATATGAGTAAGGGATACTAAACTAAAACATATATAAGACATAATTATATTTATATATATATATATATATATATATATATATATATACACGGACACATAAAAATATTTTTAAATGACCATCCATGATTTCCATCTCTCTACTGCTCCTTCCTCTTTTAAGACATTCCTTAAAACTACCTCTTTGACCAAGGCTTTGGTCATCTACCCTCATAGCTCTTTATGTGGCTCCATGTCAAATTTTGCTTTATAACGCTCCTGTGAATTGCCTTGGGACATTTTATTACATTGAAGATGCTATATTAGTACAAGTTCTTGTTGTATTGAGATCAGCTATGGTTTTATTGAATGATGGAATAGACTCGAAGAGTTGTATGGCCTACTCCTGCTTCTAGTTCTGAAGTTCTCATGTTCTTATACGGTAAGTAGACTTCAAGCAAACTGATAGGACAGCTGTTACCTGTTGCCTAAAATTCCTGTGCCATGTGGGAACTCCAGGACATCACGTGTGTAGGAAATGGCTCCAGTTGCTTGAACATGAGCTCAGAGATTTTGAGCTTGAGGAGTGGCTGGAGTCACTGGAGTGCATACGCAGAACTAAGAATTTCTTGGCGCTCATGTTCCAGGAGGTGGTCACCCCACAGCTGCAGAGAGTTCAGGAGGATAGTTAGTGGGTGGCCATCGGCAGGATAGGAAGAGGTAGGCAGTGCAGGAATCTTCCAGCATGGTGGCCCTTTCAAAGCTGTTTTTAGTGCTGAATACCAGTGAGGGTGACGATACCTCGGGGGAGTGCAGTCTAGAGCACATCCATGGCACTGGGGGTGGGGGGGGGGTGGGGAGGCGGGAAACGATTGCACAGGGGACACAGTAAAATGCAGTGGTTATAGGGGATTCAATAGTCGGGGATAGACAAGCATTTCTGCCACTGCTAACCTTCATGAGTCTTGCATGGTTTGTTGCCTCCCCGGTAAAGGAGATCACTGAATGGGTGCAGAACATTTTGCAGGGGAACAGCCTGAAGTCAAAGTCCAAGTTGGAACCAACGGCATAGGTAGGAAAAGGGTTGAGGTCCCACAGACAGAGTTTCAGAAACTAGGGAAAAAGTCAAAGAGCAGGGCTTTAAAGGTAGTAATCTCCGAATTACTCCAAGTGCAACGTGCTAATGTGTATAGGAGCAAATAGTGTCAGATAGTTAACACATGCCTAGAGAAAAGGTGCAGAAGGGAGGGCTTCAGATTGCTAAGGCATTGGGACCAGTTCTGGAGATGGAGGAACCTGTACAAGATGCACAGGTTGCACCTCAACAGAGCTAGGACCAATGTCATCACAGGGCGGTTAACTAGTACTATGGGGATGGTTTAAACTAATCTGGCAGGGGAAGGGACACCAGGATGAAGCATTAGAGAGGAGAAACAAAGTGCACAGAGGGCTGGGAGATGCAAACAGCATTAGAATAAGTACAACAGTTCCAAAATAAGAGTGGTCAGACATGGGGAAAATGTGAGGCAGACTAAGCTGGTTTTAGGGTGCATGTGCTAAATATGGTTGGTCAGCTGCAGGCACAAGTTCTTCTTCTTTGGCCTCCTTGTCTCGAGAGACAATGGGTAAGCACCCCACTCAATGTATTCAGGAAAGAAAGAGAGGGGGAAAAAAAGAGAGGTTGGCAGTATCGCTCAAAGATACCATTACACCACTAGACAGGGATAATGTATTTGAGGGTTCAAAGACAGAATCTATTTGGTTAGAATTAAGGAACAATACAGGAGCTAGTACACTGCTGAGTGTATACTACAGACCACCAAATAATGGGAAGGAGATAGAGGATCAAATTTTAACAGAATTTGCAGACGAATGCAAGAACTCTGGAGTAGTGATGATGGAAGGCTTCAATTATAGAATCACAGAATCATTACAGTGCAGAAGGAGGCCATTCTGCCCATTGTGTCCGCACCCGCTCTCTGGAAGAGCAACTCTCTCAACCCATTCCCCTGACTTCTCCCCATAACCCTGCACATTCTTCCTTTTCATATAACTGTCTAATTCCCTTTTGAATGCTTCAATTGAACCTGCCTCCACCACGTTCTCAGGCAGCGCATTCCAGCCTTAACCACTCGCTGTGTGAAAAAATTATCCTAATATAGTCTGAGAAAATAACAGCGTAAAGGACAAAGAGTGGGATGAATCCCTGAAATGTGTACAAGATAACTTTCTTGATCAGTATTCTTCCAGCCCAATGAGGAAGGAAGCAGTGCTGGATTTGAGTCTGAGGAATGAAGTTGGGCAAATGAAGCATCTTTTACTGGGACAGCATTTGGGAAACAGAGATCACAATATATTTAGGTTTGTAGTTATTGAAAAGGATGAGGAAAAGTCAACTGTGAAAATACTCAACTGCAGAAGGACTAATTTCAGTGAGTTGAGAAGGGATCTAGTCCAGGTGGATTGAAAGCAGGTTGAAACAGTAAATTAGCAATGGGAGGTCTTCAAAGGAGATCGTTTGGGTGCAGGCTAGAGACATTCCCATGAGGAGAACAAAGAACAAAGAACAAAGAAAATTACAGCACAGGAACAGGCCCTTTGGCCCTCCAAGCCTACGCCGATCCAAATCCTCTATCTAAACCTGTCGCCTATTTTCTAAGGGTCTGTATCTCTTTACTTCCTGCCCATTCATGTATCTGTTTAGATACATCTTAAAAGACGCTATCGTGCCCGCGTCTACCACCTCCGCTGGCAATGCTCAAGCTCAAGCTCAAGCTCCCTGAACGACTAAAGACATAGAAATAAAATGAAGCAGATAAAGGAAGCTTATGGTAAATGTCGAGTTCATAATTCAGTAGAGAACCAAGCTGAATACAGAAAGTACAGGAAATAACTGAAATAAGAGGGGAAAAGAGAGTACATGTGAATAAATTATCAGTTAATATAAAAGGGAACCTAAAAGTCTTTATAAACATATAAATAGTAACAAAAGTTGGGGGCGGGGGTGGCATTAGGGACCAAAAAGAGGATCTTGTGGAGGCTCAGTTACTAAATGAGTATTTGCATCTTTATTCACTAAAGAAGATGCTGCCAAAATCACAGTAAAGGTGGAGGATAAGATAAAAATAGAGGAGGTACTTAAAAGGTTTCATAGAGCCAGTACAGGCACAATGGACTGAATGGCCTCCTGTGTGTATCATTCGGTGATTCTCATTCATGCATTCTAGTTCCACTCCAGGACATGAGCACACAAACTAGACTGGCACTCCAATGCAGTACTAAAGAAGCATCTTATTGTCAAAAGTATTGTCATCCTTCAGCTAAGACCATAAATCAAGGTCTTACCTTTTTGCTGGTTGAAGTGGACATTAAATATCCCGTAACACTATTCCAAGAGGAACAGAAAGTCCATCAGTTTCCAGACCAAAATTCCTGTTTTTTCTTCCTCTACCAAAAGCAGGTTAACTTGCCATTCACGGGATTGCCATTTGTGGGATGCTGCTGTGCACACATTACACGCCAAATTTGCAAAACAACAAGCACACCACTGAATTTTGACCGCAAGATGGGAAGCAACCCAGCTAAAAACCTAAGTAGAACCTAACTATAAGGGGAAAGCTGTTAAAGTGTAATCCACTTTCCATTGAGTATCAGAGCTAAATTCGAGTTTTGAAAGCAAGCATTTGATCTGCTCGAGTGCCGAATTACAGATAAATTGAAGAGTTGTCATGAGGCTGCTGTTGGATTATGCTGCCTCCTAGTGGCTAATTTGGAAAAGGACCTGCAGGTACCTGACCTGGCCAAATCTGCTCAAATGGGATTAAAATCAAGATGGAGGGATTCCATACCCTCAGAAACACCTTAACCAGTTATCGAAGATATTCAAGTCCAAACATCAGCTTTAGCATATTTATACACACCAGGTTATTTTCAGTTTGCCAGGGAGAATATAATTGATCTGAACCTACATTGATCTTGAAATACATATCATTGTTTGCAAAAAGAAATTATTTATATATAATCAATATTCTGAAATTAGATGCAGCCAATGAGTTTCGAACCACGAGTGGAAGGATTGCTCCAGTTGCTCTCTGTGTGAAAATCATAAACACGTTCTGATTGAATGCTGGAATATTGTATGCTTGAATATTGCTACAGACAGCAAGCAGAGAAATCAATCCTTCCTAGCAAGTAGACTGTTTAGCACATAGGTTGAAGAAATCTATTAGTAATAAGAGCGTAATTCAGCTCTCCTTTACAGAAAGGGAAACAGTAGGAATAGTAGCATAGTGGTAATATTACTGGAGTGGCAATCCATAGACCTAGACTAATGCTCCAGAGACATGGGTTTAAATCCCACCAGCACAGCTGGTGTTGGGAGTTTAAATTCAATTAATTCTAAGCAAAAAAAAAAGCTGGCTTTAGTAATGATGATCATGAAGGTACTGGATTGTTGTAAAAACCCATCTGGTTCACTACTGCCCTTTAAGGAAGGAAATCTGCCATTCTTATCCAGTCTGGCCTACATGTAACCCCAGACGCACAAAAATGTGATTGACTCTTACCTGCCCTCTGAAATGGCTGAACAAGCTGCTTAGTTGTATCAAATTGCTACAGAATAAGAATAAAAGCAGATGGGCCACCTCGCAAAAGAACCAATGTCGACATGAGGAAAAACATTTTTATGTAGTGAGTGGTTAGGATCTGAAATGCACTGTCTGAGAGTGTGGTGGAGGCAGATTCAATCATGGCTTTCAAAATAGAATTGGATAAGCATCTGAAAAGAAAAAATTTGCGTGGCTATGGGGAAAGGGCGGGGGAGTGGGACCAGCTGAGTTGCTCTTGCAGAGTACAGCACGGACACAGCAGGCCAGTCGACCCTGAAAAGTCCTCCGCACTAACCTCTGGGGAATAGTGCCAAAATTGGGAGAGCTGTCCCACAGACTTGTCAAGCAACACCCTGACATTGTCATATTCACAGAATCATATCTTATAGCCAATATCCTAGACTCCTCCATCACCATCTCTGGGTATGTCCTGTCTTACCAACCAGCCAGACCCACCAGAGGTGGCAGCACAGTGGTATACAGTCAGGAGGGAGTATTCCTGGGAGTCTTCAACATTGACTCCAGACTCCATGAAGTCTTATGGCATCAGGTCAAACATGGGCAAGGAAACATCCTGCTGATTACCACCTACCGCCATCCTTCAACTGATGAATCAGTGCTCCTTCATGTTGAACACCACTAGGAAGAAGCATTAAGGGTAGCAATGTATTGTGGTGGAGAGCTTCAATTTCCATCACTCTGGCATGGTAACACCACAACTGGCGAGGTCCTGGAGGACGTAGCTGCCAAATTGGGCCTGCAGCAGGTAATGAGAGAACCAACAAGAGAGAAAAACCTACTTGACCTCATCCTCACCAATCTACCTGCTACAGATGTATCTATCCATGGCAGTATTGGTATGAGTAACCACTCCACAATCTACCACCATGCTAAACGGAATAGATCTAACAGCTCAAAACTGAGCATCCATGAGGCATTGTGGACCGTCAGCAGCCACAGAATTGTATTCAATCACAATTGTAACCTCATGGCCTGGTATATCCTTCACTTTACCATTACCATCAAGCCTAGGAGACTAACCCTGACGTGGCACAGAGGACTACTGCAAAATGAAGGAATCATGACTATGGGCATTCACCTGCATCATTTAATTATTTCATGATCCATTTAGAGAGCAATGGTGGGGAGGGGGGTGGTTTTCATGCTGGTTAATGTCGTGTTGAATTGCACGAGGTTAAGACAGGGCATAGGTTGGAGCATGATGTTTGAAAATGGCAGTGCTGTGTCATTTTTTTTCCAAAAATATACTTTATTTATAAAAATTTGTAAAAGTACATTGCATAGCAATTCAAATTTCCCATTACATAAAGTGCAATACAGATCAGTTTATTTCGATACATTATATGAGGTGCCTCACTACATTTACAATTACAAGTTATATTTACAATGTACATTTACATTCCATGTCCAACATTCTCTGGTGCATACAGCCCAAGGGGTTTTACACAGGCTTCAGCCCCTTGGTATACTATAGCGAGAGGGCCTTTCCCCATTGAGCCTTTGCAGTGGAGGTGGCTCCAAGTTTTAGTGCATCCTTCAGCATGTAGTCCTGGACCTTGGAATGTGCCAGACTGCAACAGTCGGTCGTCGACAGCTCTTTGCACTAGAAGACCAGCAAGGTCCACGCAGAACAAAGTGCATCTTTCCACACTGATTGACATGATAATTTCCCTGCTCTACATGCTGCTAGGGGTCGCTAGGTCAGTGCACACAAATTCCTTTATCAAGATGGTGTCCTGCAGACTTCCTGTCAGAAACATCTCGGATGCCATTTTCGAGCCTTAGGGGGTCAAGTATTGCCTAAAAAATGGCACTACAAAGCCCAATTTCTCCCCCAATGTTTCCACTTGTGGGAGAGTCCAAAACTAGAGGTCATAAAGATAAGACATTCACTGATAAATCCAACAGGAAATTCAGGATTTTTTTTTAACCTAAAGAATGGTAAGAATGAGGAATGTGTTACCACAAGGAGTAGTTGAGCTGAATAGCATAGATGCATTTAAAGAAACACAGAAAATAGGAACAGGAGTAGGCCATTCGGCCCTTCGAGCCTGCTCCACCATTCATTATGATCATGGCTGATTATCCAACTCAGTAACCTGTTCCAGCTTTCGCCCCATACCCTTTGATCCCTTTAGACCCGAGCTATATCTAACTCCTTTTTGAAAACATACAATGTTTTGGCCTCAACTGCTTTCTGTGGTAGCGAATTCCACATGCTCACCACTCTTCGGGTGAAGAAATTTCTCCTCATCTCAGTCCTGAAAGATTTACCCTGTATCCTTAGACTATGACCTGGACTCCCCCATCATCGGAAACATCTTTCCTGCATCTACCCTGTTAAGTCCTGTTAGAATTTTATATGTTTCTATGAGATCCCCCCTCACTCTTCTGAACTCATGCGAATATAATCCTAACCAACTCAATCTCTCCTCATACGTCAGTCCAGCCATCCCAGGAATCAGTCTGGTAAACCTTTGCTGCACTCCCTCTATAGCAAGAACATCCTTCCTCAGATAAGGAGACCAAAACTGCACACAATATTCCAGGTGTGGCCTCACCAAGGCCCTGTATAATTGCAGCAAGACATCCCGCCTGTTGCACCTGCATGCTTACCTTCAGCGACTGGTGTACAAGAACACCCAGGTCTCGCTGCATATTCCCCTCTCTCAGTTTATAGTCATTCAGATAATAATCTGCCTTCCTGTTTTTGCTACCAAGGTGGATAACCTCACATTTATCCACATTATACTGCATCTGCCATGCATGAGCCCACTCACTCAACTTGTCCAAATCACCCTGAAGCCTCTCTGCATCCTCCTCACAACTCACCCTCCCACCTAGTTTTGTGTCATCTGCAAATTTGGAGATATTACATTTAGTTCCCTCATCTAAATCATTAATATATATTGTGAATAGCTGGAGTCCTAGCACCAATCCCCACGGTACCCCACTAGTCACTGCCTGCCATTCAGAAAAAGACCCATTTTTCCCTATTCTTTGTTTCCTGTCTGTCAACCAATTTTCTATCCAGCGCAATACAATACCCCCAATCCCATGCGCTTTAATTTTACATGCTAATCTCCTATGTGGGACTTTGTCGAAAGCCTTCTGAAAGTCCAAATAAACCACATTCACTGGGTCCCCCTCATCAACTCTACTAGTTACATCTTCGAAGAATTCTAGTAGATTTGTCAAGCATGATTTCCCTTTCGTAAATCCATGCTGACTCTGCCCGTTTCTATCACTGTTCTCCAAGTGCTCTGCTATAAAATATTTGATAATGGACTCTAGAATTTTCCCCACTACCGATGTCAGGCTGACTGGTCTATAATTCCCTGCTTTCTCTCTACCTCCCTTTTTAAATAGTGGGGTTACATTAGCTACCCTCCAATCTGTAGGAACTGTTCCAGAGTCTATAGAATCTTGGAACATGACCACCAATGCGTCCACTATTTCTAGGGCCACTTCCTTAAGTACTCTGGGATGCATACCATCAGACCTTGGGGATTTATTGGTCTTCAATCCCATCAATTTCCCCAACACCATTTCTCTACTAATACTGATTTCTTTCAGTTCCTCTCTCTCACTAAGCCCTGTGTTCCCCAACATTTCTGGTATGATATTTGTGTCCTCCTTTGTGAAGACAGAACCAAAGTATGCATTTAGTTGGTCAGCCATTTCTTTATTCCCCATAATAAATTCCCCTGTTTCTGAATGTAACGGACCTACATTTGTCTTCACCAATCTTTTCCTCTTCACATACCTATAGAAACTTTTACAGTCAGTTTTTATGTTCCCACAAGCTTGCTTTCGTACTCTTATTTTCCCCTTCTTAATCAATCCCTTGATTCTCCTTTACTGAATTCTAAACTGCTGCCAATCCTCAGGTCTGTTGTTTTTCCTGGCAAATTTATATGCCTCTTCCTTGGACCTAATTTAAGGGCAAGCTAGATAAGCACATGAGGAGGAAAGGAATAGAAGGATACCTGATGGGATTAAATGAAGAGGGGTGGGGAGGAGGCTCATGCGGAGCCTAAAAGCCAGCATAGACCAGTTGAGCCGACTGGCCTGTTTCTGTGCTGTAGGATCTACAGAACACGTTGCTTGAAATGTCATTTAAATTGCAGTTGGCTGATCCAACCACCAGGCTAGCTGTCTGCACATAGCATCGCTGCAGCTGCTATGAATAATTATAATAATGAAATGACCATATAAAAATGCATCCAATCAACACACTGCACGTCAGCTGAACTTTGCACCCATACCAGAAAATCTGGACTGAAATGTCAAATGACTAATGTAACCCGATCAACAATCAACAGTCAATGGAGGAAGAAGCAGATAATTGATCTTAATAACTTGGGACTGCAATTATGACCGAAAAATTAGAAGTGTGCCACCCTCAGTGCCCCTTTTTAAAAGCCAAGTTACAAGAACTATCATTAATTATGATAGTTCTTTGCTTAATTGTGTCTTTTTAAATGTATTTTAGTATAAATAGTATGAATGCTGTGTAAGGTGGCTTGGAGGAGACACTCAGCAAGAAGACAAATTAACATACCCACACAATTTATGCCAAAGTCTGCATTTATATTAATATTAATTCAGCTCAACCAATGTTTTCACATTAAATAGCTCATTCAAACTGGTTACCCCAGTGAGTTAATCACCACTCAGTCTTTAAAGAAAAAAATTATCTACACAAAGAGGAATTAGAATTTGAAATTAAGGCTCTTGCTGACTTTTTCTAACTGTTGGTTTGTATGAACATACTTGATGGGGTGACTTTCACGCTTAAATCTTGCTTCAATCAGAATAAATTACTCTCTACGGATTGGGTTTTTGAGCTGTAGAAATTGTCTTAAACAGCATTTGATTTTATTAGAGTTAATCCTGAAGATCTATTGTAATACGATGGATGTTTCCTAAATGTCATTAAAATGAGTTGTTAACATTCTTGATTTGCATCTCGACCAAACAAAATATAAACCTTGAATGAGGTTTGTTGTGATATCTTCTGCTGTCCCAGCATTTAATATAATAAGGTGGCATCCCACCAACTATTCTGAAGCGTTATGATCGGATTCTGCAAATGAATTAAATTAACAAATTTACAGTAGAAATTGATGGTGATGAACAGATTAGAATTGATAAGAAAGGCCATTGATGTGTTCCAATGATAGCCATGATTTTCTGGTGATTTATTAGCAGAATGGAGCCTTTGGACTAGCATGGATTGCAAAATCAGGTGTTAGGCTAGTTTGCTCGATTCTCAGTTTATCACAATGTGTGGCAAAACTAGATTGCTGGGTTTTTGAACGGACTTTTGCTCCTTCCATGCCAATAGCACTGATTTCCCATATGAAATGGATATAGTCGTGTGTGGATGGCCTAGCTCATAGGATTTGGTTTCTTAATGATGAGCAGCACCCTTTACTTTTGGTTAGAAATCTTTGTTTTATTCTATTGCTTTATCTGCATTTTCCCTAGTGCATTTGTTTCTGTTGTTTAGCTCTGACTTTCTGCATCGAAATCATTTTATTTCCGACTCTATTTCTAACAACAGTCCTGCTTCCAGCTGCTAATACACTTGCTGCAACCAAGGTGAGAGGGATGGAAAATCTTTGAGAACTTCTAGGATTGGAGAAAGGAGAGCAGTTCTTGAGGTAACATGAAAGTCAAGTGCAACAATGGCTCATGTTACAGACACACTTTTGAGTATCCAGAACCTACATTTACTGGCCTCGATGGTCCTTACTGGGCATCTCAGGGAGCAACTGTCTTTGGCAATATTGATCATTTAAGCTGCCACATAACTGCACAATGTGCTGGTGGCCAACCTGCAGACAATTTATACTCCAGGTACAGCCCTTCCTCTAGGCACCAAGGACATGGTGCATTAAACGCTTATACCACAGATCCTTCCAAGCCATCAACAGCAACGTAAGCCAAACCAATTGGTTGGCTGTCCACAGATATATCAATCAAATGACGGAAGCCATTTTTCAACAAGCAACAATTTCATTTCTTTCCCTGTAGAAAGGAAGTACCTGTTTGACAGAGCACGGAGTTACATCTGCTACATATCCACCCAACCTGCTAGCCTATCTATACCCTCCTGCAGCCTTTAACAATTCTCATCACAATTTGACAGTTTTAATGCCATCAGCAAATTTCAGTATTGTTCCCTCTATTACAGATCCTTTACACATATAGGAAATGAGCAATTCCAACAAAGACACCTGTCAAACAGCAGTCATCACATCTTTCGATGTGAGATAATTCCTTTTACTCCTACCCTTTGTTCTATACCTTCTTTTTATCTCTTTATCAATGTGGCTACAGTTCCCTTAATTCCAAATGCCATTATCTCACACAACCTCACACAAATCATACATTTTGCATTTCCCTCTATCTCCATTCCCTCTATCTATGTCTCTTACTTTTTCAAAGAATTCTGAATATATCCTACCTTTTAGAAATCTGTGCTGACTGTCAATGTTTAAATCTTGCTTTTCAAATGCATCACAATTTCATCCTATATTGCATAGACTCTAGGGGGCTGATTTTCGGATATTTTTGTAAATCAATTTTAAATGGATAAGAACAAGTGTAAATCTTGCCATAATGTGCTAATAGCACTCAATTTTCTGCTGTCAGTCCCTTCATGTAATTACTCACAGCTCCAGGTAGGTTTACTAAATTTCAAACCGTTTCTCATAGCCAACTCTCCTCAAAGTTTCAGTGAGGACCACTAAAGACCATTTTAAGCCGATTGGTCTATTAAACTATTATTTTGGAATTTAAAGCAGAAACTTGTGCGTTGGGCATTATGTGGAGTCATTGTCGTCATCTTTCGATTAATTTAGTGCACTTGCATAATAATTAATCATAAGATACCCTACTTCAGATTTACAAGGGTCCAATGTGAGAGTGAGGGAATTAAGTGCAATTCAAAATGTGAAGGCATATGACAAGCAATAAAGAGCAATTGTTTAATTAGTAGCTTTGTTAGAAGCCAAAATATATAGCACGTGTTTTATTCTACTTATCAAAATCAAAGTTCATCAGACAGCAATAGGTTTGGAATAGATTGTTAAAGATTAAGTCTATTCATTATTCATAATATAATTGTTTGTTTTCTCAATTAAATAGTGTAGCATTACTATTGAAAATTAACTTAATTACGGCTTTCTATGTTCCTGGAAACAAGAGTCTTGATGTTTCTCTTCAATGGGTATGCCTAAAATAGAACTAAAGTAGGCAGTGGGACTTTCACCTGACTACAATTGATGCTACCAAATTTGCTGGAGAGTTCAATTATTATGTGGCAACTATTAGTGTTTGCATTTTTGGAAGAACAGGAAGCAGTGAGGATAGCTTTTAGGACCAGAGGTATCCTGTGTATCCATGGCTACAGACCCCAGAGAAATCCCCTAATAAGCAGAGGAGCACTTTGGGGTGGACATCTCAGTGTCTATTTGCTCTTTCTCAGTTTCCACCTCCACCTGCAAAACAAATGTACTATCTAGCCTCTCATTCAATGAAAGAGTATGTCCAAAAGTGCAATGGTTGTATACAGTTCTTGAAATGGTAACACCCTGTAATGCCCAACTTAGGTTTGTGCGATGGTTGATGAGCCTACAAAAAGTGTGTGCAAAAGTGAGAAGCCCATTTGCCTTGCCTTCCTCCAGCAAACATTTTATTTGCAACAAGAACGAGGGAGCTGGGTGACTGCATTGATTGGCCAGCGACCTTCCTCCATTTATCTTGCAACCGTGCTTCTCTCATCCGCCAGCTCACAGTGACCTCCCCCAGCAGACACAGCTGCAGGAGCCCAACTTGTGTTACTCTGAATTCAATCAGTTCCAAATACTCGCAGTAGTGTGGATTAAACTGTATCAGGTTATACCTCTTTCAAATTGAAGAAACCCAACTCCAGTTTGGTCAAGGTGACTGCTTTGTCTGACTGAAGGTCAATTTACTTCAGTAGCAGTCTAGGTAAAATGCATTATAACATTGCATTGGTGTTACATGAAACAAAACAAGAGAAAGCTGAGAAATTCAGTCACAGTAAAGTCCCCTGTTAAGATTTGTAATCAGTACTAAAACAGTGGCGGAAATTAATCAGCTCAACTCACCACTTTGTTGTAAACAATCCCTCCAGTAAGATCTTACCCCAACACAGCTTGTGGGAAGAATGTGCACAATGTAATTTGTACGGAATTTAAAACTAGAGGCTTGCTTTAATGCAATATGATTGACAGTATATGATATTAATTACGCACAAATAAAAAGTCATCCTGATTAGACTCAATTCAGATCATTTTATTTCATATCTCAAAAAATAGATATAAACAGCAGTTCTGATGAGAGCCACATGTTATAATATCACAATTGATTTCAATCAACATAATTGTAGATCATCACAGCTTTAATATGTGACTGTGAGGAATGTTCCCCGGTGACTGCTGAATGCATCATTTTTTTCCTTTTTCAATTTGCTTTGAGTGTGTCAGATGTGATGAAAAGATGGTTCTGAAGCAGAAGTGACTGCATAAGCCTTTTATCAATCGGAGGCAGTTGACCCAAATTCAGAGAAGTGCTTTGTACATGGCAGCTCTAAATAAATTGCCAAAAGAAATTGTCCAATCAGTGCCACTCCACCTGAATTCATTTAGTGTAAAGTGCTTTGTGGAAAGAAAATTTGTTTGTTTACCCATACTTTTCTTTGCCCCTACTCGTGACTTCCCATTTTCCTGGCCAAGAGAGCAGGGCCACCATCTGTTCCCAAGTCTCTGATAATGCAGCTCTGTTACCAACCTGCAGAAATGAGAAGCACGCATCGTCCTAGGTTGACTGGCTCTCAGACTTTTTCTTTTCCTCACTCCCACTCAGTAGTATTTTCTCCAGTGATGTGGTTGAGATTTGGCATTCAAATATGGAGGGTTGTGGACATAAACTACTAATGCATTGTGTCATTACATCACCCAAAGTGTTTTCCTGTGCTGCAACTCGGGTAGAGTCAGGTATATGCAACATATACAACATATATTGTGTAATTGGGTGCTGGTGCAGTCATCATTTCAGCAATTCTGAATCTGAGGAAAACAGCCAGGTCAAAGTCACAAACCAATGCACAGGAACATCACGACACACAGTTGTCCTCATATACATTGACTTCTTTAATCTGGCTTTTTTCTTCAGTTGCAGAATCAGTGCTGTGCTAATCACACCAATACACACTGTCGAGCTGGTTGCCGATACACAGATGCAATCATCACGTCACAGAGTTGCATGAGTGAGCTATAGTGTGTTTGCTACTTTCTCACATGAAGAAAATTGCACAAAAAGGACATTTTAAAGGAATGGCAAGCAGCCATTAGATCAACATTAGATAGTAATTTGATTTCTAACCAAATTAGATGGATTGAGTTTTTAAAAATAAGGCTGGCAACAACCAATTCCATACATACCAATTTATTACAAATTATTCTAACAACTGATTGAATTAAACAATAATGTAATATAAGGCCAACTTTACAGTAGTGTGCACCAGATGAGCAGGAGCACAACTGTAGCAGACAGAGTGTGGAATTGGGATTGGAGGGATGCATCTTCCTACTCTTCCATTATTGCTGTCCTGATGTCTCCGTGTCCATTTCATGCATAAACCTCATTAATACCATAGATTTAATGCAAAAATATTTGAATGAAGACCACTTCCAACTCCCCCGCACTTGTACTTGACTTGCCCTCTTTTTCGTGCACACCATTTTGAATGGACTACTAAGTAAGATGCTCGTGGTGAAACAATTTTTCCAGATTTCTGAAATTTTATGGAAATTTTGTTTTGGTGGAAAAAAATTGGTAACCATTTTTGCTAATTCCTTGGACCTATTGGAGGTGTCCAGATGTGTGGGACGCCACTGGCCACTTGCTGCATAAATGAAGTGGTGGGGATGGCGCATGCAGGTCCATCCCCTGGGTGTGCACGAAGACCTTGAATGAACACTATCATGACGTCAGTTGTTGTATGATCAGCTTAAGAGTGATGTCCCTTTAAGATCTCAGTATGCTAATGAACTATGTACCAGGATGTAGTCATGTGACTACAAACCAGAGTCGCTCTGTAACACCCAGATGAAGGTTCTGTAAATAGTTTGCTCTGTACTGTATATAATATTTTAGCTAATAAACCTGTTTTGAGATATTCAGCAAACTGGACTCCATGCATCTCATTTATGTTGCATCAGACAACATAAAGGATTCATTATATGGTGGAAGCGGTGGTGAAAAGTCGAAGACTAAGCTTGAAGACCACGGGTTAAACAGCTTTGAAAACAACCCTTCCTGCAGCTAAAAGGGAACAAGTCAAAAGAAATACTGGCCCAAAAAGTGGAAATAAGAAAGGACTTAACTCCAGCTGTAGAAGACAGAGCACAGAATGACAGGCTGCAAATTAATTCCTGCGATTGGGTAAGTCATTGTGCCGATGGTGGAGGAATCCTAGTTTTAAAAAAACAAGCTTCAAAGTGCTTAAAAAATTGATTTTATTTCAAAGGCTACTTGGGGGAGAGAAAAAAATGGGGAAAACCCGATTCCTCTCCCAGGCTGATTGAGGTCGGCACCATTATGGGAGGCATCCAATAGCAAAAAGCACAGGAAATCCCTGATCACTGCAGAGTCGCCATTCACGTAGACAAAGTTTTTTAAAAATCATAAAACCACTCAAGCATGAAGAACATAAACAAACTCTAGCAAAAAAAGCAATTGAACAGCTGTGCAAACAGACAAGCTTAAGTGCTGCAAGCAAGATAAACCATGCACACTCTCAAACACCTGCTCCTCTCCATCCAAGCAGCCAGTCTAAACAACAGAGAATTTCTTAAAGGGAAAACAATGCAAAGTGAATAGAACAAAGTTAAATAAAGACCAAAAAGCAAAAGAACAGCAGAAAGATGAATACCAAATTTCCCAGCATGAACTGGAAGACCATTAATATCCTATCCATTTAAACTTTTCAAACAAAACATGCAATTATGTTTCACAAACCAAGTGATTGTAGAACCAGAGAAACAGCTCTAAAAATACTGATATCAGTTGGAAATGAGGGATTATACAGAATCAATACCTCTGGCTTATCTGAAGAGGACCAGAAAGATCCTGCAAAGATATGGAAAGTGCTATAAGATCAGCTCCAATTAAGAGTGAATTTTAGAATTCACCACCTGGAATTATGTCCTACAGGCAACAACCACAGGAATCAATAGATCAGTTCATTAGCAGATGCTGTAGTAAGGACAATGAATATGATTTTTCAGAAAATGAGCTGTGAGAGCAACTAATGGAGCTGGTAATTGTCTCAACACCCACTGAAGTGTTACAGATACAACCGACAACTGCAAAGTAATCTGCATACAATGGGTCACCCATCCCTTGCAGTGGCATACTAACAATGCAATGCAGCTAAGGCAAGTCAGCATGGAAACCTCAATTATTTACCTGGTAGACACGTGAGGCCAGCAGCAACAGGACAACCAGTGTGTATGGACCTCAACATCATGACTATCCACGAGGTCCCAAGATACCCATTACAGCAGAAGAGACCAAGAGTACCCACATTTAGTCAGTCCACGAACTACAATAAATGTACCCGGACCGGATCAACACCATGGAAGATTTCAGAGAGGATGCAATTCCAATAATCGACCCTTCCAGAAAGCACAGCGTGCAAATACAAAAAAAGCTTAAGCGCGTGTTCGATGGCATGGAACGCAATAGCATCATCCGTCGTGCGCATCATCACACAGGCTGGTGCAGCTCAATTATGTGCCTACTGAAGAAGGATGGAGCAATCAGGGTATGTCTAGATCCGAGGCATCAAAACCTCTCTCTAAAGAGATGCCCCCACAAGATTCCGACATTAGAGGAATTGAATCCCAAGTTCACAGATGCCAAATTCTGCTCCAAGTTGGATGCTAAACATGGATATTGGTCAGTACACCTCTTTCTCTCTCCCTGTCCCCACTCTCTCCCCCACTCTCGCTCTCTCCCTCTCTCTCTCCCCCCTCCCCTCTCTCTCTCTTCCCTCTGTCTCTCTGTCCCCTTCTCTTTCTCTCTCTCTGCCCCTCTCTCTGTTCTCTCGCTGCCTCCTCTCTCTCTGCCTCCTCTCTCTCTGCTCCCCTCTCTCTCTCTGCCCCACCTCTTTGTCCCTCCCCTCCCCTCTTCCCCTCACCCTTTCTCTCTCTCTTCCCCCCTCCCATTCTCCCTCCCTCTGTCCCCCCCCCCCCCCATCTCTCCCTCCTTCTCTCCCTCTCTCTCTCTCTCTCTGATGGTGTGATTTGTCTATTTTTATTTTAAATTGCAGCCGTCAGCTTCACGGCTGACAGGTGGTCAGAGCGCGAATAGTGGCTTCCAATTCGGACAAATTCGTGGTTTTTCTGATGGGCTTTTAAAAAAAAATCAGAACCTGCCGGAAAACCCCGAACTTGTCAGAATTGGAAGCTGCCAATCCCGCCCTGAGCACCTGTCAGCTGTGAATCTGAAACTGACAGCTGCAATTTTTTTTTTAATGGATTGGTTGAAAGTAGAAGTCAATGGGAAATTTCTCATGCCTGAAATTAACAGTCACAGACCTCAAAGTTTTTACCACAGACTCTGGTGTCCATGTACGGACATGTTGCCGACCCCTGTCCTGAACTGCAGGACAACAAAACTAGATTTTCGTGTTGCCATGCTCCACCTCAGAACGACACCTATGGATATGGGACTACCACCAGCAGAGATCATGTTTGGCAGACAAGTGCGGACAACTCTGCTATGACATCATCTGTCCAAATTCTCTGAGGTGCAGGAGACGCTGCTCGAAAAACAAGGGAGAATGAAGATGGTGCGTAACCGACACACAGGGGCGGAACTACCTCAGCTACATGTAGGACAAAAGGTCAAGGTCATACACCCCACAATGAGAACATGGTTACCTGCAGAGATCTCCAAAGTATGCAGTGAGCTTAGGTCCTATGAAATTACAACATCTGATGGAGCAGTATTGAGAAGGAACTGAAGCCAATTAAGAGAGGTGTGCAGTATTTGAATTGCACGCAGCAGATTCAAACAACACACTCCGACGATGAGGGTGTGAAGGAACAACAGGACAACAACCAACACATTGAAAACATGTCTGCAAACCAAAAACAGCCAAGGGTGAAATCCACATCCTCAGAAGGTTATACCATAACCAGATCTGGAAGAGTTGTCAAACCACCGAAACAATATATGGTCCTTTAAGCCTCTGCACTTGTAAATTTCACAATCCCTATCCTTATACCTGTAAATTTTATAATCTATATCCCATATAGCTAATTTTCATGTTATCTAATTTTATGTGTTTTTCTTGTAGCATACGAGACTTGTCTTTGGAAAGAAAGGGGATGTTGTATGATTGCCTTAAGAGTGATGTCCCTTTAAGATCTCAGTAAGCTAATGAGCTAAGTACCAGGATATAGTCATGTGACTACAAGCCAGAGTCACTCTGCAACTGTAACACCCAGATGAAGGTTCTGTAAATAGTTTGCTCTGTACTGTATATAATAGTTTAGCTGTTAATAAATCTGTTTGAGATCTTCAGCAAACTGGACTCCGCACATCACATTTATGTTGCATCAGACAACATAAAGAACTCATTACATCAGTGACCCAAATAGGCTGATTCAATGCCAGGATCCCAAATC
The DNA here is from genome assembly GCF_036365525.1 of Heterodontus francisci. Lineage (NCBI taxonomy): Eukaryota > Metazoa > Chordata > Chondrichthyes > Heterodontiformes > Heterodontidae > Heterodontus > Heterodontus francisci. Next base: position 28,633,103 of record NC_090400.1, on the reverse strand, counting down.
TGGTCAACATATGCGCAGGCAGCGTCTTCATTAATCACTCCTGAAACGAGCATTATGAAGCAAGATGGGCCTGTTCTGGAGCTATTTAAAGGGCCACTCAACATGCAGCTGAAGTGTTTTTGATTTACTTTTGCTGAGGCAAAGTTTGTGGAAGCACTACGGTGAGTGGCTGGAGGAATTTGGAGGTTTTTGCTGACCACAAGAAGGCAGGAAAGAGCAGTGCCTTGCATAGTATGGGGGCAACTGTTGCAGTACTACTTGCTCTGCAACATGACCAGGACATGGACAGGAGGAGGCAGAGTGGGGAAGCTCTGCAAGCAGGGAGGAGAGGGAGGGTTCTGCATAGAAGGCCCTACTCACAAAGGGTATTCTGGGAGCACCACTCCTACATTGCAATGAGCCAGAATCTGTGCCTGAGAAGGTTACGATTCACAAAGGAGGTCGTCATGGACTTGTACCATCTCCTTCACACCAACCTGGGACTTCAAGGCAGGTTGAGGTCGGTCCTCCCCTGCCCGCCCAGCAGTCACCATGAAGGTCACCGTCGTCCTTGCATTCTATACCACTGGATCCATCCAGGCTGGAGCAGGTGACATCAGCAATAATGCGGTTCATCGTGCATAGATGCATCAGGGAGCTACAGAGGCATTGTATGTAAGGAGAGGGGGCTTAATCCTCCTCTCCTTGAGGAGGGAACATCAAGATGAATGGGCATGTGGATTCTCCAGGATAGTGGGCTTCCTGAATGTGCAGGACACCATAGACCACACACTTGGCTCTGTGGGCCCCCAAGTTTAACGTGAAGTGATACCTCAACTGTAAGGGCTCTGAATGTACAGTTGGTGTGCACCTAAAATGGGTTTTTTTCCTGTGCCAGTCTGCAATACTGACCATCTTTGGGTCTCGAGGCTGCACCAGAGGAGGGCTGCTCTGCGGCAAGGGCTACCCCCTCCACACATGACTCAAGAGCCCGAGTTCTGTTCCACTATGTTGAGAGCCATGGAGCCACCCGCAACACCATGGAGCAAGCCATTGGCCTCCTCAGTGGCTTCGCTGCAGTACACACTCAAGAGGGTATCCACGTTTGTCGTGGTGTGCTCTGCCCTCTACAACCTAGCAATTATGAGAGACCAGCCACTACATCCTAGGATCCAGAGTCCACCTCAGGAGGAGGAGGAGGAAAAGGAGGAGGAGGAGTGAAAGGAGGAGGAGGAGGCAAGGAGGAGACCACATCCACTGCATGCAGCTCTACAGAGTGAGAGGGACCACATTCTGAGGCTTCACTTCAGTGAAAAGGAGCTTCCCAATTCCCAATATGGAGCCACCAGTTACATATCAGACTCTCCATCACAAAGTCCTCTTAGCAAACATCATTCAATAAAGGCCAACAGCAAAATACCTTTACTCAACAACTTTATCCAACAATTATAAAAAAACACAGAACTAATCACTCCTGTGCACCCCCTGCGTGCGTTTACGTGGTGCCTTTGCCTGGTCTCATGCTCCCAATCAGTGCTACCCCAGTGGCTGCAGCATGGCTGGTGGAAGGCTGCTGAATTTCAGTAGGGGAGACTGCAGATGGCCTTGCAGGATGCCCTTGAGCAACTCCGGGCTTTGAAGGCCTGGCTTTGGACTGCATCATCTCGGCATTGGTGGCAGCAGTCTGGGCTGGCTGACTGAGAGGGAACAGCAAGGACACTGGTGGAGTGGCAGAGGTGGGAGCATGAATGCTGACAGAGAGAACAGCAATTTCATACTCCACAGTGCCACTGCCTTCCACCAGCCATGCCACTGTCACTCCCATGGGTCAGTCCACCAGTGCTGTCATGGAGGTGCCACCATTTCCACAATGGAAAAGGTGGACTCCAAACTCTGTGTAATGCCCTTCACCACGGTGGAGCCGGAGTCTTCCATGCTCCTAGCCATTGTCTCCAGGCTACCGGGAAGGCCAGCTAAACAACCAAGCACAACCAGTGTGCGTCATCATCAGCATATTCCTGTAGTCCACCCCAATGAGGTCCTCATCTGAGGCCCCTGAATTAGAACCTACCTGTGACCTTGCCCTGCAGGGAGTTTGCACATAAGCTGTCCTTTCCCCTGGCCTGGCTGTAGCCCACTTGTGTCCAGTGGCTCACCACATGCTGATCCCAACTCTACACACGCCTCCGACATTCACACAGTGCCAGTATCTGAGCTGCATGCTGCATGTGTAAGGTCAAGTGACAGTTCCTCCTCTTCACTGTCTTGGGGTTGTTCTTCCTCTTCCTCATGGCTCTGTGGAGGCTGAGCAGGCATCAGCTCTTGACTATCTGAAAGCAGAAAAGCATAAGGGCAGGGTAGGGGTGAGGGAAGTGGGGGATGGGAGAGGAAAGCAGGATCTCTGTGATCACTTCATTTACAGATTCCTTGTCATGGCACCTTTTAGCATGAGGATGAGCAGTGAGTGCAGAAGGTGCATAAGGCAACAACTTACCATCATCCTCGATGGTCTCAGCAGTACCAGGTGCCACTAGCTATGTGGCACTGATACGGATGGTTCTATGGACTATCTCCTCAAGGGTGCTGTGCCATCTTCTCCTGCATGAGGGAGGGCAGAATGAATGTGACTGTTGTTAGGCTCAGGTGGTAAGGGGTGTGGGTGGTTCCCACTGTTCTCCTCCCAACTGACCACAATCATCTTTTGTGAAAATGATGCATTAGCCCCAGAGTGTCTTTAGCGTCAAATAAACAGACAAAATGACAGGTTTTCTCGTAGATTAAAAAAAGATAACTATTTTTAACAAATCCCAAAATGATCGCAACACCACTCATGCACTCATTTGCTCTCACATGCACTCTTTCAATAGAAGATAGATAAGTACAGGGTAAGAGGTGTTCAAAGTTCAGGTTGTAAAAGTCTGTTGTTTCAGGAATAAGCTGTGGGATCCCCCTCAGAAGATGAATTTGAAAAGTTGCTGGCCTGGTTGCTGGTGGTCTGGTAATCGTTAGGCTGTTGCAGTCTCCTGGCGGTTCACTTTGGGTTAAAGATGGTGCTGATCTCTTAAGTCAATCCCACCAGTAGAAAAGTCTTTTTTGCAAAGGCACTCTCTTTCTCTGCTGTAGCTAACTTCCAATTTGTCTCAGCAGGGTTCAACTGTATTGGCTGGAATCAATCTCTCTCTCTCTCTCTTCGCCTTGCTGGAATTCAAAATGTCATTTTTGTTGTACTGTGAGAGATGAGGACAGATCAGACTGATGTTGTGTCTAGTCCTGTCCCGAAAAGACTCCCCCTTTGTTCTTCAAAATGATTACCTTTTAAGGTGAATTTTAAAAGGGTTGGCATTGCCCAAGTGACTTCAGGTTTCAGTCCTCGCTGGGCTGTATAATGGCCTTGATGATGGCCCCATTCTGAGTTGAGAGTAGTTCACACTCCATCGTAATGGAGTCTGAGAAAGGTCTTGTCTCATCGTTTTTGAGTATAGCTCACATCCAGGTATAATTATCTGGCACATTTTCATGCAGACGGAACTTAATTGGTTTTTAGTCTCAGTAGACACGGATGTGGATTTGAGTGCAAGAAATGCTGAGGGTCATATGTCTTTAAAATTGTTCCATGTACCAGTCTCCTTAAAATTGTTCCAAATTTTTACAACTCTTCAGTTTGGTTCTGTATTTTCATTGTTGTACTTCTCATGAACGTGACACTGTGTATCAGTGTGCTTGGGTGATGTGCCTGCCGTAGCTGAATAGCTGTAGGTTTGCGGATGCGTGAAGAAGAGTGTGTGCAGCTGGCATGATCGCAAGGTGTGTGTGGGTATAAGGATGTTAAGGATGCCCTGAGTGCCCAGGTGTGCTGCTGGGTGAGTGATGGGGGTGTGGTGCATTCAGCAGTGTGAGAGGTGGGTGGTGTGGTAGGTCTGAGATGTGAGGGACAGATACATTCACTCACCTTGACTACCTGAGTGAGGTCATTAAACTTTTTTCAGCATACTGCCACATTCTCAGGGCAACACTCTGGGCACTAACTAACCTTGCACCTATTCCCATTCTCTCCTGAGGCCCTGTTTGCACCTTTGAAGAGGGAAGGTAGCATGGAACATATGGTTTCTTCAGACCAGTGCACAGAGGCTGCGAGCAGCACTATAGTGAACGGTTTAGCATGGGAATTGCTCAGGGCCATGCTACAATTGTAGAAATGAGGTTGGTGCACCAGGTTTATGTGCTACCCATCTCGCTTGGAACTGATGTGGGTAGGTGGCAATTGTGACCCACCTGTCCAAAAAATGAGGCTATCCAATTTCTAGTCCCTTAAGTTTTAATGCATTTCAATTCCATAGTTGGGGGTGGGGAGGGGAAAGCTGATAGAAAGCATGCCAGGGAGATCAGATCAGAAGACTCCAGACAATTCTTGTGCTTGTCAAACTTACTTTGCCAATTACACAGGACAACTGTTTCAGTTTGCTCTTAAGTCTGTCATCCGGGAGAACTTTGCCATCTGCAGCAAACCTACAAAAGTAGAGATGGCATAACCAGTAGTTGGCAAGAATGTCACTAACAACAAATTGTTATGCCTCTGGCTCAGACCCTGCTCACACAGCTCTTTGTCACATATGCACCAGAAAGCTGTGTGATGCGTTGGTCATCGTGACCTGCACTTTTATATCCTTTTCTACTGGACACCATGATACTGATTCCCAACAGTGTGCATGAAAGTGCAGGGGGTCGCTGATTGCTGCCATGTGTCCAACTTGAATCCTTGGAATATGGGAATGTGGCAAGGCTTTTACTGTAATTTGCATCTTGACAGTGTGCCCTGCTGAGGTATGGGTATATGTGATAGAGCTATAAGATTCTATGAAGGATTGGCTTGAACAAGCACTAAAGAAAGAACATGTTAACAGGCTACACATTGCAGCATGTGCTGCCTGTCTGGTAAGTGTTTCTGTTGTTAGACTTGCCTTGTACATCCCTCAAAGTGTGTTGTCTTTTCCCACACCTATTGGGTTCTCTCAGAATTGGAGATAGCATATAGTCTACCCACCACCTTCTTCTGGCGTGCTGCACCACTGCCCTCTGCAAGGGTGCTATGGAGTGCCAGTCAGAGCAAGCTTTCTCAGATTATCTCCTGCAGCAGAATGCCTACTTTGCCATCCCTGTAAGAGGGGTAGGATAGCAGTACAAATCTGCCATTTGCTCACACTCTTTCTTGTGCCTCTACTTTGAACTATCTTTCCTTCTGAAGTTTCCCACTATTTATTCTCCTACTACAACCTTTGAAAAGGCTGAAACCTGCTGCTTCTATTTTTAGCCTTGACAAAGGCTGCAGCACTTTTTTCCCACCACTTGCCTGTAACTGCCATGACCCTTAAATTTTGAGCAGCAGCCCTCTAAGGGCTGCACATTCCTGATTCTGCAGACCTGCCTTCCCAGCACTCCCCACACAAGGCTCAAACTGTGCAGGGTGCATTTACAAAACAATCAAGTGGTCCGACCCCATGCAAACCAGCAGGACTGGGAAGCCTTTGAAATGGCATAGTTGTGCTCACACCAATGCAGATAATGTGTACCAGGGAAACAGCCCTAACTAAAAGTGATTGTGACAATCATTGAATTCAAAAGTAACGACATCTTGCAGCCATTGACTGTTTCTGACTATAATGCAATATGTCACTGTCCATTGCAAACAATTGATAAAAGCCCTCTGTGCTTACAAGCCTGAAGCTCTGGTTTGAGGTAAGTAGTAATCAGTCTCATAAATTGACAAAATAAAAATCCCTAGATTCAAAATCTATCCCCTATGAAATATAAATGTGTTCAAAAATTCACCTGAATAAATGGGCCCCAAATGTCCTCCAATGCCAGGTACGGTGGGGAAATGGTTTTCATCCACTCACAACTGGCACATGACATCAGTCCATTTCCTAGGGTAAGGTGGGCAATGGGGCCTCTGCAAACCCAGCTTCATGGATGACCAAAACTACAGGTGAATATTGAGAGGTGTTCAAAGAAGTATTTGGTTTGACAAAAGACCCGTGCATACCCTTAAAGGGCAAAAACTCTACATGAGTCACCTGTTCAGGAGGGGGAGGTGGGGGGGTGGTGATGATGGTGGTTGGTAGGAATTGCTGTGGCACAGTGCCACAGATTACATGGGCATGATTCCAGCCCAACATTGTAAACAATATTTTAAGTTGTCCCAAGTTCCACTTTGCAGAACAGACTAATTACCTTTTGGTAAGTGGCCTTTTCAAATGTTACTACCCACCTCCCCACCTCCCCCCCGCCCATCCCCCCCCACCCCCCCCCCCCCACCAACCAGAAGGCCTTAACAGCACTGGCATCAAGGAAGCACAGGCGTGCCTTGAATTTAGTGTTGCTGGGGTACAATGGGTTTATTTCCCTCATTCACAGGTAATGCACCCGCTTCTTTCAGGAAAGGCATATCTGTCACAAAATGGCAGAGATCTGGTGGTACTGTTTTTTACCTATTATTCTTCCTGTTCATGGAAATTAAAATCAAAGCCAATGTGTGCGCAGAGTTTTATTTTCATTTTATATTATTTTTCTGTGGTCCACATTGACATTTAGAGTTGGACAACTGAGTGCTACAAAAGGAGCTAATTGGCACGTGTGTTTTTTTTTAGGGGCTCAGTGAATGGGTGGGGGAAGAAGTTAAATAGTGAGTGTGGATTACTTGTTTGTTTCCAGTTTATCCTGGCAATGTGAGCACATGTTCAAGTTGGTACCAGAATTACCTCTGGGACAGGTTCCATTTATACCACTAACAAATTGGAACTCACAGCTCACACAGCTTCCAGTAGGCAAGTAGCTAGATTTTCAGGGCACATCCATCTGCTCATTGCCGCTATAAATGAGACAAAGATGATTGGTAATTGGTAACTTCCCCAGGAACTGTCCAATCAGCACCACTGTAGAGGAAATGAAACAATGCTTCACAGAGCAAAAACAAAGGCACTCTCCTTTAAGTGGCACAAACTTTTTTTAAATGCTGCTAGCTTGCTCAATTTTACAATTGGCAGTCAATCAACTTGTAAGCCGGACTCCTTACACACATTTTCCATGTGCAGCAAGTCGAGGGGAGAGAGCCTTCTACTGCCAAATTTGTCATAACTTACCTCTTCACTATTGGTGTGCACAGCTTTAGTTTTTAAAATATTACAAAAGAAAGTTATTTCTTGACTTCGTTGATGCTAACATTCCACATTCAAAAATAAGTTTCTTAAAGAAATCTATAAAACCACAATCTTGGTCTCATTAGAGCACAATACTTGTAATCATCTTGGATTGAAAGTCTAGCTATTATGTGTGATTATACTGTGTTGAAACACTAAGGTGCAAGATTGCGTCTAGATAGATAGAGGTAATGAGCTCCAACAAGAGAAAATATGTTATTACTGATGCAGGCTGTGCAGAATTCATTTAATGAATCTCCATTTATAACATTAACTCGTGTCTCACTCCTAACAAATGCAAATAGACGAAGATTGGCTTTTAAAAATGTAAAACAGCAAGTGAAACAATTGAAGCAAGTAAAATCCATTCCACTTAAAAATTAGAATCTATTTGTAAAACACAAATGGTGTTTTTAACTTCACAGACTTCTTGGATTCTATTTTTTTAAATCGTTACTTTGAGAGTTTGGAGTTCAATAGAAGAGTTTGTTCACAGAGCAAATTAACACAGGTTACACAGTGGGGCAGACTTTCCACTCTGCTTACCCCAGCCATAAGTCAGGTGCTGCATGTATGGAAATGGTCTGATTTGAGTATTCATCTATGTGGCTGAATGTCCAGGGTCCGATCAGTTGCATGGTCTGGTTATATGCTGGGCAGGATTACTGCCTGTGAAACAAAGTTGTGGGTTCAGGCTTGCAGCAACTTTGGCTGCTACCATCACCCCACTAATCTTCTTTGCTGCCCTATGTAACTAGCACTTATCTTGCTCTTGGATCTTATCTTAGATTTCAATTTCACCTTCCCTCATTTACTGAATCCCTAAATTCATACCAATTAACTCATTTCGTGCCACTCAATTGTACAACTACAAATGCTGATATGGACCACAGAAAAATAGTTGCACTTATCTCAGATGCTGAGAGATCGTTTCACTAGCTGAAGAGTCTAGAACTAGGTGGCATAGTCTAAGGATAAGGGGACAGCCATTTAGAACTGAGATGAGAAGAAATTTCTTCACTCAGAGGGTTGTGAATCTTTGGTGTTCTCTACTCAAGAGAGCTGGGAATGCTCCATCGTTGAGTATATTCAAGGCTGGGATCGATAGATTTTTGGACTCTAAGGGAATCAGGGAATACGGGGATATTATTGGAAGGTGGAGCTGAAGTTGAGGATCAGCCATGATCTTATTAAATGGTGGAGATGGTTTGAGGGGCCATATGGCCTATTCCTACATTATTCCTATTACGTTCTTATGCTGCAAGCTCCTGTACAGCTTGCTTGCAGCTCCTTTTCAGATCTTGGCTCTCAAGGGACTGGCTGGCAATCTCTAGCACCTGGATTTTTCTGGGTGCCAGGCAGCAACCCAAGAAAATGATGGAGGAAATGTCTTGCCATCACTCCTGCGTCATTGACAATTCAGACAGGAACCACCCACCCATCACCAGGCACCCTGGAAATGTTTTCTTCTTCTTAGGCAGTCCCTCGGGATCGAGGATGACTTCCTTCCACTCCGGTTCGATGGGTTCTGAGATGGCTGATAAGTCCAATGCGTGATCTGCAGACTCTGCCACATGAGGGACAGGTGGTGCTTGAAGGGTCAGGTAGATGAGTAGTTTGGAGATTTGTGCACTCCCTCTGATGCCTCGATGTTGCCTCCACATGTTACCGTGAAGTCCCTCAAGATGTACAATATCTTCCTGAATGAGCTTTCTCCATCTAGGACAGTTACGAGCCAGGGACTCTCATGAGTTGATGGGAATATTTGATCTCTTCAGGGACCTCTGAAGCATTTCCACAGTCCTCCTGGGAGTCTCCTGCCATGACCAAGTTCTGAGTAGAACATCTGCTTCGGGAGTCTGGTGTCAGGCATGCGAAAGGGAAGGCCCGCCCAGACAAGCTGGTTTTGGGTGATTAGCACCCCAATGCTGGGCAGGTTTGCTTGAGAGAGGATGCTGCTGTTGGACCGCCTTTCTTGCCACTGGATTTAGAGAGTCTTGCGAAGCACCTCTGGTGGTACTTCTCCAGTGCCTTGAGGTGTCTGCTGTAGGTTGTCCAAGTCTCCAAAGCATATAGGAGCACAGATATCAGTGCTGTCCGGTAAATCATGATCTCAGTCTTGGATTTGAGATCCTGATCCTCAAATACTCTCTTCCCCAATTGGCTGAAAGCTAAGCTGGCACATTGGAGACAATGATGAACTTCATCATCTATGTCTGCCTTCGTTGAGAGGAGACTCCCAAGATATGGAAAATGGTCCATATTTTCCAGGATCTCGCCATTGATCTTGATTGACATGGGCAGGTGTTGTGCCGTGGGAGCTGGTTGGAAGAGAACCTTCATTTTCCGAGTGTTTAGTGTAAGATCCATTTTCTCATGCTTCGGAGAGTCGACAACTATCTGGAGCTCAGTTACAGAGTGAGCACACACGCAAGTGTCAGCTGCATACTGAAGCTCAATAACTGAGGTTGGAGTGATTTTGGTTTTGTATTGAAGGTGGGATAGGTTAAACAGTTTCCTGTCTGTTCTGTAGATTATCTCCATGCCTGCGGGTAGTTTTCTGGAGGTGAGGTGTAGCATTACAGTGAGGAAAATGGAGAAGAGGGTTGGTGTGATGACACAGCCTTGCTTGACCCCAGTCTTGACTGAGATAGGGTCTGTGGTGGTTCTGTTGGTGAGGATCACGGCTTGTAAGTCATCATGAAGTAGACAAAGAATGGTGACAAAGCTCTGAGGGCAGCCAAATCTGAGCAGGATGCTCAATAATATATGAACATATGAATTAGGAGCAGGAGTAGGCCACTCGGCCCCTCAAGCCTGCTACACCATTCATAAGATCATGGCTGATCTGATTGTAATCACAACTCCACATTCTGCCTACCCCTGATAATCTTACACCCCCTTGCTTATCAAGAATCTATCTACCTCTGTCTTAAAAATATTCAAAGACTCTGCTTCCACCACCTTTTGAGGAAGAGAGTTCCAAAGACTCATGACCCTCTGAGAGAAAAAAATTTCTCCTCATCTCTGTCTTAAATGGGCGACCCTTTATTATTAAACAGTGACCCTGGTTCTAGATTCTCCCACAATATGGAAAACATCCTTTCCATATCCACCCTATCAAGACCCCTCAGAATCTTGTATATTTCAATAAAGTTGCCGCTTACTCTTCCAAACTCCAGCAGATACAAGCCTAGCCTGTCCAACCTTTCCTCATAAGAAAACCCGCCCATTCCAGGTAGTAGTCTAGTAAACCTGATCTGAACTGTTTCCAATGCATTTACATCCTTCTTTAAATAAGGAGACCAATAATGTACACAATACTCCAGATGTGGTCTCACCAATGTCCTGTATAACTGAAGCATAATCTCCCTACTTTTGTATTCAATTCCCCTTGCAAGAAACAATAACATTCTATTAGCTTTCCTAATTACTTGCTGTACCTGCATACTAACCTTTTTGTAATTCACGTACTAGGACACCCAGATACCTCTGCATCTCAGAGCTCTTCAATCTCTCACCATTTAGATAATATGCTTCTTTTTTATTCTTCCTGCCAAAATGGACAATTTCACATTTTTCCACATTAAGCTCCATTTGCCAGATCTTTGCCCACTCACTTAACCTATCTATATCCCTTTTTAGCCTCCTTATGTCCTCTTCACAACTTACTTTCCTACCTATCTTTGTGTTATCAGCAAATTTAGCAACCATACCTTCGGTTCCTTCATCCAAGTCATTTATATACTGAGGCCCGAGCACTGATTCCTGTGGAACACCACTCATTATATCTTGCCTACCAGAAAATGACCCATTTATGCTACTCTCTGTTTCCTGTTAGTTAGCCAATCTTCTATCCATGCCAATATGTTATCCCCTGTTATTTTCCACAATAACCTTTGATGTTGCACCTTATCAAATGCCTTCTGGAAATGTAAGTACAGTACATCCACCGGTTCCCCTTTATCCACAGCACATGTTTCTTCTTCAAAGAACTCCAATAAATAGGTTAAACATGATTTCCCTTTCACAAAACCACTAAGCCTTCGTGGGGCCCATCAACCTGGAAATGTACATTAACCAGAAAGGGAGTAAAGTCCCAGCAGTCAATTTGAACCCTACTCACTTGGTGGAAATTGGGCAGTGGGCAGTTAAAACAAATAGTTCAGTAACTCGCTCAGAACTCCCCCTTTCCCACCGCCTACAATCTTAATCTGCAGGTGACCATTTAAAACAGGTGAGGGCCTTATGAAATTGGAGTCCTATTACACCTATAAGACTCTGATTGCATTTTAACCCAGCCTAACCGGGGAAACCGCCACCAGGTAAAACAAGGTTGGGTCTTTCAGGAAGGATTGAGGCTGAAAAGGCAGGTCAGAAACTTTCTTTTGTGGGGCTAGGAGGAGTAGGAATACTCATACATGAGGATCTAATTCATCTTTCGGCACAGGAGACGCAGCCAGCAGCAGGTTGTTCAGGGTTCACAGCTGCCAAGAGACAAGGATCATCTAAACTCCATTATTTCCTGCTACAGTGCCTCAACTGGCTACTTATGAGCCTATTGCCGCTAATGGAATAAGAGCACATACCCGTGGTAGCCTGGCATATGCCTGAGGGTAAATAATTTCAGAATTGTAGGAATCCTTATAGTAACAGTCGATGCTGGGCTTGAAGCACACAACACAGTGTAGCCTCAATATGTATTGCTCCCTGACAAAACCAGTTACATCCACCAGCACCTGCATTGTTAGTTGGGAGGGTAATAGAAGGTAGGAGAAAGAAGCATTATATTACCTGGTATAAAGGCCTGAGAAAAGCACGGCCATGCAAATGGTGTCACTTCCATCCCATTAAAACATTATAATGACATCCCCGCCTGTCTCTGGAGGGAGCTACCAGTGCCAGGTAAATATTTGCCATGCAAAACGGGCAGAGGTCAGTGCTGATGGGTCATCAATTTTTCTGCTTTGTTTTGCCCAATGTGTATTCCTTTATGGGACCTAAAGAGGTGAAAATCAGCCCAACAATTTCTTAATCTGGTTAGGTCAGACCCGCCCCAATGGAAGAACCAGCTGCCAACACAGAAACAGACGGTGACAAAGGTGACAGGTTAGCTGCGAAACTAAACAGAAGCTGCAGATTAATTAAACATTTAATGGAACACAGCTGCTTGGGTTTCAGAGGTAATAAAATTCTCATTGAGAATTTTTATATGAATCTGCAATGCTTCGAGTTCTCTGATTTCCTTTTCATTGAAAGCTCTATAATTATTCTATCTTCAAAATATATTCCCATATCAGGGTAATTGTAGTTGTGGTGATTACTATTACAACCAGCTTCGAATAACTTTGGCAGCATTAATTCCTTAAAAATAGATTTTTCCTCTTCAGCGACAGGACTCTTTGATTAATGCATTTTAAAATTGTCCTTAGCTTTTTACTATTAAGATGTACACCATTATCCATGTACATTGTGTGTAGCTCTGTAACTAAATAAATTTGTAATGTGTCAATTATGTTGTTATAATTGTAAAGTGCAGAATCATGACAAGCTTCCACATATTCATTTTCTGCCTCCTGTATGTGTACCTTTGAGGTTCAGTTCTGCAACTCCCCTAGCACTACAGTTGACAGCCATGTCAGAAGTTCTGGAATAGAAGCTGCAGTCTCTCACCCTGATACAGTGTTTTGGAGATATAATGATCTGTGCCATCTGAAAAGAGAAGCCAGTTTAAAGTAGTCTAGTATTGCTCCAATATTCTGTACTTTAGAGTGACAGGATTTGCTCCAGGATTCTCTCACATACAGATCCTACCCCCAATGCAGGCAACAGATAAATGAGAAGAGCAACAACAACTTGCATTTATGCAGTGCTTGTCCCAAGAATGACCCAAGAGTCCGTGTGCTCGACAGTAGGAGCAGGGGGCCTCTAGTGCCCCTCAAGTGAATGGTTGTAGATGGCATGAAAGTGGTCAAGAAAAAAATTACTTTTAAAAGGGAAAAAAGAAAGAGAAGGGCAGTCGAAGGATAATTTAGTAATGTTAACCTGAATTTACAGAAGACATCCAAATTATTACATGAAAAGATAGAAAAACCACGGATAAATAACAGGAAATTATTTACAACATTAACTTAGCCAAAACAAAATCTATCATGAAGCTTCTCCATAGCAAAGAAAATGAACCACAAGTCCAATAACTTTGCTTTGTTCAACTAAAGGCTGTATGATATCAAATTTCTTGTGGGGGAGTTGCAGAGATATGGGAACTGATTTTTACCTCACTCCTGTGCTCTGATCGGCATGAAGCAGTAGAGAGACAAAATAAAACTTTGTATCATCTTTGTGCTCACTACCTTTATGGAGGGGGCCTTGAATAGGTGGCCAGGGGTCTCCTGCAGGAAATCAGAGAGCACCTCATCTATATATTTAAATCCGAGTGATGTACAAAAGATCCAGACAGAATCTTGGGGGCTGGTGGGGTGAATTGTAACCCCTAAAAGCAGTCATGTTTGGGTTGAATGGGATGTAAACATGTTACTAATCTGAATCTCGACCCCAACTCACCCACTTTCAGTTTTAATGGAGGCAGGACAGGGTGTGGGGTGGGGAGCCGGCAACCTGCTCCCAGGAGACGGCTTGGCAATTTAAATATTATAATGAGGCTGTGTGCCTCATATGTAACTACCATTTTAAATTTAATCCTAGCTGGCTAAAGGGAGGCAATGACTGCTGGATCCAGGAGGAAAGTGCCTTTCCCTTTACCTGCTGCATCCAGCTTAATTGTTTCTCCCACCGCCCCCACTCCCCCACCCACGATTGGACATTCCACTGATCCTTCCAATCTCACCCATCAAGCCTCTGATCTCTTCCACGACTCTTCCGATCTTGCCTGACCCTTCCATCCAATCGGCCCCTCAACCCTTTCGATCTCCCCCCCCACCACCCGACTCTTCCAATCTCCCTTTAGCTGCTAGGTTTCCCAAGGCATGAAAACTTGGCCGGCTAGGGTTAAATTTAAAATGGTAGTTATACATGAGGCACTCAGCCTCCTCATAATATTTAAATTGCCAAGCCATCTCCTGGGAGCAGGTTAATTCGGGTGATCCCTTTAAGGGCTGCTGGTCAGGCCTAGCTCCATTCTCTGCGAATGGGTGGGGCTTTATCAGTGAAGGCACCATGCATTTGGACATTAAGGGCAGGTAGTTATCTCGGAGGCAGGGGTGGAGCAGGAGGGCTGCTTTGAGATTCTGAAAGCCAGAACGGGTTTCCCTCAGGTCCTGCCAAATTTACCATGTTTTGGATCTGTTTCCCAGCCACGGCCAGCCATATTGAGATTCTGAAGGGAGTTTGGAAGATAAGGCAAATAAAACAGTTATGTGGTGAATTTTTGGGAAGCAGGAGAAAGATGAATGCTTTTGCTCCACAAATATACTACCAGCTATTGCCTACCCTTTACCTGCCATATGCCAAATATCCTGGTCCTCCCCTTCACGGTTGAACTACCAGCTCGTCTATGCAGATAAGCTGCTGGATTCACCCCTCCCCCGCCAGATTGGCGAGCTGCCTATTAGCGCTCATTTAATATTGGCAGCTGGCTAATTCTATTCAATTGAGGCCAGACCATGGAAAAGGTTTCAGCCTCTGGCTAGCTTCACCAGGTGAGCATTGAGCTCATTCCATCTAGCCAATGAACAGGGCCACATGTAAGTAGCCCCCATGGAGTATATTGCTCTCAGTACAAACAACCATTTGGAGGCATGGCAATGTCTAACAGCCATTAATCTGGCAAGTTTATCTAAGTGGAACAATGATGAAGTACCATTGTGATTTGCCTTTCATTTGATCAGATGACTTAACAGGTAAGACCTCATTCCAGCTGATCACTAATGCCAGCTCCTTCTTGAAAGTTTTACTGAATCAGTCTTCACTATGTCTTCCCGACTCTTATTCCACAAGTTGATTACCCTCTGTGAAATTAGAAACAACTGATTATCCAACCTCACTCCCTATTTCCACATGGCTGGCCTCTAGTTTTACTGGCCCAATTACCTCAAGCACATTGCCTACCTTCTTGTTCTTTAACCATAAATACTTGAATCAGATTCCCTCTAATTCATCATCTGTCTAACGAGTCCAAGCCCAAGGCATTCACTTAGTGACATTAAACCAGTGACTCTCCTGATCATTCTTTTGTCACCTTCTCCAGAATGAGAATGTCCTTTCTGAGGTCGGTGGACCAAAACTGGGCACAACACTCCACATGATGTCTTATGAAAGCCTTAAGTAACCTTGTATAATTGGGATCCTAGTTTTACAAAGGATGGTCTGGGAAATACAGCCCAAAGCCCTGCTTGCCTTGGTCTCTTGACACTGCAGTTGTAATATGAGGGAATGATTGATGGTCACTCCCAATGTTTTTCTTCCTCTCAGTTACTTTGAATCAACACCCACTCATTATATATTTATTTATATTTAGAGATACAGCACTGAAACAGGCCCTTCGGCCCACTGAGTCTGTGCCGACCATCAACCACCCATTTATATTCTTTTTTTCTTTTTTTTTTTCTTTTTGGGCCTCCTTATCTCGAGAGACAATGGATACGCGCCTGGAGGTGGTCAGTGGTTTGTGAAGCAGCGCCTGGAGTGGCTATAAAGGCCAATTCTGGAGTGACAGGCTCTTCCACAGGTGCTGCAGAGAAATTTGTTTGTTGGGGCTGTTGCACAGTTGGCTCTCCCCTTGCGCCTCTGTCTTTTTTCCTGCCAACTACTAAGTCTCTTCGACTCGCCACAATTTAGCCCTGTCTTTATGGCTGCCCGCCAGCTCTGGCGAATGCTGGCAACTGACTCCCACGACTTGTGATCAATGTCACACGATTTCATGTCGCGTTTGCAGACGTCTTTATAACGGAGACATGGACGGCCGGTGGGTCTGATACCAGTGGCGAGCTCGCTGTACAATGTGTCTTTGGGGATCCTGCCATCTTCCATGCGGCTCACATGGCCAAGCCATCTCAAGCGCCGCTGACTCAGTAGTGTGTATAAGCTGGGGATGTTGGCCGCTTCAAGGACTTCTGTGTTGGAGATATAGTCCTGCCACCTGATGCCAAGTATTCTCCGAAGGCAGCGAAGATGGAATGAATTGAGACGTCGCTCTTGGCTGGCATACGTTGTCCAGGCCTCGCTGCCGTAGAGCAAGGTACTGAGGACACAGGCCTGATACACTCGGACTTTTGTGTTCCGTGTCAGTGCGCCATTTTCCCACACTCTCTTGGCCAGTCTGAACATAGCAGTGGAAGCCTTACCCATGCGCTTGTTGATTTCTGCATCTAGAGACAGGTTACTGGTGATAGTTGAGCCTAGGTAGGTGAACTCTTGAACCACTTCCAGAGCGTGGTCGCCAATATTGATGGATGGAGCATTTCTGACATCCTGCCCCATGATGTTCGTTTTCTTGAGGCTGATGGTTAGGCCAAATTCATTGCAGGCAGACGCAAACCTGTCGATGAGACTCTGCAGGCATTCTTCAGTGTGAGATGTTAAAGCAGCATCGTCAGCAAAGAGGAGTTCTCTGATGAGGACTTTCCGTACTTTGGACTTCGCTCTTAGACGGGCAAGGTTGAACAACCTGCCCCCTGATCTTGTGTGGAGGAAAATTCCTTCTTCAGAGGATTTGAACGCATGTGAAAGCAGCAGGGAGAAGAAAATCCCAAAAAGTGTGGGTGCGAGAACACAGCCCTGCTTCACACCACTCAGGATAGGAAAGGGCTCTGATGAGGAGCCACCATGTTGAATTGTGCCTTTCATATTGTCATGGAATGAGGTGATGATACTTAGTAGCTTTGGTGGACATCCGATCTTTTCTAGTAGTCTGAAGAGACCACGTCTGCTGACCCATTTATATTAATCCTACATTAATCCCATATTCCTACCACATCCCCACCTTCCCCTACCACCTACCTATACTAGGGGCAATTTATAATGACCAATTTACCTATCAACTTGCAAGTCTTTGGCTGTGAGAGGAAACCGGAGCACCCGGCAAAAACCCACGCAGTCACAGGGAGAACCTGCAAACTCCGCACAGGCAGTACCCAGGATTGAATCCGGGTCACTGGATCTGTGAGGCTGCGGTGCTAATCACTGCGCCACTGTGCCGGCCTTAGTACAGATATCATGTACTAAGTTCATAACCGAACACTTACATTGTAGATCAGTCAGTCCAAATCCATTTGCAATCTATTACCCTCTTTCAAGGTCTTAATTCTGTAACACAAGTTGCTGTCACCCTCCGATTTAATTACTGTGCTACCAATGTCCTCCTCCAGATCATAAATGAACATAATGAACAGAAGGGGACCTAGAAATCCTGGGAGATCTCACTCTGAGCTGTTTCACTGGGAAGCTGTCACATTTAAACCCACCCTTTGCTTTCAGTCCCTTAGCAAATTTGTTATCTGTCTTCTGATTTCACCCCCTGCAGCATGCAACTTAATTTTCACTCTCAATTCCTCATGCAGCACTTTATTGAAAACCTTTTGGAAATCTAAACACATCTCCAGGATCGCCTTGATTCACCATTCGAGCCACCAGTTCAAATATCAGAATCTGATTCATCAATAATAGTATCTGCTTTCTAAAATGAGTTTGGGTATCCTCTATAATGCTTGTATGTTCTTAATGCTTATTTATAATATCCTTTAGAATACAATCCATTATCTTTCCCATGACAGAGGTTAGACTCACTGATTCAATAGTGTCCCACATTTGACATTCAACCCTTTTTGAATCAGGAGACCAATCCTCTGGCACACTCCCAGATCTCAGTAAGCTTTTAAGATATCTACCAGGGTGTCACACAAGACCTCTGCCATTTCTTTCAGCACCCTAGAAATAATTAATTCTGACCTTGATGCTTTGTCTATCTTGAGTATTTTTAATTTAAACTTTCTCCTTATGACTTATGAACAACCTATCTAAGTTTTAGTCCAAATTGCTAGACAAAGGGCAATCCCAAAATTTGTGTAAAAAACAGATTTAGCTCTCCCACAATGCCTTTATCCTTATTCATAATTATTCCTAATCCATAATTTGCACTCTAACTGAATTTTACCCCCTAACATATTCAAACAATACCTCCCCATTATCTTATTTTTTTAACTATGCTCCTCTCCAGATTCATTTGACTTCCTAATCCTTTTTTAGTCAATAGTAATTACTTTAATGTGTCTTCCTCTATCTGAAGGGAGATGACTCCATTTATAACTCCTAAGGTACCACTTCTTGAGTGTAATTTGCCAAATTAACTCTCCATGTAGCCATTGTAGCTTTCTCTCATTGTTCACACTTTTATGTTTGATAGGATAAGGGCATCTTTTCCTCAAATGATGTTTTTTTAAAGAATGCCTTTCTTGTATGTTTCAGTCATCTGTACCAGCTAGGCTGTGCTCTTAACCATTGTCATGTCTCTTTTCACTTCTGTAAACTGAACCTTATTCTCATGCAGCACCATCATACTGTTATCCTGAAATAGCTCAATTTTTTTTACTCCAAATTATCCAAATCTGAAAGGTACTTTTTCAACTGTATCCTGAGTTCTTTGGCCTCCTTGTCTCGAAAGACAATGGGTAAGTGCCTAGAGGTGGTCAGGGTTTGTGGAGCAGTGCCTGGAGTGGCTATGAAGGCCAATTCTAGAGTGACAGACTCTTCCACAGGCGCTGCAGATAAAATTAGTTGTCGGGGCTGTTACACAGTTGGCTCTCTCCTTGCACTTCTGTCTTTTTTCCTGCCAACTGCTAAGTCTCATCGACTCGCCTCTCTTTAGCCCCGCCTTTATAGCTATCTGCCAGCTCTGGCGACCAATGGCAACTGACTCCCACGACTTGTGGTCAATGTCACAGGACTTCATGTTGCGTTTGCAGACATCTTTAAAACGGAGACATGGACGGCCGGTGGGTCTGATACCAGTGACAAGCTCGCTGTACAATGTGTCCTTGGGGATCCTGCCATCTTCAATGCGGCTCACATGGCCAAGCCATCTCAAGTGCTGCTAGCTCATGAGGGCGTATAAGCTGGGGATGTTGGCCGCTTTGAGGACTTCTGCGTTGGAGATATGGTCCTGCCACCTGATGCCAAAGATTCTCCGGAGACAGTGAAGATGGAATGTGTTGAGACGTCGCTCTTGGCTGACATACGTTGTCCAGGCCTCGCTGCCGTAGAGCAAGGTACTGAGAACACAGGCTTGAAACATTTGGACTTTTGTGTTCTGTGTCAGTACGCCATTTTCCCACACCCTCTTGGCCAGTCTGGACATAGCAGCAGATGCCTTTCCCATGCGCTTGTTGATATCTGCATCCAGAGACAGGTTACTGGTGATAGTTGAGGCTGGGTAGGTGAACACTTGAACCACTTCCAGAGCATAGTCGCCAATATTGATGGATGGAGCATTTCTGACGTCCTGTCCCATGATGTTCATTTTCTTGAAACTGATGGTTAGGCCAAATTCTTTGCAGGCAGCTGCAATCCTGTCAATGAGTCTCTGCAGACACTCTTCCATGTGGGATGTTAAAGCAGCATCGTCAGCAAAGAGGAGTTCCCTGATGAGGACTTTCCGTACTTTGGTCTTCGCTCTAAGACGGGCAAGGTTGAACAACCTGCCACCTGATCTTGTGTGGAGGAAAATTCCTTCTTCTGAAGACTTGAACGCATGTGAGAGCAGCTGTGAGAAGAAGATCCCAAACAGTGTAGGTGCAAGAACACAGCCCTGTTTCTGCCACTCAGGATAGGAAAGGGGTCTGATGAGGCACCGCTATGCTGAATTGTGCCTTTCATATTGTCATGGAATGAGGTGATGATACTTAGTAGCTTTGGTGGACATCAGATCTTTTCATGTAGTCTGAAGAGACCATGTCTGCTGACGAGATCAAAGGCTTTGGTGGGATCTATGAAGGCAACGTAGAGGGGCATCCGCTGTTCGCAGCGAAGGGAGAACAGCAGGTCAATGGTGGATCTCTCTGCTCGAAAGTCGCACTGTGCCTCAGGGTAGACACGCTCAGCCAGCTTCTGGAGCCTGTTTAAAATGACTCGAGCGAAGACTTTCCCCACTACGCTGAGCAGGGAGATTCCACGATAGTTATTGCAGTCACCGCGGTCACCTTTGTTTTTATAGAGGGTGATGATATTGGCATTGCGCATGTCCTGTGCTACTGCTCCCTCATCCCAGCACAGGCAAAGCAGTAATAAAAACAAGAAATGCTGGAACCACTCAGCAGGTCTGGCAGCATCTGTGGAAAGAGAAGCAGAGTTAGCGTTTCGGGTCAGTGGCCCTTCCGATGAAGGTCACTGACCCGAAACGTTAACTCTGCTTCTCTTTCCACAGATGCTGCCAGACATGCTGAGTAGTTCCAGCATTTCTTGTTTTTATTTCAGATTTCCAGCATCCGCAGTATTTTACTTTTATTACAGGCAAAGCAGTTCATGGAGTGCTGAGAGTATAGCAGGCTTGGTACACTTGATTATTTCAGGGGTAATGCCGTCCTTTCCAAGGGATTTTCCACTGGCTAGAGAATCAATGGCATTACTGTGTTCTGATTTTGTTGGCTGTTCGTCCAGCTCATCCATGACTGACTGGCAGAGAATGGGCCGCATTGAGGGCGGTATCTGTGACATTTTCCCTGGAATGCAGTTCTAGGTAGTGCTCCATCCAGCGGTCCATTTGCTTGCGTTGGTCAGTGATCGTTTCCCCTGATTTAGACTTGAGGGGAGCGATCTTCTTGATGGTTGTTCTTTGCGCACTGCTTCTGGCTGCTTTAAGTGCTGGAATGTTAACTCGCTGGGGGCTTTCTTGTAGTTCAGTAGTGCAATGCGCTTAGCAGCTATGACAGGTTCCAGCTCTTCAAAGTGATATTGAAACCAGTCTGCATTCTGCTTCACACGTTTACCAAAGGTGGTCATTGCTGAGTCATAGATGGCGTCTCTGATGTGGGCCCACTTGGTCTCTGCATCCCCTGCAGGATTGTTTTGAAGGGCTTTTTCAAGTGAATTAAGAAACTTTTGTGACAGCTGCGGATAAGAAATTCTGTTAGTGTTGATGCGCGGGCGGCCCTTCTGCTTGGAGTGATGTAGCTTCTTTGGTCTGAGTTTAACTTTGCTGCACACCAGGGAGTGGTCAGTGTCGCAGTCCACACTGTGGAAGCTGCGTGTGATTTGGACACTGTTTATAGAGGCTCGTCTTGTGACGATGAGGTCCAGCTGATGCCAACGACGTGATCTTGGGTGTCTCCATAAAACCTGGTGACAGGGTTTTGTATGAAAGAACAAGTTGGTGATGCAGAGGTTGTTTAGTTTAGAGATGGAGCACTGAAACAGGCCCTTCGGCCCACCGAGTCCATCAACCACCCATTTTTACTAATCCTACACTAATCCCATATTCCTACCACATCCCCACCTGTTCCTATATTTTGCTACCACCTACCTGTACTCGGGGCAATTTATAATGGCCAATTTACCTACCAACCTGCAAGTCTTTTGGCTTGTGGGAGGAAACCGGAGCACCCGGAGAAAACCCACGCAGACACAGGGAGAACTTGCAAACTCCACACAGGCAGTACCCAGAATTGAACCCGGGTCGCTGGAGCTGTGAGGCTGCGGTGCTAACCACTGCGCCACTGTGCCGCCCCGTACACAACTCCAGCAGTCTCTGTCCTTTCTCATTCATCCTTCCAATGCCATAACGCCCAAGGCAGGAGGGCCATGAGTCACGGTCGACCCCAACCCTGGCGTTAAAGTCCCCCAGCAGGAACAAAGGTTCGGTATTGGGAATGCTACTGATGATATTATGGAGTTCCTCGTAGAACTGGTCTTTAACTTCATGTGGGGAGCAGAGTGTTGGAGCATATCTGCTGAGTAGGTATACTGGACCAGAGGCAGTGAGCAGTTGGATGAACAGTATGCATTACAAGCCATTTGTAGGTGGCTCTACCATGCTGAGCAAAGAGTTTCTGATGGCGAAGCCCACTCCATGTTGTCTTGGTTCTTCAGGATCCCTACCCTGCCAGTAGAATGTGTAGTCTTGCTCTCTTAGTGATCCGCACGCAGGAAGGCGTGTCTCCTGAAGTGCTGCAATGTCCACATTGAATCTACTGAGCTCTTTGCTAATGATGGCGGTCTTCCGAGAGTCGTTGATTTGTGTAAGGTCTTCCGACAGGCCAGGACACATAGTTCTGACGTTTCAGCTTGCAAAACGAAGGGCCGGCATCTTCTTTCCTCTTTTTAATCATGAGTAGCTCATTACTAAACATTAGACTGAATATATTAGCTTCAGTAGGTGAGTGACAAACTGTCCCAACCGCAACACCATGTCCAATTATTGAGGTGAGTTAATATGTTCAGTCTTTGCAGGCATTGGCTGTGATTGAATTCCTGCCTTTATGTTGTAGGATGTATATTGTATTCTCTTGACCTTGTCAGCTTAAAGAAACCCTGAATGCTTCCTCCAAATTGGCAGCAAAATAAATGAGCAGTGAACATCATCCTTGATGAATAACCCCTGCCATCGTACAAACTGGGTCCAGTTCTCAATGTTTTCAAGCCTCTTATCCTTTGCCCAGTGCTATTCTGGTCAGCAACTCCTTTCATAGTCAGCAGCAATTCTGAAATGTAAAGCTGAAGGCCATACTTTTTAAATTATGTGTCATCTTTTTGTATCTATGCTTCATGATTTTGAATCTTCTCATCAAGGTTTTATTCGACCCCAATGGAACAACCATTTTGTTTCCTTTAGCATTCCCTCATTTGGCTATCTTGGCTGCTATAAAATATAAAACTGTAGCATTTAGTGCCTTCTTCCAAAAAAGTTTCCTGAAAATAAATTAATTAAGGAACCTCCACAAATAAAATAGTTCAATTTTGTTAATCTCTTGGATCAGCTTGTCGTGTTTTGCCTATTTTGAAAAAGGTAAGGAGGTAATGTTGAACTTGTGCAAGACCTTAGGCTGCAGTTTTTTTTATTCATTCATGGGATGTGGTCATCACTGGCTAGTCCAGCATTTATTGTCCATCCCTAATTGCCCTTGAGAAGGTGGTGGTGAGCTGCCTTCTGGAACCGCTGCAGTCCATGTGAGGATGTGGGGTAGGTACACCCACAGTGCTGTTAGGAAGGGAGTTCCAGGATTTTGACCCAGCGACAGTGAAGGAACGGTGATATCGTTCCAAGTCAGGATGGTGTGTGACTTGGAGGGGAACTTGAAGGTGGTGATGTTCCCATGCATTTGCTGCCCTTGTCCTTCCAGTTGGTAGAGGTCACGGGTTTGAAAGGTGCTGTCTAAGGAGCCTTGGTGCATTGCTGCAGTGCATCTTGTAGATGGTACACACTGCTGCTACACTATTGTGTATAGTCTTTGGGAACCCCAATATAAACACAATGGAACAGTGTAGTGTACATTAACTGGGATGCAATAATGGATGAGAGTTACAGCTATGAAAAAGACTTGATTAGTTAGGTGTTTTTCCCCCACTGGTGAACTGATAGGACTTCAAGATTATGATGGTTATAAATAGTGATAAATTGTTTCCACTGATCAGTGATATGGTAACAATAAAATACACATTTAGGATAATCCCAAAAAGGATTGAAGGAGATAAAAAATCATTCTTTTATTAGAATGTAAAATTCTCTGCAACAAACAGTGGAATTAACTAGAATTATAAAAAGGGATTAGATGGTTGCAGGATATTGTAAGAGAGTGTGATTAGACTAATTGGCTCACATGGAGCAAAATACCAATGAGAACTGGATGGGCTATATAGTCCATGTCTGGGCAATAGTGTTCCACTGTTCTGAAATGAAGAGGAGGGGGCACTTGTATAACTGGTGAGACAAAAATAAATGTCTAGGGTGGTGAGGGGATACATTTTCATGTTTATCTTCCCAATTTAGACCTATCCAATTTTAATTTCTAGTGGGAATATGATGTTGTGGCGATAACGGAGACCTGTCTCAATGAAGAGGAGGGCTGGGTATTAAATATTCTTGGATACAAGGTGTTCAGGAAAGAAAGGAAAGGAAGTGTTGATTAAGGAGAACATTGCAGTGCTGGAGAGAGAGGATGTCCCAGAGGGGTCAAGGACAGAATCTATTTGGCTAGAGCTAAGGAACAAAAAAGGTGCAATTACATTGCTCAGTGTAGTCTATAGGCCACCAACCAGGGGGAAAGATGTAGAGAAACAAATTTGCAAGGAAATTACAGAGAGGTGCAAGAATTATGGTGTAGTTATAATGGGGGACTTTAATTATCTGAATATAGACTGGGATAGTAGTATTGTAAAGGACAGAGATGGGCAAGAGCTCCTAGAGTGTGTTCAGGAAAGTTTTCTACAGCAGTATGGTTCCAGTCCAAGGAGAAAGGAGGCATTGCCAAACCTGGTTCTTGGGAATGAGGTGGGCCAAATGGATCAAGTGTCAGTAGGGGAACAATTAGGGGACAGTGATCATTGTATCATAAGACTATGGAAAAGGACAAAGAACAATCCAGAGTAAGAATAATTAACTGAGGGAAAGCCAACTTCAAGGGGGTAAGAATGAATCTGACCCAGATAAATTGCAATAGTGGTTGGCAGGCAAAACGGTAACTGAACAATGGGCTGCCTTTAAAGAAACGATAGTTCAGGCACAATCAAGGTATATTCCCATGAAGGGGAAAGGTAGGGCATACAAATCCAGAGTTCCCTGGATGAGAGATAGAGGTTAAGATGAAAAAGACAAAGTGTGCTTATGATGGATGTCAGGTGGATAATACAACTAAGAACCATGTTGAATATAGAAGGTTCAGAGGGGAGGTGAAAAAGCAAATAAGAGAAGCAAAGACGGAGTATGAGAAGGGATTGGCAGCCAACATAAAAGGGTATCCAAAAGTTTTCCATAGACATATAAATAGTAAAAGGATGGTAAAAGGAGGAGGGACCAAAAAAGGGATTTACACATGGAGTCAAGGGGCATGGCTGGGGTATTATATGAATACTTTGTTTCTGTCTTTACCAAGGAAGATGATGCTGCACAGGTCATGGTGAAAGAGGAGATAGTTCAGACACTTGAAGGGTTTAAAATTGATAAGGAGGAGGTATTGGACAGGCTGTCGTACTTAAAGTTGATAAGGCACCAGGACTGGATGAAATGCATCCAAGGTTACTGAGGCAAGTGAGAGTGGAAGTTGCAGAGGCACTAGCCATAATTTCCCAGTCTTCCTTACACTCAGGAGTGGTGCCAGAGGACTGGAGAATTGCAAATGTAACATCCTTGTTCAAAAAAGGGTGTAAAGATAATCCCAGCAACTACAGGCCAGTCAGTTTAACTTCAGTGGTGGGGAAGCTTATAGAAACAATATTTTGGGACAAAATTATTATAGTTACTGGGACAAATGCGTGTTAATTAAGGAAAGCCAGCACAGATTTGTTAAGGACAAATTGTGTTTGACTAATTTGCTTGAGTTTTTTGATGAGGTAACAGAGGGGGTTGATGAGGGCACTGCTGTTGATGTGGTGTACTTGGACTTCCAAAAGGCACTTGATAAAGTTCTGCACGACAGACTTGTGAGCAAAGTTTGAGCTCATGGAATAAAAGGGACAGTAGCAACATGGATATAAAATTGGCAGAGTGACAGGAAACTGAGAGTAGTACTTAATGGTTGTTTTTCAGGCTGGCGGAAGGTTTGTAGTGGAGTTCCCCAGGGATCAGTGTTGGGACCCCTGCTCTTCCTGATATATATTAGTGACCTAGACCTTGGTGTACAGGGCACAATTTCAAAATTTGTGGATAATACAAAACTTGGATGCATTCTGAACTGTGAGGAGGATAGTGTAGCACTTTAAAAGGACATAGACTAGTTGATGGAATAGGCGGACAAGTGGCAGATGAAATTTAATGCAGAGAAATGTGAAGTGATTCATTTTGGTAGAAAGAACATGGAGAGACAATATAAAATAAAGGGTGCAATTCTAAAGGAGGTGCAGGAGCAGAGGGACCTGGATGTACATGTGCATAAATCACTGAAGGTGGGAGGACAAGTTGAGTGCGCAGTTAAAAAAGCATACAGTACCCTAGGCTTCATTAATAGGAACATAAAGTACAAAAGGAAGGAAGTTATGTTAAACTTGTATGAAACATTGGTTTGGCCTCAACTGGAGTATTACGTCCAGTTCAAGGCACCACACTTTAGAAAGGATATGAAGACATTAGAGATGGTGCAGAAAATATTTACAAGAATGGTTCCAGGGATGGGGAACTTCAGTTACGTAGATAGATTGGAGAGGTTGGGACTGTTTTCCTTGGAAAGGTTGAGAGGAGATTTGATAGAGGTATTCAAAATCATGAGGAGTCTGAACAGAGTAGATAGGGAGAAACCGTTCCCATTGGTGGAAAGATCGAGAACCAGAGGAAACAGATTTAAGATAAGCGGCAAAGGGAGCAATGACGACATGAGGAAAAACTTTTTCACACAGTGAGTGGTTAGGATCTGGAATGCACTGCCTGAGAGTGTGGTGGAGGCAGATTCAGTCGAGGCATCTGTGGTGTTCTCGGGTCTGGGGTGAGGTTTAGCCAAGCTTACTAAGAGATATGAGACAGAGACAGCATGCTGTTGAAACAATGGCTTCTTCTTTTTTCTTTCACTTTCCAGTTCCTCTGCTAGCATGGGTGTGTATAATGGCCTCATGTGAACAAAATGCACAATGCAGTTTTCAAAACATTACATCATTCAAGAGGGAATTGGATTATTATCTGAAAAGGAAGAATGTGCAGGGCTATGGGGAAAAGGTGGGTGCGTGGCAGTAGGTGAATTGCTTCTTCAGAGAGCCAGCACAGACACGATGGGCCGAATGGCCTCCTTCTGTGCAGCAACCATTCTATTCTATGATTCTAATGCAGACACAAGTTGGATAATTACAGATGAAAAACAATTGTTAAAACAGAGACAATGCAATGAGTGGTGCTACAGGAGAACTACTAGTAGTGCATTAAGGCTATGTATAAATGTTTTATATAAAGCATGACATTTTTTAAATTAGCATTGCTTCTCTGAAATTCAGAGGATCAGAGGATTCTGTGAGGCTGCACGTTTATTTCAGGACAGTAGGCTATTACTTAACCTAGACCATTCTGGCTATAGACTGGACTATCCTGTGGCACTTTGCTAATGGAGACATTTTTCCAAGTCCGCCGTTTGCAGAATAGCCTGGGCACACAATTTCCTTCTCACACATCTGAACAATACAAGTGGAAGATTTCATTAGGACAGCGCTAAAGCACACTCAATTGAGCCTTTCAGGACTAAGGCCAAAACTGAGAATTATGGTTATGTCAATAAACAATACAGTTAGGTGGACTTTTGGCAGGTGTGGAAGGCAAGACAAGTCCTTCAAAAATATACCGAGGGAATGGGGTATTAAACTCATCTAGGAAATTCCGCGAGCTGACTGCAACTCCAGTATCTTGGAGTTTTTGAATCTACCAGTGCTTTAGCATGAAGATTCCTCTGGCCAGAAGCATTGAAAACCATATTTATGACCTTTATAAAGTGCTTACATGTCAAATGAAATGACACATTGACTGGCAGTCTATATTTGGAGGCTTAGGTATTGGTTATACAGCCAAAGGTCCTAAATCAGAAACAGACATGTTAGAAATAATTCGGAGTAAAATACTCATTACAGTCTGACAGGACAGCTGTGTGCTTGCCTTGAAGGATTTTGAAGACAGATGCTGCAGAACTGCCATGAACTGCAACTCCTTCAACTTCTGTCAATGCAAGCCCATAAGAAAATAGTTAGGTTCATGTTTGAGGATCTTATATAGTGCAGGAGTAGGAGAAAATCAAATGGCTCTCATGAGATTGCACAAAGTAAAAGGTCTTAAAGGGACAGAAAATACTGGAAATACTCAACAGATCAGACAGCATTTGTGGAGGGAGAAACAGAGCTAATGTTTCAGGCCCATGGCGTTTCTGACACTAAGTCACTGACCCGAACCAGTAACTCGGTTTCTCCCTCCACAGATGCTGCCTGACCTGCTGAGTATTTGCAGCATGTTTTAATTTCAGATTTCCAGCATCCACATTATTTTGTTTTCTGCCTTAAAGGGACACTCCACCTGTGTCTATTCTGTAATTGTACTTACATATTTATCCTCCACGTCCAAAGATCATTTTCTGTTGTTTCCAGATTGTTTTGCATTATGATGATGTGAGAAGTATCTTCTTAGCTTTCTCTCCAACATTTCCTTCATATCATTAATTGGATTTTTTAAAGTGTACTTGCTGCCCTTTCTATTGTCATTTCAAACACTGGCAAGACTGATTTGTGGAGCCAGCTATACAACACATTGTGGTAAACCTTTCATTATTGATGAAATAATGTTTCCTGTTGGAACATTTGGAAAGTAGCACTGACTTTCAAATCAGTGAAAGTAATGGGTTTTCAATAGGCAGGCACATCTTTCAATGGAGTTTCAGCTGATGTAATTGAATGTTGGCGCTTGATTTTCAGTCCCCTCTGGGTCAGGGAACTAAGATGGGCGTTCGGTAAAAATAACACTTTCGACCTGTGTGCCGGTTCCCCAGCTCCATCCTGTCCCCAGCCATTTTCCCAGAGGCAGGATCGGGGGTGGGTGGAGGGGTGGGGGGCAGCAGGGCAACTAAACCAATCAAAGTCTATTAAGTTGGCCTCCAGGTTCCCGGAGGTGGCAGGGGCCAGTTTAGCTGCCTGGAAGTGGCCTCCTAGTGGCAGACCGGGGGCCCAGCACTCCAGGCAGGCTTAGAGGCCCTCACTGCCTGCCTAAATGCTACAGCAGTTGCAGGCTGCCATCTAGAGGGACTCCCCACCCCCACCCCCATTCCACGATGGTGGCCTGGCTGCAAAAGCCCTTTTTTATTTAAACTTTTAAAAAGTTGGAGAGGGTGCCTTCATTTTGAAATGCCATCTCTCTCACTTACCTGCCATGGCATCCTGCAGCTGTTTTCAAGCTGGAAGTCTTCCTATTGGCCCTCCAGCGTCGAGAGCCTGCCCGCTGTCCTTAATTGGCTGGCAAGCCAGCCCTCTGGCCATTAACTGGCCATGTTGTATATTATTGCTAGCATTTCAGATGCTAGGTTGAGCTTGGTTTACAGAGATCTCAGAGTTATTGTAAATCTAAACAGTAACTCATTTATTATATTTACATGGACTATGTACACTTTCCATAAGCCTGTCTAGTTCTTACTCTGCATGATGCTTCTCCCCAAGCCCATTACACATGTGATCTCTTACATCATCATCATAATGGGAGGTGTTACTCTCACTGTCCCAAACATTAACCCTTTCAGACCCTTATAATACATCTCCCCCAAGTCTTTGTCCATATATTCTTTTTAGATATTGTCAAGTAAACCCCACCTGCCAAGACTGAGGCACACATTATTTCACCACATGAACATTAAAACTTTAAAAACTGCAACTCTGACTGGAAGGACATTTGCATTGTACAGACAAAATGGAAACAAAGGGATCCGATCCTTGTTCCTCCAATACACAGAAGTGGTCAGATCAATTTTAGTCACATGACTGACTGGCAGTTGCAGAGTTTTTGAGCTCCCAAAAAAGGATTTGAAGAGACAAAGCCCTGTGCTCATGGAGTAAACATCTCTCCTGGAACTGAAGCAAGAATTACAGCCTCTCCTGTCTGCCTGCTTCATCTCTTCCCACGGAACTGAATCTTGTGAAAACTCGTGAAACTAAAAGAGAGAAAGATTTTCTACGTGTAGAAGGTTTAAGACTAATATTGGGCCCCAACGAACTGCAAGACCATATCTTCAGCAAGGACTACAACAAGCTCGAGAAACAGTAACAAGATATTGCCTCAAACTGTTCTACTTAACTTTTCTTTTTTTTATTCCTATCTACATGTTTATAACACGTGTGCATGATAGCATGAGCGCGTCGTATATCCGTAGGCGTGAACCGTATTAGAGTTTAAGTTTAAGGTGTTAATAAATTTCCTCTTCCTGCTTTAAACCAAAGAAAGCCTGTGTGTGCTCAGTTCTTCGCCTTAAAATTGGAAACAGTGAACACGGATTCACAAAAAGGGGAACTCAAAACACAGTGTTTAAAATTAAACCCTGTTACAATAAGACCAGGTGAAGACAGCAAGACACCCCTAGACACATTGCTCATCTGGTCGTAACAATATTAATATTTAAATATATTATATATATATATATATACAGTCATTTTTACTTTACTTACTACCCCATCTCCCCCCAAGTCTCTGACATCACAGATTCAATCTGTCAGGCGACTTCATAACTCTCCCTGATCGTGTTGTTGTCAGATTCAGAAGATCAGTAATCTTTCCCTGAACTCTTGGTCATTGACCTGGATGGCCTTCATTGAGGTTTGTAGTATCTGGTTTTCTCTGAATTTCAGGATCAACCTCTGGTTCATTCAAATCTGATTGATTTATGTCTTTGAGGAATAGGAATAAAGTTTCTCCTATTTCGCCTTATAGTACCTTCTGGAGAATGTACTAAATAAGATCTCTGATAATTTTCATCTCTCTGGATAATTACTCCCTCTCTGCCTTGGTCTTATATCCATATAGAGTCATAGAGTCATACGGCATAGAAACAGGCCCTTCGGCCCACCGCGTCCATGCCAACCATAATGGCTATCTATACTAATCTCACCTGCCTGCATTAATTCCATATCCCTCTATGCCTTTCTCATTCAAGTACCTGTCCAGATGCCTCTTAAATGTTGCTACTGTTCCTGCCTCCACCACCTCCTCAGGCAGCTCATTCCAGATACCCACTATTCTTTGTGTGAAAAATTTACCCCTCTGATCCCCTTTAAACCTCCTCCCTCTCAACTTAAATCTATGCCCTCTAGTTTTAGTCACCCCTACCATGGGAAACAGACTCTGGCCATCTGCCCTATCTATGCCTCTCATAATTTTATATACCTCTATCATGTCCCCTCTCAACCTCCTTCTCTCCAGGGAAAACAGACCCAGCCTATCCAATCTCTCTTTATAACTCAAGCCCTCCAAATCAGGCAACATCCTTGTGAATCTTTTCTGCACCCTCTCTAGCTTAATCACATCTTTACTGTAGTGCGGCGATCAGAACTGCACACAGTACTCCAACTGCAGCCTAACCAATGTTATGTACAACTGTAACATGACATCCCAACTCTGATACTCAATGCCTCGGCCGATGAAGGTAAGCATGCCATGCGCCTTCTTCACCACCCTGTCTACCTGTGTTGCCACTTTCAGGAACTATGTACTTGCACCCCAAGGTCTCTCTGCTCAACAACACTCCCCAGGGCCCTGTCATTCACTGTACATGTCCTGCCCTGGTTTAACTTCCCAAAATGCATCACTTCGCACTTGGCTGCATTAAATTCCATTTGCCAATCCATTGCCCACTTTCCCAGTTGATCTATATCCTGTTGTAACCTTAGACAACCTTCTTCACTGTCCATTATACCACCAATTTTGGTGTCACCTGCAAACTTACTAATCATGCCCCTTACATTCACATCCAAGTCATTAATATATATGACAAACAGAGGGCCCAGCACCGATCCCTGCAGTACACCACTGGTCACCAGCCTCCAACCTGAAAAACAACTCTCCACTACCACCCTCTGTCTCCTATCACCAAGCTAATTTTGTATCCAATTGGCTAACTCACCCTGGATCCCATGTGTTCAAACCTTCCAGACCAGCCTACCATGCGGGACCTTGTCAAAGGCCTTGTTAAAGTCCACGTAGACCACGTCCACCGCCCTACCCTCGTCAATCCTCTTGGTCACCTCCTCAAAAATCTCAATCAAATTCGTGAGATATGATTTCCCACGCACAAAGCCATGCTGACTACCCCTAATCAGACCTTGCCTTTCCAAATGCATATAAATCCTGTCTCTCAGAATCCCTTCCAATAACTTTCCCACCACTGATGTAAAGCTCACTGGCCTGGAGTTCCCTGGCTTATCCCTGCTGCCCTTCTTAAATAAAGGCACAACATTAGCTATCCTCTTATCTTCCGGTACCTCATCCGTGGCTAACGATGATACAAAAATCTCTGCCAGGGCCCCAGCAATCTCCTCCCTTGCTTCCCATAGCATCCTAGGATACACCTGGTCAGGCCCTGGGGATTTATCCACCTTAATGCGCTTCAAAACCTCCAATACCTCCTCCTTTGTAATGTTGTCTTTCCATCAACTTGGGTAACCTTCTGGTACAATACCTCCTATTGTACCGGCACAGTGGCGCAGTGGTTAGCACCGCAGCCTCACAGCTCCAGCGACCCGGGTTCAATTCTGGGTACTGCCTGTGTGGAGTTTGCAAGTTCTCCCTGTGTCTGCGTGGGTTTCCTCCGGGTGCTCCGGTTTCCTCCCACAGCCAAAAGACTTGCAGGTTGATAGGTGAATTGGCCATTATAAATTGCCACTAGTATTGGTAGGGGAATATAGGGACAGGTGAGGATGTGGTAGGAATATGGGATTAGTGTAGGATTAGTATAAATGGGTGGTTAATGGTCGGCACAGACTCGGTGGGCCGAAGGGCCTGTTTCAGTGCTGTATCTCTAAATCCAAAATTGTAATTCTGAGCTTGTTGTTTCTTATAAGATTTCTCTCTGTCTTGAACTCTTTGATAATCCTGGACTTCTAACCCCAGAAGTAGTTTTTTAGGTAAAATAGGAAGTTGAGTTTGAGCTTCCTCCCCATCAACAGCTCAGATGGTGCTAATCCACATAGCAATGGAGTAATGTGTAGGGCGGCACAGTGGAGCAGTGGTTAGCACCGCAGCCTCACAGCTCCAGCGACCCGGGTTCAGTTCTGGGTACTGCCTGTGCGGAGTTTGCAAGTTCTCCCTGTGTCTGCGTGGGTTTCCGCCGGGTGCTCCGGTTTCCTCCCACCTCCAAAAGACTTGCAGGTTGATAGGTAAATTGCCCATTGTAAATTGCCCCTAATGTAGGTAAGTGGTAGGAGAATGGTGGGGATGTGGTAGAGAATATGGGATTAATGTAGGATTAGTATAAATGGTCGGCACAGACTCGGTGGGCCGAAGGGCCTGTTTCAGTGCTGTATCTCTAAATAAATAATAAAAGAGTGCTGTTTGAAAATTTTTGTTTTTCTTCAACAACACTTTAATAGTCTGACTCCTCTTTAAGCTTTACTAATAGCTTGAGGATATCTCAGGGAACTTTTAAGATGTAAGAATCCACATTTTCCCGCAAATTCTGTGAAATATTCATTTGTCAATTGTGGTCCATTATCTGCCACAACTTCATCAAGAATGCCATGTGTTGCAAAGACGTCTTGTAAAACTCAAATGACGTATTCGGTAGTCATGGTATACAACCTTTTAACTTCAATCTATCTTGAAAAATAATCAATCACTATCATGTAGTATTTCCCATGGAACATAAATCGATCCATCCCTTGACGTTCCCACGGTCTGGTTGGAAATGGTGCTGATATAAGGGGTTCCCTCTGGTCTGGTCTGTGCACTGCGCATACCTGACAATTAGAGATCAGTTGTTCAATATCTCTGGATATCCCGGGCCACCAGATGCACGACTGAGCCCAAGCTCTTCATTTTTTGATACCCATTTGGCCCTGACGTATTCTTTCCAAGATACCTGCCTGGAGTGAGGCTAGAATCACCAGTCTGTCATTATACACCAGCAAATCATTCACAATAGTGAAGTGCTTCCTGAACTCAAAGAAAATGTTCATCAGTTTACCATTGGGATGTTGCTGTGGCCAACCATATGTGCAATATTGGCGTATTCGGATGCACTCCTCATCTCAATTCTGAGCATGACGGATTTCTTGGAATTTTTGTGTACTTGCCGGCCATTGTGACGCAGTGTACTCTGAGTACGACTCAATCTTGTCCACAAAGTTAACATCCTGTTGTGTAGGATGGTCAACAGTAGCTCTAGACAAAGCATCTGCAGAAGTTTGCATCTTGCCTAGTACATACATCATTTCATATGTGAATCTCATTAGCCTCAACCAGAACCTCTGAATTCTCAGCATAAAGATACATTTGCGGCATGTTTTCTGAACATTCTAGCATTGTAGCGAAGTCCTTTTCATCCAGTAAGGAAACTAAGGGTTTTTGGTCTGACTTGATGATAACTTTTAAACTAATAATATAATCCAAGAACTTTTCTCAAGCTCACGTGACTGCAAGAGCTTCTTTCTCCATTACAGCGTACCTTGTCTCTATCTCAGACAGTGCTCGTGATACATAATAAATCAATCTTCCACATCCATCTGACTGTTCTTGAAAAAGGACTGCCCATAGTCCTGTAGATGAGGCGTCTGCTGCAATTGTGGTTGGAAGTGAAGGGTTATGATGCGCTAAGATATCTAGCGAAACCAGCATTTCCTTGATCCTTCGAAATGCCTGCTCTTGATGAGCATTCCAACACCATGCTTGATCTTTCTTTAAGAGTTGTCTTAAGGGATCAATACCTTGCGCTAGATTGGGCAAAAAGGTTGCCAACTGATTAACCATTCCAAGGTATCGTTAAAGATCTTGGACAGAAGTAGGAATTGGGAATTCACTAATGGCTCTTGTCTTTTGTGGGTCAAAGCGATTCAAAACTTCTCTAACCCTCAGGTCATGTTCTTCAATGGATTCGCCATGGACTAAGATATCGTCCATATGGCATATTATTCCTTTAAGGCCCTGTAAAGACGTAGTCTTTTGGAATATTTCAGGTGCAGATGTTATGTCAAATGGTAATCGGTTGAAACAAAATCTTCCAAAAGGTTATCAGTAATCTTGACTACTAATCCAAAGGAACTTGCCAAAATCTGCTATTCGCGTCACGTTTTCTGAACATACTACTTTTGAATAACTTTGCAAAGCTTTCGACTACAAAGGACATTGGATGAATTTCCCTTGTGACAGCTTTATTAAGCTGAGTTAGGTCTACACAAATGCAAAGAGTATCATTTGTATCATTTGGTTTAGGAGCTGGAAGCATTCCCAAACACCTCTCCGTTGGTTTAGTGACAGGTGAAATGACTCCCATCCTGGTCATCTCTTCTAGCTGTATTTGGACTTGCTTGTGGTATCTTTCTGGGCATAAAGATACATATTGGTTTAGCGTCCTCTCTCAACATAATGCTGTATTCAGTCTTAAGTCTTCCTAGACTCTTAAATAGTTTTGGAAAGTCTGTTTGAAAGTGGCTCTTTGATTCTTATTGCCTGATTTCACCCACTTTTTTGATAAGATGAAGGTCTAAACAGGCTCTTCTGCTGAAAAGAAGAAATTCTTGATTCTGTAGAACATAGTGTTTCCAATATCTGCTTTCCCTTGTACTGGAGTGTTTCCTGTGGCTTTCCCTTGACTTTCAGTTCAATCCCTCCTGGACCAAGTAACTGAGTGTCTGTCGGTTGCAAGCAATGTGTTGATAACCATGGTTTGTTCTCTGACAAAACTGTGGTGCTTGCTCCAGTGTCTAATTTAAAATTGGTAATATGTCGATTGACATAAATATCTGCAGTCCAGAATGCATGATTAGGGTCATTGATCTTCCCAAGGAAAATTCTTGATTTATCCTTCAATGGAGCTTGTTCCACTTCATTGACTGCTCTTTGCATGAAGACTTTTTGTTTGAAATCTTTCAACATAGAGGTCTTCCTTCGACACATTTTTCCAAAATGGCCACTGTTTGCAACTGTGGGTCTTTTTGGTGCCACAGCGCTGGCAGGGTTTCACGGTGTCTTGCACCTTCGCCCCTGAATGTACATTCTTTTTTTTTCCAAAAATATACTTTATTCATAAAAATCTGTAAAAAATACATTACAACACAGTTCAAAACAGCACCAAGTTGACATTACAAAAAGTGCAAAGGAAATCAGTTTTCTTCAATACCGGGGTGAGTTGCCTCACAACCCTTCCATTCTATTTTACATGCCATGTACATTTTACAACAAACCCATATTTGGTGTATACAGACCAAGGGGTTTCCCATGGGTCTAGCTCCTCAGTTCACTTTGGTGGGAGGACCTTACACAGTGGTCTTTCCCCATTGAGCCTTTGCAGCGGCTGCCCCAAGCTTTAGTGCGTCCCTCAGCACGTAGTCCTGAACCTTGGAATGTGCCAGTCTGTAATACTCAGTTGTGGGCAACTCTTTGCGCCGGAAGACCAGCAGGTTTTGGGCAGACTAAAGAGCATCTTTCACCGAATTGAACATCCTCCAGCAACAGTTGACTTTTATCGGTGTATGTCCCTGGGAACAGCCCGTAGAGCACAGACTCCTGTGTTACAGAGCTGCTTGGGATGAACCTTGACAAAAACGACTGCATCTCTTTCCAAACCTGCTTTGCAAAGACACATTCCAGAAGGAGGTGGCCAACTGTCTCTTCCCCATTACAGCCACCTTGAGGGCAGCGTGTGGACGGGGCAAGACTCCGGGCGTGCAGGAAGGATCTGACGGGGAGAGCCCTTATCACCACCAGCCAAGCTATGTCTTGGTGCTTGTTTGAAAGTTCTGCTGATGAGGCATTCTGCTAAATGACTTTGGCAGTCTGCTCGGGGAACCATCCGATAGGATCCACCATCTCTTTATCCCACAGGGCCTTGAGGACATTCAGTGCAGACCACTGCATGATAGATTGGTGGTCAAAGGTGCTTTCCCGCAGAAACTTTCCCACGAAGGATAGGTAGTACGGCACGGTCAAACTGGATAGAGCGTTATGTGGCAATGTGACCAGACCTATCCTTCGCAACACCGGGGACAGATAGAATCTCAGCATGTAGTGACAATTGGTGTTTGCGTACTGGGGATCTAAGCACAGCTTGATGCACCCACACACAAAGGTGGTCATCAGGATGAGGGCAACGTTGGGTACATTTTTCCCTCCCTTATCCAGAGATTTGAACATCGTGTCCCTCCGGACCTGGTCCATTTTAGATCCCCAGATGAAGCGGAAAATGGCTCGGGTGACCGCCACTGCGCAGGAGTGGGGTATGGGCTGCGCCACAGACAGCAACAACGTGAGCGCCTTGCACCTGATGACCAGGTTCTTACCCACAATGGACAGGGATCGCTGCTCCCACATGCTCAGTTTATGGTATACCCTGGCGACTCGCTCCTTCCAGGTTTTGGTGCACGCCCCAGCCCTTCTGAACCATATCCCCAGCACCTTCAGGTAGTCTGATCTGATGGTGAAGTGGACAAAGGATCGGTCGGCCCACTTCCCAAAGAACATGGCCTCACTCTTGCCGTGGTTAACTTTGGCTTCCAAGGCCCATTCGAACTGGTCGTAGATGCTCATCAGTCTGCGAATGGACAGCGGATCCGAGCAGAAGACAGCGACATCGTCCATGTACAGGGAGGCTTCTACCTGAGTGCCTCCGCTGCCTGGGATTGTCACCCCTCTTATGCCCACATCCTTCCTAATAGACTCAGCAAAAGGTTCAATACAGCAAACAAACAAGACAGGGGAGAGAGGACAGTCCTGTCTGACTCCAGATTGGATCGGGAAACTTTCTGATTCCCACCCATTGGGGTGGGACTACTGATGTTTGTGTAGAGCAGTTTGATCCAATTGTAGATTCCCTCCCCAAATCCCATTTTGGAGAGCACATCCATCATGTAGGTGTGCGATATCCTGTCAAAAGCCTTCTCCTGGTCCAAGCTGATGAAGCAGGTGTCCACCCTCCTGTCCTGTACATAGGTGATCGTATCCCTGAGTAGTGCGAGACTATCAGAGATCGTCCTGCCAGGTACAGTGCAGGTCTGGTCAGGGTGAATCACCAACTCCAGAGCAGACTTGACCCGACTGGCGATGATTTTGGACAGAATCTTGTAGTCAACATTAAGCAGTGAGATGGGCCGCCAATTTCTGATTTTCTTCCTTTCCCCCTTCCGCTTGTAGATGAGGGTGATGATGCCTTTCCTCATGGATTCTGACACGCTGCCGGCCAAAAGCATACTCTCGTGTACTTCCAGCAGGTCTGGGCCAATCCAGTCCCACAGAGTCGAATACAACTCAACCGGTAAGCCATCGCTTCTGGGAGTTTTACTCGTCTCGAAGGACCTGACGGCCTTTGTCAGCTCGTCCAGAGTTAGCGGTTTATCCAATCTCTCCCTCATGCAGTCATCCAAGACCTCCGTGATAGATGACAGGAAGGAATGGAAAGCCGTGCTGTCCTTGGGCTTCACGTTGTACAGCCCAACATAAAAGGATTTGCTGATCCTTACTATGTCAGACTGTGAAGATATTACCGAGCCATCCTCTTCATTCAGGCTGCTGATCACAGAGCTCTCTCTGTGTACCTTTTGGAAGAAGTAATGCGAGCACATCTCATCCTGCTCAATGGAGCGGACTCTGGACCGGAAGATGATCTTGGAGGCCTCCGTGGCAAAGAGCGAGGCCTGATGGCTCTTCACCTCTTGGAGATCCTCCTTGACCTCGACCCCCATTGATTGCAGCCGGAGCAGATTTTGCATTCCTTTCTGGAGTCGGGATTTTTCCCTCTGTCTCTCTCTCGCCCTCTGAACATCTTTGAAGATAAAGAACTTCTTGATGTTCTCCTTGATCGCCTCCCACCAGTGAACTGAAGACTCAAAGAGGGGTTTCATGGTTCTCCAACCTTTTTCATCCCTTTTGAGTTCCTCAAAGTTCTCTGGGGTTAGCAGTGTAGAATTGAGCTTCCATGTCCCCCTGCCAACCCGCTGATCATCCTGTAAGTGACAGTCGGCCAGTAAGAGACAGTGGTCAGAGAAGAACACCAGCTTAACGTTGGTGGATCTGACCATGAAAGCACGGGACACAAACAGAAGTCAATCCGGGAACGGGCAGACCCATCTGGTCTTGATCAGGTGTATCTATGCTGTGCTCCATCTGCAGGATTGCTGAAGACGCCGTGCAGCTTGGCATCTTTCACTGTTTCCATCAGGAATTTGGACGTAGCATCCAGTTTGCTGTCGTCCCTGCC
This sequence comes from Heterodontus francisci, assembly GCF_036365525.1. Classification (NCBI taxonomy): domain Eukaryota; kingdom Metazoa; phylum Chordata; class Chondrichthyes; order Heterodontiformes; family Heterodontidae; genus Heterodontus; species Heterodontus francisci. The sequence continues at coordinate 28,593,934 of NC_090400.1, read as the reverse complement.
GGTTCGTCCAGCTGCGTTAATGATGTAGTTGAAGTCACCGCCTAGAATGACCGGTCTGGATGTTGCCAGCAGCAGTGGGAGCTGCTGGAGGACTGTCAGTCGCTCGCTGAATTGAGCTGGGGCATACATGCTGATCAACTGGAGCAGAGAATTTTTGTACATTACATCTGCTACGAGGATGCAGCCACCTACCACCACCTTAACTTCGGAAATGATGAGGTTGCCTCCCAGCAGCAAAATACCCAGGCCAGAGGAACGGGAATCATTACCCCTGACCAGATGGATGACCCCTGGGACCACCATTGTGACCATTTATTTGATTGATTTACATTTACATTTCAATTTACCATTGACCAGATAATTTATAACACTCAGCAAACATTTATTCCAGTCAGAAGGAAGGACTCGAAAAGAACGATGAACGACCCGTGGATAACAAAGGAAGTTAAGGAGAGTATCAAATCAAAAGCAAAGGCGTACAATGCGGTGAAAACGAGTGGTAGGCCAGAGGATTGGGAGGTTTTTAGAAATCAGCATCGGATGACTAAAAAACAAATAAAGAGGGAGAAAATTGATTATGAGAGTAAATTGGCAAGAAATATAAAAACAAACAGTAAGAGCTTCAATGGGTATATTAAAAGGAAGAGAGTAGCTAAAGTAAGTGTGGGACCCTTAGAGGATGAGACTGGGGAATTAATAACAGGGAACAGGGAAATGGCAGATAATTTAAAGCAATATTTTGCATCAGTCTTCATGGTGGAGGACACTATAAACATCCCAACAATAATAGATGAACAAGGTGTGAATGGGAGGGAGGAACTTGTAACAATCTCTATCACGAGGGAAAAGGTGCTGGACAAACTGATGGGACTAAAGGCAGACAAGTCGCCAGGACCTGATGGCCTGCATCCAAGGGTTTTAAAAGAAGTGGCTGCAGAGATAGTGGAGACGTTGGTCATAATATACCAAACTCACTGGATTCCGGTAGGGTACCAGCGGATTGGAAAACCGTTAATGTGACACCCCTATTCAAGAAACGAGGGAGACAGAAAGCAGGAAACTATAGACCAGTTAGCTTAACATCAGTCATAGGGAAAAAGCTTGAGTCGATTATTAAGGAAGAAATAGCAGGAGATTTAGAAAAACATAATGCAATCAAACAGAGTCAACATGGTTTTATGAAAGGGAAATCATGTTTGAAAAATTTGTTAAGAGTTCTTTGAGGATATGACAAGCAGAGTGGATAAAGGGGAACCAGTAGATGTGTGTATTTGGATTTTCAGAAGGCGTTTGATAAGGTGCCACATAAAAGGTTATTGCACAAAATAGGAGCTCAGGGTATTGGGGGTAATGTGTTGGCATGGATTAAGGATTGGCTAACACACAGAAGGCAGAGAGTCGGGATCAATGGGTCTTTTTCAGGTTGGAAAGCCGTAACTAGTGGGGTGCCACAAGGATCGGTCCTCGGGCCTCAACTATTTACTATCTATATTAATGACTTACAGGAAGGGACAGAGTGTAGTGTATCCAAATTTGCTGATGATATAAAAATAGGTGGGAAGGCATGTTGTGATGAGGACACAAAGAATCTGCAAAGGGATATAGATAGGTTAAGTGAGTGGGCAAAAATTTGGCAGGTGGTGTTCAATGTGGGAAAGTGTGAGGTCATCCACTTTGGTAGGAAGAATAAAAAGTCAGATTATTATTTAGATGGAGAAAGACTACAAAATACTGCAGTACAGAGGGATCTGGGTGTTCTTGTGCATGAAACATAAAAGGTTAGCGTGCAGGTGCAGCAAGTAATTAGGAAGGAAAATGGAATTTTGGCTTTTATTGCTAGGGGGTTAGAGTTTAAAAATAGGGAAGTCTTGTTACAACAGTACAGGGTGTTGGTGAGGCCACACCTGGAGTACTGTGTACAGTTTTGGTCCCCGTATTTAAAGAAGGATATACTAGCATTGGAGGCAGTTCAGAAAAGGTTCACTAGGCTGATTCCTGGGGTGAAGTGGTTGTCTTATCAAGAACGGTTAAATAGGTTAGGACTTTATTCATTGGAGTTTAGAAGAATGAGAGGTGATCTTATCGAAACATATAAGATTTTAAGGGGGCTTGACAGGGTAGATATTGAGAAGATGTTTCCACTGGTGGGGGAATCTCGAACTAGGGGACATAATTACAGAATAAGGGGACACACATTTAAAACTGAGATGTGAAGGAATTTCTTCTCTCAGAGGGTGGTGAATTTCTGGAATTCTCTGCCTCAGAGAGTTGTGGAGGCTAGGTCACTAAATGTACTTAAGGAGGAGGTAGATCGATTTTTGAAATCTCGGGGAGTCGAGGGTTAGGCAGAGCAGGCCCGAAAGAGAAGTTGAGGCCTGGGACAGATCATCCATGGTCTTATTGAATGGCGGGGCAGGCTTGAGGGGCTGAATGACCTACTCCTGCTCCTATTTCTTATGTTCTTATTGCCTGTAGGTGCTGAGGTGTGATATTCCACACTCCTGCAGAAACAGTAGGTTGGCCTTGACCTTGCCAAGGTAGTCCAAGGTTGAAACACATCGCGTAGTACCTTCTTGTTTCAGTCCTGGGCTTCTGGAACTGTACAGTCATCAGAGTTTTTCTGACCCAAGGTTTCTCTTCCCCTCTCTGGATCTCTCTGTTCTGCCTATGGACCTCTGCTTGTCTGACAATGTGTATTGCCTTTTCCAGGGTGAGGTCTTCTTTTGATTGTAATAAATCCGATAGAGGCTCATCTGCAATACCCACAACTATGCGGTCTCTTATCAATTCTGTCTTCAGTTCTCCACACACATCCTTCAGCCAGTGCGTACAAATTGTTAGTGAAAGTATCTGCTGATTCACCCAGTTTCTGGACCCTTCTATTAAACTTGACCCTTTCTAAGATCTTATTTCTTTTTAAATTAAAATATTTATCAAAGGCTTGTAAAACATCATCAAACTTATCGGAAGCCTCATTGATGCCCTGCCTTGTGATCACATCATTAACTGTTGTACCTATCGAGTACAGGAAAGTGTTTACTTGTTCAGCTTCAGACTTGATGTGCAGCTGGGAAGCTATTCTGTATCTTAAAAATCTTCTCCTCCACAGAGACCAATTCTGAATCTGGTTAGGTCCTTTCAAATTCTCAACATTTCAGGCATCGTATATTGTGGAACCATAATCCTTGCTACACTCTGTAGGTCATTTTCTTTCCTTGATAAATTTTCGTTCTCGCTATGAAATGTTCCCGTGCTTTTCGGAGGTTTCCATGCTTTTCCCTCATGGTCTGCTCAAGTAATGGCTGCCAACTTCAGATCCGCCCTTTGTGAGGATTCAGCTTTTCCACGTTTTGACTTCCCAGTGCGCTGTTCGACAATGTTTCTACCTTTTCCTAAAGGTTGCTCACCCGATCCCTGACAGGTGCTCGGTTCTATGGCTTGGTGCCTGCAATCGCTGGACTTGCATTTTACTCACAGACCACCGTGTTTCTGTGGTGCAGCCTGAATGCCTGTGTGGCTGACTCACTGACTCTCTGCGTCTTTTTGTCATTTACGGAGCAGTGCTGGAGCTGTTTGCAGCCTCTCCACGAGATCTGTAGTCTTTTGGAGCTACTGTACCAGGTTAGGCTTCTTAAAATCTTCTGAGTGTGTTCACCGTTGCCACCATGTTGTGTAATGTTGCTCGCATTTCAGATGCTAGGTTGAGCTTGGTTTATAGAGATTTCAGAGACATTGTAAATCTAAACAGTAACTCATTTATTATATTTACATGGACTATGTACACTTTCCATAAGCCTGTCTAGCTCTTACTCTGCATGATGCTTCTTGTTTCTCCCAAGCCCATTACACATGCGATCTCTTGCATCATCATCAAAGTGGGAGGTGTTATTCTCACTGTCCCAAACATTAACCCTTTCAGACCTTTATACTACAGGCTGCTCTGGGGAAAATTACAATGAGTGAGTGGAAAGGGAGCATTAATAAAGCAAAAACCGGAAACACTATATGATTAGTTGTAAATCAAAATGTAAACTTCAGATTTCTACATCTCTCTTTTCTCTTCAGCATCTTGAAACTTTCTTTGTAAATATATATATGTCCTTGATGTGTACATATTTCTGTCATTGTAATACACAATCTCAATATTATGTACTCTAATCTCATTCACTTCCCACAGCTTAATCTCCCCACATCACTTTAAACATAAATCACTTTCTTACTCTGTAATAAAATTGTCTAGATTATGCATTGGTGGTGGATTTTCATTCAACCAAATGCCAACTTATATCGGAGCTGCTTTTGTGAGATCAGGAGGATCATAAGTCATAAACCATAAACTGCAGTTACATTAACTAATTGCAATAATATGTTAATCTATGTGTATTTGAATATATTTTGAAAATTGACAATTCAACAGCAACTGATCTTATCAATGTGCTAAAATCCTAAACTAACACGCATTGTCAAAAACATCCATTTACACTTCTTTGAAAACCAGATTTTAGTGAGATGAATTATTACTGTTTTGGCAAGAGTGTTTGGGGAAGTTCAGAAATAAAATATCTATCTCCCATTCGTGTGACACTGCATACAGTTTTGCTGAAATACACAATTGGCACAGGCTCCAAAAGAACTTAATAAAGATTTTCAGGCCATGTTGTGAAAATCGAGCACGGTGGGGAAAAAGACCAGAGGTGGACAATGGATGCCGGACAGGGGACTAAATTAAATATGTAGCTTGGGAAAGTATGGGGGGCTAAATTTGTTAGCCCCCGAAATCGGTCATGCAGATCCTGATGCGCAATTAACCTGCACCTGTTGGCAGCAACGCAGTCAGCGCAAGAACTGTATGCTGCATGCTGTTTTACATGGTTGCAGCTCAAGCCAGTGTGAATCGCACTGTTCATTGGCTGGACACCCTCGTCAGGGGCCAGTAACCAAAAGTGGCTAACGCCAGTTAAAGGTGGCCTGCTCTTTGTAAAGTTGATCCTCAGTTCACGAAGAGGAACTGAACATCACAGTTTAGGAAAATGTTTTGATCATGACTAACATTATAAACATTAGAGAGATCATGTTCAGTTGCATGTTTGTATTTTAAAGGGATCCCACCATTCCATGGACATATAAATAAGATGGACAAATGGTGTAAATGTTTGTTGGGAGGCCCTGCCACGACAACTCCCTATTGTTCCAAATTGTCTTAGGCGTATCAATGTTTTGCTTTAATAAACCTTCTGCTGCATATGGCCTTCCCTTTTGGATTTTGAAATCAAACACTTAAAATAACTTATTTCTTATATCTTTTATGTGGAAAAGTTGTCAAAACATCTTGAAATGTGACGGTAATTATGCCCAGAGTTTAGGCATTGCAAGTATTTGACTCTCTGAGCAAAAATGATATTCTACAATAATGCTTACGAGATAAACCAACCTTTCCCAATCAACGATTCTCTTGATTTTTGGGATCCAATTTGGGAAGAAATGCTCTGAACTATTGTTGACTAACACCTTCTTTACAATTGGTGCAACAGTGAAGATTCACAGTTAGCAAGGTATGATACACTTCACTTTCTTTGTGTCATAAAATCATATAATCTGCAGTACAGAAGGTGGCCGACTGCCCAATTGTCTCAATGCTGGTGTGAGTTCTTCACCTGGAGCTGTAGACTGTAATCCAACTTTCCTGTCCTTTGCCCACATCCTTTAATATTCTTCCTCATCAAATACTTATCTAATTCCATTTTAAATGATGATACAATCTCTGCTGCACAGCCACTTGCAGCAAAGCATTCCATGTTCCAAATACTGTTTGCACAGAGGCATGACGGACCAAAAGGCCTCAATCTGTGCTGTAAAATTCTATGGGCTAGAAATTCGTCTCAGGTGGTGGTGCAAAACAAGTGATATCACCTCAATTTCCCATTCTACTTAGCACCGTGATATTTAATTCCATTGACTTCAATGGAATGGTATCGCCCATTTTGCGCCACTGTCTGGGACAAATTTCTAGGCTTATGTCTTATAATGCCCCCCTCATTTTTTGAGTGATAATCTTTAGTCTATGCCCCCTTATTACGGATATATTAATGAGTGGAAACAATGGCTGGAAACTTACCAAGTCCCAGGTTGTCCTGCTACTGGGACAGAAAGCAGGTGCTGAGCCCGTGTGGTCGGACAGCGGGACCCTAGGCAGCACATTACCAATGACGGTCAATTAAGAGGCTGCTGTTGGAACCTCCGTCCAACTGAGGACAGCGGCCCGACTCTCAGAGCTGCCGGCTCAATCAGAGGATTGGCAGCCCCGGCAACAGCACCAATAGAGGTGGCCACTGCTGAGGCTGCAGCTTTGATAGTAACGGAGGTGCGTGAGCGGGCTTACAGCTGTGAAGTCAATTTCTGTTTTCGGTGACTGCAGCTTTGATAGTAACGGAGGTGCGTGAGCGGGCTTACAGCTGTGAAGTCAATTTCTGTGTAAGTTTAAAAGTGAATTCCCTTTTGTTTTCGGAGGACCAGGGGACTGCTGGGTAAGTAAAAAGTATATATTTGTGTGGTGGCTGGTTTGGTTTTTGGTTTTTCAGTAGATTTGTTGGGAATTTGGAATAGTGGGAATGGAGGTTAAGGCAGTTGCATGTTCCTCCTGCAGAATGTGGGAGGTAAGGGTCGCCAAGAGTGTCCCTGCTGACTGCATCTGTGGGAAATGCACCCAACTCCAGCTCCTCGAGAACCGTGTTCGGGAACTGGAGCTGGAGCTGGATGAACTTCGGATCATTCGGGAGGCGGAGGAGGTTATTGAGAGGAGTTATGGGGAGGTAGTCACACCTCAGGTAAAAGAAGTAGGTAGATGGGTTACCGTCAGGGGAAGGAGAGGGAACCAGCAGGCAGTGCAGGGATCCCCTGTGGCCGTTTCCCTCAACAGGTATACCGTTTTGGATACTGTTGCGGGGGACGACTTACCAGGGGTAAGCAATGGGGTACAGGTATCTGGCACAGAGTCTGTCCCTGGTGTTCAGAAGGGAAGGGGGAAGAGGAGCAGAACATTAGTCATTGGGGACTCCATAGTTAGGGGAACAGATAGGAGGTTCTGTGGGAACGAGAAAGACTCACGGTTGGTATGTTGCCTCCCAGGTGCCAGGGTTCGTGATGTCTCGGATCGTGTTTTTGGGATCCTTAAGGGGGAGGGGGAGCAGCCCCAAGTCGTGGTCCACATAGGCACCAACGACATAGGTAGGAAGAGAGATGGGGATTTAAGACAGAAATTCAGGGAGCTAGGGTGGAAGCTTAGAGCGAGAACAAACAGAGTTGTTATCTCTGGGTTGTTGCCCGTGCCACGTGATAGCGAAGCGAGGAATAGGGAGAGAGAGGAGTTGAACACGTGGCTGCAGGGATGGTGCAGGAGGGAGGGTTTTGGTTTCCTGGATAATTGGGGCTCTTTCTGGGGTAGGTGGGACCTCTACAAACAGGATGGTCTTCACCTGAACCAGAGGGGTACCAATATCCTGGGGGGGAGATTTGCTAGTGCTCTTCGGGGGGGTTTAAACTAATTCAGCAGGGGAATGGGAACCTAAATTGTAGTGCCAGTGTACAGGATGTTGAGAGTAGTGAGGTCAGGGATATGGTTACAAGGACGCAAGAGGGCACTGGCAAGCAAGAACCTGGTTTAAAGTGTGTCTACTTCAACGCCAGGAGCATCCGGAATAAGGTGGGTGAGCTTGCAGCATGGGTTGGTACCTGGGATCTCGATGTAGTGGCCATTTCGGAGACATGGGTAGAGCAGGGGCAGGAATGGATGTTGCAGATTCCGGGATTTAGATGTTTCAGTAAGAACAGAGAAGATGGTAAAAGAGGGGGGGGTGTGGCATTGTTAATCAAGGAGAGTATTACAGCGACAGAAAGGACGTTTGAGGACTCGTCTACTGAGGTAGTACGGGCCGAGGTTAGAAACAGGAGAGGTGAGGTTACCCTGTTGGGAGTCTTTTATAGACCTCCGAATAGTTCCAGAGATGTAGAGGAAAGGATAGCAAAGATGATTCTCGACAGGGGCGAGAGTAACAGGGTAGTTGTTATGGGGGACTTTAACTTTCCAAATATCGACTGGAAATACTATAGTTCGAGTACTTTAGATGGGTCAGTTTTTGTCCAGTGTGTGCAGGAGGGTTTTCTGACACAGTATGTAGACAGGCCAACCAGGGGCGATGCCACATTGGATTTGGTACTGGGAAATGAACCCGGCCAGGTGTTAGATTTAGATGTAGGTGAGCACTTTGGTGATAGTGATCACAATTCGGTTAGGTTTACCTTAGCGATGGGCAGGGACAGGTATATACCGCAGGGCAAGAATTATAGCTGGGGGAAAGGAAATTATGATGCGATTAGGCAAGATTTAGGATGCGTAGGATGGGGAAGGAAACTGCAGGGGATGGGAACAATCGAAATGTGGAGCTTATTCAAGGAGCAGCTACTGTGTGTCCTTGATAAGTATGTCCCTGTGAGGCAGGGAGGAAGTTGTCGAGCGAGGGAGCCGTGGTTTACTAAAGAAGTTGAAGTGCTTGTCAAGAGGAAGAAGAAGGCTTATGTTAGGATGAGACGTGAAGGCTCAGTTAGGGCACTTGAGAGCTACAAGCTAGCCAGGAAGGATCTAAAGGGAGAGCTAAGAAGAGCAAGGAGAGGACACGAGAAGTCATTGGCGGATAGGATCAGGGAAAACCCTAAGGCTTTCTATAGGTATATCAGGAATAAAAGAATGACTAGAGTTAGATTAGGGCCAATCAAGGATAGTAGTGGGAAGTTGTGTGTGGAATCAGAGGAGATAGGGGAAGTGTTAAATGAATATTTTGCGTCAGTATTTACAGTAGAGAAAGAAAATGTTGTTGAGAATACTGAGATTCAGGCTACTAGGCTAGATGGGATTGAGGTTCACAAGGAGGAGGTGTTATCAATTTTGGAAAGTGTGAAAATAGATAAGTCCCCTGGGCCAGATGGGATTTATCCTAGGATTTTCTGGGAAGCTAGGGAGGAGATTGCAGAGCCTTTGTCCTTGATCTTTATGTCGTCATTGTCGACAGGAATAGTGCCGGAAGACTGGAGGATAGCAAATGTTGTCCCCTTGTTCAAGAAGGGGAGTAGAGACAGCCCTGGTAATTATAGACCTGTGAGCCTTACTTCGGTTGTGGGCAAAATGTTGGAAAAGGTTATAAGAGACAGGATTTATAATCATCTTGAAAAGAATAAGTTCATTAGAGATAGTCAGCACGGTTTTGTGACGGGTAGGTCGTGCCTCACAAACCTTATTGAGTTTTTCGAGAAGGTGACCAAACAGGTGGATGAGGGTAAAGCAGTGGATGTGGTGTATATGGATTTCAGTAAGGCGTTTGATAAGGTTCCCCACGGTAGGCTATTGCAGAAAATACGGAAGTATGGGGTTGAAGGTGATTTAGAGCTTTGGATCAGAAATTGGCTAGCTGAAAGAAGACAGAGGGTGGTGGTTGATGGCAAATGTTCATCCTGGAGTTTAGTTACTAGTGGTGTACCGCAAGGATCTGTTTTGGGGCCACTGCTGTTTGTCATTTTTATAAATTACCTGGAAGAGGGTGTAGAAGGGTGGGTTAGTAAATTTGCAGATGACACTAAGGTCGGTGGAGTTGTGGATAGTGCCGAAGGATGTTGTAGGGTACAGAGAGACATAGATAGGCTGCACAGCTGGGCTGAGAGATGGCAAATGGAGTTTAATGCGGAAAAGTGTGAGGTGATTCACTTTGGAAGGAGTAACAGGAATGCAGAGTACTGGGCTAATGGGAAGATTCTTGGTAGTGTAGATGAACAGAGAGATCTTGGTGTCCAGGTGCATAAATCCCTGAAGGTTGCTACCCAGGTTAATAGGGCTGTTAAGAAGGCATATGGTGTGTTAGCTTTTATTAGTAGGGGGATCGAGTTTCGGAGCCACGAGGTCATGCTGCAGCTGTACAAAACTCTGGTGAGACCGCACCTGGAGTATTGCGTGCAGTTCTGGTCACCGCATTATAGGAAGGATGTGGAAGCTATGGAAAGGGTGCAGAGGAGATTTACTAGGATGTTGCCTGGTATGGAGGGAATGTCTTACGAGGAAAGGCTGAGGGACTTGAGGTTGTTTTCGTTGGAGAGAAGGAGGAGGAGAGGTGACTTAATAGAGACATATAAGATAATCAGAGGGTTAGATAGGGTGGATAGTGAGCGTCTTTTTCCTCGGATGGTGATGGCAAACACGAGGGGACATAGCTTTAAGTTGAGGGGTGATAGATATAGGACAGATGTTAGAGGTAGTTTCTTTACTCAGAGAGTAGTAGGGGCGTGGAACGCCCTGCCTGCAGCAGTAGTAGATTCGCCAACTTTAAGGGCATTTAAGTGGTCATTGGATAGACATATGGATGAAAATGGAATAGTGTAGGTCAGATGGTTTCACAGGTCGGCGCAACATCGAGGGCCGAAGGGCCTGTACTGCGCTGTAATGTTCTAATTCCAGCCACCAATCTAGGGCATTATGTGGAGAGACACCCATATGTTAAGTTACATTTAAATTGTAAACCTAAATGAAACTATAAAGGAGAAAAAACATTGATAATTCCTACCAAACCTGGTTTGTGGGTCTGGACAGACCATGATTATAACACTCAGCTCGCTTATGCTCTGATTGTGCTTAATAACCAACATCAGTCAGCCCTCAAAAACTTAGGTTGTCACGTACATCTGCTGCTTTCAAATATAGTTATTTCACTGAGGTCAGAGGCTAAACCTGTATGATTAAAGTTATCTGTTAACAGCAGCCTTAAATCAAGAGCTGTTCAATCACTCAAGCTTGTTACGATTCCCTGCAGTGGCACTTAGAGGGCACCTTGTCCAACGTAAGCAAAGAATGTGCAAAAAGCTTCACTCAGTATTTACTGGAATGTCAGCTTGTAGAATGCTACCAGTGGCTGATCTAAATTTTCCTTACAGTTTCTGACTTCTGAGGCACATCTTATTGAAATATTGCTGTTGAAAAATTAAGTGCAATGCTAAATAATGCAAATACATCATAATGTTGATGCTTTTTGTCCATCAAATTTAAAAAATGGTTACAATCATGCTTCACATTTTAATAGTACTGAAAACCCTTCATGATTTTGAACACCTTTATCAAATCTCCCGTTAACCTTCTCTGCTCTGAGAACACTGTCAGTTTCTCTAATACCTCCATGTAACTGAAGTCCTTCATCCCTGGTCCTATTCTAGTAAATCTCCTCGGTATCTTCTCTAAGGTTTTGACAGCCATCCCAAAGTGCGGTGCCCAGAATTGGACACAGTGCTGTGGCTGATACCTAACCAGTGAATCATAAAGGTTTACTATGACTTCCTTGCTTTTGCACTCTATGCCTCTGTCTATAAAACCAAGGATCCCATTTGCTTTTTTAACAGTCTAATCAACTTGTCTTGCCACATTCAAAGATTTGTGCATGTACACCTCTAGGTGTCTCTGTTCCTGCACCCCCTTTAAAATTGCACCATTTATAATGCCCCTTTTTATTCTGCCAATCAAAAAGTATCAGATGTTGTTAATGACTTGCTGGGAGCATCATATGGGCCAGGGTCTAGAATACCAGTCCTAGACAAGGGGAAGGAGGTGCTCTTTGATCTCTCTTTTCTTTTCTGCCTTTTCAGCCTCCACGGTACAGGGGAAGAAGCTGATTGGCGAGTAACCGGTAAGCTACTCTATTTACTACAACTTGCAGTAATTAGTTTGTAAAGCTAAGGTATGACAGGGCAGCTCGGCCAAGTGGAATGCGCCTCCTGTGGTATGTGGGAAGTCATGGACGCACCATGTGTCCTTGACAAACGCATCTGTAGTTAGGGGAACAGACAGGGATTTCTGTGGTCGCAGACGTGGTTCCAGGATCGTACGTTGCCTCCCTGGTGCAAGGGTCATAGATGTCACTGAGCAGCTACAGAGCAGACTGGAGGGCAAGGGTGCACAGCCAGAGGTCGTGGTCCACATTGGTACCAATGATATAGGTAGAAAAAGGGATGATGTCCTGCAGGCTGAGTTTAGGGAGTTAGGAAAGAGATTAGCAAGCAGGACCTCAAAGGTAGTAATCTCCGGATTACTCTCAAGACCACGTGCTAGTGAGTATAGAAATTGGAAAATATACCAGATGAATGCGTGGCTGGAGAGATGGTGCAGGAGGGAGGGCTTCAGATTTCTGGGACATTGGGACCGGTTCTGGGAAAGGTGGGACCTGTACAAGGTGTGCATCTGAACAGGTCTGGGACAAATATCTTGCAGGAAGGATTGCTCATGCTATTAGGAATAGTTTAAACTAGTTTGGCAGGGGGATGGGAACCTGAGCGCAGTCTGAGATAGGACAATTTCAGGGCAGAGAACAGGAGGCAAAAAATTAGTGAGTGACTCTGAAAGACAGAAGAAGCAAAAGTTAAAAAGTATACAGCACAGGAATTTGGCAGTGTTAAAAGGTATTTATTTAAATGCAAGGAGCATAGCAAATAAAGCTGATGAGCTGAGGGCACAGGTAGACACATGGCAACACAATATCATTGTTATAACGAAAACTTGGCTTAAAGAGGGGCAAAAATGGCAGCTCAACATCCCTGGATATAGAGTTTTCAGGTGTGATAGAGAGGGAGATAAAAAAGGAGGGGGTGTAGCATTATTGGTTAAGGAATCAATAACAGCTGTGAGGAGGGATGATATACTAAATGAATCATCAAATGAGGCCATACGGGTGGAGCTCAGAAATAAAAAAGGGGCAGCCACACTACTACGAGTGTACAATAGCCCCCCAAATAGTGAGAGAGAGAGATAGAAGAATAAATATGTAGGCAAATATCTGAGTGCAATAACTATAGGGCAATAATAGTTGGGGATTTCAACTACCCTAATATCAACTGGGATACAAACAGTGTGAAGGGCATAAAATTCTTGAACTGCATTCGAGAACTTTTTAGCCAGCACGTAAAAAGCCCAATGAGAGGGGGCGCGATTCTAGATTTAATCTTCGGAAATTAAGCTGGGCAAGTGGATGCCCATTTTGAAGAAAGTGACCATAATACAGTTAGTTTCAGCATAATAATGGAAAAGGACAAAGATAAAACAGGATTAAAAGTTCTGAATTGGGGGAATTCTAATTTTATGAAGCTGAGAGGTGATCTGGCGAAAGTGGACTGGATATAGCTACTTGTCATCCCACTCTTCATCTCACATTACCTCAGAGATTCGGAGAGAAGCAGCGGGAGAGGAGAGCATTTAAAAAGCACACCAGAACCTCGGAGATTCGCAGAGAAGCAGTGGGAGGTTCGGAGGCAAATCAAAAATCGAAAAGTGACGTCACCATCAACAGAGAACACGGAGAAACAGAAATCAAGCTGGGGTGAGTATGGCAGTAAGCTTTTAATTTAATCTAAGTTAATCAAATACAAAATAAGACTTGATCGATTTATCAGTATAAAAACTAAGGTGGATTCTATAATTTACCACATATATTTTGAGACAGAGAGACCAGCAGGGAGGGTAATGGTTCAAATTAGAAGCTGGGTAATTAAAATGTTTTCAGTCATCGTAATGTAACAGTAAGTGTTATAATAAGAGCATAAACACAGAGCAGGACTAGAAGTATTCATTACAATTGATTGTTTAAACAAGTACTTTTAATTTAATTTAATTTAAATCAAACATAGCATCAAATATCACAGACAAGAGGGTAGGAAATTGGTTTGGGAAGAAGCTACCTGTTTGGTGAGTATCTGGTAAGTGACTAAAGTAAGTAAAGTAAGTAAAGTGGGTTAGTAACTAAAGTGAAGAGGAAGTTTTTTTTATATAGTAAGTAGTTTTTTTTTAGGGAATCAAGGTCCCTAGAGTAAATATTCACTAATTTTTGAGTAATTTAAGGAAGTAAATTAAGGGTACGTCATGGCAGGCCAGCTCAGCAGCATGGCGTGTTCCTCCTGTTCAATGTGGGAAGTCAGGAACACTTCCAGTGTCCAGGGCGAACACGTGTACAGGAAGTGTCTCCAGCTGCAGCTATTTGAAATCCGCGTTTCGAATCTGGAGCAGGAGCTGGGGACCCTGTGGAGCATCCGCGAGGCTGAGATCATTGTGGATAGCACATACAGGGAGGTGGTCACACCGCAGGTAAAGACTGCTCAGGCAGAAAGGGAATGGGTGACCACCAGGCAGAGTAGAAGAACTAGGCAGGTAGTACAGGAGTCCCCTGGGTCCATCACCCTCTCCAACAGATTTTCCACTTTGGATACTGTTGAGGGAGATAGCTTCTCGGGGGAATGCAGCAAGAGCCACGTCTGTGGCACCACAGGTGGCTCAGCTGCACAGGAGGGGAGGAAAAAGAATGGGAGAGCTATAGTGATAGGGGATTCTATCGTAAGGGGTACAGATAGGCATTTCTGTGGCCGCAAATGTGACTCCAGGATGGTATGTTGCCTCCCTGATGCTCGGATCAAGGATGTCACAGAGCAGCTGCAGGACTTTCTGAAGGGGGAGGGTGAACAGTCAGAGGTCGTGGTTCACATTGGTACCAACGACATAGGTATAATGAGTGATGAGGTCCTGCAACAAAAATTTAGGGAGCTAGGTAGCAGATTAAAAAACTGGACCTCAAAGGTTGCAATCTCTGGATTACTCCCAGTGCCACGTGCTAGTGAGTATAGGAATAGAAGGATAGAGCAGATGTAGGCGTGGCTAAAGAGATGGTGCAGGAGGAAGGGCTGTAGTTTCCTGGATCAGGGTATAGAATATTCAGGCATGACGGGGGTGGGGGGGCGGTGTAAAAGAGGAGGTGGCATTGCACTATTGATCAAGGAGTCAATTACTGCAGTAAGGAGGGATGATATCTTCGAAGGTTCCTCAAATGAGGCCATATGGGTAGAACTTGAAAACAAAAAGGGGCAATCATTTTGCTGGGAGTGTACTACAGGCCTCCAAACAGTCAGGGAGAGATAGAGGAGCAGATATGTAGGGAAATCTCAGCAAGATGTAAAAATAATAGTAGGGGATTTCAACTTCCTCAGTATTAACTGGGATAATCTTAGTACAAAAGGCTTAAAGGGGGTGAAATTCTTAAAGTGCATCCATGAGAGCTTTTTGAGCCAGTACGTAGAAAATCCTACAAGAGAAGGGGCGGTACTGAACCTAATCTTTGGGAATGAAGCCGGACAAGTGGTAGAAGTGTCAGTGGGGAGCATTTTGGGGATAGTGACCATAACTCTGTAAGATTTAAGGTAGTTATGGAAAAGCACAAAGATGGACCAGAAATAAAGGTACTGAACGGGGGAAGGCCGATTTCAAATATGATAAAACAGGATCTGGCCATCAGACCAGTGGGAGTCATTCAAAAAGGAAATAGTGAGAGTTCAGGGCCAACATGTTCCTGTAAAGGTGAAGGATAGGACCAACAAGTCCATGGAACCCTGGATGTCAAGGGATATAGAGGATTGGATATGGAAAAAAAGGAGACTTATGGCAGATTCAGAGGGCTGAAAACAGCAGAAGCACTAGAGGAGTACAGCAAGTGTAGGGGGTACTTAAAAAAGTAATTAGGAGAGTGAAGAGGGGGCATGAAAAAACACTGGCAGGCAAGATAAAGGAACATCCCAAGGCGTTTTATAAGTATATTAAGGGCAAGAGGATAACCGGGAAATAGTAGGGCCCATTCGGGACCATAGTGGCAATCTTTGTGTGGCGCCAGAGGACGTAGGTGAGGTTTTAAATGATTACTTTTCATCTGTGTTCACTATGGAGAAGGATGATGTAGGTGTAGAGATCAGGGAGGGGGATTGTGATGTACGAACAAAGTAGCATTGAAAGGGAGAAGGTATTAGTGGTTTTAGTGGGCTTAAAAGTGGATAAATCCTCAGGCCCAGATGAGATGTATCCAAGGCTGTTATGTGAGGCAAGGAAGGAGATAGCAGGGGCTCTGACACAAATTTTCAAATCCTCTCTGACCACAGGAGAGGTGCCAGAGGACTGGAGGATAGCGAATGTGGTACCATTATTCAAGAAGGGTAGCTGGGATAAACCAGGTAATAACAGGCCAGTAAGTCTAACATCAGTGGTAGGGAAACTATTGGAAAAAGTTCTGAGGCACAGGATTAATCTCCACTTGGAGAGGCAGGGATTAATCCAGGATAGTCAGCATGGCTTTGTCAGGGGAGATCATGTCTAACAAACTTGATTGAATTTTTCAAAGAAGTGACTAGATGTGTCGATGAAGGTAAAGCAGTTGATGTAGCCTACATGGACTTCGGTAAGGCTTTTGATAAGGTCCCACATGGGAGATTGGTCAAGCAGGTAAGAGCCCATGGGATCCAGAGCAATTTGGCAAATTGGATCCAAAACTGGCTTAGTGGCAGCAGGCAGAGGGTGATGGTTGAGGGTTATTTTTGTGATTGGAAGCCTGTGACCAGTGGTGTACCACAGGGATTGGTGCTGGGACCCTTGCTGTTTGTAGTGTACATTAATGATTTAGTCATGAACATCGGAGGTATAATCAGTAAATTTGTAGATGACACGACAATTGGTGGTGTCGTAAATAGTGAGGAGGAAAGCCTTAGATTACAGGACGATATAGATGGGCTGGTAAGATGGGCAGAGCAGTGGCAAATGGAATTTAATCCTGAGAAGTGTGAGGTGATACATTTTGGGAGGACTAACCAGGCAAGGGAATATACAATGGATGGTAGTACCCTAGGAAGTACAGAGGGATCTTGGTGTACTTGTCCATAGATCACTGAAGGCAGCAGCACAGGTAGATAAGGTGGTTAGGAAGGCATATGGGATACTTGCCTTTATTAGCCGAGGCACAGAATATAAGAGCAGGGAGGTTATGCTGGAGCAATATAAAACACCAGTTAGGCCACAGCTGGAGTACTGTGTACAGTTCTGGGCGCCACACTATAGGAAGGATGTGATTGCACTGGAGAGGGTGCAGAGGAGATTGACCAGAATGTTGCCTGGGCTGGAGCATTTCAGCTATGAAGAGAGACTGGATAGGCTAGGGTTGTTTTCCTTAGAGCGGAGAAGGCTGAAGGGGAGACCTGATTGAGGTATACAAAATTATGAGGGGCATAGATAGGGTAGATAGGAAGAAACTTTTTCCCTTAGCAGAGGTGTCAATAACCGGGGGGCATAGATTTAAGGTAAGGGGCAGAAGGTTTAGGTGGGATTTGAGGAAAAGAAATTTCACCCAGTGAGTGGTTGGAATCTGGAACACACTGTCTGAGGGGGTGGCGGAGGCAGGACCCCTCACAACATTTAAGAAGCATTTAGACGAGCACTTGAAATGCCATAGCATGCAAGGCTACCGACCAGGTGCTGGAAAATGTGGTTAGGATAGGTGCTTGATGGCCGGCACAGACACGATGCACAGAAGGTCCTATTTCTGTGCTGTATAACTCTATGACTCTATTACAACAAGCACTGCTCCTACTATCAAAAGATGATGCATTACGATTAGTGATCCAGGGGCTATAGGAAGATGCAGGGAGGCAAGTGACCTTGCAGGGGCAAGGATAAAAGGAAGGCACTAGAGAAAATGTGAATGCATGTTGGTTACAGAAAATAATTTACAAAAAAAAACATTTGCATGTAAATCTAATTCAGCAAATGGTTTAGTATATCTCAATTTATTTTGTCTTTAGGATTGATAGTGCAATTTTTATCACTTGCATGACTTAACAGAGGAACAATTTTATCTGTCCCATCTGCTGAACATAATAGTATTTCACTGGCTGTACATACAGAAATGGTGTAAGAAACTAAACACTTCCAAGTTCCTATGAGCTTTTGTTAATCATTTTATCAGTCTTAGCTCAGTGGTAGAACATTGGACTCTGAGTCCGAAGGTCATGGATTCAAGTTCAACTCCAGAAACTTGAGCAAATATTCCAGGCTGACACTTCAGTGGAGTGCTGAGGGAGTGTTGCACTCCCACAGGTGCTGTCTTTTGCATGAGACATTTCACTGAGGATCCATCTGCCTGTTCAGGTGGATGTACAAGATCCCATGGCACTATTAAAAGAGTGAGTTCTCCCAGTGACCTGGACAACAAATATCCTTCAACCAACACTACCAAAACAGATTTTTGGTCACTTAGCTCACTAATGTTTGTGTGCCTTGCTGTGTACAAATTAGCTGTCACAATTTATTTTTATTCATTCATGGGATGTGGACGTCTCTGGCTAGGCCAGCATTTATTGGCCATCCCTAATTTCCCTTGAGAAGGTGGTGGTGAGCTGCCTTCTTGAACTGCTGCAGTCCATGTGAGGTAGGTACACCCACAGTGCTGTTAGGAAGGGAGTTACAGGATTTTGACCCAGCGACAGTGAGGGAACGGCGATATAGTTCCAAGTCAGGATGGTGTGTGACTTGGACGGGTACTTGCAGGTGGTGGTGTTCCCATGCATTTGCTGCACTTGCCCTTCTAGTTGGTAGAGGTCACGGGTTTGGAAGGTGCTGTCTAAGGAGCTTTGGTGCATTGCTGCAGTGCATCTTGTAGATGGTACACACTGCTGCCACTGTGCGTCGGTGGTGGAGGGAGTGAATGTTTGTAGATGGGGTGCCAATCAAGCGGTCTGTTTTGTCCTGGATGGTGTCGAGCTTCTTGAGTGTTGTTGGAGCTGCATCCATCCAGGCAAGTGGAGTGTATTCCATCACACTCCTGACTTGTGCCTTGTAGATGGTGGACAGGCTTTGGGGAGTCAGGAGGTGAGTTACTCGCCGCAGGATTTATAGCCTCTGACCTGCTCTTGTAGCCACGGTATTTATATGGCTACTCCAGTTCAGTTTCTGGTCAATGGTAGCCCCTAGGATGTTGATAGTGGGGGATTCAGCAATGGTAATGCCATTGAATGTCAAGGGGAGATGGTTAGATTCTCTCTTGTTGGAGATGGTCATTGCCTGGCACTTGTGTGGCGCAAATGTTACTTGCCACTTATCAGCCCAAGCCTGGATATTGTCCAAGTCTGGCTGCATTTCTACACGGACTGCTTCAGTATCTGAGGAGTCAAGAATGGTGCTGAACATTGTGCAATCATCAGCGAACATCCCCACTTCTGAACTTATGATTGAAGGAAGATCATTGATGAAGCAGCTGAAGATGGTTGGGCCTAGGACACTACCCTGAGGAACTCCTGCAGTGATGTCCTGGAGCTCAGATGATTGACCTCCAACAACCACAACTATCTTCCTTTGCGCTAGGTATGACTCCAACCAGCGGAGGGTTTCCCCCCGATTGCCATTGACCTCAGTTTTGCTAGGGCTCCTTGATGCCATACTTGGTCAAATGCTGCCTTGACACCAAGGGCAGTCACTCTCACCTCACCTCTTGAGTTCAGCTCTTTTGTCCATATTTGAACCAAGGTTGTAATGAGGTCAGGAGCTGAGTGACCCTGGCGGAACCCAAACTGAGCCTCACTGAGCAGGTTATTGCTAAGCAAGTGCCACTTGATGGCACTGTTGATGACACCTTCCATCACTTTACTGATGATTGAGAGGAGGCTGATGGGGCGATAATTGCTGGGTTGGACTTGTCCTGCTTTTTGTGTACAGGACATAAATGGGCAATTTTCCACATTGCAGGGTAGATATCAGTGTTGTAGCTGTACTGGAACAGCTTGGCTAGGGGCACAGCAAGTTCTGGAGCACAGGTCTTCAGTATTATTGCCGGAATATTGTCAGGGCCCATAGCCTTTGCAGTATCCAATGCTTTCAGTCGTTTCTTGATATCACGCGGAGTGAATTGAGTTGGCTGAAGTCTGGCATCAGTGATGCTTGGGACTTCAGGAGGAGGCCGAGATGGATCATCAACTCGGCACTTCTGGCTGAAGATTGTTGCAAATGCTTCAGCCTTATCTTTCACACTGATGTGCTG
The DNA here is from genome assembly GCF_036365525.1 of Heterodontus francisci. NCBI lineage: Eukaryota > Metazoa > Chordata > Chondrichthyes > Heterodontiformes > Heterodontidae > Heterodontus > Heterodontus francisci. Next base: position 28,574,027 of record NC_090400.1, on the reverse strand, counting down.
GGCTCCCCCATCATTGAGGATGGGGATATTTGTGGAGCCACCTCCTCCAGTTAGTTGTTTAATTGTCCACCACCATTCACGACTGGATGTGGCAGGACTGCAGAGCTTAGATCTGATCCGTTGTTTATGGGATCCCTTAGCTCTGTCAATTGCATGCTGCTTACGCAGTTTGGCACGCAGATAGTCCTGGGTTGTAGCTTCACCAGGTTGACACCTCATTTTGAGGTATGCCTGGTGCTGCTCCTGGCATGCTCTCCTGCACTCTTCATTGAACCAGGGTTGGTCTCCTGGCTTGATGGTAATGGTAGAGTGGGGGATATGCCGAGCCATGGGGTTACAGATTGCGGTTGAGTGCAATTCTGCTGCTGCTGATGGCCCACAGCGCCTCATGGATGCCCATTGCTAGATCTGTTCGAAATCTATCCCATTTAGCATATTGGTGGTGCCACACAACACGAAGGAGGGTATCCTCAATGTGAAGGAAGGACTTCGTCTCCACAAGGACTGTGCGGTGGTCACTCCTACCAATATTGTCATGGACTGATGTATCTGCGGCAGGCAGATTGGTCAGGATGAGGTCAAGTATGTTTTCCCCTCTTGTTGGTTCCCTCACCATCTTGTCCATGTTTGACCTGATGCCATGAGACTTCATGGGGTCCAGAGTCGATGTTGAGGACTCCCAGGGCAACTCCCTCCCTACTGAAGACCACTGTCCCACCACCTCTGCTGGGTCTGTCCTGCCGGTGGGACAGGACATACCCGGGGATGGTGATCGCAGAGTCTGGGACATTGTCTGTCAGGTATGATTCCTTGAGTATGACTATGTCAGGCTGTTGCTTGACTAGTCTGTGGGACAGCTCTCCCAACTTTGACACAAGCCCCCAGATGTTAGTAAGGAGGACTTTGCAGTGTCGACAGGGTTGGGTTTGCCATTGTCGTTTCCGGTGCCTAGGTCGATGCCGGGTGGTCCATCCGGTTTCATTCCTTTTTATTGACTTTGTAGCAGTTAGATACAACTGAGTGGCTTGCTAGGCCATTTCAGAGGGCATGTAAGAGTCAACCACATTGCTGTGGGTCTGGAGTCACATGTAGGCCAGACCAGGTAAGGACAGCAGATTTCCTTCCCTAAAGGACATTAGTGAACCAGGTGGGTTTTTACAACAATCAACAATGGTTTCATGGCCATCATTAGACTAGCTTTTTAATTCCAGATTTATTAATTGAATTCAAATTCCACCTTCTGCTGTGGTGGGATTTGAACCCATGTCTCCAGAGCAATACCCTGAGTCTCTGGGCTACTAGTCCAGTGACAATACCACTACACCACCGCCTCCCCTGTTTGCCTACACTACAACAATGGCTAGACTTCAAAACTACTTTATTGGTGTAAAGCACTTTGGGTTGTACTGAGGACCTGAAAGACATGCAAGTACTTTCTTTTCTCTCATTAACAAGATTTTTAAAAATCCATTTATCAAGGTGGAAATTATGAAATTAGAAAATAGACTATATTAGATTTTCTTGTGTAAAATGGTGAACATGTTGAGTGAGCCATCTCCCCACATCCTGTCCCCCCAATAACAATGCCATGTGAATAAAGCACCATTAAAAGCAGGATGATAAACATTGGTTTCATATTTTGTTGTTGATTATATCAGAATTGTTCACCGAAGCCTTTATTTTTTCCCTGGCCCTCTTGCTCCCTCCACTTCAAGCCTGTGGTACCCAGCAAGTAACTGGACTAAATGAAAATGAATATATTAAACGGCAGGTGAAACACTATAACAATATAACATTTTGTTCAAAAGCAGTACTTGATATGGTTTATAACTTACTGGGTAATATCAAAAAATTGCATCTCAGGCCATATTTTCTCTCCAGTTTTTATAATACTCTAGCTTATCTCTTGCAGCTCTTAGTGCGCTGAAGATCACTGTGACAGAAGATGGATGTCACACCAAAAGTACTATTTGTAGCACCTATAACTTTATTCCAACAATTTGCACAACTACCAAAATATTAAGAGGCAAGTCCGGGAATATTGCTTGTATTTATTTCCACAACAGATGGCAGAACATTCTAGCACCCCTTTTGTGAAGGTCAGAAAGCAAAATGATCTCTTGCATCTCACTCGATCTCAAAATTCCAAACAGCTGCAACTCATCACTTGGTTAGAAACAACTATCACTCCTGGATAATGAGGCTATTAACAGATTGATCTATCAGCCAGCGATGTACAAGAGACGAACTGAAGTCAGTCATGTGCTGAGTAACCCCATCAGGAGATGACTGCATAACTCACAAGTGTCGAAGTTACAAGTGGGCTATAGTCATCTCACACTTGGGACTATTTATTATATTACAGTCAACTGGGATGTACTCTATAATACTTAAATTTTAAACAGCATTTTGCAGTCCAGAAGAATAATTTAAATCTTCTTTTTGATGCCACCTTGTTAGGCCTTTGTGAATTTTATGTCTGCTGGTATTTTCCAACTACAGGGCTGGATTTTTGGCTCCATCGGAAGCAGGCAAGAGCTAAAAATAGCCGCGCTGACCAGGGTGCTGGTTGCCCAGTTCTATCCCACCTACAGGCTATTTTTGTGGAGGAAGAATCAGGGGCCGGCAGGGCTACCCGCCCCACGCGGCAGGTAGCCGATCAGGCTCATTGAGGCCAATTAAAGGAGGCTGACTGGAATTTTCCTGTCAGCTTCCCGGTTCCCACAGGTGGTGAGGGCCAGTTTAGGTGCTTGGAGGCGGCCTCCCGTTGACAGGCCAGGAGGTGAAGGCCAGTGCTCCAAACAGGCTTCGTGAGCCTCCCTGCCTGCCTGAGTGCAGGAACAGCCACCGGCCTCCCTGTAGAGGGGTTCACAGTGGCGGCTTGGCTGCAAAAGCCATTTTTTAATTAAATATTTTTAACAATTGGAGAGAGGGCACCTCCATCTTGAAGCGTCCTGCCTCTTACTTGCCTTCCATTACAGCCTGCTCCTCCTTTCAAGCTGGAATTCCTCTGAACGTCCCTCCAGCTTCAAGAACCCACCTGCTGTCTTTAATTGGACAGTGAACCTGTCTCCTGGACAATTAAGAAGGAACCCCCAAGAAAATCACAATGAGTGACTGTTTGCGCACCCCCCCCACCCCAAGAGGCAGGTTCAGTGCCCAGAAAAAGTCCCAACCTTTCTGTTTCCCGACACCAAAGGGAAAATCCTGACTTAGTATCTTTTTCTTGTCAATTTTCACCCATTCTCTCCTCTGATGAAGATGGTTCCACAGCCCACTCAAAACTTCAATCTCATAACATATTCTTCTTCTGCAGCCTGTTGCCTCCAGTGCCTCACTTAAGCATCCATTTCTTCATCTGAGCTTGGTCAGTGAGTATTAGCAGGCTATTCAAATATGAGGTTCATTTTGTCCAGTATGACACTTATGTCCTCCTGAATTGAGAGGTGTGGTTGATGTCGTGGATACGGACTTTAAAAAAGCCATTTGATAAAGTACAGCATATTAGACTTGTCAGCAAAATTAAAACCCATGGAATTAAAAGGACACAAAATTGGCTAAGGGACAGAAAGCAGAGAGTGATGGTAAGGGGTTATTTTTCAAACTGGAGGCAAGTTTCTGGTAGTGTTCTGCAGGCTTAGGTATTAGGACAACTGCTCTTTTTGATATATATTAATGAACTGCAGGAATAATTTCAAAGTTTGCAGGTGATACAGAACTCGGAAATGAAGTAAACATTGAAGCGGATAGTAACATAATCCACAAGGACTGGGCAGACACTTGGCAGATGAAATTCAACGCAGAGATGTGTGAAGTGATGCATGGTCAAAGGAAGAATGAGGAGAGATAACATAAACCAAACAGCACAATTTTAAAGGAGGTGCAGGAACAGAGAGATCTTGGGGAGGTTATGTAAACAAATCCTTTGAGGTGGCAGGACAAGTTGAGAAGGCTTTTAAAAGAACATTCAGGAATCTTGGCTTTACTAATAGAATACAAAAGCTAAGAAGTTATGGTAAACCTTTATGCAACACTGGTTCGGCCTCAGCTGGAGCATTTTGTTAAATTCTGGGCACCACACTTAAGGGAAGACGTCAGGGCCTTGGAAATGGTGCAGAAAAGATTTACTGAAATGGATTGGGGATTCTGGTGAGACTGTAGAATCTGGGGTTGTGCTCCTTACAGCAGAGAAGATGAAGAGGGATGTTATAGAGGTGTTCAAAATCATGAATGATTTTGATAGAGTGAATAAGGAGGAACTGAAGAGTGACAATTCAATAGCTCTACTAAAGAGGCACAATGGGCTGAATGGCCTCCTTCTGTCCTATGATTTTTTGAATGAGGATAATTGTAGTGCACTTACTGCTTCCCTTGCTGAGATTAGCTAACTCAGCATAGACTGGGGAATGGATCTGAAATCTTTGTGGTCTATGTCGCTTGACATTAATTGAATTGTGGGACCATCAGGAAGTGCAACATATTTTAGAAGTGTAGACAGTATCATTACTGAATCAAATGGGCAATTAGATACATGCCAGACTTAAGGCATCTGAGCAATCAGAAGACATTGAAAAGATTGAATTTGTTTATTCTGGAGAACATAAGGTTCAGTGGAGATATTACTCAGGATTCTTAAAAGTATAGATAATTTAACCCAATTAAGATTCCTCCACAAAAATAGCCTGTAGGTGGGACAGAACTGGGCAACCAGCACCCTGGTTAGCGCGGCTATTTTTAACTTTTATACTTTCCTATACATCATGTGATTCAAACAAATAAAAACAGATATGTTGGAAATGGACATCAGATTCACCAGAATCTACAATGGGAAAGGACAGATGACGGTCCTGGCTGAGGACTTATCAGAACTGGAACTTAACTATAAAGAAACTCCTTTCAGGACTGAACAAAACTAAGTGGGGAGCAAGGGAAACAGACGAAAGTCAAGAGTTCTGAATGCTGACTACTGCGAAGTAATTAATGGAGTTAATAGCCTTTTAAGTTTTTAAGATGTAAAATGTAAAAAGAAATGCTGAATGATAATTGAGTAAAATAACCCTGGTGTATTAAAAAGAAGAGTGCAAAAACAGTTCTGTCTGAACAATATCTCAGAAAGTTAGAAACACAACTTCTACTACACCAGTGATATTTTCTATTTGCCACAACTACCATTCAATGGTTCGGAGAGAGATTAAAAATCTGCCAGTTACTGCCAAATCAGAAGTAGTTGTTGAGATGTAGACCCACCGTGACTAAGAGCTGAATTTTAAGTTTTGAATGCTGGAGTAGGCACAAGGCATGTCGGGGGATGGAACGGCCGACCGCAAGCAATTCAGTGGCAGCCAGGACAGGCCAAGACTAATGAGGCATGAGCTCCGACCAATTGCGTGGTCGGAGTCAGGCCCGGACATGGGGAGCATGGTGTCAAGTGATGCCTTGGCAGGGTCTGGCGCCATTTTTAAAGGGCTCTGCATTGGGAAGGTCTGGAAGAGAAGGAGGTGACATTGTATGATTAGAGATGGCTGACAGGAGACCCTGTGTTGCCCCATGCTTTCCTGATGCCTCCATCCAGGTGTTAGTATAAGCTATCAGGGAGAGGAGGGACATCTTGTTCCCAAGGGACGGGACGAGGAGACCGGCGAGCCAAACCAAGCAGGCCTGGCTCCAGATCGCTGAGGAGGTCAGCAACCGTGGCATAACCCCGTCCACATGGATACAGTACCATAAGCGGCTCAATGACCTCACCCGGGCTGCGAAAGTATCATTTAATCCCTTCAACCTTTTGGGCCTTGCATCTGTCAAAGTCGGACATTGCATTTCAATGAGAGCAATCTACCCACCTCCCAGATGGGCGCTAAGGGACAGAGGATGCAACATGTCCGTCATTGGCCTGTCACAATGGCTCTGAAAGCAGGCCACCTGTCATATTTGAATCTAGCGAGATCCCTGGGAAGGGAACACATACAGGAGGAAACTGTGTGCCCCCATCAGTAGCAACTGGACTGCCAGCAGCCTATGTGTTGGGATTGATGTCGCTAGGGGTCCAATATCTCCCTTCCCTCTGTCTGCAGGAGAAGATAGTACATGATCACGGGGGGCGGGCGAAGACCAGAGGTGGGCTGCCATTGCTGCACCTCCTTATGCCGATGGAGGAGGAGGCCATGGAATTTGCCGGATCAACAGATGGAAGGAGCATTGCAGACGGAACGTCAGGGGCACCCTCCTTAAATAATAAGTAGGGTATACATGGGGCACAAAGCTGCATCTGCAACGATGGAGCTATGTTGCTCATCAAGCATCCGGTGCACACAGGGGTCTGCATTGTAGGGGTGTCTGCAATGGAGGGATGGCAGGCCCTTGACCCTTGCAAGTCTTTGTTCTGTCATGGAGGTCAAGCTGTGCCAAATCAGACACCAGTGGAAAATGCTGTGGATCCGGCCACCTCTGAGGGGGAGGACGGAGCCTCAGAGGGTCCATCAGCACCTCATACTCCTCCACGAGCGCAGATACTTGCACCTTGGTGGGTTTGTGCACTAATTTAAATCTGGGCACAGAATCTGGTGAGCAGGGCACACATGCACCCGAGTAGCTGACAGAGACAGTGACAGCCCAGACCTCTGTCAGGCAGAGGATTGTTTTTCTTTCTTTTTTAGCACTTTACTCTGTATCTAACCCCATTTTTTTTCTTGGTGGCCTTTATACCCCAGGCCCCTTTTATTTTGCTTGAGGGGACCTTTATTCCCAGGCCCCCTTTATAGACATTTTAAATAAATAACTTTATTAAAATCGAATAAATAAAACAGAAACTCAAATTAAAATTGTATTTTCAGCATTGATGATTCACTCCAGTCCAGTCGCGGAAGAGTTGGAGGACTGTGGGAGGCCAGGCCTATGCTGAGCCCCAAGCACATGCTTTGCCTCTGGCTTTGGCAATAACAAGGGAAATGTTGAAGCTGCAGCTAGAGGTACAGCAACAACTGCCAGAGATACCAGAGGCTATGCGTGCCCAGCGTGGTGATTGGAGAAGTCCGTCAAGGCCTTGACCTCAGTATTGTCTCCGACTGGTGCATAATTGGCCTCCTCCATTGAGAGGTTGGCGGATCTGATGGAGAGCCATAGCCAGCTGAGCACGCAGGGTTTGCTGGATATTCGTGCAGACCTCCATACCCTTGTCCAAACCATGGGCGCAAGGCAGCAGCGACAAGCCGAGAAGGAGACAGGGGACTTCAAGTCACCACCAGGTCCTCTCAGGTCAGCAAGGAAGCAGAATGTCTGCCTTGATAGGAAGGAGGAATGCACAAGTCCCACAGCAAGACGCTCCTCTCAGGGTGATCCTGGTGCTGGCAGCAGCTCCTCTGCCAGTGTTGTCAGTTCATCCAACATCCCAGCCAAAAGAGGACGGTACTGCTTCTTTGCAGGGGGCCCACAGCATGCTGCGACTGTCCAGGCCCAAGGCATCCCGAGGATAGCCGCCAAGGTCATCCGTAGCCGTGGGGCACCAAGGTTAGCAGGCAACCTCCACCTCAGCTGACAGCGCAGGAGTTCTTTTTTTTATTCGTTCATGAGATGTGGGCATTGCTGGCTAGGACAGCATTTATTGGCCATTCTTAATTGCTCAAGAAGGTGGTGGTGAACCACTGTAGTCCACGTTGGGTAGGTACACCCACAGTGCAGTTAGGGAGGGAGTGCCAGGATTTTGATCCAGCGACAGTGAGGGAACAGCAATATAGTTCCAAGTCAGGACAGTGTGTGGCTTGAAGGGGAACTTGCCCTTGTCCTTCTAGGTGGTAGAGGTCACGGGTTTGGAAGTGCAGTTAAAGGAGCCTTGCTGCATTGCTGCAGTGCATCTTGTAGATGGTACACACTGCTGTCACTGTGGTCGGCGGATTTTAAGCGAATTCAGAAGTGCACCTAGAATCACTAGGTTTTCACGGGTGAGCATTTGTCTATCATTACACTGTCCACCTCCATTATGACTGTAAATAAATCTTTACTACTAGGCATGGACTCCTCCCCCTATCCTCCAGCAAGGACTGGACCCTTCAAGTAAGAAGCTGGAGGAGATTGCTGATGCTGCAGGGGCTTGACTCTCGAGTCTCACCAAATCAGCTACACGCAAATGTTCAATAAAACAGTGCATCGTTAAGGAAGGAATGGTGAAAGATTACAGCATAAAGTAAGGTCTTTATTGGATAAGATACAAGCACCATAAAAAGGATCAAATGAAAATAAGGGCATCGTGAGCCTCCCTTGCATGTCCTTCATGTTCAATGTCATGTTGCCCCTGGGATTCTCTATCTGGTCTAGCTTGCCATCTTCTCACTCCACATCCTCATCATCTGAGAAGGCAGCCCGCTCCTCACTTTCCTCATTGCTCATCGGCTGCTCCCTCTGCAGTGCAAGGTTGTGCAGCACACAACAAACAATGATGATACGGGAGACCCTCGCTGGGCATACTGGATGGCTCCCTTGGACTGATCTTGGCTCCCTTGGACTGATCTAGGCACCTGAATCTCATCTTCAGCAGACCAATAGCCTGCTCAGCGGTAGCTCGTGTTGTGTCATAGCAGGCATTGCACCCTTCCTCTGCATCAATGCGTGGATTGTGTAAGCACCATGTCTTCATTGGGTAGCCCTCGTCTCCAAGAATCCATCTCTGAATGCTGGAGGGAGAGCGGAAAAGTTCAGGTGCCTGGGACTGCCTCAAAATCTATGCAAAATGTAGGAAGCATGCGCAAACCTGCAGGATTAATTAATGGTGGTCGCACACCAGTTGTACATTGAAAGAGTGGAAGCCCTACCTGTTGATGAAAGCCACTGGCTGGTGTTCCAGAGCCTTGATGGCCACATGCGTGCAGTCGATGACCCCTGCACCTGGGAAGATCCAGCGATGGCCCTGAAACCAATGACCCTCTTTGCTTGTGTTGGGATCCACGCGGAAGCATACATAATCTCCAGCCCTCCTTGATGCACTGATGTGCCGCAGACTTCAAGATTCAATAAATGTCCCCTGTGGATCCTTGGAATGGTCTGGTGGCATAGAAGTTCAGCGCCACATTGACATTGAAGTGCTACCCAGTCCCCTGGGACACAGCTCATGATGCATCATTGCACACAGGTCAGTGATGGCCTCCCTGGAGAGCCATAGTCTTTGTTGGCACTGCTTCTTGGACATTTGCAGGTAGTTGAGCCTCAATCTGTACACACTTTCTGGACGGTACCTCCTTCTGCGCCGGCCACTTCCCTTGCTTTCTCCTCCTCACCCTTCTGCCATGTCTGGAGGCCGCTGAGGTCCCTCCTGTCGGCTCATAGTCTGTTGCGGTGCTGCTGAAGGTGCTTGGCCACCTGCTCCCACTCCGGTGCACTTAGACTTCAATGGTGTTTCCGAAGCCTGAGTGAATGAGGCCCAGGATAAATGGCCTCTCTCTCAAATACAGTCTTTGAGAGATCCCTGTCAGTGCCGCCCTCTTGATGCCCACGTGACCGTTGCCCAGCTGTCACCTGCCCGTTGTCCTCTTGAATTCGATCTCCTGCAGCGCAACCAACCTTATCCTCACTGGTGAGCTCAGCCCTCCCTTCGTGGCCCTTCCAGGCCCTCGATGTTTTCCCTTCCAATGGCCTCCCTTCCTGGCAGGCATGATCTGCCATCTCGATGTCACCTACTATGAGGTTCCGTGCATCATTTATAAAATTGCATCGGGCACATAAAATCGCTTTCAATTTGCCATTTAGCTAGCTTAATTACCCACCCACCACATCGCCATCAGACCACCGCCCTCCATGTTTGCCACCATGGACAAAATCGGGATGGAACCTCATGATTGATGTGTCCCGTCCCAATTTTATGCCCCCTCATGCCTCCATACCCGTCTACACATTCCCCTAAAATTCAGCTCTAAGGATTGACCCAAATTGAATTCACGTAGGACACTTACTGCAAATAGGCAGAAGAGACTTTCAATCTGTTAGTCATGGAAAGTGCTGAGATATGAAAGCCAATTCTACCGTCTTGAATGTGTTCTAGGGCAAGTGTTAATACTGCGCTAATAGATTAAGTGGCTTCCGCAATTCAGACACACTATTTAATAAGCATTCATTTTATTGAAATCTTCTACAGATTAAAATTTAAAATAAGTAAATAATAATTCTCATACCACTGACCATCTAATAAATAGCTTGCTGATGTATCAGTCAATATACCACCAGGACTACTTTAATTTTATTACAGACCGAATGAGTGGTTGTTCAGAGCAGGGAAACTGAACCAGGCTGCTGTGAAGGTGACTGCGCTTACGTGATCTCTTAAAGACTTTGCTTACACGGAATTAATTCTAGCCTCTTTTACTTTTTTCCCCTGAAATATGACTCTTTTATATCTCAATTAGGTTCCTACCTAATGCAAACATGTTACTGAAGAAACAAAAATATGTTATAGCTGAAATATCATAGTGATTTTAGGTTGTCATGGGAAAATACATTGCATGTTGTATATTGCATTCCATTCTAAATAAATTAACATTTTCCCTAATTTACTTTACAGATGCTCTCTGAACATTGATACTTTTTGCACCTTAAGAATTCTCTCACACACAAGATGAGCATTAGTGATATCGTTAGGAGCTCTGGCTGTGAGGAATTACAGAGCCCAATTACAAGAGATATGCTGAATTTAGTGGAGATGCTTAATCATATTAACCCAGGGCTAAATGTTGATAAGTTTCAATCATAAATAATTATTCAGTCACTCCACACTGTCTGACTCAGTATAACTCCTCTCAGCCACTTTCCTCAAGGATATTGTCTGCACTTGCTGTTCAAAAATATCTATATTTAACTCACTAGAAAATCAGAAATAAACAAAATGATGTTAGTTATGTTATGAACAGTAATATTTTAAGGGGTTTGAATGGTACAACTGTCAACAGAATTGCACATCTGGCAATCAGTATGAAACCAATAGCATTGCATAGAATGCAGGAATTCCTTCCATTCCCTGGTAAATATGTGCTTATACTGCAGGCTGCTGCCTAAATTTGCATATTATCATTCAAAGAGTCCTCTCCTGGAGTGTTGACCTTTCTTTTCTCTTTATAGATGCTCTGTACTTTCAGCACTTTGCTTTATTTTATATTTCCAGTATTTGCAGCGGTTTCTAGACATTTTGTATTGCAGTAGAGGGTTAAATGCAGCAATGGGGGACCTTCCAGGATACTTGCAACGGTTACAGAAAAATAGTTATTGCATCACAACATATGCAAAGGGCACTAAATTCAAATAATAAAAACAAATGTTATATTATGTGGCTACAGTGATATGAAAATTGAATTTTGTTTTTTGTCAAAGTGAGTATAATTTTGGGACTGTTCTGTGAAATAGCTATTTGCCTGGTGAAACTGGGCACAGAACAAAAACAGAAGTGTGTCCTAACCAATAGGGAGGGGCAACAAAACTCTAAAGCAGCCATAAACTTAAATAAACCAACTGGTGATGTGTAAACAGCCCACATTCTGCATTGCTCACACAGCGTCTCCAATGGCCTCACAGACTCTGTATATGGGTACTCCAAGGTGGTCGGGCACAAACTTATAGGTCGCTATGCACTGTATTGATAATTAACGGAGGATCAGCTACAACAGGGAACTGGATATACAAGTGAAAAGAAAAAAAATGCAGGGCCTTGGGCAAAAAGCAGGTGAGAGAGATTAATTAGATAACCCTTACAAAGAGCCAGCAGACACAATAGACTGAATGCCCTCCTTCTATGCTGTAGGATTCTATGAATATCATTTGATCGACGATTTACCATCTTAAGCAATATAAAAAAAGTTTAGAAATTTGAGTCACAAAATTTATCACATTCTGTATACAAGTTGTTACAATCAATTATAAACAGTTTAAAATTTAATTAGGAAATAAAGGAACAAGTTATGTTAAAACAATGGACAACAACTCAAATCATTATTAACTGTCGCTGACAAAGATGAAGAAAATTCCAACACCGAAAATTGACTTTACAAGTGGACATGTTCAAAATTCTGGTTTAAGCATTGGAGTACTTTTCAAATTCTAGGCTTATTTTGAGCTGCAAAGTCTGCACCTTAATGTCAGCTATATAAGCGGAAGCACAGTAGCCGTGGAAAATTCTGTACCTCACTTTCCAATCCTTCAGACTGATGTAGGGGAGGGAGGAAATCAAAGAACATGTTGCATTACACCAGCATGAGTACTCCACAGATTCAAGATTCAGTATTGCCTGACATGCAAATCTGCCACTGTCAAATATGATCCTGTCCTCAGCTTTGCATCACATTATAGAAGAGGAAAATCAGATATTGTCCCTCTGATTCTGATCTCTAACTAACTAACTCACTCAAGTTAGACTGCAGAGCTGTGTTGGCGGTGGCTGTAGAGAAATAAACAACAGGGACTGTCGTCTAATTCAGATGAAGATAATTTTGTGGGTAACTGACAATTAAACAGGAAAACTGAACAGAATAAAATGAAAACAATGACAGTAACATACACAAGGTTTAGATAGTTATGCTGATTAAATTATCATGTATCTTTGTCAATTGACAGCTCTTTGGGGTAAGGATACACTGCATCATCTAATGGTGATGTATGTAGTTTCCTATTCTGCATGTGCGTATTTTGGTAAATTCCTTCAATTTACACTCAATCTAAAATCCATTACAACTCTAATACATAGCTGCTCTAAAGACCAATACAAACTGTGCAGTGTCTTTTGAATTCCTGTGGCACCATGCACGATTCCAACTGAATAATTTTAGCAACCTGAGATGTCCTTATTTTTTTTCCTTTGGAAGCGAGTATCAACAGGATCAAAACCCCTCTGCTTAGCTCCAAAGAGTGCCCAGGGTGGTGTCTTTGCCATGTAATCTTCTGCAGAGAATATCTTGGTGCCATTGTTCTCCTCATAATCTTTGATGAGGTGCTGAAAGTGGTCATAATTTATCCAAGTCCACCATTCTCCATCCACTTTGAACTAAAATAAGGAACAGAAAACTTTAGTAATACAACTATTCAAATGAAAAAGAGATTGAATAACTGTTCAATAAACCTGCATTTCAACGTGTTGTGGCTCAAAGTAAGTGATATTGACTAATGACTGGAATTTGTGATATGCCACCAGGTCACGAACTGGCATTAGGTCTAAAACTTTATCAAATAAGCGAAGTAAGTGAGGATCAAACACCATTATTAAGGGAGATAATTTGAGTAATAGGTAAGAAAATCTGCTTCTGGACATGATAAAGAAATAAGACCTTGCATTTCTAGAATGTTTTACATATCCTGAAGATGTCCCAAAGTACATTACCGCCAATTAAGTGCTTTTTGGTATGTTGTAATGTAGGCAAAGCAGCAGTCAATTTGCACACAGCAAAGTCTGACAAAAGGCAATGAGATACACATCCAGATTATCTGCTTTAGTGATGTAGGTTGAGGGATAAATATTGGCTAGGACACACAGTATCACAGAGCTTTTAAGTCTATATGAGAGGGCAGTTGGGGCCATGGTTTAACTTCTTACCCAAAAGATGGCATCTTCAACAGTACAGTACTGAAGTGTCAGCAGAGATTTTCAAACTGGGTGCTGTGACGAGGTTATCAGGAGACCAAGAGGAAACATGGTTTTTGTCTCTCAAATCCTGGAGATTATTAGTGCATAGTATCAAAACATCAATGATCAATGTGCCAGGACCACATCTAGCTCTCAGGTATATAAAAAATATTGTTTCTTAGAAAGATATGAATATCCTAAATGGGGCACAGCAAATTTTGTTTGGGAACTTCTGCCTAGATTGTGTGCTCAAGTCTCTGGAATGGAGCTCCTGAGAACTTAATGAAGTAGCTAATGAAATTGAATGCGTTCAAGCAAGCATATTTTGGGTATCCTTGGAAATAGGGAATGTGCCAGAGGACAGGTGGAAAAGAAATGTGACACCAATCTGTAAAATGGGGTACAAAGACAACACAAGAAATTACAGGTTGATCAACCTAACTTCCATTGCAGGGAAAGTACTGGAGGTCATTTGAAAGGACATATACAGTGAATGGCAGGACCCTGGGGAGTGTTGAGCAGAGAGACCTTGGGGTGCAGCTGCATGGTTCCCTGAAGGTGGCAACACAGGTAGACAGGGTGAAGAAGGCGTATGGCATGCTTGCCTTCATCGGCCGAGGCATTGAGTACAAGAGTTGGGACGTCATGTTACAGTTGTACATAACGTTGGTTAGGCTGCAGTTGGAGTGCTGTGTGCAGTTCTGGTCGCCGAACTACAGGAAGGATGTGATTAAGCTAGAGAGGGTGCAGAAAAGATTCACAAGGATGTTGCCTGGTTTGGAGGGCTTGAGTTATAAAGAGAGATTGGATAAGCTGGGTCTGTTTTCCCTGGAGCGAAGGAGGCTGAGAGGGGACATGATAGAGGTATATAAAATTATGAGAGGCATAGATAGGGCCGATGGCCAGAGTCTGTTTCCCATGGTAGGGGTGACTAAAACTAGAGGGCATAGATTTAAGGTGAGAGGGAGGAGGTTTAAAGCGGATCAAAGGGGTAAATTTTTCACACAAAGAATAGTGGGTATCTGATGAGCTGCCTGAGGAGGTGGTGGAGGCAGGAACAGTAGCGACATTTAAGAGGCATCTGGACAAGTAATGAATGAGCAAGGCATAGAGGGATATGGAATTAATGCAGGCAGGTGGGATTAGTATAGATAAGCATTATGGTCAGCATGGACGTGGTGGGCCGAAGGGCCTGTTTCTATGCTGTACGACTCTATGACTCTATCATCCGGAATCGTCACGGAGAGGACAGTAAGTAGGGAATAATATGTTGTATTTTAATTTATTTTTATTTATTTTGCTCCTTTGAGTTATTGTCTGCGAGCTCACCTGTCATAATCATAATAATATGAATCCCATTTGTTTTGTATGTGTCACCTCATCAGGAATTCACCACCTTTCCATTTTGCAGTGTCATCTCAGGACAAATGTTATGAATGCTGCACCATCAAACATGATCAGAATGAGATCAATGGAGCAGGAAAGTGTGCTGGTCTTTTTGCTGTTTGCCAAGATACACCTGCCAATGCGAATTAATATTCTTTCAAGTGCTGCTACTTCTACTTTAGGTACGGTACATATTTCATCTTGTATAGTTTTATATTCTACAGATCATAAGCCCTAATAGATATCTTTTCTCATGCCTTTACTCCACCTCAATAAGTATGTCATCCATCAGCATTTATCAAGGGAGTAGCTCATTAAATAAGGAATTCAATTTTATTGTCTTTGAAGAAAGGCAATCTAATGAGAGGTATGCAGCTTAATTAAATCTTTCTGACTATCAAAAATAATTGTCAACACCATTACATCTATCCATTAAGGAATTTGTTAACTGCATTAAATATTATTGCTCTCCCAGCCTCAAGGCACAGCTGTGAACTGACTGTTCAAACATCTGTCACAATTCCAACGGACTGCATCATCTTAATTCTCTGAATGTTGCAGGACCCCGTCAGTTTCCAAATATGTTTTTTAATTCGTTGATTACTTGAAGCACTGCACATGGTGGGGCTACTCTTGACTTTAGGCGATAGCATAAGAAGGGCAATATCGATAATGATGTCAATGAAAATCGAGAGAAATGCACATCGGGCATCAATTTCCACCCAAAATCAAAGCTGCCCCCAGTGAGTCAAGATTAAGTGGAGTGGGGTTCTTCAGGTGAAGTGAGGTTAAAGGATGGGGATAAATTGAACTAGGTTGTACAGGCATGGTTCAGTCCCAATTCTAAAAGTTATATATATTCTGTCTTTAGTTCTATTAAAAATGTCTATGTCCATGTTTATAATGGTAACTGTCCATGTAAACTTGACACGATACATACAACCTCCTGCTATTAATGGCACTACAGCATCTCCACAGACAGATGTAATTACAGCAAAACAGGAATAGACAATTTACATTTATAGTGGAGACGTGGAATGTGTAACAGAAAAAAGTTAACAAAGTGTTCACATACAGAAGAATATTCAATGTATTACAAATAGATGTAAACCCAATAGTCAAAATTAGAGGGTAGGCTGATCAGCTCCAAGACCTGCTCCAAGACACACACCATCCTGATTTGAACATATATTGTTATTCCTTCTTTGTCCCTGGGTCAAAATCCTGGAACTGCCCAACTAAAGTTATTGTCACAGGGCCATCAGCAGATAGACTACGATTACTGTGGTTCAAGAAGAATGCCCAACATCATTTTCTCAAGGGCAACTAGGGATGGGCAATAAATCAGATGCATTTCAGGTTCCTAAAAACAAAGTGTTTATTGTCCCCTTTTTTAAAAAGTCCTCCCCTTCGTACATTCCTCAACACAATCCAGAACAAAGCAGCCCACTTAACTGGCATCCCATCCACCACTGGCATACAGTGGTAGCAGTGTGTACCGTGTACAAGATGCAGCTCAGCAACTTGCCAAGGCTCCTTCAAGAGCACCTTCCAAATCCAAAAACCCGATCACACAGAAGAACAAGGGCAGCAGATGCATGGGAAAACCACCAACTGCAAGTTCTTCTCCAAGCCACACACCATCCTGACTTGGAAATTTATTGCCAGTCCTTCACTGTTACTGTCGTTGGGTCAAAATCCTGGAACACCCTCCACAAAAGCATTCTGAGTGTACTATACCACAAGACCTGCAGCAGTTCAAGATGTCTCACTACACCCTCTGAAGGGCAATTAGGGATAAGCAGTAAATGCTGGCCTTGCCAGCAATGCCCACATCCTGAGAATATTAAAAAAACACACATGCCTGTCTCAGCCATCCAAGTCAGAAGCTGATCATAGAGTTTTACAGCACAGAAACAGGCCATTCGGCCCAACGCGCCTGCGCTGACCATCAAGCACCCATCCAATCTAATTCCATTTTCCTGCACTTGGCCCATAGTCTTGTATGCTATGGCGTTTCAAGTGCTCATCTAAATACTTCTTAAATGTTGTGAGGGGTCGTGCCTCTACCACTCCTTCAGGCAGTGTGTTCCAGATTCCAACCACCCTCTGGGTGAAAACATTTTTCCTCAACTCCCCTCTAAACCTCCTCCCCCTTACCTTAAATCTATGCCCCCTGGTTACTGACCCCTCTGCTAAGTGAAAAAGTTCCTTCCTATCTATCCGATCAATGCCCCTCATAATTTTGTATACCTCAATCAGGTCCCCTCTCAGCCTTCTCCGCTCCAAGAAAAACAACCCCAGCCTATCCAGTCTCTCTTCATAACTGAAATGCTCCAGCCCAGGCAACATCCTGGTGAATCTCCTATGCACCCTCTCCAGTGCAATCATGTCCGTCCTATAGTGTGGTGACCAGAACTGTACACAGTACTCCAGCTGTGGCCTAACCAGCATTTTATACAGCTCTAACATAACCTCCCTGCTTTTATATTCTATGCCCCAGCTAATAAAGGCAAGTATTCCATTTGCCTTCCTAACCACCTTATCTACCTGTGCTGCTGCCTTCAGTGATCTATGGACAAGCACCCCAAGGTCCCTCTGACCCTCTGTACTCCCTAGGGTCCTACCATCCGCTGTTAGTCCTCCCAAAGTGCATCACCTCACACTTCTCAGGATTAAACTCCATCTGCCACTGCTCCGCCCCTCTTAGCAGCCCATCTAGATCGTCCTATAATCTAAGGCTTTCCTCCTCACTATTTACGACACCACCAATTTTCGTGTCATCCGCGAACTTACTGATCATACCTACTATATTCTACAGTGGAAGAATCTTTTTCCCCCCATCGGACGGCTGTGCAAGTCCAAGCAACACTGGACTGTAAATTTGCAAGGACTCTAATCTTTTCTATTTTAAATGTTGTTTATATCTTCATCTCCACTGTTTGTGAAAGCCACTTTTTAATCTAATTACAAAAATTACTTTGAGTGGAAAAGAATATGAGAGAAATTGTAACTAACAAAGCTCAAATTCCCACAACCTTTGATTAACAAAATGTGTTAATCTGGCTGTTTTGCAATCCAATCAAAGCACTCATTGTTGCTCAATCTCTTGCAGCAATAGTCAAACAATTCAAAACTACTCCTCATGCTCCCTGGCCTCTGAAGGTTGCCTCCTGCTCCACAGAGAAATTCAAAACTATTTAAGTAATGGGAAGGGGGACAATAAAGCAATGTTGAAACTACTAAATGAAACTTAGACTTAATCTATGAGAGACTATGATAATCGCAATCAAAGGATACTATAGGTAGAAATGAAGCATTTGCACAGGATCCCTATAGATTCGAAAATAATTTGGAACAGGCTGGTAAAATTCAAATTAGAAAGACACTGACAGCATGCATCCTAGAAATATCAGGGAAATCAGATAGGGAAAAGTCAGAGAGGAGAAAGTAGAGGTTTGGACCACAATTGTTCAAAACATCTTGGATATGGAAACTGTGCCATAGAGCAATGCTGTGCAGGAAGGGCGGAAGGGATAAAACCTTCAACAATAGACCTGTTAGCCTAATATAGGTAATGGATAAGCTTCTGGAGGCCATAACACATGATAAACTAATACTCGGAAAGTGCCTCAGAGGACAGCATAACTACCCGACCCGAACCCGACGGGACCCGACGACATGTGTCGGGTTCGGGTCGGGTCGCTCTTCCGGGTCTGGCATTCAGGCTCGGGTCGGACACAGTGACAGCCAGGACATTAAGGTGGGAAACACAATGCACTCGTCTGAAGTGAGCGATTCCTTCCAAGGTAGAGCAAAACCTCTTCAATAAAGTTTATTATATTCTGGTTGTTGGGTCAGGTGCAGAAAAAAATGAAAGGATTCGGGCCGCGTCAGACTCGGGTCGGATGTGGTTCTGTTGGGCTTGGGTCGGGCTCATTTGCAGACACGGGCCTGCCTTTACCTCAGAGTTCCTGACTCGCTGCAGCTTCGCCACCACCTACAAGGCACAAATCAGGAGAACGAGGGAATATTCTTTACTTGCCTGGATGGGTGCAACTACAATAACATTCAGAAGCTCAAAGCCATCCAGGACCAAGTGGACTGCTTGATTTACACCCTATCCACTAGCTTTAACATTTGCTCCCTCCACTAGCAGCGTACCATGCTTGCAGTGTGTACTAACTACAGAATGCACAGCAAGAAGTCTCTAAGGCTTCTTTGGCAGCATTTCCCAAACCTGAAACCTCCACCAGCTAGAAGAACAAGGGCAGCAGGTGTATGGGAACACCATCACCTTCAAAGTTCCCTCTAAGCTGTGTGACCCAAAGGTTTCCGAACAAGTCGGGTCCTTTAAGTTGCCGTGTAAAAAAAATCTAAGCATCCACACACTGAAACAAATTAGCCGTGCACTACAAAAAAATTAGAGGATAGGTTGTTCACCTCCAAGTCCTGTTCCAAGTCACACACCACCCTGATTTGCCCATACATTGTTATTCCTTCTTTGGCCCTGGGTCAAAATCCTGCAACTGCCCAACTAAAGTTATTGTTACAGGGCCATCAGCAGATGGACTACAATTACAGTGGTTCAAGAAGAATGTCCAACATCATTTTCTCAAGGGCAACTAGGGATGGGCAATAAATGCTGGCCTTGCTTGTAACATCAGTGCAGAAGGTGCATAGAAAATTTACTGAAGTGACATAAGGGATGAGAAGCTTTGGTAGGTATGAGGAGAGACAGAAGAAATTAGAACAGAGAAGGTTAGAAGATATAATAGAGGCATTCAAAATTACAAGGAAATTTGATATTGCAAATTGGGAAAAAAACTATTTACACTGATCAGTGAATCAGCAACTAGAGGGCATAAATTTAGATCAGCGCCAAAAGAAACAATGGAGCATTGATACTATAGTTGTGAATTGGGACCGATTCTCATCATTAGCCAAATTCATGGTAAAATTTCTCTGCTTTATTCCAATCAAGTACCTTAACCCCAATCTCATAAAGCATTACTATTCCCAGTAATTCCTGCATACAAAGCTATGAGAAATGCATTATACTTAGCTTAAAGAAAACCCAATATTTTTGAATTCTGCCTGTTGCATATATTTTTTGCTGTTTCACATAATAAATCCATGGTGGAAAAAGCACCGAACTCAAACCAGCAGATTTTCCACATGCTTAGATTTGAGTCTGGATATGGGATGAAATGTTAGTCTGTATCAGATTTGTGAACTCATGACATGCATTGAAAGTGGCTACCTACAATCTAGAAATATCAAATATCCATGCATTTCAATACATTCCTTCACAGTAACACATTGACCAATCTGTTTAATGCTGCATTTCATGATGTTTATGAATTATTACCTCATGTAATACCACTGGTTTCTGCATCATTTGATTTCTGCAGTACAATTACATTAGAGGACTGCAGTGCAGATATCAATATTCTATTTAACCTGATGCTGTACTGCAATGAAAAATGAATGTTAATAGAAAACAGCCAAGCCTGATGCCCACAACATCAAGATAGGCTGTAGACCTAAATGGTTGCAAGAAATAGTAACACTGGTATGCACTCTGGATTCTATTGTATCATCCCACATAATCCACAGCAATGACCTCGATATCCGATCTTCATATTGCTAGCCTTGTGTATTTTCTGCAACTAACTGTCCTTTAGACTGGGGCCCAGAGTGACTTATATTTTCAGATTTGGAGTCAAACAAGCAGTAAGAGAAATGCGTATACTTGACTTAATAAATCAGGTACCATTTTTATGGGTCTATTTCTTCTGTATCAGAATTTGTTTGGAAGTTAAAAGTGGCACAGAATTGAGGAAATGCTGGTGTAGCATGTCAGTTTGAATGTCCCTTCTCCATTGCGAGTTATATTTTAATCAAGACAGATTAAAGTCTCCTCCCTTTAACAGCGCACTCTCATTTCAGGATATTGCACTGACCATTTATACACAGAACATCTTGGAAAAGAAGTTACTTTTCAATGCGGAGTTTTAAATCATTGTGCATACTGTCACGCTCATGCAAAGAACAGTTATGAACTAAAGTAAACTGGAGCTATTATGAACTGTAAAAATGAACTGATGAACTAAACTCCAAAAAATGGAAAACCTTTTACTGCAGACAAGATGGAGTAAGAGGTCAGGTGACCTCTCCTGTACTGCTAATATACATAGTGACTGTTGGAGACAAAACCCATCATCACGTCAGGACTAGTTCTGGGAAAGGAAACGCTAAACAGCCCATCCAATGCTAAATGGCTCTTATCTTTAAGAATGGGGTTTACAAAGGCCTTCACAGACAGGGAGACTCCAGATTCAAAGCTAAGGTAATAGGTGGGACATAACACCATTTTATCAAGATAAGCCACATTCAAACTCCATTGTATAACAATGACCACACATTCAAAGACATTGTATGAACACACCAGGGACAGCATCTATGGTCACCTGACTGAAACCACCAAGGTTCTCTGAGGGTTTCAGAGTTTTCTGAAAGAGAGACAGAAAGCCAGCCCACCAGGAAGCTGAGAGATCCATTCCAGCCAAGAAGACCACCCTGCCTGTAACATCTTTAAACCACAGAGGCAGAGACTGCAAGGTGACCTTGTAGTGAAACTGTAATAGATTCTCGTCACCGACTGTCATGATCCAGTAGTTTTTTTTCCGGGAATATGCAGTGTACCTTTAAGGCTTGCAAAGTATCAGTACTGCTTTAAGAACCAGCAAGCCTCAGGAGTTAGAGAAAATGCATTTTCGGTTGCCATTGGATACAACCATTTGGAGACTGCAATTCAAAGAGTGCATTCTCATTACCATGGATACAGCCACTTGGAGTGAGTATCAAGCTATACATTTCAATTTTGAACTGGCTTTTAGTTGAAGACAGTTTGTTCTGACTGAACACAGACAGCTGTGGTGTTAGCACCTGAAAAAAGAGCTCTCAGCCATTTAAACTGAAGGAAGAGAATTTTAGCCTGTTTAATTATCTCTCAAAATTCTAAAAAAGGTCAAGCCAACACAGAGATCTCTGTTAATTTAAACTGAAGGAAGGGAAGTTAGACTATGACAATCTTTTATCCCTTAAAAACTCGAAAGTCAGATTTATTCTATTGAAAGTGTTCGCAAGGTGTTAATTGTTGAAATCCATCGCTGAAGAAGGAAGTATCACTTACTGTATCTCTCTATGACTCTACTGCTGGAATTAGATTACGGACTGTTATAGAGTCATAGCGTTTTACAGCACAGATACAGGCCCTTCAGCCCAACGCGCCTGCGCCGACCATCAAGCACCCGTCCAATCTAATCCCATTTTCCCGCACTTGGCCTGTAGCCTTGCATGCTATGGCATTTCAAGTGCTCATCTAAATACTTCTTAAATGTTGTGAGGGTTCCTGCCTCTATCACTCCTTCAGGCAGTGTGTTCCAGATTCCAACCACTCTCTGGGTGAAAACATTTTTTCCTCAACTCCCCTCTAAACCTCCTGCCCCTTACCTTAAGTCTATTCCCCTGGTTACTGACCCCTCTGCTAAGAGAAAAAGTTCCTTATCTATCCTATCAATGCCCCTCATAATTTTGTATATCTCAATCAGATCCCCCCTCAGCCTTCTCCGCTCCAAGGAAAACAACCCCAGCCTATCCAGTCTCTCTTCATAACTGAAATGCTCCAGCCCAGGCAACATTCTGGTGAATCTCCTCTGCACCCTCCCCAGTGCAATCGTTCAATAATAGTTTTCAAAAGAGAACTGGATAAGTTCTTAAAGGAGAAAGAAATTACAGGGATATGGAATTTCAAACCCGCGACCAGGGCAGAAAATGCATGGGGACATCACCACCTGCAAGTTCCCCTCCAAGCCACACACCATCCTGACTTTATATATTGCCGTTCCTTCACTGTCGCTGGGTCAAAGTCCTGGAACTCCCTTCCTAACAGCACTGTGGGTGTACCAACCCCACATGGATTGCAGCAGTTCAACAAGGCAGCTCGCCACCACCTTCTCAAGGGCAATTAGGAATGGGCAATAAATGCTGGCCTAGCCAGCGCCGCCTACATCCAATGAAAGAATAAAACATCCTTCCTATAGTGTGGTGACCAGAACTGTACACAGTACTCCAACTGTGGCCTAACCAGCGTTTTATACAGCTCTAACATAACCTCCCTACTTTTATATTCTATGCCCCGGCTAATAAAGGCAAGTATCCCATATGCCTTCCTAACCACCTTATCTACCTGTGCTGCTGCCTTCAGTGATCTATGGACAAGCACCCCAAGGTCCCTCTGACCCTCTGTACTCCCTAGGGTCCTACCATCCATTGTTTATTCCCTTGCCTTGTTAGTCCTCCCAAAGTGCATCACCTCACACTTCTCAGGATTAAACTCCATCTGCCACTGCTCCGCCCATCTTACTAGCCCATCTATATCGGCCTGTAATCTAAGGCTTTCCTCCTCACTATTTACAACACCACCAATTTTCGTGTCATCCACGAACTTACTGATCATACCTACTATATTCTACAGTGGAAGAACCTTTTTCCCCCCATCGGACGGCTGTGCAAGTCCAAGCAACACTGGACTGTAAATTTGCAAGGACCCTAATTTTTTCTATTTTAAATGTTGTTTATATCTTCCTAGTATTTAAGAATTTAGTTTTTCTAATTAAACAGTTAATTTGTTGATTTAAAGACACCTGATTTGGTTCGCCTCATTCAGGGGTTAATAGATGGTACAATTTGGCTGGGTCTTTCTTTAATTTGGAAAGTTTTAAATGATGTTAGGCGATCTGTGGAGCGACAAGATTGAATTTGCAGTGCATTTCTCCCACCACATCAGAATCGTATATTTTGATCGAGGGCTTTAACTGGAGCGGTCAGTCATAGCACCGACTTTGACTGAATCTTAACCAGAGCAGTCTGCAATACTCCAGCGAAACAAGAAATGGAACACCAGGCCTACATCACTGTTAAAAATTCCTGCTGGAAAACCAAGACAGTTTCAAAGTGAACTCTTTTTACAACAATTGGACTATAATACATGCTATCCTCTAATCTCTATCTCTTCTTGTGTGTGTGCATGTGTGAGTGGGTGAGGTCGCGAATATTTTCTGGTATTATTTAATAAATAATTCATCTTTCTTTTAATCCTACGAGAAAACCAGTTTTTCTGTTTATTTGACCACTAATACACTCAGGGACTAAAACAATACTTTAAAAACACTGTCTGAGGTCAGTCGAGAGGTGAACAGTGGAAGCCATCCACACCATTTCCTCCCTGTCTGTAACAATACACACGAGTTATAAAGATGACACTGAGATGATAGGTGATTAAAATACTTATAGGTTAAGCTTTTATGTTGCTTCTCCATACACTGAAAATAATCATCAATATGTTGGACTATCTCAGCAATTGATTAACAACTTACACCGACTGTGTTGGGAAGTCCCTTCAGGCTATGCACAGAGGGTGACAAAACACAAAGACAAAGACAAGCAGTCAGCCTTGGTCTGCAAACTATAAGAGCAAGATTTTGCTAGGTTCAAAAAGCAAATTAATTTGATTAAGCCAAGCAAGAAAACCCACTGATGTGGAGAAGCATAGCATGTTTATTATTTTATATTATCATGCAAAATCCAGCTGTATTGTTTGAACTAAAGGAATCCTATCATAACTGTTGCTCTGTAAGTTTACGCACTGTAAAATAAAGCATCTTAACAATTCCTATCTAGCCTTGCTGATCTTTTGAAGAGATGTAGAAGCCCATTTGCAAAAGATATAAATATCCAATTCAGGGATACTATTGTTACAAAATAGAAAATCAAACAAGCTCCCAGAAGATGTCTGATATTGTAATATAATATTCATTTAAAATCACTTGGTTTATTAGTCTTCATATCTTCTATGGTGCAAGTATTTAATACTGGTTTACAGATATAATCGAAATTTCATATTGAAAAGTAACAGAACTGTGGATATTTACAGATTAAATACTAAAACTTAAATGATACTCACCTTTTTGTGCGCAATGAGGAGGCAGTTTGAATGTTCATGTTCACAAGCAATTTCATAATCTATCAGAAGGTCAGCCAACTGCTGGACGAAATATACAACCTCCTCATGCCATGGAACATTAGCCATAGTCAAATTACTTGCTGAGCTTTCACCACAATACGTCACTCCCTAAATAAATAAAAAGATATTTTCAATGTACCATTCTTCTTACATGACCTGACACTGTACAGCAGAGCCATCTGTTTAAATCAGGGTTTCATTTAAGCTTTGTCCCACAGAACAATTCTCCATGAAATGAGTTTCCAGGCTATGCCATGAGGGGTGGCACGAAAACACCAAGTACTTCCCTATGTAAGATTATTAAACATTTAACCCTACCAAAGAACTTTTGTGGTACAGTATAGTAGAAAAATGGGGCATATTACAAAAGATGCCAAGGTAGAGGGACTGTGGGAAATCTTGTCAACCTGTAACAGGCTCACTGCAGCTGAAGCTAAAGGTCCTTGAAAACTGTCTGAGACTGTCTACTGTCTAGCAGGAATGCAGAAGCCTCTCTCAAGTAAATAAGAGACCATGAGATGTTGGAACCTTGGGATGAGGAGAAAATAAGACAATGGTGAATATGAAGGGCATTAGGTAATTATGTAAGGTTGGTAGCAGCCAATGAACAAATACCTGATTGGCCAAGAAGGGCATGCACAGGGCATGACAGCCATGCGGATGAACATGATTGGGGTGGGGTTAATTGAATAAGAGCCAGGATAAAAGAGACCCTTCCAATCTGTGGAAAGAATCAGAAACAAGCACATTCAAAAATAAGATTGTTGGCCTGATTTCCAAATTACACTGCCACATTTGCATTAATGGGGACTGGAAACTACTTTGAACTGATGCAAAATAATTATCTAACTGTATAAGCAATGACCAAGTAAGAATTATATAATATATAAAAAGTGCCAATTAATGAGCTAATAGTATTATCCAATCTTAGAGTTCAGAAAAGCCATTTGACATTATCGGAATCCCTTAATAAAATAAGTGTCCTGTAACTTTTCCCAGTATCTGTATTTTACTAGGTAGCTCACAAGACTCCAAATTGATGAATCACATTTATTGAGATGGCAACTGATCTAGATATGTTATTTTCTGAAGATGTGAATTATATAGCGGATCCTCAATTTTTTTTTTAAGCATCAATTTTTTTTGTTGACATTCATCCTTATTGCTTTACGTATTTAGCATGAAGTGCCCTTGAATGCAGACAGGAAATTAGTTCATGGTTCTTTAAAATCTTTAGCCAGAATAGAATCCTGCACACACAGTTTTGATCACCGACGGCTTTAGTCTGCAAATATGAAACAGCAGCAACATTACTGTTAATTTTGCATTTTGTAGTGGTTAGTTGGTAGCACAAGAATGACAGGGGATAAGATTATGTGATCTGGTACAGGAAGAAAGCGTTTACAGAAATAACGCTCACAACCATAGCAAAATATCACTGAGAACAAAGGGGGAAAATGCATGGGATCAGTAATATGTAGATTATCAGGCTGAACAGATACTCTGTTTTCAAGTGCTATTAATACTGCTAATGTCTACAATAAATTACTATAGAACTGGAGCTGAATTTTACCAGCCCTTGGAGACAGGCTGGGAGGCAGGAGGCCTCGGTAAATGGTAGAGAAAGGCATTGGGAGGGGAGCCTGGCGTCTCTCTGCCGCCATGGGGGACATTACCAGCGGCGGGTACTAAGTGGCATGGCCGCCCACCGACCAGAGGAGGCCGGTCAATTAAACCAATTTGGATGTAAACTTTACCACGTAGAGTTTATACCCTCAGATACACCCAGACTTCACAATTGTACATGGGCAACAGGGAAATTTTGATTGAGCTGAAGAGAGCAGCGTTTCAAGTCACTGGGAATTCAAAACCTGCATCAGTAAAAATAAAATTTAAATTTATAATACTTTTCCATAGCGATGGCATGCTTGCTAAGAATATAATTTTATTATATATCAGGGGCAATCTGATTGTTAAAACTGCAGTCAGCAATGCTCAACCATAGTGGGCAACAAGTTCATGTACACTGCATAGAATTACATACAACAGACAGCACAGAAATAGGCCATTTAGCCCAACTAGTCATTAACAGCTTGAAATTTCATCTGAACCGCATCATTAAGTATTGACGTGCAAATCCTTCACATTTTTCTGTTATCCTACATTTAATGAATTTACAGTTCACACATACAAAAATTTAAAAGTCAAAAAATCTGATTGTAACAAGTGTGTTGTGTGCACACACAGTGTACAGAGGGTATCAATCTGTAAGCACTGTAAACACTTCCTATTACTTTATTTAAATAGTAAAGAACTAATTCACCTCCCATAGCATTGCTAATGTTGAGTCAGAGATACATCGTCTTTAACACTAGGAGCGCTGTCAGCAAAATGTGGTGATGGAGAAAAGGTTATAGATGCTGTTTTCAGCATTTCTTGCTTGTGGCTCATATTTCCAGCGTCTGCATTTTTTTAATATTGTATTCTACTACCATTAATTTGAGTTAGAGTGCGAGCTCTTCCCTGGGAGCATACTTTTTCTAAACTGAAACATAATCTTTAACCAGAGAAACAAGAAGGCATTCCCGTGTGCCTGGGTGGAACATTCTGCTGGCGCCAAATCAAACCTGAAGCTGGTAAAGGAGGAGGGAAGAAGTTCATGTTCTTTGACGAGACACAGAGCTCACTCACCCAAATATGAAAGTATTTTGACCAGTATTCTACCAGAGAGAATAAACATGCCCTTTAACACTTTTACTTTAAAAAAAATTAAACGTCATGCAGCAGTGCCACATGGTAATACTTTTCTGCCATCATGCTAATATTCTGACTTACTTTAACCTCAATGAAGTCAGGTTTCCCAATCTCAATCAGGTCAGCATAAGATCGAAGTTCATCCACATTCCAGGCCTTTACCAGAGTCAGTCTATATACCGTGCGTTGCTTCTGCAAGAGAACAGATGAAGAGTATAATTGAATGCACAGTTATTTCTACCAGAATCTATCAGCAGTTGAATATAATACTAAACAAATTGCTCTGTTACTACCTGCATTTTCAGCGAGGCCTGAATAGACTCAGTGTTAAGCTGCTCATTTGCTGACCACAGTATCAATGATTTTCAAATAATTTTTATAACATGAAATATTTCTTCTCTATTTCATGGCTCACTCTCGAGAATTTGTTTTTGTAATACCCTACAGTGTCAAATAAATCTGTGTCTACACTATTAGGTGAACCTTGGTAAAAGTATGCTCTGTGCAGGTGCAGTGTGATGGCCCATCTGTTCAGACTCCCATGCTCTGAGACAGAACTCTTCAGTTTTGTAGGATGTCCCATCTAGCAAACCAACTACCATACTCGCTTCACTGAAACAAGCAAGTCCAAATGCCAAAGGGCTTTCGATCCTGGGCAGTGTGATTATCAAATTCAGAATCAAGTGATTAACTGGTAGGACTTCTGCATTCTCAGCTTGAGTTTATTATTACTAAAACCTCCAAGATTATAGATTTCATGGAAAAATGGGCAGAACCACAGAAGGCAAAGCCTAAAACACCTTTAAAAAAACTCTGCAATGTAATAAATATGCAACTTTACTTATTTGGCTATGAAGTAAAATCACTGTTTATCATCATCAAAATAGGGCAAAGGAAAGCATAATAATTTTAAGTAGTGCATACAATACACTGGGGGTTAGAGTTTCCACTTTGGGCATTTCCTCCTGCTCCAGTTTCGGCTCAAACACATTTGCATATTACCAAATTCAAAATCTGCCATGAACTAGTGCAACTGGACAGCATTCTAAAACAGATTTTTTTCTCCCTAAATTTTGCTTTAAAAATTTTTCCTTCATATATTTAAAAGTGACAGATTGGTGAAGTTTGATTAGAACAGTTGAAAATAAGTTTCTCTCAAAACAAATAATCATTTTCAATCATAATATCAATTCGCCACCATGTAACTCAATCTTAAAGGGGAGATGGTGGGGTAGTGGTAATGTTACTGGACTAGTAATTCAGAGGCCCAGCTAATGGCCTGGGGACAGGGGTTCAAATCTTACCATTGTAGCTGGTGGAATTTAAATTCAATTAATTAATAAAATTCTGCAATTGAAAGCTATTTTCAGTAATGGTGCCATGAAACTATCTGATTGTCATAAAAACCCTTGTGGTTTGCTAATGTCCTTGAGGGACGGAAATCTGCTGCCCTTACCTGGTCTGCCTACATATGACTCCAGACCCATAGTGATCTGGTTGACTCTTAACTGCCCTTTGAAATGGCCTAGCAAGCCACTCAGTGTAAAGGGCAACTAGGAATGGGCAACAAATACTGGCTTTGCCTGTGATGCCTACATCCCATGAAAGACTAAAAGAATTACTGAAATTCACTTTAAAAAATATATAAAACTATTTGCTAATTATAGTACGGTACAGTCAATTTCTTAGTTGAAACAAAAATCACATTTAAAAGCTTTTAAAACATACCCTTTAGAGTCCTTCTGCCCAAAAGAAACAGCTTAATTTTTAAAGTTTCCCTGAAGGCCTGCAAACAAGTGCAATTAGCGGACACTCCCAATGGTGGTCTGGGGGATGTGGCCAGTTTTTTGGGTTGGGTCTGTTTCCACCACGATGTTTTTAAAACTAGTGCAAAAGATTGCAATAACTTGATTTGTGCTGAACGCAAATTGTGCTTAAAATTCAGAAACTGTTTGAGGCAGTTTACACTGATTTATGCTGAATTGCACTGAGAAAAACAGGGCAATCGAGGGGCAACTCCAGGATGTATTCTGACATCATCAATACTTTCTAAAGAAACCAAAAAGGGTCAGTTTGATATATTTGCATAAAATCTTTCTACACTCCTCAAAGAAATAAAGAATCCCCAACAGGAAGTCAACGGAAAGTGGAACCACTGTCCGAAATGCTTTCATCAGTTGCAGTTGAACATAATACTAAACAAATTGCTCTATTACCTGCATTTTCAGCAAGGCCTGAATAACCTCGTTGACCACAGTATCTATGATTTTCAAATCATTTTTATAATAACAATTAGATTTACAACTTACTTCTGTCTAGGTAATGCAAACAAAATATTGGTATTGGCTTGGTGTCGGTCACACCTCCAATAGCTAATACATAGAAACAATTGCTTGAGCAGCAATAGTAACAGGCTATTCTAGGAGCCTGAATATTAGAACAAATTGCATTTAAGACACTTTTCAGATGCTAAATATTGTTGAAAGTATAGTCCGAGAGATAGGTTTTTAAAGTAGAGATGGAGATAGTAAAGCGGACGAGTTTGGGGAGAGAGCTCCTGACAGTAAGTAGCTAAAGACTTTTGCTACCAAATGTAGAGTCGAGGGAGGAAGAGATATTGAGGAGGATAGATTTGGAACAGCGGAGAGTCCATGCTAGCATACAGAGGTGATGGATGTTGCAGAAGCAGATGGGACCAGGTTAAGGAGGAATTTGTAAACGATTCAGAATTTGAATTCAATGGACTGGTACCAACCAACAACAACTTATATTTATATAGCACAGTTAACGTTGTAAAATGTCCCAAGGCACTTCACAGGAGCATTATAAAACAAAATATGACACCGAGCCACATAAGGAGATATTAGGTCGGATGACCAAAAGCATGGTCAAAGAGGTAGGTTTTAAGGAGTCTCTTAAAGGGGGAAAGCCAGGTAGAGAGGCAGATATAGGGAGGAAATTCCAGAGGTTAAGGCCTAGGTAGCTAAAGGCACAGCAACCAATGGTGGAGCACTTAAAATCAGGGATGCTCAATAGGCCAAAATTAGAGGAGTACAGATATATCAGAGGGTTGTGGGGCTGGAGGAGATTACAGAGATAGAGAGGGGCGAGGCCATGGAGGGATTTGAAAACAAGGATGAGAATTTTAAAAACAAAACGTCACTTGACCGGGAGCCAATGTAGGTCAGCCAGCTGAGGGGTGACAATTGAACGGGAAATGGTGCAAGTTATAGCATGGGCAACAGAGTTTTGGATGGCCTCAAGTTTGCAGAATGTGGGAGACTAGCTGATAGCGTGCTGGAATAGTAAAGTCTTGAGGTAACAAAAGCATGAATGAGGGTTTCAGCAGATGAGCCGAGACTGGGGCGAAGTGGGGCGATGTTGCAGAGGTGGAAATAGGAGGTCTTAGTGATGGCGCGGTTATGTGGTTGGCAGCTCATCACAGGGTCAAAAATGCCACCAAGATTGTGAACAGACTGGTTTAATCTCAGACTGTTGCCAGGGAGAGGGACAGAATTAATAGCTAGGGAATGGAGTTTGGAGCAGGAACCGAATGGCTTCAGTCTTCCCACATTTAATTGGAGGAAAGTTCTGCTCATCCAGTACTAGATGGCAGATAAGTAGTTTAATAATTTAGCAACAGTGGAGGAGTTGAGTGAGGTGGTGGTGTGGTAGGGCTGGATCTCATCAGCATACATGTGAAAACAAGACGCTGTGCTTTCTGATGATGTTGCCAATGAGAAAAAGAAGGGAGTTAAAGATAGATCCTTGGGGAACACCAGGGGTATTGGTGCGGAAGTGGGAAGAGAAGCTATTGCAAGTGATAGTCTGGCTATGATTAGATAGATGAAAATGGAACCAGGTGAGAGCAGTCTTACTCAGCTGGATGATACTGGAGAGGTGTTGGAGGAGGATGGTGTGGTCAATTGTGTCAAAGGCTGCAGCCAGGTCGATGAGGAGGGATACTTCATCTTCGTCACAGTCACATAGGATGGCACTTGTGACTTTGATAAGAGTCTTTTCAGTACTGTGGCAGGGGCAGAAACCTGATTGGAGAGATTCAAATATGGAGAAAAGGTTGGCAAGGATTTGACAGGTGACAAAACGTTCCAGGACTCTGCAGAGGAAAGGGAGGTTTGCAAGGATGGTGGGGTCAAGGGTTGGTTTTTTGAGGAGGGGCAGATTTAAAGGTGAGAGGGACATTACCTGAAGAAACATAGGACCAGGAGGTGGGTCTCATGGATAAGATAAGCTGGGAGAGGGTATGAGGAGAGATAGGACAGAAACTAAAGAAAGATGCTGGTTCAGGGCTAGGGCGGCGGGGAACATCAGCGGAAGTTTGGTCCCGTGGTCTAGGAGAAGGGAAGGGATATGGCAGAGGCAGCTGATCCATTGGTCTCAACCTTAGTGACAAAGAAGTCTGTGAGCTTCTCGCACTTTTTGTTGGCGGTGAGGGTGGAGGAGACAGGGAAGAGGAGTTTAAGATGGTTTGCAGTAGAGAAAAGAGGCCGGGGTTATCTTTGCATTCCACGATGATCCTGGAATAGTAAGCAGGTTTAGCAGATGAGAAGAAGAACCAAGAGTGCTTTACGTGGTCCAGCCAGATCTGGCGATGGATGGCTAAAACAGTTGTGCACCACATCCTTGGGATGCACATTCTGCATCTCTTGGGTGAGAGTAATGGTTTTATTGGGGTGAAGGTGAGGATGCAGTTGAGAAAATCAGGAGCTATTGTGGCAAATAGAGGGCCAAAGGCTAGACTGTTGGTGTTTTGAAAGTGCAGTTGTAAGTGAAGCATTGGGGGTTGACAAGATTATGGGTGATGGGGGTGCGATTTAGTTTAGGATAGGAAATGGACAGTTTTGGATATCTTGGGGTTTATGTGGGATGCAGCTCAGGAAGACAGTAAGAAAAGCATTCAGAATGATTAGATTAGATATACAGCACTGAAACAGGCCCTTCGGCCCACCGAGTCTGTGCCGAACATCAACCACCCATTTATACTAATCCTACACTAATCCCATATTCCTACCAAACATCCCCACCTGTCCCTATATTTCCCTACCACCTACCTATACTAGTGACAATTTATAATGGCCAATTTACCTATCAGCCTGCAAGTCTTTTGGCTTGTGGGAGGAAACCGGAGCACCCGGAGAAAACCCACGCAGACACAGGGAGAACTTGCAAACTCCACACAGGCAGTACCCGGAATCGAACCCGGGTCCCTGGAGCTGTGAGGCTGCAGTGCTAACCACTGCGCCACTGTGCCGCCCTTTGCAGAAGTCAAACCTGGAGTTGGCTAAAAACTAGGGATGAAGGTTATCAGTGATGGTGATGTAAGTGCAGAGGAAGGTGATGTTGCAGTGGTGCAAACAGATGCTATTGGTGATGGATAGGAGACAAGCTTTGAAGCTCAGTTCAGATTCAATTAGCACCTCTAAGTTTTGCACAGTCAGATTTAGGGGAGCTAGCCTCAGGGAGGTAGACTGAATCAGGAATTAGGGCACAGAGCTTTTGGCAGCAGCCAAACGGGATGACATATCTTCTCCAGAATCAGGCGAATTTATAATGGGGAATAGAGAAATGGCAGAGAAGCTAAATGATTACTTTGTGTCTGTCTTCACTGAGGAAGATACAAGAAATCTCCCAGAATTAGAGATTCAAGGGATTAGGAAGAATGAGGAATTGAAGGAAATTAGTATTAGTAAGAAGGTTGTATTGGAGAAATTAATGGACCTGAAGGCTGATGAGTCCCCAGGACCTGATATTCTACATCCCAGAGTGTTGAAAGAACTAGCTATGGAGATAGTAGATGCATTGGTGATCATCTTCCAAAATTCTGCAGATTGGAAGGTCGCAAATGTAATCCCACTATTTAAGGGAAAGAAAGAGAAAACAGGGAATTACAGACCTGTTAGCCTTACATCAGTTGTTGGGAAAATGCTAGAATCTATTCTAAAGGATGTGATAAATGGACATTTGGATAATAATGATCTGATTGGGCATAGTCAACATGGATTTATGAATGGGAAATCATATTTAACGAATCTATTGGAGATTTTTGAGGATGTTACTAACAGAATTGATAAAGGGGAGTCGATGGACATGGTATACTTGGATTTTCAGAAGGCCCCCACAGGAGGTTGGTTAGCAAAATGAAAGCACATGGGATAGGAGGTAATATACTGGCATGGATTAAGGATTGGTTAAAAGGCAGAAAGCAGAGAGTAGGAATAAAAGGGTCATTCTCGCATTGGCAGGCTATGATTACTGGAGTACCACAGGCATCAGTGCTTGGGCCACAGCTGTTCACAAAATATATCAATGATTTGGATGTGGGGACCAAATATAATATTTCCAAGTTCGTGGATGA
Organism: Heterodontus francisci; assembly: GCF_036365525.1. Classification (NCBI taxonomy): domain Eukaryota; kingdom Metazoa; phylum Chordata; class Chondrichthyes; order Heterodontiformes; family Heterodontidae; genus Heterodontus; species Heterodontus francisci. Next base: position 28,539,839 of record NC_090400.1, on the reverse strand, counting down.
CACAAAACTAGATGGGTGTTGTGAGGAAAATGCAAAGTGGCTTCAAGGGGATTTGGAAAGACTTGGTGAGTGGGCAAGAATGTGGCAGATGGAATATAATGTGGAAAAATGTGAGATTATCCACTTTGGTAGGAGGAATAGATTTGCAGAGTATTTCTTAAATGGAAAGAGATTAGAAAGTGTAGATGTACAAAGGGACCTGGAAGTCCTTGTCAATAAGTCACTGAAAGCTAACATGCAGGTGCAGCAAGCAAGTAAGACGGCTAATGGTATGTTGGTCTTCATTGCAAAAGGATGTGAGTACAGGAGTAGTGAAGTCTTGCTTCAATTGTATAGAACCTTGGTTAGAACACACCTGAAGTACTGTGTGCGGTTTTGGTCCCCTTACCTGAGGAAGGATATTATTGCAATATTGGGAGTGCAACAAAGGTTCACCAGACTTGCTCCTGGGATGGTGGGACTGTCCTATGAGGAGAGACAGGGGAAATGGGGCCTGTATTCTCTAGAGTTCAGAAGAATGAGAGGTGATCTCATTGAAACCAACAAAATACTGAAAAGGATAGACAGGGTAGATGCAGGTAAGATGTTTCCCCCAGTTGGGGAGTCTGGAACCAGGGCACACAATTTAAAAATAATGGGGAAGCCACTTAGGACAGAGATGAGGAGAAATTTCTTTACTCAGAGGGTTGTGAATCTTTGGAATTCTCTATCCCAAAGGGCTGTGCAAGCTGAGTCATTGAGTATGTTTAAAGCAGAGAATGACAAATTTCTAAATACCAATGATATAAAGGGATATGAGAATAGCGTGGGGGAAAAGGCATTGAAGTGGATGATCAGCCATGATCGTACTGAATGACAGGGAAGGCTCGATGGGCTGAATGGCCTACTCCTGCTCCTATGTTATATAATGTTGAAGAGTGTTCTGACTTATTCACAACTTTATGTTGGACAAGCTGTCAGACAACACAATGTTGGTTATGAAGTCGAGGGTGATGTTGAGGAGATAGAGATGAATGTTGTCAGAACACATACAGAAGCAAATAATGTTACAGAGGGTCAGCAAACAGAAAAGGAAAAGGAAAGCAACAAAAGTAAAACTTGCAACAGATTTTGGGGATTATATCAAGAGGGAAGGAATGCAAGAACTAACAGCTCATAATAACTTTGCACACAACAATAGGTATGTGACATCTTGAATACTGACTCCTATTTGTGGGGGAGGGGGTGGTTGAATCAGACCTTGTGAGGTCAGGATGTTTGGGCAGTAAATCCTGAAATAAGGAGGGTGGGTGGCAGGGGGGTGGGGTTGCGGGTGTCAGACCTTACAGTGAGAGGAGAGGAGGGTGGAGCTCGCACTAGCTGGAGGGGGGCCTCGCAGTGGGATTGGAACTTATCTCAGTGTTGGGGAGGGGGGGGGCGGCGGGGAGAAAGTGGTCGGAACTGGCAATGAAGGGGAGGGAGTGTCGTACCCCACAAAGGTAGGGGAGGGATGTCAGGGAGACGTTGCAGTGGAGGTTGGCAGACCTCATGCAGTTGGGGTAGCCACACTATGCTGTGGAAGAATTGGACAACACGGGGATGGATGTGGTGGGTTGATTCAGACATCACTGGGGGAGAGGGTCAGCCAAATGCGGGGGCCTGATCGCCTAAAGGGAAGCTTGTTGAGTAAACCGCTCATGCTCCTCTTGGCCCACAAGCAGACACTTAACCTCTTTTTATCTGCTGGGCTCTGGGCTTCCCTGTGTTAAAAGTAAAAATGCAGTTAAAATGAAGGCATTAATCTAAAATTTAATAGAACAATATCAGTGATTGGGGATCATCATCTTACAGATAAGGTGTTAACAAGGAAAGGCTAGAGAGACTAGGGCTATATTCTCTTGAACTGAAATTAGAGGGGGATTTTATAAAGGTGCTCAAAACAATAAAAAGAGTAAACAAAGTAAACATAGGTAATTTTCATTTGTAATAAAATCAAAGACAAGAGGTCATGATCTTAACAAAGGCGCATTGGTATAAAAAGGGGGAGCTTAGAAGAAACTTTTTCATGGAAAGACTTATTGGAATATGAAATCCTTTTCTACAATTCCCATAAAATGGAGCGGGAGGCTCTGGGAGGCCTTCCTGACCAGGTCCCACCTCTGCCCCACTTTATGTGGGCTGGGGGGTGGCGGTGGCAAGAAACGGCCGCCAGCCCCAGGCCAATCAAGGCCCTTAAATGGCCACTTAAGGGCCTTTGCCTGCCTCCACAGGGATTTTACCCATGGCAAGCTGGTGTCTGGGAGACGTGAAAGGCTGGCATTGAAAGCTGGCGTCCTCTCAGCGCCCCAGGGGTGGGTCCTGACAAACGGGCACAAGGTTCCCAATTGAGGGCTGCCCCCACTTCCCCAACCACCGCCAGGACACAAGATGCCCCCCCCCCCCACTTCCCTCCAAACGACCACCCTTGCCTCACTGGGACGTGACCAATTTCCCTGCACTCCTGGCTCTATGTCCTTGGCTGGGCTGTAGTCCCAGCAGTGGCCACCACTCCCAGTGGTGCTGCTGGGACTAAGAGCTGCTTTCCCAATGATTGGCTAGCAGCTCAAGGAGGTGTGACTTCCTCCCTCAAGCGGGTGGAAGTCCCGCCTTGGAACAATTAAAGCCTGGGGACCATTAAAATACGGGACAAATCCTTGGGCTGGGGCAAAGTGGGTTCACCACTGACTTTTATGTTGATGGCCAGCCCCCGTCCGCCCGGTATAAAATCCAGCCCACAGAATTCAAAATCCTCTTCACTTTCAAGTCTGTCCTCAACCTTGTCCCACCGCCTCTGCAACATCTTACAGTCATATATGATACAGCATTAAAGGAACTGTGGCAGCTTGGTTAACGGGAAGAAAACAGTGAGTTGAGGGAAGTTAGCAGTAGTGTCCCCAGGGGTCAATGGCATTCTCTGTCCACCCATCCATCTATATCTATATATCTACATATATATCAAATGCATAAATAAATGATCGGGACTTTGATTCTCTCACAATCAAGGGATATGGGGACTGACTGGGAAAGTGGAGTTGAGGCAGATCAGCCATGATCGTATTGAATGGTGGAGCAGACTCAAGAGGCCATATGGTCTACTCCTGCTCCTATTTCTTATGTTCTTGTAGGAAACACAATATTAAAATTTGTAGATGCTGAAAGAACAAGGGAGCACTTATCTATGTAAAGAACTGCAAGTAAAATCTAGAGGATGTAGTCAGGTTCGTACATTGATGCCATACTAAATTAAATGAGGTAAAAGTGGGCTGACCCATTGGGAGGAAGAATGTGAAGAAAAGTATACACTAGTAAAATTTTAAAACGAGCAAATGAGCCAGCAAATGTAGGGTTTCAGATATTAATTGTGCATTAATTGTTTAATTATATGCAGGTGGAGGATGTTAACCGGGGTCTTACTTGAGCATTTCTAAGGAGACTGCTACAGAGACTGGTTGAGGGTTTTGAGTGGGAAGCTACATGTTTGTAATCCTTTTACTCTGTACAATAAATGTGAAACTGAGTAAAGATGGGCTCCAGCAGTATCTTTCCACAACAAGCTTTCTGGAATTTAACTGAAGATACATGCATCTTTAACCAGTGGGAGGACAAGTTGGTAAAGCAAATGGAATCCAAAGTTTATAAACAGGGGCAAAAGCAAAGAGCTAGTGTTAAATCTATGCAAATCTTTAGTTAAACTGCAGGTAGCCTATTCTGGATGTCTCATTTTTTAAAAAATGTCAAGGTCATGACACAGGTGCAAAGAGGATAAGATGATACCAGGGCTAAGAGACAAGAGTAGAAAAACTGAAGCTTTCATTGAACAACACGCTTAACAGGAGATCTAGTAGAGGTGTTCAAAACTAAGGGGTTTTGCTAAGTTAAATTGAGAAAAACTATTGCTGCTGGTAGATAGTTGGTAATCAAAGAGCATAAATTTAAGATATTAAAAAAAATTAAGAGGATTGGAGAATTCTTTGAATGAACAAGGGTGTTAGGACATTTACTGATGTATCAGAAGTAGTGGAGGAAGCAGAGTGGATAACAGCTTTTTAAAAAGTGGATAACTTTTTTTTACATTAAAGTTTAAAATGTATTTAGTTGTGGTTCATGGTAGGAAGAGCGATAGGAAATTGATTGTATTTTGTGAAAACTGTTTCTGTTCCTTCATATATTACATCTTGGCTTATAATTGGTCTTATTGTATTAGACTACTTTTCAGTCTGTTTTCCAAGGATTAGCAGAAATGCATGAGGCAGCATCCAAGATCAAAGTACTGAATACACACAATGAGAGTTCTTAATTGTTGCAGCCCAAGAACATGCTAACTTTTAATTTGATACTGGGTAGTAAAGGTACTCTCGAGTACGTAGGGAATATACAGTCTGTTTACAAGATGCTGAGTCTGACAGAAAACCAAGTGCAGATTTAAAATTTGTAGCAACCCAAACCAAATCTACCTAGTTTTGTCTACCCAACAGGCAAAGCATGCTCCCCCTTAAGGGGGCACTCTAGTTACCCAAATCAAGAGAGCTTAGTTGCAAGTTTGCTGAACCAAGATTTAGGGACCTCATGTACGCACAGGAGTACTGTTGAACTTTAGCCAGCTAAAAATCACACAGCCGACCAACACAGAGTTTCAGCCAGCTTGGCGAGCCAGAAACACCTTACTTGATAGGGTATTGATTTGAGGCTTACCTGGAGCCAAATGGGATGAATCTCCGCCCCTAGACTTCTCATCCTGTGTTATTAGTAAGCTAAGTCAACTGTTCAATCAGCAACAGTGCCCAAGAATACTGTGAACTTCTCTGGCCCACATATTATGTAATGGAGTTTGCCATAGAGTTCATCTGGATTCAAATTTTCATTGCCAGATGTCACTTTAAAGCCAATTCACTCGTAAAAGACTCTCCAACCAAACAGAACAATCAAATACAAGATACTACAGTAAAGGTAAATCTAGTGCATTACATCAAGTACAATTGTGGCAGCAGGACAACTGGACACAGGTTTTGACTCACAAAAGGCAATATAGGACTGACACCAGGAAACAGTTCTTTACACAAGGAATAAGAAACAGGTGGAATTACACAGGATTACATAGAATATATGGCACAGAAACAGGCCATTCGGCCCAACCACTCCATGCCAGCCATTGTGCTGCACTTGAGCCTCCTTTCATCTTTCCTCATCTAAATCCATCAGCGTAACCTCTATTTCCTTCTCCCTCATATGCTTGTCTAGCCTCCCCTTAAATGCATCTATACTGTTCACTTCAACCACTCCCTGTGGTAGCGAGTTCTACATTTTCACTACTCTGTGGGTAAAGAAGTTTCTTTACTGGATTTTTATTGAAATCTTATTGGATTTCTTGGTGACTATCTTATATTGACGGCCTCTAACTATGCTCTTTCCCACAAGTGGAAACATTCTCTCTGTATCACTCTGCCAAAACCTTTCACAATTTTGAACACCTCTATTAGGTCACCCCTCAGCTTTCCTTTTTCAAGAGAAAAGATACCCAGCCTGCTATATATATCCTGGCATTTCTGGTAAACTTTGATGGAATGGTAGGTTATGGAAACAAAACCTTTTCTCAAATCACTTAAACTGTGGAGGGGAAAATCAGTTATTTCTGGTCGAATAAGCTTAAAATGAGCGAAACGACTTTCTTGTCATCAATGATCAACATGAACACAACTACAGATGCAGCTAGACTCAGCAGGAACTCATGTTAACTGTTCCAACATATTTAAAGTCCTAAATAGGTAATTGTTCAAACTTGCTATCATTGGTTTTGTAATAGCAATCCTACCAAACACTGGAAATAAGGCCAGCACACTGTTGCTAAGACCCTAGTCTCTGTGGAGGAATTAAAATCCAAGTACATAAATCCAATGAGCTTGGCCTTGTTGCAAAATAGACAGCACACTGATGGTAATGATGGTTCTAGAAGACAGCTCGATGCTTTCCTTGTAAAAACCATATTGCATTTATGCCTAACTGAACAATTAAACATCTGAAGTTCCTCCACATGCCAACCAAACTTTCCCAATTTGTGTCCTTTAAGAACATGACAGAAACGCTGCATTTTTTCAAATAAATTAACCCATAAAGGCAGTAACTCAGACTGCCACTTTTATTTAGCTTGAACACTGTACATTCAACAACTGAGAAAGCCAAAGCAGAGAAAGAAATGTGGTTAGAGGTATGTTTCAAAGCAAAACCAAACCTCTGTGACCTTCTTCCTTTCAATACAATACTGAGTTCTGTTTTCATTTAATTACTGTGCTATTTCTTGCTTTGTATGCACAATGCCTACTTGTTTATGCCATTTAAGCTGCCATGACTTTATTTTTAAATCTTGCCAAAGTTATGCATACTCAAAGCATCAAAAGACAGACTGTTAAGTTTGTGAAGCCTTCTGCACACACCTTCTCTGGGAAATGTCTGGGCTCAGATGCAGTGCAGTGGATCATATGTTGATAAGAAAGGACAAGTGTTATTGCTTAAAAAGGGATGAAGGGCAAAGATGCAAAGATGCACACAGTAGCATATTTCTGGCCAGAAATTTAAAAAACATGCCGGTAACCAAAATTGTCAACCTAATAAGAGAGTGCAGAATCAAATTCTTCACTTCTTCAGATATTAAACCGATCTGATAAACTTGTTTTGTAAAAAATCTAAAGGACCTCAAAAAAGTTTATGCACCAAGAACAACAACTAGGCACTATTTATTGGTGAATGTGGATTATTTTGCTGGATCTTGTCAACCAGTAGTCCATTTCAATAAAAGGTTTGACTGTTGTCGTTCTTGAGAAGGACTTTAATTTCAGCAGTCCTTTCTTATCAACATATGATCCACTGCACTGCAACTGAGCCTAGACATTTCCCAGTGCAACAATCCCTTTCAATCAATGTTGGATCTTCAGCACTGCTCACGGGTGTAGAGATACCTTCCTAGCCAGCAGTCCATCTTAATCAATATTTGATTTTGAATTCCAACTACATTTTCATTAAGTAGGTCATTTTAATCAAGATTTTAATCTTAGTATAAACTCTGCACTGTTCAGTCATATTCAAAGTCAATCACTACTACACATTAAGTTTAGCAACACAGTTTGTAACTTTGTTTAGGATCAGACTAATTGATTGCAAGGGCCAAACTGGTAGATTCAATGTGTATACTGGGCATGAAATCTGACTGTTAGAAGCTTTCCAAATATCAGTGGAATGATGTACAATCAAATCATCAGCGTACTCAATAAGAATGTAGCTTACCTTGTGGCTCACAGCAATATTCTCTCTCTCTGTTACATGGAAGTGTGCATGAAATGTTCGCTTATTTTTAATATAGGACAGTGCAAGGTGGGTTAATGACATTTTTCTTACATTTCAAATTTACACTAGAAAAATTAACATACATCAGCATTTGAAATGATGAGTGGTTAGGGTTATGAACTGCAAAATTTTTAACTTCTGTTTATTCAAAAGAACAGGCTGTTTTAACAATAGATAGGGAAAAAAATTTGTGGGTTTAAAATAGCACACAGTTGCAAGGGCCGGTGCATATAAGTGAACTGGATGGCATTTAGAATGTATCCATTGAAAGTATAATGCAAGGACTGATTTTGCTTTTTATTGCACATTTTGAAAATTTTATAATTTGTATAGAATATGCAATTTTTTTTTTTTAAAACTTATGTTCGTGGGAAGTGGGCATCACTGGCAAAGCCAGCATATATCACCCCTTCCTATTGCCCAAAACGGTGATGGTGAGCTGCCTTCTTGAACTGTGGCAGTCCATGCAATGTATGCACACCAACAGTGCTGTTAGGCTGGGAGTTCCAGGATTCTGACTCAGCAATAATGAAGGAAGTTCCAGGATGGGGGTGTGACTTGGAGGAGAACTTGCAGATGATTGTGTTTCCATGCACCTGATGCCCTTGTTCTTCTAGGTGGTAGAGGTTGTGGGGGTTTGGAAGATCTTGTCGAAGAAGCCTTGGTGAGTTGCTGCAGTGCATCTTGCAGATGGTACACACGACAGCTGTAGTCAGCGGTGGCAGACAAATTAAATGTTTAAGGTGGTGATGGGGTGCCAACCAAGATGGCTGCTTTGTCCTGGATGGTGGTGAGCTCCTTGAGTGTGGTTGGAACGTCCATCATACTCTTGACTTGTACCTTGTCGATGGTGGAAAGGCTTTGTGGAGTTGGGAGGTGAGTTACTTGCCACAAAATACCCAGCCTGACCTGCTCCTCTAGCTGCAGCATTAATGTATCTGGTACAATTAAGTTTCTGGTCAATGGTGAGGGATTCAGCATTGGTAGTGCCGTTGAATGTAAAGGGGAGGTGTTTAGATTCTCTCTTGTTGGAGATGGTCATTGCCTGGCACATTTTTGGTGCGAATGTTACTTGTCACTTATCAGCCCAAGCCTGAACACTGTCCAAGTCTTGCTGCATGCGGGTATGGACTGCTTCAATATCTGAGGATTTGCGAATGGAACTGAATATTATGCAATCATCAGCAAACATCCACATTTCTGAACTTATGATACACAGAAAGTCATTGATGACTCAGTTGAGGGAAGATTGAATTGAGGTATATACATGGAGGAGTACTGATTTATCAGCTGAGAGAGGGCGGTATGTAGTAATCAGCAGGAGGTTCCTTTGACCGTGTTTGACCTGATGCCATGTAACTTCATGGGTTCTGGAGTCAATGTTTAGGACTCCTAGGGTCATGCTCGCGACTGTATACTATTGTGCTGTCACCACTGGCAGGACAGGACATGGTGATAGAGGAGTCTGGGCCATTAGCTGAAAAGATATGATTCTGAGAATATGACTAAGTCAGTCCTTTTCCTGATTAGGCTGTAGGACAATTTTGGCACAAGTCCCAGATGTTAGCGAGAAGGACTTTGCAGAGTCGAGTGGGCTCAGTGTGCCTACGACATTTTTTTTCATATTCATTCATGGGATGTGAACATCGCTGGTTATGCCAGTATTTATTGCCCATCCCTAATTGCCCTTGTGAAGGTGGTGGTGAGCTGCCTTCTTGAACCACTGCAGTCCATGTGAGGTAGGTACACCCATAGTGCTGTTAGGAAGGGAGTTCCAGGATTTTGACCCAGCAACAGTGATGGGACAGCGATACAGTTCCAAGTCAGGCTGGTGTGTGACTTGGATGGGAACTTGCAGGTGGTCATGTTCCCAAGCATCTGCTGCTCTTGTCCTTTGAGGTGGTAGGGGTCGCGGGTTTGAAAGGTGCTAAGGAGCCTTGGTGCGTTGCTGCAATGCATCTTGTAGATGGTACACAGGTGCGTCGATGGTGGAGGCAGTGACTGTTTGTGGATGGGGTACCAATCAAGTGGGCTGCTTTGTCCTGGATGGTGTCGAGCTTCTTGAGTGTTGTTGCAGCTGCACCCATCCAGGCAATTGCACCCACTCCTGACTCGTGCCTTGTAGATGGTGGACAGGCTTTGGGGAGTCAGGAGGTGAGTTACTCGCCGCAGGATTCCTAGCCTCTGACCTGCTTTTGTAGCCACGGTATTTATATGGCTATTCCAGTTCAGTTTCTGGTCAATGGTAGCCCCTAGGATGTTTGATAGTGGGGGATTCAGCAATGGTAATGCCAATGAATGTCAAGGGGAGATGGTTAGATTCTCTCTTGTTGGAGATGGTCATTGCCTGGCACTTGTGTGGCGCAAATGTTACTTGCCACTTCTCAGCCCAAGCTTGGATATTGTCCAGGTCTTGCTACCTTTCTACACAGACTGCTTCAGTATTTGAGGAGTCGCGAATGGTGCAATCATCAGCAAACATCTCCACTTCTGACCTTATGATTGCTGAAGCAGCTGAAGATGGCTGGGCCTAGGACACTACCCTGAGGAACTCCTGCAGTGATGTCCTGGAGCTCAGATGGTTGACCTCCAACAACCACAGCCACCTTCCTTTGCACTAGATATGACTCCAACCAGCAGAGAGTTTTCCTCGATTCCCATTGACTCCAGTTTTGCTGGGGCTCCTTGATGCCATACTCAGTCAAATGCTGCCTTGATGTACTCTCACCTCACCTCTTGAGTTCAGCTCTTTTGTCCATGTTTGAACCAAGGCTGTAATGAGGTCAGGTGCTGAGTGGCCCTGTCGGAACCCAAACTGAGTATCACTGAGCAGGTTATTGCTAAGCAAGTGCTGCTTGATGGCACTGTTGATGATAATCATCAGTAAAGTGATGGGAGTTGAGAGTAGACTGATGGGCGGTAATTGGCCGGGTTGGACCTGTCATGCTTTTTGTGTACAGGACATACCTGGGCAATTTTCAACATTGCAGGGTAGATGCCAGTATTGTAGCTGTACTGGAACAGCTTGGCTAGGGGTGTGGCAAGTTCTGGAGCACAGGTCTTCAGTACTATTGCTGGAATATTGTCAGGACCCATAGCCTTTGCAGTATCCAGTGCCTTCAGTCGTTTCTTGATATCATGCGGAGTGAATCGAATTGGCTGAAGTCTGGCATCTGTAATGCTGGGGGACTTCAGGAGGGGGCCGAGATGGATCATCAACCTGGCACTTCTGGCTGAAGATTGTTGCAAATGCTTCTGCCTTATCTTTCGCACTGATGTGCTGGACTCCCCCATCATTGAGGATTTGTGGAGCCACCTCCTCCAGTTAGTTGTTTAATTATCCACCACCATTCACGGCTGGATGTGGCAGGACTGCAGAGCTTAGATCTGATCCGTTGGTTATGGGATCGCTTAGCTCTGTCTATTACATGCTGCTTATGCAGTTTGGCACGCAAGTGGTCCTGGGTAATAGCTTCACCAGGTTGACCCCTCATTTTGAGGTATGCCTGGTGCTGCTCCTGGCATGCCCTCTTGCACTCTTCATTGAACCAGGGTTGTTCTCCTGGCTTGATGGCAATGGTAGAGTGGGGGATATGCCGGGCCATGAGGTTACAGATTGTCATTGAGTACAATTCTGCTGCTGCTGATGGCCCACAGCGCCTCATGGATGCCCAGTTTTGCATTGCTAGATCTGTTCGAAATCTATCCCATTTAGCACGGTGATAGTGTCACACAACACGAAGGAGGGTATCCTCAATGTGAAGGCGGGACTTCGTCTCCACAAGGACTCTGCGGTGGTCACTCCTACCAATACAGTCATGGACAGATGCATCTGCGGCAGGCAGATTGGTGAGGACAAGGTCAAGTATGCTTTTGCCTCGTGTTGGTACCCCCACTACCTGCCGCAGACCCAGTCTAGCAGATATGTCCTTTAGTACTCGGCCAGCTCGGTCAATAGTGGTGCTACCGAGCCACTCTTGGTGATGGACATTGAAGTCCCCCACCCAGAGTACATTGTGTGCCCTTGCCCCCACCCTCAGTGCTTCCTCCAAGTGGTGTTCAACATGGAGGAGTACTGACTCATCAGCTGAGGGAGGGCGATAGGTGGTAACCAGTAGCAGGTTACCTTGCCCATGTTTGGCCTGATGCCACGAGACTTCATGGGGTCCAGAATCGATGTTGAGGACTTCCAGGGCAACTCCCTCCCTACTGTGTACCACTGTGCCACCACCTCTGCTGGGTCTGTCCTGCCAGTGGGACAGGACATACCCAGGGATAGTGATTGCAGTGTCTGGGACATTGTCTGTAAGGTATGATTCCGTGAATGCGAATATGACTATGCCAGGCTGTTGCTTGACTAGTTTGTGGGACAGCTCTCCCAAATGTAGCACAAGCCCCCAGATGTTAGTAAGGCTTTGCAGGGTCGACAGGGTTGGGTTTGCATTCTCATTTCCTGTGCCTAGGTCAATGCCGGGTGGTCCGTCCGGTTTCATTCCTTTTTATTGACTTCGTAGCGGTTAGGTACAACTGAGTGGCTTGCTAGGCCATTTCAGAGGGCATGTAAGAGTTAACCACATTGCTGTGGGTCTGGAGTCACATGTAGGCCAGACCAGGTAAGGACAGCAGATTTCCTTCCCTAAAGGACATTAGTGAACCAGATGGGTTTTTTACAACAATCGACATTGGTTTCATGGCCATCATTAGACTAGCTTTTTAATTCCAGATTTATTAATTAAATTCAAATTCCACCTTCTGCAGTGGTGGAATTCGAACTCATGTCTCCAGAGCAATACCCTAGGTCTCTGGGTTACTAGTCCAGTGATAATACCACTTCTCCACCGCCTCCCCAAATTTTGGGTGCCTTGGTTTGAATCAAAGCTGAATTGTCCATCTGGTTTTATTCTTATTAGACATTTTTGTAGCAGTTTTGATTCAATTAAAAGTCAATCACATTGCTGTGGGTCTGACGACAAAAATAGACCAAACCAGGGAAGGACCCTAAAGGACTTAAGTGAACCAAATAGGTTTTTTCAACAATCCAGTAGTTTCATGGTCACCAGTACCAATACTAGCTTTTATTCCAGATTTATTTAACTAATTGAATTTAAATTCCCCAACTGCTGTGGTGGGATTCGAACTCATGTCTCTATATCATTAATCCAAGCTTCTAGATTACCAGTCCACTGACATAACTAGTATGCTATAGTAGCATACAGTATTCTTGCTATAAATAGGAATTATACTGTAAAGCAAAGCAAATAATTATATATGTCTGATTTAATTAAATCAGTAAGCTCGATTTCCCAGGAATTAACTAAACAATTTGCAGAAATTAAGAACACATTTGAATAACATACATTAACAACGACCTGAGCTACTACAATTACCAATAAACCTTTAACAATGGTTAGAAAGTGAGAAAAACATCAATTGCAGAGCAGTGAGAAAGATAAATTATTTTCAACAATTAAAAAAATCTAACCATGCCATTCACCCAATAATGATTGCTTTTGCTTCCAAATAGTTACAGGCAAAAATGTAACCATAGTCAAGCACTCGTATTTCATTGACTCATGTCACACTATTCTAAGACCCAAGAGCATGTTCAAACTCTCTCGTGCAAACTGAGCTGAACCGCCCAGGTTCCTTTCCATAATCATGTCCATTGCCAATTCTTTGTACTTGTAAGTGGCTGCATTGCCTATGTTTGCATGCTGTTTTATTTTATAAATATATTATGCGCAACTATAGTTTTTAGACTGAATAAAACTGCTGTATCATGTGCAATGAAGGGTCCAAGGTTTGTAAAGATGGATCTGAAGCCCACTGCTACATTATACTGGCAGACTTTCCAATCCATTAACTCCAATTTGGAACCAATCCCTAAAATGGGCCACGTTTGCACAGACACTGATTTGGAGACTCTTAAATTAGCCCAAAATGCTCCATTTCAGCGGCCATATTTCAAAAACCAAGGCAATAAACTTTACAAGAATCAGTGATGTTACAAAACTACCAAGACATTTGATAGAAGCAGTAACGTTACGAGGATTTTTTTTTGTATTAAAACTTATGATTCTGTGTTTTTAAAAACTGAGAAAGGATTTCAGTGGGCATTGAGACACCTGCAAATAGTTGAACTTTATGGATGGTTTGAAAGGAAGTTCACCAGAAGCTGAACTGGTAAACAAGGACTGGAATGCAAGTAATTTCAAGGAAACTAGCAGGGAGTTGACCTCAAAGCTACCCTCTGTTATGACAAGAGAGAATTTATGACTGGGAATGTGACTTGTTTAATTTTAAAAGCCAGTGAGTTTGGACAAAAAGCAGGGTTTTCTACCTATCTGGAGATCAGAAGAACCACCAGAAAAAGTATTACCTCTCTGTAAAGGAATCCTGCATCTCTTGAGAAGAAACCCTGTATTTCTATTGCCTCCTGTCTCTGAAGAATCCCTGCATCAAGCTGTACTGTTGTCTCCTGGATTTAAGAAATCCTGAATATTGGAAGAAACTTTTTACTGCTATACTGCTACTGTAGGAGCTAAAAAGATCCTCGTTACTGCACACCTGATGGAAGACCTTATGTGAAGCCTTCTACTGTTCAAGTTCTTTGAACACCCACCAATCACAGACTGTTCATCAACTTCATCTGGAAAGACTTCGAGTGGCATCCAACTATTTGACTTTGGGACACCTCACCGAGCCAAAGAACTTCCTTCCATATCATGACAAAGCTTTTTTTTTTATTATTCCTTTCATTCCTAGGAAACAGCTGTAAACAAAAATCCTTTTTTTCCCCCGGTTAACCAGTTTTTTTGGATGTATGTGCATGTGCATAAGGGCTAGGCAAAATAAGGAGCTTTAATGTCTCAATTCATATATAGATTTTCTTCACTATTAGTTAAGACTTCATTTTATAATAAACAGTTAATTTTTGTTGTCGATTAAAGAAACCTGGTTGGTGTGCTTTACGCTGGGGACAAACAGAGTATCTGTGTTCACGATGGAGAAGGACGATGTAGGTATAGAGATCAGGGAGGGGGATTGTGATATACTTGAACAAATTAGCATTGAAAGGGAGGAGGTATTAGCAGTTTTAGTGGACTTAAAAGTGGATAAATCCCCAGGCCCAGATGAGATGTATCCAAGGCTGTTATGTGAGGCAAGGGAGGAGATAGCAGGGGCTCCGACACAAATTTTCAAATCCGCTCTGGCCACAGAAGAGATGCCAGAGGACTAGAGCACAGCGAATGTAGTACCATTATTCAAGAAGGGTAGCTGGGATAAACCAGGTAATTACAGGCCAGTGAGTCTAACATCAGTGGTGGGGAAACTATTGGAAAAAATTCTGAGGGACAGGATTAATCTCCACTTGGAGAGACAGGGATTAATCCAGGATAGTCAGCATGGCTTTGTCAGGGGAGATCGTGTCTAACAAACTTGATTGAATTTTTCAAGGTGACTAGATGTGTAGATAAGGGTAAAGCAGTTGCTGTATTCTACATGGACTTCAGTCAGGCTTTTGATAAGGTCTCACATGGGAGATTGGTCAAGAAGGTAAGAGCCCATGGGATCCAGGGCAATTTGGCAAATTGGATCCAAAATTGGCTTAGTGGCAGGAGGCAGAGGGTAAAGGTCAAGGGTTGTTTTTACGAGTGGAAGCCTGTGACCAGTGGTGTGCCACAGGGATCGGTGCTGGGACCCTTGCTGTTGGTAGCGTGCATTAATGATTTAGACGAGAATATAGGAGGCATGATCAGTAACTTCACAGATGACATGACAATTGGTGGTATCATAAATAGTGAGGAAGAAAGCATTAGATTACAGGACGATTATAGATGGGCTGGTAAGATGGGCAGAGCAGTGGCAAATGGAAATTAATCCTGAGAAGTGTGAGGTGATACATTTTGGGAGGACTAACAAGGCAAGGGAATATACAATGGGTGGTAGGTTCCTAGGAAGTACAGAGGGACCTTGGTGTACTTATCCATAGATCACTGAAGGCAGCAGCACAGGTAGATAAGATGGTTAGGAAGGCATATGGGATACTTGCCTTTATTAGCCAACGCACAGAATATAAGAGCAGGGAGGTTATTATGGAGCTGTATAAAATGCTATGGAGGCCACAGCTGGAGTACTGTGTACAGTTCTGGTCGCCACACTATAGGAAGGATGTGATTGCACTGGAGAGGATGCAGAGGAGATTGACCAGGATGTTGCCTGGGCTGGAGCATTTCAGCTATGAAGAGAGTCTGGATAGGCTAAGGTTATTTTCCTTAGAGCACAGAAGGCTGAGGGAAGACCTTATTGAGGTATACAAAATTATGAGGAGCATTGATAGGGTAGACAAGAAGAAACTTTTTCCCTTAGCGGAGGTGTCAATAACCAGGCGGCATAGATTTAAGGCAAGGGGCAGGAGGTTTAGAGGGGATTTGACGAAAAAGTTTTTCACGCAGAGGGTGGTTGGAATCTGGAAAACATTGCCTGAAGGGGTGGTAGAGGCAGGACTCCTCACATTTAAGAAGTATCTAGATGATCACTTGAGATGCCATAGCATACAAGGCTACAGGCCAAGTGCTGGAAAATGGGATTAGAACAGATAGGTGCTTGGTGGCCGGCACAGACACGAGGGGCCGAAGGACCTGTTTCTGTGCTGTTTAACTCTATAACTCTATGTCTTTATGACTCTAATTGGCTGTTTTGGTAAGTGGGAAAATTTATTGATATGCTGTGACGTGTGGAGAAGAGGGACAGTGCACTCCTCCCGCCTCGGCAATAACAACATACAATTGAACACAAGGGTGCAGAAACTTGTTTCCAGTGGAAGCGTAAAAGGGGCAGTATCGGATCAGTTTCATTGCGCAAGATGAATTGCTGTCCTCGATATTCATATCATTAAATCACCTAAAGTATGACCAGATTATTTGTATATTGACAATTGTGTAATCAAGCTGTTTGAGTATTATGATCATTTAGTAAGGCTGATAAAGTTCATAATTTCCTAATCATTGGGAGAGATTTCAATTTTTGAATTCTGTACTGGGTACACAACAATTTTTTTTAAAATCTCTTTTAGGCCTTCAATCAAGTATTTATTTTCAAGGTACACCAGAAAGAAATTTATCAGATTAGTAATGGTGACCTTGCCAGACAGGGAACAAATTTACTTGCAGGCACATTTTCAGTACAAATATTATTTGCTAGTGTTCTAGTTTTCTGAATTCTTTTGTTAAATTTATTTATAATATATTGAAGGTCTTGCATATGACTTTATTTGTGTGCATTACTCTTGCGTCCTAAATCATGAATATTGAGTGATGCTTTTATGTCAATTTTCATGACGCAAAGAAAGCGACAGACAAATAGAGACAGAGAAAAATTAGATACAGAAAAAGACACACAGCTAGTACATCTTGCATACAATCTGTAAAAATCGTAAGGGCTAAGGATTAAAAAGAACTACAGAAAAGAATAGTCAGCCATTTATGGTTTTCACAGAATGATGGCCAAATTCATGGAATTTGACTCCCAAAGTATGAATAAAAATCTCAGAACGTCATGCAATAAGAATGGAATCTGACTTATTCAGTCGCAGTAAATCAGTGCCTCTGATAACAAATTGTCCAAACAACACATCCTCGAACACATATCTCACAATAACTTGATTTGATTCACTCACAGAATTAGCTTTTGTGTCTTTTAATACATTCCTTCAAGTTTTTAATGCAAAACTGCCTCAGAACCCTTGCTTTCCACTGGATATTATTTTCTTCAAAACAGTTGAAGGAAGCTACCAATTTTATCGGTGCATTCTGAGTGTATTTAGTTTGCAGAATTTCCCAGGGAGTGTCAGAACGAGACTATGTTTTGAAGTCTGCCCTTGTTTTAGGAGGATTTGTAGATTTCTTTAGCGTGGGTGCCATAGCATTTGGAAAGAAAATGTGTCACAACTAATGATTATTGGTTACTTGACTGAGTAGGGATTTTTGGTTTATATTTCTTCCTGATAGGAACCAAGGTTCAGGATTTCTAAGTGTTAATTCCCAAAGGTCCAGTTTATGTTGTTACCTTGACAAAGAGGTGCCATTGATACAAGGGGATTGGTACATTAATAAGCTCACCTAGGAATTAAGAGCCAGTCTTTGAAAGTGCCATCCATAACAATCTGGAACAGTAAGAGAGAATCTAACCATCTCCCCTTGATATTCACCGGTATTATCATCGCTGAATCCCCCACTATCAACATCCTGGGGTTACCATTGACCAGAAACTGAACTGAAGCAGCCCCATAAATACAGTGGCTACAACAGCAGGCCAGAGACTGGGAATTCTGCGGCGAGTAACCTACCTCCTGACTCCCAAAGCCTGTCCACCATCTACACAGCACAAGTCAGGAGTGTGATAGAATACTCTGCACTTGCCTGGATGAGTGTGGCTCTAAAACTCAGGAAGCTCAACACCATGCAGGACAAAGCAACCCATTTGGTTGGGACCCCATCCACCATCTTAAACTTTCACTCCCTCCACCACTAACACACAGTGGCAGCAGTGTGTACCATATACAAGATGCACTGCAGCAATTCGCCATACCTCCTTCTACCTGCGACGTCTTCCACCTGGAAGGACGAGGACAGCAGACGCATGGGAATACCACCACCTGCAGGTTCCCCTCCAAGTCACACACCATCCTGACTTGGCAATATGTCACCGTTCTTTCACTGTCACTGGATCAAAATCCTGGAACTCCCTCCCTAACAGCACTGTGAGTATACCCACACCCAATGGACTGCAGCGGTTCAAGAAGGTAGCTCACCACCACCTTCTCAAGGGAAATTAGGGATGGGCAACAAATGCTGGCCTTGCCAGCGCGGTCCATATGCCATAAAAGAATAAAAAAAGTTGGAAGAAATTTCTGCTCATCTAATACTGGATGTCGGACAAGCAGTGTGACAAATTAGAGACAATTGAGAGGTCAAGAATGGTGGTGGTGGGGTAGAGCTGGGGATCTTCGGCATACATGTGGAATCGAACGTGGTTTCAGATGATCAGGAATAGGATTGGGCCAAGGACAGATCCTTGGGGGACTCAACAACTAACATAGCAGAATGGGAAAAGAAACCACTGCAGGTGATTCTCTGGCAAGGGGATCTCATTCTGATGTTCTTCAAGTCACACTTACTTACATCTAGAAATTGAATAGTGAAAGTAAATTACTGATTGTGAGGGGCACACTTAAATGAGAGATTGCTGACATTAAGCAAAAATAGCTAGGATGGACCTGAATTTTGTAACTGAAAATTGGCGGGCGTATTGTTCATATTCAAAACCAACAACACAGAAGAGAGATTTATGCTAAAGGTCAAGAACTCAAAAGGTAATCATGTCAAGAGTTCTCCAAGTGCCATAGACTATGCTACTTAGGGAAAGGGCAAGCATCAATGTGTGAATTAAGAAATGGTACAGAAGGAAGGCTTTCAGATTTCAGGGGCACTGAGGCAAACTCAGAAGCTGTACAGCAAGGACAATAATCAACTGAACTGAAACGGCAACGATGCTCTTGTGTAATGGACATACTGGACAGTGAAAGATAGAGGGAAGAGATTTAAACTTGTATGGCAGCAATGAAGTCAGACGAAACAACAAAAAAAACTGATTATTGGGAATTGCAATATTTAACTACAAATTGCTTCAACAGTAACAATAGCAGGGAGGGCGACAGCAGAAACAGTTAACAGATTAGGAGGAAAGGGGTACTTAACTTAGAGGAGGACAAAAGAAGACGAACTTGCAGCAATACATCAATAAGTAAAAGGAAGTCAGTAAACGAGCAAAGATTATATAAGCAACAAGTGAAAAAGACTAAAATAGATGTGCTCTAATGCAAGAAATGCAAGGAAGAAAAATTTGGGAACAAGAAGCAATATTTAAAGTGCAAAAATAACAATTTAAGTGAAAGCTTGAGGAGATGCCTTGGATCTGGACCGAGATATATGGGGCTGGTTACAGATAAACTGAGAATATTACTTTAAACCAAATTGAGAATATAGGAGGCCAAGGAGGAAACAACATCCTCTAATTGCATCATCACCCTAACAATATAAACATTCTGTTGCAAACAAATTTTGCTCAGAATTTCTTTTAACCACAAAGCAAATGAAAATATTACAGAAGCAGTGCCTTAATTACAGTTAAACGTAGACACACTAAAAGAGCTAAATTTAATGAACATCTGCTGTCCTCACATGGTGATGTTATTTATTAAAATGCTACTGAATAAGATACTATAAGACCTCAATACTCATAGCAGTGTTACAAGTATATTAAATTTATCTTTACTAATTAGTTTTTAATTTACTGTCTTACAAACACAGTTACAACGTGCTTCTAAATTGTTCGAGCCCTCTTGGTGAATAATCTACTCAAGATACATTTCCCAAATAACTGTCTTTGGGAAACATTTGCTTCACACATCATATCCTTTTAAAGTGCTTAATATGCCACTGTATATTTCATCCCTTTTTGTGAGATTAGTCTGCAACAAAGGTGCACAATGAAGGAAAATGTCCAAAATCAGTAGCTAAGGCAACAAAAACCATTACAACAGCATATTCTTTAGAGTTTAAAGAGAGGTTGTCATGACAATAGGAAAAAAAGGACTGCACTGGTACATGCAAGTTCAACTACTAAATAACTGTCCAATAGATTATAGTTATGTCCCTAAAGTTATACAAGAGCGGTAGCTCTGTTCTGAGGTTGTGTGGTTAACTATTTGCAGTTAGTTTCATGACAACATTTATAAATTTCAGCATGATGTTTCTTTTAGTACATTTCAGGCAAACTGACTGAATCATAATAGTTCAGACAATCTTGTGCAGCTACTTAATTCAAAATACATTTGGGAAAAACACTGATCTCAAAAAAGCAAAATACTGCAGATGCTGGAAATCAAATAAAAATATAAAATTCTAAAAACTCAGCAAACCAGGCAACATTTGTGGAAAGAGAAAGAGAGTTAACATTTCAATAGACCTTTCAACAGAACAGATCTTAACAGTTCTATATGTTAATTGTGTAATTATATGCAGGTGAAGGGAGTTAATTGGGGTTTAGTTGAGCCCTTAAAATCAGACACACAATCGGACTGGGAGGGGGATTTGTGTGAGGAGTTACATGTTTGTAATCCTTTCACTCTGCACAATAAATGTGAAACTGAGTAAATATAAGCTCCAGCCTTATCCTTCTGTAACAAGCTTTCTGGAGTTTAACATGGTAGCAGAGGATGGTTGCCTCAAGCTGAAGGTTGGAAAATAGGATTTTTTTTTGGATAGAAAACTAAAGTCTCAAGGGTCATTGTCAAAAATATGGCGGAATGCAAGTGCAGATTGTCAGGGTATGATTACCCTCCGGTGTTTTTGAAGTCTGAACCATATGACCAGTGAAAGAATGTAGTGGATATGTGGACACGAGTTACATCTCTACCAAAAAGGAAACACGGAATGACCTTGGCGTTGTCACTTCCTACCATAAGTAAAATCAGAAGTAAAGTGTTTTGTGAACTGGATGCTCATCAGTTGGATACTGATGAAGGGTTGGATCTTCTGTTAGGATTTTTGGATGAAATTTACAAGAAAGAAGACCTATTGAATGCATATGAGGCATGGTCAGACTGATAGATTTCGGAAAACAGATGGTTATTCAATGGAGGAATATATCATGGACTTTAACAGCGTATGAAAGATTGAGGAAATTCAATTTGGAGATCCCTGGTTCAGTGTTAGCTTTTAAATTGCTAGATTGTGCTAGGGTGTCGCATATGGACAGGCTCCTGGTTCTAACTGGAGTTCAGTTCTTGGACAAAGACTCCCCGTTGGACCAAATTCCTGGGGAGAGAGTCATTTCCCGCAGCCCTGGTAGAACAAGCAGGACACTCTGCAGTGACGCAAAGAATGGAGCACTCAATGTTTACAAGATTTAGAAATAATCCAGCAGGCCTAAGTACAATGGAAGAATTAAAGACAGGAGGAATGAGGATGAAAGCATCTTTAGCAGGTCTGAGTATTACAGTGGAAGATGGGGTTGGAACAGCAATCAAGGGCAAATGAATCCCAAGAATGTCCAAGAAACAGTTAATAGGTGCTTCAGATGTGACTCAGTATCATTATGCAATGAACTGCCCTAAGCGGCGGGGCAGCGTCTTTGAAATAACACATGACGCAGAAAATTCTGAGACAGAAGAGGAAGATACTGATGGATCTGAAGGAATTGTTTAAGTCCTGTGATGAATGTGTTGGTTGCGGATTCGTTCAACTGTGTGGTACTGGATAGTGCTTGTACGTCGACAGTATGTGGAACTGAGTAAATCCAGATAACACTGTAACCACTCAGTAGTGAGGATTGACACAAGGTTAAGGAGTATAAAAGTACTACCAGCTTTAGGTTTGGTAATGACCACACATTGAAGTCACTGAAGAGAATAGTAATCCCATGTAAAATAGCTGGGGTAAGCCACTTTATCAGTACTGATGTAGTCTCCAGTGATATACCTTTACCCTTGAGTAAGCCTTCAATAAAAAAGGCACAGATGAAACTTGATAGGTGGCATGATCAGGCAACTGTTTTTGGTAAGCCAGTGAATTTGCAATTTACCCAGTCATGGCATTATTGTATTCCCTTAACAAAACCTGATATTTCTAGTCAGAGTGTTAGAGAAATATTGATGGCATTAGGTGTTACAAATCAGAGATAAAAGGCAAATTGACTTAAAGTTGCACAGGCAATTTGCTCACCCTTCTTGTCAGATTAAAAATCCTACTAAAAGATGCAGGTGTTATTGATGGAGAATATACGAGGATAATAGAAGAGATGAGTGAAAAGTGTGAGATTTGTAAAAAGTATCGGAGGACACCATCACGTCCTATTGTCAGCCTTCCATTGGCACGTGACTTTAATGAGGTAGTTACCATGGATTTAATGGTTTGGGACAAAGACAAGAATATTTTCATTCTACATTTTATAGACCTATCAACTAGATTTACTCTTTCTACAATAATAAATACTAAGGACAAAAGGGTGATTACAGACAAAAGTATGGAGAAATGGATAGGGACTGGGCTTGGGGTACCAGCTAAGTTTCTGACTGATAATGGAGGGAAGTTTACCAATGATGAGTTCAGGGATATGTGTGAAAACATGAACAACATGGTTATAAATGCTGCAGCTGTAAGTCCTTTAAGCAACGGACTTTGTGAAAGGAATCACGCAGTAGTTGATGAAATGTTACATAAAATCTTGGCTGACTAGCCAAACTGCAAGTTGACAACCACCCTAGCATGGGCGATTCATGCGAAAAATTCACTTCAGATGGTTGGGCGGAATCCCAAATTGCCTTCTGTACTGTGCAACAGTCCTCCTGCTCTAGAAGTTACTACAATTAGTTCCTTTTTTTTCTACACATTAGAATGCTTTACAGGCAGGGAGATGGGCTTTCATCAAGGTTGAGGTCTCTGAGGAAATTTGTAGAACTCTGAGGCATCGTATAAGGCCATCCGAGGCAGAATTTAGTTCACGAGATTTGGCCCATTATAAAAGAGAGGGCCATAGGGAATGGAAGGGCCATGGTAAGGTTGGGATGGTAAAACAGTAGTTATCAAGCATGGAAATCAAACTTTTAAGGTTCATTCTTCACAATTAATCGGGGTTGATTACAAAATCTCAGAATTTGAGCAGCTGATAGAAGGAAATGAGACACCTTGCGCCTCAAATACCCGTGTTTTGTAATGAAGGTCCTGAGGCACAGGTAGACCAAGAGTTGGATAGTAATGTGACTGATCATGATGCCCAGGAAAGAGCTATCGCATCTAGTGGCCAATTGCCTCCTGTAGGTACTCCAGTGACATATATTCCAGAGGGGTCTGATAAATGGAGGGATGCGACAATTGTGGGGCATGCAGGAAAACCTACAGGCAAGTTTAAATATTGGTTAAATGTTCAAGATGATGGCCGAGAGGCCAGAGCCATGTACTGGCAGAATGGGGGTGAAAGAGTAGAGGGTAAGAAAACGCAGTGCAAGTTTTGATAGTGGGTCAAGAAGTGACTCTTGCGTAAGGAAGCAATCACATTCTGGAGAAAGAGCCTCCAATAAAGTGCAAGGGAGATCTTCTAGCAGTAGTTCTGAAAGACATCAAAGTGCTAATAGAGGCCGTTGTATGAACAGATTCCACAATGAAACGAAGGCCAGAGGGCAGTCTCGGAATAGAACTAGAAGCAGAAGTCCTGGTGGGTCAACTCAACTGGTTGGGCTCTCAGACTAGGCTTGATGTTAGTTTTGATGTACTGGAGTTAAGCCTGATGATGAAACATCCAAAAGTTGGGAATGTTTTAAGGGCAAATAAAAAAATGTTGAAAAAACTAAATCTGGAGAAATGTGTACTGAAGTTCCAATCCTTAGGCGACCCAAAGAACGTGAAGCTATTAATTTTTAGTGATGATTCATATGCTAATCTTGCTGATGGGTATTCGAATGCAGCTGGCTTCATAATATTTCTGATAGGTGAAAGTGGGAAATGTTGTCCTTTAGCTTGGGAGGCTAAGAAAATAAAACTGGTTGTTAAAAGCTGCGGAACCACTGGGTTGTGTGGAGGCTGCGGACATGGGGTTCTATTTGTCAAATATTTTGGGTGAAATTCTGAACAAGGAACTTCCTGAAGATAGGATACCCATTGAATATTATGTGGATAAGCGTTCTTTGTGGGACAATGCACACTCTACAAAAAGTGAGTGAGAGAAGACTACTTATTGACCTCAGTGGATTGAAACAAATGCTGGAGAGAAAAGAAATCTCCAAACGTAAATGGGTAGATGCAAGTCATCAGCTATCTGA
Organism: Heterodontus francisci; assembly: GCF_036365525.1. Lineage (NCBI taxonomy): Eukaryota > Metazoa > Chordata > Chondrichthyes > Heterodontiformes > Heterodontidae > Heterodontus > Heterodontus francisci. The sequence goes on along the minus strand of NC_090400.1, from coordinate 28,515,607 downwards.
TTGTTTCACAAAAGAGAAATCCGAGTGCAAAGAGATTGTTGGAGGTGATGGATGAGGGGCGTCTCACAATGTAAAAATTCTGTACCCAATATGGAATTTACTTTTGATTTTGAAATATTCTTTGAGCATGTTAATCTAAGTTGTATTGTAAAAGAAAGAAGGAAATCTGTTAATTGTGTGACTATATGCAGGTGAAGGGAGTTAATTGGGGTTTTAGTTGAGCACTTAAAAGCACACACTGGGACTGGGAGAGGGATTTGTGTGAGGAGCTACATGTTTGTAATCCTTTCACTCTTCACAATAAATGTGAAACTGAGTAAATATAGGTTCCAGCCTTATCCTTCTATAACAAGCTTTCTGTAGTTTAACAGTTCTCAATAGTATATAGAATTAAAGTGAAAATACAATTTATTTTTGCCAGCAAAATACTTACTGCTGTAATTCACCTTTAAGCAATATGCTTACATATCCATCCCAAAGCATAGGTTTTTAAATTTTCATTTGAAGACACAAACATTAGTTAGACACCTACTTTTCCAGTAGGTGGTCATGCAAAAGCTTGACAGATAAATATCTGAAGTAAAAGGCACTATGCTAGCTCTCTGTAATCCAAAATGGTAGTTACCATTTCAGAATGACATTCTTAGTCCCTGGATATTTTGTCAAGTGTGAACAGCACACTGTGACCAATACATCAATATTAAGGGGAAAGTAATGTCCCACTGTTGAACTCTTTCATCAAAAGACTGATTTTTTTTTTTACCATTTAAAAATTGGGAACATTTCTCCGCAACATTTCATTCCTGTGCCCAACATATTTCGGGTTTTTATTTAAGTCTGCTCAGTTGATAAGCTGAGGATAACTTACCTTGATTATCTCACATCACATTGCACTGTTATGACTTTTATTCTGCTATGTACTGTACAAGAAACCTGACTGACCAGAATTGGGAAGTATATGGTGGATAGATGACTTAGTGACTTTGGAATCGGCAGTGACATTGTTTATTTGTAGCAGTAGTTGTGCAGAACTTATGCTCAATATTAACCCAAGAAAAGAGCTCATCAATCAGGTGGCAGGATATCACAGTGAAATAGTTTACGTTTGTGCTTTTTCAAAAAAAAAATCAAATCCCTCTATTTTCTGAATAATATTCCCATGTCTGTGGAGGCTGAGTCAAGGCTGAGATAGATGCTTGAACTACAGGGAAAGTCGAGGGTTATGGGGAACAAGCAGGAAGTGGAGCTGAGGCCAAGATCAGAGCAGCCATGATCTTATTGAATGGCGGAGCAGGTTTAAAGAGCCGTATGGCCTACTCCTGCTCCTATTTCTTATGTTCTTACGTCGTCATGCGGCATCACCCTACTCCTTTAATATATGTTCTTCAGATTGTCTCCCCTACTATCCTAAAGGCACTTACTCATCCTCGTGGTATCACGCTCGCCTCCACAGACTTGAGCACAAAAATCTAGGCATAGACGCCACTGCAGCACTGAGGGATTGCAGTCTTTCAGATGAGACATTAAACTGCGGCCCCATCTGCTCTCAGGTGGATGTAAAATATCCCATGGCATTATATCAAAGAGCAGAGGAGTTGGCCCCAGTGTCCGAACCAATATTTACTTCTCAATTATCATTAAAGATGATTCTCTGGTCATTAACGCATGGCTGCATTTCCTACATTACAGTAGTGACTACACTTCAAAACTACTTCATTGGTTGTGAAGCACTATGAGACATCCTGAAGTTTTGAAAGGCCCTCTATAAATGCAAGTTTTTTTTCTATATAGTTCCATATGTGTTTGTGGCATTTAGGAATCTCACTCAGGTAGTCATTCTTAGCCTAGAGAGTGAGCTATTCACCATGGCTTGTATCGCAAGTCCAATCTTATCCTCACTTGACATCTACATGCACTTTCCAGAAGGGGCCACTGTATAGTAAACAGAAGCAGATCAGCCAGCTCAATCTTTTTTAAAACCCTTCTACTCCGAGGGGCACTGAAGCCACCTGTAGCATGCCAACTGCTGCTCCATTTGACAGCAGCTAACACAGTACAAACCATGAATCAAACCAACATCTGCTGCCCTGTACAGCATAATGCTACACTGACCAGTACCTTTACCAACTGAAATTCTTCAAGAGGTCTTTGATGTAATGATTTTTACCTCACCACACCTAACATCATCCTGGCTATTTAAGTAATTTTTAAATCAAGAAAAACAGAATAAACTATTTGCATAACATGATGTGAAACTAAATGAGCAATTTAATAAAATTTTTTAAAGCATAAACATCCTGATTTGCCAAACAAGAGGACAAATCAGAGGGTGCATGGACAGACATTCATTATTTGAGGAATGAGGAAATTCCCAGCAGGGTAGATAATCAATTCTCCAGCTTTATATTCACACAGGCTTCTGACGCACCAAGAGAGAATGAATATTGTGATAGAGAGATTTCTGTATTTTATTTGATACATTTCTAAAATAGCTAGGATTCAAGCATAAGTTGTTTTTCCTTATCCAATTTCAAAAGTAGCCTGAAGACTATGGGACTAGGCCAGATTGATTGATTTGGACATTTTTTCAGGACACAGAAGCTTTGTCTAAGTGCTAATTATATTCTACATGGTTAAAGCGTTAGCAGGCATGTAACACCAAGATGATGTGTGAGCATCTGCTCATTAGTCCCTACCATTGTGTCATTAATCATGGATGATTGGCATGTCTAACTTTAGGGACTTTCCAACTCAAATTTAGGAGGCACATCCATCATTCTGCCTGGAGATCTAAACTCCATAGGTGGACTTAAAATCTGTGTGCCATCCCTGTACAGCATTGCATCCTGAAGGTCTATAAAAGGCTGTTTCATCCAAAAGTCAGGTGTTTTTTTTTTATTTGTTCACGGGATGTGACCATCACTAGAAAGGCCAGCATTTATTACCCATCCCTAATTGCCTTTGAGCAGGTGAGCCGCCTTTTTGAACCGCTGCAGTCCATGTGGTGTAAATACACCCACAGTGCTACTAGCGAGGGAACTCCAGGACTTTGACCCAGGTCGCACATCAAACACTATGAGTTATATTCCAGAAAGAATACTGTAACTCATTGAAGACTGATTCTATTGTTGTAATATTTAAATCATGTACTCTGTTTTTCTGCCCCACTATTTCTATGCATTATTTATTTATTTAGAGATACAGCACTGAAACAGGCCCTTCGGCCCACCGAGTCTGTGCCGACCATCAACCACCCATTTATACTAACCCTACATTAATCCCATTACCCTCTCACATCCCCACCTTCCCTCAATTCCCCTACCACCTACCTATACTAGGGGCAATTTATAATGGCCAATTTACCTATCAACCTGCAAGTCTTTGGCTGTGGGAGGAAACCGGAGCACCCGGCGAAAACCCACGCAGTCACAGGGAGAACTTGCAAACTCCGCACAGGCAGTACACAGAATCGAACCCGGGTCGCTGGAGCTGTGAGGCTGCGGTGCTAACCACTGCGCCACTGTGCCGCCAATATATCTATTAATTTAGCCAATATGCACTGACCTGTTGGTGTGGTGGTTTCCACCTCTTGAAAGTGGTGGGGAAAGGAGCCTAGCATCCTACATGATACAGTACTTAAGTAGCAGCTGTTATTCCTGGGCATACTATCCCATTTAAGACTCACCAGTCATTTGCATTGCTGAGGGAAATTGCATTTTCAGTAAGACCACAAGAGTAAAGTGTTTACAACACACCCAAAGCATACCAGATGCCATCAAAAATATGCTGAAATTAACCGACCTGAGATCACACTCACTAACAGAAGGAGGAAAGTCTGGTGAAAAGTGTTTTTATTAATATAATAACTTGCATTTATAACAGTCAAAATATCTCAAAGCACTTTTGCACAATGAAATATGACTTATGTTTTACATTACACTGAGCAAGTCACCAGGTTAAATTCACAAAATGAAAAAAAATCTGAAAGCAGTTGCTTCCCAGTGTATTCTTTCTCAACTGATGACCCAAACTAATTATACAGAAAAGACACTGGATTAAAAGGATAATGAAAAAATAGCTTCAGACATTGTGCCAACTAAATCTCATGCGTGACAGTCATCAATTTATATTTAAAACATTCATACAAAAAATGGCACAGTTGACTGAGTGACATGTTGTTGAAGCATAAATGTATGGTATCACTCTATATAACAATAGTGGTTGAAAAAAATGTGGATGAATAGTGTATGTATATCTACTGATCATAATTTTGGTGTCAGCCTTGGATTAATGGTAGCACTCCGCCTTTAATTCAGAACTGTGTGGGTTCAGGCCCCACTTAATAGATGTGAGCAAATAATTTAGGATAACTTCAGTGGATTACTAAGGGAGTGCTGCAGTCAGAGGTGCTGCCTTTTGGAGGAGATATTAAACCCCATGATCCAACCTACTCTCTCAGATGGACACAAAGACATTTATCCCTCAACCTACACCACTAAAATAACATCTGGTCATTTACCTCATTTCTGTTTGTTATTGCAGTGGGGCAACTCTGAGGAAATTGAAGGCCAAAATCTTGAAGATCTTTTTTCAGGTTACTCCTTGGACTTCTTAGTTCTAATTTTTTTTTTTAAATGATAGCTTCTTACGCTTTTCTTTCTGCTGCCATCATCCTTGGCAACATCCTAGTGAATCGTCACTGGACCTTTTTCCATTGCTATCGTTTCCTCCTGTAATGATGTCCCCCAAAAACTGTATGTGATATTCCAACTGCAGTTTAAACATTGTCTTACAAGTAAAAAGGGAAAGTGTTTGAAGCTGGCACTTATGGCACTTTGATATTTATGTATGGTACTGAGAGTTGAACCTCAACAAAGTCTCGGAAATCGAGGCTGAATGCTGCTGAGATACCTGTAAAAGGCAGGTGTTAAGTACCAACTGGGAGGATAATAGGACCAACCCTGAAGTAACTGAGGAACAACCTGTGTTGAGCAACATTGTGTGTTATCACATGAATACTGCGACAGGCGGAGTTAAAGATTAGTACACCAGGAAAATAGTGGAACCAGTGTCAGCTGGGCAAGAAACTCATACAGAAGATTAAAGTTAAGATAGCAGAACTCGAACAGATATTTTGAATGGAGAAAGTAAGACAGGTGCAGGAGCTGGAAGACCATAATAATAGTGAATGGCAACTCTACCTAATCACCTAAAAGCAAAAATTAAGACTTTGCATAGTCTTTGCTCAGGAAGGAGATTACACAATTACACAGAATATAAAGCACAGAAAGACAGACAGACAATCTGTGCTGGTGTTTATACTCCACAGGAGTGTCTTCTTATTCTATCTACCTCATCGCAGCCTTTCAGCATTTTCTTTTCTCTCATATACTTGTCTAGTTCTCTTTCGAAATCATCTAAACTATTTGTCTCAACCATTTATTGTGGTATCAAGTCCCCTTTTCTAGCCTTTCTGAGTAAATAGGTTTCTTCACAATTCCCTATATGATTTATAAGTAACGATCTTGTATTTATGGACCCTAGTTTTGCAATCTCCCACAAGTAGAAACCTTGGTCCTTTGAAGAATGATTGGGAGGCGGGAGGGGTGAGAAAATGGCGGCAGACGGCATTGGGAGGGAAGCCCAACGTGCTCCCACCACCATGGGATATTATGAAAGGCGGGAGTGGTAGTGAGGCCACTTAATTGGCCACTGGGATTTTAGCCTCGGAATGGGGCCCCTCCCTTCCCTGCTGTGTGGGGAGACTGTCAGCTACAATGAGGTGGCCACCCAGCAGCTACTTGGATTGGGGGGGTGGTGAGGGGACGGGAGGGTGCTTCTTTTCCAAAGGTTTCATGGCCCACCAAGAGGTCCACCAGCGGCAATGGTCGCTCCCGCAGCCTCTTAAGTGTTCACCCATCCAATCGCTGCAGCCTGCCTGCCTGGCCCCAGTACATCAAAACATTTATCAGCCCTTCGAGGGCGCCTCAACATGGTTATGACCTCTCCTCCTCCTTGCAGCTTCAGCAGGGGCCACCTCTATTGGTGGTGCTGCCAAGGCTGTAGAGGTGCTGGCCCTCTGACTGAGCGAACAGCTCAGAGAGACAGGCCACTGTCCTTAATTGGACAGCAATCCCGGCAGTGGCCTCTTAACTGGCTGCTGCTGGTAAAATCTCCTCTGGTTCTGACAATCACCCGTGTGGGCTCAGGACCCATATTTAACCCAGGCGGCGGGACACACTGCGTGCCGGTAATATTCCAGCCATTCTTGCCGCATCTATCCTATCCAACCCATGATAATTTTAAAGACCTCTATCAGGACTCCTCTAAGTCTTCTCGTTTCTAAAAAAAACCCTACCTGTTCAATCTTTCCTGACAGCTCTAATCTCTCAATTCTGCTACTATCCTTGTAAACTACTTTTGCACTTTCTCCAGTGCTTTTATTTCCTTTTATATAGCACGGAGACCAGAACTTGCACAGTACTTTAAGTGTGGCCCGATCAGGATCCTATACAAGTTTAACATAATTTTACTTCTTTTGTAAAAAAGCAAAATACTGCAGATGCTGGAAATCTGAAATAAAAACACAAAATGCTACAAATACTCAGCAGGTCTGGCTGTTTCTCTCTCTCCTCAGATGCTTCAGACCTGCTGAGTATTTCCAGCATCTTCTGTTTTTATTTCACTACTTTTGAGTTCTATGCCATTAGAAATAAATCGCAGTACTTTGTTAGCATTTTTAACAGTGTTCCTGACCTGCAATTATACTTTTAATGACTTGTTCTCCTGTGTTCTAAATCCCTTTGCTCTTCTGCCCCATTCAGTTTCTCATTTTCTAAGATGCATCTATTTGTTCTATCCAAGTGCATCACCTCACATTTATCTATGTTAAAGTTCATTTACCACTTAACTGCTCAGTCTGCAAGTTTAAAAAAAAATCCTCTTGTATTATTCTGCATTCTTCTGCAGTGTAGCTCTACCCCTCAGTTTGGTATTATCAGCAAATTTTGATATGGAGTTACTTGTTCCTAAATCCATTAAATCATTAACCCAAATTTTGAACAACAGTGGTTCCGATGCTGATGCATGTGGGACACCATTTTCTACCTTCCTCCAATCTCAATAACTATTCTTTACTCTCACAATTTTCCTTTTTTTTCAGCAAATTCACTATTCATTGAACTATTTTTCCCCTAATTGCATATGGCCTAACCTTTGGCATGTGCCTACCATGTGGTATCTTATCAAAGGCCTTTTCAAACTCCAAGTACACGATATTTACTATATTTAATCTGGTCTACTCTTTCCATTACCTCTTCAAAGAATTCTCAGGCTAGTTAAGCATGAATTAGCCTTTCGGAATCCATGCAGACTATCTTTAAAGTTATACTTTGTCTCTAGGTATTCTTCTATCTATATATTAATATATGCATCATGTATTTGTATAAAATATAAACTAGTGCCTCTGCTATTTCCTCCATAGTTCCCTTGAGTATGAATGGTTGTGATTTTATTCTCTTTTGGTTTTGCTAGTTTGTCAATTATTTTCTCTCTTTCTATCCCAACTGTATTCATATTCTTTTTCCGCTCATCCTCTAGTGACGTGTCTATTTTGTTAATTTCTCCAGCGAAAACTCAGGTGAAGTAGTTATTCTCCTTGTTCTGTCTTTTAGTATCTGATGACAACAATGATGGCAGACTCTTCACAAGTGACGATCATGGGAAGGCTTGTCTCTGTGGTAGTTGGCATGATCGTTGGTGACTGAAAAGACCCATTCTTGATCTGCAGGCTTTTGAGTAGTTGGGGCACTAGAACCCCTGGTTTGGAAGAGCTCTGATATAAGCTGATTCCTTCGGTTGTCTGCGCCTTTCTTCAGAAGCCACATGTCTGTTTCGAACTTGTAGGCTGCTTTCCTGGTTGGTGTCCGCCAGCTACTTTAGATACAGAATCCATATGACTTGAGTTAAGGGATTACTAAAGACCACAAAATAGTGGAAGGGAACTGGAATAAGAAATATGTAGGCAACTTGACAAAGTGAGTAGCAGTCTTAATAATAATCATGGCAGATTTCAACTACCTCAAAATAAATTGGCAGGAAGAAGTAGTGAAAGGGGAAAAGGGAATCAGCTCTCAGCGTTCTCTTTCTCCCAGCATGCTGTAAACAAATCTGTAAGTCTACCAAGGATCACATCTCCTCATTGTTTACAGCCCTCGGCTGGAATCCAATCTATTCCAAAAGCTTTGTGTGATTTTAATTGTGTTGTAGCAGTCTTGATCTCTTCATGGACTTGTGGTTCATCCAGCTCAGACTTCAATTCCCTCTGGGAATTCTTTATGAAGGATATCTCATGCACCATCTGCTGACCACCAAATAGGCTTTCAAAGTGTTCTGACCATCGATACAAGATGGACTCTTTAATCTATGAGCAGGGTTGTGCCATCTGAAGATCTTAATGGTGACTGCACTTGGTGGAAAGATCCATATAAAGATCTCAAGGCTTCACAGAAAGAGTACATAGCTCCCATATCTGCATACATTTGTATCCTCTCAGCGAGCGCTGTCCACCAGTTGTTTTGGATGACTCGTACATTGGTTTGCAGAGTCCTGCAGCTGGTCATCAGGGCATGCAAGGAATCTATTGTGGCATGAGCGTCTCTTTTGAAGAAACTCCTGGATTTCCAGTAGTTATTCTCCTTGTTCTCTCCTTTGGTATCGTATTACTTCTCATGTCTTTCTTTGGATTCAATTTTCTCTTTAGTTCTTTATTCATCCACAGTGCCCCATAATTAGCTTGCTTTTTTGTGGCTTCTAGTGGAATACATTGCTTGTGAAATCTATTCTTTTTGAAGTATTTTCTGTCTCTTTGTTTCTCAAGATTCTCTAAGTTTATCTCCTTTAGTTCCACCCTCCTTTCCTCATGATTTGCTCTTTTCTAATCTATTATGTTAATACCGAGACAGGAGGAGTGCACTGTTCTACTTTCCACGGGTCACAACATATATTTAAATTTTTTCCCACTTCCTGACACAGTCAATGATAGACTCTATTTTTATCCCAGAATAAAACACACAAACCAGGTTTCTTTAATAAACAACAGAATTATCAGTTTATTGGAAAACAAGTCTTAACCAGTAATGAAGTAAAGCATAAACGCAGATTGAAATATTAAGGTTCCCTTTTTACCCCACCCCCCCTACACAGACACAAACACAAACAGAGGTTAACCGGAAAAATAAAGGGATTTGCGTTTTAGAGCTCTAGTACAAAAATAAGACAAAAAAAAACTTAGGCTGAATACTTGCTCATTCCTGAAGAATGAAAAGATATGGAGAGATGTCCTTTGTTTTAGTATGGCATCCCAAATGCGCATAGATGGCTGTTACTGGGATCTTCCGAGAACAGTTTTTTCCAGGCAATGTTGAAGATCAATTTGGGTAGACTTTCCCAGAAATACAGCAACAGAGGTTTCAGATAGGCCTTACAACAGAAATGTGGCAACTGGGGTTTCAGTTCCCACAGATTCGATACGCAGGGTTTCTTCAAATACAGGAAGAAAGAGGAGAAAGACACACTGAATATGCAGGTTTTCTTTCTGAGAGAGAGAGAGATGAGCTGGGTTTTCCTGGCAGGCAAAAACCAACTGTCTTTTGTAACAATTCAAAGTGAAACCAAAAACATTCCAGAAATCAAGCCTCCTGACCGCTATAAATCTTGACCTGCCACTTCTTTGTAAACATTTCCTGAAGTCAAAACAACAAGGTCCCAGCTGGTATTTTATCTGAAAACAAGTGCCTTCCAGTAAGGGCTTGATAAAAAAAAAAGTTCAGCATCCCTTCAAGCTTCCAGATGAATCACTGTCCATAATTCAACTATAAGTCCTTAAAAACATATTTTACAAAAAAATAGAAGCACTCTTGTAACAATTATCTTAACTTTTGCTCTGTTTATGCCATTTTTGATGACTGTCATTGTTATCTTTAACTAGTTGTTACTCCACCTCCTCTCCCTTCCTAAACACGTCATACACTGCAATATTTACTTGCCAATCCGGTTCTCAATGTAGCTGTGTTTCAGTTATAAAGAACAAAGACTTGCATTTATCTAGCACTTTTCATGACGTCTCAAAGCACTTTCGAGCCAATGAAGTATTTTTGAAGTGTAGTCACTGTCGTAATATAGGAAACACAGCAGACAATTTGTAAACAGCAAGCTCCCAAAAACAGCAATGTGATAATGACCAGATAACCTGTTTTTGAGATACCGGTTGAGGTCATTTCTTTCTCTTTACCCTTGCAGATGCTAGGATGCCAAACAATCTATACTTAAGAAAAGGCAACCAGAATTTGCCACTGCAGCTACTTCATCCAACACAAATTTCAAAAATAGCACCCAACCTCATATGGTAGAACTGTGGCCATAAATGCACACTATCAAACACATTCCAGGTGTGCCTCGACCTCCAGCCAGAAGACAGAGACAATGAAGACCGGTGAAGCAAAACCATCCAGCTGGAATCAAGTCCACCAACAGAGCAAGGAGCCCCCTATTCTTCCAAAACTCAGTGGTCTAGCCCCTTGCAACAAAAGTTGTATCTTCCAGTTGTGGTGCAACTCAGTACTTTCTATCATAAATATATGGTTGAAGCACATGTGGGACACCTGCCAGTCAGAGATTGTAATGTACAGCTGTGTATGGAGTTGGAGAAACAAAGAGATATGGGTCCCTTTCTGCATACCAAACTCCCACCCAGTCCATGCTGTCAAAATCTGATTGGTCCAGGGCAGTGCCAAAGACCTATTACTTTTTTGTACTAGTGCAAACATCCCATGTGTATAACTCAAATAAGTCTTGCAATTGTGGGAAACCAGTTACATGCTTAAGAAGAACACACCACTTTAGGTACTCAAGTAATCTTTAGCACTTGACTAAGTAAAAAAAAAAATCTTATCCGATGAGGGCAAGATGCCATGTGGATGCGTTATTGCTATACAGTTCTATAAAAACTGAGATTTAATTTCATACCCTTCCAAGAGGGGCTCTATTACTTTAGTTGATAGTATCTAAATAAGGACATAAGAAACAGGACGAGGAGTAGAACATATGGCCCCTCGAGCCTGCTCTGCTGTTCAATAACTCCACCTTCCTGCCCGATCCCTCGATCCCCTTTGGGTCTAAAAGTCTCATTGATCTCAGCCTTGAATATGCGCAATGACCAAGCAACCACAGCCTTTTGGGGGTAGAGAATTCCAAAGATTCACAGCCCTTTGAGTGAAGAAATGTTTCCTCATCTCAGTCCTCAATGGCAGATCACTTATCCTGCCACTATGACCCCTAGTTCTAAACTCTCCAGCCAGGTGAAACAGCCTCTCAGCATTTACCCTGTCAAACCCACTAAGAATTTTATAACGCTCAATGAGATCACCTCTCCTCCTTCTAAACTTCAGAGAATATAGGCTCATTCTCCCCAATCTTTCCTCATAGGAAAACCCTCTCATCCCAGGAAATCAAAATAGTGAATATTCGTTTCACCCGCTTTAAGGCGAGTATATCCTTCCTTAGATAAGGAGACCAAACTGTATTACAGAACTCCAGGTGTTGTCTCACCAAAGCCCTATGGAATTGCAGCAAGACTGCCTTACTCTTATACTCCAACCGGCTTGCAATAAAGGCTAATGTACCATTTGCCTCCTAATTTCTTGCTGTATCTGCATGTTGATAGAATCACAGAATTATTAGAGCATAAAAGGGGGTCATTCAGCCCATCATGTTTGCACTGGCTCTCCGATTGAGCAATTCACCTAGTGCCATCCCACCATCTTCTTCCTGTAACCCTGCACATTCTTCCTTTTCAGACAACAGTCCAATTCCCTTTTGAAAGCCTAGATTGTACCTACCTCCACCACACTCTCAGGCACTGCATTCCAGACCTTTGCTTCTTTTGCCAATTACTTTAAATTTGTGCCCTCTTGTTCTCGATCCTTTCACCAATGGGAACAGTTTCTCCCCATTTACTCTGTCCAGACCCCTCATGATTTTGAACACCTCAATCAAATCACCCCTCAGCTTTCTCTTCTCCAAGGAAAACAAGTCTCAACTTCTCCACTCTATCTACATAACTGAAGTTCCCTATTCCTGAAACCATTCTCGTGAATCTTTTCTGCACTCTCTCCAATGCTTTCAAATCCTTCCTAAAAGTGTGGCGCACAGAACTGGATGCAATACTCCAGCTGAGGCTGAACTAGCATCCTATACAAGTTCGACATAACCTCCTTGCTCTTGTACTCTATTAATAAAGCCTAGGATACTGTATGCTTTATTAACCACGCACTCAACTTGTCCTACTACCTTCAATAACTTATACACATATACATCCAGGTCCCTCAGCTCCTGCACCCCTTTAGAGCTGTACCCTTTATGTTATATTGTTTAACCAGGTTCTTCCTACCAAAATTAATCACTTCACTTTTCTCCACATTAAACTTCATCTGCCATTTCTCTGCCCATTCCACCAACTTGTCTATGTCCTTTTAAAGTTCTACACTATCCTCCTCACAGTTCACTTCCAAGTTTCGTATCATCTGCAAACTTTGAAATTGTGCTCTGTACACCAAGGTCAAGGTCATTAATATATATCAGGAAGAGCAAGCGTCCCAACACTGACCTCTGGGGAACTCCACTACAAGCATTCCTCCAGCCTGAAAAACATCCATTAATCATTACTCTCTGTTTCCTGTCACAGAGCCAATTTCATATCCATGTTGCTACTGTCCTTTTTATTCCATGAGTTGGAACTTTGCACATATGTTTATTGTGTGGTGCTGTATCAAATGCCTGTTGGAAATCCATGTACACCACATCAACAGCATTGCCCTCATCAACCCTCTCTGTTACCTCTTCAAAAAAAATCTCTTGCACTTTAGTTAAACACAAGTTTCTCATAATAAATCCATGCTGGCTTTCCTTAATTAACCAGCATTTGTCCATGTGCCTATTAATTTTGTCCTGAATTACTGTTTCTAAAATTTCCCCACTACTGTTAACTTCCTGTGCTTTGCATACAAGGCAACTCAAATCTCTCTGCATACCAACATTTACCAGTCTCTTACCTTTTTTAAATAATAAATTCTGCTTTTCTATTCTTCCTACCAAAGTGGATAATTTCACATTTCCCCACATTATACTCCATCTGCCACATTCTTGCTTACTTAACTTAGCCTGTCTATATCTGTTTGCAGCCACTTTCTACCCTCCTCACAGCTTACTTTTCCACCAAGCTTTGTATCATCAACAAACAGATACATTACTCTCGATCCCCTCATCTAAGTCTTTAATGCAGATTATAAATAGCTGAGGCCCAAGCACTGACCCTCGTGGCACCCTACGAGTTACAAGCTGCCAACCCGAAAATGACCCATTTATTCCTAGTTGCTGTTTTCTGAATATATTTGAATAATAAATGTTATTAATAACTGCCTTTATCATTCACAACTTGGCAACAAATTATGTATTCCAGGGAAACTAAATCAGGTGAAGAATCAGTTGTTTTAAACTGTTTTATAATCCTCTTTAAATGCACTCGTTAAATTATAGATTGCTCTACCTACTGCACAGTCATGAAATGCTCTAACTTAGCACAATGAAAATAGAATTGCATATGTTCTACTTCTGAACCCAAAAATCTGAAATTCATCCCTACTGTCACTACATTCTGAAAGATTGTAGGTCTAAACTAGGCAATACAGGTCAGTTTGAAGTCCTTCCAAAGTCTGCTGCCACTATTTGGATTTGCTGACAGCAAATCCAGGCTGAGCATGCAGCACAACCTCTTTACCATTTTCCTCACTGCGCTATCAATCATCAGTGGTGCAAAATTCCTTTAAACCAATTTGTCATGGTTCTTTTGCCTAGATATCAAGCACATAAATGATTATTAACTGAATACAGGAGAGTTAACATTATTGATCAAAGACAATTTCAAACAGTGCTAATATAAATGGCTTAAATAAAAAATTTACTGTCCTTTTTGATTAGAATATATCTTAATCTTGGTTGTTTAAGGACTACCACTGACTTTATATCCATGTGACAAACTGTGGAAAAACTGCACTATAGGGTTAACTCCCTTGTGTGATTTCAGTGTTAGATACACTGTGCAAAGGAGAATTGCTCGCCTTTAAGTCAAATTCAATTCTTTTTATGGCAGTTTAAAGTACTACAGTTACTTAAACAGTAAAGTTTTGATCAGTTAGAAAATTTATCGTAAGGGTCAGAAAATTTATCGTAAACATTAGATGGTTTCAAAAGAGGTAATGTGCTAATATAGTAGTAGAATATGTAAAGGGACTTCTAACACTAGCTTAAGATTAAGCACAGGGAAAGTAAAGTACAGCATAACAGCTAATAGATATAGTTTGTGCAAGATCAGCCAAACTTGGGAAGAGGAGAAAGGACCATAGACAGCAGCTCTGCAGTGACATAACCTGGAGCAACGTAGAGGAATAATGGCTGTGGAAGAAGCTCCCAGTGGCTGAAGACTGTATTTTATAGTGGATTGTCAGGGAAGTTTTTCCTTCAGCCACATTCTTTTCTTCCACCCATCATTCATCCTTTGCCCCCGCCTCTGTTCCCATCATATCTCTTACTCTTTTGCCTTCTCAATGTTAATCCTCTACCACTTCCCATTTAAAGTATCCAATCAGCCCCTGTATCGCTCTCTTCTACTTGGTGGGCGGAAAAGTGGCAAATGGAATTTAATCCAGAGAAGAGTGAGGTTAAGCACTTGGGGAGGGCAAACAAAGTGAGGGAATACACAGTAAGCGGGAGGTTATTGTCATGCAGACCCCCAACTGCCAAGAATGAGGCATATTAATTTTGTCATATGAACATTGATTTTAAACTGTTGCTGGAGAGAAGAAAGGACTTGTTAAAAAATCACTTGGCTGGAAAAACATTTGCATACTAATAGACAGTGCTTGGAGAGACTATTCCCTGGTCCACTTAACCTAAAATGGACAGTGATCACCAGACATTGAAGGTGAAGCTCACATTCCAGGATGACTGCTAAGATGGCAGAATCCACAAACAGAAGTGGTCAAACCAGCAAATCACATGACTAACCAGCTGGGAAACCTGGTACTTTTTGAATTGTACCATGGAGAAAGGCAGAAGGCTGTTTGGACTGGAGCCTGGAACAAGGAAGCCTCTCTCTCTCTCCTTTTCTCCCAAGCCATCAGACCCATGGAAGACACATAAACCTCAAGAGAGAAAAGACTCCTACATCGGAACAAGTTGAAGTGTGAACTGGGCCCCAACATATTGCAAGACTTACCGGCAACCAAAGACTCTACATTGAACTTAAAGGACTGTAACTACCAGATATTGCCTCAAACTTTTCCCCTTTATTCCTTCTACATTTTCTGTCTCTATCTGCGTGTGTGTTTATCGCATATGCATGCTCGTGTGGTCGTGTCGCATATTCGTAGTCGTTAATCGGATTAGAGTTTAAGATGAATAAATTTCTACCTTTCTTGTTTAAATCTAAGGAAACCTGTTTGATTTCTTGGCCTTACAATTGGAGCAGTGAACAAGGATTCACTAAGGGGAAGCTAAAAACATAGCGTTTTAAAATTAAACAGTGTTGAAGAAGTGAGACACCTTGGGAGTGGATAGTCACAGGCCCCTGAAGGTGGCAGGACAGACAGATAGTGTGGCGAAGGCGAAATATGGAATGCTTTCCCTTATTGGCTGAGGTATAGAATACAAAAGCAGGGATGTAATGTTGGAACTGTATAAAACGCTGGTTAGGCTACAGCTGGAGTACTGCATACAGTTCTGGTGACCACATTACAGGAAGGACATAATTGCTCTGGAGAGAGTACAAAGGAGATCTACAAGAATTTTGCCAGGGCTTGAAAGTTGCAGCTATGAGGAAAGATTGGATTGGCTAGGGTTGTTTTCCTTAGAACAGAGGAGGCTGAGGGGTGACTTAATTGAGGTGCACAAAATTATGAGGGGCCTAGATAGAGTAGACAGGAAGGACCTGTTTTCCCCTAGCGGAGAAGTCAATTACCAGGGGGTACAGATTTAAAGTGATTGGTGGAAGGAATAGAAGGGACATGAGGAAAAATCTCTTCACCCAGAGGGTGGTGGGTGTCTGGAATTCACTGCCAGGAATGGTGGTGGAGGCAGAAACCCTCAACTCATTTAAAAAGGTACTGGACATGCACCTGAAATGCTATAACCTGCAAGGATACGGACCAGGTGCTAGAAGGTGGGAATAGATTGGCAGCTAGATGTTTCATCCGGCGCAAACACGATGGGCTGAATGGTCTCCTTCTGTGCCGTAATTTTTTTCTGGTTCATCCTTACTTTCCATTCACTCAACCCTCATTCACCTAATGTCAGGTGGCAAGAGGTGATAGCTTAAAGAACCTGTTCCCCTCTTACTCCCCTCTCTCCATTTCCTTCAAAAAAGCTTTGTTGGCTTCAAAGCTAAAAAAAAAACAAGCTGAGAAAAGCCCCCATTTGTCTGCCCCTCTCTGTTTCACTGCCGTAAGCAATTAAAATATGTACATTTTCTGTCAAAGCATAGGTCACATAATTGGTGACTTTCTGTTTCTTAAATTAAAGTTAATTCTAGTTTCTTTGCGTGAAAAGTAAGACAAGAAAGATATTCTGGGGTTGATTTTCATCTTCGATGTTTATCAGGTGGGCACTGGGCAAAGCAATTGGAATACATACCCAATGTTGGCAGCAGAAGAACCATATCTTTCTCATGGTCGGGCTTCATTTGAACTGAGCCGGAGAGCTGTCTGAAAATTTACAATGCTACATTAGATAGAAATTTGTCTAAATATTCACTTTTAAGGAATCCAAAAACAGTTTATGTTTTGTAAACGCATAATGCTTTAAATTCCTGTCAACCATGAATCTTACCAACTAAGCCTCTTGGGAAAGCTACAGACCCTCTAAACTCACCAATGTGAAGTAATGGAAAAGACCCTGGAATGGAAATATATGTCCCAGTATATACTTGATGCGTGTGCTATTTTCCAGTTTGAACAGGCAACAGATATAACTAAAAATGTGTGTTTCTCTAAAAAAAACTCAACAGTAATAGGTTTGTGCTCAAATATTATTAAAAATTATGTAACTTGTTTTTCCACTTAATTTTATCTTCAAAATGGTTTGAGGATCCATACCGTGAACACAGAATGAAAGGTTATGATGTTGTAAGATTGCACATCCCATTTAAAGAGAAATAGTTCTCTACTTAGTAAATTTTCAATTTATTTTATATCGTTAGTCACATAAAAAGATGTATGCACTAGAAACTCATTTTTGGAGGACTGCAAAAAGGACAGGTTTCCTTATTTAAAAATGTTTACAGACACTCTAATTTATATGGCCCCAATAGATTTTCAATAAAAGTAGGAGTTACTATTTTTTGTGAATGTTAATAAACAAATAGAACAGCTGGTCAGGGATAAATTACAGATGTGTACAGGGACTTGAAATGGTTTGGAGCCAGTAGCACAAAATTGATAAGGGACTCCATACACATCTGTAATTCATCATGTACCACCTGTTCCATGTTACTTTCTGTAAGCAATTACTTTTCAGCATGAAATGTGTTTTTTAAGACTGTTATTTTTAATGTATTTTCATATTTTGTCATATCTCAGTGCCTTAGCATCATCTGGTATATTTTAACACTTTACTGGACTATGTTGTACTTCCATAAAACTCCACCCCAAAACATGGAGTAAACTATTTTACTGCCCATCCCCATTTGCTGAGAAGGTGGTGATGAGCCTTCTCCTTGAATCACTGTAATCTTTATTTAACATTATCATATGAGCATCATAAAGAATTCCAGGATATTAATACAACATTCATAGAAGATAGGTTGAATATTTCCACGCTGTTGCTGCTCTTGCTTTTCTTAATGATAGAGATCGCAGGTGAAGGAGGTGCTGTTGAAGTAAATCTTGGTGAGTTGCTGCAGTATATCCTGTACATCTCAAATACTGTAGCAACGGCAGGGGCACGAAACAAACTGTTTTTCCCTGGATGGCATGGGTTTTCTTGAGTTTTGTTGCAGCTACGTGCATCCATACAAGTGGTGAGCATTCTATTACACTCCTGACTTGTGCCTTGTGGATGGTGGATAGGTTTTGGGGAGTTAGAAAATGAACCACTTATCAGAGAATACTCAACCTCTGCCCTGGTCTTGTAGCCACCATGTTGATATAGCTGGTCCAGTTCAGTTTCTGATCAATTGTGATCCTAAGATGTTGATGGTGAAGGATTTATCAATGTGGTTACATGGAGATGACTGGGCTTTCTGTTGTTCAAGGGGGCTATTAACTAGCATGTCACTTGTCCATATTCCACAGATTCCAGATCTTCGAAAGCACAGCATCAGATTCTTGCATTCAATTCCCTTGGAATTCTCCATCAACTGTTATTTTGCTTACTAGATTTTTTCCATGCCATCCCCGAATATAAAGTTGCTCATTAGCAACCAGTTTTCACAGGCTTCAGAAATAAGCTCACTGAAATGTAGTAGCAGTCACAGGCAATAATCTCAGGATGCAAGGTTTAGCATCAATCCCTACTTGTGGCAAAGCATTCAACAATGCAATATTTCTATATATAAAAAAGCCTCTTCCAATTTCTCTCAAGCAACATAAAACAGGGATTTTCCTGGCTACATCCTGAATGACAACTGGTCTGAGACTGATAGTTGCAATGTAAATTAACTCTTAGGTGCTGGCAATTTAACTCTATATAGTGGCCAATCTCAATTATTTTAAAGCAGTTTTCAACTTCATTATTTTCATACCCACTCACAAAAATAAAATCTTTTAACTCTAGGTTTTAATGCTTCAACGGATGCTCTTCAGAGCCATATAGTCCCAGTAGTTTAATTCTTCATTCCCACAGACTGATCCACTTATTTCTGAAGCACAAAGGATAATCCAAGTATATTCTGGTCATCATTTGCACCTAATTACAAAATAATCAACTGTTTAAAACACATATTTGCTTAAATATAAAGAAAGATATGCATTCTTATAGCACCTTTCACAGTATGATGATGTCCAAAAATACTTAACCAATTGCATTTCTTTTTGGATTGTAGTCACTATTATTTTGTAGACAAACGTGGCAACCAATTTTGTGTATTGTTTGATCTGAATAATCAATGAAGAACTATATAAAGTAATAATTTATTCCATTCTCAATAAGGACTTTGATGACTTTGTCTTGACTTTGCAGGTGCACCTTAATGAAGTACATTTTGCATTTCACAGTGCTAAGCTGTGGAATTTCTATTTATAAATTATTTTGTTATCCTTGTTCCGGGATTTATGACTGGCATTATGCAAAAATGCACAAAAGGTCAGCTTTACATTCTATTAGCATAACTTAACTTCCACAGACTCCCCTTTTTATTAATATTAAATCCTTTTGAAAATAACCTTCACCAATGTAATCTTCAGCCTTGTCACAAAATTGTTACGCCATTTCACAGCTTTCTAAAAGTGAGTTCACATTAATTATCGATAAGCAGATTTGTACTTGTATGGCATTTCATTTCATGCTGTACATGTTGACAGTACGGTATGAGGACCAAGGCCATGGAGCAACTTCAAGTTGCAGATTTCAAATTTAATGGGTTGGGGGTCATGGGAGCCAGTGGAGATTCATAAGGAGTGAATAATGGATGACTGTGGCTCACTGTGAGACAAGATAGAAGCAGCTGTATTTTAGACAGTTTGGAGTTTATGATGGTGATGGAATTTTATTGAGGAAAGCAATGGAATAGTTGAGCATGGATAAGGGTTTCAGCAGTGAAGGGGCTAAAGTAGGAACAGAAATGAAAATAAGTGGCTTACTGATGTAGAGAATGTGGATTTTGAAGTACACCTTAGGGTTGAACAGGATATCAAAATTACCCACAATCTTGTTGGAAAGTGAATGAGGCCAGGGAGGAGGATAGAGTCAGAGTTGAGGAACAGAGTTTGTGGTCAGCGCCCAAAAAATGGTTTCAATTTTCTGATCTTAACGAAAAGGAGGCTGTAATGCATTCAAGGCAACACCAGACAGACAGCCTGATAGATAGAAGTGGACTCCCTCGGCTGGATTTTAAGAGGCCACCGCTGACCTTGGCGGCAAACCCAAAAAATGGCAGGCTGCACGCGAAAAGCCGCCACGATCTCCCACATGGCAGCTCATTTAAAGAGCTGGGGAAGCCCCCCTCCTCCCCACTAATTATGTGCAGGGGGCGGGCTGTCCGTCCTCAGCAATGGTGTCAGCTGCCTGCAAGCAGGTGCTGGTGCCATTTTTAAAGGGCAGCCAGCCCTGCTGGCTCATTTAAATTTTTAAAGAAGTATGCCCCCAAAAAATTACAATAAATTTCTAACGACCCTTTCCCAAACCCCAATTACATTTACATTAATTATTTGCCCTTCCACCCCAAAACACTTAGCTTTTAAATGTGACTTTCCACCCCAGCCCCCCAGACTGCACAAAGTTTGGATAAGGAATAGTGCACAACTGTCAATGTCACAGAAAGTATGACTTTGGCAGTGTGTTCTTAATGCTGTGACCCTCACAACTCTGCCACCATCTCAGTCAAAATCCTGTTGTTTACTGTCTTCCCAAGCTGACTTCTTTACTGAGATATCCTGTTACAAGCAGTAGTTCAAAAATCAGGAGTGGGTACAAAGAAGATCTAGGGAGCTGGAGGTGGATCTTTTAGAACAGATGGGGTTGGAGAGTACATTGGTGGAGAAACTAGAACGTGGTAAGGATCGGGGTGGGAATGGTTTGGAAGATGGGCAGAAGTCTAGAATGGTGGAGCTCAGTTAAAAAGTCATGATCTCCTCACAGGTGGGTATGAAAGCAAGGCAAGAAGCAAGAAGATGCTTTGAAGAGTTAGTTCCAAAGCCCAAGGTTGTTCTTGCCTGAATAATTTTAGGATAGTAGATGGTTTTGGCAAAGTAGAAAGAGGTTCAGTAGCTTTACATGGTCGAGTCAGATCTAGCAATTGATGAGACAGCCTGTTGAACACAATCTACACTCAACATTATGCAATTCTGATTTACGGGCGTGAAGATGAGGGGAACATCGAGAAATGACAGGAATTGGAGACAGTAACTGTTTCACTGAGAGCAAGAGTGTCATAGGTGTATGGGAAGGAATGATTTAGTAGGTTGATAGCAGGTGCAAGGCCAAAGGGATCAGAAATTCAGGATAGTCCACGAGAGATAGCAACATCAAGGCCGTGGGTACGTGTAGGGGAATTAGTGTGAAGAGTGAGGATAAATGAGGCTAAAATGGCTAAGAAGTTGGAAAAACGAAGGCTGGGAGATGATGAGGTATAGACTGAAGTTACCAATGAAAAAGAATCGCTTGGTACAAAGACAAAAGGAGGAGACAGAGAAGGATACCTCAGTGAAGAAGTCTATACAAAGCTTGAGAGAGCAGTAAACAACAAAGATTTTGAGAAGAGGTGGGACTGAGGGAACAGGGTGAGGTGCTCAAAGGAGAAAGAACTATAGGACTAGAAGATAAGGCCAAGGTGTGAGTTGATGAATAGGCTACACTACAGCAACTACAATCTGGGTGGTACAAATGATGGAAAGTATAATCAGATGGGAAAGCTTCAGTGAGGAGAAAAGAATCACCACTTGTCAGCCTCGTCAGTTAATGCTTGGATACTGACACAGATAGATAGCAAAAACTTTAGATTAGATTAGAGATACAGCACTGAAACAGGCCCTTCGGCCCACCGAGTCTGTGCCGAACATCAACCACCCATTTATACTAATCCTACACTAATCCCATATTCCTACCAAACATCCCCACCTGTCCCTATATTTCCCTACCACCTACCTATACTAGTGACAATTTATAATGGCCAATTTACCTACCAACGTGCAAGTCTTTTGGCTTGTGGGAGGAAACCAGAGCACCCGGAGAAAACCCACGCAGACACAGGGAGAACTTGCAAACTCCACACAGGCAGTACCCGGAATCGAACCCGGGTCCCTGGAGCTGTGAGGCTGCGGTGCTAACCACTGCGCCACTGTGCCGCCCCTTAATCATAAGAGAGAGTCAATGTTCTGGAGGAATTATGGAGTGAAGTGGTATGTAGGATGGTAAGGAGTGTAGAAATATTTATTGCTTAGAAATGGTAATGGATTTGAGCAGAAGATGAGATGGTTGGGGTTGCTGCTCGAGGAGAGGTAATTCCAAGTGCCATGGTGTATGTAGTAGTCATCATCAACAGGAAGCTTCAGGAGAATTCACGCCTAGGATACAGGCAGGAGACATCTGTCTGAGGAATAGTGACAAATGAAAGGGGAGCTCAAGGAAGGCATGATACTATACAAAGGGAGTAGAACAGGGGGGCATAACTTGAAGGGAAAAAGAGCCCAGATTAATTGGAAAAAGAATGGAAAAATAAAAAAGGATTCAGGTCCCGAGTGGCAGCCAAAGTGCACAAATGAGATAAAACTGCAAAAATAAAAAATTCTAGCCTTTTAGGTTTATCTATATTCCATTTTAGACTTTAAATGCATTTTACTAAGTGCTTCCTGACAATTGCCATTTTACTGAAATATTTTGTACAAGAATAACGCGAGATGCCCACTAGATGTTTCGAATAGCTTTGATAGGCAGAAAGCAACATTGGTAGTTAGATAGTTCAAGCTAAAAGTACACATTCAAACATGGAATAAAGAATTATAGAGTAGAGTAGGTTTTAGGAGATTGCAGACAGTGTTTTTGCTCCAAATAAAACTAGTCTGCAAATCTGATAAGTAAAATTTTTCAAAAGTTCTTCGAATTCGTAATTCAAAATCTATGGAATTACTATTTTGTTAATGCTACACGAGAGAGGTTACACACATACTTTGGAAACTGGGACGCAGACTAAATATTCAAAAGGCTCCAAGTGTTTTTTTGTATTGCCAAAAACATTTTGAAAATTTTTACACAATATAAAAAAAGTTTTAAATGTACAACTAATGATTCAATTACAGCATTTAATTTCTAATCAGATTAAAAACTATTCCTTTGGGAGTATTTGAAAGAACTACAGGAAACATTAATAAATGCAACAGAACAAAGTGAATGCAAGTAATATAAAATGATTTAAATCTCTGCAGCACTTTCATTAGAAACTTCTTCAGAACATAGTAAATTATTTAGATAAATGTACTCACAAAATAAAATGCAGACATAAATATAGGAGAATAAATATAATGAATCTGAGAAATAATTAATTTCCTTCACAATATCCCTGTGCTAGACTGTTTTCATTATTTTATGCTAGATTTATGGAAAGAGCATTAACCAATATTCACACATAGCTTTTTCATTACTTGACTAAGGATCGTTTTTTGCAGGAGGAATAATTGAAGTTAATAAAATCCAAACTCATTTACCATATGAGTCATTCACCATGAATTTGCAAAGTTGCCATCTTCCGATTTCCCTTAAGTACTGTATTCGTACTTAGTAGAAACTACTGTGAACAGTGCCAATCATCAAACAAAATACATCACTTGTTGATTCTAATTTATTACTTTACAGCCCACTTGAATGCCAAACTAATACTGGCAAAGCAATGGAGCTAGGCAATTGTTTCCTTCTGCAGCGTGCATCCTCCACATGCTGGAGACTCAGAGTGTCAGCCAAGAAGGGAGACTCCTGTAGTCAGGAAAGGAACCCAATCTAACAGACAAACCTCTAAAGAGGGCGCATTCCTGGAATGGTCCAGTCAATAGTGCACTTACACCCATATAAGGAAGGTGGGCAACTATCATGATGAAATCAGGACATTACCAAAGGACCACACTATTCCGATGTCAGACAAGAGTTATCTGTCCCCAAAGCTGGAGTTTCACTCACCATTGTAGCCGAAACCAAAGGTATTAGATTGCAGTTTAACAGTTGAGGAAGTGGAAGACATTAGGATGGTTAGAAGAAAACTTAGAACACAAGGATTAGCCAGGGACAATTAGATGTAATTAACTTATAGCACGCACAAAGGAACTAAATATTGTTCCCTTGAGGAACCTGATGAGTCACGTCAAAGGCTGATATTATTACCATGTGTACATGTAGCAAGCTTAGTGTTACAATGCGGCTTTCTCCCAACAGTCATGCATGCAGTAAAGGGGTTAGCATGTTGCCAGGTTAACAATTGCCATTATACCTAAATATTTAGTGCAAGAATAATGCAAAATACCCACTGTGTAGGTTGGACTTTGTGTAGGAGGTGGGGCCCCCAACACCAGGCCAAAAGGTGGGGTGAGTCCTCCTCGCATTTTCACGGTCACCTGGAGTGATCCTCCGGTGTTTTCAAATTTAAGTTTCAAGAGGCGGGATTCCCATTCCTTTAAAGATGGAGATCCCGTCTCCATGAGCTGCCAGCCAATCAGAGGGCCAGCAGCACCACAGCACCACCAGGAGCGGTGGCCACTGCCAGTACTGCGGAGGCCTCAGACCCAGGCCCAAGGTAAGTAAGGCGGGGTCACCGGGGCCAGTCCAGAAGGTCCCAGCGGGGGAGGGGTCTTGTGGTCCAGGGGCAGGAGGGTCCTTGGGGAGGGGGGGGGGGGGTGAAGAGAGAGAGGTGTGAATTGGTTCCTGGTGGGGGGGCATCCATGGGCCACAAATTGCCCAAAGAGGAGGGACACCCCCTCCCTTCAAGGAGGGCGCCTCGGTTTACACAGTCCTCCACGCGTAGCAGAGGCCCCCCACCTCCCGCTGGTAAGATCCCAGCGTTGGCGGGAAGAGGCCCTTAATTGGCCGTTAACAGGCCACTTAAGGACCTTGTTGGCCTCTGGGCAGAAATGCTGTCGTTGGCCTCTCCCACCCCCGGGCAGATCGCTGGCGACGGGCCCTCTGCCCCGCCGTAATACTCTGTGCGCCAACGCACTCCCCACCCCCCCCTGCCTCGGTTGGGGGAGGGGGCTCATAAAATCCAGGCCTTTGTTCCTGACATCTTTGATAGGCAGAAACCACCATCCTGTCAGATCATACATTTCAGACTAAAAGTGCAGATAAAGATTATTACAGGAAATAGAAACACACAGCAGAAAAATTAATACAGCAGAATAACATTTAACTTGCACAATAGTTATTTTTTAACTTGAAAATAAGAATGTTCTGGAGTTCTATAGAATTTTTAATTCAGCTTTTAATGAATTCTAATGCAGCTATGTGCATCTCCCCTACTGAGTTCTGGTATACTACATGACACAGAAAGACTGCAAAGTGAACTAAACAACTTGGTGTTGCTGCTCAAATATATCCTTATTTCCTTCAAAATGGAGGTCAGTTTTTTTGAAGGATCACCTAATTCTTTCTCAACGGGCTAGTCTATTCTCTAAGTAGGTAGGGATGTGGATAGAAGCCACGTCACAATCCGAAGAGCTGTTTATTACTGGAAGTAACTGGCCCAAAGACGACCACTCTCTCTTCTCTACACTGACTGCACTTGGTAACATTTTGGTTAGTATCCCAGTTATCGATTCCTCTTAAAATTAGCAACAAACACTACGTTAAAGCCCTGCCACCTATGTCTAAGAAGCCACATGTACTGTAAGCTTCAGTTTCAGGCACACAACAGGAATTTATACCATTCAATAGCAAATATAAACTATTCAATATATTCCCAACACTAGGTTTTCCTAAATGAAGGACTTCTGTGCTATTACAATACCAAATTTCATCGCCATAGCAGGAAAGGTTATACTCATCATGCCCACCAGTTGCAAATACACCTAAACAGCATCTTTGCTGGTCTGTGTGAAAATATTTTTGACATGAAACCTTTTCTATTTATCAATCTATATACTGAACAGGATTACAGCTTCACATTACCAATGTTGCCTGCTCCACGAGCAATCATTTATATTGAGAATAATCTACATAACTTAATTAACTGCAAATACACAGAGCAAGTGAATATTAATAGGATAGATATACCTGTTCACTGTATTTTGATATATAATATATGTAAATCTAACCGATGGCAAGATCTCAATTATTTTCTAGCCAGTAAGATGCCAGGGTTAGGGTGGTGGTATAAGACTTTTTGGAGAATGTAGCAGTTTGGTTATTAGGTAATCAAATAAATCTAAAGTACACTACAACATGCCAATAAAAAGCCAATGCTTCTAAATGCATCAAAGTACAAAAATTGACTGTAGGGCCCTTTGGTTTACAATTCAACTCACAATAAATCAATTTCAAGATCTTTGTGCAAATGTAAGTCAGATATTTTCCTAGTTCTCTACTATTTAAATATCAAGATGGCACAATGATGTATACAAAAGTTGCATTATACATTTCAAAGACTGAATAAATAATCTCCATACCTTGTCTGCCAAAGCCTTCAGGGACTCAAGAAACCTTGGCCAAAAGTCCTTGAAGAGAGGACGATCGATTTTCTTGAGACTATCCTTAGTACTTGCATCCACACTGACATAAAGCTGAGTAACTGGTTCAAGTTTTCTGAAATGAAGAAACATTACATTTGAGCAAATTATTTCATTTATAAATTTTTCTTCAAAACTAAGGAGAATTTCTCTACTGTGACCAAATTTCTGAAATGGATTTAAACCTTATTTGATACAGGATTTTTTTTTTTTTTTTACAATTTTAGTCATTTATTTGTCCTCCCTTGATTTCAGTCTGACCAAGGAAAAGACCATCAAGATTACTATGGTTCATATCTATTGACAAACCAAAATGAAATACAAGGTTCCACTTACTAAAACATTTCGCCCCTGTTCAAAAAGTGCCTGCCTCAAACAGTTAAACAAGTACAAATAAGAAAAACAATCTACTAATATATTAGAAAATCTTGTATATGCATATACTTCCTGTCCAGAACCCCTACTTCATATAGCTTCATGTGGATAAACCAATCAAATCACTCAAAATGTTTTCTGTTATAATCTTTTTCTTCACAAGTTAAATTTCCAATGTTCAAATGAGATTTTAATCAAAATAAAAAGAACTGAATGCCAGAAGACATATGAGAGAAGTTACCCTTCAACATCAAAACAGCATTCGACTGAGCATAGCACCAAGGAGCAGTAACAAATCTGGAGGTCAATGAGAGTCAAAGGCAAAACCCTCCAACAGCTGGAGACATATTTGGCACACAGGTGGATGGTCTTGCTTGTTGGACACTAATCACTGTAGTTCCAGGACATCATTGGAGTTCTTCAGGGAAGAACTCAATCCAACCATTTTCAGTTGCTTCATTAATGATCATCCTCTGTCAATGAGTCAGGAATGGGACTGTTCACTGATGATTTCAGTGTTCAGCTCTATGCACAACTCCTAGCAGGATCCGGACAATATATGGGCTTGGACTAACAAGTGGCATTTAACATTCATCCCATGCAAGTCCCAAGAAAAGACCATTTTGAACAAAAAACTTAACTGGACCAGCCATATCTGCACCGTGGCTACAAGACTTTTCCTGCTCCTCTCCACTTGGAAATGGTAGGCTAGTGCTTCCCATTCCATTTAGAGTAGGAAACTATCAGAAAGGTACGTCTGCCTGCCACTCACTTAATTGCAGCCTTTACCATTAAATTTATAGCTGTCTCCAAAGTTGGTTGACTATCTAAGATTATTTCACCTAGAGTCCTCACAGAAGATTGCCATCCTATTCTGAACTGGACTCAAAGTCACTCACCGTCCTTTCTGCCGACTCCCTACACCCCCCGCGACCGCAGCCCTCAGAGATCCCTCCTGCCCTGACCTACCAGTGGCCTGGGTCCAGGGCCACTCCTGGGCTTGGAGTGGGCGCTCCACCAGCAGCAGCCACTGCCTCTGATTGACCGGCAGCTTCAGAGGGTGGGATCTCCATTGTCGGTGTCCTTGATCCCATTGGAAGGCCTGCCACTTTCAAGTTAAGTATCTAATTGGCACTTGTTTTGGCAGGCCTCCCACAGAAGGGGCGATGCGAAGTTCTTGGCAGTGTTTTTGCTGGAGGTTGAGACCTCTGTCACCTGGGTAAATCCCGACCTTTATGACTGGGTTCTAATCCATTGCTCCACTATGCCACATGCTAAGACCAATGTAAGATGTCTGCGTTATTTTAACCTTAAAAGCAAATATTAGAATAGTATCTGAAGCTTTTTATTCAATGCCTGTAATAAACATTAAAGAGATATTTTTGGTCTAAATCCAAAGTTTCCTCTATTATGCCATCCTTCATTGATTTTCACTTCATATTAGAATTTATGCAATCAATATGACTATAATGCACATAATGGAAATTTGTCTCTTGCTTCCTGTATCTAAATTGGCTTTCGGTAAGGCCCCACAAAGGAGGTTGGTAAGAAAGATTAGAACACATGGGATTGGAGGTAATATGGATTGAGAATTGGTTAACGGACAGAAAACAGAGAGTAGGAATTAGTGGGTCATTCTCAGGTTGGCAGGCTGTGACTAGTGGGATTCTGCAAGGATTAGTGCATGGGCTCCAGCTATTCACAATCCATATCAATGATTTGGATGTGGGGATCAAATGTAATATTTCCAAGTTTGCTGATGACACAAAACTAGGTGGGAATGTGAGCTGTGAAAAGGCTGCATTTAGACAGGCTAAGTGAGTGGGCAAGAAAATGGCAAATGAAATATAATGTGGAAAAATGTGAAGTTATCCACTTTGGTGGGGAAAAACAAAAATATAAAGTATTTCTTAAAGGGTGAGAGATTGGGAAGTGTTGATGTCCAAAGGGACCTGGGAGTCCTTGTTCATAAGTCACTGAAAACTAACATACAGGTGCAGCAAGTAATTAGGAAGGCAAATGATATGTTGGCTTTTATTGCAAGAGGATTTGAGTACAGAAGTAAACAAGCCTTGCTGCAATTGTATAGAGCCTTGATGAGACCGCACCTGGAGTACTGTGTAGTTTTGATCTCCTTATCTAAGGAAGGATATACTTGCCAGACAGGGAATGCAATGAAGGTTCACCAGACTGATTCCTATGATGGCGGGATTGTCTTGTGAGGAGAGATTGAGGAGACTGGGCCTGTATTCTCTAAAGTTTAGAAGAATGATAGGTGATCCCATTGAAGCAGACAAAATTCTTACAGGGCTCGACAACATTTATGCAGGAAGGATGTTTTCCCTGGCTGGGGGTCTAGAACCAAGGGACAGAGTCTCAGAATAAGAGGTAGACCATTTAGGACTGAGATGAGGAGGAATTTCTTCACTCAGAGGGAGGTGAATCTGTGGCGTTCTCTACCCCAGAGAGCTGTGGAGGTTCAGTCATTGAGTATGTTCAAAACAGAGATCGATAGGTTTCTAAATATTAAAGATATCAAAGGATATGGCAATTAGAGGCCTACTTTAGGTCGGGAAAACCCAACCAGACCACCGTGGATCCGAGCCCGACCCGCGTCCCTCTGCTTTTGCACCAAGCCCGACCGGACCCGAGCCAGCCCCGACCATCCCTTTACTTACCTCCCGACTTGGAACCTCCACGAAGCTGCTGCGCATGCCTGATGATGTCATAGTGACGTCACTCGCTCACTGCGCAGATCAAGTTTCGTCCCGGACTCCCAGCTCAGGTAAGTTTTTTATTTTTAATGCTTACCGGTACAGCACTGACCCTGCGTGTCCGGTCCGACCCGACCCAACCCGAGGCTGAAAGCCGGAGCCTGAAGATGGGCCCGACCCCACCTGAACCCGACACATGTTGCTGGGTCCCGTTGGGTAGCAGGTCTCTAATGGGGATAGTGCGGGAAAATGGCATCGAGGTAGAAGATCAGTCACAATCTAGTTGATTGTCGGAGCAGGCTCAAGCGGCCAAGGTTTCAGCACGTATTCAAAATAGAAAATTTACAAAATTGATTTAGTTACCTTTTACATTTGGGTTTATATTGTATGAATCTGTAAATTCACAGTTCTGCACGAGTATTATTAACTTTAAGAAAACAAAGCATTTCATCAGTGCTACCAATAAAGGGTATAAAAACAGAATCAACCTACTGGTTCAAAACTATTTCACTGAAGATAACTTTCATGACATCTGAAAGAAAAAGGTCATCAATGCTATAAATTAGGTCTAAAGATATTAGACCTATTAACTTAACTTCTGACATCCAATTGAAATCAAAAAGTCTTGCACTTGTTATACACAATAAACAAAGGGTAAATTGGGCCTATATTTTATTTTTTTTCCCCTTGCTTTCAAATCCTTCCACGGCCTCACCCCTCCCTATCTCTGTAATCTCTTCCAGCACCAAAACCCTCAGATATCTGCGCTCATCTAATTCTGGCCTGTTGAGCATCTCCAATTTTAATTGCTCTGCCACTAGTAGCCGAGCCTTCAGTTGCCTTAGCCCTAAGCTCTGGAATTCCCTCCCGACATCCCTCTGCCTCTCTATCGCGCTTTCCTCCTTTAAGACATTCCTTAAAACTTCCCTCTTTGATCAAGCTTTTGGTCATCTGACCTAGTATTTCCTTACGTGGCTCGGCAGCATATTCTGCTTTATAATGTTCCTGTGAGGCACCTTGGGACATTTGATTACATTAAAGATGCTAAATAAATAGAAGTTGTTGTTGAAAGAGGTGGTAGGTTGTTCAAATATTCTAATTTAATTAACTGAAAACCAAATAAATGCTTAGTAAATAAACTTGCATTGCAAGAAATATTTCTTTCCATTAGTATTCAAAAACCCCATTACCAACAATCCTTTTTCCACCAAGTTCAGTAATTTAAAAAAAGTAAAAATTGCTTTAAAGTTATTTTTCTTGGTTGCATCAGAACTTCATATATCAATGGCTGCCAATTTAATTGATCATTCTCACCTGATTTCCTCGGGGAACTGAGCGTTTGTTACTAGGAAAGTGGAAATGTTTTGATGATGCAACAGTTTTACAAATTGGCTGATTTTTGGGTACATGATCGGCTCCCCTACCAAAGACAATGCACAGTGTTTCACCATCATTCCCTCCGCAAAACGTTCAGCCTTTACTCCAGGTACACCTGCAAAAATATATATTTGTGAAAGACATCAATTTAACACATTTGTGGTATGTCTGAACTATTGAACCAGAATTATTTTGTCCACGATAACTTCCTTGACATTTAAAACAAGCAGGAGGTCATCAGCACTACAAATCAAACCTTAGTTCACCTTTACTTTTAACACCTAACTGATATCACAAAGTCTTATCACCAGTTATAGACAGTAAAACAAGAGGTAAACTGGGTCTACACTTTAAATTTCTTTGTAGCTGCTACTTATGGGTTGTAATTTAGCTATATTCAAAAAGGGGTCAATTCATTCCCTTACATGATTCTAGTGTTTCGACAAAACGGCAGTTCACCAATGAAAGATACTGATGAAACTAAAGATTCTATTCCTTGATTAAACAACATTGCATCCTAGATAAAAATTATGAATCAAATAGTTTGCAAGTGAAAACACTGTTTCGAAGTCATTCTGACTATGTTATCAGCATACCATGCAATCTTACCAAACCAATTACAACTTTCAAACACAGTGGCATCTTTGGGGTCTATGAACCTAAATTGGCCTTTAATTGGATTACCCACTCAAAAGTGGAATTCACTTTCTGTCAGATTACTGTATTTAAGCTAAGATTTTGTTATGGATCATGCTCCATTAATAAAAGGTTATTCAAGCCTAAAGGTGGTGGCAAAGAACACTGCCTTCAGGATTAAATCTGCTTTGTTCTACCTGGCTGACTGGATCCGTTTTGTCCTCCTTTCCTGCCTAAATACTGAAAGTCTAGAGTGCAAAATGTTATATGCATAAGATTTATGCACCAAGTTCTGTATAGGAGTTAATAAGAAAGACCTTCGAAGTCAACAGTGACCCATCATTTTTCTTAGTCACTGAAATTGCTACAGTACAAAACATAATTTTTAAATCAAATTACATATTTCACAATTGCAAGGATAATTTATGAACTGAATTGTATTTTGTGTCTTTTAAAGGCTACATTAAAGTTTTCACTTGAAGGCCTCAGTCTCTGTAAAAACCTGTTCAAGGACATTGTTTTTGCCCAGAGATGTGGATGTTTTTAGCTGAATTGAGAATGTACAGTCTGAGTATGTGCATTGCATCCAATTTCTCAGGATACAGTACCATTTAGTATCTGAAACACTGCAATATTTTTCATCCGCTTCTGACAGTTTTGTTCCAGTTGTTCTTCAAACATAAGGAGACAAATTTCAGTAATTTTATATTTAGTGTGTAGTTTTTGAACTGAGTGGCTATGATTTTTTTTTAAATGAAGGATTGTATGTGAGGAAGTATGAAGGAACAGAGAGAAGGGTGGGGATGAGAGAGGAGTGGGAGGAGAGGAGATGGTAGGAAGGGGAAGGTGAAGGTGAAAAAGGAGCAGGATGTAGGGCAATAGGTGGAAAACGAAAGTAATCCCAATACCAATCTCTGGAACAGCCCACTGCCAGTCTGAAGAACACTCGTTTACCACAAACCTTTGCTCCTGCCTTACAGCCGTCTCTCTTTCCCTCTCTACCCACACCACCACTTTCCCTTTTATGTTATGATCTTTAACTTTATCGACTGATTTCTCAGGTTGCATTTTATCACGCGATTTTTAGAAGTCCAAAGAAACTGCATCTACCACATTCCACCCATAAATATTCTCTCAACAAGTTATATTAGGTTAGTCAAACACGATCTACCCTTCAAACATCCTTGTAATTTGCCTTATTTATATTATCAATAATTATGGTACCTTGTAACTTTTCTACCAGAAGGCAGTAGCTTGGCTAATCCCTGGTGCTGTTTTTGAACAAAGGACTCAACAAGGGCCTGTCCTTGTTTGACCACAGCAGGTTTAATTTTTTTTTTTAAGTGGATGTACTGGTCAATTCAGTAAGTGTTTGATTAACTTACACCAGAGGTTCACACACACACAAATAGGTTACAGAGTGGAGAAGGGTAGATTGGTCGAGTTAGAATCCATAAAAAAAGGGGGTATACATTCTGTGGAGTTTGGTGATTCTGCTGGCTTTAGCTGAATTTGGTGATCAATTTTCAATCAGGAAAATTTATTCTGTACTCTGTTTTCCCCTCATTTGGGCCTGCACCCTGGGAAATGAGATTATGCACCAAACTATTATGTACAAGTTTCTAAATCCCCAATATTGATTGTAAAACTGATAGTGATTCAGTATTTGCAATTGGTTCTCACCTAATTTGAGGCGTGAAGCCTGGCTTATTCAATGCTATCCTCAATTTAAAATAGCTAAATTATCAACATATATTACGAAAAAAAAACTGAATGAGCTTTTCCTCTTCTATTAATCTGACTAGCCAATTGTCCTCAGATTTAGTTTTCACGTGTATGCTGATGACATTCAGCTCTACCACACCACCACTTTTCTCGACTCCTCCACTTTTCTCGACTCCTCCACTGTTGCCAAATTATCAGACTGTTTATCCAACATCCAGGACTGGATGAGCAAAGATTTCCTCTAACTGTTGGGAAGACTGAAGCCACTGTTTTAGGTCCCAGTACTGTGTCCAGTTTTGGACTCCTTACCCAAGAGAGGATAGATTTGCCTTAGAGGGAGTGCAACAAAGGTTCACTGGACTGATTGCTGGGTTGAGGGGATTGTCCTATGAGGAGAGATTGAGTAGATTAGGCAGATATGATTTGATTAGATTAGAGATACAGCACTGAAACAGGCCCTTCGGCCCACCAAGTCTGTGCCGAACATCAACCACCCATTTATACTAATCCTACACTAATTCCATATTCCTACCAAACATCCCCACCTGTCCCTATATTTCCCTACCACCTACCTATACTAGTGACAATTTATAATGGCCAATTTACCTATCAACCTGCAAGTCTTTTGGCTTGTGGGAGGAAACCGGAGCACCCGGCGAAAACCCACGCAGACACAGGGAGAACTTGCAAACTCCACACAGGCAGTACCCGGAATCGAACCCGGGTCCCTGGAGCTGTGAGGCTGCAGTGCTAACCACTGCGCCACTGTGCCTCCAGAGTTAAAAAAATGATTGGTGGTCTCATTGAAATATATAAAAGTCTTCAGTCTCTTAATAGGGTAAACGCTGGCAGAAGGTTTCCCCTGGCTAGGGAGTCCATAACTAGGGGTCAGCCATTTAGGACTGATATGAGGAGAAATATCTTCTCTGAAAAGGTTGTGAATCGTTGGAATTCTCTATCCCAAAGGTTTGTGGATGCTTAGTCATTGAGTATATTCAAGCAGAGGTTAATTGTTTCTTGGATACTACAGGAAGCAATGGATATGAGGATAGCGCAGGAGGGTGGAGTTGAAGTACAAGATCAGCCGTGATCTTACTAAATGGTGGAGCAGGCTCAAAGGGCCTTATGAAGCTTTTTATTCAGAACACCCAATTATTTATCGATTTACTCAGGCTATAAAATGTTCAAGACAATAAGAGGCTCAACTATTTATTTTTATGTGCAATAAATTAATGAACTTTACCAATGTAAACTTTAACAACTTAATGTGGAATTGGCGATTTCAATACCTCCCCTCAATGGTCAGTTGATTAGGAGTCAGAATTTATTTACAATTGTTTATATGTCTAGGAAAAATAAATTCATGCAGTTTATAGTGAGGTAGGGAGGAAAGGGAGGAAGGACAGACGGACCTGAATTTATATAAAGCACCTTTCACAACCTCAAGACATCCCAAAGTGCTTCACAGCCAAGTAAGTTCTTTTAAAGTGCAGTGACTGTTATAATGTCAGCAAAAACAGCAGCCAATCTGTGCAGAGCAAGGCCCCACAAACAACAATGAGATAAATGACCAAACTGTTTTTGGAGCTGTTGTTTTCAGAAATAAAATCCAAAACAGCCAAGCTTCCTGTCAGTGCTATTTAGTTAGAACACAGCTGGAAGCATGAACATTCGTGCAAGAATCAAAGAAACAAAACTCAGCAAGAAAACAAATTAGGACAGCATTGTCTTCAATTTAGAAGATTGGATTAAATGACAGTTTAGATTTAACTATGAAAATGACATTTGAAATTCAACATCAGTCCATGTAAGGTAGTACATTTCACTTAAAAACAAGTAGTAATTATACTTTGGGGGATAGCTAGGTTATGTGAAAGAGCAGAGAGATGGAGGTTTGAGCTACACAAGACATTAGAAGCAACACTTCAAGAGGATAAAACCACTAAAAACCTAATCGAACACTGTTTTATAGCAAGAGGCAGCAGAATATAAAACTTGAGATGTAGTGGTGAGCTAAATAAAAGGCTAAAGTAGTAGGAGTACTATGTGCAATTTTGGGCTCTCCACCTCCAGCACATAGAAGGACAAGAGCAGCAGTTGCATGGAAACATCATCAATTTCATATTCCCCTCCAAATCATGGACCACCCTGACTTAGAAACATATCGCCTTTCCTACATTGTTGCTGCGACAAAGCTGTGGAACACCGGACTTAGCAACATGGGAAAACCATCATCACATGGACAGCAGGAGCTCATGACAGCAGCTCACCATTGGGCAACAATAACAACCTTCCCAGCGATACCCACATCACAAGAATGAATAAATTTTTTAAAAACAAGATGGATGTTGATGCAAAAGCAAACATACAGTGCAGATTCACTAGGATCATGCGGAGTACAACGTAACACTAATACAAAGAAAGACTTGAAAAAATTGGGGCTATTTTTGTTGGAACAGATTGTTACAACCAGGTGAGAAAGAGGTCTAGGGTTCCCTTTCAGCCTTCACGTGGTCTTACTGTAACAAGGTTTTATTTTTAAACACACTGTTTTTAGCTCCCCTTTGGTGAATCCTTGTTCACTGCTTTCCAATTATAAAGGCAAAGAAACGAGCACAAACAGGCTTTCTTAGGTTTAAAGAAGAAAGGTGAAATTTTATGAAACTTAAACTTAAACTCTAATTCGGTTGAGGCCGACAGATACATGATGCGCCCACGCTAACATGCATAAGTGATACACACATGCAAAGAGACAGAAAAGAAGAAAAATGAACATGGAAAGGTTTGAGGCAATATCTGAAGAGCTGTTGTTACGGTTCTTCGAGCTCACCGTAGAGTCCTTGATTGTAGGTGGATCTTGCTTTTCATTGGGGCCCAGTATTTGTCTTAAACCTTGTACACTGTAGGAGACTTTTCTCTCTTGGGGTTCATGTGTCTTCAGTCAGTTTTTGGAGTTCTGTGAGAAAGAGCTGGGAGCAGACAGGTGAGGAGAGGAGGTCTGCTTCAGTGCAGGAGCAAACAGCTTTCTGCCAGTTCAAACACTGTCTCTCCAATTTAAAACTCTCAGTTCAAACTCTGCAACAGCCAGTTAGTCATGTGACTAACTGGTCTGACCACGTCTGTTTGTGGATTGAACTGGAGCAGGGTGTAGCTCCTTTGTCTCCAAGCACTGTCTGTTAATATGCAAAAATGTCTTTCCAGCCAGGGGCCTGGCAACCACTTGTAACAGGCCTTCCCTTCTTCCCAGCAACAATTTGAAATTTAATGTCCATATGGTGAAATTAATATGCCTCATTCTTGGCAGGTGGGGGCCTACATGACAAGATTAAGAGGTGATTTGACAGACATGTTTAAAATTAGGAAGGAATGGGAGAAAGCAAATAAAAACAGGCCATTTCCACTGAATGAGGGGACACAGATATAAAACTAAATGTGAGAGATTTCGGACAAATGGCAGAAATAACTTTATTTTTAGAGAGAGGATTGTAAGGCTGTGGAATGTATTACCTGATTTTGTGACTGGAATACAGATCATGCCACACTTAAGAACAGATTAAAAGGAAAAGAGAATGAAAGCATATGCAAACAACTGGACACCTGGTATTAAGATTGCTGGTCGTGTGGAGGATAAACACCAACATGGACTGCTTGGGCTGAACTACGCTCCAATTCAAAGCAAATGATGGAAAGAAGGTAAAGCCAGAGGTGGGACTCTCCGAGCAGAAATTTCCAGTTCCTTTGCCAGCCTCACTGGCCAACCCACCCTACTGTCATTAATGATATGGAACAAAAAAATCTGCCATATTATTTTCAATATCTTGTTTGGAAATTTCCTGATATTGTTTGACAACTATTTACCTTTAAACTGTTTGATCAGGTTTTGATGGTTCTCGATTGCTCCTTTTAAAATCATATCTGCTTCATCCATTTTCCATCGCCATTCAGTTCCAACAGGGTTGGTATGATGTCTGTCACAACAAATGCATTCAAAGTCAACCACAACTATTCAGTTACAACATCCGTACTTTTTTCCCCTCAATTCCCTTATTTTGAGACGCTCCTTGTTAAATTTTTGGATTTTAATGTAGATATTTTACTCAGGTTCAGCATAATTAACTATCTACATTAACTCTCTCCCTACAATTTGGAGTGTCCCTTATCTGTCCAAAGTCTAGTTAATGTTACACAGATCCATGTACTCAGAGAACCTTCGTCACTACACACCTTCCTAAAATGCATCATATGAGAATGTCTTCAATGGATGGATTTATCATACACTCTATCCCACTGAGACTGTAAATCGACAGATGATTGAGTTAACAAAGAACATCTAAATGAACAGTACTCTGTGTAAACAATGCTGTTACAGTAATGTACAAATCTTACTATCACTCACAATTTATCAGAAGAGATGTTTCCCTTAAGTTGCCTTTCAATGTAATTAGATCTCTAAAACGTTTGCTCACTCTTTTTCCCCCAAATCTGAATCTTCTGGCCACAAAGTTGTCCATCAAATTGCTAATTGCTGACCTTTCTCACAATTGATAAACTAACCAACAGAAATCAGACATTTTTGTTACATTCCCAGCAGACGCTACAGTAGTCAACGGGACTGTAGTCAAGCAGAAGGCAACTAGCATTTAGAATTGTTCTGGGTTCTGATCCTAACTTTAATCCAGAGATAGTCAGTCATGAGATATGAATTTGGTTCAGAGATGAATAAAGTGCTCAATTCCTGTCCAAAAAAAGAGAGACTAATACAGTAAAACAAAAAGGTTCACACTGATATAGCATCTTACCCCATTTCTTAAAAACATCTCAAAATGTTTTACATACAATGAATTACTTTGAAGAGCACAGGCAGTTGTGTAGGCAAACATGGTCATAATTTGTCTACAGCAGGATTACAAAAATAGAAAAAAACTATATCAAAATAATATAACTGATGACACTTTAACTAGCTAAGGGAAATCCTTTAAAAAAGCAAGCTCAAAATTTCACACCAGCATAGAGCAAATAATATCTAGATCACAGACCTAACAAACACAATTTCTCCATTAGAAACATAGGAGCAGGAGTAGACCATTCTTTTTTTTTTTATTTCCAAAATATACTTTATTCATAAAAATCTGTAAAAATTACATTGCCAAACAGTTTCCAAACAGCACGAAAAAATACAAACATTGCAAAAGAGATCAGTTTCTTTCAATAATGTCATGAGTTTCTTCCCAACCCTTCCGTTTCACAATTGTCATGTCAATTACAGTTTTACATTTACAGCAATTGAGAATATTAACGATACAGTTCGAGGGGTTTCCCATGGTTCCAGCCCCTCAGTCCAGCTTGGTGGGGGAACCTTACACTGTGGTCTTTCCCCATTGAGCCTTTGCTGCGGCTGCCCCAAGCTTTAGTGCGTCCCTCAGCACGTAGTCCTGGACCTTGGAATGTGCCAGTC
Source organism: Heterodontus francisci (assembly GCF_036365525.1). Classification (NCBI taxonomy): domain Eukaryota; kingdom Metazoa; phylum Chordata; class Chondrichthyes; order Heterodontiformes; family Heterodontidae; genus Heterodontus; species Heterodontus francisci. Next base: position 28,476,860 of record NC_090400.1, on the reverse strand, counting down.
TGCAACATTCGGTGGTGGACAACTCTTTGCGCTGGAAGACCAGCAAGTTTCGGGCAGACCAAAGGGCGTCTTTCACCGAATTGATAGTCCTCCAGCAGCAGTTGATGTTTGTCTCGGTGTGCGTCCCTGGGAACAGCCCGTAGAGTACAGACTCCTGTGTTACAGAGCTGCTTGGGATGAACCTTGACAAAAACCACTGCATCTCTTTCCACACCTGCTTTGCAAAGGCACATTCCAGGAGGAGGTGGGCGACCGTCTCTTCCCCACCACAGCCAACGCGGGGGCACTGTGCGGAGGGGGCGAGACTTCGGGTGTGCATGAAGGATCTGACGGGGAGGGCCCTTCTCACCACCAGCCAAGCTACGTCTTGGTGCTTGTTTGAAAGTTCTGGTGATGAGGCATTCCGCCAAATGACTTTGACGGTCTGCTCGGGGAACCATCCGACAGGATCCACCGTTTCCTTTTCCCGTAGGGCCTTGAGGACATTCCGTGCAGACCACTGCCTGATGGACCGGTGGTCAAAGGTGTTTTTCCGCAGAAACTGCTCCACGAAGGATAGGTGGTACGGCGCCGCCCAACTGCATGGTGCGTTCCGCGGCAATGTGACCAGGCCCATCCTTCGCAACACCGGGGACAGATAGAACCTCAGCACGTAGTGACACTTGGAGTTTGCGTACTGGGGATCTACACATAGCTTGATGCAGCCGCACACGAAGGTGGTCATCAGGATGAGGGCCACGTTGGGTACATTTTTCCCGCCCATGTCCAGAGATTTGAACATCGTGTCCCTCCGGACCCGGTCCATTTTAGATCCCCAGACGAAGCGGAAAATGGCTCGGGTGACTGCCACGGCGCAGGAGTGGGGTATGGGCCAGACCTGCGCCACGTAGAGCAACAACGTGAGCGCCTCGCACCTGATGACCAGGTTCTTACCCACAATGGAGAGAGATCGCTGCCCCCACATGCCCAACTTTTGTCGTACCTTGGCTACTCGCTCCTCCCATGTTTTGGTGCACGCCCCGGCACTTCCGAACCATATCCCCAGCACCTTCAGGTAATCTGACCTGACGGTGAAGGGGACAAAGGATCGGTCAGCCCAGTTCCCAAAGAACATGGCCTCGCTCTTGCCGTGGTTAACTTTGGCTCCCGAGGCCAGTTCGAACTGGTCGCAGATGCTCATCAGTCTGCGCACGGACAGCGGATCCGAGCAGAAGACGGCGACGTCATCCATGTACAGGGAGGTTTTGACCTGAGTGCCTCCGCTGCCTGGGATTGTCACCCCTCTTATGCTCGCATCCTTCCTAATAGACTCAGCAAAGGGTTCAATACAGCAAACAAACAAGACCGGGGACAGAGGACAGCCCTGTCTGACTCCAGATTTGATCGGGAAACTTTCAGATTCCCACCCGTTGATTGACACTGCGCTACTGATGTTTGTGTAGAGCAGTTGGATCCAATTGCAGATTCCCTCCCCAAACCCCATTTTGGAAAGCACGTCCATCATGTAGGTGTGCGATATCCTGTCAAAAGCCTTCTCCTGGTCCAGGCTGATGAGGCAGGTGTCCACCCTCCTGTCCCGTACGTAGGCGATCGTATCCCTGAGTAGCGTGAGACTATCAGAGATCTTCCTGCCGGGTACAGTACAGGTCTGATCGGGGTGAATCACCAACTCCAGAGCAGACTTGACTCGACTGGCTATGACTTTGGACAGAATCTTGTAATCAACATTAAGCAGTGAGATGGGCCGCCAATTTCTGATTTCTGCCCTCTCCCCCTTCCGCTTGTAAATGAGGGTGATGATGCCTTTTCTCATGGTCTCTGACATGCTGCCGGCCAGGAGCATACTCTCGTATACTTCCAGCAGGTCCGGGCCGACCCAGTCCCACAGGGCCGAGTACAACTCGACCGGTAAGCCGTCGCTCCCGGGGGTTTTACTCGTCTCGAAAGACTCGACGGCCTTTGTCAGCTCGTCCAGAGTTAGCGGCTTGTCCAGTCTCTCCCTCCTGCTGTCATCTAGGACCTCTGTGATAGATGACAGGAAGGACTGGGAGGCTCTGCTGTCTGTGGGCTTCGCGTCATACAACCCAGCATAAAAGGATTTGCTGATCCTTAGTATGTCGGACTGCGAAGACGTTACCGAGCCATCTTCTTCCTTCAGGCTGCTGATAACAGAGCTCTCTCTGTGTACCTTTTGGAAGAAGTAGCGCGAGCACGTCTCATCCTGCTCGATGGAGCGGACTCTGGACCGGAAGATGATCTTGGAGGCCTCCTTGGCAAAGAGCGAGGCCTGCTGGCTCTTCACCACTTGGAGGTCCTCCTTGACCTCGACCCCCATTGACTGCAACCGGAGTAGATTTTGCATAATTTTCTGGAGTCGGGACAGTTCCCTCTGTCTCTCTCTCGCCTTCTGAACACCTTTGTGGATGAAGAACCTCTTGATGTTCTCCTTTATCGCTTCCCACCAGTGAACTGGAGACTCAAAGAGGGGTTTCACGGTCCTCCAACCTTTGTAATCCCTTTTGAGTTCCTCAACGTTCTCTGGGGTCAGCAGTGTCGCATTGAGCTTCCACGTCCCTCTGCCAACCCGCTGGTCGTCCTGTAAGTGACAGTCGGCCAGTAAGAGGCAGTGGTCGGAGAAGAACACCGGCTTGACGTCGGTGGATCCGACCGTGACAGCACGGGACACAAACAGGAAGTCAATCCTGGAACGGGCAGACCCGTCCGATCTTGACCATGTGTATCTGCGCTGCGCTCCGTCTGCAGGTTTGCTGAAGACGTCGTGCAGTTTGGCATCCTTAACTGTTTCTACTAGGAATCTGGACGTAGCGTCCAGTTTGCTGTCGTCACTGCCGGATCGTCCAGCCGCATCGATGATGCAGTTGAAGTCACCGCCTAGGATGACCGGCCTGGACGTCGCCAGCAGCAGTGGGAGCTGCTGGAAGACGGTCAGCCGCTCGCTGCGTTGTACCGGGGCGTACACGTTGATCAACCGGAGCGGAGCGTTGTTGTACATCACGTCTGCTACGAGGAGGCGGCCGCCCACCACCTCCTTAACTTCGGAGATGGTGAAGTTACCTCCCCGCAGCAGAATACCCAGGCCGGAGGAACGGCAGTCATTACCCCCCGACCAGATCGATGGCCCGTGGGACCACCATCGCGACCACTGCCTGTAGGTGCTGAGGTGTGGTATTCCACACTCCTGCAGAAACAGTAGGTCAGCTTTGACCTTGGCAAGGTAATCCAAGGTTGAAACACATCGCGTAGTAGATTTAATGCTACGCACATTAATGGAAGCAATTCTTACACCCATTTTTTACTAAAAATTAGTTGTTGCTTCCCATACCATTTGTCCTCGCTAGTCCCAGTCCTTCCCCTTCGGGATGTTCCTGCATACCCATTGTATGCGCAAGCAGTTTCACGTTGGTTGGGCTCAGAAACCCCTCCTGATTTTTCATGCAGGGTTTGTGCCGCTCGGGTGACATCGGGGGGGTCTTGTAGGCAGAGAGGATTGGGTTGTCCTCAGCTGCTTCCATCTGTTCCTCCTCGAAAACATCACAGCTCCCGGTCTCCCGGAGCTCAGGTGCGCCAGACGTGTCTTTGCTCCCGGTGTCGCAGAGCTGAGATGCGTTGGCCACTTCGTTACGTGTGGGGCATTGGGGTTGGGGCACGCTGGGCCCATCACAGCTTCCAGTGCCCGGGGGCTGGGATGTTTTATCATCCATCTCGGAGTTCTGCCGCCTCTTTTGAAGGGGCTGTCGTTCCAGCATTTCCCCGTCCAGTGAAGAGGAGTTGTTGCAGTCTGATTCAGAAGAGAGCCTCCTCTTGCCACTGGTTTGGGTGGTGGCTTTGGGATGTTTTTTCTTTGTGGTTTTCCTCTGGACCACTTGCCACTGACCTGTTTGTCCATCTGCTGCCTCCTCCTCCATTGATTCTGTCTGTGGAGGAGGGGTTTCCGGGCGCTGGGTAGGTGCTGGGTCGTTGGTTTCAGCCGCCTCCCCTTCCTTCTCAGGTTGAAGTTCCTCACTGCGGAGAAGGTTGCTGGTCTCCTTTCGAACAGCGGACGCCTTCGTCGAACCTTCTCCCGGCCTTTCCTTGGACCTTGTCGCCTGAGCATAGCTGAGGCAACGTTTGGGACAAGTCTTGTAGAGATGGCCTGCCGCACCGCACAAGTTGCAACACTTAGTCTGCTTACAGTCCTTGGTCTGATGGCCTTCCTCCTTGCAGTTCTTGCAAACAACCGTGCTGCAGTTGGCTGCCATGTGACCAGATTTGCCACAGGTGCGGCAAACTCTGGGCTGCCCAGCGTAGACCAAGAAGCCTCGACTTCCCCCGATAGCGAAGCTGGAGGGAGGGTGGATGATGGCTCCACTGGGATCGACCTTCAAGGTCACCTTGACCTGCCGCTTGCTGGTCCAGATCCCAAAGGGGTCCTTGACATCAGTGCTGCTGCCGGCCACCTCGACGTACCTGGCGAGAAAGGTGAGTACATCCACCACCGGAACATGGGGGTTGTAGAGGTGGATGGTCATCACCCGGTCCCGTTGTGACGGAAGCGTGAAGAGCGGCTCCGCTGTGAGGATCGACAGTGGCGCCCGGTCCCCTTTCTCCTTGAACGCCTTCAGGAACTTGATGCATCCCGCCACGTTCCGGAATGTCACATCGAAATATCCACTGCTGGGGAAATCCTGCAGGCAGAAGACGTCCGTCGCTTGAAATCCGCAGCAATCGAAGAGAATTTTCTTGATGAAGAAGGTGCGATCGACCGGTGCATCTCCTTCCTTGTCCTTCACGACCACCCGAACGGTGTTGCGCACTCCCTGGCCCGAAGCTCGAAAATTGGTTATAGCCATTTTACTCAAAGCTTCCCCAGGATCAAAAGGCAATGATCATGGTCTCTTCTCAATCAAATAAGCACTGATAAGAACAGATACTACACTTGATCTTAGCCAAAAGGCCGAGAGACCATTCAGCCCATCAAGTCTGCCCCAGCATTCAATACGATCATAGCTGATCTTCCACTTCAATGCCTTTTTCCCACACTATCCTCATACCCCCTAATGTCATATGTATTTAGAAATCTGTCAATCTCTGCTTTCAACATACTCAATGACTGAGCTTCCACTGCCCTTTGCAGTAGAGAATTCCAAAGATTCACAACCCTCTGAGTAAAAAGATTTCTCCTCATCTCTGAACTAAGTAGCTACCCCCTTATTTTACATTGTGTCCCCTGGTTCTAGACTCCCCAACCAGGAGAAACATCTGAACTGCATCTACCCTGTCTATCCCTTTAAGTATTTTGTAGGTTTCAATGAGATCACTTCTCATTCTTCTGAACTCTAGAGAATACAGGCCCCGTTTCCCCAATCGCTCTTCATGGCACAGTCCCACCATCCCAGGAACAAGTCTGGTGAACCTTCGTTGCACTCCCTTTATAGCAAGGATATCCTTCTTAAGTCAAGGGGACGAGAACTGCACACAGTACTCCAGGTGCGGTCTAACCAAGGTTCTGTACAATTGAAGCAAGACTTCACTACTCCTGTACTCAAATCCTCTTGCAATAAAGGCTAACATACCAATAGTCTTCTTAATTGCTTGCTGCACCTGCATGTTAGTTTTCAGTGACTTACTGACAAGGACTCCCAGGTGCCTTTGTACATTTACACTTTCTAATCTCTAACCATTTAATAAATATTCTGCACATCTATTCCTCCTACCAAAGTGGATAACCTAACATTTTTCCATATTATATTCCATCTGCCACATTCTGGCCTGCTCACTAAGTCTGTCCAAATCCCCTTGAAGCCGTTTTGCATCTTCCTCACAACACACATTTCCATCTAGTTTTGTGTCATCCAGGAACTTGGAAATACATTTGGTCCCCACATCAAAATCATTGATATATATTGTGAACAGCTGGGGCCCAAGCACTGATCCCTGCGGTACCCCACTAGTCACAGCCTGCCAGTGCGAGAATGACCCGTTTATTCCTACTCTCTGCTTTCTGCCTGTTAACCAATCCTTAATCCATGCCAGTATATTACCTCCTATCCCATGTGCCTTAATTTTGCTAACCAACCTCCTGTGGGGAACTTTATCAAAAGCCTTCTGAAAATCTAAGTATACCATGTCCACCAACTCCCCTTTATCAATTCTGTTAGTAACATCTTCAAAATACTCCAACAGGTTCATCAAACAAAATTTCTCATTCATAAATCCATGTTGACTATGCCCAATCAGATTATTATCCAAATGTCCATTTATCACATCCTTTAGAACAGATTCTAGCATTTTCCCAACGACTGGTCTGTAACTCCCTGTTTTCTCTCTCCCTCCCTTCTTAAATAGTGGGGTGACATTTGCGACCTTCCAATCTGCAGGAACCACGCCAGAATCTATAGAATTTTGGAAGATGATTACCAATGCATCCACAATCTCGTAGCTACCTCTTTCAATACTCTGGTATGTAGAATATCAGGTCCTGGGGACTTATCAACCTTTAGCCCCATTAATTTCTCCAATACAACCTTTTTACTAATACTAATTTCCTTCAATTCCTCATTCCCCCTAATCCCTTGGATCACTAATTCTGAGAGATTTCTTGTATCTTCCTCAGTGAAGATAGACACAAAGTAATCATTTAGCTTCTCTGCCATTTCTCTACTCCCCATTATCAATTCTCCTGACTCTGCCTGTAATAGACCCACATTTCTCTTAGCCAAGCGTTTCCTTTTTACGTACCTATAGAAGCTTCTACAGTCCATTTTTTTATTTTTTCCTAGCTTACATTCATATTCTATTCTCCCTTTCTTTATCAGTTTCTTGGTCCTCTTTTGCTGTATTCTAAAATCCTCCCAATCCTCAGGTTTACTACTATTTCTGGCAACTTTATAGGCCTTTTCTTTTAATCTTTTTCAATCAGTAACTTCCTTTGTTATCCACGGTTGACTGCCTTTACTTTTGGGGTTTTTGTGCCTTGAAGGAATGTATAGTTGCTGTAAACTATGTAATATTTCTTTAAAGACTATCCATTGCCTATGTACTGTTATACCCTTTAATGTATTTTCCCAATCCACCTCAAACAATTTGCCCCTCATACCTTCAAAGTTTCCTTTCTTCAAATGTAACACCCTGGCTTCAGATTGAACTACCTCACTTTCAAACATGATATAAAATTCTATCATATTATGGTCACTATCCCTAAAGGTTCTTTTACAACAAGATTAATTAATCCTTTTGCATTACATAATACGAGATCTAAAATAGCCTGTTCTCTAGTCAGTTCCTCAACATACTGCTCTAGAAATCCATCCCTAACTACTCCAGAAACTCATCCTCCACAGCATTAGTGCTCATTAGGTTTACCCAGTCTATGTGCAGATTGAAGTCACCCATGATTACTGCATTACCCATGCTACATGCTTTTCTAATCTCCTGATGAACACCATGCCCCACACAAACACTACTGTTTGGTGGCCTATAAACAACTCCTACAATGTTTGCTGCCCCTTGCTGTTTCTTAGCTCCACCCAAACAGATTCCACATTTTGTTCTTCCAATCCGAGATCCTCCTTTACTAATGTACTGATCCCATCCCTCATCAGTGCAACACCACCTCCTTTTCCTTTTTGCCTGCCCTTCCTAAAAGTCGAATATCCTTGAATATTCAGTTCCCAGTCTTGGTCACCCTGTTTCCGTTATAGCAATTAGATCAGACCCATTTACCTCTATTTGGGCCTTTAAATCACCTACCTTCTTGCGAATGTTGTGTGCATTCAGGTAGATTGCCCTTAACCTTGTCTTCTTGACATTCTGCATTCTAAGCCTAGGTGATGCTCGCTTTTGTTTCGCCTGCTAATGTCACTTGCTACTTCTCTACCTCCTGTTACCAGCTTTATTTCCTTCTAATTTGAGCTACCCCTCAGGTTCCCATCTTCCTGACAAGCTAGTTTAAACCCTCCCCAACAGCACTAGCAAATCTCCCTGCGAGGATGTTAGTTCCGGTCCTGTTAAGGTGTAGCCTATCCATCTTGTACAGGTCCCACCTGTCCCAGAACCGATCCCAATACCTCAGAAATCTGATGCCCTCCCTCCTACACCAATTCTCCAGCCACGTGTTCAATCAATCCTCATATTCCTATGCTCACTAGCACTTGGCACTGGGAGTAATCCTGAGATTACTGCTTTGGAGGTCCTGCTTTTCAATTTCCTTTCTAACTCCCTAAAACTTGCTTTCAGGACCTCATCCCTCTTCCCACCTATGTCATTGGTACCAATGTGGACCACAACCTCTGGTAGTACCACGGACTTTGCTCTGGCGACACTCCCCGAGGAACCATCGCTTTCACCAGCATCCAAAACGGAAAACAGATTAGCAAGCAAGATAGACTCAGGGGACTCCTGCACTGCCTGCCTGGCGGTCACCCATTCCCTCTCTGCCTGCATGTTCCTAACCTGCGGTGTGACCACCTCCCTAAACATGCTATCTATAGTCCTCTGCCTCACGAATGCACAACAGTGACTCCAGCTGCCACTTGAGTTCTGAAACCCGGAGGTCAAGCTTCTGCAGCCAGTGACACTTCCTGCAAATGCATTCGTCAAGGACACGTGCTGTGTCCATGACTTCCATTAGAGGGCATTATTCTGAAAAAACAATTGACAACTCCTCTTACAAGGTTTGGAACTAAAAATCTGCAATCATATAACTGACAACCCTACTCCATCCCTGACTATTTATCAATTAGCATCCCCACATGAATAATGCAACACAATAGTGTTGTTTAAACTTTCTCCAATTGTTGTGAACCAAACTTTTTGGAGTTGGATGTTTCTGACCGCTCCTGGAACTCAACTTTCTTTAAAATTCTCCCAAACCAAAATAATCACCTTTTAAACCTCAGTCCCCTCCTTATTAATATTTAGAATTCTAACCATTGGCTAACACGGCACTAGCATTAAGATGTTATTCATTTCTTCAAAATCATTACTATTTTAGCCCAAATTGTTCTTTCACTACAAAGTAGACAATGCTTTCACAAGTGAACAAATGCTACTGCATAAGGCTGAGGCCCTAGGGGTGGTAAACTAATTAATATCTTCAAACATGCAAAATTTTCCAATAAAATTACTTTTTAATCCAATTGAGACCATTGTCACTGAATGGTTAAAATTCTTCAATGAACAACCTTTAGATTTGAGGTACAAGCTAGTCCCTATAGAGGAAATAAAGGTAATCAGTTACAGTACATTTTAGCTATTTGATTTAGTCCTTTTTTTTCCTGAAATATTAGCCTCTACTGATTTTCACGTCCAGTTCTGATGTTAGCTTCAAAAAAATTGACAACACAACAATGATTCGGACAAGAGAAGATAAGCAGCTATAAGAGCTTTTTAACTTAAGCATGACACCTATTGTTAGCAGGACTAAGACCATGTTTAGCTCTCAGAATCTTCACAATATGAACTAACCAATTCTTTAAAGATACCCAAGTCCTGTAAAATGAACTTGTTTAGGGCATAAATACAAGTACTGAACTCTCATAATACTCTGAGGGTCAGCAGATATGGCAGTGTCATCACTGTAATGGGAAATCAGGCTTCCTAATTATTTAGGCACCTTAACAATAGTACCTTTGTGTCTCAAACACTGGATAAGACAATTTCTCATTTAGCTGGTGATGTTAATTTATGGCATTTGGTTTAATCCACAAAATCCATAAGCAACTAAAACCTGAAGAACTCAACTAAATTAATTACACCTGTCATCAGTGCCTTACCTCCAGCAAAAGACGCATTTATTGGCACAGGCTAGACTAGGGGTTGTCTCCATACAGCGATGGCTTTCAATGCCATAAAACGTGTGTTTGTAACAGCCACCTCTGCCTCGGAGCATGGACTGTGGAAATAAAGAAAGGGATGGAACAAATGTTGCACATTAATCAATGTAGCCCCTTACTATACATAAACATTTAAAAATCATAGGAGCAAGTAACACAGATATGGATATGATGGACATAGAAAAGATACAGAAGGTAGATATTATGGTTTAGAACAGGGTCTTGTAGATGACAGTTTTCAAGTGCGGACAGTGATATATCAATTAAGTATGTGGAGTATAAGGATAGGACCAGATGGGGAAATAATAAAACAAACAAACACAGCAGCAGAGGGAGTTGCAGAGACTTTGAGGAATGCCTCAATGTTCTGAATTATAAATGCTAGGAGACTCAGCAATAAAATGGGAGATCCAGAGATCCTTGTGCAAGAGGGAGGTCCTAATATCATGCAATAAAATGTTCAACAGTGTCAGAGATTAGGTAAACAGTATTACAGATCACTTGATACAATTATCAAACACAAACTAGGAGGAAATGCAGCCTTTAAATGGGGTGGGTAATTTCAGGGATGGGGCGTGGTGGGGAGGAGTTTCAGGGGTGGGGGGGGGGGGGGGGGGAAGAGTTTCTGGGGTGGGAGATTGGGAAAGTTTTGTTGGAGGGGGGGGACTGGGAACACTCCAAAGCTCCATGGTTGTTGGGGGGGGGGGGGGGGTGATGAAGAAAGTTGGGGTGGGGGAGGGGGGGATGAATGAAACTTGATTGCAATGCAGATGGGCCTATGTGGTCTGAATGTGGATAACATTGAAATCTTGTGGATAGTAATGTGAGATATGGGGGGGAAGGAAACTACAAACCATCAAGTCAGGGACGAACTGGTCCAACAACTTAGCAACTAAATAAAGGGAGCATGAAACCAAAGAAGAAAGAAAAAACATATTTTTGTTGTACATGAACCTCTGTCTTTTCACATTCCTCACCCACTATTGCACACTCTTCTGTCTTTTCTATACGTCTGCTGTATCTCACCAATAATATTCTAAATCATCTGATGTAAAGCAATTTGTATGCCACTTAGCACACTAACTACGATATCCAGTATTGGATTAACAGACGTTTCTTGTAATTAAATATTAAGACCGATGCCAGTATCTTCGACGCCACCCAACCATCCACCCCCCCCCCCTCCCCCACTCACCCGCCTCCCCCACGAACTTCATTCCCTAGCCACCATCCAAGGCTGAAATTTGGAATTCTATTTAAGCCTAAGCTGAGCTTCCAACCCCATAACATCTCCATCAAAACCGCCTACTTTCACCTCCATAATATCGCCAGTCTTCATCCCTGCCTCAGCCCATCTGCTGATGAAACCCTCACCCCTGCTTTTGTTATCTCCAAACTCAATTTATAGCAATGCTCTCCTGGCGCACCGCTGTAAACTTGATCTTATTAAAAATGCTGATGCCGCTATGTGGGCTCCTGGTCACTCAACATCCCTGTGCTAGCTTTGCTCCCAGTCCCCGGTTTAGCAATACCTTGATTTTAAAATTCTCATCTTTGTATTTAAATTTCTCCATGGCGATGCCTCTCCCTATCTCTCCAACCCTACAACCCTGAGAATTCTGCATTCCTCCAATTTTGGCCTCTTGTGCATCCCCAATTTCCTTTGCTTCTCCCCCCACCGCACCCCACCCCCACCCCTCCATCGTCAGCTGTCTAGTCCTGAAGCTTTGGAATTCGCTCACTAAACCTTTCCACCCCTCTCTCTTTAAGATGCTCCCTAAAACCCGCCACTTGTCCTAATATCTCCTTATGTGGTTCAGTGTCAAATTTGGTCTAATAACGCTCCTCTTAAGCACTTTAGAAATTTACTACTTGATAGCGATATCAGAATAATGAGTTAGGAAATGTAATATGAAAATGTAATAGGTCCAATTATTGTGCTCTGAATTCATGATACAATTTAAATGTTTTCACCTTTGAGATCAAAATTTTACTTCCAGCGTTCATGAATTGATATATGAAAATATTGCAAGCTCTTATGAATTATTGCACTTTGTTGATTGTCAAATAAAGTAACAATAAAAGAGGTAAACCTTCATGTTTAGTACAGTCAATGACCAGTAGTATCTATTTCTATGCCTGTGAGAAAAAAAAAACTCATGACTGAATACAGTGTCTCACATGCTGTTAAGGTTATCCCTGTTGACCAATTTTCATAAAAATTATATGAAGAAATCAGAGGGACAAAAGTTCAGAGATTTTTGATGTCATCATAAAATCAGCTACCTTGGTCCATCTGCAGAGCTTCACACCCGAGTGACTTCCTATCAGCCGATATCCTAGAAAATAAAATGGTTCACTCCATTACTTTTCATTAACTGCTCTTGGCTCCAATAAACTGCTCACAGGTTCAATCTATTTTCTTGGCATTTTTATCTTTCTTCAGTTCAATAAAACCTCAAACACCATTTAAGCATGTGGGGAAAAAAGCATCTACTTGCACAACTCTCCCCCCTCCGCCTCCCCCCCCCCCCCCCCCCCCCCCCACACACACACAATTTTAATATCAATTTATGGAAATCTTTCAATTATATATTAGAGAGTAAAATAATTGAAATCTTATTGGAATGCTTAGCATTTCACTTGAAACACACTTCTGTACAAGCGCACACCATGAAAGCGAGGTAAATGTAGCACATATTTTAGTTGCTTCATTCACTGTTACCTTTAAAAGGGCATAGATTTAGATATACAGCACTGAAACAGGCCCTTCGGCCCACCGAGTCTGTGCCGACCATTAACCACCCATTTATACTAATCCTACACTAATCCCATATTCCTACCACATCCTTACCTGTCCCTATATTCCCCTACCACCTACCTATACTAGGGCATAACAGTTACAGTTGAAAGCTTTACAAAGATGTTGAAAAATAAACAATTTTGCATCTTTAAAGAATTTTATACTTAAATGAAAAGTGATAATTCTGCTGTGTTTACTGTTGGTTATTGGGTTTCCAAACAAAAGGAACACTTGTGTTCTGCATAATGGATACTCCGAGGAAACAGTCATTTACTATACCAATTTTTTGTTCCTCAGTTTTAATCCCATGTGCGTCCTGAAGGGATTTCAATTCACCTATAAGTCTCTTGCTGTTATAATATTGCAACATTTCTTTTTGTTACATTTAGCTATTACAGTTTGATTCATTTTCAGTTCCTCTTTGGCCCCTCTGCCGTTTTTTTTTATAAAACCCGCAGCAATAGGGTCATATTTCTTGAACCTTCACAGGAGCTTGTTATGTACTTGTTCTGCATGCCAAGTAGTCTGCTTTTCAACTATATTTGTCTTCAGCTGAAGTTTTCTCAAGTACCACTCCCAAATCAACCTGTCACTGAGGGGTGCCACTGCTTCTCTTACAATACTACCTGAATCACTTGTCAGTGCTAAATCAAGTTGTTATGTCTTTCTCATATAATTCCTAACACATGTGGGCGGCGCAGTGGTTAGCACCGCAGCCTCACAGCTCCAGGGACCCGGGTTCGATTCTGGGTACTGCCTGTGCGGAGTTTGCAAGTTCTCCCTGTGTCTGCGTGGGTTTTCGCTGGGTGCTCCGGTTTCCTCCCACATCCAAAAACTTGCAGGTGATAGGTAAATTGCCCATTGTAAATTGCCCCTAGTGCAGGTAGGTGATAGGGAATATGGGATTACTGTAGGGTTAGTATAAATGGGTGGTTGTTGGTCAGCACAGACTCGATGGGCTGAAGGGCCTGTTTCAGTGCTGTATCTCTAAACAAAATTTTTTAAAAATTAGGGGATTTTTTTTTAATATACAAGGGGAGGCAGGTATGGGTCCATGCAGGGAGTTAAATCCCCTAAAAGTGACATTGAGTCAGGATCCTGGCACCATCCCACCCACTTCCGGGATTTAGCCGGGTGGGTTTGAAGGTGAGCGGGGGACCCCTGTTCAGCTGTCAGGTAGGTAATCAGATTATGCAAACAGGCAATTAAGTGTCTCTTTAACCCAGAATTCTAGCTTTAACAGTCAGCGCACCTATTTCCCAAGCTGTCAGCAACTCGCCAGAGTCAACCAGGTGAATGCAGAGTGGGGAGTGCTTCTTCAGTGAAATTGACAGGCTGGGAAGACTTTGATCAGTGAAACTGAAAAGCACCAGCCATGGTCAGGTGAGAGGCTGCTGTTCACAGCACTCCTTCTCAAGCGAGTGCTTTCACTGCTTGACAGGTGATTGCCAACTTCTTTGAAGTCACTTCACCTGTACTGCCTGCTGCCAGGTTTCACCACGGCATGGGAACAGTATATTTAGTACCTTGCACCTCTGATGAGGGGGAAGAGGAGCAGCAACACCAACACCGAAAGCAGCAGCTTCACAGGACAAAGGGGATGGATATGGAGATCCAGTTCCAAGGAGGCGAAACCCCCAACACAGAGTTTACAGGCAGAGAATCAGCTCTCTTGACATGTGTCAGCACCAGTGCCTCAGGAGGCTCAGGATTTACAGCAGGTCATTGCTGATATCCTCCTGGACAAGGCCTCCTTCCCAGTGGGCCAGGTGGGCACATATTGCCAGTTACCATCAAGCTGCCCATCACTGTAGGGCCACCCACCCCTCTGTCTCTCCCTGAGGTTGTGTTCTTTATTCGTCTGCTGGGAGAGAAAGCAGAGAGTTATAAGTGTCAGAAATGCTTGAGTGAAGAGGAGGGAAGGACATTTGTGAAGGGTCACTGTGACGCACGGATGTGAGAGGGCAATAGGATGAGGGTCAATGCGAACGTTGGCTGTTCAGATGGGGATGCGAGGAGATTCCGGGGGGGGGGGGGGGGCGTGGGCGGGAGCGTAAAAGAGAGAGAGGGATGAGTAGAGTTGCAAGGTGAGTTGGTCTGAGGAGTGCTGAGCAGCAGAATGCTGAAGTCAGGCTTGTACCTGAATGCGCCACTCACCTTTCTGCCCTCCGGAGGTCCTGGACCCTCTTGGGGCACTGTCTCCAGGTTGGAGGGACCACACTTCTGCTGCTGACTTCTTTGGCCACTTCCATGCACATCTGCTGGGTTGGAGAGGTTGGCCTCATTGCAATTGCTCAGTTACTACAACAGGATCTCCAGGTAAGGGTAAAAGTCCTGGGGAGCATATTTCCCAGGTCTCCTCCCAATTCCTGTGGTTGCTGCAGTCTCAAAAATCCATGTTTTGTTGAGCCTTTCTGACCAATGCCTGGTTCCTTTAATTACCAATTCTTCCTGTTGTGATTTTGTTTGGAAACCCAATAACCAAGAGATCCGGCGCGTGGTCCTACCCACCCTCTATGAATGGTAAGGGAACCTGGAGAGAGTCATGGAAAAACCCACTCCTTCACCATTTGGGTTCCCGCTCCACTACTGGTCCCGTCATTTCAGCAGGGACTAAGTTTTGAAAATTCTGCCCACTGAGTCAGAAAGCAGACACGTATTACATTAATTTGATCAAATACTAGATTATCTAGGCATTCTCAGTTTATATTAGATTGGTCAAGTCTCTCATTCACATGATCTGTCTGTTTGTGCATCCTTCCTTACCTTTTCATAGACTAACCTGTCCTATCGTTTATTTTGACCCAATGGACTACATCAACTCAATTATTTTTCTTCCTTTGCATGTGCTTAAAGTCAAACTATTTTGTTGGAAAGCTCATACCGTTCAAATGAATCTACTGACTTTACCTCCCTGATGACTCTGACAACACAGAGTTATTCGCCCTCCTTTTCCCTGTAGCCTGTCCTTCCTGAACGCATTAAACCCTATATGTTGTACTCACCTCTACTGAGAATATCTATTCCAGAAATTTACTGTTGAGAAGTTTGACAAATCAAGTAGCACAGAGGATGATGCATGATGCTTTGAGAAAAACTTAACAACGAATGGATGGTTCAGTACAGGGATTTACTACGATTCACAATCTGAGACAAACATTTATTTTAATCACAATTCAGCCATTATCCAAGAGACTGTTTATACTGGTGAGCGGCCTAAGAGCACTGCATGAGCGTACTAAAATTGCGTACATATTAACCCCGTCAAATCTGCTTGGGATTGCTTAAAAGCAACAAAATAATAGTGCCAACTAACACTTAACCAAGCCAATGACTGGTTAGCATGTAGTGCTGGCTCTTAGGACAAACCTCACTTTAAGAGAATAAAGAAATGAAGCCCAAAATCAGTTTGCTTACCAACAATCCCAAACAGACAGAACATAACTCCATGTTGTGCCTCAATAACAGTCAGCGCATACATTTAGAAAAACTGTCCATGACGTGAAAATTAAGCAACACTAAAAGTTATGTTTAAAACAGTAACAGGATAATTTCTCAAATACTGCTGAGGCAGGAAATCTGAAATTATTTCACATATTTCTTGAGAAATATCAACATTAACAGTTCAATGGAAGGTGATTTTTCTTACAAAAAAACCTTCTCATGAAGCTCCTTAGACATTTGAATTTCAAATGTTAAGCATAAGTACACGAACAAGAAAACACTATTTTCACCAAGCTGAAACTGTTATCAACTGATACAGGAGTCTAGGAAACATGTCACTACACATGCTGGAAGGGAAAACTAAGCAGTCAATATCTTTATCCTGTGTAATTTTCTCCATCATCAAACACGGCTTGAACAAAGGATGCTGTAAAGAAGAATCACTTGAGACAAGATCTAAATCTCACTATTATTGACGTTCAACTATCTCTGCATCATTTGTGACTCACACAGCCACTTCTAAAGTCTATTTTAAAAGGGATTTTGCTCTAGGTCACTATGACTGATTGTTCTTTTTTATGCTTAATACATGGTTGTGAATAAAATTAGTAAGTTAGAAAAATGGCAAACTTTGAACATTGTTAACATGGTTCACAGCATACATATTTATACTTTAGGGTTGGCATTAGTGCTTTAAAAAATGACTTGAAACTAATTTGCAATGGTTTGCCTTCAAAATCTGCATTACAAAGCCAAATTAATTTGAACCATGCTAGTGAGTGCTCTAAACAAATACCGATCGCGTCATTAGCAGCTGACTCCATAACTACACATATTCCAACTACAGATTCTACTTCCACTACATTATGGTAGTGCTAACAGTGATGGTGTCATAAGAGTTGTTTTTCTAAAAAAAAACTAAGAGGTTTGTGTGCCTTTAAGACCTGCTGCTACTTTCTGTGAAGTGACTGCAGAGACTTGTTGCAGTGTATGAATAGTGCAGGCTGTAGGGCAATTTGTATCCAAGCAACCAAAAAGATTTTATGACAGTCTTGTGACTTCTTTTGAAAAAGGCTTTCAGTTTCATTTTGGCGGTGTAAAAGAGACCAGGGGAGCTGTGAGCAGTTAAAGGAGGTACTGCTGGAAAGTGGCCAGTTTCAGTATTGTCCCCTTCATCAAAACAACCCTGAGAAAACTCTTTCGCTTGAAAAATAATTCCTTTATTAAGTAAAAGTCTAATCTCTTCATAAAGACAAAAGAACTTTGAAGGAGTTGCAAATCTACTGTATGGGAGCTAAAACCCTTGTTGCTGTTTATGCCTGAAGAGAGAGGAAAAGACCCAGAGAAAAGAGGAACTGCAACACTCTGTGGAGAAACACTGCTTTGGGGAAAGAAAGCCTGTGTTTTGGGTGTGGCAGGTTGCTGTTGCTTCCAGTCAAGAATCCCCGCCTCAAGAGTGAGTTCTGTAGTTGCTGTGCTCTGTGGAGAAGGCCCCTTTACTGAGAATAAGTCCTGTTGACTTTTGTGTTTTTGGAAGTTCCTGAATTCTCAATAAAGTTTCTACTGTTAGAGAGCTACTTTAAAATTTAAATAGACCTGCTGCTACAACCTGTTGCGGAAAGATCTGTGTGACACCTGCTGCAGACAGACTTGAACGCCTACCCACCACAGATTGTTCATTAATTTCACCTGGAGACTTCGAGTGGTATCCAATTATTTGACGCTGAGACACCTCACTCATCCAGGAAAATATCAGAAGTTACAACCCAATTACTTTATTATTCCTAAGCAACTGCTGTAAAGACAATATTTCCATTTTCCCCGGTCAATCGTTGGTAATCGAACATGTGTGTGTGCATGGGGGTTAGGAAGATTAAGGAGTTATAAAATCTTTTCAGACATAAAGATTCATCTCATAATTTAAAACTTGGTTTATTAATAAATAGTTAATTTTGTGGCTGTTTAAAGAAACCTGGTTTGGCATGCTTTATTCTAGGGATAAATAGAGTGATTAATTTGGCTATGTTTCCAGTAGGTGGGAAACTTGACTAATATGCTGTGACCTGTGGAGTAGGGGATTGAATTAACAGTGCATAACTCCCGCCTCGGTCGTAACAATGGTAATGCAGTGTCTGCAACTTCCTGCACTGAGGTAGGTTTGGGGGGGACATTCCTGAGGAGGTGCATGCATAGAGGGTGAGGAGGATAGACAGCAAGAAATGCAAAATGCCCATGAACAATGAGGCCTGTATGTAAAGGAAGGGCTATGGAAGCAAAGGTTGTTTTAGATATTGCAAATTGGAACAAATGAGTTTATTTGTTTTGATCAAGGGGACAATACTGAAACTTCATAAACTATCATTTCTCTTTTACAGACCTGTTACGTATGTCCAGTATTTGTAGTATTTATTTCAGATTTCCAGAACTGCAGTTTCCCTTTTATTTGGTTAAGTTTAGTGCTAGTTTGGTCACCTTTTCCACAATCCCAATTTCTTATGTGTTTATTGTATTACAAATTTTATTTTTTAGTGGCATATGAGTGTGGAAAGCAACCAATATGGCCACTCAAAAGGATTTAAATTTTTTTTTTAGGTATTTAATTGGATGCTTTAATAGCCCCGCCAGCTGGTGTGCCATCTTCCTGGCTCCATCGCGTGGGTTTCCGCCGGGTGCTCCGGTTTCCTCCCACAGCCAAAGACTTGCAGGTTGATAGGTAAATTGGCCATCGTAAATTGCCGCTAGTGAAGGTAGGTGGTAGGAGAATTGAGGGAAGGTGGGGATGTGGTAGGGAATATGGGATTAATGTAGGATTAGTATAAATGGGTGGTTGATGGTCGGCACAAACTCGGTGGGCCGAAGGGCCTGTTTCAGTGCTGTATCTCTCTATGACTCTGACTTTTTTTTGTGTCTGCAGGTTATTCATTTGGGTTGTTTCCTTACTGAATGATTTTTCTTTCTAATAGATCTAGTGATCTTTTTCTCTGTACAGCTAGTGGTTTTTGATTAGGACTTTTACATCAATTATGCTTCACTTGATAGAGTGGTTTTTGACTGGCAGATTTTTAGTCAACATGACAATTGAGTTAATTGGCATGCATCGCACACCACAGACGTTTCCCATATCCTATAGTTAATTGGCAGATGCGAAACTTTTAATTAGATAGATAAATGAATGAATTTCTTTTATGGACGGAAGGAAATCGGGGGCAAGCAGCAAGAAAGCTTAGTGTTAGATGAAGTGGTCACACTCACAGTACCTCATATTACTAGACTGACAGATAGTGTTAGCAACAAGGAAAAGGTACAGGATGAACAGACAATGAAGGAGGGGAAAAACCAGTACTCAGGCATGATGTTGAAGTGACATTTTGTGTTTTAAGAAGCAATACTAACATTGGAAAGCACAGCCACTGAAAAGATCCTGTAATCCGTTTGGCCAGTTCCAAAATACCTCTTAATCACCCAGTCCTTTAAATATCTACCCAATTCTTCTTTAAATGTTTCCACACTATCTGGCTCCACTAGTTCCGAGTAGTCCATTCCACAGATTCACTACTTTCTATATCAAGTAGTTATGTCTGTGCACCTTCCCTCTGCTAAGCTTAAATGCACAGTTTACAGATGGACATCTAAACTCTTTGCAGAGAAGCTCATCCTGAACCATGGATTTCTTTGTTGACAGTTAGAAAAGAAAACAGGTTATCGTTATCAACATATAAATGCTATATAAATGAAAATTACTTCTTTATCAGCCTTAAAACTGTTAAGCACAAGTGCCAGCATATTCCTTGGAGTCGCCATTCTATTTTTTTCCTGTATATTTCACATTGCTTTTAACCAAGGCAGCATTTGCCGACAACGCAACCACTATGTAGTGCAATATTTGCACATGCGCAAATGCAGCCTCATGCACTGAAACGTCACTATCATTTTTGGCAGCTGCCAGTAGTAAAGATGGCACTGCTCAATTTATCATAAAAACAAATGAAACCCAAATGCCCACAGTGGCTGTGATCGCCGCCTCCATCCCACCCCCAACAGTACCCCGCTCCCTCCTACCATCACACTTCTCTTCGCCGCTGCCTCCCTCGCCCGTCTGCTCGCCACATGCTCCCCGCCTCGCCACTCACTTCCCACTTCACCCCCACCTCCCCCCCCCCAACTCCTTGTGCTGGGAAGAAAGTCAGCGATTGTGGGAGGGAGCGGGGACCAGAAGTGGGAGAGATTGGGGAAGCAGAGGCAGAGCAAAGGGGAGGAAGCAGTGAGGCCAGGAACAAGTGACCCACAGGTAGGTGGGGGGGGGGGGGGGGGGGGGGTGAAGCGGAGAGCAAACGGCCGAGGGGAGAGTAATGGCGAGACGGGGAGTGAGTGGCCTGCAGGTAGGTTGGGGGGGGAGGGGGGGGGAGGGGTGAAGTGGGGAGTGAGCGGCTGAGGAAGGAGAAGCGGCGAGGCGGGGAATAAGCGGTGAGCAGACGGTGCAGTACGCGATGACGATTTTGCGTGCATGTGCGAATGAGTCAGTTCTGCGCATGCGTGAAGCTGGGAGCACTCTTATGACATTGGCGCTGGGCTGCGTTGTCAGGAGTCACCTTATTTAACCAAATATTTATCGAGCTTCTTCCCGAGTTAAATATCAGGACCTCCAAAAAGGTTGCTGCTAATCTCTAACTGAGTTTGTCAATTTTAAAGCTCTAGTTCTGCGTTCACACTGTCACAAAGCTTGCTTAGCTGTACGTTATCTGCATGTCTAAGCCTTTTAAAGACCTACATCAAATCTCCCTTCAACCTTCCTTTCAGCAATGAAAACATTCAGTTCTGTGACTCTCTCCTTATACCTTGGAGTCCCACGACCAGAATCTTTCTTACTGTTCTTCCCTAAACTCTCTCAACACGCAAAATTCTTCTAAAGGCAGGGTGCCAAACCTGGACACTGTACTCCCATGGCCTCACTAAGAATTTATCACTATCAGAATAGCTTTTTCTGATTTACATTCAAATGCCCTTGAAACACAACCCAGTATTTGTTCAACTTTGTTGATAACAGCTTCACATTGACTGGAAACACTTAACAAAGGATGAATAATCAATCACAAAGCAAGAGATTAGTGAACCTTAACAACCCTTCGGAAGATGGCGCCTAATGATATTAATGACAAAAGTACAAAAAAAACCTTTATTAATCAACCATTGATTGCACCATGCAAAACAAAACATCCTATATTCTAAAGACATGACTGTAAGCCTTGAAAGGGATACATTATAAAACTCTTAACAGCTGTTAGCAGTTTGTGGTATTTGAGATGTCACATAAACATGCAAAATATTCTAACAGAAGCAAAAAAGAATATCTCATCAGCAATGATAAATTCCAGGTGTGCTTTCAATCATGCAAACAACTTTCATCACTCATTTGTTCTATCAATCTCAGCTCATCCTAATTCAGTCATGAGAGAGATAAATGGCCCGCAAATGCCTCAAAACCTACCTAATTTACAATAATTGATTTTTTCCTGTAATTAACAAGGCTGAGAGGTCAGTGCAAATACTTTCACAGTATATTTATACTTTTGATGAATTTTTGCTATCAGCATGAGGGCTGTCAGTGCTAGAAAATGAAATACATCAATCACTATGTCAGATACAGCATGTGCCCACATTTTATTTCTACTGTGCCACAACCTGAACAATACCAATTTGATACCTCCTGGATAAGAATTGCCAAATATTTTTAAATCATTGAGGTGGTGAGGGGAAGGGAGTAATTTATTGCATAGCTGGCAAAAATCTTACATTATCTGTAAAGAGATGGTTATGTAAAGCAATATATCAGGTAACGAGATTTTGTCCCCCTACATCAAATTGTGTGTCAAAAAAGTGCAGACAAAGTTCCACTCTTACACTTAGTGACAGAAAGTGATGTATCCTATTACCCATGTAGGCTGCAACTGTTATCTGCAGCAGGTCATTGTTGCCTCTGCTGCTGGCTGCTTTGCATAAAGACAGGTCTTCTCCAACATATCATGTATAGTGGGGTCTGTTAATACAGGTCCCAAACAAAATGCTGCAGATACTGAAAATCTGAAATACAAACAGAAAGTGCTGGAAATACTCAGCAGATCTGGCAGCATCTTTGGAGAGAGAAGCAATGTTTCAGGTCTGTGACCTTTCATTAGAACTGGCTAAAGTTAGAAAAGTAATAGGCTTTGAGCAAGTGTAAGGTTGGGGTGGGGGAGGGGTAAGAACAAAGGGAAAGTTTGTGATAGGGCAGAGGGCAGGAGAGATTAACAACAGAGATGTCACAGAACAAAAGGCAAAGGTAGTGCTAATATTTTTAGTGAAAGACAAAGTATTAGTGCAGAGAGTGTTAATGGCAAAATAATGAACAGCTCTGTCCAAAAGCAAAAACATGAAAAACAGGTTTAAGAGAGGCACATGGTAAAAAAAAATAAAAATGGCAGTTATGCTCTGCAACTGTTGAACTCAATATTGAGTCCAGAAGGTATAGAGTACCTAATCGGAAGAGGAGATGCTGTTCCTCAAACTTACATTGAGCTTCATTGAAACACCGTAGCAGGCCAAGGACAGAAATGTGGGCAATTAGAGCAGGGTAGTAAAATAAAATGACAGGCGACCGGAAACCCGGGGTCATGCCTGCGGACTGAGTGGAGGTATTCTGCAAAGCAGTCACCCAATCTGCGTTTAGTCTTTGCAATGTAGAGGATATTGCATTGTGAGCAGCGAATACAGTATACTAAATTGAAAGTACAAATAAATCGCTGCTTCACTTGAAAGGAGTGTTTGGGGCCTTGGATAGTGAGAAGGTAAAACAGCAGCATTACTCCTCCTGTGATTGCCTGGGAAAGTACCGTGGAAAGGGGATGAGATGTCAGGGGTGATGGAGGAGTGGACCAGGGTGTCGCGAAGGGAACATTCCCTTTGGAATGCTGACAGGGGAGGAGAGAGGAAAATGTCTTTTGTGGTGGGATCACGCTGAAGGTGGCGAAATGGCGGAGGATGATCCTTTGGATGTGGAGGCTGGTGAAGTGAGAAGTGAGGAAAGGGGAACCCTGTCGCCGTCCTGGGAGGGAGAGGAAGGGGTGAGGGCAGAAGTGCCGGAAATGGGTCGGACGTGGTCGAGGACCCCGTCAACCACAGTGGGGGGGAATCCTCGGTTGAGAAAAAAGAATATCAGAAGTGCTGTTGTGGAAGGTAGCATCATCAGAACTGATGCGTCAGAGACGGAGAAACTGGGAAAATGGAATGGCGTCCTTACAGGAGGCAGGGTGTGAGAAAGTGTAGTCGAGGTAGCTGTGGGAGTACTAATTGGTAATTGATACACTACAGTTTATATAAGTTTAGATTTGTTTTGAATTTCAATGCAAGGTTGTTGAGCTTGTACCATTTTAATGTAATAAAGTAGCAAGATTATGTTTCATGGGGGAAGCAAGAAAACATGGAAAACCCAAGAGTAATTCATGTTCAGAAAATGAGTAAACAGCCACAGAGGGGAATGCTGCGAATATTCCATATAACCCACATTGTTTACCCTACAGGTCATCATTGCTGTCTTCCATCATAACAGTTCCCCTTTCAGTTGGTACAAAATTAAGATCTTAGACAATAATATAATCAATGCAGTTGTAATGGGTTTACAACTGTGTTTGGGAAAACTCCTCCATTTACTATTTATAATGAATGGGTTAATATGCTTGGGGAACTCCTCGGTTACAACAACTTGCAATTATATCAAGTATTTAATTGCTTGAGAGAGTGGACATTGAAGCAGAAAAAGATTAGCAGCGATGACTGAAAACTTGGGACAAGGAGATCGGTGAGAAAGTTTTTTCAAAAGGAGAGAGAAGTGGAGCAGCAGTGAGGTTTCAGGAGGGAATTTCAGAGAGTAAGATCTAAGCAGCAGAAGGCTCTTGTGACCAACAGTGAAGTGAAGGAAGGAGATGTAGAAAAGGCTACAGTGGGAGGAAGTGTTTAGGGGAGGGTGGGTGGGTCAGGGGGGTATAGGGCAGAAGGAATTTGCAGCATTGGGATGGGGCAAGGGATATAAAAGGTGCAGGAAGATTTAAAATTAAATGCATTGGGGAAGGGAAGTCAATGTATATCAGGAAGGATGAAAATGATGGGGAGCAATATTTGGTACAGACCAAAATACATGCATCAGTTTTAAACTATTTAGATTTTAATCTTTCTTCTTCTTTCGCATTCTCCATCAACAATCTAGCACAGGCCAGAGATGAAATCCTGAAGAAATATCATGGATCTTCCTGATCCATATGAGGCAGCTACACATAGCAGAACTTTGGTGGAGCTCAAGGAATTTTGTTTCAAATAATTCAGAAAATGCAGCACTTCAGAGAGTGAAACAGTAGGCTAAAAAAATGTTAAAGGTGTAATAGATGATTATGATTTATCTTTACAGCCGAGTGGGCCAGGATTATATAAGACAATACATTTAAAACAAATACTAAATCCTTGAGGTAGAATTAACAAGTGTATGAAAAGGCTTATTCTGAAATAATGTTGCTTTAACATTCTGCACAATACTTTAGTACCACTCTTTGAGCTGCCATTTGTTATTGATTAACCAGGGACTTTGTCCTTCAAAAGATAATACAACTTGCTGAATCTCTGTGACAAAACTACAGATTGTCTCATCAAAAATTCTACCCAGATGGCAGGTGAAAAACAGCACAACAAATAAACTTCAGCACCAATTAGGAAGACAATGTTTGTTGACCTGACAATGTGTCTTTTATTTTATGTCAGCAATTGTGTACTAATTGTTCGAAGTCCATTTTCTTTAAAAGGTATAATTTGCTTTTTCTTCTCAATTTATCCTTTATTTCCTGAAGCCAGTTGCATATGCTGTGGATAGTCTTCTGACAATTTTCCCTAGAAACTTGGACACCAAGTGTTGGCAGGGTATTTGATTATGGAGACTATCAGGGCCGAACACAAAACTGTCTTCACCTCACATATGCACACTTAGAAGAGGTTACTTGAAAACAATCAGGAGCAGAAAACATGTTCAATTTTTTCTCTCCTTAGCTTAGAGACACAAGGTAATTGAGCACACCCACTGTTCACATGTTCACCTTGACAGCAAGTGTAGGCAGACAATTCAGCAACAGAAAGCACCAGAACATAGCTGGATTCGATCCTGAGAACTAGGACTACAGAGAAATATCACAAGATCATTCAGATAACCTTAGCTGTCTGCAAACAAGTAGCAGAACTCAGTTAGTATACAGTTACTTAGTCTGGGGATGCTCTGGATGTCAGATTCATCAGCTGATAGAATCTGTGATTATATCAGTTCAATGCATGCAAGGACCCTCATTCAACTAGAAATGCCGGAACCCATGATTACATGGCACACAGTTAATTAGCAATCTCCAAACAACAGGAATTTTTTAAACCAGTTTTCTCTGTCCATTTTCTCTGCTTCCTTCTTCCCCAATGACAGTGACTCCTTACTAGGGTACACACTGACATGGATGCCGAGCAGTTTGCAGTGCTTCATTCATTTGTATGTCATGACAGTGACTGTCAACAGGATCTTCAACCACATGGGGCATTACAGCCAAACCAGATCTCCACCTCGTAGCGTGTCCAGATATGCAGATTGCCAGCTAGATAACGATTTGGAGTAGGAACCCTGACCACTTTTTTTCCATCTTACATCCAGGACAACAGATCAATTGTAACACCGTATCATTGCTCTATCTCAGTTTAGCATAAAGAGAATCAAACCTAGGACTTTCCAGAATAGCATGGCTTAGTAGCTCACTGGACTGATTCAGTCAGCAAACAGGTTGGCATCCTTCTATCTACGAAAGATGACGGACAGGCAACAAACAATGCATTTAGGTGGGATGCTTTCTCTTGCTGCACCTTTGCCGATGGCTGTGAAGGCCAATCCTGTGAGAGGCAGGCTCTGCCCCAAGTGCTGCACGCGAAGCTGCCAAGTGATGCCATGAGTTTGTTGTTTTTGACGTTGGCACCTGTTGCCAAACTGCTGTAGCAACTGCTCATCGTGGTAGTGCACACTAAAGCGTGGCTACTTGACCAGAACCCGAGCTGACCCGACAACATGTGTCAGGTTCGGGTCGGGTCTCTCCTCTGAGTCCAGCATTTGGGCTCGGGTCACGTTGGGCTGGACATGGACAGCAATTTTCTGGGAAGTAATTTTCAATTGAACGTTCAGGTTAAGGGGGTAAACGTGCAGTCCGGACTCCACACTCTGCAACAAGCGAGTGAGCATCTCTATGATGGCATCGCGCTCATGCTGTAGCTTCCATGCATCCAAAAGTGATTCTACACTACAGTGCACTATGGACATTCATGTGTGAAAGTTGGCAGGGTGGGGGGGTGGCGTGCCGTTGCTTGCTGGTGCCGAGATCAAGCTTAGATTCCCAACTCGATCAGCACGATTCTGCAGGAATAGCCTGATGCCAGAACAGATGAACAGGATTACAACATTTGGTCAAGATAGAGCACAATAACCTGTCTGATATCATTAACTTATTACGGTAGTTGGGTCGGGCAGGAATAAATTGAAGGACTCAGGCCCGGGTCAGGTTCGGGTGGGATGTGGTCGGGTTTGGCCCGGGTTGGGTTTCTATTTTATACTCGAACAGGCCTTTAGTGCACACCAACCCACAGAATGTGTCACCATTTCGATCTTTCACTAGCTAGTGACTCCCAGGTGCAACAGTCGACATTTAGGGCCTTCTTGTCACGCTTGCAAGCATTCTTGAAGCTGAGCTTTGGGCGCCCCACTGGTTGTCTGGCCCCGGCTACCTCACCATACAAAAGTTCCTTGGGTATGCAACAGTCTTCCATCCTGCAGACGTGTCCGATCCACCAGAGCCACCTATTTAATTAGTACCATAACACTTGGGAGCTCTGCCTTTGAAAGGGCTGCCGCATTTGTGATTTTGTCCTGCCAAGATATACCCATAATGCGCGTAGACAGCGAAGATGGAAATTATTGAGCTTCTCTTCCTGGAAGCTGTAACACACCCAGGTTTCGCAGCCATGCAGCAAGGTGCTGAGAACACAGGCCTTATAAACCATCGACCTGGTCCCAAGGTCAGCCTGGTATTATTTCATGCACGTTTTGCGAGTCGGCCAAAGATGGTAGCTGCTATCCCTATACATGTATGAAGCTCTGCATCAGGGGACAGATTGTCTTTCACCGTGGACTCAAGGTAGCAGAACTTACTAACCACTTCCAGTGGGGTGCTGTTTAGTGGGATCAGGGGTGGAGATGTCATACCTTGTCCCATGACCACAGTTTTCTTAAAGCTTACAGTCAAAGAAAACAAGTTATAGGCAGTCCATGAGTCTTTGTAGCTGAGTTTCAGTGTGAGTGACTAGCGCAGCATCATTAGCATGAGGAATTCTCTGATCAGGATGCGATGTGTTTTTTGTTTTTGCTTTCAGACTTGATAGATTGTAGACTTGCCGTCTGACCTAGTGTGTAAATAGACTCCTTCCCTATCTGCAGGGAAGGTGAAGGTCAGGTGCATGGAGAAGAAGATGCCAAACAGAGCGGTGGTTAGGACACAACCATGTTTCACTCCATGCTTCACTCTGAAACTGTCAGAAATGGAGCCATCAAACTGTAAAGTGCACTGCACGTTGTCATGGAAGTCAGCAAACAGGACAATCTGAAAATATCTCAACTGACAAATCCAATCATACCCTCTCCAAAAGATACTCAATACATAATTCAATACCAGTAACCCCACACACAAAGAGCCCCAATGAGGTAACCGCAATACAGTAAACCAGATGACAAATGCAGGCAGTGAGAATTAACATTTTGTCACTGCACTCATTTACAGTTCTTAGTTTTCACATCACTGAATATCATACAACATGCATTTATATATTTACCTACACCATTTCCTCTGAAGTAATTTGTTTGCTGCACACATTTCTGATGTGGAATCAACTTCATGCTTACCTCAAAACATTTAAAAATTGGGCAATCTGAAACCAGTTTTAATGTTTCATCTTTGTAAAATTAATGTTTACAAATTGCTTATTACTTTGATCCTTTGTAGATTCATTATACATAAATGATCTGGACACAGGAATTGAAGCAGTAATACTGAACATTGCTGATGATGTCAAATAGTGACTGGATTATGGGAGCAAAAAAAAGGAAGATGCCCAAGAATGCCAACATATAATTCCTCGAAAGATAAAGACACAACAAAGGCAATAAATACTACGTAAACTTTTATAAAAAGTGGCATTAAGATACAAGAGCAAGAGATTCTCGCAATGGCAGGCTGTAACTAGTGGGTACCGCAAAGGCCCCAGCAGTTCACAATTTATATCAATGATTTGGATGTGGGAATGAAATGTAATATTTCCAAGTACACAGATGACCTAAAACTAGGTGAGAATGTGTGTTGTAAGGAAAATGCAAAGTGGCTTCAAGGGGATTTAGACAGACTTAGTGAATGGACAAGAACGTGGCAGATGGAATATAATGTGGAAAAATGTGAGGTTATCCATTTTGGTAGGAGGAATAGATGTGCAGAGTATTTCTTAAGAGATTAGAAAGTGTCGATGTACAAAGGGACCTGGGTGTCCTCGTTAATATGTCACTGAAAGCTAACAGGCAGGTGCAGCAAGCAATTAAGAAGGCTAATGGTATGTTAGCCTTTATCGCAAGAGGATTGGAGTACAGGAGTAGTGAAGTCCTGCTTCAACTGTATAGAACCTTGGTTAGACCACACCTGGAGTACTGTGCGCAGTTTTGGTCCCCTTACCTTAGGAAGGATATTATTGCCATAGAGGGAGTGCAACAAAGATTCACCAGACTTGTTCCCGGTAAGGCAGGACCGTCTTATGAAGAGAGATTGGGGAAACTGGACCTGTATTCTCTAGAGTTTCAAAGAATGAGAGGTGATCTCATTGAAACCTACAAAATACTTAAAGGGTTAGACAAGGTAGATGCAGGTAAGATGTTTCCCCAGGTTGGGGAGTCCAGAACCAAGGGACACAATTTCAAAATAAGGGAGAAGCCACTTAGGACACAGATGAGGAGACTCAGAGCATTGTGAATCTTTGCAATTCTCTACCCCATAGGGCTGTGGAAGCTCAGTCACTGAGTATGTTTAAAGTAGAGATTGACAGATTTCTAAATACCAATGACATAAAGGGATATGGGGATAGTGTGGGGAAAAAAGCATTGAAGTGTATGATCAGCCATGATCGTACTGAATGGCAGAGCTGGCTTGATGGGCAGAATAGCCTGCTCCTGTTCCTATGTTCCTAGATATGATGAGTTTATACGTGACAATGTCAGGCCACAATTAGGGTATTGTGTGAAGCTTTTGGCACCCTATTATAGAAAGGACATTAAAACCATAGAATGTAGTGTAGATACACCAGAGATGAGAAAATAGACAAAAAAGGGATATTGTTAAGACTGAGGTGGGAAGAATGCACTGTTAATTCAGTCCCACTTCTCCACAGGTCACAACATATATTTTAGTTTTCCCACTTACTGCAACAATCAATCAGATACTTTTTGTCCCCAGAATAAAGTACACCAACCAGGTTTCTTTAATAAAGAACAAAATTATCCGTTTATTATAAACCAAGTCTTAACCAATAATGAGGTAAAACATACACGCGAATTGAAATATTAAAGCCCCTTATTTTCTCTGAGGCCTCACGCACAAACACAAAAATGCAAAACTGGTTAACCAGTTACAAAGAAATAGAAATGGAATGAATAAAAAAAAAACTTCGACTGAACAGAAGACATGTTTTGCCGAGGTGTCCCAAAGGCGAATGGGTGGCTGCCACTAGGAATCCTCCCAGAAAAAGTTCATTGCAGGCAATGTTGATGAACAGTCTGGGTAGGCTTTCATGAAATACAGCTACAGAAGGCATCACATAGGTCTTACATCAGGTGTGCAGAAAGAATGGTTTCAATTCTCACACATTTGATGCAAAGTTCTTTTTAAAGATGCAAGGTTTCTGCAAACATTCAGGATTTCTTCAAATACAGGAGGCAATAATACAACTTGATACAGTATATGCTTTTCAAGAGCAAGATAAGCAAGGTTGTCTTCTCCTGGCAGATCAATAAGCAAACTCCAACTGCCCATTTTTAGCCAAACAAACTGACTTTTTTTTTAAACAGTTCAAAATGAAACCAAGTTTTTCCAGAGACAAGTCCGATGACAGCCATAAATCCTGACTTGTCAATAAGCAAATAGCTCTTCAGGTCAAACCCCATGCTGGGTTCTTTACAAACATGCGCCTTCCAGTAAAAACTTGTTTACTGGTCAACCTCCTGTTGACCTTCCTTTTAAGAAAAATGCCCACAAAGTTCAGCAATCTTCAGATGATTCAATGTCCAAAATTCAACTATAATTTCTTAAACATATTTTACACAGAAAAACAGAAGCGCCTGCGTAACAATATGCAGACTAAGAGAAAAATGCAGGAATAATGGGGACAAAATAATTAAAGATTTAATTATCCAAAGACAGACTGGGTAAAAGTAAAATAAGTGGCAAAGAACAGGAGGAATTCCTCTAATATGTCCAGACTGCATTCCAGATCAGTAGGTTTTTAGTCTAACGCTGAAAGAAGTAGTTTTGGATCTAGTTCTAGAAAATTAGATGAGGCAAGTATGTGATAAGGTATGGTTAACATCTAGGAACCAGCAACCATGACATAAATAGGTTTGATTTAAAATTGAAAAGGAAAACAGTCAAATACAAAAGTACTTGACTGCAAAAAAGTACATGCCAAAGGGATAAAATGGGACTTAGCCTAGATAAGTTGAAAAGAAAGATAAGACAATTAACAAACAATGGTAAATGTTTATCCAGATGACTTGAGGTATTCAAAACTACCACACCAAAAATATGTGGTGCAACTAAAGCTGGAGTTCCTTGGATGACTAGGGAAATCAAAAGGACATTTAGTAAGAGGCTTATGTAATATCTAGGGCAAATACAGTAGCATGAAAGAAAATTAAGCAGAATATAGGAAATAAAGAGGGGAAGCAAAAAAGATTAGAAAAGTTGAGAGGCTATGAAGAAAGACCGTCAGCTAACAAAAGGAAATAGTAAAGGATTGTTTAAACAGATAAAATATAAAAGAATAGTTTAAAAAGTAAGGCCAATTACAGATGCAAAAGAAATCTACAAGAAGGACAGATGAATGGTGGTTATATTAAATGTATTCTTTACCTCCGCTGTCACAAAAGTAGTAGTTAGAATGAAAGGCTTAAAAAAAAAAGGAGGTTGAACTATTAGATAGGATAAAGTACCGGTAAGAACTGAAAATAAAATTGGCAGTGCTCAAAGCAGAAAAGGCACCACGCCCTGATGGAAGCCTGAAAGATTCAGAATCTTCCAAATAACCTTGGAGATCAAATATGTGCCAGAGGACTGAAGCATTGCCAATGTATCTCTGATCAAATAGAAAGAAATAGATAAACCAAATAACTATAGATCAGGCCAACTAGCATTGGTAGTGTGTCAACTTCCAGAGGCCTTAAATACAGGATAAAATGAATACTTACCTAGTAGAACATGAATGAGTTAAGGACATTCAGCAACAAATTAGTTCATTGATAAAATTTAAGTTACATGGTACTAAAAGGAGTGCTTGGATAGATAATTGGTTAGAAAAGAGACAACAGAGTGCAGAACTTAATGGATGTTTTTCAGAATAAAGGGATGTAAACCAGTGTTTCCCAAGAATCAGTGCTAGGACCAATAATCTTAATATAAAAAATGATCTGACTTGGATATAGAGTTCCCAATATCAAAATTCACAGATGACACAAAAATAGGCCAACCGTGAAGAGAACTGCAGATTCATGACATATGTTAGTAGACTGGGCATAGACATTAGATGAAATTTAGTGCTTTTAAGGCGAGATGATATAATTTGGGAGGAAGAATAAGGAGAGAACATGTACATTAAATGATAAATTTTCTACGGACCAGAGGAGCAAATAGATTTAGGGGTCCAGACACACAGATATTCAGAAGTGGGAGGACAAGCTAATAAGTGTATAAGGAATGCAATAGGATCTTAGTTTTTATAAACAAGGGCACAAGGGTACAAAAGTAAAGAGGTAATACTAAACCTGTACAGATCATTGGTTAGAATGCAGTTAGAATATTGTGCCCAGTTTTGTGTGCCTGATTTAGGAAGGAAGCAAGGCCTTAAAAAGGATGCAGAAGAGATTCACTGAGATAATAACA
Organism: Heterodontus francisci; assembly: GCF_036365525.1. NCBI lineage: Eukaryota > Metazoa > Chordata > Chondrichthyes > Heterodontiformes > Heterodontidae > Heterodontus > Heterodontus francisci. Next base: position 28,444,503 of record NC_090400.1, on the reverse strand, counting down.
GGAATGAGAGGTTTTAGTTATGAGGAGAGACCAAGAGAAAACAGGCCTCTGTTTACTGAAACAAAAAGTTAAGGGAAGTTCTGATACAGATGTTCAAAATTATGAGATTTTCTACAAAGTGCATTCTGTTACCTGAATATAGAATCTGTTCTTTCTTTTTTCTTTCTTTTGGGCCTCCTTATCTCGAGAGACAATGGATATGCGCCTGGAGGTGGTCAGTGGTTTGTGGAGCAGCGCCTGGAGTGGCTATAAAGGCCAATTCTGGAGTGACAGGCTCTTCCACAGGTGCTGCAGAGAAATTTGTTTGTCGGGGCTGTTGCACAGTTGGCTCTCCCCTTGCGCCCCTGTCTTTTTTCCTGCCAACTACTAAGTCTCTTCGACTCGCCACAATTTAGCCCTGTCTTTATGGCTGCCCGCCAGCTCTGGCGAATGCTGGCAACTGACTCCCACGACTTGTGATCAATGTCACACGATTTCATGTCGCATTTGCAGACGTCTTTATAGCGGAGACATGGACGGCCGGTGGATCTGATACCAGTGATGAGCTCGCTGTACAATGTGTCTTTGGGGATCCTGCCATCTTCCATGCGGCTCACATGGCCAAGCCATCTCAAGCGCCGCTGACTCAGTAGTGTGTATAAGCTGGGGGTGTTGGCCGCTTCAAGGACTTCTGTGTTGGAGATATAGTCCTGCCACCTGATGCCAAGTATTCTCCGAAGGCAGCGAAGATGGAATGAATTGAGACGTCGCTCTTGGCTGGCATACGTTGTCCAGGCCTCGCTGCCGTAGAACAATGTACTGAGGACACAGGCCTGATACACTCGGACTTTTGTGTTCCGTGTCAGTGCGCCATTTTCCCACACTCTCTTGGCCAGTCTGGACATAGCAGTGGAAGCCTTACCCATGCGCTTGTTGATTTCTGCATCTGTATCACTACTGTTTCAGCACTTTCCTGATTCCCCCCTCCTATCTTTTGCAACCACTTGCTTCGCTGCGTAGTGAAATTGCTCCTAGTTACCATTGTCACAGATATTAACTATTGAATACCTCTGTCAATTCAACAATCTTGGGAATCCCTTCCTCTTCCTAACCCCATGGAAAGGCATCCAGTTTTTTTTTTAATCCTCATAATTTGTTCTGCTTCTCAAACTGAAAAACACTAAGCGGTGTTCAAACAGCAAAGACATTTCCCACACTCAAAGCATTGAGGACCTCCCACATCATGCTGGCACTGCAGATCAAGAGCTTCAGCTTTTCTTAAAAACATAATAAAAGTCAAAGAATAACTCCGTGATGCTCAAACTTCAGCTCAGGATAAACTCCATATCAACTGGTGTTTCACAGTCCACTGGTCATTACAACAGTGGCTATGCTTCAAAAGTATTTCATTGGCTCTGAAGAGCTTTGGGACGTGAAAGACTCCATGCAAATACAAGTCTTCCTTCTTCTCTCTCAAGGCTATAGATTTACATTTTCTCTGGAATGGAGTTAATTGAAATTCCCTTTCACGCTCAACCTTTACCGTTTTAGTGCGATGCATTTACTGGCATCAGCAGATTGTTCCATTATCCACATTTACAATTAACAGCTAATGATAGCTTTGCTTCTTATAGCTAGTTCTAGTACAATGGAGCTCATTGTGGGATAAAGAGAAACGTTGTGCTACAACCTGAATATAAGCACATCTCAGAGCTCATTGACACTATCAGCTTCTCAGTAAGTGCATTTTTAAGATTCCTGAATTTATTCACCATTGTTGACCGACTCTCGACTTTGCAGCAGTGACCTTTATGCCGAATAACACAGAAAATGTGTATCAGAGAGTTTTTAAACAGCAGTGAACATTCAGAAACTTCTTTTGTTCTTGTTCATAAATGTAGTTAGAGTTTAATTCAGCCTTCATAAAATTGAAGGATAGAGAAATTCAACATATATTGCACAGAGATGCAAATTCATACAAGTCTTCAGAAAGTCAAATTCAGAATCAATGTTATTGTAAATCTTGGAGAATGCAGATAAAAACATTTCTTTATAGTAAGTGTTTGAACATTGAAAACTGAATCAAGATTTGAGTCATTGTAGGTATATTGCAATAGTGCGGTATATGTCAAGAGACTCAGTAAAGCACAATCTGTGATGTGTAATTTAACTAGTCTCTCACTGAACAGATATGCAAAAAAAAAGTGAATAAACTGAGCTTAAACCACCTAAATTTGAATGTATTCTATTTTATATCAAGGCTACACTACTAGATAATTGGCCACTTTATAAAGCCACATGCATAGAAGACTAAACATGTCAAAAATATTATACACAGCACATTAGGAGAGAATAGCTTCAAAGGGCTCAATTTTGAGAAACTCTAAGCTTTTAAAAGCACAGATACACAGAAGTTCAGCAATTCAACAAAGAACAATGAATCATAATACTTGCACTGTTCCCTGGATATATGTGCCATAGATCAAAGGCACTCTACAGTTTCAGACCAGAATTGATTACAATACCCGAATGAAAATATCACACAAGAAGGAAAGCTATGATTTCAGGGGGGAGTTATTATAATATGATAGTAGTATAAGGTGTGCTCATATATAAAGTTTGCATAGTGACTCACTGCACTGCAACAGCTACACAGCAAAAATAGTACAACATTCTATTGGCATATCAACATTTATAGTATCACTAAACAGTTTTAGGTTTTATAACTCAACTAAAGCAGGATTACCAATCTCATACAAGCATCTTTTGCCCATTAATCAGACCATAACCCTACTCTAATGGAATTCATGATTTGTTTCTATCCTTTTCAGATCTCTCTCTCCACTCTGTCCTAATACTTTTTAGCTGCTGTTTATTTTCTTATTTTTCTCAGTACTTCAAAGGAAAACTTTGATACAAAAGCAACTATATTACAGCACTGTTGCAAATCCAATTAAGTTACTAAAGTATTGGAGCAAGTGTGTCTATACACATGGATTTCCTATCTGTACTGTTTACTGTCTGTATACCTTTCTCTCTCAATTCTACTTGCATCATCAGCTCTCGCACTCTTTCTTCCTCAATTGCCTTGCAGTTTTCTCACATATACAAACATGGCATAGACTGTCCATGCAGTGTACAGAGTATCCTCAACCGTTTCCGTGATTTCCTGTAACCTGATGCATGGGTACAGATGAAAACCCAATCAATTCTTTGATTATACTTCCAACAAAAATCTCAACAGCCAGCGTGAAAGTTTAAAATCTGCATTCAACAAAAAACACATTCTGGAACAATTAAAATAGCCCTCAGTGTTTTGAGAAAGTTTTAATAACAAGTTATCAGCAACATGGAGGTAGAAAGGCTGCGGTGGCAAAAAATATTTTAAAAGCAAATCCCAGTCCTAAATTAAGATATTAAATGCACAAATTTCCCTAAATACCAGACATTACTAAGCAATGAAACTGAAATTTTCTAGGCATTAGTACTGGTTGACTGATGTTGGGTTAGGGAGGTGCATTGAGTAGAATGCCAGGAATCAATGCTGAAGCCCATACTACTTCTCATCCACATATGGCCAGACTCGGCTGACAAAATAACTGTGAGGACAATGGCGCTCGCCACTGTTTAGTGTAAATGGTTAAAGTAACTTCAAGTAAGGAGAAGATTAAATATAAATATCCAAAAGTTGTCGTCCAATTTGCGCCACACTACCATTAACTGCGTGATAACAGCATCTCGCTGACTAGCTCACCACAGAAATTCATTGAATGCCATGAAGTTGCTGTACATCTGTGGTAGATAGGAACTAAACCCACTGCAGATAATTAGGACTAGTAATTAGTAGCAGAAGTACCCTTTTAATGATGTGATAATGGTTACTGTCAATCAACCTCTCTGGCATCGTGATTAAATATTACAACTATGAGGTCTCATTTCTTCAGGTTTAAGTTTATCATGGAAATTTTAAAGATATCACATATTAATTTTTTTTTTTGAATTCTTACTTTTCCCTTCTGTCTCTATTTTCTCCCTTTCTTAATTCAATCTATTTTTTCCCACTCTTTATTTCTCTTTTTGACCTGATTTGACATTGAATTCACCCACTTTAATTCACCCTCCTTCTCAGTCCTCCAAGGTGTTTATTTCCCCATTCTTAAATCTTATTGCTTAATGAGATACTCTGTTGGTTCCCCTTTACACGCTGGTCCTAGAAGTTCTGCTTCCTTTCCCATGTGGTTATCAGTTTGTACTTTCAGCAATTTTGTTGGAAAAAATTGTGAGCAGGAGCAAATGGCACAGCCGTTAGATGCCCTGCTACAACAAACTCTTGCCCAATGTTATAAGCTGGTCAAGTATGCAGATGAACCCAACCTAAAGGAAAAATAGTATAATCTGAAGCTGTCTAACAGTAGAGGTGGATGTGAAAGAACAGGCAAGTTATCTCAGTGGAAAACTAATCAACCCAATATAGTTGGAAAAGGCCAAGTGGTTTAGAGTCAGAACTGGTGAATGTAATGCAGGACTGCTTCATGACTGCTTAAGGGAAGCTATGAGAAGCGATTTTCATCTTGACACCAAAGATAACACCCCCACCTGCTCTTCTTCGAAACAGTGCCATGGAATCTTTTACATCCACCTGAGGGGCAGTCAGGGGTCTCGGTTTAAGGTCTCATCTGAAAGACGGCACCTCCTACAGGGCAGCACTCTCAGCACTGCACTGGAGTGTCAGCCTAGATTTTTGTGCTCAAGTCCTGCAATGGAACATGAACCCACAACCTTCTAACTCAGAGTGTGCCATCAACTGAGCCACGACTGACGCCTGAAGGAACATAGGAAGATAGGAACAGGAGTAGGCCATTCAGCGCCTCAAGGCTGTCCCACCATTCAATGAGATCATGGCTGATCTGTGGCCTAACTCCACATACCTGCCTTTGGCCCATATCCCTTAATATCTTTGCTTAACAAAAATCTATCTATCTCAGGTTTAAAATTAACAACTGTTCTAGCTTCCACTGCTGTTTGTGGGAGAGAGTTCCAAACCTCTACCATCCTTTGCGTGAAGAAGTGCTTCCTAACATCTCTCCTGAACGGTCTGGTCCTAATTTTTAGACTATGAGCCCTAGTTTTAGAGTCTCCAACCAGTAGAAATAGTTTATCTTTATCTAGCCTGTCTTTTCCTGTTAATATCTTGAAGACTTCAATCAGATCATCCCTTAACCTTCTAAATTCTAGCGAAAACAGGCCTAATTTGTGCAATCTCTCCTCGTAACTTAACCCCTGTAGTCCAGGTATCATTCTTGTAAACCTACGTTGCACTCCCTCCAAAGCCAATATATCCTTTCTATGGTGTGGTGCCCAGAACTGCTCACAGTACTCCAAATGGGGTCTAACCAGGGTTTAGTACAGCTGCAGCATAACCTCTGTCTTTATACTCCACTCCTCTGGATATAAAGGCTACCATTCCATTAGCCTTTTTGATTATTTTCTGCACTCGCTCGTGGCATTTTAAAGATCGATGCACCTGAATCCCCAAGTCTCTTTATTCATCCACTGTACTTAACCTCTTCCATTTAGAAAATACCCTGCTCTATCCTTTTTTGGTCCAAAATGGATAATCTCACACTTGCCCGCATTGAAATCCATCTGCCACAGTTTTGCCCACTCACCTAGTCTGTCAATATCCCTTTGAAATTTTATGCTATCATCTAGACGGGCTACAATACCGCCTAACTTTGTATCATCAGCAAATTTGGATATATGACTTACTATGCCATTGTCCAGGTCGTTAATGAATAATGCGAATAATTGAGGACCCAACACAGATCCCTGCGGGACACCACTAGTCACATCCTGCCAATTGGAGTACTTACCCATTATCCCCACTCTCTGTCGCCTACCACTCAACCAACTTCCTAACCATGTCAATAATTTGCCCTCAACTCCATGGGCTTCTACCTTAGTAACAGTCTCTTATGTGGGACTTTATCAAATGCTTTCTGAAAGTTCATATAAATAACATCCATAGACATTCCCCTGTCCACTACCTTAGTCACCTCTTCAAAAAATTCAATGAGATTTGTCAGGCATGACCTTCCCGTCATGAATCCATGCTGGCTGTCCCTGATTAACTGAAATTTTTCTAGGTGTTCAGTCACCCTATCCTTGATTTTAGACTCCAGCAGCTTGCCCACCAGAGACGTCAGGCTAACTAGTCTGTAATTTCCTTGGTTCCCCCTTTCACCCTTCTTAAAAAGGTGAGTGACATGTGCAACTTTCCAATCCAGAGGGACCACTCCTGAATCTAGGGAACTCTGAAAGACTATAGTTAGGGCATCTACTATGTGCTCCCCTACTTCCTTTAACACCCTCGGATGGAAACTGTCAGATCCTGGGAATTTCTCACTCTATAGTTCCATTAATTTCCTCGTTACTGATGTTTTACTTACGTTAATTGTAAGTCCCTGTCCCTTATCAGCTATTAATTTTTTCGGGACTTCTGGCAAGTTAACCTCCTTTTCAACTGTAAATACTGAGGCCAAGTAATTGTTCAACATGTCTGCCATTTCCCCATTATCAATGGCAATATCTCCATTTTCAGCTTTTAGTGGGCCTACATTGCTCTTGACCACCCGCTTTCCCTTTATATAACTATAAAATTTCTTCTTATTGATTTTGATGTCTCTTGCAAGTTTCCTTTCATAATCGCTTTTAGTAGCTCTTATAAGCTGCTTTGTGACCTTTTGCTGGTCATGGTATCAATCCCATTCGGTGGATCTGTGCTGCGTTTTGCAAAGAAGAAGCAAGATTGGAGAAGGATGCTTACCAACATTTCAATCAAAGGCAAACTGAACATCTTGAAAAGAACAATTCTGGACACATCCGCAAGTTTAATAAGTTCAGACGAAACAAATTGAAAAGGAAAAATCACCTCGACTAATCTTGCAGAGAGAAAGGTGAAAGGATTCACTGGGACAAATGTCAAATCACACTGAAGCAAGTTAAAAGGATGATCAGACAGACCAAGTGAAATCTAGAAAAAGCATAACTGCAGAGACAACGTATAACAGTAAAAAACTGTATTTTTTGCAATAGTAAAATAACTATCACAGAGGAGATAATATTAAAAGATGCAAATGGTCTTGAAACTGACAGTGAATACAAATACTCCCTAAAAGTATTCACAAGGGAACAAATAAATAACAAGACCTCCCTCAAAAAGTACTAGGTAATGACCATCTCCAACAAGCGAGAATCTAACCATCTCACTTGACATTCAACAACATTACAATCACTGAATCCTCAACGTCCTGGGGTTATCATTGACCAGAAACTTAACTGGACCAGCCACATAAATACTGCGGCTACAAGAGCAGCACAAGTCAGAAGTGTATTGGACTACTCCTCACTTGCCTGGCACACAGCTCTGACAACACTCAAGTAGCTCAACACCATCCAGGTCAAAGTAGCCTGCTTGATTAGCACCCCATTCACCACCTTAAACATTCACTCCCTCCACCACTGATGCACAGCGGCAGCAACTCGCCAAGGCTCCTTCAACAGCACCATCCTAACCCGCGACCTCTACCACCTAGAAAAACTAGGGCAGCAGACTCATGGGGATACCACCACCTGCAGGCTCACCTCCAAGTCACACACCACCCTTACTTGGCAATATATCGGCGTTCCTTCACTGTTGCTGGATCAAAATCCTGGAACTCCCTCCCCAACAGCACGTGGACTGCAGTGGTTCAATGCAGCTCACCACCATCTTATCAAGGGCAATTAGGGATGGGCAATAAAAGCCAGCGATGCCCACATCCGATGAATGATTAGAAAAAATACTCCAGCGCCATTAAAGACTAAGAAAAAGATGAGATGCTAAAAGGGCTTAAATAAATAAATCTCCAGGGTTGGATGGTATTTATTCCAGGTTGTTGAGAAGTGTCAATGTGTCGGTTTGCAAGACACCTACAATCATTATGAGGGAATCCAAGGACACTGGGGAGGTACCAGCACATTAGAAATAAGTTAACAAAGCAACAAAAAATAAAATGGCAATTAAAGATCCATTAGCCTTACTTCAATTCCATGTAAAACAATGGATTCATACTTGGGTTGGATAAGTCCATCCACCACATTAAATATCCACTCCTTCCAACATTGGCGTACCATGGCTGCAACGGGTGCTATCTACAGGATGCACTGCAGCAATTCGCCAAGACTTCTTCGACAACACCTCCCAAACCTGGACCCTCCACCAGGACATGGACAGCAGGTGTATGAGATCATCACCTGCAAGTTCCCCTCCAAGTCACATCCTGACTTAGAAATCTGTCACCGCTCCCCCGTCCCTTTGTTAAAATCCGGGAACACCCGGATTTCACCACACAGACTGCAGCAGTTCAAGAAGACGGCTCACTACTGCCTTCTCAAGAGCAACTAAATATGGGCAATAAAAGCTGGCCTTCCTAGAGATGCCTATTTCCCAATAAATTTTTTTTTAAATTACCTGAAGGGTAGAAAACAATGGATACTGGTTACAGGAGTAAAGTCAGAGTGTGTGAAGTACACCGTGGAGTGCTCAAAGATTCAAATTTGGGATCATTGCTGTTTCTAATTTACATCAATGACTTGGATTCCGAAACTCTATGGAAAAATATACAGCTCATACCAAACTAGAAGCAGCAATGGAAATGAAGGAGGCAGCCAAAAATTACAAAATGAGCCAAACAAAAGATTTGTGTAAGTGGGCTAAACAGCAGCAGATGAGATTTAATGCAGACAAGTGTAAAGTTTTGCATATAAATAGGAAAATTGGGCAATGTACATACTCCACATATGATGTTGAAATAGCTACAGTTCAAGTTGGAAACGAACCAGGATTAATAGACTCCATGCTCAGCCAATCCAGAGAAGCAATCAAAGTAAAAAGCATATTGAAGTACATTACCAAACATTAAAATACAAGTCAAGCGAAGTCATGATCAAGTTGTACAATTCTCTGGTCAGACCACACTTAGTACTGTGTCCAGTTCTAGTCTCCGATAATCAAGCAAGACAATGAAGTACTGGAAGCATTATAAAAAGCAGCCTTGAGGCAGATTCCTGGTGTTAAGGGACTGATTGTTGAGAAAAGACTGGCATGATTGAAGCTTAACAATGTTGTTTGAGAATTGATGTTATGGAGGTATGAAAGGTAGTAAATGGTATGGAAAAGATCAGAATATTACTTTAAACAGTAGGTGTAGCACAAGGGGACACAGATTCAAACCAGTAACCATAGATTCACACAGAATATGATTAATATTTGGAATGGACATTTGGGCAGAGAGATGGAAGAAAAATTATGGAATTGTTTCAAAAGCAACAAGATTCAGCAACAGAGGGGAGATGGAAGGAAGTGTCAAATTGTTCTGGATGGATGTATTAAGACGAACCGAAGAGCCTTCCTAGACAATATATGAAAATTGACAGAAGAATGCTAGATGACATGCAATACAGAAATAAAAACAAGATCTTGTATATTGGAAGAAAAATTGGGAACTGACTGAATGAGTGGTGTGAGGCAAGAGGCTGAAAAAACACCCGAGTGTGATCATGTGCAGTCACTGTACAGCAGCAATCAACAAACCAAACAGAATATGAAGCTCCACTGACATTAATAGACTGTAGGTCTAAGGCAGCTATGCTAAAGCTGTTCAGTGTTCTGCTCAAGCCACACCTTTAATACTGCTTCAGCTTTGTTCATCAAAACATAACAGAAACATTCAGGCGCTGGAAGAGTTATAGAGGCTGACCCCTAGTCTCAGAGGATTAGGCTATCAGAGAAAACTAGAAATAAGATGAGTAAGAGGGGCTCTTAGAGATATTTTGGGTAATTAGTAGAAAAGATTAATCATGAGCATTACTTCAAGTTAGACTACAACTGAATTATAAGGACTATGGGTCCAAATTACATAAAGGCAAGTTCGAACTGTCAGGAAGCACATATTCACATAGTGATAAACAAGAGCAGTGTAGGCAAAATCTATGGAATATTTCAAGAGACATGTAGGGATGGGGATTATAAATTTCAATAAAAAGACAAGTTAAATGGGATGAATGGCCTCCTTCATATGCACTTGTCTAAGAAATAGGTTACTTGTTTAGCAAAATCAAACAAGGGGTGAATAGTTAAATAATATCATACATGGGGTTATTGGTTTAATAAAATTATTCAAGGGTTAATTAAACTATTAAATTATACAAGAAACAAATACCAATACTGTAGTCAGACAAATGTTAAATTGCACACGTGACAGGAAGCTCAATTTTACAAGTCGATTTATTAAATGTGATCTGATGATACCAACTAGTCTTTTACTGTTGAGCAGCACACAGCTAATTTGTATGAGACACAATCCTAAACTCAACAGCTTTGTAGCCAGATACCAAAGATTACATTGCTCTAGGCTTTTTGAGAATTTTTTCTTCATAAAGCAAACACTTTACACAGGTTAATTTATACTGCTCTATACAATTAGAGACAAAATGGTATTCCTTCAACGAGTCTTGTGAGATTTTCAACTTTATTCTATCGTTTAAATACATAAGAAATAATGAATAATGATCTATTTTGTATTATAGGAAAAAAGATTTGAAGAAGAGAGAGCAAGAGAGCGAGAAACAGAGAGAGAGTCACACAAAGACACATAGATAATGCAGAGAAAGAGATTAACAGAGACATAGCGATACGTGTCAGAGAGACAGACAACAGAAAGAGAGGCAGAGAACTGACCATGAAAAACACCACATGTGATCTACTTTTTTGTATAAAAAAGGGTATTTACTTTTGGGCTTTGAGCAAACAAACTTGAGGATTTCCCAATGTGGAAAATCAAAATCACAAATTTCTGGTCAAGAAGAGGTAACTTTTTTAACAATCATACCTTGCTTTGTAAGTGCATTCCTAAGTGCTGGAGTGATCATCTCTCTTGGTTCTGCTATTTCATTTTTTCCAACGGCACGTTTTGATGTTTTTTGTTTTACAGCTTCTTCGTCTGCTTCTCTTTCTTGCTATAAGAGCACAGGAAACAGAATTAAGAATTACCACAGGTTACAGCACAAACACTGCGCTAAAACTCAGTGTGCAATTTGGAGACTGAGAAAAGGTGCATATCTATTTTTCTTAAAATACAGTTTATATATGCTATATTTAATGTTATGTAAAGTAAAAATTTGTCAGACTTAAGCTTTTCCACCTGTACCAATGTCTGACAAGGAGGGAAGGTCACTGAATAGTTTTGTTTTCTCTCCAAATGCTGATCAAGTTAGCTAATTTCAATGAGTCGGACTTTGTTCTAAAAATAATGTGCAAGCAAGGTGGCTGCTGTGCCAGTGAGTATAATCTCAGGGCTAAAATTTACTTCAAATTCCAAATTATATCATTCTACTTTCCTTTGTCTTTTAAAGGTGGAATTTGAATAGCAAGAATCCAAGAAAAGATCTAGCTATTGTACACGGTAGCGCAAAGGCCTGGCAGAAAGTGAAACAGTAAATAAACCACTGTCCATGACAGCAATATAAATACACAAATTATATATCAATGTGATATTATCGCAACCTCTTTAAACTGATGGGTGCTCGATGGCATTGCTCACAATAATCAGCTGACATGCTCTGGTATATGGAAATCCAACATTAAACTACATAATGCATCAGGTACAATTCTGCCAGTAAGGAGAAACTATACCCCTTTATGGCCACAAAATTTAGCTGCTGTTAAACACTGGGTGAGGTCAGAGTTCAATGACTTGCCAGCTTACAAGTCAGAACCTTAGTTTTCATCCTTTTTTCCCCCCAAAAAAGCACAAAGTGATTGATAAATGCCAGTGAAATTAGACACATTCTGGTTCCTGTGTCAACTGAGGAATTTTCAATTGCTGCGGATGTAATACATTCCAAATAACTGCATTTTGTTCTTATGGTCCAGAAATGTTTTTCCCCTTCCAAATTGTAGACTTAAACAATAAGGTATCATCCCTCTCAACCACTCTCTTCTCAGCCTGAGACATATAAAGCCAACAGACATATTAAAAATTAGATGAAAACCTACCCAAAATTGTCATCCAGTTTGATTCCAAAGCATTTTCAAAAACTACATACTGTTTTAACACAGAGAAAAAAACCTGACTTTTCTGCCGAGAAATATAAATCATACCTTAGCTTATCAAGGAAATTGTGGACACTGCACATTCTAAAAAAACAGTATCGAACTACAGATAGCAGTCACAGTCCAGGCTTTTGAGACAGGCCAAGGTCCTCAAGTGAAAACATTTGATAAAAGATGCCCAAAAAGATATGTTATTGTGAAATTTGTATTTATGTTATAAAACTTAGAAACCTAAATTTCAGTTACTGGGGGGAAAAAAACAAATATTTTCTGAAGAAGCGTTTTGAGTGATTCAATTGATTCACCTCCATCTTTCTTTTATTGGTAGGTTCTCCTAAACAGTTATTCAGAATTTGTTATTTTTGCGATTGCTTAGTAGTTTCTCACGGATATTTTTCTCGACTTAGTTGCCTTGCTTTTGATACACGTTCCCCATCTCCAATCGGATTTGCTAATTCAGAGTCAATCAGTAGCATGTGACTGAAAACATTAAGACCAAAACAATCCAACAGGAAGTAGGCATGATGCTCAGAGGGGATGCTCTCTCTATGCAAGACTTGTAATACATTATTAGTGTAAGTCAGAGGGTACGGTAGGGAGAAGTGGAAGTCCAGGTGAGCTGATAAGGGAAGGATTAGAGGAGGATCAGACTGTTTTTAGAATGCTAATAAATAAATATAGATCCTTAAACTTACAATGATTATGAATGCAGTGTAGTGTTATAAAGCACTTTAAAGTAGTAACTGCTGGTTTGTCAGCATAGTGCCAGAGGCCCAAGGTCTAAGATGGCAGGGGAAGAGGTGTCTGTTCCTGCTGCAACTTTCACAAAGACCAAAACCTAGTCAAAAGGTAGCAAGTGGTCCAACCCAATGTACCCTCTAATTTTTTTTGGAAGCGTGTGGCCACTTTCAATTTTTTTGCATGTCCACACAGTAAATTAAAGGGGCCGACTTATACGCAGCCTGTGTGGGGGCTTTTGGGTTGTTGCGCAGTTGTGAAGTTTGGAGGGAGCATTGGCCCAAGGTAGGACACCAAAGCCCAAAACACTGAAAAAAATAAGGTGGAGGTGTTGATGTCTGCAGAAAAAGAGGAGCCAAAGCCTACAAATGCAGCTTAGTTGAGAGCAGGGATGGGATAAACACACAAAAAAAGTTAATCAAACTTGCATTTTATCAACTTTTATTTCTTCCAAAATTTCTACTTTAAAATTTCAAGGGCCAAAAGCAGATCTGGGAAAGGAGCAGCAGCGCCATCATGTGTTAGGGGAAACCAAGCTGGGAAACAGGAGTTTGCAGGAGTAACAGCACCACTTACTGTCCCTAGATAGTATTGATTTGACATTGTACAAAAAAAACTGAATGTCAATCTGCAATTCCATTTATTAAAATTACATAGAGAACTTTAGCAGCATCTGATGCATTGAGGATTTATTTATAGCTTCTTGAATTTATAAAGGTAGAAGCATCCTCCAGTGGAAAAAACAGGCAAAATTTTTTAGTTAAAATCGCTAGGCATGACAAGTTCGAAACACAGGTTGGATATGAACAGAAAACTAAAATTTGTTGTAAAAGTATTTATTAACACAGCATTTTCGTTCATAGCAACTAAAGTCGCATGCTTATAAAGTTCATTAGGATGCAACTGACACAATCAAGTGACCAATGATCTACCACTGAAGACCTAAAATTTAACACCCAAGAAAGACACCACAAGGTAAGCAGACTACTATTCATATTTGACAAGTGACACGGTCTTCTACCTCAGTGACACAAATCTGGTTCCCTTACTATCTGTCAGCACGATGAGTCAATGGAGAAATGTTATTCATTACTGGGATTTGATTCAGAATTTTTCCAGACAGGCTGTCAAGAAATCCTGCTTTTTAACACCCGCCAGAGACAGTTTATGGAATTTATTAAACAAGCTGCAAAGTTTACTAGCTCTGAAAGTATAAATACACCATTCACCAACGTAGTTCAATTGTCAGCTTTAATAATAGTAAATTTCTGCACTAGGAACTTCAAGTTTGGCATTTACATTTTGTCTGATTTTTGGAAGGACCAGGGGAGAGTAAAAATCTTAAAAGCAGCAGAAAACTTTCCTTAAGCCTAAAATGCTTTTCATTGCACTGATCAAAAGCAATCATCTTTCAGTCCAACATCAGCAAGTTTACTTTTCTTTTACTTTAAAAGGTACATGAAAACAAAAAAAAAGGGTTAAGATTCCTAGAAAATTCAACTAAGGGCACCTTCCAAACCCGCGACCTCTACCAACTAGAAGGATAAGGACAGCAAATGCATGGGAACACCACCACCTGCAAGTTCCCCTCCAAGTCACACACCATCCTGACTTGGAACTATATCTCCGTTCCTTCACTGTCGCTGGGTCAAAATCCTGGAACTCCCTTCCTAACAGCACTGTGGGTGTACCTACCCCACATGGACTGCAGCGGTTCAAGAAGGCAGTTTACCACTACCTTCTCAAGGTCAATTAGGGATGGACAATAAATGCTAGCCTGGCCAGTGACGCCCTCATCACATGAATGCATAAAAAAAAGCAAAGTAATAGATGTAGAGAAACAAGTCACTGTTAACAGAAGAAAAATCAAACAGGTAAGTTCATTAAATGACAAATTGAGCTAAAATATTAAATATGGGTATGGCAGAAAAATGACTTTATCCATTAAATAATCAAATAGATTCTTCTCATCAGTTTTCACAACAAAAGGCTATAGACACAATCCAGACATGGTAAATGAGGCTCAGTGACCCATAGAGTCACAGAGTTATACAGCACACAAATAGGCCCTTCGGCCCACCGTGTCCGTGCGGGCCATCAAGCCTATCTATTCTAATCCCATTTTCCAGCACTTGGCCTGTAACCAATGAATTAAAGGAGGATATATTTTCCACAATTCCATAAATCCTGGAGAAATATCTGAGGGTTGGAAGATGGCAAATGTAGTTCCCATATTCAAAACAGGAGAACAGCTTGAATCTAATAATCATAGGCCAGTTAGCCTAACATCCACAGAGCAAAAATGCTTGACTGTCTTCTACAATACTCCATAAATTAATATTTGAAGAGCACAGTTATCAAAAGCAATAGATCATATCTGACAAACCTGCTGGAATTCCTTCAGAAAATAATTAAAGAATTGGACAAGAATAGTATAGTAAATCTAGTTTATCTGGATTTTCGGACAAAGAAATTTAAGACTCAGAATAATTGATAAATTGCTTCGACAGATTCAGACTAAAGGGTGGGAAGTACTCTGTCGCAGCAGTAGGTAACCAGTGTTGTTACAAAAGAATCTGTACTGGGACCACCGCCCCACACCCCCCTCCTACAACGGCCCAGACTTTGCAGTTAAAAATAACGGCTATCAGTACTCACCATTCCTAAAGAGTAAATTGGATAGAACTTCCAACAACTGTACATGCGCAGTTAAATTCGGAAATCAGGAAGTGACCATCCGAGTTGCCCTGCTCCTCCAGAAGCTTCGCTTGACTCAGTATTCAAACACTTGGAACAGCTTGAGATGCAGTACTTATATGATAGATACCCACTAAATACGCTAGAAAAAAATTAGGTCTTATCCATTCCAGTGTAAGTGAATTTTTAACGACGTGATGAGTCTTGACTGCTGCCAAACAACCTCTCCGACACTGAAAATTAACTTGTACAAGGGTGAGGTCTCATTCATTCAGATTTTAAAAATTAAAAAAACATGCTTTTTACATTTTCTGTCCCTTTTATTTCTTTCAATCCCATCTTTCCTTCCCTCTAATATTTCGCTTTATGTATATGATTTGGCATTGAATTAACTATTCTAATTGGTCCTTCTTGGTTTAGACCTGCATGTCTCAGTAAGGATTCTTCAATCTGATCTGGTTAAGGAGGTACAGTTTCTTGCCCTGTTGAGACAAAAGTTCCAAATCCCCTGTAGAGGGTGTCACGTCCCAATCACCATAAGTTCTAGTTCTAAAACATTTAGAAATATCTGTGAGAAAATGCAAGTGTAATGGTGCCATTCATTCACGGCTGACCAAAAAATCTGGGCCAACACTTTGAATGATATGGAGCAGAATTAGGGAAAACTATACTTGTTTGAAACTACAATTGCAATTTAGTTATGATAATATGGAAAGTTGGTGGGTTTTTTTTGCAAAGAAAAAAGATTGCTTTTGAATCTGTGCCACATTTGAATGGTGGCATCTGGAGATGGGCGCAAGCTGGATGCAAGACTTATATTTTAAATATATCAGCAGAACTCCCTTGGTATGGGTCACTGTGAGTCAAAGAATAAACTGTTTTATAACAATAACGATTTGTACCACGTGCTCAGTTTTTGCCTCTTTTTACGCTATATTATTTCAGCTCTAATAGGTCACCTTCATGGGTCAATTCTAATCTCACACTTCCAAGTGTCTCTTCTTGCCTTGAGATCCGGGTAACTTTTCAGTAATGTGCCCCAATGTACGGCAAACTCTGTTTGGTAATTGTTTAAAAAAAGTGACATACCTCTTTAAACCTCCATAAGTTCTCACTTTGAAAGCATTAAGGCATTGCATCAAAATATTTTTTTAGCTTACGATATCAAGCATATTTATTAAACAATTAAAAAGAAAATAATCTACCAGTGAATAGTTACAGTGGAAAGCCTTGAGTAGACAAAGTAACAAAACTCACAATGTAATTGGTCTTTTACTTAAATCATCTCTGACTATGGGAGTTACTAGGCTCTCTTTTCCTGTCAAGTTTCCATTCAATAAACTTCTTGTAACAGAGATTGCTTAAGTAGTGACTGGATTTACAGGGGCAGCTAATTAAAATTATGCATAAATATATTATTTTTGATGCACCATGTAACGAGCAAGGTATTAGGACCACTGATTTAAAGTGACTAGATATGTCAATGTTGTTTACAACTCTTTCTTTTCCTGTACAACTGGTATTATTCTTAACTTCATAAAAAAGATGTTATAGACACACTTGTAAATCCATTTAATTCATATTCTTGCTAAGCAACATTCCGTCTAATTTTTTTTGGCGTGTGGGTGATTTATTTAAGTGCACAACTGTTTTAAATTTTTTGCGTGGCCACGCACACATAATAACTTAAAGGGGTAGACTTGTGTGCAGACTATACGAGGACTTGCAAGTTCCTGCGCAGTTACAGGAAATATTGTTGCTTGGTGCTTTTGAGCTGCAAGCTGAAATTGACAGGCACATTCCAATCTGTAAAGCTACTTAACCAATACATGGAAAATAAAAAAGGATTGGGATACACTTCCAAGAGGCAATAATTAAAATAGACACAGGAACAAACGGGCTTAATGGATGAGCAAATATTAGTGCTGGGGAACAGTGGCGCAGTGGTTAGCACCTAAGCCTCACAGCTCCAGCGACCTGGGTTCAATTCTGGGTACTGCCTGTGTGGAGTTTGCAAGTTCTCCCTGTGTCTGCGTGGGTTTTCTCCGGGTGCTCCGGTTTCCTCCCACAGCCAAAAGACTTGCAGGTTGATAGGTAAATTGGCCATTATAAATTGCCCCTAGTATAGGTAGGCGGTAGGGGAATATAGGAACAGGTGAGGATGTGGTAGGAATATGGGATTAGTATAAATGGGTGGTTAATAGTCGGCACAGATTCGGTGGGCCGAAGGGCCTGTTTCAGTGCTGTATCTCTAAATCTAAAAAAAAAATCTAAAACAAAACTGCAGCAAACAGTTAGGAAGGCGAATGGTAAGTTGGCCTTCATTGCAAGAGGATTTCAGTACGGGGCAAGGATGTCTTACTGCAGTTATACAGGGCCTTGGTGAGACCACATCTGGAGTATTGTGTGCAGTTTTGGTCTCTTTATCTGAGGAAGGATGTTCTTGCCATGGAGGGAGTGTAAAGAAGATTTACTAGACTGATTCCTGGGATGGCAGGATTGACATATGAGGAGAGATTGGGTCGACCAGGCCTATATTCACTCGAGTTTAGAAGAATGAGAGGGGATCTCATGGAAACCTATAAAATTCTAACAGGACTAGACAGGCTAGATGCAGGGAGGATGTTCCCAATTGCTAGGGAGTCCAGAACCAGGGGTCACAGTCTCAGGATATGGGGTATGCCATTTAGAACCGAGATGAGGAGAAATTTCTTCATTCAGAGGGTGTGAACCTGTGGAATTCTCTACTGCAGAAGGCAGTGGAGGCCAAGTCATTAAATATATTCAAGAAGGAGATAGATATATTTCTTAATGCCAAAGGGATCAAGGGATATGGGGAGAAATCGAGAACAGGGTAATGAATTAGAAGATCAGCCATGATCTTTTTTGAATGATGGAGCAGGCCCATTCCTCCTCCTATTTTCTATGTACAAAATTATTTTATCTTTTGGCAAAGCTGCATGATATTTTCTCTATGAAAGAAGCTCACCCAATTCTATGAGAAACTTCATAGGGTGAATCAAGCAGCTGACCTTTAATATTAGGTTGCAAACCTGAATTCCTGAATAAAAAGATTGTGAAATATAGCCCACAACATTCCCGAGGTACAAACTCCCTCTCCAACCCCATTCACCACCTTCTATACAGCTCGTAAAAAAAAAAAGCATGCAGAACATATTGAAAATTTAGAGGCCGTCTGCAACATCTCTCTATCTTCCCTTGCACAGCAGGAAACATGACAGAGAAATAAACAAGACTGTTCCATGCTAGCCGCTGGCCAAAGCTTGTAAGTACACTCCAAGCAGCTTTTCATTATTCGTCTGTGACAGGTCCAGCATTACACCTCAAAGTTCAGATTAACACTGGAAATTTTCTTACAGGAGCAGCATCAAAGACAAAGGTTACAAGCAAGCCTAACTGGTAGCTGTGCACACATTTAAAACTGGAAAGTCCGTAGAAGATTTTTACTTGGGACTTTCAATGACAAAGCTTAAGATTCTTAAGGCCATTACGAAGCTTATCTTTGAAAATTCCTTCAACTTGTCTGGAACAATTCTTTTGAAACAACAGCTATCATATATTGCATCCATCTACCAATAACACAGTTCTCTGGACTTCAAAAATTATAAAATGAAAAATTATGCCAGAAGCACTTCTCCACAGACAGAGGAAATAACGTAAAAGTAAAGGCAATTTCTATTTTGTGCTGAAAGCAATTAATTAAATCCAGTCTTTCTGAACCTTAGTTTAATTTTGTGCCAGAGCTCTGATTGATTGAGGACCACCTTGGTTAATTGTATCAGTACCTATCACCATGACAAACGGGCCCATACCTTTGCTCGTTTCATATTGTTCATAACGTTGCCCAGATCCTCTACATCAATGACGGAAGCAGCTTCAGTATTATCTTCCACTCCAGATTCTTCTTCACTTGTTGTCTCAAACAGTTCTTCCTGGAGAGAAGTATAAGAATCAAAAAGTAAGAATAAGACACATCAGAATCAACCAAAGTTAACTGTGGATCATACATACATACATACAATCAATAGTGACTGACCTACATCCACAAGCCTCACCTCACCTACAGCAACTTTCAATAAAATCCCATTTCAGACATTCCAGTTTACCAAATGATAATATTTCCAATTTGAACACAAAAACTCACAGTAACCATGCAATTTGCTTTAAAAGTCACAGATGAATGTTTACACGTAGAAACTATTGGTATTTTTTTTTTATTATTATTCTTTCACAGGATGTGGGCATCACTGGCTAGGCCAGCATTTATTGCCCACCTCTAATTGCCCTTAAAAAGATGTTGGTGAGTCACCTTCTTAAACTGCTGCAGTCCATGGTGAATAAGTACACCCACAGTGCTGTTAGGAAGGGAGTTCCAGGATTTTGACCCAGCGACAGTGAAGGAACGGAGATATGGTTTCAAGTCAGGATGGCGTGTGGCTTGGAGGGGAACTTGCAGGTGGTGGTGTTCCCATGCACCTGCTGCTCTTGTCCTTCTAGGTGGTAGAGGTCATGGGTTTAGAAGATGCTGTCGAAGGAGTTGCTGCAATGCATCTTGTAGATGGTACACATTGCTGCCACTGTGCATCAGTGGTGGAGGGAAGGGAATGTTGCTGGTGGTGGATGGGGTGCCAATCAAGCAGGCTGATTTGTCCTGGATGTTGAGCTTCTTGAGCGTTGTTGGAGCTGCACTCATCCAGGCAGGTGTAGAGTATTCCATCACAC
Source organism: Heterodontus francisci (assembly GCF_036365525.1). Taxonomy (NCBI): domain Eukaryota; kingdom Metazoa; phylum Chordata; class Chondrichthyes; order Heterodontiformes; family Heterodontidae; genus Heterodontus; species Heterodontus francisci. Next base: position 28,424,192 of record NC_090400.1, on the reverse strand, counting down.
TCCTGACTTGTGCCTTGTAGATGGTGGACAAGCTTTGGGGAGTCAGGAGGTGAGTTACTCGCTGCAGAATTCCCAGCCTCTGACCTGCTCGTGTTGCCATGTGGAGGAGGTAATAAATCAGGGTAAACAAATAATTCACAAAGGTAGATATAAATCAAGGCACTCAATAGACAGAGAAAGTATCCAATGGAGGGGCCTGACTAAACATCACACACAACAAAGTCAAGTGTATTAGCATCTTCATGATATGTAGATACCATATTCGCTATCCCACATGGCAGAAGACTCTCAAATAAAAACAAAGTGCTGGAAAAACTCAGCAGGTCTGGCAGCATCTGTGGAGGGAGAAGCAGAGTTAACATTTCAGGTCAGTGACCCTTCTTCAGAACTGGTAGATTTAAGAAATGTAAAAGATTTTAAGCAAGTAAAGCAGGAGCGGGGCAAGAGATAACAAAAGAGAAGGTATTGATAGGTCAAGGTCACAGGATAACTGACCAGAAGGTCATGGAGCAAAGGCAAACAATATGTTAATGGTGTGTTGAACGACAAAGCATTAGTACAGATAGGGTGTTAATGGACTAAAAACTGAACAGCCACAAGCACAAACATGAAAAAAAGGGGAAAAAAAGTGGTTAGGCACAGTAGAAACAAACTGAACAAACTAAAATAAAATAAACACAAAAAATAAAAGAAACAAGAAAAAATAACTAAAGATAAAAGTAAAATTGGGGGCCCATCATGCTCTGAAATTATTGAACTCAATGTTCAGTCCAGCAGGTGTAGCATGCCTAATCGGTAAATGAGATGCTGCACCTCGAGCTTGCGTGGATATTCACTGGAACACTACAGCAATCCCAAGAATGGGATTTCTTCCTATCTTGACTCTATCTTTCCTCCCCTGGACCAGTCTCTTCCCACCAATATCTGTGATTCTTCTGACACCCTACGTCATTTTGACAATTTCCAGTTTCCTGGCCCCAACCATCTCCTCTTCACTATGGCCGTCCCATCTCTCTACACCTCCATCCCCCACCAGAACGGTCTGAAAGCTCTCCGCTTCTTCCTTGAGCAGAGGCCCAACCCGTCCCCATCCACCGCCACCCTCCTCTGCCTGGCTGAACTTGTTCTCACATTGAACAACTTCTCCTTCAACTCCACTCACATCCTTCAAGTAAAAGGTGTTGCTATGGGTACCCGCATGGGCCCTAGTTATGCCTGTCTTTTTGTGGGATATGTCGAATATTCCTTGTTCCAATCCTACTCAGGCCCCCTCCCTGAACTCTTTTTCCGGTACATTAATGACTGTATCCTGCTTCCTGCTCCCACCCCGAACTGGAAAACTTTATTAACTTTGTTTCAAATTTCCACCCTTCTCTTACCTTTACATGGTCCATCTCCGACACTTCCCTTCCCTTCCTCGACTTCTCTGTCTCCATCTCTGGGGATACGCTATCTACTAATATTCATTATAAGCCCACCGACTCCCACAGCTACCTAGACTACACTTCTTCACACCCTGCCTCCTGTAAGGACTCCATTCCATTCTCCCAGTTTCTCCGTCTCCGACGCATCTGCTCTGATGATGCTACCTTCCATGACAGCGCTTCTGAAATGCCTTCCTTTTTTCTCATCCAAGGATTCCCCCCACTGTGGTTGACAGGGCCCTCAACCATGTCCGGCTCATTTCCTGCACCTCTACCCTCACCCCTTCCCCTCCCTCCAAGAACTGCGACAGGGTTCCCCTTGTCCTCACTCTCCACCCCATCAGCCTCCGTATCCAAAGGAGCATCCTCCGCCATTTCCGCCACCTCCAGCTTGATGCCACTACCAAAGGCATCTTCCCCTCCCTCCCCCGTCAGCATTCTGAAGGGATCGTTCAGTCCGCGACACCCTGGTCCACTCCTCTATTACCCCCACCATCTCGTCCCCTTCCCACAGCACCTTCTCCTGCAAGCGCATGAGATGTAATACCTGCCCATTTACCTCCTCTCTCCTCACTATCCAAGGCCCCAAACACTCCTTTCAGGTGAAGCAGCGATTTACTTGTACTTCTTTCAATGTAGTATAGTGTATTCGCTGCTCACAATGTGGTCTCCTCTACATTGGGGAGACCAAACGGAGACTGGGTGACCGCTTTGTGGAACACCTCTGCTCAGTCCAAAAGCATGACCCCGAGCTTCTGGTTGCTGGCCATTTCAACACCCCCCCTCTGCTCTCATGCTCACACCTCTGTCCTGGGATTACTGCAGTGTTCCAGTGAACATCAATGCAAGCTCGAGGAACAGCACCTCATTTACCGATTAGGCACGCTACAGCCTGCCAGACTAAACATTGAATTCAATAATTTCAGAGCAGAAGGGCCCCCCATTTTACTTTTATCTTTAGTTATTTTTTTTTTGTGTTTAATTTATTTTAGTTTGTTCAGTTTGTTTCTACTGTGCCTACCCACTGTTTTTTTCTCTTTTTTTTCATGTTTGTGCTTGTGGCTGTTCAGTTTTCAGTCCATTAAGATCATAAGAACTAGGAGCAGGAGTAGGCCGTCCAGCCCCTCGAGCCTGCTCCGCCATTCAATAAGATCATGGCTGATCTTTTCGTGGACTCAGATCCACTTACCCGCGCTCTCACCGTATCCCTTAATTCCTTTATTGTTCAAAAAGATATCTACCTTAGCTTTAAAAACGTTTACTGAAGAAGCGTCAACTACTTCACTGGGCAAGTAATTCCATAGATTAACAACCCTCTGGGTGAAGAAGTTCCTTCTTAATTCAGTCCTAAATCTGCTCCCTCTAATCTTGAGGCTATGCCCTCTTGTCCTAGCTTCACCTGCCAGTGGAAACATCCTCTCTACTTGTATCTTATCTATTCCCTTCATAATTTTATATGTTTCTATAAGATCCCCCCTCATTTTTCTGAATTCCAATGAATATAATCCCAATCTACTCAGTCTCTCCTCATAAGCCAACCCCCTCAACTCCGGAATCAACCTAGTGAACCTCCTCTGCACCCTCTCCAGTGCCAGTCTATCCTTTCTCAAGTAAGGAGACCAAAACTGCACACAGTACTCCAGGTGCGGCCTCACCAGTACCTTATACAGCTGCAACATGACCTCTCTGCTTTTAAACTCCATCCCTTTAGCAATGAAGGACAAAATTCCATTTGCCTTCCTAATTACTTGCTGTACCTGCAGACCAACCTTCTGCAATTCATGCACAAGGACACCCAGGTCCCTCTGCATAGCAGCACGCTGCAACTTTTTACCATTCAAGTAATAATCCTTTTTACTGTTACTCCTACCGAAATGAATGACTTCACATTTATTAACATTGTATTCCATCTGCCAGACCTTTGCCCACTCACTCAATGTATCTATGTTCCTCTGCAAAGTTTCACAGTCATCTGCACACTTTGCTCTGCCACTCATCTTAGTGTCATCTGCAAACTTTGACAACCTACACGTGATCCCCAACTCCAAATCATCTATATAAATTGTAAATAATTGCGGTCCCAACACCGATCCCTGAGGCACACCACTAGTGACTGATTGCCAACCAGAATAGCACTCATTTAAAGGTCAACAGAAAGCCACAAAAAGAGCTATAAAGAAAAGTAAGATAGAACATGAGAAAAAACTAGCACAGAATATAAAGACAGATAGCAAAAGTTTCTATAAATATATAAAACGAAAAAGAGTGGCTAAAGTAAACGTTGGTCCTTTAGAGGATGAGAAGGGGAATTTAGTTATGGGATATGATGAAATGGCCAAGGCATTGAACAGGTATTTTGTATCGGTCTTCTCTCTGCTTCCTGTTAGTCAACCAATCCTCTATCCATGCTAATACTTTACCCCTAACGCCATGCATCCTTATCTTATGCAGCAGCCTCTTGTGCGGCACCTTGTCGAAGGCCTTTTGGAAATCTAGGTACACCACATCCACTGGGTCCCCATTGTCCACCTTGCTCGTAATGTCATCATAGAATTCCAAAAGATTTGTCAAGCATGACCTGCCCTTCATGAACCCATGCTGCGTCTGCCCAACGGGACAATTTCTATCGAGATGCCCTGCTATTTCATCCTTGATAATAGACTCAAGCATCTTCCCCACTACAGAGGTTAAGCTAACCGGTCTATAATTCCCCATCTTTTGTCTACCTCCCTTTTTAAACAGTGGCGTCACATCTGCTGTTTTCCAATCTGCTGGGACTACCCCAGAGTCCAGTGAATTTTGGAAAATTACCGCCAGTGCACCTGCTATTTCTCCCGCCATCTCTTTTAGTACCCTGGGATACATTCCATCAGGGCCAGGAGACTTATCAATCCTTAGCTCCATTAGCTTGCCCAACACTACCTCTTCCGTAATAATGATTGTTTCCAGGTCCTCACCTACGTTCGTCTCTTTGTCAATTACTGGCATGTTATTAATGTCCTCCACTGTGAAGACCGATACAAAATACCTGTTCAATGCCTCGGCCATTTCATCATATAACATAACTAAATTCCCCTTCTCATCCTCTAAAGGACCAACGTTTACTTTAGCCACTCTTTTTCGTTTTATATATTTATAGAAACTTTTGCTATCTGTCTTTATATTCTGTGCTAGTTTTTTCTCATGTTCTATCTTACTTTTCTTTATAGCTCTTTTTGTGGCTTTCTGTTGACCTTTAAAGTTTTCCCAATCTTTTAGTTTCATGCTGTTTTTGGCCACTTTGTATGCCTTCTCTTTCAATTTGATAGCCTCCCTTATTTCCTTAGACACCCATGGCAGATTACCCCTTTTCTTCCAGTCCTTCCTTTTCACTGGAATATACTTTTGCTGAGCACTTTGAAAAATTGCTTTGAAAGTCCTCCACTGCTCGTCAACTGTCCCACCATAAAATCTTTGTTTCCAGTCTACTTTAGCCAAGTCCTCACTCATTCTATTGTAGTCCCCCTTGTTCAAGCGCAGGACCCTGGTATTGGATTTTATCTTCACACTCTCCATCTGTATTCTAAATTCAACCATACTGTGATCACTCCTTCCAAGAGGATCCCTAACTATGAGGTCATTAATTATTCCTGTCTCGTTACACAGGACGAGATCTAGGATAGCTTACTCCCTCGTCGGTTGCATTACATACTGTTCAAGAAAACTATCACGGATACACTCAACGAACTCCTCCTCAAGGCTACCCTGACTGAGCAGGTTCGACCAATCTACATGTAGATTAAAATCCCCCACGATAATTGCCGTACCATTTTTAACCTGCTGCTTACCTTTTTATTTACCATCATACTCCCTGTCGTTTTCCCTTTCCCTTCCCCCCGAGTCACTAGTTTAAAGTCCTAGAGACCACCCTATTTATCCGTTTCGCTAGAACACTGGTTCCAGATCGGTTCAGGTGGAGACCGTCCCATCGGTACAGATCCCCCCAGTTCCAAAACTGATGCCAATGCCCCATGAAATAGAACCCTTCTTTCCCACACCACTCCCTTAGCCACGTGTTTACTTCCCTAATATTCTTATCCCTAAGCCAATTTGCACGTGGCTCGGGCAGTAATGCGATTATGACCCTCGAGGACCTGTTCCTTAATTTCGTTCCTAGCGCTTTATAATCCCCAAACAGGTCCTCCATCCTAGCCTTGCCTATGTTGTTAGTCCCAACGTGGACCACAACAACTGGATCCTCCCCCTCCCGCTCCAATATCCTTTCAAACCGGTCAGAGATGTCCTGCACCCTGGCACCAGGCAGGCAACACACCATGCAGGACTCCCGATCCAGCTTGCAAAGGATACTATCTATCCCCCTAATTATAGAATCCCCTATAACTACCACTCGTCTTTTTGCTCCCCCCTCTTGAATGGCCTGCTGCACCATGGTGCCATGGTCAGTTGGCTCATCTTCCCCGCAGCCCTTTTCCTCATCCACACAGGGAGCAAGTATCTCGTACCTGTTGGATAAGGTCAACGGCTGAGGCTCCTCTACTCCTGAACTCAGGATCCCCCTACCTGCCTCACTTGCAATCACACCCTGTTGTCCCTGATCACTAACTGAATTTGAATTACTTAATCTACCAGGTGTGACTGCCTCCTGAAACAAAACGTCCAGGTAACTCTCCCCCTCCCGGATGTGCCGCAGTGTTTGGAGCTCAGATTCCAGATCATCAACTCTGAGCCGGAGCTCTTCCAGCAACCAACACTTGCTGCAGATGTGGTCCCTGCCGTTCACAATGGGGACAGCCAGCTCCCACATCATACAGCTACAGCATATCACCTGCCCAGCCATCTCTACTTAGTTAATTACTTTATTACTTTATATAAATTTATGAGTTAAATACTTTCTGATACTTCTCTGCTATGGTCTTTTTCAAATAACCAATTAATAGATAAATCAAAAAAAAGTAAATTATTAACCAATCACACGATACAGAAGAAATAAAAAAGCTTACTTTATCAACACACCAGAGTTAACACCCTATCTGTACTAATGCTTTGTCTTTCAGCAGACCATTAACATATTGTTTGCCTTTGCTCCATGACCTTCTGGTCAGCTATTCGGTGACCTTGTCCTATCAATACCTCTTTTGTTATCTCTTGCCCCACCCCCGCTTTACTTGCTTAAAATCTTTTACATTTCTTATATCTGCCAATTCTGAAGAAGGGTCACTGACCTGTAACATTAACTCTGCTTCTCTCTCCACAGATGCTGCCTGACCTGCTGAGTTTTTTCAGCACTTTCTGTTTTTATTTCAGATTTCCAGCATCCACAGTATTTTGCTTTTATTTTTGAGGACTCTCAATCTGTGTGGTGAACTGGGTTGGAAACAAAACTGGAAGAGAAGCCTCTCTTTTTGTCTCCAATCCTATTCAAATAATTTTCAACAGAACATGTTCAAATTCACTGGCTCAGATTGTCCTGTCAAAATAAGGGTAAGGTAATGGCGCTCACCATTACTTAAGAGCAAACAGTACAGCAATTTCAGGCAAGGGGCAGATTCCCAAACTTGCTGTTTAAGTTGTGCTACTCTGCCATTAATTTCACAATAACAGCATGTCACTAGCTGGTTCCCCACTAAAACGCATTGAATGGTGTGAAGTTACTCTATTTGCATAGTAGATACAAAGTAAATTTGTCATAGAAAGTTGTCTTGTCCATTTCAGTCCAAATACTCTTTTGACAATGTGATAACTGGCACTGAAAACTATTACCAGCATGGATTCCTATTCCTTCAAGTATTAATTGTTGTTGGAGATTTTTAAAATGTCAAATTTAAAATTGAAACATTTCTCTTTTTACTTTTCCTTTTTGCTTCCTTCTTATCCCAACCTTTCCTTCCCTCACTTTATTTCTTTCCATACCTAATTTGACATTGAATTCACCCACTCTAATTTACACTTCCTTGTGCAGAACTTGCACTGTTAATTTCACAATACTTCAACTTGATTGGTTAAGCAGATACACAGTTGCTTGCCCTGTTTCCCTTGCTGCGGCATGATCAGCTCACACTATCAGCAACTTATCACGCAAAAAAATTAACTAATGGCAGACAAGTTTAGACATCCTTCCACAACAAAATTTGGCCCACTGATTGCATGCCTCTCAGTTTAAAAAAAACTTCTCTCCATACTGCTGATCGCGGTCCCATTATACATAATGAAAGTATCTCACCAAAATGCATGATTTGTGCACTCAATTTAAAAAAAAATTTGAACAATATAGATGATTCCCAAGATGTTGGCAGCACCGGATTAAGAAATCACCCCTATTGTTTCTTGCGCTTTGTCTGATACTAAACATTTCACCTGAAGCAGTCGTCTGCATGAAATAAATCCAAAGCAGGTACAATAGAGAACAGTGCACACAGCTAGCGAGCTGCAATGCAACATATTCACCACATGAGTAGTTCAGATTTTTCATGCTAGGTATGCACTGATACAACAAACAAAAGAGTGAACCTTAATTCAGCTAAGCGAAAATTGATAACACACTATATAAATGCAAGTGTTATCATGTTATGCCACATTGTGCTCCATACAATTAACTAAATATTTAAAAAGCACTGACTGCTGTAATAACCTGAATTTATTACACCTGAGAAATGCTGGGGTTTATGAAGTGCTCATGTTTAAATTTGCTTTAAATAACTTTTCGCTCCCAAAAAGTTGCCACTTGAGGTGGAAATTGAAATGAATAATTTAAAAAAAAATCACTCTCAGGATGTTGGTGATGCAGCTTAAGCCTCATTTGTATTAACCTACCAAAGGGGAAACTGAAAATGCTCATGGTATGGACCAGTGCGGTAGCAAGAGGCCACAAAAGAAAGAAATGCAACAATAATTGCCAACAGCAAGGCAGTGCCAAATCACTAATAGTCTAGAAGCCCTGGACACCAAACTCTCAGCAAGGATGGAGGTTATGGGCGAGCAGGAGTTCGTGAACACAACAATGACGACTGCACTTAAAAATCTGTAACATGCATTGGAACTTTCTGAGGAAGTGATGAGATGCAAGTCGATATCCTTTCCTTTTTTCCTTTTTAGCCTCCTTGTCTCGAGAGACAATGGGTAAGTGCCTAGAGGTGGTCAGCGGTTTGTGGAGCAGCACCTGGAGTGGCTATGAAGGCCAATTCTCGAGTGACAGACTCTTCCACAGGCACTGCTCCACAACCAACCGAAGCTGGCTGTCGGGGCTGTTACACAGATGGTTCTCTCCTTACACTTCTGTCTCTTTTCCTGACAACTGCTGAGCCTCTTCGAGTCACCTATCTTTAGCCCCGCCTTTATAGATGTCAGCCAGCTCTGGCGATCGCGGGCAACTGACTCCCACGACTTGCGGTCAATGTCGCAGAACTTCATGTCGGGTTTGCAAACGTCTTTAAAGCAGAGACGGGGACGGCCAGAGGGTCTGATACCAGTGACGAGCTCGCTATACAATACGTCCTTAGGGATCCTGCCATCTTCCATGCGGCTCACATAGCCAAGCCATCTCAAGCGCTGCTGGCTCAGTAGGGTGTACATGCTGGGGATGTTGGCTGCCTCGAGGACTTCTGTGTTGGAGATATGGTCCTGCCATCTGATGCCAAGGATTCTCCAGAGACAGCGAGGATGGAATGCGTTGAGATATCACTCTTGGCCTCGCTGCCGTCGAGCAAGATACTGAGGACACAGGCTTGAAACACTCAGACTTTTGTGTTCCGTGTCAGTGCACCATTTTCCCACACCCTTTTGGCCAGTCTGGACATAGCAGCAGACGCCTTTCACTTGTTGATTTCTGCATCAAGAGACAGGTTACTGGTGATGGTTGAGCCTAGGTAGGTGAACTCTTGAACCTCTTCCAGAGAGTGGTCGCCGATATTGATGGATGGAGCATTTCTGACATCCTGTCCCGTGATGTTCGTTTTCTTGAAACTGATGGTTAGGCCAAATTCGTTGCAGGCAGCCACAATCCTGTCGATGAATCTCTGCAGACACTCTTCCGTGTGGGATGCTAATGCAGCATCGTCAGCAAAGAGGAGTTCCCTGATGAGAACTTTCTGTACTTTCTCTAAAACAGGCGAGGTTGAACAACATGCCATCTGATCTTGTGCAGAGGAAAATTCCTTCCTCTGAAGACTTAAAACGCGTGACAGCGCAGCAGTGAGAAGAAGATCCCAAACAGTGTAGGTGCGAGAACACAGCCCTGTTTCACGCCACTCAGGATGGGAAAGGTGTCTAATGAGGCACCGTTGTGCTGAATTGTGCCTTTCATATTGTCATGGAACGAGGCGATGATACTTAGTAGCTTTGGTGGGCATCCGATCTTTGCTAGTAGTCTGAAGAGGCCACGTCTGCTTTGGTGAGATCTATGAAGGCAACACAGAGGGGCATCCATTGGTCGTGGCATTTCTCCTGTAGCTGGCGAAGGGAGAACAGCATGTCAATGGTGGAACTCTCTGCTCGAAAGCCGCACTGTACCTCAGGGTAGACATGCTCAGCCAGCTTCTGGAGTCTCTTTAAAACGACTCGAGCGAAGGCTTACCCCACTGAGCTGAGCAGGGAGATTCCACTGTAGTTATTGCAGTCACCGCGGTCACCCTCGTTCTTATAGAGGGTAATGATATTGGCATCGCGCATGTCCTGTGGTATTGCTCCCTCATCCCAGCACAGGCTAAGCAGTACATGGAGTGCTGAGAGTATAGCAGGCTTGGTACACTTGATTATTTGAGGCGTAATGAATGCTGTCCTTTCCTTGAGGTGCAAGTTGATATGTCACAGAAATTATTGCTGCATCTCATCCTTTATGGCCTGCTGCATTTTTTCCCTACCACATTAGTCAAAACCGCAAGCATTTGTATTGGCTCCACAGGTGGAGAAGAGTACAAGAAGAAAATTCCAGAACAAGTGGTCTAGGAGGCTAAAAGGCATAGCTGCCAGTATGGGACAAAGGGATGGGGGTAATGCATGAGACCAGAGTCAGAGGAAGAGGGTGGGGGAGGGGAGGGGTGGTGTTGCTGAGGGCTGGAGGGAGTTCCAAACATAAGGGTGAGGCTATGAATGGACTTCAACATGAGGATGAACATTTTAAAATGAGACGCACTGGGGGCCAGAGGCCAATGTACATTCACATAAACGGACAAAGGAGACAGACCTGATGTTATCGGTACAAACCTAAAGATTCACATTTAAAGGAAATAACATTTGGAATTAAACTGATATCAAATGAAGTCCTGTGGTTTAAACGATAGACAAAGGAAAAAGTGCACAGTCTGCCCAGATAGTTGGGCCGAGACATTCCTCGCAGCCAGGAATCCAGAGTTTTCTGAGAAACACTGGAAAAGCTGGGCTCATTTAGGAGGCTCAGAGGAGGTGATCTCACTGATGGGTAATAGTCATGGTCTGAGTTGTGGTAACAGAACCAAGGCACTGTTCAGTGATCAAAACGTGGGCACTGGCCTGGGCCAAGTAAAAGGTTCAAGTCTGTGGTCTGGGACTGCTGAGCATTTTACGTCCAAATTTACAGGGCTAATAGTAGTTTGGCAGTGCCTCACCATTGGTGGCCTGCAGATGGCCCAGGATATTCTTATAGTCTATTGGACTGAAGGTTGGGATCCAGGGACTGTCCTTAACTACAGTACCTACACTGTTTACCTTACCTTCAGCAATGACTAAGATCAGTCTCTTGGAATCACAGATGTGGGAGAGTGCGCTTCAGCAGTCAACAACAGAGTTTCTCCTTTTCCATTACTGTTGGAGCATCACTTGATAGTGCCAATGTTTATTGATGCCATCAGGCACTCAATCGTGCCAGGTGGGAAATCAGCACTTATAAAAGAAAAGACTTACTTTAGAAGTGATTCCATTGGCAGGAAGGAAGCAAGCTTACTGGATGAGAAGGGAGAATGGAGAAACAATTTAGATAACTAAATGGTACTAAATTTGAGCTCCATTCCAGAAGTTTACCTCTATCTCCTATCCCCAGTATTTAACTAACGAGTTGGGAATGATAATAGGTTGAACAATGTTGCAGGAAACAGTTGTCATAAAAAATTTGTTAGAAATATTTCTCTATTCCCAGTGTGCACATATTAGAAAATATTTAGGAGCATTGTGAACTCCCAGTGTAATTTAAAACACACTGGACAAATGACTGCATTTGTTCTTGCAAGTAGTTATGTGGTCTTCTATATAGCACACTCTTTACAGAAACCAAAGGACAATTTGACAGAGGTCATGTTTCCCCAGATCTGTGGTGGGTGGGCGGGTGGGGGGGCAGGAGGTCTTATACATCCACAAGCTGTGTTAGGATGGGAAGGCTTTACAACGCAAGTTACCAAAATCCAAGTTAGACATTTAGCGGTGATCTGTGAAAATGGGTAAGCCACTCTGTGTTTTCTGATGAATCCATCCCCTGCCAAATTTAAAATGTTAGGACAGAATTGTGAGGTGAGCATTTATTACATTCAGTAGAGTACTTTTAATGTGATCCAATTTACCTGTCCACTACTCTGATCCATTATCTCTTCTGGCACTTCATCATTCTGACAGGATTCCTCTTTATGCTTCTTCTCTTTGGATTTGCACTTCCCCTTTTTGCAGTTACCACCACACTCTTTTTTTTCCTCTTTGTACAGTGCCTGTAGTCTGCTCAAGAATTTATCTTGCCATTCACTAAAGTCAGCCTCAATGCTGCCATGTCTGCTCTTTACCACGTTGCAGTCACCCTCTCCACGAGTCATAACACGATGGGCACTCAACATCCACAGCCACATGTCAATATTTTTACCGACCTGAAAAAAATGACGTGCACTGTACAGTTAAAACTATAATAGTTTATTTTGCTGTTCACAGTAATGTTGTGAAGATGAAATGCAGTACACAAAAAAGCATCAGCAGAAAGAGTATGTCAATTCTTGAGTATTGCTGAAAAAAGAGACATACTGTCGAAGCTTTCTGTCTTGTACTCATCCGGACAGATGTAAGAATGCCAAATTTCAAAGGGAGCAACAATCTATACTGCATGAGAAGAGGGTGCTGATTGGTTGGCAAGTCAACTCTGGTTAAGGTGTTGCCATAGAGAATGCACCAGGGAACTACTGTCCCCCACGCTTTTGTTTAATTAAAAATAAAACGCAACACCTGGACATGTTCCTTTTGCCTGCACAGAACAGGTCCCTGCATATGAATATATGTAGCTTGCAGCAAGCAACAGTGAGCCCTATTGCAAGCCTGACTGATAACCTTAAATTGGTTGTTAGCGTAATTCTTAGCATACTCAGGATTGTTCAGTATGTTCAATCCTTGTAATAAAATTAAAAAGCAATGTTTAGCTACTTGACTAATAGCAAAGAAGAGAATTTTTAGGTTAACAAAGCAGTATTTGTAATTCCAAAGGTATATGTTTCCCTCCAAGCCACTGTAACATGTATCTTCTCTGATCAATGTAGTATCTTAAACGCAAGTATACCCATTGTGTCTTTTATTCATTTTTGGGATGTGGGTGTCACTGGCAAGGCTGGTATTCATTGCCCATTCCTTGTTGCCCTTCTTCTTGAACTACTTTGATACAACTGAGTGCCTTACTAGGCCACTTAAGAGAATGATGAAGAGTCAATCACATTGGTCTAGGCAGGAGTCACACACAAGCCAGACTGGATAAGGATGGCAGGTTTCCTCCCATAAAATATATTAATGAACCAGTTGAGTTTTTAACAACAACATGACAGCTTCTTGATTACTTTTACCTGTCTCAGCTTTATATTACGATTTTTTTTAATGGAATTCAAACTCTCATATTTCCATGGTGAGATTTTAACTCATTCTCACATAAAACTCACACATAACAGATTAAAATATTTGTTTGGTAGTACAGAACTTGAGTTTGCTGAAAATAGAGACATTTTGTCGAAGCTTTTCATCCTGTACTCATTAGGACAATTCAGAAGAATACCACTGTAAGGGAAACCAATGATACCAATGTTTCCTTTATTACTGGCAACTTTTTAACCTATCCCTTAGAGGCAGTAATAATGTATCTTGCACATCCTGTTTTAACAAAGTCAAAATTAAATTAAAAAGAAAAATCACAGACTAACAAAAGTACGCAACCAAGATCAGAATTTTAGATCTGTACAACATAAGTTATATAGAATCTACAGCACACAAACAGGCCAAGCTGCTCAGTTGGTCTATGCTGACGATTATGTTCCACACAAACCTCTTCTCATTCCTCTATCAGGCATTGGTCAAGTTGCAATAAATTCTCAAAAGGCAGTTGAGTCATCACATTATAGTTCAAGTATTTTGTCTGTATTTTTAAAAGATTGTAGTCATACAACAGAACTCTGAGCAATTACAGAAGCAAAGACAATATACTTACAGTGTTGTAATGATTTACATAAACAGAGTTGCCCAAGCCAAATACTGCGTATCTCAAACCTTTGAGGTAGGTTTTGCCATATCTAAAGTCATGTGTTGCCTCTTCCAACCACTTACAGAACCAGGCTGCACTTTCATTTGGTTGTCCATCAGTGTATGTGGAAACCATGAATACACAGATAGTTTTACTGTACACCTACACAAACAATGAAGTATATTTTTAAATAAGCAGATCAGAGCATAAAATACATTTCTGTGTTATCTATTACCCTAGGTAAAACTACTGTTTATATGAATGAACATTTTTAAATCACTCAAAACTTGTCTGTAGACAAAACTAGGCAAGATCAGATTGTAGGAAATTTTGCAAATAATTACAGCTATTTGGACTTTTATTTCAAAACACATCTCAAAACCAGAATTTTTTTAATTTTAGTCATAGATTAAAAATTGCAATACTCTTGAGTTATTGGAACAAAACTATGAAATGCACCAAAATACAGTAATCTTGTTTTTGTCTGACGCAAGGTTTAAATGTTATTTCAACATAATTATAATGGTGGTAAAAATGTGCACCAGGAAGTCAACTGTTTTTGGACACAGCTTCAAGAATGAGGATACTAAATAATTATTTCCAAGTATTCACTAGGAAAGAAAAAAGCTGCTTGCATCTCTCAATAATCCAGGTAGAATTAATAACTTTGTTAACATATACAAGATTAAAATCATAAACAGACATAAAAAAGCTCAAGATAAAATTTTCCTTTTTTGAGTTTTTCCTCAGGTTCATCATCTATAACTACTTCCTTAGGCAAGCTCTTGCTTACTATGGCCTGAGGTGTGTTGGGTGCTTTAGACGTGCTTTTCAAGCTTCCAGCCTACAAATGATCAGAGTATTCCAACCTGCAAACTTTTCCAACCAAAAATCAATTGAACTCTGAACTAAGTGGACTTCCGTTTACTTCACAATTAGGTTGGAGCCCTAAGATAGAACTGCATCTTAGTACAGGTACATTACATTTCATAATATAATATTTAAATATGGGAAACTGGTTGGTACAGTGGATTAAAACAGCCTTCCATCTTTGGGAATTGGATTCAAATCGAGCCCAGAATTATATAAAAGGAGTGGGGACAGTCACAATCCAATTCCTCTAGCACAATAATCTATCTTCATTCAGAATTAATTACCCATATCACTCAGATGGGCACAGGATGGCGGGTGTAGGAAATAAAAATGTGTCACATTGAAGGAAAAGGGAAATGCTCTTGAGATTGCAGCTTTCTGCTAACAGTGGAAGTCTGATACATTTAGATACCCACCAACTTGATGAGCAACCACATCCAACAAAATGCATTGGTATTAGTTATCTACTTTCACACATTAACAGGGCTTTCAGTAACAGTACAGAAACTAACCAATATAAAATAACGAACCTCATCCACCAGGCTGTCATCTGGATCATACTCCTTCAGATCAACAACTTCCACCGGTAATCCAAGTTTTTGTACCGCATCTGCAAGAGTTTTGGCAAACCTCTAGAACACAAGATTTTTTTTTTTTAAAAGCACTTAGGAAATCAAAATTTAAAAGATGTGTTGCGCAAAAGTTCTGTATGGCACATGTATCAGCACTCTAAATTGTGGCCATTACAACCTCAGTTCAAATCCATGTCACAACATTGTGAGTGAGTAGTGTCTTCTAATTTCCAACCCTGACCCTTTCCAATGTGTCTGACTGATTTAAACATTTGAGTTTTCAATGTCTCCAAACCAAATTACTGACAAATCCATGTGTGACGTTTCTGTTTGCCTGACATGGGGTGCACTCTCCTCTGTAGGGATACACCATGCAGTCAAAATTATACAGTGCATCTAATGTACAGAAATATCCCAAGCAGCTTCACAAAGAAGTGAAATAAGCTGGAACTACAATAGAAGGCATGATCAAAGAAGCAAGTTTTGAGAAGGTTTTTGAAGGTGGGGAGACTAAGATAAGAGGGTTTAGAAAGAGAATTTCAGACAGCAGGGCATGAAGGTTGGAGGCTTTGCCATCTGTGGTGGAGCAAAGGGAGGGGGGATGCGCAATACAAGAAAAAGTGTTTAAGTTGTGACAAATTTCTGAAGGTTGCAGAGATTAGGTAGAGTAAGACAAGCTACAGCTGCAGGTTCGCAACAGACAAAACTTAGGGACTTCACTGTGGTTGACAGGGCCCTCAACCATGTCCATCCCAATTCCCATGCTTTTGCTCTCACCCCTTTCACTCCCTCCTTGAAGCACGATAGGGTTCCCCTTGTCCTCACCATCCACCCCACCAGCCTCCATATTCAACAGATCATCCTCTGTCATTTCCACCACCTTTAGCGTGATGCCACCATCAAACACATTTTCCCCTCTCCTTCCAGCATTCTGTTCCCTCTGCAAAACCCTGGGTCCACTCCTCTATCACCCCCAAAACCCCCTCCACTTCCCATGGCACCTTTCCATGCATGCGCAGGAGATGCAACCCCTGCTCTTTTACTTCCTTTCTCCTCACCGTCCAATATCTCAAACACTCCTTCCAGGTGAAACAGCGATTTGCATGTACTTCTTTCAATTTAGTATACAGTAGTCACTGCTCACAATGTAGTCTGCTCTACACTGTGAAGACCAAATGCAGATTGGGTGACCTCTTTGGGTTTTACCTCCATTCAGTCTGCAAGCATAACCCCAAGCTTCCAGTTGTCTGTCATTTTAATTCTCCACCTCGTTCTCATGCTGACCTTCTGTCCTGGGCTTCCTGCAGCGTTCCAATGAAGCTCAACATAAGCTCCAGAAACAGCATTGCATCTTTCAATTAGGCACTTTACAGCTTTCCAGACTCAGCACAGAGTTCAACAATTTCAGGCCTTAATCTCTGCCCCCAGTTTGATTCCTTTCTCTTTGCGGGTTTCAGTTTTACTTTCATCTTGGTTTTCAGTTGGCAGCTGTTTATCATTTTGCCAGTCACAGCTCTCCTAGACACATCTTTTGTTCCTTCACTTGTGCTATTTCCACTCCCTCTAGCCCTGCACCACCAACTCTTTTGTCACTTAATCTCTCCTCTCTTCCAGACTATCACAGACCTTCCCTTTGGTTCTTTTTCCACCCTGTCCCTTTCACTTGCTTAAAACCTAGGACATTTCTAACTTTTCCCCAGTTCTGATGAAAGATCATCAACCTGAAACGTTAACTCTGTTTCTCTCTTCTGACCTGTTGTGTATTTCCAACATTTTCTGTTTTTAGTTATTAAAGAGATCCTTTTTTTTCTCATCTAGCAATTCTTATGCTCAAATACTCCTAGAACATATCAGCCAAAAACTGTGCAGCTGACAAACATATTATGGTAAGCATTTCAACTTTTGTCTAGTTCAGACCACTTCACCCACTAGGCCAAGAGCGAACAACTTCTAACCCAAGCCCTGACAATTCAGCCTTTGAACTCCAATCAACAAGTCCTATTTTCACTTATATTTCTTATTTACTATCTTGTCCTGTCTGAATTTTGGGAGTTTGAAATGGGCTGCTTTTAGAACAGGTTTCTCATTGGTGATTAAATCCTAAATCAGAACACCAAGACATGTTGCTATCATCAATGTGATATACATAAACTAACAGGAGCATGGATTTTAAACAACTTTGTAATGTCATAATATTCACCTACATGGGCCACAAAGACACAAACTTGGACACCCCTAATAATCTGCAAATAACCCTGCAAGCCTGTATCCCAGATTCTGGAGATTAGCAGAAGCAATCCAGCAGTCAAAAGACTGATCTACCCCTCTAGGTTACATCAATGAGCCAGAGTGGTTGGTCAATCAATAACAGCAGCCCAGAGAGCTATGGACCTGACTGGCTCAGATATCTGATACAAAAGCAAAGCACTGATGCTGGAAATCTGAAATAAAAATAGAAAATACTGGAAATATTCAGCAGGTCTGGCAGCATCTGTGGAGAGAGAAACAGAGTTAACATTGCAGGACTGTGACCTTTCATCAGATATCTGATTACTGGCTCTGTCACAGAGGATCGACCTGGTTCCAACCTCACTCATCAGGTGTGGCACTTTGGAACAGACTGGCAACCATGTTAATGTAGAAATGTGATAAATATTTCAACAGTTCCTAAATGATATGTGCTATAACAGTATAAAGCTAGAATATTAACGAAGGAAAAAAGAAGCCTATGTAATTCATCACCCTATACCCAACCAGCTACGAATAGCTGAAAGCAGATTGGTGAACCTGCTTCTGAGCTGATTTCTAACACTTTGATACAACGTTATAAAACTTTAAAACACAGAGAGCTAGATAAACACCAAAGTGAGAAAATATGCACAAACTTATTTAATAGAAGTAAAAAAGTGCATTTTTTAATTCTTTCAAATTGCTCCAATTTCCAAATCAACCTTTATCCTTAATATGACAAAAATGCATAATCATTGATCAAGTACATACCTCAGCAGTACCAGTCTGAGAGCCAATGAAAATCTTCACCCCAGCAACATGAGCTTCTTTTTCTTCTTGGACTAAATGCCCATTTTGAATGACGTCTTTGGCTACTTTTGGCACAATGCTGTCCTCGTCTTTCTGCTGTTCAAAGTATTTTGCATTATATAGTCAATTTCCATATTAACACCAAACCTTTTCACAACAGGAACCTGTGCACTTCTCAGATACAATATATATGTAACCAACAAGGAAAGGCATTTATTCTATACACAATCAAAACAACTTGGTCTTCTGAAGCAATTAAAAAACAGGGAAGTAACTTAACTTTGAGATACAAATATCAATGCTTTAAAGACTTATTTGTGAAACAATAAACTGTTTATATGTTGATCCTTTTATTTTTCATATTATTTTCAGGTCTCCCAGCATCAATAATGATTTTAAAGTCTTGTGCATAATGACCAAGAGGTGATGGTCAGTCTGATTTTCTATCAATTCACGCCGTCAACCCCCCATGAGGAAATGTCAAGCCTTCACTCGGCAGCATAACTAAGATTGATACCCTCAGCAGAATGGCAGACAGAAAGCCACATTGCAATACTTTATTATCTTTATTACAAGTCATGAAGATACAGAGCTGTGCAGATATATTACCTTGTTATGGTTTTTACTTAAAAACGCAACAGCTGCCCAAACTCCTATGGCAACAACAATTGTAGAATAGATGTAGTGTCTAACATGCCATAACGACAATGCGTAATTCTGCAAGGAGTTCCAGGTATCAAAGATGTGAACTGGAAAGAAAAAAAAAAGCCTCTGTAAACCTCAGCTCAACCAAAACCCTGATTCCCATACCCTAGTCACATGTGTCAATCACCCATGTCCTCACTGACCTACACTGGCTCCAATTTAAAATTTAAATCCTACCTTAGCCTCACCTCTACGTTTCCTTGCAACTTCCTCCAGTGCAGTACTGAGAGAGTCCTGCATTGTTGGAGGTGCTGCCTTTCAGATTAGGTGTTAAACTGAGGCGATATATCCCACCTCAAGTGGACATAGATATCCCATGCCCCTATTAAAATACCCAAAAGAACTCTCCATTGTTCATTCCAACATTTATCCCTCTAACACATGTTATCTGATTATTTACTTGTTGTTTATGGACATATTGGCTGCTGTTTTCCCACAACAGTGACTACACTTAAAAATATTTTTTATTGGCTGTGAATGTCCTGATGTGTTGCATAAATACAAATTCATTCCTCCTTTTTTTCTATATAATCCAGCCTAGACTTTCCAGTCCTCTGAATCTGGCCTCATTTACCCATCATTGGTGACTATGCCATCAGCTGTCTAGGCCACACTCACCGGAATTCCTTCCCTGTAACCCCCGGTTTCTTTATTTCTCTATCCTCCTTTAAGATCTTTCTTAAAACCCATCCCTTGACTATGCATTTGGTCACCATTCCTAATCTTTCCTTTTGTTCAGCATTCATTCGCCTGATACCTTGTGAAGCACCTTAAAATGTTTAACTACATTAAAAGGTGAGAGATAAATGTAAGCTGTTACTGAAGAATATTGGAATGAAAATCTTACTCAAGCACAGAAAATATTGATTGGTACAGGAAAGGTAAACACTGAACATTACCTCAAGGTAAACCATAACAGAAAAAAAAGGATATAATTTCACACTGGTGACAGGCATATTTAGGAGTAATTCAGTGGTACAAACAGTAATTAACACTTTAGTTTTCAAAAAGTGCAGAGAGAAAAGGATCGTACCAGATTGAATAAAGGGTAATGGGGGATTGTTGAGCCAAGAGGAACTGAATTACATTTTTGTAAATCGGTATTTGTCCTGCAATCTTTTAGATAGCCACCTGCAACATAAAAATAAGGCTCAGAACCTGCATCGAGGCGAGAGACTCAGTTACTCCAAGGTAGCAGGTTGCAGCAGAAAATAAGAGACGGAAATTGGTCTCTCACCAGAACGGGAGGACAATATAATGTTTAATATGTGAGTTCAGGCGCGCGGCGCTTCATAAGGGAAAATCAATCAGTAAAAGCCGCGGCCTCACCATCATCGCGCTCATCCCCGCAGCTCGACCGGCAAAGCCACAGCAGCAACACGGCAAAAAAGCCCCGCATGGCCGCTCCCCCCGGGCAGGACCCCGATCCGGATCACAAAAAAACCTTCGGCAAAGCTGCAGAACCAGGATTAAAGTCCTCGGCCTCCCGTCCCAGCGTCGCCATTACTTCCGCTGAGCATGCTGGGATCCCGCCAGCCCCAATAACACCTCAAACACATCAAATTCCTCAACCCAACACCTCAAACACATCAAATTCCTCAACCCAACACCTCAATCTGCTCAAACACCTCAACCCAACACATCAAACTCCTCAACCCAACACCTCAAT
Source organism: Heterodontus francisci (assembly GCF_036365525.1). NCBI lineage: Eukaryota > Metazoa > Chordata > Chondrichthyes > Heterodontiformes > Heterodontidae > Heterodontus > Heterodontus francisci. The sequence goes on along the minus strand of NC_090400.1, from coordinate 28,403,471 downwards.
CTGCTCAAACACCTCAACCCAACACATCAAACTCCTCAACCCAACACCTCAATCTGCTCAAACACACCAAACTCCTCAAACACCTCAACCCAACACCTCAAACTCCTCAACCCAACACCTCAAACTGCTCAAACACACCAAACTCCTCAAACACATCAAACTCCTCAACCCAACACCTCAATCTGCTCAAACACACCAAACTCCTCAAACACCTCAAGCCAACACCTCAAACACATCAAACTCCTCAACCCAACACCTCAAACTGCTCAAACACATCAAACTCCTCAACCCAACACCTCAAACTGCTCAAACACATCAAACTCCTCAACCCAACACCTCAAACTGCTCAAACACATCTAACTCCTCAACCCAACACCTCAATCTGCTCAAACACACCAAACTCCTCAACCCAACACCTCAGATTGCTCAAACACATAAAACTCCTCAACCCAACACCTCAAACTGCTCAAACACATCAAACTCCTCAACCCAACACCTCAAACTGCTCAAACACATCAAACTCCTCAACCCAACACCTCAAACTGCTCAAACACATCAAACTCCTCAACCCAACACCTCAAACTGCTCAAACACATCAAACTCCTCAACCCAACACCTCAATCTGCTCAAACACATCAAACTCCTCAACCCAACGCCTCAGACTGCTCAAACACACCAAACTCCTCAAACACATCAAACTCCTCAACCCAACACCTCAAACACATCAAACTCCTCAACCCAACATCTCAAACTGCTCAAACACATCAAACTCCTCAACCCAACGCCTCAGACTGCTCAAACACACCAAACTCCTCAAACACATCAAACTCCTCAACCCAACACCTCAATCTGCTCAAACACACCAAACTCCTCAAACACCTCAACCCAACACCTCAAACACATCAAACTCCTCAACCCAACACCTCAATCTGCTCAAACACACCAAACTCCTCAAACACCTCAACCCAACACCTCAAACACATCAAACTCCTCAACCCAACACCTCAAACTGCTCAAACACACCAAACTCCTCAAACACATCAAACACCTCAACCCAACACCCCAAACACATCAAACTCCTCAACCCAACACCTCAATCTGCTCAAACACACCAAACTCCTCAAACACCTCAAGCCAACACCTCAAACACATCAAACTCCTCAACCCAACACCTCAAACTGCTCAAACACATCAAACTCCTCAACCCAACACCTCAAACTGCTCAAACACATCAAACTCCTCAACCCAACACCTCAAACTGCTCAAACACACCAAACTCCTCAACCCAACACCTCAGATTGCTCAAACACATAAAACTCCTCAACCCAACACCTCAAACTGCTCAAACACATCAAACTCCTCAACCCAACACCTCAAACTGCTCAAACACATCAAACTCCTCAACCCAACACCTCAAACTGCTCAAACACATCAAACTCCTCAACCCAACACCTCAAACTGCTCAAACACATCAAACTCCTCAACCCAACACCTCAATCTGCTCAAACACATCAAACTCCTCAACCCAACGCCTCAGACTGCTCAAACACACCAAACTCCTCAAACACATCAAACTCCTCAACCCAACACCTCAAACACATCAAACTCCTCAACCCAACACCTCAATCTGCTCAAACACACCAAACTCCTCAAACACCTCAACCCAACACCTCAAACACATCAAACTCCTCAACCCAACACCTCAAACTGCTCAAACACATCAAACTCCTCAACCCAACACCTCAAACTGCTCAAACACATCAAACTCCTCAACCCAACACCTCAAACTGCTCAAACACATCAAACTCCTCAACCCAACACCTCAATCTGCTCAAACACACCAAACTCCTCAACCCAACACCTCAGATTGCTCAAACACATCAAACTCCTCAACCCAACATCTCAAACTGCTCAAACACATCAAACTCCTCAACCCAACGCCTCAGACTGCTCAAACACACCAAACTCCTCAACCACATCAAACCCCTCAACCCAACAGCTCAAACTCCTCAACCCAACACCTCAAACAGCTCAACATCAAACTCCTCAACTCAACAGCTCAAACACGTCAAACTCCTCAACTCAACAGCTCAAACACGTCAAACCCCTCAACCCAACACCTCAAACTGCTCAAACACATCAAACCCCTCAGCCCAACACCTCAAACTGCTCAAACACATCAAACTCCTCAACCCAACACCTCAAACACATCAAACTCCTCAACTCAACAGCTCAAACACATCAAACTCCTCAACGCAACAGCTCAAACACATCAAACTCCTCAACCCAACAGCTCAAACTCATCAAACTCCTCATCCCAACAGCTCAAACTCATCAAACTCCTCAACCCAACAGCTCAAACACATCAAACTCCTCAACCCAACACCTCAAACAGCTTAAACACATCAAATTCCTCAACCCAACACCTCAAACTCCTCAACGCAACAGCTCAAACACATCAAACTCCTCAACCCAACAGCTCAAACACATCAAACTCCTCAACCCAACAGCTCAAACGCATCAAACCCCTCAACCCAACACCTCAAACACATCAAACTCCTCAACCCAACACCTCAAACAGCTTAAACACATCAAATTCCTCAACCCAACAGCTCAAACTCATCAAACTCCTCAACCCAACAGCTCAAACGCATCAAATTCCTCAACCCAACAGCTCAAACGCATCAAACTCCTCAACCCAACACCTCAAACAGCTTAAACACATCAAATTCCTCAACCCAACACCTCAAACAGCTTAAACACATCAAATTCCTCAACCCAACACCTCAAACACATCAAACTCCTCAACCCAACACCTCAAACTGCTCAAACACATCAAATTCCTCAACCCAACAGCTCAAACGCATCAAACTCCTCAACCCAACACCTCAAACAGCTTAAACACATCAAATTCCTCAACCCAACACCTCAAACAGCTTAAACACATCAAATTCCTCAACCCAACACCTCAAACACATCAAACTCCTCAACCCAACACCTCAAACTGCTCAAACACATCAAACTCCTCAACCCAACAGCTCAAACACATCAAACTCCTCAACCCAACACCTCAAACAGCTCAAACTCATCAAACTCCTCAACCCAACACCTCAAACTGCTCAACCACATCAAACTCCTCAACCCAATACCTCAAACAGCTCAAATACATCAAACTCCTCAACCCAACAGCTCAAACACATCAAACTCCTCGCTTCAACAATACCTTAAACAGCTCAACCCAACACCTTAAACAGCCAAAACCCATCAAACTCCCCCACCCAACAATACCTTAAAACAACTAAGACACATCAAACACTTCAACTTCAATACAACTCCAGCAACAACAACTGAAAAAGCTAAACAGGATTAATTACCACATGGTGAAGGCACCCGGAGGCGGTAGCAATCATAATATGATTGAATTTTGCATTCAGTTTGAGGGAAAGAAGAGTGGGTCTAAGACTAGTATTTTAGACTTATATAAGGGCAATTATGAGGGCATGAAATCAGCACTAGCTAAAGTGAACTGTCAAATTAGGTTAAGGGATAGGTCAATAGAGATGCAGTGGCAGACATTTAAGGGGATGTGTCAGAATACACAGAATATATACATTCCAAGAAGAAAGAAAAATTTCAAGGGAAGGACCCATCATCCATGATTAACTAAAAAAGTTAAAGATTGTATGAAACTTAAAGAAAAAGCACATAATTACACAAAGATGAGTGGCAGGTCAGAAGATTGGACAGAATATAAAAAGCAGCACGTAAAAATTAGAGTAAGAGAGAAAGCTACCTAGAAATATAGAAACAGATAGTAAGAGTTTCTGTTGATATTTCAAAAAGAAATGAGTTAACAACATGAGTGTTGGTCCTTTAGAAAGTGAGTCTGGGGAATTAGTAATGGAAAATAAGGAGATAGCAGATGAATTGAACAGGTATTTTGCATCTGTCTTCACCATAGAGGATACAAGTAGCATCCTAGAAATAGCTGTAAATCAGGAAATGGAAGGAAGGGAGGAACTCAAGAAAATTACAAACACCAGGGAAGTGGTACTGAGAAAATTGTTGGAGCTGCGGGCGGACAAGTCCCCGGGTCCTGATGGACTTCATCCTAGGGTCTTAAAAGAAATGGCTAGTGAGATAGTTGATGCATTGCTTTTAATTTTCCAAAATTCCCTAGATTCGGGGAAGGTTCCATTAGATTGAAAAATAGCCAATGTAACTCCTTTAATTAAAAAGGGAGACAGAAAGCAGGAAACTACAGGCCAGTTAGTTTAACATCTGTCATAGGGAAAATGTTAGAAGCTATTATTAAAGACATTATAGCAGGGCACTTAGAAAAATTCAAGGTAATCAGATAGAGTCTACATGGTTTTGTCAAAGGGTAATCATGTTTAACCAATTTATTAGAGTTCTTTGAAGAAGTAACGTGCTGTGGATAAAGAGGAACTGGTGGATGTACTGTACTTAGATTTCCAGAAGGCATTTAATAAGGTACCACATCAAAGATTATTGCAGAAAATAAAAGCTCATGGTATAGAGGGTAACTATTGGCATGGATAGAAGATTGGCTAGCTAACGGGAAACAGAGAGTAGGCGTAAAAGGGTCATTTTCTGGTTGGCAAGATGTAATGACTGTGTGCCACAGGAATCAGTGCTGGGGCCTCAACCTTTTACAATTTATATAAATGACTTGGATGAAGGGACCGAAGGTATGGTTGTAAATTTGCTGATGACATAAAGATACGTAAATTGTGAAGAGGGCATAAGGAGGCTACAAAGGGATATAGGTTAAGTGAGTGGGCAAAGATCTGGAAAATGGAGTATAATGTGGGAAAATGTGAAATTGTCCATTTTGGCAGGAAAAATAAAAAAGAAACATATTATATAAATGGCGAGAGATTGCAGAGCTCTGAGATGCAGAGGGATCTGGGTGTCCTAGTACATGAATCGCAAAAGGTTAGTATTCAGGTACAACAAGTAATTAGGGAAGCTCATAGAATGTTATCATTTATTGCCAGGGGAATTGAATACAAAAGTAGGGAGGTTATGCTTCAGTTATACAGGGCACTGGTGAGACCACATCTGGAGTACTGTGTACAGTATTGGTCTCCTTATTTAAGGAATGATGTAAATGCATTGGAAGCAGTTCAGAGAAGGTTTACTAGATCAATACCTGGAATGGGCGGGTTGTCTTATGCGGAAAGGTTGGACAGGCTGGGCTTGTATCCACTGGAATTTAGAAGAATAAGAGGCAACATGATTGAAACATGTAAGATCCTGAGGGGTCTTGACAGGGTGGATGTGGAAAGGATGTTTCCTCTTGTGGGAGAATCTAGAACCAGGGGTCACTATTTAAAAATAAGGGATCGCCCATTTAAGAGAGATGAGGAGAAATTTTTCTCTCAGAGTCGTGAGTCTTTGGAACTCTCTTCAAAAGGCGGTGGAAGCAGAGTCTTTGAATATTTTTAAGGCAACATGGATGGATTCTTGTTAAACAAGAGGGTAAAAGGTTATTGGAGGTAGGCGGGAATATGGAGTTGATGTTACAATCAGATCAGCCATGATCATGTTGAATTGCAGAGCAGGCTCGAGGGGCCAAGTGGCCGCCTCCTGCTCCTAATTCGTATGTTCATATGTAAAACACAACAGACTCCTCAACTTCAATCCAACTCCTGCAACAACTTAAACAGCTAAAACACATGAAACTCCTACATTCATTACTCTGCTGCTGGCTGGATACATTCACTTTAAAATTATCCACAAAGAATGTGATATTATAAAGTCCTAGACTGAAAGTGAAGTCAAGAACAAGAACTGCATTTCTACAGCACCTTTGGCAGAATCAAATGTTCCAAAGTGCTTGATATATGGATATCCTACAACAGTTGGGAAAAGCTACTGTAATGCACAGTCCAACAGATTGGATTTGAGGAGAACTTTAAAGGCTGGGAGGAAAATGGCAAGAGTGCCAGAAGGGTTGACCAAGCATCAAACAGGTTGCAAAGGTAATTAGAGTCAAGCTGCTGAGTCATTGTAGGGTGTAGTCATTAGGGCTACCACAGGTTGAAGGAGCAAGACAAAGGAGTCATTTGTAAGCATGTAAATGGATTTTGGTGCAACAGAGAATTTTTAGCCAAAGCAGATTGGAAAGGTTTGGGGTGATGGATGAATAATGTGGGTGAGGATGCAAGTGACAGGGATTTTGGATGAGTTGGAGTTTGGGAGGCTAGCAAGGATAATACTGGAACATTCAAACTTTTCTTTTCTCTCAAAGTCCTTGATAATATTGTCACCTTCAAATCCATAATAACCTTTCCCGTAACTCTGTGTATGAATCTTTCCAAACCATTTCCACCCATGCACCAAAACAGCCCTAATCAAAGTTACAAATTAGATTCTCTGTGATTGTTTCCATGATGCTTTCTTCCCCTTCGGACTCTGTGTAGTCTTTGACATGTTCGATAACTTCATTCTCCTCCAACACCTCTCTATTGTCCAACTCAGTTGAATTATCCTTATCCAGTTGATTCCATTCTTACCTATCCAATAAAACCTAGAGTATCTCAAACAATGGCTTCCCATTCTGCTCCCACACTATTACTTCTGGAGTGGTCCAAAGATCTATCCTTGGCTTCCTCCTCATCTACATGCTCTTCCTTGCTGACATCATACAAAGGTAAGTCACCTTTCACATGTACAATGCCTAGTTCTACCTCTCCATCACCTTTCGACCCTTCAATTGTCTTTGCTGTCAGACTGCCTGTCCAAACATCTACTCTGAGATTAGCCAAAACGCCATCCAACTTAACATTGGGAAGATTGAAGCCACTGTCCTCCAGCATTTGAACCACATCCACCAAATCCATTCCCTTCCCTGGCCTTTGTCTCAGGTTGAACCAAACTGTTCGCAACCTTGACTTCGAGCTGAGCTTCCAACCCCATACCCACCCCCCTGTCACAAAGACCACTACATACACCTCAGTAACCTCACCTGCCTCTGCCCCTCCCTCAGCCCACCTGTGGATGAAATCTTCATACATACCTTTGTTACCTCCAGTGCCCTTCTGGCCAGTCTCCCATCAACTTAAGGTCATTCAAAACTTTGCTGCCATATCCTATTCAGCACATATTCCCACTCATCCATCAATCCTGTCTTAGTTGACCTACATTGGATCACAGACCTCCCAGGCCTTCAATTTAAAATGCTCATCCTCATGCTAAATCCAATCATGGTGTCACCGCGCTCTAGTGCTGTAACCTCCGCCAGCCCTACAACCCTTAACCCAAACTCTGCGTTCCTCTGACTCTAATCTCTTGTGCATCACCTCCTTCGCCACCCCACGATTGGTGGCTGTGCCTTCAGCTGTGTATGTCCCACACTCTAGAAGTCATTCCCTAAACTCCTACAGCTTCCCCATCTCCTTTAAAACCTTCTTTAAAACAATGCAAACTGTTGTTGTTATATGTAGAACCTCAACTCTGTATGGGATATGCCATGTTTTGAGTTGACCTACATTGGTTGATCTGATCTGACACAAGAGGCTTATAGGGTGGCTGGCACACTAGGAATCTAATTGTACACATAAAGAATTACTTATAAAGATGAGTGGTATGTAAGCTATGGTAGGATGGGGAGAAAACAGTGTCAGCAGAACAAATAAGTGAATTCACATTAGGAGAACAATTTCTAAAGGTTGTTCATGACGATTTAAGCATGTGATCACTGGACCACAAACAAAACTTCAAATTAATTGGTTGAGAATGCCAATAACTTTGTGGTCTTGCAACACTGGGAAATTGACATGTGGCTAAAATGAGAGCTACCCCACATCATCCGTCCGTTGAGCCAGCTAATCAGACCATGAGATTCTGCAGTCGAGCATATCACAGGAAGATGATACTAGAGAGATTACTGTAACAGGTTAGATCATAAATTAGGTTACCAACCTGATCAGAGATACCAGCAGTGGCAGCAAAGGATAAGACAGAGATGGGGGGTGGGGGGGTGGGGAGGAGGGGTGCGCTTGGAACAGCGGGGACCTAATCAGTCTCGTTTCAAAAAAGCAAGAATGATATCAGAGGACAGACCGGTGATTTGTTGCTAAGTATTAGGATTTAAAAAAAAGAATTAAGCCAGTGAATTAAACTAGGACCAAGAAACTCAAAAGTACTGTATTAAATTTATACCCTAGTTAAACTAATGAATACAATTTCAATCAGGTTAATAACAGTAAGTGAATTAAAAAGAGTATTAGCACAGAGCAGGTCTAGAGGCATTCATTGAAAATTAAGACTTTAAACAAGGTACTAACTAGATTATAAAAGCAGGATTTTTTTTAATATCATGGATGGGCAGCTAAGACCTGTTGCTTGTAATTCCTGTGCCATGAGAACCTCAGGATGCTTCATGTGTCTTGGGGAACCACGTGTGTCGGAAATGTCTCCACTAGCTTGAGTTCGAGCTCAGGGCTTCCAAGCTTGAGGGCAGCTGGAGTCACTGCAGAGCATTAGGGAGTGTCCTGAATCATACATTCCAAGAGGTAGGTGCCCCACAGGCAGAGAGAGTTCAGGATAGTAGATGGGTGGCCATCCAGAAGAGTGGGAAGAGGCAGGAGGTGCAGGAGTCTTCAGCGTGTGTGCCACTCTCAAACCGGTTCTCAGCTTTGGAGTGTTGAGATTGATGACACCTTGAAGGAGTGCAGTCCAGACCATGACACCAGTGGACAAGGGACTACAGAGGAAGAAACAGCAAAAAGTAGAAATAGGTTTGTTATAGGAGATTCCATAGTTAGGGGGAGACTGGCATTTCTGTAACCGTCATCACGAGTCCTGCTTGGTGTGTTGCCTGCCTGGTGCCAGGGTAAAGGACATCACAGAGAGGGTGCAGAATATTCTGCAGGAGGAAGGGAGTAAGCCAAAAATTGTGGTATACTTCGGTACCAATGACCTAGAGAGAGCAGATATTGAGTTCCTATGGTCAGATTTTCAGGAGCTAGAAAGTTTAAAAAGCAGGACCTTGAATGTAGTAATCTCTAGTGCCATGCGCCAGCAAGAGTAGTAATAGGAAAACAGGGAGGATCAATGCGTGGCTTGAGGCATGGTGCAGGAGGGAGGGCTTCAGATTTTTGAGATATTGGGACCAGTTCTGGGGCAGGAGGCACAGATTCAAAAGGAACGGGTTGCACCTCAACAGGACTGGGACCAACATCCTTGCGGGGAGGTTCACACTAAAGTGGCAGGGGGATGGGCACCAGCTAATAGAAGTAGAAAAGAGGAATTGGGAGCAGAAGGGAGTGAGAGTGAACTTCCTACTCGCTTCAGCTTGGCTGTATTACAAGAGGGAACAACCGGTGCCAAGGCAGTCACTGTCCTCGGAGAGATGTAGTTGGACAAGGTTGTTTGTCTTAAGGTCAGATGTGGGCTGCTTGATGCTAATCAATCAGCGCCCATGACACACTGCACAACACCATTGAATAAGAAAGATACCGACATGCTTAGCAGCGGATTGGCAAGTCTTTTGGGCAGAGTTCCACATACTCCATGGAAATCTGAGGCCAGGAGATTTGGCAACCACTCCCATGTGACACATGCTGTTAGTACGGTTCTTATGAGTGAGCTGAGCACCTACCTGAATGGGGGGAGTGATCTGAAAAAATTGAGTATTTTGTCCATGGTGTATTATTTCTATTTTTTAAATGATTATCCTCAAATTTGAGATAGATTCTGTTTAAAAAAAAAAGCTCAGCTTGTGATCTGCAGATTTTATTGAGCCAGTGCATTCATCATTGGGGCGGCACAGTGGCGCAGTGGTTAGCACCGCAGCCTCACAGCTCCAGGGACCCGGGTTCGATTCCGGGTACTGCCTGTGTGGAGTTTGCAAGTTCTCCCTGTGTCTGCGTGGGTTTTCTCCGGGTGCTCCGGTTTCCTCCCACAAGCCAAAAGACTTGCAGGTTGATAGGTAAATTGGCCGTTATAAATTGTCACTAGTATAGGTAGGTGGTAGGGAAATATAGGGACAGGTGGGGATGTTTGGTAGGAATATGGGATTAGTGTCGGATTAGTATAAATGGGTGGTTGATGTTCGGCACAGACTCGGTGGGCCGAAGGGCCTGTTTCAGTGCTGTATCTCTAATCTAATCTAATCTAATCTAATCATCTAATCTAATCTGTACAACCAAATGTTCTGCATTAAAAATGCAAATGAGTCAGATGCAACCTCAATTGTCTGCTGATTTACACCTGATCCACTCCACTTCCCTACCCCTTCATCCCTCCACCACAGCCTACTTCCTTTCCCCATCCCTTCTCATTACATTTGCTCCTTGTTGGTCCCCACCTCCTAAACCCACTATCATTCTTTATGACCCCACTAGACTGAACCCAAAGCCAGTTACCCAACACTGAGCTGGGATCTGGCAATCTGTTTGTTGAAGCATTTCTAGTGCTACAAACAGAATAGTATAAGCATTTAAAAACAAATTGTCTATTCTGAGCTGGTACTGAGACTTCAGTAAAGATGAATTATGGTTACTAATTCAGATCTGTTGCAGGTATTACTAAGGTTAAGTGAAGTCAATTGCTCCTTTAAGCAGTCTGGTTGCTTGCTTTTTATGGATGTTTACTCCCATGGCTCTCTATCAGCTAGCTTGGAGTGTGACAATTAAACTCCCTTGTGATCTGGACCCATTCTCCGTGTCTTTAAACTTGTTTAAACACCTTTAATCTCTCCAAAAATGGATCAAATTAACACTGAGCAAGAGGTCCACTGGTTCAGTTTGTAAACTGCTTTGTTCCATATATAGACAGTGAGTACAATCAAAGTTACTTAGTACAATTAGTTCGAAGAACATGCATGGACTAGCTCACTTGTTCGTTCTGCAATTTGTCCTGCTAACAGCAGAGGTTATTTCTCGCTCCCGCAGCCTCTTAGCTTACTTCTTTAGCAGCCTTTGTTTTTTTTTCTATCTGGCGTGTTTTGATTCTTCCTTCAAAGATGAGCAGAGGTAGAATCAAACAGTACAAAAGGTTGCCATTTGGCCCAGCATAGGTATTAAGCTAAACCTTCCCAGTCCCCTTCCCACTCTAGTCCTAAATTCGATATCCCTCTAATTTCTCCCCCACCCCTTCCAAGTTCACCTCCTCCATAAGACCAACCTCATGCTCCCTCAAAACCACTCCAACGAGCTGCCTTCCCTTCCAAGCCCCCATGCAACCAGTAGTGTAAATGATTTCCTTGCTTCAAGCACTGCCCCCATCTTTCAAAATTACCATCATCACGTCCCTTCAAAAAACTTTCCTCACCTCCTCCGTGATCCCAACCTCCACAAGCCCTAAAACCAACCACCCCCACTTCTCCCATGCACCCCCACCTGCATTGATCTTACTGGACTTTTCTGAATCTCCTCACCTTTCACATTTATTTAACTTTGAAACTGCCCCCTTGCTTGGACACTGACCATGTTCTCTTCCCACCAACCTGGACAGTGACCACCCCACCTCCCCCCCCTTACCCCAAAACCTGCACACTGACCACACCACACCCGTCCCCACAAAACCTGGACACTGACCAACCCACACCCTCCATAACCTGGACACTGACCACCCTGCATCTTGGCCCCTCCCCCATAACCTGGACACTGACCACCCTGCACCCTCCCCCCAAAGCCTGGGCACTGACCATCCCGCACCCCAAAACCTGGAAACTGAGCACCCTGCATCCTGCCCTCCCCCCAAAACAGGACACTGACCACACCGCCCAAAACCTGGACACTGTGCTCGAAAATGGGATTAGAATATAGGTGCTTGATGGTCGGCACAGACACGATGGGCCTGTTTCTGTGCTGTATAACTCTATGTCCACCCCACACCCACCCTCCCCCCAAAACCTGGACACTGATCACCCCAGACTTCCCACCCAACAAAAGCTGGTCACTGACCACCCCTCCCCCCAAAAAAACCTGGTCACTGACTACCCCTCCCCCCCCAAAAAAACCTGGACACTGACCACCCCTACCCCCCCCCCCCCAAAAAAAACCTGGACACTGACCACCCCACCCCCCCACAAAAAAACCTGGTCACTGACCACCCCTCCCCCACCAAAAAAAAAACCTGGTCACTGACCACCCCTCCCCCCCCCCAAAAAAAAACCTGGACACGGACCACCCTGCACCCTCCCCCCAAAGCCTGGGCACTGACCACCCCGCCCAAAACCTGGACACTGTGCTGGAAAATGGGATTAGAATATAGGTGTTTGATGGCTGGCACAGACACGATGGGCCGAAGGGCCTGTTTCTGTGCTGTATAACTCTACGTCCACCCCACACCCACCTTCCCCCCAAAACCTGGACACTGATCACCCCAGACTTCCCACCCAACAAAAGCTGGTCACTGACCACCCCACCCGCCCAAAAAAACCTGGTCACTGCCCACCCCTCCCCCCCAAAAAAAACCTGGTCACTGACCACCCCTCTTTGGCCTCCTTATCTCGAGAGACAATGGATAAGCGCCTGGGGGTGGTCAGTGGTTTGTGAAGCAGCGCCTGGAGTGGCTATAAAGGCCAATTCTAGAGTGATAGGCTCTTCCACAGGTGCTGCAGAGAAATATGTTTGTCGGGGCTGTTACACAGTTGGCTCTCCCCTTGCGCCTCTGTCTTTTTTCCTGCCAACTACTAAGTCTATTCGACTCGCCACACTTTAGCCCCGCCTTTATGGCTGCCCGCCAGCTCTGGCGGACACTGGCAACTGACCCCCACGACTTGTGATGAATGTCACAGGATTTCATGTCGCGTTTGCAGACGTCTTTAAAGCAGAGACATGGACGGCCGGTGGATCTGATACCAGTGATGAGCTCGCTGTACAATGTGTCTTTGGGGATCCTGCCATCTTCCATGCGGCTCACAAGGCCAAGCCATCTCAAGCGCCGCTGACTCAGTAGTGTGTATAAGCTGGGGATGTTGGCCGCCTCGAGGGCTTCTGTGTTGGAGATACGGTCCTGCCACCTGATGCCAAGTATTCTCCGGAGGCAGCGAAGATGGAATGAATTGAGACTTCGCTCTTGGCTGACATACGTTGTCCAGGCCTCGCTGCCATAGAGCAAGGTACTGAGGACACAGGCCTGATACACTCGGACTTTTGTGTTCCGTGTCAGTGCCCCATTTTCCCACACTCTCATGGCCAGTCTGGACATAGCAGTGGAAGCCTTTCCCATGCGCATGTTGATTTCTGCATCGAGAGACAGGTTACTGGTGATAGTTGAGCCTAGGTAGGTGAACTCTTGAACCACTTCCAGAGCGTGGTCGCCAATATTGATGGATGGAGCATTTCTGACGTCCTGCCCCATGATGTTCATTTTCTTGAGGCTGATTGTAGGCCAAATTCATTGCAGGCAGCCGCAAACCTGTCGATGAGACTCTGCAGGCACTCTTCAGTGTGAGATGTTAAAGCAGCATCGTCAGCAAAGAGGAGTTCCCTGATGAGGACTTTCCGTACTTTGGACTTCGCTCTTAGACGGGCAAGGTTGAACAACCTGCCCCCTGATCTTGTGTGGAGGAAAATTCCTTCTTCAGAGGACTTGAACACATGTGAAAGCAGCAGGGAGAAGAAAATACCAAAAAGTGTGGGTGCGAGAACACAGCCCTGTTTCACGCCACTCAGGATAGGAAAGGGTTCTGATGAGGAGCCACCATGTTGAATTGCACCTTTCATATTGTCATGGAATGAGGTGATGATACTTAGAGTAGTTTTGGTGGGCATCCAATCTTTTCTAGTAGTCTGAAGAGACCACGTCTGCTGACGAGATCAAAGGCTTTGGTGAGAGCAATGAAAGCAATGTAGAGGGGCATCTGTTGTTCACAGCATTTCTCCTGTATGTGACGAAAAAAACCCCCAAAAAAACCTGGTCACTGACCACCCCTCCCCCCCACAAAAAATACCTGGTCACTGACCACCCCTCCCCCCCACAAAAAAACCTGGTCACTGACCACCCCTCCCCCCCCACAAAAAAACCTGGTCACTGACCACCCCTCCCCCCCCCCCCCCACAAAAAAACCTGGTCACTGACCACCCCTCCCCCCCCCCAAAATACCTGGTCACTGACCACCCCTCCCCCCCACAAAAAAACCTGGTCACTGACCACCCCTCCCCCCCAAAAAAAACCTGGTCACTGACCACCCCTCCCCCCCCACAAAAAATACCTGGTCACTGACCACCCCTCCCCTCCACAAAAAATACCTGGTCACTGACCACCCCTCCCCTCCACAAAAAATACCTGGTCACTGACCAACCCTCATTGCGCAACAATGCGCTCCCTGATAACGCTTCCCCCAGACAACATCCGGCCGGTACTCCTGCTTTCCCAGGGGGTAAATTTCAGCGCAGTGAGATTTCTAAAGTTATAACTCAATTCCTAATCATTAAAATAAATCGGGGGAGAAGCGATCACCCACTGCCGGTCTGCGCGGAGAGTGAGAGCGGGAGCCAGCTGGAGCAGCAGCAGCTGTTGGACCTCCCTGAGCCGGGAAAACCAAGAGGGGAGCCGGGACCCAGAGACTAACCCAGGCCGCTGGGAGAGAGAGGAGCCGGGGCCCAGCGGGCAGTGTCGGGCTGAGAACCGCCTGTTTACCGCGGCCTGACTCAGGATCCCAGTTGCAATGTCCATCTTCACTCCCACCAACCAAATCCGCCTGACCAATGTGGCGATTGTCCGCATGAAGAGAGCGGGGAAGCGCTTTGAAATCGCCTGTTACAAGAACAAAGTGATGAGCTGGAGGAGCGGAGCGTAAGTATCAGAAACTCCTCCCCCCCCAATATCTCTTTCCCCCCCCCCCCCCAATATCTCTTTCCCCCCCCCCCCAATATCTCTTTCCCCCCCCCCCCAATATCTCTTTCCCCCCCCCCCCAATATCTCTTTCCCCCCCCCCCAATATCTCTTTCCCCCCCCCCCCCAATATCTCTTTCCCCCCCCCCCCCAATATCTCTTTCCCCCCCCCCCAATATCTCTTTCCCCCCCCCCCAATATCTCTTCCCCCCCCCCAATATCTCTTCCCCCCCCCCAATATCTCTTCCCCCCCCCCAATATCTCTTCCCCCCCCCAATATCTCTTTTCCCCCCCCAATATCTCTTTCCCCCCCCCCAATATCTCTTTCCCCCCCCCCAATATCTCTTTCCCCCCCCCCCAATATATCTTTCCCCCCCCCCCAATATCTCTTTCCCCCCCCCAATATCTCTTTCCCCCCCCCAATATCTCTTTCCCCCCCCAATATCTCTTTCCCCCCCCAATATCTCTTTCCCCCCCCCAATATCTCTTTCCCCCCCCCAATATCTCTTCCCCCCCCCCCAATATCTCTTCCCCCCCCCCCAATATCTCTTCCCCCCCCCCCCAATATCTCTTTCCCCCCCCAATATCTCTTCCCCCCCCCAATATCTCTCCCCCCCCCCAATATCTCTCCCCCCCCCCCAATATCTCTCCCCCCCCCCAATATCTCTCCCCCCCCCCCAATATCTCTCCCCCCCCCCCAATATCTCTCCCCCCCCAATATCTCTCCCCCCCCAATATCTCTCCCCCCCCAATATCTCTCCCCCCCCCCATATCTCTCCCCCCCCCCCCAATATCTCTCCCCCCCCCAATATCTCTCCCCCCCCCAAT
This sequence comes from Heterodontus francisci, assembly GCF_036365525.1. Classification (NCBI taxonomy): domain Eukaryota; kingdom Metazoa; phylum Chordata; class Chondrichthyes; order Heterodontiformes; family Heterodontidae; genus Heterodontus; species Heterodontus francisci. The sequence goes on along the minus strand of NC_090400.1, from coordinate 28,387,826 downwards.
ATCTCTCCCCCCCCCAATATCTCTCCCCCCCCCAATATCTCTCCCCCCCCCAATATCTCTCCCCCCCCCAATATCTCTCCCCCCCCCAATATCTCTCCCCCCCCCAATATCTCTCCCCCCCCCAATATCTCTCCCCCCCCCAATATCTCTCCCCCCCCCCCAATATCTCTCCCCCCCCCCCCAATATCTCTCCCCCCCCCCCAATATCTCTCCCCCCCCCCAATATCTCTCCCCCCCCCCCCAATATCTCTCCCCCCCCCCAATATCTCTCCCCCCCCCCAATATCTCTCCCCCCCCCCCAGTATCTCCCCCCCCCCAATATCTCTCCCCCCCCCCAATATCTCTCCCCCCCCCCAATATCTCTCCCCCCCCCCCAATATCTCTCCCCCCCCCCCAATATCTCTCCCCCCCCCCCAATATCTCTCCCCCCCCCCCAATATCTCTCCCCCCCCCCCCAATATCTCTCCCCCCCCCCCAATATCTCTCCCCCCCCCCCAATATCTCTCCCCCCCCCCCAATATCTCTCCCCCCCCCCCAATATCTCTCCCCCCCCCCCAATATCTCTCCCCCCCCCCAATATCTCTCCCCCCCCCCCCAATATCTATCCCCCCCCCCAATATCTCTCCCCCCCCCCAATATCTCTCCCCCCCCCCCAATATCTCTCCCCCCCCCCAATATCTCTCCCCCCCCCAATATCTCTCCCCCCCCCAATATCTCTCCCCCCCCCCAATATCTCTCCCCCCCCCCCAATATCTCTTCCCCCCCCCCAATATCTCTCCCCCCCCCCCAATATCTCTTCCCCCCCCCCCCATCTCTCACCCCCCCCCGCATCTCTCACCCCCCCCCCCCCCCCGCACCTTCAATAAAAAATCCATTTTTAATGTAATCACTTTAAAAATAATCATGCAGCAAGTTACTGGGAATTTTATTTCACTTTATAATCGAATTATTTTGCGGTTGTCAAATCATTAAGAGCACATTTTATAATGTATAACAGTGAGTCTTGTGTTTTAAGCCAGTTTTGGTGATATTCAGTCTTTTGAGCCAGAAAGCCACGTGCAAAGAAATATTTATCTCTGTTAATATTGCATATTTCTGTAAAATGTGTACCAAAAGCATCATTTTATGTAGGATTTTGTCTACTTGAGATTTGATTTCCAATTGGAGGAGTGCAGTGGAATTGTATAGTTTTCATTCTGCATCTAGGGAAGGAAGAGCATATGTGATGATAGAAACATTTAAATAATGTTATCTTGTTGGATATTCTATTAGAATGAAATTTGTGTTATTTAAGAAGGGAAAGGTCATGTGATTTCATCCTGTGTGTATGAGTGAGCATAGCTGTCTTTCTCAACGTTACTATTATGTATTTTCAGGGAAAAGGATCTTGACGAAGTTCTTCAAACTCACACCGTATTTACAAATGTATCAAAAGGACAGGTGGCAAAGAAAGAGGATTGTGTTGCAGCATTTCAGACAGACGACTTGACTGAAATATGTAAACAGGTCAGCTTTGAGCAACTACAAAAATGAGTTGCTTTGTAAAATATCTGCTTAAATATTCAGCAGAAGCTCAACTTTTGAATGCCTTTGTTCATTGATTTGTTTTAAAGTGGACTGAACTCGATTTATACTAATGATCTGTGACATTAGTTGCAGTAAAGTTAAACAATATGTGTATAATTGTCAATGTATATAAATGCAAGAATTAAAAAAAAACATTTTACATTGTAAATGGAGAAATTTATGTAACTATTGTATCATTCATATATATGATTATATAGCTGATAAAAGTTTTTTGTGTATAGAATGTTGTCCAACACCTGGCTAATTGGGATTTCCAATGTATCTAATTGCATTCCTGATTAGCAAATTTAAAAAATGAATACTCAGCATTATCATTGGGCATGTGATCTCGAGGGGTCAGTGTTGTTTTGGCATCTTTAAGTCCTGAGATTTCAAACATTGGGAATCTGAGAAGGGTTTAGAGTCATGGAGTCATACAGCACAGAAACAGGCCTTTCGGCCCATTGTGCCCGTGCAGGCCATCAAGCACCTATCTGTTCTAATCCCATTTTCCAGCACTTGGCCCATAGCCTTGTATGCTATGGCGTTTCAAGTGCTCATCTAAATACTTCTTAAATGTTGTGAGGGTACCTGCCTCTACCACCTCTTCAGGCAGTGTGTTCCAGATTCCAACTACCCTCTAGGTGAAAATTTCTTTCGTCAAATCCCCTCTGAATCTCTTGTCCCTTACCTTAAATCTATGCCCCCTGGTTATTGACCCCTCCGCTAAGGGAAAAAGTTGCTTCCTATCTACCCTATCTATGCCCCTCATAATTTTGTATACCTCAATTAGGGTCCCCCTCAGCCTTCTGTGCTCTAAGGAAAACAACCCTAGCCTTTTCAGTCTCTCTTCATAGCTGAAATTCTCCAGCCCAGGCAACATCCTGGTGAATCTCCTCTGCACCCTCTCCAGTGCAATCACGTCCTTCCTATAGTGTGGTGTCCAGAACTGTACACATTACTCCAAATGTGGCCTAACGACCATTTTATACAGCTCCATCATAACCTCACTGCTCTTATATTCTGTGCCTTGGCTAATAAAGGCAAGTATCCCATATGCCTTCCTAACCATCTTATCGACCTGTGCTGCTGCCTTCAGTGATCTATGGACAAGTACACCAAGGTCCTTCTGACCCTCTATACTTCCTAGGGTTCTACCATCCATTGTATATTCCCTTGCCTTGTTAGTCCTCCCAAAATGCATCACCTCACACTTCTCAGGATTAAATTCCATTTGCCATTGCTCTGCCCATCTTACCAGTCCATCTATCTTTCTGTAATCTAAGGCTTTCCTCCTCACTATTTACGACACCACCAATTTTCGTGTCATCTGCGAACTTACTGATAATACCTCCTATATTCACGTCTAAATCATTAATGTACACTACAAACAGCAAGGGTCCCAGCACCGATCCCTGCGGTACGCCACTGGTCACAGGCTTCCAATCGCAAAAACAACTCTTGACCATCACTCTTTGCCTCCTGCCACTAAGCCAATTTTGGATCCAATTTGCTAAATTGCCCTGGATCCCATGGGCTCTTACCTTCTTGACCAATCTCCCATGCGAGACCTTATTAAAAGCCTTGTGGAAGTCCATGTAGACTACAACAACTGCTTTACCCTCATCTACACACCTAGTCACCGCCTTGAAAAATTCAATCAAATTTGTTAGACACTATCTCCCTCTGACAAAGCCATGCTGATTAATCCCTGCCTCTCCAAGTGGAGATTAATCCTGTCCTTCAGAACTTTTTCCAATAGTTTCCCTACCACTGATGTTAGACTCACTGGCCTGTTATTACCTGGTTTATCCCTACTACCCTTCTTGAATAATAGTACCACATTCGCTGTCCTCCAGTCCTCTGGCACCTCTCCTGTGGTCAGAGAGGATTTGAAGATTTGTATCAGAGCCCCTGAAATCTCCTCCCTTGCCTCACACAACAGCTTGGGATACATCTCATCTGGGCCTGGGGATTTATCTACTTTTAAGCCTGCTAAAACAGCTAATACCTTCTCCCTTTTGATGCTAATTTGTTCAAGTATATCACAATCCCCCTTCCTGATCTCTACACCTACATCGTCCTTCTCCATCGTGAACACCAATGATAAGTAATCATTCAAAACCTCACCTACGTCCTCCGGCTCCATACACACATTGCCACTTTGGTCCCTAATAGGCCTTACTCTTTCCCTGGTTATCCTTTTGCCCTTAATATACTTAAAACGCCTTGGGATTTTCCTTTATCTTGTCTGCCAGTGTTTTTTCATGCCCCTCTTTGCTCTCCTAATTACTTTTTTAAGTACCCCCCCCCCCTACACTTTCTATACTCTGGGGCCTCTGCTGTTCTTAGCCCTCTGAATCTGCCATAAGCCTTTTTTTTTCCTTATCCAATCCTCTGTATCCCTTGACATCCAGGGTTCCCTGGACTTGTTGATCCTACTCTTCACATTTACGGGAACATGTTGGCCCTGAACTCTCACTGTTTTATCATATTGAAATTGGCCTTTCCCCCCCCCAGTTCAGTACCTCTATTTCCAGTCCATCTTTGTCCTTTTCCATAACTACCTTAAATCTTAGAGTTATGGTCGCTATCCCTGAAATGCTACCCCACTGACACTTCTAATACTTGCCCGGCTTCATTCCCTAGGATTAGATCCAGTACCTCCCCTTCTCTTGTGGGACTTTCTACGTACTGGCTCAAAAAGCTCTTCTAGATGCACTTTAAGAATTTCACCCCCTTTAAGCCTTTTGCACTAAGACTGTCCTAGTTAATATTGGGGAAGTTGAAATCCCCTACTATTATTACCCTATTATTTTTACACCTCTGTGAGATTTGCATACATATCTCCTCTATCTCTCCCTGACTGTTTGGAGGCCTGTAGTACACTCCCAGCAAAGTGACACTGGAAGGGAGTCTGGCCCTGGGCAGAAGTGGAAGTTGGAATTTATCTATCAATTCTTTGTGTCTGTAAATAATTTTAAAAGGGAATTGGATAGTTGCTTGTAATAAAAAAGATGTGATAAATATAAAATTATTTTAATTCCATTATTAATCCATAATTTTTAACCCAAGGATACACAGCAAGGTGAAGTGCACCATTTATTGGTATTTAGTGGTATTGTAGGGGCGGAGTGAGGGGTGCAGCGGGCTGTGTAGCAGTCCTGAGGTTTGGTTGCACTGAGAGATGGCCCTGAAGTTTGGTAGCACAGGGATGCAGCACTGCGGTTATGAGTGCTAGGGTTTCGCAACACTGGAGAGGAAATCTAAGGTTTAGCAAAACCCAGTGTTGAGTTTAGGGATCTGCTAAATGTGGAGGTGGGGTTCCTTTTGTCCAGCATATACTGTAAGCTGCGAAGAGATCTTGGCCAACATTAAATTTAGTGCCTTGTGATTGCTTCCTGGGAAATTTGTTTTCCTTAGACAAAGAAATAATCACACTACGTAAATACAGATTTCATTTGTCTATGCCCCTCTGAAATAATTTATTTTTACTTGGAAAGTGACTGACACAGGTGGAGCTTGCAAACAGAGTGTTTGTGAATGACTAGTCTTTAAGAAATTGCCTCATCAAGCATTTGTGGGAGATGAGCCCCAATGTGTATTCTTTTCAGTTTAAAAACCAGATTACAAAATGGTTTACGTTATCAAATTTTTATGCAAATTAAAATTAATTACCTCACACAATCTTGAATTGGCTGGGTTTGGTGCATTTGAGTAATTTGTCTTATTTTGTCCCTCCTCCTTTATGGGAACAATGTTATACATTTTTAGATGTCATATTGACCTGTGATTTGAATGGAAGTGAACCAGTTTAATTTAACTTGGCGCACTGAGAATTGAGGATATTTTGCATATTGGCTGTAATACTTCACAGATAGCAGATATTGATAATTATATCATGCAATCCTATTGCAGTAGCAATATATGTTGAATCAGGGATATTCTAGACTCTGTTCCCAAGCTGCCTGTACCCAATAACATCATAATGCAATAAGCAGTAAAAGTGAGAGAAGCTGCTAAGAATAAATACTGATGCATCTCTTTATAACATTCAGGATTGTGTCAGCTTAGTGGACTAGTTCCGTTTTTCATATCAAAATTAAATTTCAAATGTTCAACAGATCAAAATGTTCTCTTTTACAGATTCTGGCGAAGGGTGAATTGCAAGTATCTGATAAGGAACGACATGCACAGCTTGAACAGATGTTCAGAGACATAGCGACTATTGTAGTAGAGAAGTGTGTAAACCCTGAAACGAAGAGACCTTACACTGTAAATCTGATTGAGCGAGCCATGAAGGACATCCACTACTCTGTGAAAGCCAACAAGAGTACAAAACAGCAGGTAGATTAACATGAGGCATTGACTAGGGAATATACAGAATGTTTCGATAGTCATGGTTCCCAGTAAGGAGATGGAGACTTCCACAAAGTATTGAAGTGGTTATCTTGTTCTGAAGGGAGAACTACGGCAGCTATAACATGCAATATCCAGCAATGAGAGTTTACTTTATATGATTAGACTAATTTCTATGTTTTTAACCTTACTACGGCATCTTTCGGACTTTGCTATTCCATACTATTTGACTGCTTTTTGATAGGTTTTTAAAAAAACACAAGAATCCAATCATTGAGGAATTTTTAAGTTGGTCACATTTTTCGTTAAACTGTGGAAAGATGTATCTGCTTGGCTCAGTTAGTAGCACTCTTGCTTCTCAAAGTTATGGAGTTCAAGCCCCACTACAGACGCCTTTTCATCATTCTGAGGATTTGGGTGTCGCTGACAAGGCTGGCATTTATTGCCCATCCCTAGTTGCCCTGATATGGTAGTGGTCACCATATTCTTGAACTGCTGCCGTGTAAGCACAGAATGCAGGTTTATGGTTCAGTGCTGTACTGAGGGAGTACTACATTGTTGGAGCTCCGGGCTTTTGGGTGGAATGTTAAACCAAGACCCCATCTGCCTCCTCAGTTGGCTGTGAAAAATTGCATGGTGCTGTTTGAAGTCATGTTCTTCCCTGTGCTCTAGCCAACATCCTTCTCTTAACCACCACCACCACAAAGAACATATCATCTGATTGTCCATGCATTTGCTATTTGCAGGACTTTTTGATGTGTCGATTAGCTGCCCAGTTTGACAATATTTGACCGCACTTTGAAAGTAATCCACTGGTTTTAACCAAATGCATAAATTTGGGGTGGAGATCCTATAGGCAGAAGTCAAACATGCACAAGTTATATTTTTAGATTGCCATACCAACTCTCATCACTACTATATTATAATTAAAACAAAACTCAATTGTTTTGAAGTAGTTTCATCATGGTTTCCTCTCAGATGTATTGCTGTAAATTCTACCTAATAAAAAATTGTCCAATGTATAGATTAGAAATAATGTATTTTTAATTCCTCCATATACAAAGGCACTAGAAGTAATACGATTGCTAAAGGAGAGTATGAAGATTGAACGTGCTCACATGAGACTCCGACTCAGGCTCCCAGTAAAGGATGGAAAACGTCTTAAGGAAAAGCTGAAACCACTGATTAAAGTGATGGAAAGTGAAGAATTTGCGGAGGATTTAGATATTGTAAGTGTCTCCCAAGTTCCTGGTTTACTGTTTTATTCCCAAACACTGGTAAAAATCTTGTATTTCCATGTAATTAGAATGGAATTAGATTTAATCAGCCATCATAGATCAGTGGGTCTAAATATAAATAGAGTTGCAGAAAGCATTTATCAAAACATACTCAAAATGCCTTTACGCCATGTAATAAAAACACAATTTGACTTATTCGATCACCATAAAACAATGGTGTTGATTGTTAATTGTGTATAAATTGTTTGATTGTAGGCAGGTGGAGTGTGTCAATTGGGGTCTTATTTGAGCACTTATAAGCAGACATTTACTGAGAGTGGGGGAGGGATTGAGTGAGGAGCTACATAATCCTTTTACTCTACAAGCTTTCAGGAGTTTAACTGATAATGTTTGGAAAACTGTGGGAAACAGATTCCAGGAGCTAAAAGCTTACACAGGCAAGCAAGGGGAAAAATTTAATTATTTGCAGTTTAATCCACACAAAGCTTAAGGTCTCTGCTTAATGCCTTCCTGTACTGAATTAGATCTCAGCTGGGGCAACAAATGGACTCCTCAACTGCTCTGAGCTGGCTCCTTCTCCCTAGGAAATGTACCTGTGTGAATGTTCAGTGATAACACCTTGGACTTAGCTGTGGTTCTCTTCCTCGCCAGCCTGCTATCAGGCTCATACCTGAGGTAGGCTCATACCTCAGGCTCATACATAGCCTCTTGGGCAGAAACAAACTCCTGCAAAAGTTAGCGTCTTAAATAGAGGATGGCAGGAAAAGAAATGCAGCACCTTTTAAGTTCCATATATTTTTCCAAAACAACCTTAATAGTATGTAGGTGTGGTCCATGTGAGACCTACAGAAATGAATACTTTGAAGATGAACCATTAGCATTAATTCTTTTTTATGGGTAGGGAAGAGATTGGGGAGGTGTATTAAAGAGAGCAATTCCAAAAAAAGACAACATATGATGGGTGATAATACCCATGATAGTTATATACAGAAGGGAAACAATAGGAAGGCTAAGGGGAGTATGAAAGACAAGTTAGTCAACACAAAAGAAAATAGAGATATTTATAATAACATGGCTGGAACAATTTTAGGGATGAAGGTGGGTCACCATGCTTGGGAGATATAACATGATTGGGGTTTGGGGATGGAGATGAGAAGACTCAGCTGGGTAGGGGTGGGGGAGAGGGGAGATAGAATTGAACATCTGGGCATGCCAGGGGTGGGCACATTAGATTGAAATATCGGTCAAGGGCACTAGGCCATAAAATGTCAATGGTGGAGAGAAGGCGAGGTCTAAAAATTATCCTCGAAGAATAAAGGCAGATGTGAGAATAAACTACTTTAAATAGCAGGTTATTAGAATATGGAATGCTTTACCACATGGAGCTACTAAGGCAGACTGAACATAATTTAAAATAAATGGCAAATAAATATTTGAAAGTATTTTGAGAATTTTAATGTTATTAGATTGCTGCAGTTGAAAAGTTGGCACAGACGTGATGGGCCAAATAGCTTTTTGCTTTGCTGTTATTTCTCATTTTTATAGTTGTGGTTTACATCATTTCTGGTTTTACTTTAGGTGTGTTTGATTGATCCTGGCTGCTTCAGAGAAATTGATGAGCTAATCCGACGTGAAACAAAGGGAAAAGCTTCCCTGGAAGTTCTCTGCTTAAAGGAGGTGGAAGAAGGAGATGAGAAACTTGAATAAATTCATGAGAACTCTGGTCTTGCAGAAACAATAAACTACTTAAGCCACACAACCATGTTAAGTTTTTTTGGAACTACATTAATACACATTAAGTATTCATTTAACTTGTACAAGTTGACCATGTTGTCTTCAATGAGAGCCTACAACGAATGAATGAATTAGCAATTACAATTTTTAATCCTTAACCACTTTAATTGAGATTCTTTACAAAGTGTGTTCTGTTTGAGTTTTTCCTTTTCTTATAAATATATTTAATTAAAATATATATTGAAATCTAGTGATAGCTTTTTTTGATTTGTGTGCATTTATACAGCAGTGGGGTGCCCATCAAGCACACTGCCCTAGATGGTGTCGAACATCTTGAGTGTTGGTAGAGCTGCACTCGTCTGGGCAAGTGGCAAATTTACATCACACTCTTGACTTGTGCTTTGTAGGTGGTGGAAAGTCTTTGGGGAGTTAGGTAACTCACTAGCTACAGAACACCTGGCCTCTGATCTGCTCTTGTAGCCACAGCATTTAGGTGTCTGGTCCAGTAAAATTTCTTGTCAATGGTGACCCCCAGGATGTTGACTATGGGGGATTTAATGATGGTGGTGCCATCAAATTTGAAGGGTAGGTGGCCTAACACGTGTGTTACTTGCTACTTATCAACCCAAGCCTGGATGTTATCCAGTCTTGCTGCAGGTTGGCACAACTGCTTCACTATCTGAGGAATTGCAAACAGAACTGAACATTGCAATCATCAGCGAGTATCCCTGCATCTGACTTTATGATGGAGGGAAGGTCATTGATGAAACAGTTGAAGCTGGATGGGCCCAAAACACTGCCCTGTGGAACTCTGGCAGCGATGTCTTGGTGATCAAGTGGTTTGATACAACTGAGTGGTTTGCCAGGCCATTGGTATGAATCTGGAGTTGCATAACGGTAGCAGAGTACCTTCTACTCTGAGTACCAGGATATTAGTGACCTAGGTGGGTTTTTATGATGCTCTGATAGCTTCATAATCGCCATTATTGATACTGATTCAGATTTTTTTTTTGCCATGGTGCGATATGAATTTACCTTGTTTGAATTCTTAGTCCAGACCTCTGGATTACTAATGGATCAGATCAAAGCTCTGCATGAAGCCTGCCAACCCGAAGGAGAAGAACACTGAGCCACAGGCATTACTTTGCAAAGGATAGTTAGCAAACACCACACCTATTTTCAAACACTGAGGATGTGCAACAGGTGGCAGGAGTCATTGTTGAGTCCAGTGTCATCCTGTGATATAAGGGAAGTTTTGTCCTTCTTGCACCTTCCCTGGAGCATATGGCAGCTCCAGGCATATCTGCAACTGTATCTCCGAGCATGAGTAGCCGAGGACAAGCATGTTGATCCTCTACAATGCAGAGACTTTGAAGTCTTAGAGGAGGGACTGCAGAAAGTGTAGGGGCAGAGAATGACTGGTAATATAGTAAAAGCCTTATTTATTTTATGCAATTCCTTGAAGTGTCATATTTACTGTAATTTTCCCTGTCACTTTGTTGATTTGATAGTATAGAATTTGACTTATTCAGTGAATCAGTGGCTTTGATGATAATGCACGCTGCATCAGCTATCTTAATATGCTTATATGACCATATTTTTAATTAATATAAGAAACTGAAGCAAAGCAGTGGGAGAGAGCATAGGGGAGGAGTGAAAGGGTGCAGAGAAAAACAAGTGAGGAGAAAGGGCAATAGAATAAATAATTGAGGGCTGCAGACTAGCTAAGAACTGAATACAGTCAATAAAACCCTAGATACCAAATGAGAAATATTAATTTCATCGGTTGGAAACTTACATTGGACTTTTAATGGAGAAAATCTTGCAGTTAACTTTTTTTTTTAAACTAGCAGCCAAGCTGGCCACCGCAATTTGCATCTGAAACACCTTTTTCATATTCAAAAGAACCACCCGCTACCAGAGGTTTGCACAGCATGGACCCGGGACAATGGCTTGCTCTAAGTGATTGAATTACCGAAAATAACTTCATTAACATGGCAGTCAAGACAATCCTCATACATTGACTTTGAAAGAGAATCCCCTCCAAGTGTAAACTGGTATCCTGGGACCTGTGGGGCCAATTCCTAACCTTGAATTTCATTAGAAGTTTCCAGAAAACCTAAAGCAGCCATGTGACTGTCTGTCCATCTCAGGGGAAGCTGGTTTTGTTTCCCTTGGACAAAGAGACAAGCAGTAACTCGGTGTGTGCAGCAACAGAAGGCTCCATGCTTCCCTTTCTCCAGAAAACATAAAGTTGAAAACCGTCTGTGACTGTGGACCCACCAAGCCTACAGACTGCGACAGCCAGAGATCAGGGGAAGAGAGCCAACTACAATTCTGCCTCCAAGAAAACCCTGAGCAAAGCGGGCCAACCACAAAGTGCACTTTGACCAGGCAAGGACTTCAAGAATACAGCTTCAGCCGGAAAAATACTGAATCATCCACTGCACAGACTTTATTTAAGTTCCATTTATTCTGGCCTCTAATCCAACCACCAAATGTTATTTTTTCCCTCTGTAAGCTAGCTGTGTGATTCTCATGTGAGTGTGAATGTGTAGCATTATTTTTATTATTTTTAAATTGGGGTTAGATTGTTAAGTGTAATAACCTACCCTCTTTCTTGTTTAAACTCAAGAAAACCTGTCCGATTGGTTCTTTCACATTCACAGTAAAGGTAAAAGCTAAAACACTCACACAACCACAACACTTCAGCACAACCTCTGTTTAAAGAGGAATAAACGCTGTTGCGGTCAACTAAGAGGAAGGGCAAGAGGGGAGTCTGTGACCCCCGCCTCACATGGCCGTAACAATACAGAAACAAATGGACAGGACATCAACGTGCCAGAAAAAAGTACCTCCAACTGAAGAAATAAAACCAAATATATAAAACACTCTTATTTAAGTAACAAGTTACTTGCCTGGCTAATTCACAATAAACGGGAGGATATTGAGAGGGGTAGAAGAAGTGCGAGACCTTGGAGTGCATGTTCACAGATCCCTGAAGGTGGCAGGATAGGTAGTTAGAGTGGTGAAGAAGGCATATGGAATACTTTCCCTTATTGGCTGAGGTATAGAATACAAAAGCAGGGATTTAATGCTGAAACTGTATAAAACGCTGGTTAGGCCACAACTGGAGTACTGTGCACAATTCTGGTCACCACATTATAGGAAGGACATAATTGCTCGAGAGAGTGCAGAGGAGATTTACAAGAATGTTACCAGGGCTTGAAAGTTGCATCTATGAGGAACCACTGGTGCAAAAGTAAAATGGGAAAGGTAGCCAAACCATGGCTTACAAGGGAAATTAGAGATAGCATTAGATGCAAGGAGGAGGCATACAAATTCGCCAGAAAAAAACAACAGACCTGAGGATTGGGAGCAGTTTAGAATTCAGCAAAGGAGGACCTCAAGGGATTGATTAAGAAGGGGAAAATAGAGTACGAGAGTAAGCTTGCAGGGAACATAAAAACTGACTAAAAGTTTCTATAGGTATGTGAAGAAAAAAAGATTGGTGAAGACAAATGTAGGTCCCGTACAGTCAGAAACGGGAATTTATTATGGGGATCAAAGAAATGGCTGACCAACTAAATGCATACTTTGGTTCTGTCTTCACAAAGGAGGACCCAAATAACATACCAGAAATGTTGGGGAACACAGGGTTTAGTGAGAGGGAGGAACTGAAGGAAATCAGTATTAGTGGAGAAATGGTGTTGGGGAAATTGATGGGATTGAAGGCTTATGAATCCCCAGGGCCTGAAAATCTACATCCCAGAGTACTTAAGGAAGTGGCCCCAGAAATAGTGGATGCATTGGTGGTCATCTTTCAAGAATCTATAGACTCTGGAACAGATTGGAGGGTAGCTAATGTAACCCCACTATTTAAAAAGGGAGGTAGAGAGAAAACAGGGAATTATAGACCAGTCAGTCTGACGTCAGTAGTGGGGAAAATTCTAGAGTCCATTATCAAAGATTTTACAGCAGAGCACTTGGAGAACAGTAGTAGAATCGGACAGAGTCAGCACGGATTTACGAAAGGGAAATCATGCTTGACAAATCTATTAGAATTCTTTGAGGATGTAACTAGTAGAGTTGATGAGAGGGAGCCGGTGGATGTGGTTTATTAGGACTTTCAGAAGGCTTTCAACAAAGTCCCACATAAGAGGTTAGCGTGTAAAATTAAAACACATGGGATTGGGGGTAGTGTATTGCGATGGATAGAAAATTGGTTGGCAGACAGGAAACAAAGAGTAGGAATAAACAGGTCTTTTTCCGAATGGCAGGCTAGTGGGGTACCGCAGGGATTGGTACTGGGACCCCAGCTATTCAGAATATATATTAATGATTTAGATAAGGGAACTAAATGTAATATCTCCAAATTTGCAGATGACACAAAACTGGGTGGGAGGGTGAATTGTGAGGAGGATGCAGAGAGGCTTCAGGGTGATTTGGACAAGTTGAGTGAGTGGGCAAGTGCATGGCAGATGCAGTGTAATGTGGATAAATGTGAGGTTATCCACTTTGGTAGCAAAAACAGGAAGGCAGATTATTATCTGAATGGCTATAAACTGAGAGAGGGGAATATGCAATGAGACCTGGGTGTTCTTGTACACAAGTCGCTGAAGGTAAGCATGCAGGTGCAACAGGCGGTAAAAAGGGCAAATGGTATGTTGGCCTTCATAGCGAGAGGATTTGAATGCAGGAGCAGGGATGTCGCTGCAATTATACAGGGCCTTGGTGAGGCCACACCTGGAACACAGTGTGCAGTTTTGGTCTCCTTATCTGAGGAAGGATGTTCTTGCTATAGAGGGAGTGCAGCGAAGGTTTACCAGACTGATTCCTGGGATGGTGGGACTGACATATGAGGAGAGATTGAGTCGGTTAGGATTATATTCGCTGGAGTTCAGAAGAATGAGGGGGGATCTCATAGAAACCCATAAAATTCTAACAGGACTTGACAGGGTAGATGCAGGAAGGATGTTCCCGATGGTGGGGAGTCCAGAACCAGGGTCATAGTCTAAGGATACGGGGTAAACCTTTCAGGACTGAGATGAGGAGAAATTTCTTCACCCAGAGAGTGGTGAGCCTGTGGAATTCGCTACCACAGAAAGCAGTTGAGGCCAAAACATGGTATGTTTTCAAGAAGGAGTTAGATATAGCTCTTGGGGTGAAAGAGATCAAAGGATCTGGGGGGAAAGTGGGAACAGGTTACTGAGTTGGATGATGAGCCATGATCATAATGAATGGCAGAGCAGGCTCGAAGGGCCGAATGGCCTACTCCTGCTCCTATTTTCTATGTTTCTATGAAAGATTGGATCGACTCAGGTTGTTTTCCTCAGAACAGAGGAGGCTGAGGGATAACTTAATTGAGGTGTATAAAATTATAAGGGGCCTAGATAGAGTAGACAGGAAGGACCTGTTCCCCTAGCGGAGAGGTCAATTACTAGGGGACACAGATTTAAGGTGATTGGTAGAAGGAATAGAAGGGACATGAGGAAAAACCTTTTCACCCAGAGGGTAGTGGGTGTCTGGAATTCACTGCCAGGAATGGTGGTGGAGGCAGAAACCCTCAACTCACTTAAAAGGTACCTGGACATGCACCTGAAGGCTACGGACCAGGTGCTGGAAGGTGAGATTAGATTGGGCGGCTAGTTTTTTCAGCTGCGCAGACATGATGGGCTGAATGGCCTCCTTCTGTGCTGTAATTTTTCTATGGTTCTAACTCACAGTATAAAATCCAGTAGAGAGTCAGAGCTAAAAGGGAAAAGTGCTCTAGTGTTATCCAATAGTTAGTGCCCGCAACTGCAGATTTTACAAACTAATTCAGATGGTCCCAATAGAAATGTTCTATTTCAAAGTGACAGGCACTACAGAAAAAGGGTTACATCCAAAAGCAATAGGTATTTAAATAGGAAATCCCATCAGCATATATAAAAATCACACTTTCAATTCTTTACACTAGAGGTTTGTGAGAAGGTTTCAAGCGGTCTGCCAAAAATAACCAGGGAATGTATAGAAAAAAATTCAGGCGATAATAGACCAATCAGAATCAGAGTCAGAACAAGCAGTGGCTGAGATGCCTTATCAAGCAAGAGATGCCATCCAATAATTGTGAATCAGAGCTGCAGTCTCTATGTTTGCAACTCACCATGCCTCCTTTGACAGCACCTTCCAAACCTGTGATCCTTTCCACCTAGAAGGACAAGGACAGCAGACCCATGGGAACACTGTCACCTACAAGTTCTCCTCCAAGTTACACACCATCCTGACTTGGAAATATATTGTCATTCCTTCACTGTCGCTGGATCAAAATCCTGGAATTCCCTCCCTCACAGCACTTTGGGTGTAACCACACCAGATGGACTGCAGCGGTTCAAGAAGGCAGCTTCTCAAGGGCAATTAAAGATGGGCAACAAATGCTGGCCTTGCCAGCAATGCCCACATCCCATGAAAGAATAAAGAACAAAAAGGTTTGGGTTGAAGTGTATAGATGGGAGAAACCAGTCTGTACACAAGGCAGCAGTGCCTGTTGGTGTTTGGGTGCAACGCGCAGAGGGAGAGCCTGAGGAAGACAGGGGGTAGGGCAAGGAGGTAAGATGCTGAGACTTTTCCCAGTGAACAGCAGTGAAATTCGATGGCCAGAGAAAGGTAGAGGTGCCTTGGCTCAAAGTTTCATCTCATTTCCGCTGTGACAGAATTACGTGCGCCAAATCAGCTGGCAAAATTCTCAGAGCGTTCATGTTTCCTTCGCACTTATCTCTCCTTAGTCACAGACCTGAAACGTTAATTCTGATTCTCATTCCACAGCTGCTGCCAGGCCTGCTCAGTATTTCTAGCACTTTTTTATTTTGGATTTCCAGCATCTGCAGTATTTTGCTTTTAATTATGAGATGTCTCTGGTCAGTCGGAGTGTGGAGGAGAGAATCTCAGCCAAAGGAGAAAGACAGGAGGGTAGCATTTCACAGAATTGTTACAGCACACAAGGTGGCCATTTGGCCCATCATGTCTGTGCTGGCTCTCCAAAGGATCAAAAACACAGGAAATAGGAGCAAACATAGACCACATGGCCCATCGAGCCAGCTCTGCCATTCAATACGATCATGGCTGATCTTAGGATTCAATTCCACTTTCCTGCCCGCTCCCCATATCCCAGCCTTAAATGTATTCAATGATGGAGCATCCACAATCCTCTGAGGTACAGCATTCCAAAGATTTGCAACACTTTGAGTGAAGTAATTTCTCCTCATCTCAGCACGTAATGATTGACCCTTTATCCTGAGACTGCATCCCACGTTCTAGATTCCCTGACCAGTGGGAACAATCTCTCAGCTTCAACTCGATCAAGCCCTTTCAGAATCCTGTATGTCTCAATTAGATCGCCCCTCAATCTTCTAAACTCCAGAGAAAATAGGCCCAATTTACTCAGCCTCTCATTATAGGACAACCACCTTATCCCAGGGACAATCTAGTAAATCTTCACTGCACTACCTCCAGTGCAAGCATATCCTTTCTTAAATGTGGAGACCAGAACTGCACGACGTATTCCAGATGTGGTCTCACCATGTCCAATTTTAGTAAGACTTCTTTATTCCTGTACTCCAATTCCCTTGCAATAAAAGCCAACATGCTATTTGCCTTCTTAATAGCCTGCTGCACCTGCATGTTAATTTTGTGCGTTCCTTGTATGAGTACCCCCAAGTCTCTCCGAACATGAACAATTACCAGATTCACACCTTTGAAAAATATTCTGCTTTCTATTTTTCGATCAAAGTGAACAACTTCATACTTCCCTAAATTATATTCAATTTACCATCTTGTTACCCACTCACTTAACCTGTCTATATCTCTTTGCAGCCTTTCTACACCTTCCCGCAGCTTACCTGTCCACCGAGCTTTGTATCAGCAAACTAAGATACATTACTCTCTGCCTCTTCATCCAAGTCATTAATATAGAGTGTAAATAGCTGAGGCCCCAGCACTGATTCTTGCAGCACCCCACTATTCACTGCCTGCCAACTTGAAAATGCCCCATTTATGTCCACTGTCTGCTTCCTGTCTGTTAACCAATCCTCTATCCAAGCTAATATATTACCCCAACACCGAGCCCTTATCTTGCCTATTAATTTTATTTTATTTTTTTTATTTGAGATACAGCACTGAAACAGGCCCTTCAGCCCATCGAGTCTGTGCCAACCAAGAACCACCCATTTATACTAACCCTACAGTAATCCCACATTCCCTACCACCTACCTACACTAGGGGCAATTTACAATGGCCAATTTACCTATCACCTGCAAGTCTTTGGCGGTGGGAGGAAACCGGAGCACCCGGCGAAAACCCACGCAGTCACAGGGAGAACTTGCAAACTCCACACAGGCAGTACCAGGAATTGAACCCGGGTCCCTGGAGCTGTGAAGCTGCGGTGCTAACCACGACGCCACTGGCACCTCATTGAATACCTTTTGAAAATCCAGGTATACGACATCTACTGGTTCCCCTTTATCTACCCTACTAGTTACATGCAATAACACCATGCTTTTCCAAGTGCAAGGAATTCTGGAAAATCATAGCCAGCATATCCACTATCTCTGCAGCTATCTCTTTTAGAACCCGAGGATGTAGGCCATCTGGTCCCAGGGACATGTCAGATTTTAGTCCCTCAAGTTTCTCCAATACTTTTTTTTATTGCTTTTATTTTTATTTATTTTCATTTATTGCTGGTCCAGCCAGTGACACCCACATACCAGGAACGAATAAAAAAAAAAGTTCTCATTCTTGTTTAAGACTTAGTTTATTAATAAATAGTTAATATTGTTGTTTAAAGAAACCTAGTTCGGTATGCTTTATTCTGGTGGACAAATAGTGCGCTTAATTTGGCTATTTTCCAGTAGGTGGGAAACTTTACTAATATGCAATGACCTGTGGAGTAGTGGGACTGAATTAACAGTGCATTACTCCAGCCTTGGTCGTAACATATTAATTGGGGTCTCTTGTCAAGATTCAAATCCCACGGTAATTAAGTTAATTGTGAAATAAGTAATAATTTGAAAGAAAAAATGGAAGCAGGTTTCTTATCTAAGGGTAAAGCTATACCATTGGAATGGCATTAAGTAGTTGCAGCAGTTTTTCTGGGAAAGGAGAATGTGTCCCTCAGTGACTTGACAATTTTAACCAAGATTAAACTAAAAGATTTGGTAGCACAATTGGGGTTAGAATTGAAATCAGGTGCTAAAAAAGCAGAGACAATTGACGAAATTCCCAACATTTGAAAGTGGAAGAACAAGAAGATAGCAAATCAGAAAGTGATGCAGTTGAATTGGCTAAGATACAGTTAGAAATGGAAAAACTCAGGCTTCAATAAGAGAAAGAAAAAACAATAGAAATGAGGAAACTTGAACAGGAAAAAGAAATAACAATAAGAAAACTTGAGGCTGCCTGAGAAAGAATTAAGAAAACTTGAATTTGAAAAAGAGGAAAGGGGGAAAGAGAGGGAATTTAGGTTAAAATAGAGATAGAACTAAGACAAAGGGGTAGTATTGACTCCAGGGAAAATTCTGGTCAGGAAGAATCTGAATCCAGCCCAGGACCCATCGAAAAGCTGTTTAGTTTTACACAAGCTCACCCTAAGTTTCAAGAAAGGGACATAGAGGCATGTTTCATTTCTTTTGAAAAAATAGCCAAACAAATGAAATGGCCAAAAAGCTGGACACTGCTTATGCAAAGCAGGTTGATGGGCAGAGCTCATGAAGTTTATGCCATGCTTCCTGAAGAGGCTTCTGCAGATTATGAGATGGCAAAAAAGGCTGTTCACGCTGCATATGAGTTATTCCCTGAAGTTTACAGAGAGAAATTTCAGAATCTACGGAGATTGGCGGGCAGATTTATGTAGCATTTGAGGGGGTGAAGCAAATTAATTTTTATCGTTGGATACAGGCAGTAATGATGGAAGCCACATATGAGAACCTTAGATTAGATTAGAGATACAGCACTGAAACAGGCCCTTCGGCCCGAGTCTGTGCCGACCATCAACCACCCATTTATACTAATCCTACACTAATCCCATATTCCTACCAAACATCCCCACCTGTCTCTATATTTCCCTACCACCTACCTATACTAGTGACAATTTATAATGGCCAATTTACCTACCAACCTGCAAGTCTTTTGGCTTGTGGGAGGAAACCGGAGCACCCGGAGAAAACACACGCAGACACAGGGAGAACTTGCAAACTCCACACAGGCAGTACCCAGAATCGAACCCGGGTCCCTGCAGCTGTGAGGCTGCAGTGCTAACCACTGCGCCACTGTGCCGCCTTGGAAGAGTTTAAAAATTCAATCCCTCCAGTAGTGAGAACTCATGTAGAGAACCAGAAGGTTTTAAAAGCCAGACAAGCAGCCGAAATTGATGATTTTGAGCTTGTGAGTAAACCAAAACCTTTCATCCGTCAACCCCACAAACCCAAGAAGGATAGAAAGTGGGAGAGTGAAAGGAAGGCAAGTAGCCAGGGACAAGAATGAACAGCTGGGAACACCCCAGAATCCCCATCTCAGGCCAGAAAGGAAGGTGCTAAGGGTAGAAGTGAGGTTCACAAGCCTAAGCCACAAGGTGGGACATCTTCGTTCAGAATGCTGGAAGTTGCAAGGTAAACCTATGGGATTTGTTGGGGTACACAAAGCCAATGCAGAGAAAGGGGCACTGACCGAGAGTACAGACGACCAGGGGTTGAGAATAAAATACCTGAAAGTTATAATGAACTCTTGTCAAAAGGAAAAGTAACTCCATATCCCTCAAGTGAGACAGGCAAACCTATCATTATACTTAGGGATACAGGAGCAACCCAAACTCTTTTGCTGGGGAAAGGTATAACATTTTCACCAGAAAGCACACTGAACACTAAAGTTTTAGTTAATGGTATTGGCGGGGGGTATATACCCATACCTTTGTATCCAATGCACCTAGAGTGTGACCTAATATCTGGGATGGTGACTGTAGGAGTTGTCCATAGTTTTCCAGTAGAGGGAATTGACCTACTCCTAGAGAATGATTTGGCCAGATCAAGAGTATCAGTTTCTCCTGCAGTCACAGAGAAACCAAGTGAAGTTAAAGAAACAGAACAATTACAGGAACAAGTTCTAGGAATATTTCCTGTGTGTGCAGTAACCCGAGCAATGGCTAAGCAAGTTCTATTGTCAGTGGTAAAATTGGCACCACAGACAGATAGCAGGGTATCTGAAACTTTCCTTGGGGATTTAGATAATCCAAATGAGATAGTTAACAAGTCTTTAATCACAGCACAAGCTGATCCAGAAGTTACATCGAATAACACAGTCGGCTCTGACAGAAGCTGAGGCAAAAGGAGTTCCATAAGGCTATTATGTTGAAGACGAAACTAGAGACTGAGGAAGAAGACTGGACAGTTGTTCGACAGATAGTGGTACCACCTAAATATCGCCAGGCATCATTAGAGTTAGCACATGACATTCCTCTAGCAGGACATATGGGGATCCGGAAGACCAAATTACGTATAAGTCAACATTATTACTGACCAGGCCTTACAAAGGACATGAGGCAGTTTTGTAGGACATGCCAAATGATGGGAAAACTGCAACCTACCATAAAACCGGCATCCCTAATTCTCAAGATATTTCAAGAAGTCATTGCCCTACCTTTCCCCTTCGTGGGAATACACCTCGACTGTGCCTGAACGATCTCATCTTTAAAGGCAGCCCATTGTTCAGATACCGTTTTACCTGCCAACCTTTGATTCCAATTTATCTGGCTCAGTTCCATTCCCATTGAAGTTGGTTTTCCCCCAGTTAATTGTTACTCTAGATCATTCCTTATCCTTTTCCATAGCCAACCTAAACCTTATGATAATATGATCACTGTCCCCTAAATGTTCCTCGACTGACACTTGATCAATTTGACCCACTTAATTCCCAACAACCAGGTCTAACAATGCCCCCTACTTCCCCACCTCATTGGACCGGAAACATACTGTAGAAAATTTTCCTGAAAACACTCCAGGAGTTCTTGCCCATCTCTGTCCTTTACAATACTACTATCCCAGTCTATATTCAGATAATTAAAGTCCCTGATTATAACTACACCATAATTCTTGCAGCTGTCTGTAATTTCCTTGCAAATTTGTTCCTCTACATCTTTCCCACTAGTTGGGTGGCCTACAGACTACACTGAGCAATGTAATTGCACCTTTTTTGTTCCTTAGCTTGAGCCAAATAGATTCTGTCCTTGACCCCTCTCGGACATACTCTCCCCGCAGCACTGCAATGTTCTCCTTAATTAACCCTGCCACCCCTCCCCCCTTTCCTGAGCATCTTGTATGCAAGAATATTTAATACCCAGTCCTGCCCTTCTTTGAGCTAGGTCTTCGTTATTGTCACATCATATTTCCATTTGGCAATCTGTTCCTGTATTTCACCAATCTTATTTACCACACTCTGCGCATTCACACACATGCACTGTAACCCTCATTTAGACTTTATTACTTTCTCCCTTACTCTGAACCTTCCCAATAACTGACTATTTCCTACTCGAGCACTATCTGTCTCTCCCAGTATTCTGTGCACCTTGGTTTTCCTCTGATATTACCTCCTGCTTCTCACACACCTGCCAAGTTAGTTTAAAACCTCTTCAAAAGCACGAGCAAATCGCCCCGCAAGAAAATTGGTCCCAGCTCTGTAGGTAAAGTAAAATAAATATATATTTTTAATTAAAGAACTAATTTTTATGTAGAAAAAAAATACTTGTTACAAGAAGCCTGTGGAGTTTCTTTAACTTGGAAGGGAGGGCCTCAGAAGCAAAATGGTTGAGAACCCCTGTTTTACATTATACGAATCCCATCACTCCCTATTTCTGCAATCCACTGTGAATTGATAGAGAAAATCTCTCATCAACCCATCCTGTAGTGGCTCTAATAGGAATATCTAAATGTGCTGAGGAAATGTAAAAGGCATATAAAATTTAAGAAGTCACTGTATATCATTCCAGTAGATGGGGAAGATATAAAGATATTTAATATGCAAACAAATAATTGAGATAAAAAGTTTATTTTGAGCAGAAATAATTCAGCAATATACAAATCATATTATAAATTTACAGCATAGCCTCCCTTATTTCCTGATACAGGTGTAAGGAAGTTTGCATAACTCTTCAAAATAACACAAAATACAAAAAATGCAGATGCTACTGCTTCCTAACTGAATTAAACACAAAATAAATAAATGTGTATGCACCCAGCTATTCCAAAGCTACTAAAATGAAAAGACAGTAAATTAAGCAAAAAATAAAATTGATTTTAAGGATAAAGCAAGTGTTAATATGGCTATGAAATGAAAGTCAACTGTCGAACAGCCTACATTAAAATTAAAAAGTCTCAAGGCGCTTCACAAAGGTATGATTTATTTACAAGGTGTGGAGTGCTGCTCAATAATATACACCTTTTAAATAATCACTTGTCAATGGCTTTCAAAATTTAATTCAAGTAACCTCAAATGCACTGACCATCCAATAATGTAAAAAGTGTGTATTGTTAATTAAAGCAGTATCAGCAAAGGGTGACAAGACAAGGTATAACAGAGGTTAAAATATGATTTAATACAGGGCTTTGGGGACGTCACTGATTCATTAATCAAAAGGCTAATTAGGAATTTAAGTGGGTGGTCAACTTTCAGCAGTTCTTACTTTATATATTAATAGGTTGACTATTTTTCCTCCCTTTCTAATCTGATCACTCTTCTGACTGTTTCCTCAAGTAAGAATATAGTATTCACAGTTCAGAAAGTACTGTCTAGTTCTTAATACACTGGAAGGACCACAAAATTGTTTTGAATGTAATTGATAACTGTTTAAAATGTGGTAAAGATGCTGCACTCCACAAAAAAAATCAAGGTGTTTTAGAATTTTATGATGCAGTGGTATTGAGAATGACTTTTTCAGAATCCTTGGCATGCTCAAGAATAGCAATCCATTAGCTTCATATTACTGGCATGCTGGAAAAACTGGACACTCTCATTGTCTGTATTCAATCATTTTCCCTAAATCTGCTCATCTTGCAGCTCCCCCAGGACTTTTCCTCCAGTCCCTCATCCAAGTGGTTCATTCTATACATGCCAGTGGCCTACTTGATTGAGAAAGCCAGCACAAATCAGAACATTAACATGCACAGAATACAGGTCACTCGACATCAACCAGTAATCCTGATTTTTCTTTATTTCCCATTCCGTAACCCACAGCTGGTGCCAATGTCAACTGTAACACCCCAACGACATGTATGGCTGAAATCAGCAAAGTCTAGGGATCTAACCTGCAACCTTCTGTATGGATCACTCTATATTGTGTATTTACTCACTACACCATTAACAAAGGAATAGGTTATATATCAAATGTTAAACTGTATTTCACTTTATTGATATTGATGCAATTTTACAGATGTGTAAGTCCAGCATTGTCTGTTTTGTTTAGTGTATTAGAAGATCCCTGGTTGATCTCTAGCCTTGCAGCACTGAAGCTAACTGTAGCACCCTTTATCACTGGGGCTGAAATTAGCTAACACCACAGAGCAGGAGTGAAACCTCCAACCATTCAAATCTGTATGACTCAGTACCACACCATAAGGTGCATTTAACCACTGAACCAGGAAACACATTATCAACTGGTTTTGCATAATATAATTTTTAAAAATAAGCTAAATATTTAATTTCTGAGTCTTTGCGAAAAATAACAGTTGCTGACGGCTCGTCACAGGAATGGACAGTCCTTAGTTGAAAGTTACTTTCGTGGCAGTTTCAATTACATTAATTTGCTTGGAACAATACAACAGAATGTAAAGATCAAGCACATATTTATTTTCCCTTCACCCTGTCATGTTATTCATCAAAAAAATGAACAATTAAAAAAAAATCAGGTTAGAACCTGAATGCTTCCATCCTAGTTTGAATCGACCTGCTGTGGAAGCAGAATGCATGGTAATATGACACAGAACTCCAGCCAGCATGTTTACACGCTTGGAATTGTCATAAACATTTTCATCAACAAGAATTGAGCCAAAATTGCAATTAAACAGCATATAATTTAGTCCTCCCATATTTCTTCATTCACTGTGAAAGTTAACTTGTTATTGTAACTTCTACGAAAGAGAATACTGATTAGATACAAATAATAAAATTCAGGTGAGATTTAAACAAGATTTTAACCAGTTTCTCACTCATTGATACTAACATTTATTTGAAAAGCAGCAATAAGCATGGAACTTTAAAAAGCACCAGATACTTTCACAGAAGAAAATTCACATCCAACCACTCTAACTGCCCCAGTGATCAAAAAGCAGTCATTTGTTTCTTCAATTGATTTAAATGTGGGCCCTCCTTCATTAAAGAACTCTGGATTTTCAATAGTTTGAGATTCCTTTCTATATTTATTTCTCCCTACTCTCGACAAAAACAGGATCGTTCTTGGTAAATGTTGGACACTCCCACGACTGAAGCTCTGCAAAGATACACATTCCTTAGTAAATCATGCAAAAGTTGCTTTTTTTCTTCAGTCCAATAAACAATCCAACAGCAAGCGAACAAGCTTTCTTCTTGCTCAGGTCAAATATGAATGCCATGTAGGCAAGTCTGACTTGAATCCTTTTCCTGTCTTGTGACTCTAATAATTTTAGTTTGAGGGTTTCTTCATTTGTACCTCTTTAGTCTATAATAAAACTTTGGATAAGATGTAGCTTTTAGATGAAAGAAAGGACTTAAAAATAGCCCCATAATTAAGCTAAATGACCAAAATACATTGTTACAGAAAAGATAGATTTAGATTTAATAGTTTTATGTGACACCTGATTGTAGGTCAAAGAAGTTCTGTAATCACCAGTCCAATAGTTCAGATTATTACAAGTTTGGCCACTTGTGTTTAGTATTCACTGCAGGCTATAAAGAACACAATTTAATCAAAATGGCTTGGGTATGAATATCTTTTATATGTCTTTGTATTTGTGCAATGATCATTAGGATTGAACAGCTGATAGTCACCAACATTAATGTAGCTAAAAAGGTAGATTCCACTTTTGTGAAAATCATATATTTTCAACAAATAGTATGAATCAGCTATTGATTAGGAAGAATGTAGAAATATCATTAATGCAGTACAATCATCGGAGTGTGAAATAACCATAACAATGCCTAAATTGATGGACATCTTTGAATTAAAAAGCTGGACACTGCTAATTCATAAATGTGAAATATGATAATTTGCAGTAATGAAACTAAAGATATGAGGAACAGTGAAAATGACAATAAGGCACTGGTATATGTTTCAACTAGGTCAACTGCTTAATTAGTGAATGGATTCATGTCTTTTTGACAGTTTGTGAAAAAAATAACACTCTTTATGAACAGCTAAATGTCATCCTATCCACAAGTCTAAAGGGATTCCATCAGCCTATAGTTGCTGTTTTTAAAATAACAGCAAAGGGACTAATGTTCAGTGTTATAACTGGAGATCATCAGCAACATTTCCATTTAGTGTGGTCATCTTTACTGAGTGACTAAAATATGTCAGTCATTCTTGGTGTTCAAATGGTTATATCTGCATATTCTGAAGCAGTATCAATGTCCCTTACAAAATTAATATCTGAAGTTCATTAAGAATGCTTTGCTACATCCAGCTTTTTTGAGTGATGGCTCTGGAATGCAGAAAGGTCATCATCAAACTCACTTCCCAGGTTCAACAGACCAGCGTTGAGGGTGTTAGAGTTCTTCCAGAAAGGCCACTTGTGTCTTTGCAGTTACACTTTGTAGATTAAGCTGCAGCATGAAAGAAGAAACAGGAAAAATATTGCTTAAATTAAATAAAATGTACTTTTAAACTGACTTCCAAATTTGTGCACTCTGGCAATTGTTCACATACTTTCCAAACGTGCACGCATACCTAAGTTTTACCCCAGCAGTATGTATTGCTGTATGGCAATGTGCTTGCTCCGTGACCCAGTATATACGGCAAGCAACAAATAACAAGATGCCAACACAAGTTTAAATGGATGAACTTGCATTTATATTGCACTTTTCACATCCTCATGATGTCCCAAAGCACAACACAGCGAATGGATTACTTGTTGAAGTGCAGTGGCTATTATTTTGCAGGCAAACTTGCAGTCAATTTGTGCGCACAACAGTCCCACAAAAAGCAATGTGATAAACGGTAATACAAAGCAAAATACTGCAGATGGTGGAAATCTGAAATAAAAATAGAAACTGATGGAAATACTCAGCAGGTCAGGCAGCACCTGTGAAGAAAGAAACAGTTAACCTTTCAGGTCTGTGACTTTTCATCAGAAGTTCAATCAATGCCAGCCAATCAGCGGGCCGGCAGCTTTTAGGCCCAGCAGCACCACCGGGAGCGGTGGCCACTGCTGGGACTACATCCAGCTTCAGGATGAAGATGAAGGATGGCCCCGGAAAAAAGGTAAGTTTTTAGGGCCTTGCCGGGGACAATCGGTCGGGCCCCAGTGAGGCAAGGGGCGGCCGGTTAGGGGGTCAGTGGGCATGTTGTGCATTGGGGGCAGTTGGGGCTTCGGGTCGGCCCCCCGTGGGGCACAGGATGCCCAATCAGAAGGGCACCACCCCACACCCAAGAAGGCCGCCTAGTTTCATCAGGCGGGCTTTCTGAGGTCTCAGCCGTCCGCCTGCCAAGCATAAAATACCTGTGACGGTGGGCAAAGGCCCTTAAGTAGCAGTTTAATTGCCACTTATGAACCTTGATTGGCCTGGGGCGGGCAGGCAGTTTCTCGCCGCCACCACCCCACATAAATTTGCAGCAGAGGCAGGATTGGGTTGTGAAGGCATCCCCCCCCCCCCACCCCACACCAGCCTCCCACTCCATTTTATGCTCCACAACCCTCTGGGGTAGAGAATTCCAAAGATCCACAACCCTTTGAGAGAAGTAATTTCTCTCATCTCAGTCCTAAATGATCTGTCCCTTATCTTGAGACTGTGCCCCCATGTTTTAGATTCCTCGATCAGCGGAATCAATCTCTCTGTGTGTACCCTAAGCAGCTCCTTCAGAATCTTTTATGTTTCAATGAGATTGCCCCTCATTCTTCTAAACCCCAGAGAATACCGGCCCAATTTACTCAGTCTATCGTGGAAAACCCCCTTATTCCAGGGAACAATTTAGTGAATTTTTGCTGTACCGTCTCCAATGCAAGTATATCCTTTCTTAAATGTGGAGACCAAAACTGCACACAGTACTCCAGATGTGGTCTCGCCAAAACCCTGTACAACTGAAGCAAGATTTCTCTACTCCTGTACTCCAATGCCCTTGCAATAAAGGCCAACATGCCATTTACCTTCCTAATTGCTTGATGTACCTGCGTGCTAACTTTCTGCGAGCCTTGTACACCCAAGCCCCTTTGAACATCAACACTTGCAAGTTTCATGCCTTTTAAAAAATATTCTGCTTTTCCATTCTTACAACCAATAACTTCACATTTCCCTACATTATACTCCATCTGCCATCTTGTTGCTCACACACTTAACCTGCCTATATCTCTTTGCAGCCACTCTGTGTCCTCCCCACAGATTACCTTTCCACCTACCTTTGTATCATCAGAAAATTTAGATACATTATTCTCTGTCTCTTCATCCAAGTCATGAATATAGATTATAAATAGCTGAGGCTCCAACACTGATCCTTGCAGCACTCCACTATTCATTGCCTGGCCACTTGAAAATGTCCCGTTTATGCCCACTCTTTGCTTCCTGTCTATTAACCAATCCTCTAGCCATGCTAATACATTACCCCCATCTCCATGAGCCCTCATCTTGCCTATTAACCTTTTGTGTGGCACCTTATTGAAGGCCTTTTGGAAATCCAGGTATACTACATCTACTGATTCCCCTTTATCTACCCTACTAGTTACATCTTGAAAAAGCTCAAAAGCTCTAATAAAACTGTCAAACAGGATTTCCCTTTAGTAAAACCATGTTGACTTGTTCTAATCATACTGTGCTTTTCTAAGTGCATTGTTAAGACTTCCTTAATAATAGATTCCAGAATTTTCCCAACAACTGATGTTAGGCTAACTGGCCTGTAGGTCCCTGTTTTCTGTCTCCCTCCTTTCTTGAAAAGCAGTGTAACATTTGCCAACTTCGAATCTGATGGGACTGCTCCCGAATATAGGAATTTTGGAAAATCATAGCTAGCACATCCACTATCTCTGCAACTATCTCTTTTAGAACCTTAGAGTGTAGGCCATCAGGTCCTGGGGATTTGTCAGATTTTAGTCCCTTAAGTTTCTCCAATACTTTTTCTATGCTGATATTAATTTTCTTAATTTCATCATTCTTTTTAGCCCCTAGGTTACTGTCTATTTCTGTATGAAACTTGTGTCTTCTACTGTGAAGACAGACACAAAATATTTGTTCAATGCTCTGCCATTTCCTCATCCCCCATGATAGCTTCTCCTGTCTCTGCTTCTAAGGAACCAACGTTTACTTTAGCTATTCTCTTCCTTCTTATAGACCTATAAAAGCTCTTACAATCTGTTTTTATATTACTGGCTAGTTTACTCTCATGCTATTTTTTCCTTTTTTAATCAACTTTTTGGTGGCCCTTTGCTGGTTTCTAAAACACTCACAATCCTCAGACACGCTACTTTTTTTGCAACACTGTAAGCCTCTTCTTTTAATCTAATACGATCCTTAACTTCCTGAGCGAGCCATGGTCTTTCTTGTCTTTCTTGCTGAGTTTTTTTTTTAATGGAATATATTTTTGTTGAACATTTTGAATTGTTTCTTTAAAGGTTTCTCACTGTTTGTTTACCACCATACCTTTTAGTCTGTTTACCCAATTTACCTTAGCCAGTTCTCCCCTCATACCTATGTAATTTCCTTTTTTTAAGTTTAAGATTCTTGTTTGTGATTGCAGCATGTCACTTTCAAATTTAACATGGAATTCAATGGTATTATGATCACTGTTTCCCACTGGATCTTTTACTATGACGTTACTAATTAACCCTGCTTCATTACACAATACTAGATCTAAGATAGCTTTATCCCTAGTCGGTTCCACAACATATTGCTCCAAGAAACTGCCCCGAAAATATTCTACAAACTCATGTTCTAGACCACTCTTGCCAATTTCACTGTCCCAGTGTATATGAAGATTAAAGTCCCCCATTATTATTATATTGCCTTTGTCATAAGGTCCAATAATTTCTTGTTTAATGCTCTGTCCAACAGTATTACTGTTAGGGGACCTATAAACTACTCCCTTTTCTGAATATTGCTATTTCTAATTTCCACATACTGATTCTACTTCATGATCTTCTGAGGCCAGATCCTTTCTCATTAATGTCCTTATGTATCCTTTACTATCAGAGCTACCCCTTCTCCTTTGCCATTTTCTATTATTCTCTGTCAGTCTTTCCGAAATATTGCGTAACCTGGAATATTTGTTTCCCAACCTTGATCACCATGTAACCATGTCTCTGTAATGGCGAGTAGATCTAAATCATTTACCTCTATTTGTGCCACTGGTTCAACTATCCTACTGCAGATGCTTTGCGCAGATAAAGAACCTTTAATTTCATTGTTTTACTTCTATTCCCTGCAATGACCTTATTCGCTGATTTTTTTGTTAAACTCTGTCTGATCCTGTCCCATTGTGCTTGTCTTTACTCAACGCCGATGCCTCGACCTTTCTCTTTGGATTTCTAAATCTCCCTTCACTCAAACACCCCCGTTAGTTCACAACCTCTCGCCTTATCTGCTGGCGCACTCTTAAGTTGGTATGCTCTGTCCTTTCCTGCCACACTCTGATTATCATTACCCTTACTGCTATCTGGCTCTTGCCTTCTCCTCTCTCTTTAAATTATCACATCTTCCTTCACTTGATCCCTTGCCCCCACTATTTAGTTTAAAGCCCTCTTTACCGCCCTAGTTACACAACTCGCCAGAACACTGGTCCCAGCACAGTTCAGGTGAAGACCGTCCCAACTGTACAGCTCCTTCTTTCCCCAGTGCTGGTGCCAGTGTCGCATGAATCGAATAAAAGCAAAATACTGCAGATGCTGGAAATCTAAAATAAAACCAAAAGGGCTGGAAATACTCAACAGGACAGGCAGCATCTTTTCCCAGTTCTGATGAAAGGTCACAGACCTGCAACGTTAACTCTGCTTCTCTCTCCACAGATGCTGCCTGACCTGCTGAGTATTTCCAGCACTTTCTGTTTTACCCCATGAATCGAAATCCAATTCACCCACACCAATCTTCCAGTCACGAATTTAACTCTCCAATCTTATTTACCCACACCAATTTGCTTGTGGCTCAGGTAATAATGCAGAGATTATTACCTTTGAGGTTTTGTTTTTTAATTTAGCCCCCAGCTGCTCATACTCCCTATGCAGAACCTCTTTCCTAGTCCTATCTATGTCATTGGTACCCACGTGGATCAAGACAACTGGATCCTTCCTCTCCCACTGCAGGTTCCTCTCCAGCCCTGAGCAGATGTCCCGAACCCTGGCACCGGGCAGGCAACACAGCCCTCTGGACTCTCGCTCTTGGCTGCAGAGAACTGTGTCTATCCCCCTGACTATACTGTACCCAACTACCACTATATTCCTATTTACTCCCCCCACTTGAATGGCTTCCTGTACTACGATGCCATGGTCACTTTGCTCATCCACCTTGTAGCCCTCGCTCGCATCCATACAAGCTGAAAGAACCTCGAACCTGTTGGACAATTGCAAGGGCTGAGGCTCCTCCACTTCTGCCTTCTCAATCCCCTTACTTGCCTCACATGCAGTCACACCTTCCTGTCCCTGACCAAATCAGAAGACCCTATCCCAAGGGGTATGACTGCCTTCTGGAACAAAATAACCAGGTAACTTTTCCCTCCCTGATGCACTGCAATGCCCGTAGCTTGAGCTGCAGCTCACTGATTCTGAACTGAAGCTCCTCGAGCCAATGCACACTTACGGCAGACGTGTTGGCCATGGATCCCACTGGCGTCCACCAGCTCCCACATACTGCAGCCACAACACATCACCTATCCTGCCATCTTTATTACATATTAATTTATTTTTAATTAATTTATATCAGGCCTACAACCCTCGAAGATAACTGTGCTCCTCCAATCTCGCTTCATGTGCATCCTCAATTTTAATCGTTCCACCATGGGTGTTGGTGCCTTCAGTTGCCTAGGCCCCAAGCTCTGGAAAACCCTCCCTATACCTCTCCGCGCCTCTACCTCACTTTCCTCCTTAAACCGTACCTCTTTGACCATCTTCCCATAAATCTCTTTACATGGCTCGGTGTCAAATTTCGTTTAACGCTCTTATGAAGCATCTCGGGAGGTTTTACCAAGTTAAAGACGCTATATAAATGCAAGTTGTTGCCAGGTTCTACTTTCCAATATATGTCACCCTTTCTAACCACTTGCAGTGCAAGATGGCACATAACAATATCAGCATGTAGAGACCTATTCTACAATTGTGACCTCTTAACAGGAGATAGCCAGTCCTAAGCATGGAGGCAACAGAGGAAGTTGGCAAAATAGTTGGAGGCAATCACATTTCTGGATTTTTGATCATTTTTCCGTAGAAAGAGTCTATACGTGAACGATTTAAAAATTTGCTTTTAAGTTAAAAATTGCTTTAAGGGGGTTAAATTCATAAGCCAGTAAACCTGGTAAGCATGTATTAGATTGCATCCTGGAATGAAAGATAATTTGATATTCCAACAACTAGTCAGACATTGTTGTTGCAATAACCCCGTTCCTTTCAACCCAACAGGTGTCAGCACCAAATTAGACTGGTTATACCCACACTTGCGAGAGGGTGATCAGTTTTTTGACTAAAAGCTGGCACTGGAATAGGGTTTTCATAGATACGAGAGTCTGTTAGACAACAGAGTGCTGCAAGAGGGTTAAAAGACCAGAAGACAAAAGGCCAAAAGGCCCTGGACTGCAGGACAGGATGTAGAGGGATTATTCCGCTTCAGTTAAGTAATACAACCCACCAAAGTGAGACAGTAATTTCATTTCTTTCAATATGTGAACACAAGTACTGATTGAAACTCTGATCATATCTATTACTCTTTATGTATAATATGGTATTGTAGTGATTGTTACTAGACTAGTAATGCAGAGAATGTGACTTCAAGTCCCACCATGGAAATCTGAAATAATTAAAAACAATAAACTGGCATTCATAAAAATGACAATGAATCTGTTAGATTGTTGTAAAAACACAACTGATTTGCTAATACCCTTTATTATGCCAGCAGGCAGTTTGGGTAAATCTGTGAACAGTCCACAACCCATCTCTGCCATCCTTACCTGGTCTGGCCTATAGGTGATACCAGTCCCACACCAATGTAGCTGACTCTTAACTACTTTTGGAAGTAGTCTCACAAGCCACTCAGTTGTATCAAACTACAAGTGGTTCAAAAAGGCCAAACATTACTTTTCCTGGGCAACTAGAGGTGTGCAATAAATGCCAGCCTTTCCAGTAATGCCCACATCCCAAGAATTAAAAAAAAAAGTAGAGCCAAACAATTTACAAATCAAACCAAAGGTTGCTTCATCTACTGTTAACCTGGCTGCTGACAGAGAAATTGAAGAAATACAGGTACAAAACATGCACAAGCAGTCCAGATTTCTAGGAGATTCTATTGTTACTCCCCCATGTTTCAGTACTGTACAAGCAGATACAGGGCAATATAAGTCAGCTCCCATAAAGCCACACTCAGACTGCTTCAAGGATTAACTGACATCACTGAACCTGATGAGGTACTGTAACAGACCTTAATTTGTAATAGAGGCCTTCTCCAACTCATGGTCAGTACGATCTTTGTTTTTTTAAATAATTTTATCTTCTTATTCCATTATCTACGCCCCCACACGCATGTATACACTGAAGCAGAACACACTGTAATGTCTTGCCATATAAGCTGTTCTTCAAGATATAACAGCATTTTTTAACCTATTCTTCTGCCTCTACAGATTTCCATGAGACATTGGTAAAGCCAAATACACACCTTCAACTGAGCACTTCATAGCATTCTTGCTTCACTTACCCCTACAGTAGCAGGCACCGCACAGGTAACTACAGCTCTCAGGACCTGCCTATTTTGTAGCTCAGTAACAGCAGTTCATGCAGTCACGTGAGGGAATGTTAAACAGACTACCATTTGGGATGATCATTGGAACAGTCCGCAACCCATATCTGCACAGCTGAGCTGAGAAAGGTCATGGAAAGAATGGCCAATCC
Organism: Heterodontus francisci; assembly: GCF_036365525.1. Lineage (NCBI taxonomy): Eukaryota > Metazoa > Chordata > Chondrichthyes > Heterodontiformes > Heterodontidae > Heterodontus > Heterodontus francisci. The sequence goes on along the minus strand of NC_090400.1, from coordinate 28,354,648 downwards.
AGTGCCCCTGTAGAGGAGGCCACCCTTAGCTACATCCTAAGTTGAGTCAGACTCAGTGAACACTATGACTGGGACAAGAAACTTGAGCGTCCAATTTACAGCAGTCTCTGCAATTACCCTGTTGGATTTGATGTAGATGAAGCTGCTGTCTCCAAAACTGCACTTGTATCACCCAGCTACCTTGTGCAAATGACCACTGATATATTACATTATATACATGCTCAGGCAGTCACCATGTCAAAATTTGCAGTAAACAGGGCCATCTACTTACTCAATACATGTAGATAACAGACCACCTCCATCCCTAGAGGCAAGCACTAACAGCTATCAGCCATCCACCTTACTTCCTCCTCCCATTGGAGAAAACACTTAGAAAAAGCACATAGGATGCTGAAGATACATAGCATACACTTTTACTAAGGGTCAACTCTGAATACCTGCACCACATACTGTAATGTTTAATAAAAAATGAGTACTGTCTTAATAGTTCTCTTGGAATGAGGAATATTAAGGTACTTGGGGAGAAATGCTGTTGTATTTATGGGTTTTAATGTATGTCTGAGCCAAGGGGAATGATGCCAAGCAAGGTTATTGGGCACATGCATAAATAACTTATGCCTTATATGCTTTAGGCACTGAACTATGTCTTTCATCTGTTACAGTTTTCCTTATGACTATTGCTGTATGACCAAATCCTTGTGAATAAAGTCTCATATCATATAGCTGTTCTCTGACACTAGCTGCTGCTACCCATCTTTTCCTGTGTAAGATTAGATAAGATAGGGGTGGCTTATGCCCCTTCTAAGGTGGGAACTGACTCGGCAGCACAAAGCTTTTGTGAATCGACTTTACTGAGATAAAGGTCAGGACAAGCTTACTAAGTTTTCAGATAAACTATTAATCACAAACTCAGGCAGTGATTAACAGTCTAACACAGATACGACTTGTATTAGACACCGGACGGCACAGCACACGACTAGTTTCTCTTGTATTCTGGTCTTCAAATTTCTTTAGCCTGTCTCTCTCTTGCAGTTTCTCTTGTCTTTGCTGTTGTTTGAAAATTCTCTACCATCCAGGGACACAGTCTAGGCTTCGTTTATCCTGACTTCTTTCCAATTAACCTTCCCTTTCCCCAATCAGTGATTAGCCTTGTATTAAAGGATGCCTTTCTTAACCAATCAAGGATCATTCTTTGGCTGTTACTAACCTTTTGGATTTATGTAAGAAGTAATACTCCTTTGTGTTGACTACTTTATCTCAATGCTTTTACATTTTGTGGTCCCTTATCTCATTACGAGACAAATGTACATTCTGTTCTCACAGAAGATGTGTTCACTGTCTGCTCTCAAGGTCTCACCATTTTATTGCAAGTAAATATTTTCAAACTTAACATAATCTCCCAGAATCCCTCTACCTTGATATCTTGTCTATACTGTGCCCGATCCCCTAAGTTTTCCTACTTTACCAGACTAAAAAGAGTTCTAAAGCTAAATGTTAGTTTATGATAATAAGTCAGTTGTTAGTTTATAATAGCTAGATTTTAACAATTAGTATTCTGGTTAGTAACTTTTTAGAAACCTCAATCTTAGAATAGTGAGGTCCCTTTGAAGGGCAAAATTCTGTAACAATAATTTTGGAAAATCATGGCTCTGTATGCAGCTTCTGATCCCTGCCCTTTCTCCTCTAGAAAAAGCAGATAAGGAAGGGTGGCTATGGGGATATCCAGAGATCCTACTTTGGCAAAGCTCAATGACCATCCCCTCAGCTAACAGATGGCTGATGGGATGCAGCACTGGGAAGATTTGAATAGCTGGAGTCAGAAACTCAAAGACATCATGAAATATACAATGAAGTATCTGGGTCAACATGCAGCTGATTTGATATAACTACTAAGCAGGATCTCGAGGGAGAAGAAACAACATGATTGAATGGGCAACCATCCTGTTTTACGGAAAGTACATTATGGACAAAGATGTCTAACATCGATTCTGAGGCCTCAATAAACCTAGTGCAGGCCCTCAGTGTGACAGATATTTCCCTACCACATTATACTGTGTCTGATGTGCATACATCATGCAGATAGAGGTAGGCCAGGTTGAGAAGTCTATGGGGAGCAAGATTCATCGGTGTAGCTTGGAGCAGTGCTACGCAAACTACGTCGATTCCCCAGGATCAGACAGTGCCACCAGTCACTACCACACAATGACTGCAGCAGTTCAAAAAAGTGGCTCACCATAACCTGCTCAAGGGCAATTAGGGGATGGGCAATAAATGCTGGTCTTGTTTGCAATGCACACAGCCCAAGAACAAGTAAAGAAAAAACCTGTGCAGCTTTCTACAATGATATCCATGGAGAAACTAGCTCGAGCCGTGCAGGTAGTGGCCAACAGTGCTGCCTGTCCCCAGGGAATTAAAGCAAGTCTGCGTAGTGCTGCTTCTAGAACCAATTTTTCCCCCAATGATTCAACTGGGGACAGAGCAGGAGAGTGAGACTAATTGGATAGCGCTTTCAAAGAGCCAGCACAGGCATGATGAGCTGAATGGTTGCCTTCTGTGCTGCATCATTCTATGATTCTAAGACCCTAGCATTCTAATAATTTTTATCAAACATTTCTCAATACTAAAGTCACCTACACATATTAAAACTAAGAATCAGCAATATAAGAAAATTATAAGAAGTCACATTTAGGACAAAATAAGAACCCAATGCACAAACATTAATAACTTAATAATCTGCAAGGACAGAGATGAGATGTTCTAGGCATTGAGCCAGACAGGAGATGAAATGAATAAAAAGGCTAATAGAGAGGGCATCAGAAAAAACTATGATACTGAGGTACAAACAGTGAAAAGAACAATGGACAAAGAATAGATAACATTGCATTGACCAACTAAGAAAATGACATAATTTACATGATGACTTAATGGGCTAACATGTCACTTGTTAATTAAAAACAACTAGTAAGTGTTGACAGGTTATCATGACATTAGCAAGATGTTAAGATTATAGAAGTACAACACACCAAAACTCAGCAGGATTTGACATGGTCAAGCTTCGATCAGCATTAACAGATTAGAACAATGCACTTATGGCTCAACTCGAATAAGTCCTCATGGAATTGTCAGCACCAGCAATCTCAGTCACTGTATTTAGTGTGTAGCATGAATAAAAAACATTAGTCAGACGCTTCAGTGCTGCCCAATTCTCAAGATTGTTAAAAGGGGTCTGGACACAGATTATCCTGTAAGAATCCAAGGTATATTTAGCCTATTAGTGGATAAAAAACTAACATACTCATGAGTTGCTTGCCAGATGTATATCAGCATTGACCAGCATAACCATCATTCCAAAGCTATAACAAAATAAAAATGACCTGAAAATTGCAGCATTCAGTATCTGAACAAGAAGCATTTATCACCCTTAATTTCCTGAAAGTTTTAGCCTGATAATCCATATGGAGATTACATTAATTTGCACCTAGTCCTGTTTGTTGGAAATATAGTCTCTGACATTATTCACAAACGGTCAATGGCTTTCACATCTCTATAATCAATTCACAACACACTGTAAACAAAAAAAGTGGCTGTATTCAAGAGAGGCAGTCAAGGGATAAAGCAAACCTTATGTATATAATGGCTAGAGGAGATTACAGAGATTAGGAATGGCAAGACCATGGAGGAATTTGAAATCAAGGCATTGCCAGCTTAGCAGCAAATGTAGCTCAGCGAGCATAGGAATGACGAGTGAGTAGGACTTGGTGTGAGTTAGGATATGGGGAGTAGAGGTTTATCCTAAAACAGTGCTCCTATCCTGCCATACTGGAGCATTTAGCAATTAATATTACACATTACAGTTTGAAAAAGGTTAATGTACTTGAGAAAACAGAACCTTTAACATGGTTTAACAATCTTTAACAAGGGATTTCCCACAATACACTTCTATCAAATTTATCACCATATTCCCACATATTTTAATTTCTCTGGTAGAGTAAACCAAACTGTCTACAATGCTGACAACACTGTGGCTCTTACCAAAGAATCTGAGCTACTTAAATTCTGGCCTACATTGCAGAAATGAAAGATTACAATACCAGTCTTAAATTTATAATTTATCTATCTAAGATATCCTTAAGTTTGTTTTACAATCTCAGATTTCTCTGATTTTAAAACTAATTTAATATCTACAAAGCAAACTGGCTTAATGGATGGCATGCTTTGCTCTGCTCTAGAGTAACCTCCACACAAACACTGCATTCATGTCCCGAACCATTGTGGAGCCCTTTCAGCTTCTCAAAGTCACTTACATTTTCATGGAAAAAGGACAAATAGGTGTTTCACAGTATCACAATTATCAAAACCATTGGATACTTTTAACCTTTACTGCCTTCACCCTTGCCGTGCTAACTCAATAGAATTGGTGCAGATCTATAGGACTATACAAAATCTTGGTTTTCATTCATTTTCAGGCTGACAATGTAATATGCCTATTAAAAAGCTGCAGTCGAATATGATGGCTGGGATTTTCACTGTTTATTGCTAATGCTAGAACCTAATTATGTTCTTTTGTTCTTAAAGTCAACAATGGCATTTTTGTGGAGGCTGAAGATTTATAACAGGTTATAATAGTAACAACCTTGATGTATGGGTTAGGGTGCATGCCCAATTTGTACAGGCATGCAAAAGTTAATTCTTCATTTTAATGCAAAGGAAGCAAAACTAATATTGGCAACTGTGGAAAGCAATAAGCTGACAAATCAGCAGGCAACTATCCACATTGCCAATATGATGCCACAATAGTACCATCTGCGGTGCTTAGATTTCTTACTTCTCTTTATATTTGTCAGCACAAGTGCTTTCTTCATCCTCACTGCAAAATTAAAATGGCAATGTGTGATAAGCCCTTCACACACTATCCCACAAAATCCTACACAGAAGTGTGGCGACTGATGTGCTGTTCCATGCTTCTGAGCTCACCTCAGACATCAAACAGAAGACAAGTTTTCCTGTGGGGTGAAATTATTTTATATTGAAAATAAAACAAAATCAGAGATTATGCCAACTGAGGCTACTCTCACTTGCTCCAGACTTGTAGCAATACTGCTATATAACAAAGTGCTGGAAATACTAAGCAGGTCAGGTAGCATCTGTGGAGAGAGAAGCAGAGTTAACGTTTCAGGTCCGTGATTTTTCATCAGAAGTGTTCTGCTGAAAGGTCACAGATCTGAAACGTTAACTCTGCTTCTCTCTCCACAGATGCTGCCTGACCGGCTGAGTATTTCCAGCACTTTCTGTTTTTATTTCAGATTTCCAGCATCTGCAGTGTTTTGCTTTTATTATACTTCTGTATAACAACCAATTTCACGGAGGAATGCTACAGGCCTGGAGAAAGTGGTCTGGATGTCTGCCCAGCAGTACAAACAATGGATAGAATTTTTTTTTATATGAAGAAGTGGGAATGATTAGGGCTTTTGAGAGACCATACCTGGAGTACTGTGAACAGTTTTGGTCTCCTTATAGGATATCCTTGCCTTTGAAGGGTGCAATAATATGAGATGCCAGCTATGGTTAACTACTAATGAAAAATTATATATATTGTATTGTTGGTATTATTCACTTGTCCTTTCTTTTCATTTCTAGGATGAGAGGGGTATCCTATGAGGACAGATTGAGCAGAATGGACTTATACGCTCACGTTCAGAAGAATGAGAGGTGATTTCATTGAAGCATATAAAATTTTTAGAGCACTCAAGCAGATACTGACAGGCTGTGTCCCCTGGCTGGAGAGTCTAGAATTAAGAGTTATAGTCTGAGGATAAGGGGTCAGCCATTAAAGGACTGAGATAAAGAAAAATTTCATGCTCAGAGGGTTGTGAATTTTTGGAATTCTTCACTCAGAAGGCTGTGGGTACTCAGCCAATGAGTATATGCAAGACTGAGATCAATAGATTCTTGGACACTAAGGGAAGCAAGGGTTGTATGGTCTACTCCTGCTCCTATTCTTATGTTCTTCACGAAGGAATTATGCCTCAAGTACATTATTTTAAAAATTAAGCAACTTTTCCCCAAAAAAGTACAAAAGCTATCTGTAGCATGGTGGCTCAAGGCAAACATAAAAACCAAGATTAAGAAACTTATCAGAAAATATTAAATATAAAGTGAAGTTAGGGTAGAAGGAACATTAGAAGTTTCAGGCACTTCTCTAAATATATCTGAAGTAAGCAGGCACCTTGAATTAGGCTGCAATTGCCAAACAATAAAAGAATGTGATTAATAGCAACAACACACATTTTTTATATATACACACAATTTTACAATAGTTGTCAAACACAGCTGGCTTCTCAGTCAAAAATAATAAATAGCTTGCAACTGTCATGCTAAACTACAAAAGTAGTAATTTCCTCATAGTATTGTTTTCTTTCTTTTTTCACCAACAATGAACATTTCCTGGCTTGATTAACTCTCTTTGAAAGTGCCAGACTCTGATTTAAAAAGGGCAGACTGATGAGTACCTTCAAAAAAGTAACCAGGACCCAGTATTTAAATAATCGCAAAGGGAGCTGCCAATCAAAAATATATTTCAACAAATCATATAAGATGTCTGCATTATAGTTGAATAATTTGACTCCTCCCTCAGGCAACTGCCTGACAATCGCCAATTCAGCAACAAATACACCAAATAAAGCTGGGAAGCTCTTCCATAAGCAACAAGCCTTTTCCAGACTAGTAATGTTCTATATTCTTTTCCTTCTTTACATTTCTATGTATTATGCACCTTCCCCAACCAAGGCAATAAATTGTAGATCTGCTTCGATGTGTCTGGCAATGTTGCTTTACAGCTGCTACTACAAACTGCATGAGGACATTCCAGGGTGGCTTTTCTCCTCTGTTCTCCTTAATTATCCTTCTCCAAGGAGAAAATGACTGACCTCCACTCAGACCCTTCTAACAATAGGGCAAAGTCTGAAAATCACTATATGGAGAAATTATAGCCCTGAACCCAACATGTTTCACACCAGCAAGCCATCTTCAAAATATTATTTTTCCAGTAAAAGATCTGTAAAAATTTAGAACAAACTTATTTTACAATGGTTACATTAGGCAAGATACAACTGCTCTCTGTATAATAACTGACAACTCTAAAGCAATACTCAGGTTTTGACACTACACTCTTAGTAAGCCTATGTACCAGAGAGCCTTCAGTACAGTACAGTGGCCTTTTCCTTCTGTATTCATTAAGAAAAAAACTCTACACAACATTTTCAAAATTATTTCAGAATTTTACATTAGTACTTATATTTTTTTATACAATCACTATATATTTTGATCACACAGTACATGCAGGAAAACATAACAGTACACCAGTTTGTTAGCAAGGCTGTGTATACATTGGGGACAAGGTGGATTATAGAATCAAGGCAATTAGTTTCACCTTGGCTCTGCGGTTTACTTTGACAGGGGTTCCTAAAAAGTCAGTTGCAATAAAAAGCTATGTTCAACGTCAAAAGTCATGAATTGATTATCCTGAGTATATTAACCATCTTCACGATTCAATGCTCAGCCTCAGCTCTCTACACCCGCTTCGGTTCCACAGCAAGTAATAAGCTACACAGAGTGGTAGGAACAGGCAAAACATCAAGATGTCATGTTTAATCAATGAAGCAGAAAAAGAAGGCAGCTACAATCAGGAAGAAGGTCTCTGCATTATTAAATTTAAATTTAAAAAAAATTAATACCTTTACTATTCTAATGCTTTTCCTATAAAAATCCAATTGATGAAATCTTAACTTTATCCTTAAAGGTATGATTTATTAAATAATAGTGGTGCAGCCATTGACATTTTTAAATCAAAGAACTAACAAAACAGTTACACAGACACACTACATAATTTTACTGCCAACAAGTGACAATATTACAAAACATTGTGGGTGGTGATGTTCCATATGGTGGAAATTTTAAATGGGATGTTCAATCCTAAGGTTTAAAATGAAGTAAATTGCCAGAATTTGAGATCAAATGGAGGATGAAACAACAATGGACATATTACTTTGCCTTGGCTTGCACAGGAGATTATGGTTGTGGGAATGAAAGGGTACAAGAGGAAAATATTAAACATTAGATAGTGTAACTATAGAGAAGAAAGTGGCCGTGGAAAAATGGTGGAACTCAAAATGCACATGTCCTAGCATGCTGAAGCTAAGCGGAGAGTAAGCAACAGAAGGTCTAACCAGAATCTTTCAAATATCCTTAGAAATATGAGCAAATAATGGGAATGTAATGATAAAGGAAATACAGTGAACTCTTTGTACATAGATCTTCAAAAGGTATTTGAAAAGATACCACATAGAAGGTTCCTTGATAAAATTAAGGCTTGTGGTATTAAAGGGAGTTTGGCAGCATTAATAGAAACTGGTTAAAGGACCGAAAAGAGAGTAGTGGTTAAGGAACAGGAAACAAATGTAGTCGTTACGGAATGTTTTGCTGACCAGAGGTTTCTAAACATGATATATGGGCACAATGCAAAAAATTTCAGATGTCATAAAACTAGGAAGCATCATTAACTTCAGAACAATTGTAAGCAATTTTAGGAGAATAAAAATTAGCAACTGTAAGATTAAATACAATGCAGAGAAATGTTAGGTGTTGCATTTTGGAAGGAATAATTCGATTACATAGAATTGAAGCATAACAACTTACAGGACATGCACATTAAATAGCAGAGCACAGACATACAAATGATTGGTTAGATAAAGTTAGAATACTGTGCACAGTTTTGAGCATTTTACTTTAGGAATTATGTTAAATCCATGGAGAGGGTGCAATAGACATGTACTAAGGATACTCGAAATAAGGGACTGGAGAAACTGGAGCTCTTTTCACAAGAACATAGGTGGTTAACTGGTGTTCAATATTATTAAGGGTTTTAAAAAAGGTAAATCACGGAAAACCATTTCACCTGATTCATGAGTCAATGACTAGAGTAAACAAATTTAAAATGATTAGAAGAGTTAGGAGAACTTTAAAAAAAAACACAGGGTTGTTTGATATCAAATGCTTCATCAGAAACACTGGTGAAACATAATCAATCATAGCCTTTAAAAGGAAAATAGATAAATATTTGAAAAAAAATTTGATCAAATATATGAGACATAAACCAAAATAATCAGTATTTATAGCAAAACAGAAAGGTAGACATCAAAGATGGAATGGATGTTTCTCAGTCTGGCAAGCAGAGGCTAGTGGGGTGTCCCATGGATTGGTGTTAGGATTACTTTTGATGTCTATTTACTAGATATAAAGGAGTGGATACCAGAGTTTATTGATGATACCAAGTTGGGAGGAACAGCAAACTGCTAGGAAGAATGCAGAAGATTAGGAAAATAGATTAATAAGTGTTAGGTGCAGCTACAGATTATATAAATGGATATAAGCAAATGGCAGCTGAGAAAAAAAGAGATGGTAGAAAAAAAGCAACTAAACAGCAAAAATCAAGAAACCAAGAATACAGATAGGTAAGCGTGTGTGTATATACAATAAGCACCACACACATGTATACAAATGCACACGTGCAAACAACGTGCAGGGGCGGCACAGTGGCGCAGTGGGGGGCGGCACAGTGGCGCAGTGGTTAGCACCGCAGCCTCACAGCTCTAGCGACCTGGGTTCAATTCTGGGTACTGCCTGTGTGGAGTTTGCAAGTTCTCCCTGTGTCTGCGTGGGTTTCCTCCGGGTGCTCCGGTTTCCTCCCACATGCCAAAGACTTGCAGGTTGATAGGTTAATTGGCCATTATAAATTGCCCCTAGTATAGATAGGTGGTAGGGAAATATAGGGACAGGTGGGGATGTGGTAGGGATATGGGATTAGTGTAGGATTAGTATAAATGGGTGGTTGATGGTCGGCACAGACTCGGTGGGCCGAAGGGCCTGTTTCAGTGCTGTATCTCTAAACTAAACTAAACTAAACCTCCCATGGTCTAGCTTATGGTTAGTTCAAGGACACTAAAATATTACATCTAAAACGTGATGCGGGAGGTGTAGCAAGAAATGAGAACGTACGTATTATACACGATACTTTTAACATATTAGAGTGAACCTTCATTGGAGTTTCTAATGGTCTAAGTCAGCACATAATATGTTTGATGATTGGAAAGGTTCTCTACCTGAAGGTGATGCTGCAACCATAATATCAGATGGCCAATTGAGTACAATGGGCTCAGGCCTAACAGCACAAGACAAGGTCAAAGGAACAGTCTCCCCTTCCCACCCCACGTCAAAACAAGATTTTGGCCATTAATCTGCACTCTATACTGAGCCAAACTTCAACATATACCCCTCCCACTACCGAGTAAGTGTTCAACTCCAAACCCTGTACATCCCACGGAGCAAAATCCAACTACTGACTGCCACCAAACAATCCACTAATGGCCGTAGTTTCCCCTCACAGATTACCCTTACCCTGCTTCATTTCCTCTTTTACAGTAAGCTCCTAGCCAGTTGCTATTCATAACACCTACTGGCTGTATTTATTTTTCCCCAAAAGCTGACTGCTCCATGCCATAACACCCCCCCTAGCCCACCGATCTGAATACTGAAGCCATATGCATGTATAAGCCATACATACACTCATTAAAAAAAACTCACGTTACTGAGTGGCGTGTAAGCATTTTCATCAAATTCCATTGTTTCACTGGTAGGGATGCCCATGTTAGCATGTCGTTCCTCCAGTTTCAGGGCTTCAATTTCAGTCTTTAGCTCCTTCAGCTGTTCTTGCAGGTGTTTGCTTTTCTCCATGTACTCCACACTAAGGAATCCACAAACAATGAAAGCGAAGAACATTATGTAAATGTCACTTTGTCTCTACAAGAAAGACTGCCTGGAAATTACAGAAAATCTTTGATGTCTTGCACTGATTTGCAAGTTAGTAGCCCCATCAATGCCAACAGATAACATTATGAATACTAAAGGCAAAGCTAAATATAGTTTATAGCCAAACTCTGAAATTAGACTTAAAATCACTTCAATAAATCAATCATTTTTAAATACACCACAAAATCACAGCACCCCTACCACAATGCTGCCAAGTTGCAGGATCTTCACTCCAGTTACACTAAATCCAAGACCACCCGCCACACTTCTCAAAGCTACTATATGCCAGGTACCTACCCGAAACCTAGTACATTCCCCGAAGCAGGAAGAAGTTTGAAAGGTGGAATGAATCAGTTAATTAGACAGGATCTGGGAATATTTAAGGGGGTGTATGACCCAGCTGGATATAGCCCATTATGTCAACTTTTCCCCGGAACTCAAATAGGAACTCTCTCACCAAGTTCCTAGTCACCATACAAGAACTGGCTTTCAACCACTCAAAGTGCTTAGTACATTTTACTCCGTTTACTAACTGTATAGTTAATAGACAAAATAAAACTACAGAAAGTGTTGAAGCAATTTAAAATTGGTTCCTGACTGGGAACTCAACAGGAGGACCACAGGTTGAATAGGAAGTAGAATAAGCAGATCAGGGGTGGCGCTGGAGGCTGGGTGTAAGAGAAGTTTGTCAGGCCATGGGTGGGCTGGGTCAGTAGGAGCAGTTCGACAGGCAGTATCTCGGCAGGCAGGACTAATCAGTAGCAGAAGCCAATAAAAGTCATGGGGTATGGAGAAGATAGAAGCAGACATGGAATAAACAGCTTTGCACACATAGAACTAATCAGGAGGGAAAAAGACTAATTGACAGGGAGAAATGTTGGTTTGAGAAGTCCAAGAATTAAGCCGAGATGGGAAACGTCAACCAGTTAGCTACAGAAAGTTTATATAAATTTGATCTGGATTAAGCATTACACATAAAGCTGACTATGACCAGTGTGCAAATGAAGTGTTACAGTAATTGATACACAAAATAGCTTGACAGAGGCACTGTTTTAAAAATATTACTTGTGGATCTCCTATGGCGTTGCTCACAATAAACCTGACACACAGGTGAAGGGAGGTGACATCCAGGAGCAAGTTGTTGATTATGATTTGTTTCTGTCTCTGTCGTGTGCACGCACACTTTCACGTTTGCAAATGCCCTCTCTTTCTCACCTGTCTTCTCTCTCCCTCTTCTCTCTTGCCCTCCGTCATGCTGCTTTATGACAATAGTAGCGTTATGTCTGGTGATGCATTATCAGTGCCACCAATTTACAGCGATTGAATGCCTTTAAATCAATTCTTTTAACACGTTACCATCTAATACAATGTTCTGGACAATAAATTCCACAATTCTTTTGCCTTTTTCATGATGATCTTAAATTACATAGAATTATATATAATTTACAGAAACAGATATAGGATTAGAATTCATCTGCTGACTCCCCAAAGCCTGTCTACCATCTACAAGACACAAGTCAGGAGTGTGATGGAATATTCTCCATTTGCCTGGATGAGTGCAGCTCCAACAATACTCAAGAATCTTGACATCATCCAGGACACAGCAGCCCACTTGGTCAGTACCCAATTCACCACTTTAAACGTTAACTCCCTCCACTAGCCGCGCACAGTGGCAGCAGGGTGTACCATCTACAAGATGCACTGCAGCAACTCGCCAAGGCTCCATCGACAGCACCTTCCAAACCTGTGACTTCTACCACCTCAAAGAACAGTGGCCGCAGATGCACAGGTTGAACACCAGCACTTGCAAGTTCCCCTCCAAGTCATACACCACCTTGACTTGGAATTATATCACCGACCCTTCACTGCCGCTGGGTCAAAATCCTGGAGCTCCCTCCCTCACAGCACTGTAGGTGTACCTACTCTACATGGACTGTAGCAGTTCAAGAAGGCAACTCGCCACCATTTTCTGAAGGGCAATTAGGGATGATGAATAAATGCTGCCTTGCCAGTGACGGTCACATCCCCAAATGAATAATTAAAAAAAGGAAGCACACAAACATACCGTTCTCGTTCTATCTCCATGGAGAGTCGCTTCATATCTGTGTCTTTGAAGTCAAATTTAAAAGATCCAGATTCTAAGTTCAGATCACCAACATCAGCAGGGGGATGAGCAGAATATGAAGCAATAAGCTAAGAAAACAGATTGAAATATTCAGATATCTGAAAGGGCTTTATGCATTTACTGACCTTGAAGAACTTGCATCTATATAGCACTGTTCATGACTGCAGGATATCCCACAGCACTGTTCAGCCAATTAATTACTTCTGAAGTGTAGTCATCATTTTAGCTTTATAGATAAACTTTAAACTGTCACATTGACTAGTGCAAATATATTTGCTTAAAGTTTCAATAAAAATGATCATAAAATGTGAAGCATTAAAATACCCAAGTCTTTTTGCTAAAGATGTTTGCATGCATGTGTATAGGTCACTAGGAATCTCTCACTCAAAAGTAAATATTCCCATGACATAAGACCATGTTCCAAAAATCTAATGAAGGAAAACTAGTGCAAACTATTCTTTTTGTTCACAAGCAATTTTCTTCTCCATGGAAGATCACGTAAGACTGAAAGTGAGAGAAATGGTCCAATCGCATGGAAATTGAATACTAAAATCATGGGTGTAAGCAAAATGTTACCAATTGCAATGGACAGAGGAAATAATGCATTTGGGAAAAAAGGAAATAAAGCCATTGTGTTAGTTTAGTAAGTATTCTCTTAAGAGAATACATGAAAAGGTGTTTCAAGCACAACACTGAGTTTTTCATTGACAAATAATTTCTGGGCACTCAGAAGAAACAATCTGAAGCTGTCAATCTTATTAAAACTTTTCACCAGTTTGCACAAATGTTTTGACACATACTGGATAACTGGGTTTTGTAATCTCCAACAGCCTGTGCTTGGCTCTTCTTTCTGCCTCTCTGGCTTCATTTAGATCCTGTTTTAGCTGTTCTGCTTCCTTGGACCTAAAATAAGGACATTTAAAATTAAATAATGTGACAAACATTTTTTTTTTCCAAAAATCACTTAATTTGATGGGCAAGGGCACCAGAGCACCAATGTGCTGCTTAATGCAAGCTTCTGATCCACAAAATGAAAAAGAAAAAACACAAAAAAAAAATCAAACAAGTCATCCGAAACCATTCTCAAGCACTTCCTGCAAAAATACCTGAAGGGGAACCTAGGAACAGGAGTTGGCTATTCATCCCCTCGAGCCTGTTCCACCATTCAATTAGATCATGGCTGATTGGATCTCAACTCCATTTACCCACCTTGGTTCCACATTCCTTAATACCTTTACCGAACAAAAACCTATCGATTGCAGTTTTGAAATTTTGGACAGACCTCACTTAGCTTTGGCAGGGCGAGGGGAGGGTGTGGGAAGAGTGTTTCAGATTTCCACTACCCTTTATATGAAGCAGTGCTTCCTGATATAAACCCTGAATGGCCAAGCTCTGATGTTAAGGCTATACCTGACTTTACTCTATGTTCCGGACGCCACCACCAGAGGAAATAGGTTTTCTCCATCTATCCTATCAAGTACATTAATCATCACAAACACTTTAATTAGATCATATCAATCTTCTAGGCTTGAGGGAATACAACCGGTCCTCATAAGTTAATCATGTTAGCCCCAGAGAGATCTGCAGAAAGTTGGTTGCCGATCCTTTTGGTTGGGAGCAGCATATGGCACAGGATACCCAAACGGGGAGAGGGGCTGGGTAAAAAAAGTAAAATAACAACTTTCTGTGGCCTTCACGGTAGAGGCCTGCTACCCGACCCGACAACATGTGTCGGGTTCGAGCCCATCTTCCGGGACCGGCTTTCGGGGTCGGGTCGAGTCGGGCAGAGTCCAGATTGAGTCAGGTCGGGCCGGACACACACGATAAGTGTTCTGCTGGTAAGTATTAAAACTAAAAAAAAAAAACTTACCTGAGCTGGGAGTCCGGGACGAAACTCAGTCTGCGCAGTGAGCGAGTGACATCACTATGACGTCTCATGCAAACGCTGCGGCTTCTTACAGGTTCAATGGCACGAAGGTAAGTAAAGGGATGGTCGAGCCGAGTAGTGGCGGGTTCGGGTCGGGCTGGGCTCAGGACAAATTCGAAGGGACTCGGGCCGGGTCAGGCTCGGACCCACTGTGGTTCGGTCGGGATCTTTCTCCCGACCTAATGCAGGCCTCTACTTCACAGCATCGATACTCCGATATTCTCTCCTTCTGCCCAGGTTTGTCTGGTTATTTGATATGTGTAGTGAATCTAAAGTATGCCTCATCTCTCAAGGCCTTAGAACATCCAAAATTAATAGACCAGATCATCAGGTGGTTTGGGTACATTCCCAGAGCAGACCCACCATCTTCCAGGGTCCTGGACCAGGAAACAGAGGCAGAAACAGAACAGTTGCAACTGCAGAACTACCCACCAACCTCAGCGTCTTCTGGCTGCTGTTCTCCAAAACATGGACAATCAAATAGTCTTGCCCTATTGAGTTGGGACTTGCACCTACTGATTCTCTGCAATGCTGGCAGGGGCAACTCATCCGAATATCCACTGGTGGTTCAGTAGCACAAAACCCATGTAAATTAAGAGCGATGCATTGGAGAACTTGGAAATAAGAGTTGAGCCTTTAAAAAGTTAAGACTGGTGAAAGATCAACAGCAAGTTGAGGAAGAATCAGGTAAATAGGAAAGTGTGGAGCTCTGTGAGGTGAATGTCAGGTAGTGAGACAGGATGGATCATGTGTGATTTGATGCCACTTTCAAAAAATGTGTTCCAATGGAGGAACTGGCAGAGGCAGACCAAAAAGGGAGAAGGGCACTGCAAGGGGACAGAAAAGAGAGCACGCAATTTTAATAAGACAACCCCTCTTGGATGAGATGCACCAAAGGAGAGAAAAGCTGCTGAATCTCCATAGAAGGAAGCCTCAAAAAGGTGTCTCATATGCAATGGGGCAGGAGATGGCAACAACACTACATGCCACTTCACTCAACTCCAGAACTATATACCAGTGTTATAAAAAGTTTAATGACATTACAAGGACTGGCAAGATAACAGATGGGCCACTCTCCCTTTCCTTTCTTGGTCAACACTTCTTCTAAAATTAGTAGCTGCACAAGCAACCCTTCACACTCTGCTGTATCTTAAGGGTAGGGAGAAGGGGTGGCACTAACTCAGGATCTTACATTTGTGTCACCTTTTCCACAACAGCAATTAATTGCACACACAACCTTAAAACCCCTTTCGCCATTTCACCAGATTGAGACCAGCAGATAGGAACATAGGAGCAGGAGTAGGCCATTCAGCCCATCGAGCCTGCTCTGCCATTCAATACGATCATGGCTGATCATCCACTTCAATGCTTTTTTCCCCACACTATCCTCATATCCCTTTATGTCATTTGTATTTAGAAATCTGTCAATCTCTGCTTTCAACATACTTAATGACTGAGCTTCCACAGCCTGCTGGCATAGAGAATTCCAAAGATTCACAACCCTCTCAGTAAAGAAATTTCCCCTCATCTCTGTCCTAAGTGGCTTTCCCCTTATTTTGAAATTGTGTCCCCTGGTTCCAGACTCCCCAACCAGGGGAAACATCTTACCTGCATCTACCCTGTCTATCCCTTTAAGTATTTTATAGGTTTCAATGAGATCACCTCTCATTCTTCTAAACTCTAGAGAATGCAGGCCCAGTTTCCCCAATCGCTCTTCATAGGACAGTCCCGCCATGCCGGAAACAAGTCTCGTGAACCTTCGTTGCACTCCCTCTATGGCAAGCATATCCTTCCTAAGCTAAGGGGACCAAAACTGCACACTCCAGGTGCGGCCTAACCAAGGTTCTATACAACTGAAGCAAGACTTTACTACTCCTGTACTCAAATTCTCTTGCTATAAAGGCTAACATACCATTAGCCTTCTTAATTGCTTGCTGCACCTGCATGTTAGCATTCAGTGACTTATTGACAAGGACACCCAGGTCCCTTTGTACATCGACACTTTCTAATCTCTAACCATTTAAGAAATACTCTGCACATCTATTCCTCCTACCAAAGTGGATAACCTCACGTTTTTCCACATTATACTCCATCTGCCATGTTCTTGCCCACTCACTAAGTCTGTCTAAATCCCCTTGAAGCCGTTTTGCATCTTCTTCAGTGTCATCCGCGGACTTGGAAATATTACATTTGGTCCCCACATCCAAATCACTGGGACCCAAGCATTGGTCCCTACGGTACCCCACTAGTCATAGCCTGCCAATGCGAGAATGACCCATTTATTCCTGCGCTGTTTTCTGTCTGTTAACCAATCCTTAATCCATGCCAGTATATTACTTCCTATCCCATGTGCTTTAATTTTGCTAAACAGCCTCCTGTGGGGGACTTTATCAAAGACCTTTTGAAAATCCAAGTATACCACATCCAGCAACTCCCCTTTCTTAATTCTGTTAGTAACATCCTCAATAAACTCCAACAGGTTAGTCAAATATGATTTCCCATTCATAAATCCATGTTGACTATGCCCAATCAGATCATTATTATCCGTGTCCATTTATCACATCCTTCAGAACAGATTCTAGCATTTCCCCAACAACTGATGGTTAGGCTAACAGGTCTGTAATTCCCTGTTTTCTCTCTCCCTCTCTTCTTAAATAGTGGGGTGGCATTTGTGACCTTCCAATCTGCAGGAACCGCTCCAGAATCTATAGAATTTTGGAAGATGATCACCAATGCATCCACTATCTCCATAGCTACCTCTTTCAACACCCTGGTCATGGGAACTCATCAATCTTCATCCCCATTAATTTCTCCAATACAGCCTTCTTACTAACACTAATTTCCTTCAATTCCTCATTCCCCCTAATCCTTTGGATCGCTAATTCTGGGAGAGTTCTTGTATTTTCCTCAGTGAAGACAGACACAAAGTAATCATTTAGCTTCTCTGCCATTTCTCTATTCCCCATTATAAATTCTCCTGACTCTACCTGTAATGGACCCACATTTGTCTTAGCCAAACGTTTCCTTTTTACGTACCTATAGAAGCTTTTACAGTCCATTTTTATATTTTTTCCTAGCTTACATTCATATTCTATTCCCCCTTTATCAGTTTCTTTGTCGTCCTTTGCTGTATTCTAAAATCCTCCCAATCCCCAGGTTTACTACTATTTCTGGCAACTTTGAAGGCCTTTTCTTTTAATCTTATACAATCCTGAACTTCCTTTGTTTTCCACAGTTGACTGCATTTACATTTGGGGGTTTTGGGCCCTGAAGGAAGGTATAGTTGCTGTAAACTATGTAATATTTCTTTAAAGACTATCCATTTCCTATGTACCGTCATACCTTTTAATGTATTTTCCCAATCCACACCAACCAATTTGCCCCTCACACCTTCATAATTTCCTTTGTTCAAATTTAACACCCTGGCTTCAGATTGAACTACCTCACTTTCAAACATAATGTAAAAGTCTATCATATTATGGTCACTCACCCCTAACGGTTCTTTTACAACAAGATTATTAATTAACCCTTTCCCATTACATAATATTAGATCTAAAATAGCCTGTTCTCTAGTCGGTTCCTCAACATACTGCTCTAGAAAACCATCCCTAACACACTCCAGAAACTCATCCCCCACAGCATTAGTACTCATTAGGTTTACCCAATGAGATCATTTACATCAGCTGTCCAATGCAACCTGAGAGGCATGCTTCAATTAACAGCCTTCACCTAATTCCCTCAATTTTGTTTCAGGAGACAGTTGCACAGAATGAGAAGCATTCCCCACATCAGAAAGCTCACCCATGGAGGGGCAGATTCTGGAGGCACTATTATCCACTCGTGGGAGATGCCAAGATTACTGGGACAGTGCAGGCAGCAGTTTAGTGGTGTTGCAATTATATAATCTCCATAGTTCTCTTGACTGACCATTCAGGACTGATTGTTTTCATAAATCCTTTGTAGTTTATCATTTTACAGTTTTCTAGCCACTTTCTTCACATTTGATAATCTTTGTCACTCTTCTTTGTCTTACACTGAGCTGATCAATGGTGACGGCAAAAAAGTGTGAAGAAAAGACTGATAGTTATAGGAAGTGTCACATAACCATAACATTTAATGCTAACTCGTTCAACTGCATGTTTTTTCCTCCCTCTGATGACTTTAAATAAAATTGAAAATGGCATTTGCTCTTTATCCTCTAGGCAAAATGACTGACTTGCAAATGTAATTTAACCAACCTTCTTTCTGATTCTTCCACTAGCTTGACAGCTATCAGCTCTGCTTCTCGCATCTTCTGTTCCATTAGACGCTTTTCCTCTTTAGTCTTCAAGGCTGTGACCTCCAACCTTTGCCTCTCTTGCTCTGCCTCTGCTGCTTTCTGAGCAAGCAGCTTGGCCTCCTCCTCTGCAATCTGTGCCTTCTCAGCAAGTAAATCAGCTGTCTCCTCTGATCGGATCTAATAAAAAAAATTAATTTCCTGAATGAGAATCAATAAGCCTGACAAAATGTAAGCTTTCTTGTCTATTACTTGTTTTTGGACACAGTACATGCACAATTAAAACGGGTTATTTCTAACTGTAAGGCCTTGGCATGCATTAGTTCAATGCTGGCACTGTCTTTGGATGGGAAGACATCACACAGATCATTCAGTGTTTGGAACTGATTAATAGGTCTAGCCATTCCATTTAATTCAATCATTGCATGCGACTAATATTTTGGTAATTTTAATGTAATGCTGAAAACTGTATCTTGGGTTAAGTTTCTGTGAAGGCCAGGATTAATCTTAAATTGTGAGTTAGCACAGTAAATGCATTTTTGTTGTTTTTATTGACCTAAAGGAAATTAGTACAAGTTTGTAATTATTGTTTGCACAATGCTTTTTAAAAAAAAATCTGTACCAAAATACTCTTGAGGCGAACATACGCAAGGAAGGCAGACACAAATATCATACCAGAAATGTTGGGAAACACAGGGCTTAGTGAGAGAGAGGAACTGAAGGAAATCAGTATTAGTAGAGAAATGGTGTTGGGGAAATTGATGGGATTGAAGGCCGATAAATCCCCAGGGCCTGACAGTATGCATCCCAGAGTACTTAACGAAGTGGCCCTAGAAATAGTGGATGCATTGGTCATCTTCCAAGATTCTATAGACTCTGGAACTGTTCCTACAGATTGGATAGTAGCTAATGTAACCCCACTATTTAAAAAGGGAGGTAGCGAGAAAGCAGGGAATTATAGACCAGTCAGTCTGACGTTGGCAGCGGGGAAAATTCTAGAATCCATTACCAAAGATTTTATAGCACTTAGAGAACAGTGGTAGAATCGGACAGAGTCAGCATGGATTTACGAAAGGGAAATCATGCTTGACAAATCTACAGGAATTCTTCGAGGATGTAACTAGTAGAGTTGCTGAGGGGGAGTCAGTGGATGTTTTTTTCTATTCATTCACGGGATGTGGGCATCGCTGGCCAGGCCAGCATTTATTGCCCATCCCGAATTGCCCTTGAGAAGGTGGTGGTGAGCTGCCTTCTTGAACCGCTGCAGTCCATGTGGAGTAGGTACACCAACAGTGCTGTTAGGAAGGGAGTTCCAGGATTTTGACCCAGCGACAGTGAAGGAACGGCGATATAGTTCCAAGTCAGGGTGGTGTGTGACTTGGAGGGGAACTTGCAGGTGGTGGTGTTCCCATGTATTTGCTGCCCTTGTCCTTCTAGTTGGTAGAGGTCGCAGGTTTAGAAGGTGCTGTCGAAGGAGCCTTGGTGCATTGCTGCAGTGCATCTTGTAGATGGTACACACTGCTGCCACTGTGCGTCGGTGGTGGAGGGAGTGAATGTTTGTAGATGGGGTGCCAATCAAGCGGGCCGCTTTGTCCTGGATGGTGTCGAGCTTCTTGAGTGTTGTTGCAGCTGCACCCATCCAGGCAAGTGGAGAGTATTCCATCACACTCCTGACTTGTGCCTTGTAGATAGTGGACAGGCTTTGGGGAGTCAGGAGGTGAGTTACTCGCCTGAGGATTCCTAGCCTCTGACCTGCTCTTGTAGCCACGGTATTTATATGGCTACTCCAGTTCAGTTTTCGGTCAATGGTAGCCCCTAGGATGTTGATAGTGGGGGATTCAGCGATGGTAATGCTGTTGAATGTCATGGGGAGATGGTTAGATTCTCTCTTGTTGGAGATGGTCATTGCCTGGCACTTGTGTGGCACGAATGTTACTTGCCACATCAGCCCAAGCCTGGATATTGTCCAGTGCTTGCTGCATATCTACACAGACTGCTTCAGTATCTGAGGAGTTGCGAATGGTGCTGAACATTGTGCAATCATCAGCGAACATCCCCACTTCTGACCTTATGATTGAAGGAAGGTCATTGATGAAGCAGCTGAAGATGGTTGGGCCTAGGACACTACCCTGAGGTACTCCTGCAGTGATGTCCTGGAGCTCAGATGATTGACCTCCAACAACCACAACCATCTTCCTTTGTGCTAGGTATGACTCCAGCCAGCGGAGGGTTTTTCCCCTGATTCCTATTGACCTCAGTTTTGCCAGGGCTCCTTGATGCCATACTCAGTCAAATGCTACCTTGATGTCAAGGGCAGTCACTCTCACCTCACCTCGAGTTCAGCTCTTTTGTCCATGCTTGAACCAAGGCTGTAATGAGGTCAGGAGCTGAGTGGCCCTGGCGGAACCCAAACTGAGCATCACTGAGCAGTTTGTTGCTAAGCAAGTGCCGCTTGATGGCACTGTTGATGACACCTTCCATCACTTTACTGATGATTGAGAGTAGGCTAATGGGGCGGTAGTTGGCCGGGTTGGATTTGTCCTGCTTTTTGTGTACAGGACATACCTGGGCAATTATCCACATTGCAGGGTAGATGCCAGTGTTGTAGCTGTACTGGAACAGCTTGGCTAGGGGCGCGGCAAGTTCTGGAGCACAGGTCTTCAGTACTATTGCCAGAATATTGTCAGGGCCCATAGCTTTTGCAGTATCCAGTGCCTTCAGTCGTTTCTTGATATCACGTGGAGTGAATCGAATTGGCTGAAGTTTGGCATCTGTGATGCTGGGGACTTCAGGAGGATGTGGTTTATTTCGACTTTCAGAAGGCTTTCGACAAAGTCCCACGTAAGAGATTGGCGTGTAAAAATAAAGCGCATGGGATTGGAGGTAGTGTATTGCGATGGACAGAAAATTGTTTGGCAGACAGGAAACAAAGAGTAGGGATAAATGGGTCTTTTTCCAAATGGCAGTCGGTGACCAGTGGGGTACCGCAGGGATCGGTGCTAGGACCCCAGCTATTCACAATATATATTAATGATTTAGATGAGGGAACTAAATGTAATATCTCCAAATTTGCAGATGACACAAAACTGGGTGGGAGGGTGAGTTGTGAGGAGGATGCAGAGAGGCTTCAGGGTTATTTGGACAAGTTGAGTGAGTGGGCTAATGCATGGCAGATGCAGTATAATGTGGATAAATGTGAGGTTATCCACTTTGGTAGCAAAAACAGGAAGGCAGATTATCTGAACGGCTATAAACTAAGAGAGGGGAATATGCAACGAGACCTGGGTGTTCTCGTACACCAGTCGCTGAAGGTAAGCATGCAGGTCCAACAGGCAGTAAAAAAGGCAAATGGTATGTTGGCCTTCATAGCGAGAGGATTCAAGTACAGGAGCAGGGATGTCTTGCTGCAATTATACAGGGCCTTGGTGAGGCCACACCTGGAATATTGTGGGCAGTTTTGGTCTCCTTATCTGAGGAAGAATGTTCTTGCTATAGAGGGGGTGCAGCAAAGGTTTATCAGACTGATTCCTGGGATGGTGGGACTGACGTATGAGGAGAGATTGAGTCGGTTAGGATTATATTCGCTGGAGTTCAGAAGAGTGAGCGGGGATTTCATAGAAACCTACAAAATTCTAACAGAACTTGACAGGGTAGATGCATTAAGGATGTTCCCAATAGTTGGGGAGTCCAGAACCAGGGGTCATAGCCTAAGGATACGGGGGAAACCTTTCAGGACTGAGTTGCGGAGAAATTTCTTCACCCAGAGAGTGGTGAACCTGTGGAATTCGCTACCACAGAAAGCAGTTGAGGCCAAAACATTGTATGTTTTCAAGAAGGAGATAGATATAGCTCCTGGGTCTAAAGGGATCAAAGGGTATGGGGAGAAAGCAGGAACAGCTTAATTAGATTAGATTAGATATACAGCACTGAAACAGGCCCTTCGGCCCACCGAGTCTGTGCCGAACATCAACCACCCATTTATACTAATCCTACACTAATCCCATATTCCTACCAAACATCCCCACTTGTCCCTATATTTCCCTACCACCTACCTATACTAGTGACAATTTATGATGGCCAATTTACCTACCAACCTGCAAGTCTTTTGGCTTGTGGGAGGAAACCGGAGCACCCGGAGAAAACCCACGCAGACACAGGGAGAACTTGCAAACTCCACACAGGCAGTACCTGGAATCGAACCCGGGTCCCTGGAGCTGTGAGGCTGCGGTGCTAACCACTGCGCCACTGTGCCGCCCTAATGAGTTGAATGTTCAGCCATGATCATAATGAATGGCGGAGTAGGCTCGAAGGGCCGAATGGCCTACTCCTGCTCCTATTTTCTATGTTTCTAAGGAAGACATCGCCAAAAAAAAGGACTGACAAGAAACGAGGAAAGTGCATGACTGGAAAAGACTGCAATCTCTCTGGTCAGTTCCAAGACCAAATACCTTTCAATTGCCCACTCCCTCATATATGTGCGCTTTCCCTCTTCTAAGCTTGCATCCATGTTCCTTGGTTCTAGAGTTTGTGGTAATCTTAGACATATTATCAGAGCTTAATTTATCAACTGCCTTTGAGAAATCGAAAATTTGTATAAAATCTCCCCTTCTCCATCATAAACAATTCCAGGCTCTTCATCTCCTGAGTACTCAAAGCCCTTCAACTAGGTTGGGTATCCTGTTCTGCACTAATTTTGATGCCTGAATATCCTTATTGTAGTATGGCAACCAGAGTTACACACAGAGGACTGGATTTTACCAGGCCCCCGACGTCGGGAGTTGTGGTGAGGGGGTCCGTAAAATACTTCCAGGAGAGGTCCGCCATGATCCCTGATGCCAGGAACGCCCCGCCCCATTTTACTGCCGGCGGCAGGGCCTTGGGGCAGAGATCTGAGGCTGCACACTGGTGGGGAGGGGTGAGGTTTTCAGGGTGCTGGGGGTGGGGTGGGTGGTGGGAGCAGGGAAAACTCTTGCGATTGGTTAAGGAGATGGTGGGAAGGGGTTGAAGGTCAAAGTTACTAAATTTTGGGTTGGGGGGGGGGGAGGTTCAGTATCAGAAGACGTTTTTTTTGGGGGGGGGGGGGAGAGGGCAATTAATAAATTGATTAGTCATGGGGCGGTGGGAGAGGGATTGGAATTATGAATAAAATTTTAATTTTTGAAAAACTGTGCCTTTAAAAATGTAAATGCCTTGGAAGGGCCTGAAGCCCTTTAAAGATGGCGCTAGCGCCGGACACCGTTGCCAGGGACGGAGTGCCCACCCCTCTACGTCATTGGGGTTGGGCATTCCGCCCCTCCATGTAAATGAGCTGCCGCACTAAATATCACAGCAACTTCAAGGTGTGCATCTCGTGCAGTTTTTGAAGCTCGCCGTCCACAATTTCACATGTAGCCATATTGTACACATTCTATCAGCTCCTGGATTTGTGCTCCATTCCTCTGGCTATGTATCTCAAGATCCAGTTTGGGCCCTACTGCTATCGCATACTATATTGGTTTCAGCGAGCTACCCAACAGTAGTCCCAGATCCCTGATAGCCTACAGCCATTTAGTTTATATTCCCATCGTTTACTTCCCTTTTATTAATTTCATTAACTTGCATTTAGCCACATAAATATCACTTGCCATTCTATCAGACCACTCAAACTTATCCAGATCCTTTAGTATTTGGTGTCGCCTCCTTATTGGTTAACTCCTTCCCAATTTGTTTGCATCTCCAAATGATTTATACAGAATGTAAATAGCAATGGCTCCACACTGATCCCTGTGACACCCATCCAGTCGTCCATACTGAAAATGCTGGTCCCTTTAATGAAACAGGACTTAATTCAGTGTTAATAGAGAGCAGGTGATGCTCATTGCAGTTTGCATTTAAGGGCTGCGTGTTTCCTCAGTCAGGGAGTTACGTCTGGACAAAGTTAGTCCAGAAGGGAAGAATGGGAACTGATATTTGGACTGAACTGTGAATTGACAAAACTGTTGTGGATCAGAGAATGTCAGAGGCGTCCTCATTTTGGTGAATGGATATCTGCCTGTTTAACACAGTAACCCCTTGCCATCTCAATGCAGCTCCATTCACAAGCAGCCTTTGTGTTCGCCAGTCTAGCCAATTTAGATCACAGAATTATACAAAACAGAAACAGGCCCTTTGGCCCATCGTGTCCGTGCCGGCCATCAAGCACCTATCTGTTCCAATCCCATTTTCCAGCACTTGGCCTGTAACCTTGTATGCTATGGCATTTCAAGTGATCATGTAAATACTTCTTAAATGTTGTGAGGGTACCTGCCTCTACCATCCCTTCAGACGGTGTGTTCCACAGTCCAACCAACCTCTGGGTGGAAAAGTTTCCTCAAATCCCCTCTAAACCTCCTGCCCCTTACCTTACATCTATGCCCCCTGGTTTTTGATACCTCTACTAAGGGAAAAAGTTTCTTTCTATCTACCCCATCTCTGCCCCTCAATTTTGTATACCTCAATTAGGGTCCCCCTCAGCCTTCTCTGCGGCACAGTGGCGCAGTGGTTAGCACCGCAGCCTCACAGCTCCAGCGACCTGGGTTCAATTCCGGGTACTGCCTGTGTGGAGTTTGCAAGTTCTCCCTGTGTCTGCGTGGGTTTGCTCCGGTTTCCTCCCACATGCCAAAGACTTGCAGGTTGATAGATAAATTGGCCATTATAAATTGCCCCTAGTATAGGTAGGTGGTAGGGAAAATATAGGGACAGGTGGGGATGTGGTAGGAATATGGAGCTAGTGTAGGATTAGTATAAATGGGTGTGTGATGGTCGGCACAGACTCGGTGGGCCGAAGGGCCTGTTTCAGTGCTGTATAACTGAACTGAACAACCCTAGCCTATCCAGTCTCTCTTCATTGCTGAAATGCTCCAGCCCAGGCAACATCCTGGTGAATCTCCTCTGCATCCTCTCCAGTGCAATCACACCCTTCCTGTAGTGTGGCGACCAGAACTGCACACAGTCCTCCAGTTGTGGCCTAACTACCGTTTTATACAGCTCCATCATAACCTCCCTGCTCTTATATTCTATGCCTCGGCTAATAAAGACAAGTATACCATATGCCTTCCTAACCACCTTATCAACCTGTGCTGCTGCCTTCAGTGATCCATGGACAAGTACACCATGGTCCCTTTGACCTTCTGTACTTCTTAGGGTCCTAGCATTCATTGTATATTCCCTTGCCTTGTTAGTCCTCCCAAAATGCATCACCTCACACTTCTCAGGATTAAATTCCATTTGCCACTGCTCTGCCCATCTTACCAGCCCATCTATATCATCCTGAAATCTAAGGCTTTCCTCCTCACTATTTACGACACCACCAAATTTCGTGTCATCTGCGAACTTACTGTTCATACCTCCTATATTCACGTCTAAATCATTAATGTACACTACTAACAGCAAGGGTCCCAGCACCGATCCCTGCGGCACACCACTGGTCACAGGCTTCCAATCGCAAAAGCAACCTTCGACCATCACCCTCAGCCTCCTGCCACTAAGCCAATTTTGGATCCAATTTGCCAAATTGCCCTGGATCCCATGGGCTCTTACCTTCTTGACCAATCTCCCATGCGGACCTTATCAAAAGCCTCACCGAAGTCCATGTAGACTACATCAACTGCTTTACCCTCATCTACACACGAGTCACCTCCTCGAAAAATTCAATCAGATTTGTTAGACATGATCTTCCTCTGGCAAAGCCATGCTGACTATCTTTGATTAATCCCCGCTTCGCCAAGTGGAGATTAATTTTGTCCCTCAGAATTTTTTCCAATAGTTTCCTACCATTGATGTTAGACTCACTGGCCTGTAATTACCTGGTTTATCCCTACTACCCTTCTTGAATAGTACCACATTCGCTGTCCTCCAGTCCTATGGCACCTCTCTTGTGGCCAGACAGGATTTGAAAGTTTGTGTCAGAGACCCTGCTATCTCCTCCCTTGCTTCACATAGCAGCCTGGGATACATCTCATCTGGGCCTGGGGATTTATCCACTTTAAGCCCTCTAAAACCTCCTCCCTTTCAATGCTAATTTGTTCAATCTAATTTCCAATCAACTTGAGAAACTTGCTCCCAAATCCATGCTATCCTACCCTGTATGGCATGGTACTAATAACTTTGAAGTCTAAATAGATCACATTCATAGAAGTTTCCTTTTCCAATGACCATTAATTCCTCGAAGAACATCTACAAAATGATTTGGCAAGCTCTCCTTCCCACAAATTCAGGCTCTTAGAGATATTTACCCAGTCTGCTACAGTATACTACATCAACACATCTGGTGATTAATACAATTAAATTACTTTAATTCAATTAAGATTTTGCACATGACTTGCTGCATACAGTACATCTAAAGAATTTTGAAACAGGTCAACAATTGATAGAATCAGCATAACCTTTCTCCACATGCCAGGCTAATATCACCTTAGTTTTCTTTATATGTGTATTTAAAATTGATGGATACAGACTATACTGCAGAGCACAAAAGTTTAAAAGAGCTAACCCACCAGTGCTTCATTCGCTAGCCTAGACTCATCCTGTAACTGATAAAGCCGTCTCTCCAGATCTTCTTTTGCTCGTTCAGCCTCCTCCCTCAACTTTTTCTCTCTGGCCAATCTTTGGCGTTCCATCTGAAATAGAAAAATCCATGCTTTAGGGAAAATATTCCCTTTACGCCAATGGACTAGTATTAAATGAAGTATTTTGCACATAATTTATATATATCAAGACAGAACTGATTCACCTTTTTTCTAGCCTTTTCCTCTCTGGCTTGAGCTTTCATCTGCTGGACTTCAATTGAATCCACTTTTCTTCTTCTCATGAACAGGTCATGGTTTCCAATGCACAACTGCAAAATCTGAAAATAGGCAGAAGAAAGTGACTTTACATTAACCTAGCCGAGTAAAGTCCTTTAATGTTCCAGCAAATAGAGTGCACAGAGATGATTATTTTCCCATAAACCGATTTACGTTCACTTTGTAGTAGATGCTGTGGAAATTGAGGGATGTTAACAGGGCAGCTATAGTGAGCAATCTGATTAGTTTTGTGAACACAAGATGAAACTCCTTACCAAAGTAAACTGAATATCTGGTAAAAATATTCCTATACTCAATGCAAGTTCTGATTTAAAAATGTCTACCTCTCACCTTGAATTCCATAGCTTTCTATATGACAGGAATCAATATAAGGTTTGCACAGTGATTTGTAGGCTACCTTAATTCTGCATTTTAACAATGTATTTCTTTAAAATGCATCCCTTTAAAAAAAAGGCACCTCAGTCTCCCAAAGATTAAAATAAGTTACAAATTTATTACACAGACCAAGTATTTTTAAATTATCCATAAAGAGCCTTTCATCTGCCTTATACTTGATATCCATATTGCTAACAATATATTAACACCTTAAGATGGCATCAGGAACACACAGAATAGTTTAGTTTAGAGATACAGCACTGAAACAGGCCCTTCGGCCCACCGAGTCTGTGCCGACCATCAACCACCCATTTTACTAATCCTACACTAATTCCATATTCCCTACCACATCCCCACCGTGTCCCTATATTTCCCTACCACCTACCTATACTAGTGGCAATTTATAATGGTCAATTAACCTATCAACCTGCAAGTCTTTGGCATGTGGAGGAAACCGGAGCACCCGGAGGAAACCCACACAGACACAGGGAGAACTTGCAAACTCCACACAGGCAGTACCCAGAATTGAACCCGGGTCGCTGGAGCTGTGAGGCTGCGGTGCTAACCACTGCTACGCCCTGCGACATACAAGGCACAAACAGGATCTGATCACTGCTCCTTGAAACACGCTTTATTTTGCCACTGATGGTTGTCACGGTAAGCAAGAACATACACTAGAGACTGCAAAAAGGCAACAAACATTAGGCTTCTGTGACTGCATCTTGTGACTTCAACCTGGTTTTATGTTTTCATTAGAAGATACAAATGAATAGCTACCCTGCAGATCACAATACAAAACAACTCTGGAGATTGGTCATCCATACTACAACCATTTGAAACAATTCACAACTACATTACTGTAAATTTACAACTTAAGTTGCTAAAATATGTAATCCAAACCTTCAAAAGTACAATGGCTACACATTAGTGACTGAGCACATTACTGTTCCAACGCATTGTGCAACAGTGGGAAGCAGACATAAAGCCCTATCACTGATTTATTAATCTCAGCCAAACGAGTACAAACAGGAACTGATCATAAATAAAATGTGAAACAAGCAACATAAATAACATCAATAGGTGTGGTAATTACAACATAACGTAAAAGCTGTAAAGTTAATCTGCCACAATGAAATAAACTCACCAATTTGTTCACTCGGAGCTGTGATGAATAGAACTTGAAAACCTCTGCCTTTTTGTCTAAGGGTTTAATGGTAAACTGCAAAAGCAAAAGAGTTTGCATTAAGTTTGCTTTAAAGTTGGTTACTATTTTCAAAATGTAGTAGTGCATGGGGGAGCAGGAAAACACAGGAAGCTTCATTCTGATCCCTAGATTGTGTAAAAAAAATTCCATATATTCAAAAGTACTTAAGAGCATTTGAAAATCCATGCTCCAGGATAATATTGCGTCTTCGAGGCCACCAAGGAGCTAAAACTGTATTCAAAATCTGTATTAAATCATGACGCATAACACTTTTGATATCATAGCATTTACCCAGTTATAGCCTGATTGCAAGGAAAATACCAATTTATTCAGTAAAACATTACTTGTGTAGAAGTGGTTACATAAGCTATTTCGCAGCTTGTTTGAAATGAAAGTTTAATTTGATACTTAACTACTTCAAAACAGGGCCTAGAACAGAGTTTGCCCAACCTTTTCGTGTGGAGCGGGTGGGGGGGGGAGGCACATTACAATTTTTGTCTTACATAGCGGGCAGGTGAGATAATTTTCGGAAAGATAAAGGCATTAAAAATTTATCTTACTATTAATCAAAACAACAAATGTGCATTTTTGTGAAGAAGCTTTAAATAGAAGATTAATTTATTGACTTACTTTCTCATTACTATGTTGATACTGATTTAGTGAGATACCTGGCATTGTTTGCTTGCACAAGTAGTCAATGTTTGCCCTTGGCGTATTCCAGATAGATGTCCATCTGTCGGAGTGATCTTGATCACTCTCCCCGAGTCCCCTGTTACAAAGATGCTTCCACTTTTTAATTTTTTTTTTTGAGGACATGTGTTAAAACTGAAAAGATTCCATGGATCTGTTTTTTTTTAATCCAAGTTCACTGAAAGGACACTTGAGATGTTGTTTGAAAATGACCTGTGCTGGAAATCATGTGCTTTAAGCTCAATAAGCAACAGAAACTTTGGTGACCTGGGGAAGATGTTTACAGAGAAGCCACATGTCAAGGTTTATGGACATCAGGAGGTTGACTTTCAGTTTGGGGACGATATTGTTTTCAGTTCAGTTGGGGTGTGACCTGTTTTGAAGACAGTTGGTGATTTGCCTGCCAAGGAAAAAGAAAACCTCCCAGCTCACCTCTTTCTCTACCTCTTTGAAGAAACCCTGCAAAGATCCAGAGTGGGAGAGCTAAAATCCCTGGTGCTGCATCTCTCCTGAGAAGCTGGAAAAACCTTCCAGATTAATTCTCAATGCCACCTGAAAAGAACTGCTTTAGCAAAGATCCCAGTGACCCGTCTCCGTATACCTGGATGCCAGACCAAAAGGGACAACTGACTTCCTTCCATATCTTCTATTTTTATTCTTCAAGAATGAGCAAATATTTGGCCAAAATATTTATTTTTGTCTTTTTTTTGTAACAGAACTTGGTAGAGAGAATTTCTGTATTTTTGTCCAGTATGTGTGTGTGTGTAGGTAATTAAAAAAGGTAACTTTCATATATCAATCTGTATGTTAATACTTTGCTTCGTTACTGGATAAGTCTTGTTTGATAACAAACTGTTAATTTTGTTGTTGATTAAAGAAACATGCTTGGTCTATTTTATTCTGCGATAAAGAATAGAGTAGATGATTGACCGAATCAGTAACTGGGTAAACATTTTAAAAATATATCTTGTGACCTGTGGAGAAGTGGGATTAGAAAGGACAGTACACTCGGCA